>NC_133393.1:124510778-125760778 GCF_047511655.1 Castor canadensis
ATGGGATACACACATCACCATGCCTAGCTTTTTTCTGTTGAGCTGGGGTTGTGCAAATATTTTTACCCAAGGTGGCAATCTTCCTGATATCAGTCTGCAGCATATCTTGGAATGGCAGGCACATGCCAATGTACCCAGCTATTGGTTGAGACAGGGATCTTGCAAAGTTTTTGCTCAATCTGGTCTAGAATCACAACACTCCTGATCTCAGTTCCAAGAATCTCAAATTACAAGTGTGAGCAACTGATGACCAGTTTTTTTTTTTAATTTAAAATCACTTCTTAATAGTTGTAGCTTACTAGAGCCCTATAGAATTTTGAAATTAAAGCTAAATTGAAATATGAAAGCTGGGGATTTGTTGCAGTGTCTTCCTTCAATGACTTGTTTTTGTCCATTGGCCTTAAAACTCTTAAGTTTGTATAAAAAAATACTGTGTGATGTTTTACTATGTATCTTATACACTATTGAAAACAGAAATTTTGGATAAATAAATTCCAAAGGAATCATATAATCAAGCCCAAGAGAAGGACAAAAAATTACTCTTTTGTGACATGAAGACACATAACAATCACACTGAGGAAAGGATAAATATGAGGTGAGCACTGCATTTTCTCACTATAACTTTTGGGTGCCTTTTTACCTACTTCTAGTATTCAGCTTTTAAGTAATGTTTGTTTTTCCACGGAAATTACCCATTTGGTCTCTTTTTAGAACATCCCTCTTTAATTAGGTAAATGAATCAGAGAACTCTGCTGCCCAAATAATGCCCTAAAATGCAAACCTGGTCAGATAACTCTTGACTTTGATTCTTTATTGTTTTCTCATTATCTGTTACTGAAATTTTGTAGATAGATAGATATATACATACATTTAGATATAGGTATAGATCTATGTAAACTGAAGCCACATGGAACTGCTTGCCATTTTTCCAAACACACTTAATGTGAACTTCCATACTTCACTGCCTTTGAATATAGAGTCCATTTTCCTAAACAAGACCTGGATCCACTCTCACCTCTTCAAGAATGTTGGGCTGGAGGCATGGCTCAGGTGGTAGAGTGTCTTCTTAGCAAGTGCAAGGACCTAAATTCAAATCCCAGTGACACCAAAAAGAAAAAAAGATGCCTATGACCTCTGTAGCAATGTTGGGATCTTATCCTGGGACTACAGTTAGAGGTTTAACTTCATTTTAGTGTTGTCTTCATGGGAATGTCTGCAGCTTCCCAAAGCTGTAAACTCAATATCCAAAATCATACTTTGCCATATTTTAATTTTGAATAGAGTAGATATTCAATAATTGTTAAATGAATAATACAATGAATTAATATAGCATTTTCCCACAAATTGTACTTCTCAGAGAAATACTTTAAGTCAGCATGATTTCTCTAGTAGACAGAATTTTGAATACTAGACACTGTTATTTGTGAAAGTATTTTTGACTTGGTAGTTCTTTCTGAACCTCTTAAATAACTCATTATAGATTTTCTTAAATGTAAGGGCTTTTTAAATTCAGATTTTAACCCACCTTGCTTCACTTCTTTGCTTAGACATGACATAAACCTTTACTTAGATAGAATTTTTAATAAGGAAAAAAGGCTAAGTGAAAATTTATATTTAATTAGTAGTGAACTTTTGTTTCTAGATTTTTCAGTTATTAATGAGATTTTAAGGTCTATTTTATCCAGAAAATTTTAATATTCTTTTTTAATACTTGATGCATGTAAAGCTATAATAAATTTGTTAGAAGGAAGTAGTGAAAATCAAAAGGTTCCATAAGAAAGATGACAGTCCTCTTTCTATTTCTTCAAGTAGTTTGTGTAAAAACTATAAACACTCTAATAATCCATAGAAATATTTCACAGCAAGCCAAAAAAAATTCAAATTCCTTTTGTGATCTCTTTCAGCAAGAAAAATGAACTCAATAGTATATTAATGATGAGAAATATTTCCCTTAGCACTTTACATAGCACATGATAAGGATTGCAATTAATTATGCTCCAAAATTTAGTATTTAAATCTGAAGAAAATGTATTAAGTATATCATTGCCTTAGATTTTTCAACAGTCTTATGAAATAAGCACAATAACTTTTTATATAATTCTTACCTTTCATATTAGAAAAGTGAAATCATAAGAAATTTGGTAATTTACCTTAGGCAAAATATATAATATGTCTTCTAGGCTTGAATTGAAATTAATTCATGGCATATAATATTGAAGATGTCTTCTATTTTTTGCCATAGTCTATGATTTTAATAAAGATGAGTTGATTAAACTGTAAAAAATGTTTAAATAAGCAATTTAACTTTTTATTAATCTTCTAGATATAAATCATATTCTACAACAAAAGTAGAGAGAAGGGCAGAACAGTTTTTGCCTGAAAGTGAGTGGGGGTAGGGGGTAGAGGGAAGGGGTGGTGGGTAGGGGGGAAAAGTGGCCCAAACAATGTATGCACATATGAATAAATGAGAAAAAAATGAAATATAAAAATATTCTATTTTCAAGTTTGTCTTCAAATTCTTCACATATCCAATCTTGTGAATGAACAGTGTTAACTTTATAGAAAGCATTGGATATTCAAAGATTATTTTGGGGGGAGTATAATTTGATTTAAAGAATATAGCACTTTACATGAACATCTTATTAAGTTCAGACAAGATCAGGAACATTCAGGGTGGTATAGACACAGACATAGACCTCATGCAGTTCTTAGACAGTGCTTTCCTTTTGCCTAGAAGATCTAGTATGTCTTCTTAGTATGTACACTAACCCTTTCCTTATTGTCTTACCTCTTTGCTCACATCTTTATTTACCCCTTGTCTGATTTATTCTACCTTTAGAAGGAAGCAATTCTCTTGAGTTGCTGGTTGGAAACTTATCTGTCTTCCTGTCTTCTCTATTCCCTCGTAAAATGGAGATAACCCCATCCTACCTCATTCCTCCCTCCTAGAAGATACATGTATGCTTTATGGATGGATGCCCCAATCTGATGTGGCTTGTATAGTTGATAATGGTTCTACCTAGATTGTTAGGCTGTAAATAGTCGGGTATTTTTACATTTTTTGACAGAAAACCATACTTTGAAACTTGAGTTGTATATAGTGAAATAATATGAGAAGTGCTCAGTTTTCTTTAGTTTTTGCTCCTCTCACTTAATGATCTCTTTGTATCAAGAGCACGGGAGCAGCATCTCCCTGACAGAACACTGATATGGTATAAAGTAAGTTACCACTCCAACTATTTAATCTTACACTGAAACTGAAAGAAGGAATAGAAAGCATTTCTTTGAAAACCTTTTTATTGTTTATTTCTTAAATATGGTGCAGGAAAGATGCAAATATGGATATTTACTATGAATTATGTCTTTAATTATAATATAAAATTAGGACTAGATCTTTTTTATTTCCAAAATAAGAAGGGACACCTAGATGTTACAGACCTATTTTATGGGTTAAAACTTCTAATATATTTTTTCACATACATTGATAGGTCTTTATGTAGATTTATCTCACCTAAGTTGTCACTTCACTGAAAGAAAAATTGTTTTTTCCATTACAGTCTTTTTCCAGGGTTTTCAAGTTGTGTTGTTGTTATTGTTAGTTGTTGATTTCTTTGCTTTTTTCTTTGAATTATTAAAAGATTTATATGAAGTTCAACAACCTTTCACAATTGTTTTATAAAATTTAGAAAGCAGAAATGACCTATAAAGCTAAAAAATGATCCAGTTTTTCTCATGTAAAATACAGTACTATTATAGCTTATGTTGTGTTTGGCTGTTTAAGCACATCCTGATGAAATATTTATAATATAATGTAACCTAGAGAGTTTTATAATATGGAAATAATATATTACTAATTAATAATATATTCCTGATGGAATAATATATTCCTAATTAATAAATGGCCTTTAATTACAAAATTCTATCTTATGGTCATAATTCAATCAAGCTTTGAGCTGTGCAAATGTATAATCACCAGACTCATGACTATTAAAATAAAAGAACACAAAATGGCTTCAGAAAAGAAATATAAACATTTATTGATTGGATTGTGTACCTTCAGAAGTTTCACCTGTAACTCATTTCTTCTTTTGGAAAATGGTTTTAGGCAGTAAAATCGTTGGTTTGGGGAAGGATGATAAGGAAACCCCTTGGTGGAATGACATTGGTAAACATTGCTGGCACTAAGAAGAAAAGGACAGACCAATGGTAATGGTATAAATGGCTATTCTTGATCTGGCCCCTTCGTTCGTCCTCCAGAAGTAGCCACAAAGCTTTTCTTGGTGTTCACTAAACATACTTGTGAGGATTGTGAGATAGGAACCTTACACTGGTTGTCTTTTCCTTTTCTTTCTCTCTCCCTCCCTCCTTCCCTTGTTCTCTCTCTCTCTCTCTCTCTCTCTCTCTCTCTCTCTCTCTCCTTTTTTCCTCTTACCTCTCCACTCCTTTTCATTTCTTTACTATCCATCTCTTCCCCTAAATACTCTCATGGTTCTCTAACACTTACCTTTTCTCAAGTCACAATTAAAATATCTCAAAAGAGTATATCATTTTTCTCATATGGTTTTCAAGTACCTGGTAATTAATAGATACAAAATATTTGTTGGAAAGATGAATCAACAGAAGGGAAACGTCAGCTCACTATTCTATTTCTTTTTTTTTCACCTTAAAAATAAGTTTATTCTTATTTGTCATAAAAATAGTTTATATAGAATGGAAAATTCTATTTAACAAAGCCATTCAAATTGATGTCCCTTATTTTGTTGTCCAAATTCTCAAAAGAAGACTTCATTTGCCATCTTCACTTTTGAAAAGGCCACCTTGTCCTTATTTTTTTACTACCTGACTTCCATTACCTTATAGCACATGACCTTTTTTGTTCATTATTCATTCATTCACATGTGCATACATTGTTTGAGCCATTCCCCCCCCACCCCGCCCCTTCCCCACCCTCTTCCTCCCAACCACCCTTGCTTCTAGGCAGAACCTGTTTTGCCCTTATCTCTAATTTTGTTGAAAAGAAGACATAAGCATAATAAGGAAGACAAAGTGTTTTTCTAGTTGAGTTAAGTATAGCTATACAGAAAGATTCCTAGCATTGCTTTCATATACAAATGTGTTATAACCAAAGTTGACTCATCTCTAACTGATCTGTACACTGGTTCCTGATCCCCTTCTCATGTTAACCTCTGTCACTTTAAGGTTTCTGTATTCATTCCTCTGGAATGAAGACATCAAATGCTTTCATGTTTTGGGTTTTCTATCTATCCCCATACCTCCCATATGTGCTCTTCCCTTGTCATGTGACCCAAGTCCAACAATTTTGCTGTATTTGCCTAGATCTAAAGTCTGCAAATGAGGGAGTCTGGCTAACCTCGCTCAAAATGATGTTCTCTAGTTCCATCCATTTACTTGTGAATGATAAGATTTCATTCTTCTTCATGGCTGAGTAAATTTCCATTTCATATAAATACCACATTTTCTTGATCCATTTGTCAGTAGTGGGGCATCTTGGTTGTTTCCATAACTTGGCTATTGTGAATAGTGCTGCAATAAACATGGGTGTGCAGGTGCCTCTAGAGTAACCTTGAGTCACGTTCCTTTGGGTATATACCCAGGAGTGGGATTGCTGGATCATATGGCATGTCTATGTTTAGATTTTTAAGACTCCTCCAAATTTTTTTCCAGAGTAGTTGCACTAGCTTGCATTCCCATCAGAAGTGTACTAGGGTTCCTTTTTCCCCACATCCTCACCAATACCTGTTATTGGTGGTGTTTTTGATGATGACTATTCTATCAGGGGTGAGGTGGAATCTTAGTGTGGTTTTGATTTGCATTTCCTTTATGGTCAGAGATGGTGAGCATTTTTTCATGTGTTTTTTGGCCATTTGAATTTATTCTTTGGACAAACTTCTGTTTAGTTCCATTGCCCATTTCTTAACTGGTTCATTGATTTTGGGAGAGTTTAGTTTCTTAACTTCCCATTATTTTCTGGTTATTAGTCCTTTGTCTGATCTATAGCTGGTAAATATTTTCTCCTACTCTGTGGGTTGTCTCTTCACTTTAGAGACCATTTATTTTTGTTGTGCAGAAGCTTTTTAATTTTATGATGTCCCATTTGTCCATCCTTTCTCTTAGTTGCTAGGCTGCTAGAGTTCTACTGAGGAAGTCCTTGCTTATACCTATTACTTCCAGAGTGTGTCCTGCTCCTTCCTGTACTAACTTCAAGTTTCAGGTCTGATATTAAGATCTTTGATACATTTTGAGTTGATACTAATACAGGGTGATGAATATGAATCTAGTTTCAGTTTTTTGCAGACGGATAACCACTTTTCCTAGCAACATTTGTTAAAGAGGCTGTCTTTTCTCCATTGTATATTTTTAGCACATTTGTCAAAAATAAGTTGGTTATAGTTGTGTGATTCACATCTGGGTCCTTGATTCTGTTGCACTGGGCTTCATGTCTGTTTTTGTGCCAGTACCATGCCGTTTTTATTGCTATTGCTTTGTAATATAGTTTGAAGTCGGGTATTGTGATACCTCCAGCATCGCTCTTTTTGCTGAGTGTTGCCTTAGCTATTCGCGATCTCTTGTGTTTCCAAATGAATTTTAAGGTAGATTTTTCGATCTCTTTGATGAAAGTCATTGGGATTTTGATGGGAATTGAGTTGAACATGTAGATTGCTTTTGGGAGTATAGCCATTTTTACAATGTCGATTCTACCAGTCCATGAGCATGGGAGATCTTACCACCTTCTGTAGTCTTCCTCCATCTCTTTCTTCAGGGGTTTGTAGTTCTCCTGGTACAGGTCATTCACATCCATTTTTTTTTCTTTTATTCACATGTGCATACAACGTTTAAGTCATTTCTGCCCACTTCCCTCCACCCCCTCCTTTCCCCCACACCCCCCCTCCCTCCCAACCCCCCTCGCTACCAGGCAGAAACTATTTTGCCCTTATCTTTAATTTTGTTGAAGAGAGAGTATAAGCAATAGTAGCAAGGACCAAGGGTTTTTGCTAGTTGAGATAAGGACAGCTATACAGGGAGTTGACTCGCATTGCTTTCCTATACATGTGTTTTACCTTCTAAATTAATTCTTCTCGAACTAACCTTTCCTCTAGCTCCTGGTCCCCTTCTCCTATTGGCCTCAGTTGCTTTAAAGTATCTGCATTAGTTTCTCTGCATTGAGGGCAACAAATGCTATCTAGTTTTTTGGGTGTTTCAGCTATCCTCATATCTCCCTTGTGTGCTCTCACTTTATCATGTGATCAAAGCCCAATCCCCTTGTGCGTTCACATCCTTTGTTAAATTTACTCCTAGGTATTTGATTCTTTTTGAGGTTATTGTAAATGGAATTGTTTCCATATATTCCATCTCAGTTTGTTCATTTTTGGTGTATAGAAAAGCTAATGATTTTTGTAAATTGATTTTGTATCCTGCCACCTTGCTATAGCTGTTTATGGAGTCTAGGAGTTTTTGCGTAGAGTTTTTTGGGTCTTTAAGGTATAGGATAATATCATTTTCAAATAGGGATATTTTGACAGTTTCTTTACTTATTTGTATTCCTTTTAGTTTTTCTTCTTGCTTAATTTCTCTGGCTAAGAATTCTAGTAGTATGTTGAATAGGAGTGGGGATAGTGGACACCCTTGTCTCATTCCTGATTTTAGAGGAAATAGTTTCAGTTTTTCACTGTTAAGTATGATGTTGGCTGTAGGTTTGTCATATATAACCCTTATAATGTTGAGGTACATTCTTTCTATTCCTAGTTCTCATAGAGCTTTTGTCATGAAGTGGTGTTGGATCTTGTCAAAGCCTTTTTCTGCATCTATTGAGATGATCAAGTGTTTTTTGTCTTTGCTTCTGTTAATGTGCTGTATTACATTTATAGATTTGCATATGTTGAACCACTCTTGCATCCCTGGGATGAAGCCAGCTTGGTCGTGGTGGAAGATCTTTCTGATGTGTTGTTAGATTTGGTTTGACATTATTTTATTGAGAATTTTTGCATTAGTGTTCATTAAGGAAATTGGCCTATAGCTGTCCTTTTTGGAGGTGTCATTGTCTGGTTTTGGGATAAGGGTAATATTGGCTTCATAAAATGAGTTAGGCAGTTTTCCTTCCCTTTCTATTTCATGGAACAGTTTAAGGAAAGTTGGTATTAGTTCTTATGTAAAGGCCTGATATAATTCAGCAGAGAATCCATTGGGTCCTGGACTTTTCTTTTCTGGGAGACTATTGCTACTTCAATTTCATTATAGATCTATTCAGGTGATCAATACCCTCTTGATTCAATTTTGAATGGTCATAAGTTTCTAGAAATCTGTCCATTTCTTCAAGATTTTCTAATTTATTATAATATGGTTTCTCAAAGTAGTCTCTGATGACTTCCTGGATTTTTGTGGTGTTTCTTATTTCCCTTTTTTGCATTTGTGATTTAATTGATTTGGGTTTTTTCTCTCCACATTTTAGTCAGGTTTGCCAGGGGTCTGTCAATCTTATTTAATTTTTCAAAGAACCAGCTTTTTGTTTCATTGATTCTTTGTATTTTGTTTGTTTGTTTCTATTTCATTAATTTCAGTCCCTATTTTTATTATTTCTCTCCTTCTGCTTGTTTTGGGATTTGCCTGTTCTTGTTTTTCTAGGAGTTTGAGATGTAGCATTAGGTCATTGATCTTTCTGACCTTTTAATATATGCACTCATGGCTATAAACTTTCCTCTTAGAATTTCCTTTGCTGTGTCCAGTAGGTTCTGGTAGGTTGTGTTTTCATTTTCATTAACTTCCAGGAACATTTTAATTTTCTCTTTTATTTCATCAATGACCCATTGATCATTGAGCAATGTGTTGTTCAGCTTCCAATTGTTTGCATGTTTTTTACTGCTGTTTTTGTTGTTGATTTCTAGTTTTAATGTACTGTGATCAGTTAGAATGCATGGGATTATTTCTATTTTCTTATATTTGCTGAGGCTTGCTTAGTGCCCTAAGATATGATTAATTTTGGAGAAGGTTCCATGAGCTGCCAAGAAGAATGTATATTGTGCAGAAGTTGGATGAAATATTCTATAGACATCAGCTAGGTCCATTTGACCTATGGTGTGATTTAGTTCTAGAATTTCTTTATTGATTTTTTTTTGTTTGGATGACCTATCTAATGGTGATAGGGGTGAATTAAAGTCTCCCACTACCACTACAGTGGAGTCTATATATGTTTTTAGGCCCTTCAGAGTATGTTTGATGAAATTGGGTGCATTGGACATTGGGTGCATATAGGTTGATAACTGTTATTTCCTTTTGGTGTCTTTCCCCTTTTATTAGAATGGATTGTCCTTTTTTATCTTGTTTGATCAATGTAAGTTTGAAGTCTATTTTGTCCAAGGTAAGTGGCTATCCCTGCCTGTTTTGGGAGCCATTGACTTGGTAAATCTTCCAGCCTTTCACCCTCAGCCAGTGCTTGTTTCTTTTGATGAGATGGGTCTCCTGTAGGCAGCAGATTGTTGGATCTTCCTTTTTAATCCATTTTGCCAAAAAGTGTCTTTTGATGGGGGAATTAGGTCCATTCACGTTCAGTGTTAGTATTGATAGGTATGTGGTAATTCCTGTCATTTAGTTGTCTTTGTTGCTGAAGGATTTGATTGTGTACAGCCGAATCAATGTTACTCTCTACTTTCTTGCCTTTTCTTATCCTGTGGTTTGGTACTGCCTGTCCTTTCATGGTTTTGTTTGCTTTCACTTTCTGTGTGCAGAATTCCTTGAAGAATCTTTTGTAGTGGTGGCTTGGTGGTCATATATTGTTTTACTTTCTGCTTATCATGGAAGACTTTTATTGCTCTATCTATTTTGAATGATTTTTTGCTGGGTAGAGTATCCTAGGGTTGAAGTTATTTTCATTCAGTTCCCCAAAACCTCACTCCATGCTCTTCTTGCTTTTAAGGTTTCCATTGTGAAATCTGCTGTGATTTTGATGGGTTTATCTTTGTATATTATTTGCAGCCTTTAATATTCTTTCTCTGTTCTCTGTGCTTGTTGTTTTAATGATAAGATGTCATGGGGTAGTTCTATTTTGGTCAAGTCTGTTTGGTGTCCTGGAGTCTTCCTGTACCTGAATGGCATAGTTTTCTCTAGATTTGGGAAATATTCTGTTATTATTTTGTTGACTATATTATGAATTCCTTTTGCTTCTACCTCTTCTCCTTCTTTAATGCCCATGATTCTCAGGTTTGGTCTTTTGATGGTGTTGGTGTGTTCTTGCATATTGTTTTCACAGGTCTTGAGTTGTCTGACTAATAGTTCTTCAGTTTTTCCTTTAATTACCATTTCATCTTCAAGTTCTGAGATTCTGTCTTCTGCTTGTTCTAGTCTGCTGGAGTGGTCTTCCATTTTGTTTTGTATTTCTGTTTCATTCTTTTTTCTGATGTTTTCCATATCATAGGTCAGTTCCTCTTTAATATTGTCAATTTTTGACCTTAATTCATTTATCTCTCTACTTATGGTGCTGTCTGTTTCATTTTGGTATTTATTTAGGGCACCTATGATTTCACTTACTTGTTTTTGTATATTATTATGTTCTTTATTTTTGTTGTCTAGAAATTTCTTGAGCACCTCCAGTACACTTTCGTTGACCATGTCTAGTAACATCTCTATGAAATTCTCATTGTTTCCTTGCAGGATTTCTTCCTTCAGAGTGTGCTTGTGGGCTTCGTTGGAGTCTTTAGTATAGCTTATATTCGTTTTGTTGGAGTCAGGATCTGGGTATCCATTTTCTTCATTTCCCTCTGAATCCTGTACTAACTTATTTTGAGGGGGGAGAATGGTTTCCATCCTTTTTTCTTCTTCCCATCATTCCACTTGGTACTGTTTCTGTCCCTAGTCTATGTGCAATTTACTATTGGTTAACTTACAATTGTAAAACCAACAAAACCAAGAAGGAAGTTAAAAAAGAAAAAGGAAAAGATGGAAAAGAAAAAAAATGAAGAACCAAAGAAATCAACAGGGAGATATGGTGGACAATCAGACAGTGAACAAGACAAACAAACACTTAAAGAAAAGAAAAATTCCTGGTTCACGAACAGTAGAATTCCAGTCCTGGTAGTTCTGGCGTTACTCCTTTTGCATCCAGTCCTGTTTGCCTGTGTCTCCTAGGCAAGTTTGGAGCTGGTGTCTGGTGGTGTTAGAGCCCTCCTGTGGTGGGTAGCAACCTGGTGGGCCAGCAAAGTGGCAGTCTGGATGTTCTGTGGAGTGGAGGCCTGCAAGCTCTTTCAGTGTATTGTGTAGTGGAGAAGACTTCCACAGGCTAAGGGTTCATGGTGCCAAAGTTACAGCTCTCCCTGGTACTTTCCCTCAGCCAAGTGTGTCTCCAGCATCTCAGCAAAGTCCCTGATTCACTGAACTCACACAGTCCACATGGCACAGTTGCCATTTGGATCTTCCTCTATGTCTTACTTATAGATTCTACCAAGGTATTAAAAAATATTTTCTCATATTTCTATTTTATTATAAATTTTCCTTGGTAATATTCATTTGTATAGATAATAGTAGCTTTTTACAGTTTATGATGAGCTCTACCTTTTTTAATGAGTTGGGATTTCAAAACTCTATTTGGCCCTAAGCATATTTCTAGGAATTTAGTCTTTTTTTTTTTTTTTCTGTAACATACAGGATACTCTTATAATGATATACATGGGATCATTACCTCTCCTGAGCTCCATAAGCAATCAGATTGAGAAGCTTAATTTTGTATTAAGTTGTAATTATTCAGTTAGTTATCACTTCTTTTGAAAATTTAGCCAAACAAGAACAAATTCAAAATTCTTTTTATTGGAAATTCTTTTATTGGAAGATAGCAATCTAATTGGTCAATTCAAGATATTTTAGAGTTGTAGTTCTTCTACACAAGGATAAAAATCTATCTTATTATGTAGGGTATTATATTTAAATTGTAGCTTAAAAAGAAAGTTAAGACTTGTGAAATGATGTAATAGTCCCAAAGTAAAATTTCAAATGACATTAAGTTCCAAAGCAGAGGTAGGTATTAGAGTATAGGACAGAACAAAGCACAGAGTTATGAAATGCACTCAGTCATGCTTAAATGCTTTGTGAAAATACCAAGGTAAAAAGAGATTTTAATTATTAGAAGGCTAAGAAAGTACCAAGACAACATGGGAACATGGATATGTAGAAAGCATAAATCCAAAATAAAAGTGGTCATCCATTTAGGTAAAAAAATCTACCAGGAACTAGAAATCAAAATTCAGAGGATCAAACAATGATGAAAGATTTCATTGAAATAGACTAATCTTTTTCTGAAGAATGATACAACCATGTAAATACTTAAAAAAAATGTGATTTTCAGTTTGCTTATAAAAGCATTTGTGATTATCAGCATGTGGTAATGGTTAGTTAAATATCTTATACCAGGGCTGCTGAGTTGTGTGACACCAGGGAGCATACTGAATTCACCAAAAATTAACCATAAAAGATCTCTCTTATCATCAGGTGAAAGTAGTGATGGCAGTCACTATGTATCATGACTTTATCTGTGCTAATTTATTTAATCATATCAATAATTGTATGAATCTTCTTTTTCCATTATCTTTTTTACATATTTGATCAGTAAAGTACACAGTAAATGAACCTACAAAAGCTGGTAAGTATATGATCCATATTTTGCTGCAGTGAGTATGTCTGAATGATCAGTATTCTTAACTAGGACGTTATTCTGGCTCTTCAGAACAAGAATTATTGAACAACTTCAATGATTGGGGCACTATTCTCACTACTAGAAAATATCAATGAATTTCAAAGCAAATTCCCTTCCTCTCATTAGCTTTTATTTCTTTGAGAGTATTCAGACCATAAGTAACAGCTAACACATAGGGTGTGTTTTATTTTTCTTGTGTGTGTGTGTGTGTGTACGAGTAAACTGATATTCAAAACTTTTTAAAAATGTTAACACAGCCCTATGAACTATTATTCCTCTTTTTTTCAGGAAAAACCAGTGAGTGAAGAATTATGTGACTTACCCCAGATTACAGAGCTAATAAATGGTGTTTGTCCTATCCTCAATTAGAGAAATATCACTAATCTAATTACATTAAAATACTTTCTAAAGTAAACAAAGAGCTTTAGTAAAAAATCCTGAATTTCTCTTATTATATTTATTATCTCACCACAGTTTTAAAAATCCCAGGTCAATTCATTCTTTTGTTGCTGTTGTCCACATGAGAGATGAGGAAAAAAATGATGTAATTATAAATAAGTAATAAAAAATAGAGCCAAATATGTTTATCAATGTACATATATTCATACGTATATGTCTTTTTCCAGATAGATAGATAGACACATAAGTAGACATAGGTAGATAGATAATATATAGAGACAAATAGATAAGCCACCCACAGTCTTTTTCCTTTTTCTAACCTCATATGTTTGAGCAACAAATCAAAGGATGGATAGAAGGATGTTTGGATCTATGGATAAAAAGATGGTCTGACTGACTGATTAGATAGTTATATAGGTAAATAGGTAGGTAGAAAGGAACAGAGAAAGAAATTTATAAATCAAATCAAAGAATAAATCAAAGAGGATTGAAAAGTAACCCTTTCTACCCACTATTTTATCTTGTTATAATGGGTTTATGAAAATTGCCTAGTTTCTTAAATCTTCACTCACATAGTTTTATTCTTTGGAAAAGAAAATTATTTAAGATCCCTTAAAGTATACTGCATTCTTCATATCATAAATGATGTTATGGTTTACGAATATCTGAGAGGATCAGGAGTTGCATTTCCATTCTCTTGTACAATGCATATTTTAAAACAAGTCCATATGAAAGGCAAAAAAAAAGTCAGTGAATAATTCAGTTTTGAGGACTCTGAAGACTCATGAGACATAGACACAACTTACATAATACACCTGCATAATCAAACAGCACTACCAATTTCTCCAATAAAATATGGATTATCCTACAGCATGAAAACTGCAAATGTGTATTATTTATGATACACTATTCAGTAAAGGAGATTAAGGAACAATTATTTTCAATAGTTACTTCTGCTAAGGAATTCTTGTAATTTATGTGAGTCCAGAAATGAATTTGGTGTATCTCCTTAATATAAAAAATAATGCATTCTATTATCAGAATAAAGTAGTTTAATTAAAATTCTATAAACATTCCAGAAATCTCATTTAAGTTACCATTTCACTTTCAAAATCATGAAGAGATGAACTAATTTTGGTTATTTTAATTTCTGAAAATAAGAGTGCATGTGTCTACTCAATTTATACTTCCAACTCATGATATTGCATAGAGGTCAGTGTAAATCTATATCAACCTTAAAAAGGAATATTTTAAGTAAGAGATTTCGGTTACTTTGATTTTAAAGTTTAATTTGGTGTTTAATTATTTTTAAGATATATATCATTTTACCTTCTAACTTAATGACAAAAGATTTTAGACAAACCATCAAATCGCCTCTACTTTTCTTCTGCAACTGAAGAGCACACAAAGGAAGTTGCCAGGAAATTATCCACCTGCCAGGCCTTTCCCTGTCTTTGTGTTATTATTATTTCTTCAGTCTTGTTTCTATCAACCTTGCCTGTGTCAAAACAGTAATGTTTAACTTTAACATTGCTCCTAAAGGCTTGCCCTCCTCAAAATCATTTCCCAGCTGATAAGAATACATCAAATTGAACTATTTACAAGCATTATTTCTCAATTTTTTTCCACCCTAGTATACAATTTTCTTAGTAATAGTGGTAAAGTAAGGATTTTCTAAGTGACGAAAGGCTGAAAGATGCAGTCTATAAAACTATGGAAAATCTGACATGCATGTTGCCCTTAGTTTATTATCACTTTCAAATACTGCAGTTATTTTCTAAATATAAGAAAGTACTTGTACTCACTTTATTAGTATCCCTGTTGATTTTATTTCCTGAATTAGTCCCAGAAGAGAGTACAGCTGAGGAGAAAGATTCATTGAGATATAAAAGGTTTAATAAGAAAATATGGGACAGAAAGGCACTGGTTCTTTTTTGAGAAGATGAGAGATTAATCTTGACACTATGATTTGAACAGGAGGAGCATACTCAGTAACACGAGTCACATTTCTATATTGGGCATTGTATTAATTGAGTCAAATTCTGGCAATACAGGTGGCTCTCCACTGGAATTGAATGATGTACTCAAGGGAATGAAAGAGCACAGCAACAACCTGAGTATCTTCAAGTGAGGAATCCTAATTGACTTGCTGATAGTTCAGGCCAAAGCCTCCGACAGAAGGTCAAATCATGACTTAAGAATGACACATTCTGAAATCTCCTCCTCAAAATATCTAAGAAATTTAATTATCTTCATTAAATATCACTACAGTGTGGGAAGATCAGACTTGGAATGACAATAAGGATATAATTCCAGCAATAAAAATGAGAATTTCCTTTGAAAAAAAAATCGCTTCAAAACCTGAAGCCTAAGTGGTGTATGTGCTATGTAAGTACTTATGTTCCAATGTGAAAATTGATTGTATGTGGGAAGGGGGTAACACTATAATGTTTAAACATTAAGAGTAAAGCCTAAATGGAGACTATGGGAACAGATTTACATCTCTCACTCTTACTTAAGTTTGTGCTCATTGAAAGGAACAGTGTATGCACAAGTTTCTCTCTCTCTCTCCATTTTTTTTTTCCATTTATCCTTTCTAGTTGGTCCCTTACCACACTCCCACATGGAAGGGCTTAGAAGTGCTTTCTCTCTGCTCTAGTGTTAATTCTAGGTGAGTGGCCATACCTGAGACAATCATGCCTTGCCTTTGATAAGATAAATACTCTAACCTTCCAGATGCTTCCTTATGAGGAGTGAAGACCTGTGATCATGGTGTCAATGCAAGGGTACCATGTCATGGTCTGATTTACTGGATGCTATTGACAGGCATTTCTTCTAGACCGAACAGCATTTATCTTCTCTCCGTTATCTTCTTTTCATGACTGAATCTTTGTTTTTTCTTTTTTTGGTCATTTGCCACCTGTTATATCTAAATACTCTGGCATTAGTTAAAGTGACTGCTTTGCCTGGCCTGTCCAGCCAATTCATTTCCTTTGGCTGGGAAAGCAGTAACACTTAGTGTTCTAAGTGATTTATTTGATTACTTTAACACCAAGTAACCAATTCTGGCTTTTATCACACACTGAGATTTTTAATTTTCTTTTATATTATTTTTTTTGTTTCATTTTGATTACTATATAAAATAGTTAATATATTTTTTCACATTGAAAATGGTTAAATAGAATACCTAAATACTTGGGAATATAGAAAGTGCTATTATAGCAGCAACAAAAAGAGCTTAAAGGATCATACCACCTGATTTTACTTCCATCTGATAATAAAAACATGCCAGAAAACACACTCCCATTCTCTCTCTCTCTCTCTTTCTTACACACACACACACACACACACACACACACACACACCCCATACCATGAATTAGATTAGATTGGCAAGAAGACATTGCAACCAGAGTTTCATGTCTATTACTGTAACAATGGCATGTGGTGAAAGTTATATATTCTACTCAAAATTAGTAGTTTTGGAGTAAAAGAAAGAGGAGTTTATAAATAGGGGTAAGACATATTCAATTTAATATGTTGTCTTGTAAAGCTAGCTTCCTAGTGTGAGTAAGATTAACAACACAATTATAGTTTTCCATTGCTATAAAATATTTTTGAGCAAGATAATTAAAGTATTTAATTTTTATAATAGGCTTATGCTATCAGCATGAAAATATCTGTTTTATAAAAAAATATGTATTAAATCAAGGCCATAAGTTATACATATGTATTCTAAGCATTCAAGTTAAAATGAAGAGGAAATAAAAAATGAATGCTGGTCAGTTGATGTAAGTTGAAATGATAATTTCTCCATGATCTAAGGGAAGAGGGACAGAGGGAATGTGTGCATTAATGTACCATGGCTTTAGCATCCACTTAGATACTGCATATATGGTTATCCTAAGAAAACAATAGTAATGAAACATTTCTAAGTAATGGCTGTGCTCCAGAAATGCATCCTAGCAACCTATAGATTTATAGAATTCGCTGTCCTTGCCATTGATTTGTTGCTACAGTGACTTTAGGGGATGATGGAAGTTAGCATAATCCAAGTCATTTTAATTTCATAGTCTGTGATGCAAAATAGTGACTAATATTTTTGGATGGAAATTAGGGTCCTTACTTTAATATCCTATAGATTCTGTTTGTTATAGTGACATATGTTTTGGCAGCTTGGTTTCTGTTCACAGAAATTTACAAATTCATCATGAATCATTCTTAAACTCTCAAAAGATTGTGTTTATCTATCACAACCAATAATTCTTTGTGCATTTGGCACAAAGAATGGAGACTATGTGTTATAAGAACTGAATGAAGTCTAGAAGTGACATTGCTGACATTTTAGAGTGAATACAGCTTGTTGATGCCTTGTTGAGTTGCTCAGTTACAGAAAAGACCAGAGAGATCATGCTGATTGCTAAGGGAGTGAGGAAAAAATGTGGTGTAAACAAACAAAGCCAACTCTCTTGACATATTGCCCTATTGTCCTAAAGCATAGTGTGACAGGCCCCGTCTCATAGGATATGGTACGGAGAGTGGACAAGTAAAATGCTTGTTTAAAATCTTCATTAAAAAAGCCTACATTGGGAATCTTCATGTCTTTTTTGGAGACATTATGTAGCTCATTACAGTTTGTGCAGTGTATTGTCTAGAGGCCCCTTGCCCAGTGGCAGCATTTAGTAGCAGAATACTTGGCAGGGATTATTCTGAAGGGAATGCTTTCCTTTGGAAATGCTGTTTTGTGCAATGACTTTTTATGAGAATCCTTCTTGTGCACCAAATCACATTATAATAAACACACACACACACACAACTGAGAGCCAAAAGACAGTATTTCTAATGCTGGAATCGCCCATTAAACAGGCTACCTGATCTTAGGTTAACTCCAGTTTCCTTACTTGCAAGATGAAGGTTTTGGATTAAGCTATTTCTAAGGTCTTTGCACCTTAGAATTCTTATTAGTCTTTCCAGCATTGTTGTGTCTTTGTTTTCCCAGAGGCATGATCCTCTGACTAACTGGAAATAAAGTTAAAGTTTATACTGAAAAAGAAATTGGGAGGCAACAACTCATCTGTCTTACTATATTTCTTCAGAGACACTTTGAAGTATATGTTTTTGTCAAATGTGAGATTTTCTTAAAAGAGGTTTAGTACTAACACATATAGACCACAGTTTAGTAATCTTGAGGGAAAAGAGAAAAGAAACCCAGCATGGTGGTAAATGGTAAATGGTATATTTACCATTTTGTACTGTAAGCTTCAGTACAAAATTATGAAGCAGAAAGTCTGTATTTTAAACTCCTAAAAAACCTTTAAGGTATTAAAGACTGTTTAAACTTTTAAAATGCTAAAAATGATATGACATATTTTAAAACTCTTTCTCATAAACTATTTTTATTTTTAGATTTATTTATATAATTAATGATGTGGGAAAAAGTAAGAAGTGTCTTTTACAAACCCAAAGTTAGTTTGGATCTTTCAATAGCAAATAATTCTCTCAGGTTCTATTGATTTATACTTTCCTGGCTTTTGTCCTAAAGAATAATTTTTTAGTTAGATTATCATTACCACTTGTAAATGTCAAGATAACTATTTTTAAAGAGTATGATATGTATTTATAGTTCCATAATTGTATGTAATCTATACTTTTTGTTTCACAGAAAGCTCAACGTACCCAAAAATGAACCTAAATTTTCCTTCCCAAGTATCTCCTTCATTCTGTATCTTTTAATTTCTTTGAAGAATCCTTTAATGGCATTGTGGCCCATCTGTCACTCTAGTCAGAAGCTCCACATCATCATAAACTTCTGCTTCATTATCATTCACTGAATTAGAAAATTCAATTTTAATTCTTTTGAATATGTCTTTGATATTTTACTTATTCCAGACATTCATTCATTCTCATCTGAATTTATTAAGCACTTTACCTAGCTGGTCTCTCCCACTGGATTGATTTTAAACACCAGTGACACGCTATTTCAAAATATAAAATGATCATATTGCTGTTTGAATTGGGAGTATTTGATGATATACTGTCACCTTCAGGATCAGACTCAGTTTTGTGGTACGTGGACAATGTTCTTCATGACTACGCTCCTGCCTGCTCCCACTGCTGATTCCTCACAGCATCCTCACTCCATTCCTACAAGCTCAAGCATGCTGCAGCTTTAAGTATAAATGAAGTATCAGTAACACAAAGCTTGTATGACGGGGTATACAGCTTTTATGTTAAATGAGACTGATCTGCTTCATCTATTCATGAGTCTGTTTTCTTCTTTATTGCACTTGTCTGTTTCTCTTAATATTCAGGTCTTGACTACAATCATTAAATAATATCATATGGTTTATGAAAATATGCAGATCTCCTAAATTCTTAGGATTTTACTGAAATTGTCCTATGACTTTTTCTCATTTCAATTTTTATTCAGTTTTTCTTACTTTAAAATCAACTTTGGTTTATTTAATCTTGAAATCAATCTATTATAATGGTTATTATATATTAGCATTATACAATATATAACATATAATATATAATATCATATATCTGCTAACAGATAAGGACCAAAGAAGTAAAAATTAAATGAATATATTTAAACTCTTCTTTTTTTATTTTTTAAAAATGAACAAAAATTTATTTTTTTTAATTGTTGTGCTGGGCTGGGGTACACTGTGGCATTTACAAAGTTTTTGTTATAATATATTAAATATATCATTCTTATATTCGCCCCATCCACCATTCTCCTTTATACCCCTCCCTCCATTCCTGCAATAGCTTCAATAGGTGTCATTTTTCCATTTACATACATATGTACACAGTATTTGAACTATATCACCCTTCTATACTCTTCCCCTCCCTCCTCCACCCTCGCACTAGTACCAAAACCCAGGCAGGACCTGTTCCCCCCTCCTATTCTCCAATTTTCTAAAAAAAAAAAAAAAAAAGTGAAAAAAAAATGATATTTTTGCCTATTTAAGAAAGCTACACAGGTAGTTTCCTTGTGGCCCTTTCATGTATCTATGTATCATAGCCCAATTTGGCTCATCTCTATTTTTCTTCTTTCTACCTTACTCCCTTTCTTATGGTGGATTCAACCAGTTTAGAGAGTCTATATTCATTCTTGTATAGAGAGTACATCAATCATATTCACCTTCTTAACTTTCTTCTTTTGCCTTTCTCATCTTGGATGTGACCTCCCCTTAGCATGACTTATTTCTCATAATATTACTATATTTGTATTAGGTCTATATTCCACATATGAGAGAAAACATGGGGCTTTAGCCTTCTGAACATGGCTAACATCATTTAATGTTTTTTCTTTTATTTTTTTTCTCCTTTATTGTTGTGCTAATTGGGGTACATTGTGGCATTTACAAAGGTTCTTACAATGTACCTACTACAGCATACTTGAATTCAACCCTTTCACCATTTCCCTTTATCCCTCTCTCCCTTGATTCATGGAATAGATTCAACAGGTATCATTTTTGCATTTACATTCATATATACACATTTTTTGCACCATATTCACTCTCTTACCACCTTTCCCCTCTATCTCCCCCCTCCCACTGATACCAACACCCATTCCCTGCACAGGACCTGTTCCACCCTCCTGTTCTCTGATTTTGAAGAAAAGTTAAAAAGAAAAACATGGCATTTTTGCTTGTTGTAGATAAAGGTATACAGGGAGTTTCCTTGTTGTATTTCCATGCATATATGTGTTACACCCCCAATTGGTTTATCTTGTCTAAGTATTTACATTCTACCTTAGGCCCTTTCTTATGGTGGTCTGGGGGGCGGCAGTGGTTCAAATAACGTATACACATGTAAGTAAGTATAAAAATGATAAAATAAAAATTAAAAAAAAAGATTTCTATATTCATTATTGTATGGAGAGTATATTACCCATACTCAAGTTCTTGGTTTCCTTCTTTTAGTCTACCCCTCCTGTGAGTGACTTCCCTCTGTGTGACCAGTGTTTCATAATATCGCTGCATTTTTGTTAGGTCTATATTCCACATATGAGAAAGAATATGCTGCTTTTGGCCTTCTGAGTCTGGCTAATTTCACTTAGGAAGATGTTCTCCTGTTCCATCCATTTACCTGCAGATGACAAAATTTCATTCTTCTTTGTGGCTGAATAAAATTTCATTGTATATAAATACTATACTTTCTTAATCCATTCATCAGTAATGGGGCATTTTGGCTGTTTCCAGAATTTAGCTATTGTGAAAAATGCTGAAACAAACATGGGTGTGCAGGTACCTTTGTTGTAATCTGATTTACATTCCTTCCGGTAGGAGAGGAATTGGTGTATTGTAAGGCAGATCTATTTTTAGCTTTTTAAGAAGCCTCAATATTGTTTTCCATAGTGGTTGTACTAATTTACATTCCTGCCAGCAGCATATGAGGGTCCTTTTTCCACACATCCTCACCAACATTAGTTGCTGTTTGTATTCTTGATTTTAACAGGAGTGCGGTGGAAACTTAACATGGTTTTGATTTGTATTTCCTTTGTAGTCAGGGATGTTGAGCATTTTTTTCATGTATTTGTTAGCCATTTCTTTGAGAAAACTCTGTTCACTTTTTTTGCCCATTTCTTCAATGGGTCATTGAGTTTTAGGGAGTTTAGTTTTTTGAGCTCCATGTATATTTTGGTTATCAAATCCTTGTCAGATGTATAGCTGGAAAAAATTTTCTCCCATTCTGTGAGCAGTTTCTTCAATTTAGAGACCATTTCTTTTGTTGTGCAGAAGCTTTTTAATTTTATGTAGCCCCATTTGTCAATCACTTCTCTTAGTTGCCGAGCCATTTGAGTTCTATTATGGAAGTCATTGCCTATGCCTATTGCTTCCAGTGTATTCCCTGCTCTTTCCTGCATTAGCTTCAGTTTCAAGTCTTATAATAAGGTTCTTATTCCACTTTGAGCTGATACTAGTAACAGGTGACAGACATTGATCCAGTTTCAGTTTACTGCTTGAAGATATTCAGTTTTCTTAGTAGCATTACTTAAAGAAGCTGTCTTTTCTCCATTGTATATTTTTGGTGTCTTTGTTGAAAATTAGGTGGGTGTAGCGTGTGGATTCATGGCTGGGTCTTCTAATCTGTTCCACTGGTCTTCATATCTGTCTTTTTGTCAGTACCATGCTGTTTTTATTGCTATGGCTCTGTAGTATAGTTTGAAGTCAGGTGTTGTGATACTGTGAGTTTACTCTTTTTTGCTCAGTATTGCCTTGGCTATTCATGGATTTTGTGCCTCCAAGTAACTTTAGCATAGATTTTTCAATCTGTGTGATGAATGTCATTGGAACTTTGATGGGAATTGCATTGAACACATAGATTGCTTTTGGTAACATGGCCATTTTCACTATGTTAATTCTGCCAAGCCATGAACATTGACATCTGTCCATCTTTTGTGGTCTTCGTCAATTTCTTTCATTAATGGTGTATAGTTTTCCTTGTAGAAAACTCTTCTTTTTCTACTCTTGATAGAGTAGAAAATAGGAATTTTTGAAAAAAATTCTAGGAAAGCTTTTTCCTGTTTTACTGTACATTCTCTAGCATCTTACAGTTTAACACATGAAACATTTACTTATAGCCAAGTCCATAATGTGTTCTTGTGTATGTTCCATAGTTATAATAAAATGCTGTGTAAGTAAATACAGTTGTAGGGTTAAACTGTGTGTGAGTGCAAGCATCATGTGTACATTAGGATAGGATAATTGGTATTTTAAATTTTTATTTGTTCATGTTTTTCTTCTTCCCCTTGGTGGAAATTTTTAAATCTCTGGAATATTTTGACTATGTTTATTGATTTAGCAATTTTTTTTCCTGTGTATTCTACAATGTTTTGTTTTATGTAGTTCTTGACCTGTTGATAATCTTAGTGAGTTACACTGCTATTGAAACGATCTATCTTTTTTCTGTTTAAGCTTCTAACCTTAAATAACATCATGTGCATTTTAAAAGTAGTTTACATTTTTCTCTTATCATTTAATTTATGATCACAGTTATACAATTTTGCTTTAGATAAGTTTCTTCTTAGCAAATCTTACTGAGTTTGCATTTATTTATTTAAAATTCATTTTTTATTTTAGAACAGGATATTATTCAGTGGTTCCTTTTCACAAGTGATGTTGACCTCATTCTTTTCATAACATTCGATTTCTTACTTAAACTGAACTATGACCATATTTTTTTTCTTTTCCAGGAAAATATTGTCAGAATAAATGTTTTCTTAAGTTCTTTATATCTGTACAAATATTACTGCTCACAGCCACAGTATTCTCATCTATTTGGAATTAAACAGAAATTTAAATAAATTCCTTGATTGTCACTATTTGTCATACAAATATCTTCACCCTGAGGTGTGCTCTCTTATTTAATTTTCATTTACATGGAGTACTCAGGTAATTAGCACAAAGAAGACCAGAGTGATATACTGTCTGAATTCTTTAATGTCATGTTGTGTTTAATCTTAGCCCTCAATTATAAATGATATATTGACTGATGGTGTTACCTGTTTTGCAATACTTTCCTCTCATATTTCTATAAATATTCTCCAGTCTTTTCTTACAATATTTTGATGAGAATTCTAACACATATCCATTTATTTTTCTAGAGTAATAGGGTTATTTTGAGGCTGTTTTGTTCTTGGTGATCTTGTAGACCTCCAAACATGACAATTTACTGAGTTGTTCATGAAAACTCAAAGTCATAGATGTGTTTGGGGATTTCTTCTACATCTATTAATTAAATAACATCCATTGGTACTTTTTGAGAAAGGGGGCCAGAAGAAATAATAAGAGTACATTTAATTTGTATTCCTGGATTCTTCCGAAAGTGTATTTTTCTACAGATAAAAATGTTTAATTTACCATACAAGAAAGAAAATGTAGAAGAAATACAACTCAATTGATTTTATTTGCTCTAATTATTTACATGAAAAGTTACATATGTACCTACTGTCCTCCTTGCCGTAAAATGCTACATGAAGTATAAGCAAATAGGAAAAAAAAGTATTAAAAAAGGAAAGAATTTAATACAAGTTAAAATGCCCAGATCAGGAAAATTGTAATTCTTGGTGCTTCAATGGATAAGTTTTATAAGAAAAAATCTTGCCTCCGATGTTTCTTTAAAAATTTTTTTTATTAGGAATAAAAGAACAAAAGCAGTTGCCTTAAGTAACAGCTACTTCCCAAGAATTGAGTAAATGAAGCAGAAATACAAAAACCTTAATGTGTAATTGTCAGAATTTCTTAATATGAATATTGTGATGGGTTGTTAACCATTCCCCACCCCTCACTGGTTCCAAATATTAACATTAACAAAGGAATCATCAGGTTTTTTTTTGTTTTATAAGAAGCACTAATGGATTTTTATATCACTAACCAAATGAAAGAAAAAACAAAACAAAATGGCTAATCAGGCAGGAGGAACTTAAGTACAAATGATGGTATCTAGAGAACAGCAGACCTTGTCCTCAAATAGCTGAAAATCTTAGGCAAATAACAAATAGCAAACACAAACAAATACTGAGAGATTGAAATCCCCAGCTTTCTAACACCATTTTTATTTTATGTGATTCCACTGAAAAGTGACATAAATATAGAATTGAAGAAGAAATAAAATGATTTTTTTTGACACGAAAGTATGTTTCTGTATGTCTCTTAACTCAATGGAGATCCCCTGAAATATATCATAAACTCTCTATGCTACTGCAGAAGCCTCACATAACCTGCAAGGGTCTGCCTCTGGTATTCACCACACACACACAATGACATTATGGGAGAAAAAGTAGCCTTCCCTTTATCTAATAATATTCCCCAAGAGAGAATCCCAAGGGCACTCAGGTTGCTCACTAGTATCCCAGGAAGAACTATAAATTGTCCTTCCTTTTCTTTTTAAACTCCCATCATCTGAAGTGAGAGGCAAGTATATCTTGTTCTTGCAACCTGAGGGATTCCTTGATCCTTCATTCTTCTGATGAAAATACATACAAAACAGTCAAGTGATCTTATGGATTTTTCATTGCAAATCTCTCTCCTCTCAGATAACCACAGACTACCTCATGAACAAGTAAAAATCAATGATGGAAAGGAAGAGCAAAAAAATTGAAATTTCCAGTTGATCTGAAAAAACAAACCTCATATTATTGCACCCTGCACTACCACCATGCTTGATTAGACAATAATCTTTGAAAGTAACTGGAAGAAGGAGAGAAAAAAATTATTGTTTCTCTGTTCTTTCATTTTTAATTTGAGATTCAGAAAACTTATGTAATTTAATTTTACAAGTTCACCATTATAATTAGTGATAAAAATGCTAAAAATGATTGCAAAAATATCGTATTGTTAACAGTGAGGATGTGTGTATTTAAAGTATGTGTGTTTCAGAGAAATTATAACACTGTTCATACATAGTTTAACTAAGTTCTCAGTTAACTGTTTTTAATTTCTTTTTTTCAAGAGGACTGTCCCTCTAACATTACTCATTATAACATTATTTTCAAGTATCTACACCATCTTCTCTTTGTCATTATATTTAGTTTAATTGAATCTTATGTGCCTGCAGGGTGTGGCATCTAAGAATTTATGACAAGAACACATTATGCAGGAGTCATATGACTATTCCATTAACTCAACATTTTAAAACTGTCCTCTGATCACCATCTTAACATCGTAGAAACTGTCTCTATCTATGCTTCATCCATCTAAGCTCTCTTCTGCTCCCTTTGAAAATCTCACTTTCCCTATTACCAGCTATTATGTCTTCTTTTACATTTTGTCAGCATCTCCTTTCTACAGAATCTTTCTACTTTGTCATCACATAATTAATACTTATATTTTTCAAATCTTTGTCTTTTTTGATTCTGCATGGACTCTATTCCTTTGACAGTATGCTTTCACAACTCTTTTTCTCATGACTGTCTCTTGATGTTTCCCATAGACAATCCTTCCCTAATACCCATTCTTCTGTGTCTTTCTAATGTATTTATTATAGCTGACCACACAGAAAAAAAAATGAACTACTTAAAAACTTCAGGACTATTCTTTAATTACTTATTAAAGAGTAATTTTTTCTCTCCTTTAAATTGTACAGTCCTTACTAGCAAGGGACATAGTGTGGTAAATATCAAATAACATTATACATACTATAATGTAATAATTTTTAGAGCAAAAGACTATATTGAGACCTAATTGCCAGTTGGATACTGTTGAATGCTATCTACTTCTTTTTTATAAATTAAGAGTTCTTTCATTGGCTTTAAATCAAGCATTCTGACATATATGTATATTTTCTGATGTAGTCAATGGTCCTGCTATTGATAGTCTTATTGCTCATGTGGACAAATGTGGCCAAAAAGATAAATATACATGTCCAGAGGTTCTTGCCACATAATTGGATGTCCTCAGCTCTACTAGAAAGTTTTTTTGAGTTAACCATCTTATTTTTTTTTAAATTGTTGTGCTGGGTGGGGGTACATTGTGGCATTTACAAAAGTTCTTACAGTGTATCAAATATATACTTGCTTTTACTCCCTCCACCACTTTTCTTTTTCCTCTTCTCCCCAATCCTGGAGTAGTTTCAACATCTATCATGTTTACATTTACATACATGTGTACACAGCTTTTGTACCATATTCATCCTCCTACTCCCTCTTCCCTACCACCTTTCCCCTCCCACTGGTACCAATTCCTCCTTGGGCAGGATCTTAAATTACTGCTTTCACAATTTTCAGAGTACTACTGTTTTCTTGATATTCCCATTATTCTAATACCTGCTTACAATTTATTTTACTTGCTTGTTTCCACCTTTTGCTACTTTACTTTGGCTGGTGAAAGTTCTAGATTCATGCTGTCTGAACTACTGTGCTCTGTTGCTGTCTGTCTGTTGCAGCAGCTAGCATTTAGATGTTGATATTCTCTTTGTCAGTCTCATACATCTACATCTACATTGTCATTTCCTACTGGACAGTCACATGTCACCTCTATTGAGATGTCCTATAATATATTCTAAGTTGGATTCAGTTCTATTTTAAAAGTTTTATATGACTTTTTTTCTAAGCCCGCTGCTACTACCTTCATACAAGCTTGCCTAATTCATTTTTAAATTTATACTTTGAAAATACTTTGATAGGTGGTAAATTTACATGAAACACAATTTCAAAAGTATTAAATGGTCTACAAGGAAGAATATTTCTGTTACTTACTGCCTCCAAACTATACCGTTTCTTCATCAGATAAACCAGTCTTATTTCTAAACTGATTCCATGATTATTGTAGCAAATAATAGGTACATGTTCTTTTTTTTCTCAGCTTTTATTTAATAAAATAGTATCATATTACACACATCATTCCACCACTTTTCTTTCTCTAGACAAAACCCAGAGGTTGTTTAAATCACTCCACAAGGGACTTCTTCATGCTTTAAAAAATGAATGCAATTCCAGGGAATTGATGCACCATGTTTCATTTAACCAGTAACATCATGCTCTTATAAGAGATATTTTATAGGCGATTTCAGTAGGTATATTTAAATGATAATTTGGTATAGATTTGCTAGATCAGACAGGTACATTTGGATAGATAATGTCAAATTGTACTCCCTAGAGATTGTAGTAATTTAAAATCCAACCAGTAATAATTAAGAGCCCCTGTTTCCCCATAGTCTCATCCCTAGAGCAAGAGAGTAAACTTTTTGATCTCTGACAATCTGAGCTACAAAGTGTTATCACAGTGTGGTTTTAATTCACATTTATACTACCTTTCTAATTGATCTCATATCACCTTCATTAAAGCAATACTTTCTGTATTCATAATTTATCTTTAGTTAATTTTTAACTGATACATAAAAGCATAAAAATTATACAAATTAATGGGTAACATAGTGTTTTGGTTCTTTCTGTAATGACTAAATTTGGTTAAAATATATCTTCTCAAACAGTTCTCAGTTGTTTAAGTAAAACTTTCAAAATACTTTCGTTTATTTTTTGAAATATGTAGTACATTGTTGTTACCTATAGCCACCCTATTGTAAAATAGCAATGTTTTTTTTAAACATTTCTTATTCTACTCTTTTGACTACTTAGATGAAAAAGTCCAAACTGGCATATAAAACTCTTCCAAATTTAGTTCCATTGATCATTTTATCACATAATTCAATTTTATCATTATGATTGTCTTCTATGAACAAATATATCTCCAGGCTTCTCTACAGTTGCTATGCCTTTTCGTGAATTTCTAAATTAATTATTTTGTTTTTCTCTTCTTAAAATGCCCTTATCAATTCTTATTTATCTTGGAAACATCTCCTGTTTTCACATCACCTTATGCTATGGATTTTACATTTCTCACATACTCTTGTAATTTTCAGTTTTTTCTCATGTCTTACTCATAGATATGGAAGGTTCCTGTGTCCTTGA
Organism: Castor canadensis; assembly: GCF_047511655.1. Lineage (NCBI taxonomy): Eukaryota > Metazoa > Chordata > Mammalia > Rodentia > Castoridae > Castor > Castor canadensis. The sequence continues at coordinate 124,539,292 of NC_133393.1, forward strand.
TATGCTTGTCAATTTTAAATTATAGGGTGACTAGCATAATTTACTTTAAGTAAATAAAGTTCAATGAAGGGAATGAGAAAGGGGAAAGAGGGAATTGGTTGATACAGGTGGGAATTTGATTAAATACATTGAGTCATGAAAGAACAAACAAATTGCACAATGTGATATGTGTAAAACCAAGAAACAAGAAAAGTGGTTGTAAAATTATACTTGGTAAGAGAATCTTGAATATTAACCAGCAAACAGAACTGTAATCTTAGGATACCTTGTTTTTTTCCAGGAAGTGAACAAAGGAGACGAGTACATAAATTGTTAAGTGTTCTCAAGTGAGTGAAAGAAAAGATAGTATGTGGTATGTTATACTAAAATTGAAAGTAAATAACAATAATAATTTTATTGGTGAAAATACCACATATACATCATACTAATATTGATGAGTGTATATACACATATATGTTTTTATATGCTGCTCAATATTTTAAATTTATTTTTATAAAAAAATTCTAAAATATATAATATCTCTAAACTAAGCTATTCACTTATTGCATTGGCAAGTATTTTAATGCTTCTTGTCTTTCTCTTATAAAAGAAAGGATTATTAAAAAGTCTTTCAATCTTTTGAATTTTACAAAGATAAAAATTTTCTTGAAGGTAATTTTTATAATTATCTGCCTTCCTCCTTTTCTTTTTCTTTTTTGACTATGAGATCTTGACATTTGCAGTTGTTATCATTTGTTTAATACCATTTTAAGCACTATGTCCTAATGCAAATTGACAAGGGTTTATTCTTCTGAAGAGCCAATTAGCTTATTTTCTCTGGGTCATTTTAAATTTATTTGTATGTGAAACTATAAAGGATTATTATTATCCTATTTCCCTTGAAAGGGAAAAGAAGAGAAGTCTAAGACCCAGGCTCACTGTCACGGCATTGACTCAGCTGAAATTGTGAAGAAAAGGAATTCTGTGTTTGCAGTATCCATTCCCTTCTATTTTAGTTTCAGCACTAACTGGGTGAGGAAAAGGTCTTATGTTCAAATAAGAATAATACATTTTCCAGATTTTCATACTAAAAGAAAACTTCTTCCTTTTTTTTTTTTTTCAGTACAAGGGATTGAACACAAGAGCCTTCAACTTGAAAGACTCTTCTTGAGCCACACCTACACTCCTTTTAGTTTTACAAATGGGATCTTTGCCCAGGTGGCCTCTAACTATGGTACTACTAACTCCACCTCTTAAGTAGCTAGAATTAGAAGCTTGCCCCACCACATCCAGCCCAATATATTTTTGAATTCTTACTCTTGAGGTAAATGGGGATGGTGTTGGATGCTGTATGTGAAAAAGTTCTTTGATAGCTAACACATGTTCTTTTAACACCAGAATGATGTCTAGAGTCCTAGTAGAAATCTTGAGACACAAAGACAAATATTTTACTTTAAAGAAGTTGGAGAAATACTCTTGCCCTTTGTGAACATTCTCTTAGTAATTCATGTAGTCACTGTATTTCAAATCTACTGAAATAGTTTCCTTACATGTGATTCAGAATACATATTTTAATTTTTTAATTTCAAAATCTTAGCTGAAGTTCTAATACTTTCAACTTGTTTCTCCTTATTGATAATCACTTTCAGAACTTTATATATAAGGAACTCTTATTAGTTAGGAATGGTTCCTTTTGTTCTAGAGTTTATCCATAATGCTTTTATGAATGCATTTACTTTCTTCTTTTGGGGGCTGGAGACTGTTTTATATTTTTCCTCCTATATGCAATGTTGAAATCAGCTAGTAATATCTTCTTGTTTCTGTCCCTCTTCCTATCGTCTAACTGATAATATCCTACTCCTCATTAATTCTATCAACTCAAACAGTACAATTATGCTACTTTACTTATGGTCATCTCCTGTGATTTTTGAAACTTTTGCCTCACATTTTCCTTCTTTGATTACCTTAAATATACTACTCCATTGTTTCTGGAACAAAAATGCTGCTATAAAGAAAGTTTTTATAAGAATCTCTGTTTCCCTTATAATTAGCTTTACCATTTTTGTGTAGATATCCTTTAAAATATCTCTAAAAGTAATAAGCCTTATTTATGGCAATTATGAGTTTATTTCCCAAGTACATGGCATGAGTAATTGATATACATTTTTTATTTTAGATGAACATATGTATGCCTTTTATATTTGTTCTGCTCTAATACTTTGGTTTTCTCTGGCTCTTTTTTCTTTGCATATATCCTATAGCTATTACTCCCACTAGAATTTCTATTTTTCTCCCTTTTTCCTTCCCTATTTTCTTCTCCTCTTCCCTCTATCCCTTCCTTTCTTCCTCTCTTCTTTCTTGTTATTTTACTAAATATTTTTGAATCCTGTTTCCAACTTAAAATTATTGTATTTCATTATTTGATGTTTTAAGTCACTTTGCCAATCTTATTAGTTTTATCTTCACTTGTGAAAATATTTTTTATTGATAGATTTTTTCAAATATTTTTATCTGATCATTGGGTTTCTCTAATTCTGATTTATGTTCTTTTTTATTCTTTATCTTTTTTCTTAAATTTCAACCATTTTAAAAAGAATGGTTTTATGCTGCTCCTGGCATGTTATTCTGTTCCTTATTATCTTTTCTTCATAACAATGTGAGAAAGAATTCAAGTAAGATACAATTCTATTACCTGTGATCTCTAAGACTTCTACTAATGGAAAAATACCTGCCTGAATTGCATTTAGTATCAGTTGGTAGACTAATTTTCTATACTTTTCAAATATCTCTCTGATTAGGAAGCATTTCCTTTATTCAAGCAATACTGTTTGTGATACATAGACTATAGTTTATAATGCTTGCTGCCAGGTGAAAATATTCTTATGAAAACATTAAAAGGACTCTACTTCTGTTCTCCTTTTATATGACTGTCATTTCCTCTTTTCTGAGTTTCAATACTGAGATATGAGCATTCTGATCATTGTAGTTTCAAAGTAATTTGTTATTTTGTTCCTTCCTTGCTGTAAGTTATGAATCTGTTTAAAATGATTTTCCCATGCATTATGAGAAAAGTTTTGATACAACTACCTTGAAGTTTGCATTAAGTTGTAACCAGTGAGGCATGTGTGATTGAGTACCATTGGGGCATGTTCTGGCATGGTCATATATTGTCTTCATTTCCTGAATTATTTCATTTATGTTTGTCTCACTTCCACGCTGCGTGAATGGCCAGAAGGCTGAGATTTACATTAGATGCCTTTTGTGATCCCACCATTTCTACCACAGTTGTAGGTGGCTTTTAAATTCTCAGTCTTCCTTCACTTTCTGTACTTGACCACTAATTTCTTCAACTGACACAAGTTTTTTAAAATATAAATGGGATTTTTTTTAAATTTTATTATTCATATGTGCATACAAGGCTTGGGTCATTTCTCCCCCCTGCCCCCACCCCCTCCCTTACCACCCACTCTGCCCCCTCCCTCTCCCCCCACCCCCTCAATACCCAGCAGAAACTATTTTGCCCTTATTTCTAATTTTGTTGTAGAGAGAGTATAAACAATAATAGGAAGGAACAAGGGTTTTTGCTGGTTGAGATAAGGATAGCTATACAGGGCATTGACTCACATTGATTTCCTGTGTGTGGGTGTTACCTTCTAGGTTATTCTTTTTGATCTAACCTTTTCTCTAGTTCCTGTTCCCCTTTTCCTATTGGCCTCAGTTGCTTTTAAGGTATCTGCTTTAGTTTCTCTGCGTTAAGGGCAACAAATGCTAGCTAATTTTTTAGGTGTCTTACCTATCCTCACCCCTCCCTTGTGTGCTCTCGCTTTTATCATGTGCTCATAGTCCAATCCCCTTGTTGTGTTTGCACTTGATCTAATGTCCACATATTTTTATTCTTTGCTGTGTAACATTTTTCTGTGTTTAACTATATAACATATATTTCATGCTGTCTTCTGTATGAATGAATGCAAGCTATTTCATGACTGTTGAAATGTGTAATACACTAGGAGATTAACTTTACTTTTTCCAGCTAAATAACAAATTTTCAATATACCTTTTTATGGAAAAAATGTGTACCTATGTTAAGAAAACTTAAAGGGTTAAATATTGTACTAAAGGACAGTTTTTGTCTCACTTTAAATCATTTATGTAAGTCTTGTACTTGTAGAAATTCTGCTTTAACACATTATAATTTAATTGTAATTTATATGTGGGTTTATATGTGAATTCCTTAATGATTTTAGAAATTATTTTTGTATTTATGTCACTAATACACTTATTCATAACATGTTATATGTTATTACATATCTTAATGGTTTGTGCATAGGGAAAACTTACACAATTTTCCAAATACTGTAAGAAAGTTATACCTTATCATTTAAGATTTTTTAATATTTGTAAATAAGCATCAACATTTTTTGTTTCTACTCTTGTATTATAGTTCAATATGCACCTTTTCTTGGGGGGTTATTCTTAGGTGTTTCATAGTTTGACCGAATCCCATAAATCTTCTAATTTGAAGCTTTATAGTCATTTATTTGTTAAGAATTTATTGAACAGGTGCGTCCCCGCGTGAGCAGAGTAACAGAGGCGGGGGCCGAGAGACAAGTTCCCGGGCTGTGGTGTTCTGGCTGCGGGTTGAGCCGCCCCGGTCCTCGCCAAGGCCATGGCTTTAAAACTCTTGCGTGCGTTCATCCTCAGGCCACCCGGCTCAGGCAAGTGCACTGGATGCCAAAGGCGCATCTCTCTGGTGGCCACTTCTTGCGGCCTCAAGGCCAACACGGAAATTGGTGACATGCGAAGTAGTACTTGGAAAAAGGTCTTTGGTTCCAGATCATGCAATCACATGCCTAATGATATCAGAGCACCTGCTAGATGGTGTTCCAAGGACATTAGTACAGGCTGAAGCCCTGGACAAAATCTGTGACGTGGATCTAGTGATCAGTTTGAATATTCCATTGGAAACGCTTAAAGATCAACTCAGCCAATCCTGAATTCACCCTCTTAGCTCCATGGTCTATAACCTGGACTTCAACCCATCTCAAGTCGTTGGGATGATGACAGTAGTGGTAGGCCATTAGTCCAACAGGAGGATGATAAGCCTCCAGGCCTATTGCTGCCAGGCAAAGGCAATGCAAAAATGCAGAAAAAACAGTCATCAAACTTTATAAGAATGGGCTGATGGAGTGGCTCAACTGGTAAGAGCGCCAGCCTAGCAAACATAAGGCCCTGAGTTCAAGCCCCAGTACTGCCAAAAAAAAAAAAAAACTTTAGAAGAGCTGAGGAGTGCTCCACCAATTTTCTGGGACAGAGAGTAGCAAAATCTGGCCTTACGTTTACACATTTTTCTCAAACAAGATCACAGACGTTCAGTCCAAAAGCATACTGAACCTGCCCAGTGGAAGAAGCAGGAAGATGTGGTCATTTGATCAATTGTGCTTGTGTGTGCACACGTGCGTGTGTGCAGTATTGGTGCCATGTCCAAATTAGAAGCTAGCTGAGATAGCTTGCAGCATTTCTAGTAATGGTGACAGTAATAGGAAAACTAGCAAGCAGAAAGAGTTCAAGAAGAAGCCCTCTTCTGCCTTTGAAAAGAATTACTATTATTTTTCCATTGTTGTTCTGGGTGAAGGTGCTGTTGTAGCATTTACAATATTCGTACAATGTATCAAATACGTGATATTTGAGTTCACCCCTTCACCTCTCTCTTTTATCCTCCCCTCTCCCGATTGCTGGGATAGTTTCAGCAGATATCTTTTTTGCATTTACATATATGTGTACACATTTTTTGCATCCTATTTACCCTCTACCTTCCTACCTTGGTTCCCTCCCACCCGTGCCAGGGGAGGACCTGTTCCACCCTCCTATTCTCTGATTTTGTAGAAGAAAAAAGAGAAAAGCATAACATGTTTGCTCATTTGACATAAAGGTAGCTACACAGGGAATGTCCTTGTGATATTTCCATTTTTATATGTATTATAACTCCAATTGATTGATCTCCTCTAATTTTCTTCATTCTACCTTAGTCCCTTTTTTATAGTGGTTTCAGCCAGTTTAAGATTTCTATATTCATTCTTGTATAGAGAGTACATCAACCATATTCAAGTTCTTAGTTTCTTTCTTTTACCCTACCCCTCTGGTATGTGACCTTCCCTTAGTGTGACCAGTGTTTTCTAACATTGCTGCATTTGTATTAAGTCTATATTCCACATATGAGAGAAAACATGCAACTTTTGGCCTTCTGAGTTTGGTTAACTTCACTTAAGATTATGTTCTTCAGGTCCATCCATTTACCTGCAAATGACAAAATTTCATTCTTCTTTGTGGTTAAGTAAAATTCCATTGTATATAAATATCACATTTTCTTAATCCATTAGTCAGTAGTGGGGTATCTTGGCTGTTTTCATAACTTAGCTATTGTGAATAGTGCTGCTAAACATGGGTGTGCAAGTGCCTTTGTTGCCTAGGAGTGGTATTGCTGGAACGTATGGCAGATCTATTTTTAGTCTTTTGAGGAGCTTCCATAATGGGACTACATGAAATTAAAAAGCTTCTGCACAACAAAAGAAATGGTTTCTAAATTGAAGGGACCACCCACAGAGTGGGAGAAAAATCTTTGCCAGCTGTACATAAGACAAGGAACTGATAATTAGAATATACAGGGAGCTCAAAAAACTAAACTCACAAAAAAAAATCAAAGACTCAATGAAGAAATTGGTAAGTGAACTGAACCGAACCTTTTCAAAGGAAGAAATCCAAATGGCTAAAAAGCACATGAAAAAATGCTCACCATCCCTGGCCATTAAGGAAATACAAATCAAAACCACATTAAGATGCCACCTCAGTCCTGTTAGAAGAGCTATCATCAAGAACACAAACAACAACAAATGTTGGTGAGGATGTGGGGAAAAAGGAACCCTCATACATTGCTGGTGAAAATGTAAGCTAGTACAGCCATTATGGAAAACAGCATGGAGGCTCCTCAAAGAGAAGGTGTTTTGAACATGTGTCAAGCCCTTCTCAAGGAAGCAAATACAAGCAGTATTTCAAGCACTGTCTAAACTGTGTTCTAGCTGGTATTTGATAGCCATGCAGTCTTTTTGCATGTGATGGTAGTGATCTCTGGTCCTCCCACAGCCAAAAGCTGTTGAACTGCATCACCAGCAAGGATGAGAATGAACACCAACTTCTCTAGCCCCAGCTTTGTCCCAGTTCTCTGCTGTGTGCCCTGTGGTAACTACTGTATTGACCCTAATTGCACTCAATGGTTGCTTCTCCCTTGAGTGTCTATGCCCACAATTTATATTTTTCTGGTAGGCATAATGCCTTCTCTGCATGAATGCTCTGCATCCCTGTTTCAGCCATTCTGGCTTCTACTGACTGTATTTTCTTACATCTGATTATTTTCTTCTTAGGTTATCAAACAATACAGATAGTTACTACATTTATCCCTCCCAAATTCCTCTTTCTATGAGCTGAGAGCTAGGAGATTGTAGTGAATTTCTTCATATACCAGGAACTGAGCCATGTAAAGGGTTTTACTTTAAACAGCACTCTTGAGGGCTCACTCTTTGAGTCCCTCAAAGTCTTTGAGAATCTTCAAAAAACACAGGAAATACTAATGGAAATGTTGAAGGATCGTATCTTCTGTTTAGAAGTAGTAATATGACTATATGGAATTCCTGGACTATTAGAATAGTTTTTTATTCAAGACAGAATGAATTTTGAACATGCTGTCAGATATTGTTGCCAACAGTGTTTTTCTTCTGTGAGGGACCCAAGCAGATGAGAGTAAGGGGAGTAAGTTGAGGACACACTACATGTACTTAGATTGAGTTGCCCTAGGTGAACCCAGATTGAGTATGACAGGTTTATGATTATGGGAAAACAACCATCCCCCATTCTAAAGACGTAGGCTATGGAATGACCATAAAGTCTAGAATGAAGATACTAGTATTTTGTCAGAAAAAGAATTTATTATCTTTGTGTTTTCATTCTCATATTCTTAAGTTTATGGGACTTTTTATAGAGTATATATTTTGAAGAATTTTTATACCAACAGATTCTAACTTTTAGTTGTTATTTTCCAGAAAATCTGAATGGTGGGGTTGGTATACCTCTGGATAGGTTGCAATTTTCTTCTGGACTGACATATGGATGAATTTTCTTCTTATAATGGATATAGTTGTGATAACTAATGGCATGAAAATATATTTTTGCTATTGCTGGCTTTTTTTTCCATTCACTCGTCAACTATTTTATATTCATTTTCATTTTTTTCTGACATTTAATTTTTTTAGAAATTCATTAGAAATAAATATTTATTGAAAACCTACATTCATTCATTACATGTAAGATATGACAGCTACTTTCAATATACTTAAACATTATTTAGTGAGACAAGGAATATGACTTTTAAAAGTTCATGAACAAGGGCTTGGTTAATAGTTTGGAACATCAAAGGAAGATGTCATGTGAACCTTGATAATTTATTGTCATCACTGTTAGTTATACAGACTGTAATTCATTTTTGTTGTTTTCTGTTTGTCTTTTGAGACAGGGTCTTGCTATGTAGCCCAGACTGGCCTTGAACTCATGATCCTAGTGCCTTTGCTTCTCCAGTGCTGGAATTTTAGGCATGCACCACTAGCCTGGCAGAATGTAATTCTTTTAGTGCAGGTCAGGAGTGCAAAGCCATTTGTCCCTGTAGACAAAAAGAATATTGGAAGCAAAATCTAAGTGTCCCTTGAAATACATGTGTGCAGCCAAGGAGGTTTGCATCGAAGAACGAGTTGACATAATATCCTTTCAAAGACAGAAAACAAATACTTGTGATTTCCAGCGTAAAATTATCTTTTAAAATGATATATTTCTAAATTTAGAGGTAACTAACTTCACACAATTCTTTGAGACACTTCACATCAACTAGAAAGTCAAAAATATGTATATAAATAGCCCAAATTGCAACACAGTAAAAGCCACAATAAGTTCAGGTTGGCAATGGTGTGAGAGAGGTGTAACAGAGAGATGATTTAGTTTCACTTCTAAGAAAATAAATGGACTCCTTCTCTGCTACCAACTATGAATTCAATAAGAACATGTGTGCATACAGCTTCAAAGAATGTACATTATTAATTTTAGTCTTTATGCACAAAAAAATTAATGGAATTAATGTCTTAAATCACCAAGTTGGAAACCTTCCACTGAATCTCAGATGTTAAACAATATTTTTCCAAAATCCTTTTCTGTTGAAAACTTGTGTTTGGAAAGAATAATTTTTCTTGCTCAAAATATGTTCTGTCAACTGGCCTATTTAACCACAAAAAGAAGAGAAGATATACAAAAGAATTATGAATGCTTAATGCCTTTTATATTTCATTTAAAGGAATTAACCATCACACTTTATTAGAACAAAAATAATTAGAGAGGACCATATGCTGACATTAACTTGAATAACTAAAATATAGGACATCACTATATAGGACGTGCTTACTGACGTAGAAAAGGATAATTTTGCTATAACAACAAATTAAAACTTTAAAGTTTAAGAGAAATTAAAGAGACAAAGATACACAAGAAAGGGGACATTAACTATTTTCTTAGTTGTTTTATGCACTTTTCTTACCTAAGAAACATCATTTTAACTTCAGTGATAGGTTGAAGCCATATTATTTCTCTAATAAAAACAAAACAAATAGCTCTGAAAATATGTTTATTTTAAGCAGTCTTAAAAGCAAATCAAAAGTAACACCTATGAAAAGGTAAGATCATGGCTGGGATCAACTTCAGTGGTAGAGCAATTGTTCATCATACTCAAGGTCCTGGGTTTGATCCCTAGCACTGAAAAAATATATAGAAAGTAAAAATTACAAAAAATTGTGGTAGGATAATAAGTTATTACTGAGACATCAAAGTGGTTTGGAAATGAACTATATTCACTTCTCTGAACCTGTTAGTTTGAAAAATGGCTTAGTAACCAAAGAGGGAATCTTTCAATACAGCATCAGCTAACCCTCAAAACCAAATGTAAGGGCCTCATGCAGGAGAAATAGTTAGAGATACCCCAAAATAATTATTCTTAGTAGTCATGCTCAACACTCATCTACCCTTAAGAAATAGATATTGTTTTCACCATGAGGAGTCCATTACAACACTGGCACATTATTTACCTATCTAATATTTACTGATGCTATGTCCTGCTGTTCTGAATTCAAGCTGCCATCCTCTTATAAACTAAAGCTGGAATGGCAGAGGACTACTGACTCAAACTCTGCTCATCAGAGCATTCTTCTCTCATTCCCTCATGCAGCCATACTTGGTTAGCCAGGATGCAAATCTGTCTAAGATCAGAGACCCTCCAGCACAAAAATTCTTAAATTCTTCATCTTTTGGCGTGTCCAAGTACCTTAGTGATGCCAACCATGTTGTAGGTGTTTAAAAATGAGCTGATGAACAAAGAATCTGCCTAATTAATTTTTTATCAATGTGATTTCTAATCTAATTATTAGAAAGTTTTTGAAAAAACTTCAAAATTCAAAAAGTAAACAGATTATTTAGAGAGCTCCCAATCCAGATATCTAGATATCTTTAATCAAAGCATTTTTTTAATAAGCTTTACTGGACAAAGCAGGAGCCACAAATTCAATTGCATAGGAAATACTTTGAAAAAAAGTCTTATAATTTTTCCTAACACTCAAGTAAGCTGATTTCTGGTTAGGAGGAGAGAGGCCAAAAGAAGTAAGATAAGCATAACTCTTGTTTTCAATCTTAACCAATAGGGTTCAGCTTCATAATGTTATCAAACTTGTTATCTGTTTTGCAGTGTGATATTGCAATTTACATAATCAAAGTAAGTCACAAATTACTGTTGAATGGAGTTCATATGAAAGTGAAATGTAATTTCATTCAAAATTATATGGAAGACCTGATATTCTTACAGACTATAAATGTTTCAATACTTAACAGATGCCATTAATTCTAATAAGAATGAGAGTTGAACAGTGAGCCTCATCTTATCCTTCCTTTCCTCAACCATCCTTACGAATAGTATAACACTGAGAGAAATGGAACAAGAATTAACCTGAATATAAAGAGCTTGATATCTTATTTCAATTTGCATTCATTTTTATGAAAATCTCCTAGGTAAATGCTGGTAAACTATGATATACTGAACAAATAATATCAAGGCAAGTGGTTAAATTATATCAATCTTTTCCTTAAATGTTTCCTGTTTTACATAAGCATAAAGTTCTCTGTATATATTAGATGAGTGATAGTTCTGAGATTTGGGGAATCAGTTTTCTTAGTCCAACGAGATTTAGTACTATAAAATATGATAGAGTTATACTGAATAGTTGAGAGTACCATAAAAATATGAACAACAAAAAAAAATTAAAAAATCACATTCAGAGTGTTATATTATAGGAGAATATAACATTGCATAAACAATTTTCCAAATTCTCACCTACACCTCACTAATGTAATTAAAATTGGAAACAGTAAGTCAATACAGCATATTCTGATTGGTTCATATATATATGCATCTAATATCTACTTTTTTCTGTAAAGAAGAGAATCATGAGAAACAGTTGAAAGAAATGAATAACAAAAACATGCAAATTACACACTGTGGTTCCTATCAAAACAAAAAGAAAAATACTGACACACAACTCATGTTTTTAACCTCAAAATTGCTGGTTACTTATTAACTGCTTAACCAACAACTAAATTTTTAAAGAAATATTTACTATATGTAGTAATCTACTAAACTCTTCCAGAAGAATGATTGGCAATGAAGCATGATAGAATATTCTCTCAATCTAAGGGTTCTGCCCAAAACAGTTAGATGAAGTTCTTATGCATTTAGCTTATAAAAATTCTTCTATACTGGTTTTATACATACTGAGTAAATTGCAATTGGTTTGAGGAATGAAAGACAATGAAATATTCCAAATGGCCAAACCCAAGTGGCAAATGGTATTTTGTAGTCTTCATCATCATCTTCACAAAAGGTCTTAGCATTACATTCTTTCTAGTTTTAACCTACCCCTCCCCACAAATTCCTTTACATACCAATTACTTACTAATAAAGCCTTACAAATTGTCTTAAATTTCATATGGAATATATATATATATATATGTATCTATATATGTGTATATAGATACATATGTATATTATCAGATTTACTATCTAGATGATACTAGTCATAGATTTAATTTTTGTGTGTTTTGGTTGATTAATTATCTGATCTGGTCTTTTTGATAGATTTTCTCTTTTCTTTTTTCCATTTAAAGCAGCTTTTTTTCTCTTAATGAGTAGCTTTGAATTGGATTATGATAAGAAATATTTTTTTCTATAAGCAATTTAATTTTTTGCTAAATGATTAGTTTTGTGTTTATTTCAATGCTCAAGGTGCATTTTATTGTCACTTCAATGTTTCCTTGTAAGCTCAACTTTTTGATTGGTCTTTAAAGTAATACAATATATCCTAAGTAGAAACATGCTTGATTTTGCAATGAAGTAGATTAAAAATAATACCATTTTTCATAGAGACAATGCAATGAGAAAAATACTGTGCTGAGCTTGTTTGAAGAGGAGTTTGTCTGGGTTTCTGCAGACAGTGGGCTGAGACACCACAAATTATAAGCACTGCTTTCTAGATCTACTAAGCCCTCAAGCTTTACATTTGTGTACCTGAAAAATAAGTGTATTCTTTTAGTAAAAGAAAAATGTTTGAAAATATTTTTATACTTACAGATTTTGTGTTCATAAACAAGTACAGTTTGTGACTGAGAATTTGCCAGGGCTTGATAATATAATTCACATAATCACATTAATTCTGAATTTGAAGTTTTAATTACATGAGGCTTGTATTTTAACTTTTGTAGTTTGAAACATATTGAAAAATCATTACCATTGATAAATGGTAGGGAAGTGAATAAAGGACTTTACATATTCAGAGCTAGTGTTCATTGAAATAGATTTACTGGAAATCATTGTGTTTTTTTTTTATTTTTACAGAACAAGATAATAACCCAGATGTATTTCTGGCATATATTTGTCACTACTAAGAGTAATACAATTTTTTTTTATTTTGCGTAAACCAATACAACAAAATATAAAGTTTATACCCTCAGTTTTTCAGTATTCAGATTTATTTACATGATAGAAAAGATATCAATATAATTTTCATTCCTAGGGTTTGTAACCAATCCCACCTTTACATGCAGAACAAAGTGTTGAATGACATCTCACAATTTTGGTCATGATTATAGTTCCTGACATTGCTATGTCCCCAAATTTTACCTAAAATCACACTTAATAAGTGGATTATCATTGTTAGTTCCTGGCAGAAATAATTGAAGTTAATAGCAGGTTTTCTTAATGAAGTCATTAATGCAAATTGTATACTAGGGAATTTCCAATAGATTTATTAATAGGAAACTGCTTATTTTAAATTAAAAAAATCTAGCATGATTTCAGTTGTGTTAAGTACCTTTGAATTTTAGACTTCTCTCAAATGTAATTAAGGAAAAGCTACTACAAGATAAAATACAGTAAATTTATTACAAGGAAAGCCAATATGAAAAGGGTGAGGAGGAAATAACTAATTAATGACAGTTTTTTCCCTGGATATAAACTTTTGAATATCTTAACCCTCTACAGCAGTTTATACATCTTTGGTAGAGACTCAAGAACCATAAATAGAAGCAGAGCCTACAGGGACAATAAATCTACCATAAGGGATTTAGATAGTCACTGTTGACTTACTGTATAAGATCAGTACCAAAACCTAGTCCAGTAGTCTTCTTTTGAAATATCCTTAGTAGAATACTGATTACTAGATACTAACACCACAATTTTCATATTTCTATCTTGTGCCTCCTCTTACAATTTGTTTTCATAATAAAAAATTAAAGAATCCAACTCCCTTGTAGTAAGTTACCAGAGAAATGTATACAGATAACTGTGACATTATAAATTAATACAATCTTTACAGAAAACTCTTAGTGGCAATATTAACATGAAACATTCATATACTTCTTTTGCTTCCTGGGAAATTTTCTTAAGAATGCACCAAACAAAAAAAAGCTGAAAAACATATGAAGATATTTATGTCAATATAAGATCAAAACACTGCTTTGAATATTCAACGATATAGATTTGCTTTATAAATGATGCTATATGAATAGCATCATTATTATTCATCCACTTAAAGTGATGTGAATACTGTTTAGAAATGTGGAAATACATGTTATAATTCTAGGTAGAAAAAGGAAGAGTGCAAATGAACTTTATTTGTTTTTTTATTCCGTAAGTATATAACACATATCTAATGTGTTGGCAGTCAAACACATTACAAAATAAAATAAACAGAATGAAATAAAATAAAATGTATAAAATCTCTGACTTTGTGGAGTTTTACTCTACTGTAGGATACATATAAGAAACAAATGACCACATTAAGACCTAACCAATTACAACAGTACTGAGCAATACTGGGAGAAGTGACAAGGCCCTTTAAGCTGCTACAACAGGAAGATCACACTGAGCCCAGAGATCAGAGAGGGTTTTTGTGGAATGGGTACCAGGAGAATGAATAGAAGTTATCTACAGGAAAACATCTGGCAAGTGCTCCAAATACAATACAAATCATAAGCAAAGGCCCAGGAACAGTGATAATTTCAGGGTTTTTGAAAAGAAGAAAGCAGAATGACTGCTGTGCTAAACTACATGTAAAAATGTTGTAATCTAAGTTCCAGCAAGCAATTGAAGTATTGAAGTAAGTTAAGCAAGAGTCATCATCATGATTACGTTTATGTAAAAAATTCTCTCTCCACACATACCCATGACATATACACATACATGCATACACACACACACACACATATGTATGTATGTATTCCTTGATAAAACCATCAAACAATTGAAAATGAAATTAACAATGACTCTAAAGGTGGAATTTTGGAAAATTATCTCTATATTTAATTGACAAAACCCTGTCCTCCAAACACATACTAAGTGTTTGTTTTTTTTTTTTAAGTTCTTTAACTTCACTTTTGGGAAAGTAAGCATAAACAGAAATTCTAACAAATAACATTTTCTATATATAATCCCTAAGCATTACAGCCTATTTCCTCAGTTGTAATAAGACTTTTGTCTGAAAAAATTTATATTTTATCCCTATTAAATTTATAATGGAAACTATGTTCATAAAAGTTCTGGAAGATATAAAGAAAGTCTGAAATCAATTCTTCATTTATAGGAGTTAAAAGACTCCATTGAGATAAAAGTTGCAATTAAGTTGGTCTACCATGAATTTAGGATGTGTAGACTGCAGTGAGATTATGGTTTTTGTTGGACCACGTCATCTTTAAAATCTAAAAATATTAAAAATATTTATTTTCCCTGTTGTCAAAATGCAATATTTTATTTAACTGTCAGATATGAGCAATAGAATACTTTGCCTTAATAGTACAAATTTATTCTGTGAATTTAACAATGTCAAGTTAATGTATATAATTCTGGCATTTTGTGAGACTAATTTTCTTTATTGATATATTTAAAACAGTGATATTGCACAAGAAACTTTATTACACAGGTATAAAAAATAAATGCTTCAATAGACTACTTAAAAGTTCATAGCATAAGAAAAATGTATGTGAACTCACTCAAGTATTTGTCTGGAGTCTATAAACAGATAAGAAATGTAGAAACATTTGTGGCTCTGCAAATGCAATCAGATTTCACTCTTCTTTTGTTATCTTTGTGCATGTAATAAAAGATTGTGAAAAAAAAACTTTATCTCTTTGTTCTACATTTTCCATAGAGGTGACAAATACATCTAACAGTCTTTTGCTTAATTGTTTTAGAGAAAGGGTACTAAAAAAAAAACTATTTTAAACAAAAACAATTAAGGATCGTCTTCTTTGTGTAGATCTACGTGTGTGTGTGTGTGTGTGTGTGTGTGTGTGTTTGCAGATATATTTAATTCCTTTAAGACTAGTGGGACTTATGTGTGTACATTAAGGAAAGCTTATAACCTAAGCCTTAATTGTAAATCTTTACTAAAAGTGCTTTTTGAAAGCTGAACTGGAGTGGCTTCATGTTTTTGCCCACCTCTATGTGCAAACACATTCAAGGAGACTGTACTTGTTTTAAAAACTTAAACTCACAGAAGTATGTTATATAAACCAAGCTCGATAAAAGGCAACCACAAATAGAATGCAAAATATCTCTTCAGTCTTTCTGTAATCACTTCCGTAAAGCAAAGAGAGCCACCTGGGGCTGAAATTTCATTACCAATCATTTCAGTAATGCAATTACTTGAAAAATATAACTACTGGTAAATTCTATTGCCATAAAATGCCAAAGGTATATGCACATGTATATATTATACAAGTATACATATGTACGTAAATGCAATCCAAACCATTCAAACAGTTGAAAAAGCAAATATTGTCTAAATGCAATGGAAACGATGAAGACTGGAGTGTACTTCATGTATGTATTATTCATGCATGGGAAATCTTATAATCAGAGATAATAGTTATTGAAGTGAGCTTCAGGTTTATGGCAACATTTAGCTCTCTGTAGCTAACATCTCTATCACCTTGAAAAGGTGGATGACATTTCAATATTCCCTAAGTGGTGCTACATAATCTTCTTCTTGTCTCTCTCGTCTTCACTTCCAGTGTTTTTGAAGTTGCACTTAATGCTATAGATGTGCTTAATGTCCTCGTAGAGCTCATCGTCCTCTAGAGAAGCAGTTGAAAATGCCATGAGTATCTTTGAAAAGATCAGGACGGACAGTTACCCCTTTCTTTATTCACATTTTTTTAAGGAAAGCTTGACTATGATTAAGTAGTCAGAATTCATTTATTAAATATCTATAATACACCTCCTACTCTGCTACCCACTCAGGACAATACAAATAAAACTAGTTTTTATTACATGGTTTCTATTAGATTCTGGTAAATGTATAACATGAAGCAAAGAATAGCTAGGATTTTTCTGGATCTCATAAAGACAACATGTGCAGTTACAGCTTGAGAATCAGGGAGATGATTGGGGGTTTTAGTATCCATAAACTAATTTATGAAGTAGCTGGGTCTTTCAAAATAGGAGGAAAAAGTGAGTAATTGTACAAGAAAAGAACAAAGGTGGCATTTGTGAGTGACAATAGAGAGAATGACCTTTGAAAACAGCTTACATTGGAAGTACCTATTCAGGGGATAAGGAGAAAGGTAGGGATAGAAATGACTGGGCAGGTGCTTGAAATGCAGAGGCGTTTGGGAGTAAATAGGAAGCCATAAAGATTTTCATGGAGTGTGGTACATATTGCAGAGTGTTTTATTATAACGCATTTGGGAGTTGAAGAGAAAATATAATTGAGAAGAGTGAGGCTAGAAACAAGAATATCGGGAGATCATTGTAATAATCTGAGCACAATTCAGTGAGATTCTGGATTTGGTGGAATTAATGTTAATTGCCAAATTGAGGAAAAGATATAAACTTGGTTTAGCTGCTAAGTAAAGTCTTTACCACATATTCAGGTATTGCTAAGCAAATTATGCTAGTTTTATTTATTTTATTTTAAAATATGAATTTAGATTCAGAAACAAGTATACATACATCTGTGGTGGTTTTCAGAAGAAATTTAAAGAATGAATTCTTAAGGATTATCCATTTTTCCAAAATTACATAACCAAAGTTGATGTAGACTTAACACCATGAGAAACTCTAAGTAAAAAATAATTGCTTTGCTGACAGTTAATTATTAGTTACAAACATTTAACAAGTTATTCTTTTGTCTAGAGGAGATTGGTAGAGAATTTTTCCATACTAAAATTAACATTCATCCATGGGAACTCTTTGTATAAAATGAAAAATATATTATACAATATAGATATTAAAGCATAATGTGGAAATGAGATCAAGAAAAGCATGAGAAGAAAGTATGTAAAAGCCAACAGAGAAGAAAGTATGTAAAATCCAACAGAATTACATACTTTTTACTGAAGTTGGAGGCCCTTGAGTATTCTGAGAAAATAAAGGAAGTGATAATTTAAAACAAAAAGAGAACTTAACTATTCTAGAAACCTGTGTGCTAGTAACAAGGTAACAACAGCTCACGGATAAAGTAAGAAGACTGAATTAGGTGATGTCTAATTGTTTCACTTTGGTTAAGATTTGTTGGCCTAGGAGAACTTCCAAGCTAGTTCACACAGTGGTTTAAAAACAATGAATCAAAAACATTCCAGGAAAGTAAAACACAGGAGGAAAAAAGAGCCTCATGGGTTTCATGAGGAAAAAAACCTTACTCCTTAGCCTTTCCAAACACAAGAGGAATCTTGGTAGTCCAAAGCATGGCACTGATTCTAAAACATTCACTGGGTTTCAAAGTTTGTTATTAATCCTTATCTCCTTCTTGTCTGTTTTTCTTTTCTATCTGATCAATAACCAACTTCATTTTTTTTTTTTGTTGAGACACTCTATTTAATCATGTTTTTTAACTCTTGAGGCTTTCATCTTTCCATGATTTATTTTTTGTTTTTATTAATGTTTCCTAGTGTACCTCGTCTTTGTTCTCTAATGTGAACTACCTTTCATTTGTTATTCCCTGCTTTCAATTTCCGTTTAATTGGTCATCACAACTGATTATAAAGCAAACCGATTGGAGTCTGGTACCTCATAGATTAATAGGTCTATTTATGTGTGTAAATTCTTCTTATTGTATCCACAGTGGAAAGGACATGCTCCAAATAACATGACAACCAAAATGAGAGAAATTTCAGAGGACATTTGAGAGCATGGAATGTACAATGAGGTTATGAGAAAAGTGCAATTATAATAAGCAAGTCCATCATAAAATGTAGCACACATGAGCCCTGTGATATTACTCAAAAGAAAAGTTATAAAATCTATCATGTATTGCACATTTATAATTTTTAGCTACTATATTTAATGGTTCAATATATATAATCTATAATATTCATAGCAATGCTTGTGAGAGTATATTTAATTCAGTTTTAGAGTAGTTCTCTGGGTTGCAAAATAACTGATATTAGACAGAGGAGAAATTTGAACCCCATGTCTCAGATTACAAAGGTCTACTTTTTCTGCTTCTCTTTCTCTTCCCACCTTTCTTCCTACCTTTCCCTTATACTCTTCTTCCTTTGTGATGATTTTTAAAACTCTGATAGAAGATACAAAGTCCTGTCCCAAGGAAATAATGTGATGTTTGGTGACAAGAAAGCTACTGATTAGTATGGAAGTAGATGAGGGATAACCAGGCTTATAAATCATTTTTGAATCTATTAAAAAATTACCAGATAATGCAATAGAATTCATCCAGTCTACTGTTTACTAATACTCTGACTACCAAGTGAAAAACAGCACATTCAAATAAACCAATATTCACCCCAAATATTTGGACAATAGGTAGCATTTGAATATAATTTTATGGATACTAGTATACATGGGAAGAGTGGGATATAAATATAGCATGAATTTTTAAGTTTCTAAGATAGTTGAAAATGAGGAAGCTAAAAAATTTACCCCAAAAATAACATAAAGGAGAGAAGACTGAGTTTTCAACCTTGAAAATAACTGTATTTAAGAGATAAGAAAGAGATTCCATAAAATAGCATAAGAATAAAGTCATTCAAGAATGTGAAAGGAAAAATTTTTAAGAAGATTTTGACCTCAATTTTCTTAGTGATGGTCAGAGTCATTTTAGAAGACTATTATAAATCTGTTATTGCAAAGGTGCAAATAAACAAGATGTTATGAGTTCTAGAGAGAATGAAATTAATAATATGAAATAAAGGAGGTAGGGGCAGGGGGAGAAATGACCCAAGCATTATATGCACATATGAATAATAAAAAAATAAAAATTAAAAAAATATGTGAAATAAATATGTTAATAATAAACAGGTAAAACAAGTTTATATTAGTACATGCTATCAAAGAAAACAGAGTAATAAAAATGAGTGATCAATGTGTCTTAGTACATTGGTAATTATACTTAAAGAAAGCTTTTCTGAAGAGGTGACATTTGAGATGACACAAAAATAATAAGAAAATAGCTGTATTGATTTGCTAAGAATGTCAAAACAAGTGTCACCAACATGATGGCTAAAGCAGCATTATATTTTGTCATAGTTCTGGATTCTAGAAATTCAAGATCAATGTGCCAGCAGGATTGACTTCTCTTGTAGCATTTATCATTGGCTCATAGATAACTATGTTCTTCTTATGCCCTTCTCTGTATCCTAAATTCTGTGCATGCCCATGTCTGAATCTCCTCTTATAATGATACTGAATTAGTTTGAGTTTCACCCTTAAGATTTACTTGTAACTTAACTGCCTCTTTATAGGTTCTATTTCCAAATGGAGTCACATTCAGAGGTACTAATGATTATGACTTTAGCATATGAATTTTGGGAGGAGAGGACAAAATTCAACCTATAGCAGTAGCCATGTGAAGAATTTGCAATGATAATCCATAAAGCAAGAATGCTTTTGAGAATGGAACAGGTTTTGCATGTCAAAGAATAGCAAAAATACTGTTGTTGCCAGAAATAACAAGAAAAATGGCAGATGAGAAGACCAAATTGGTAGTCAGGGGACTGTTCATATAGGAGCTTAGAAAATATGGGAAGGAGTTAGCATTTCACTTATTTTTAATGGAAAGCCAGTGTAGTGGCCAACATAGGACATAATTTGAATTTTTCATTAAGGGATAAACATTTGAAATATAGGTTAATAGTATAAAGAAAGTAGGTCAGTCAGAAGCTGTTGCAGATAGTAGTCCAGACAGAAAATGATATTGTCTAGGACTAAGCATTTGTAAGCATAGTGAAAAGTGGTCAGTTTTTTTTTTTTTAGATAATTGGAGGAATTAAGAGTAATTAATCAGTTGTGCCTCAGTTCCTAAATTGGAAGAAATAAAAGACATTATAGTTAACTATAGGAAATTGAAAGAGGACTAGTGTAAAAGTTACTTAAAAGAAGTTTAGTAAGGGTTTAGGAAAATTTTTTTACCTAGACTTTTCTAACACCAGATTGATTGCCCCATGGAAAAATAAGTATTTGTTACTTGAGTTGAACAGGATGAGGTTGGATGAAACTCAATCTTTCTCAATGTTAAAATTGTATGACTGAAAGAAATCTTCAAAGATATAATACTGTCAATGGCTTTAGGCTTATGGATGTAAATACTGGTGATGATTTAACTATCACAAACTATTGATAACAATACTACTTCAAAGAATAGTTTCAATAGATAAGTAACATCAATGACATTGAATTTTAACTCAAAGTTTTAATTTCTAAAGCATAACCGAAAGGCATTTTCAATTAAATCATTAGTAAGTGGATTTGTGTTTTCTATTCTATCAGTGTAAGGGGAATATACTTATTTGTTGGAGTAATATTAACAGCCAATTATTTATTGAAGACTCTGATCAGGATTTTATACATGGTAGATTCACAAGTTTCTACTTTACTTGAACCCTCTCCACTAGCAGAAAAACCTCTTTCTCAGACAGAATTGAACAAAAAGTCACTGTTCCTATACATACTACAATAACCTTGCCCAGTGCTGTGTTTACAAGGGAATATTTATTTGATTCAAAGGTCTACTGTGCCTGTCCTCATTTTTTCCAAACCAATAAATAGGTCAGGTCTTGAATTATCTAGAGTAAAAAATTACACTTTGGGCTAAAGAAGAAAATCAACTTTTTACTGAAAAAATATTGTATGACCTTTCTAATATATATTGAAATGAGCCAGAGAAACATATGTTGTATGTAATATATTTGGGGGATTTAAAGCAGGAAGGAGAACATAAGATTGGTCAGGTGAAAATTACTTTTAAATAATTCACTTTCTCTATAGTCTTTCACTACAAGTGAAAAAATAACTACTATCATGAAAACACATTAAGGTACAAAACTAATCAGTACAGAAGATACTCAAAAGAGAAGAGAATCAAAATGCATTAATTATAGAAAACCATCCAAACACAAAGATGAACAAATAAGAAAGGAAAAAAGGAGATATAAAATAATCAGAATAAATTAACATAATGGCTGGAGTATGTCTTTACTTATCAATAATGACCTTGACTGTAACAGATTAAATTCTCCAAATAAAAAATGTTTCTGGCCAAATTGGAAAATACATGCACACACACACACACACACATATACATATACAAATATATGTGTGTGTATATATATATATATATATACATGCTGCCTACAAGAAACTCTGCTGATTTAGACATAAGTAGACTGAAAGTGAAGGAATGAAAAATATATATACCATGCAAACAGAAACCAAACTAATCAAGAATAGCTCTACACTTACATTGGATAAATTAGACTTAAACAACTGAAAGAAAGAGATAAAAGAGGTACTATATGATGATAAAGAGATCAAGTCAATAAAAGGTAATAACTGAAAAATATATATGCATGCAATGTAAAGCACCCAATTGCAGAAGCAAACAGTGTTAGATCTAAAAGAAAAGGTCAGCTATGATACAATAGCATTTGAGGACTTCAACATCCTACTGTTCTCAATGAACAGATCATGCAAATGAAAATTTAACAAATAAACCTCAGAGGTAAAGTATACTCTAGAGCAAATGAACCTAACAGACATTTACAGACTATTAAACATTCTCCAGAATAAGCCATTTAGTAGACCATAAAACAAGTCTCCAGAAAAAAAAATGAAATCATGTCATGTATCTTATCTGATTTTAATGAAATAAGGCTAGAAATCAATAGCAAGAAGAACTTTAGAACTTATACAAATACATGGAAGTTAAACATTCTCTTGGCTAACAAATGGATCAATGAGGAAATCAATGGGAAATTTAAGGCCAAGTATGGTGACTTATACCTACTATCCTTGTAACTTGGGAGGCAGAGAAAGAATAATTGTGATTCATACCAGACTGGGCAAAAAAGTTAGCAAGACATGCTCTCAAAAAACAAGCCATGCCTATAATCACAGGTATGTGGAAGCCAAAGGTAGGAGGATCACAGTCCAGAGCTGTTCCAGGCAAAAAAGAAGGATCATAAATGAAAAGTAAATTTAAGTGAAAAAAGACTAGGAGCACTTGCTTAACAAGCACAAGGCCCTAAGTTCAAACACCTGTACTGCCTAAAAGGAAGTGTGTGCAAATTTCTGAAATTTGAAACAAATAAACAGGAAAATTAAAAATCTATAGGATACAGCAAAAGCAGTGCTAACAATGAAGTTTATAACAAGTACCTACATTTAAAAAAAAAAAGACTTCAAATGAATGATCTCACAATGCAACTCAAGAAACCAGAAGAGCAAGAACAATCAAAAGTCAAACTTAATAGAAGCAAATATGTAACAAACATTGGAGCAAAAATAGAGACAAAAAATATAAAAGAAAAATCAAGCAAAGAGTTGTCTCTTTCAAAAGACAAACTAAGCAAAGCAAAATGAAAAAAGACCCAAATAAATAAAAATCAGAGGTGAAATAAGAAACATTATAGTTAATACAAGTGGTACCATTGTTGGAATTCAGTTCACCAAATATAATACAGGATATGAAGAATCACTAGAGACTATTATAAGTAACTATATGCCAATAAATTGGAACACCAGAAGAAATGGATGAACTCCTGGGCACATATAAACTACCTAAATTGGACCATGAGAACATAGTAAACCTGAACAGATCAAGAACAAGGAATAATATTGAATTGATAATTTAAAATTTCCCAACAAAAAAAAAGCCCTGGACCAGAAAATTTTCACCATTAAACTTTATCAAACATAAAAAAAGACATAGCACCAATGATTCTCAAATTATTCCAAAATATTGAAGGGAAGGGAATCCCACCTTCTTATTCTATAAGGTCAGCATTACTCTGATACCAAGACCAGACTGGGCCATAACAAAAAATGAAACAACATGCCAGTACTGCTGATGAACATCGAAGCAAAAGTTATCAACAAAATACAAAAAAATCAATTTAAACTGTACGTGAAAAAAATTATACATTGTGATCAAGTGGCATTTACCCCAGGGGTGAAAGGATGTTTCAACATATACAAATTAATAAACATGATGTTATATCCATAAGTGGAGGATGAAAGTCATATTATCATCCAAAAATATGTAAAAAAATCATTCAGTGAAATCCAAAATTGCTCCATAATAAAACCCTCAAAATGTTAGATAGAGTGGGAATGTATCTTAATATAATAAGGGCAGTATGCGATAAACACAGAGATTAGATATTCCGAATGAATGTCAAAATTGATTCTTCTAAAATCAGGAACAAGAAGAAGATATTCACTTTCACCACTCTTCCTCAATCAATTACTGGAAGCCCAAGCCAAAACAATAGAGTAAGTAAAAGAAATAAAAGATATTCAAATAGTATACAAGGAGGTCAAATTTTTGTTTCAAGATAATGTATTTATATGAAGATTCCAACAAAACTGTGAGAACTGATAAATTAATTTAGTAAAGTTGTAGAATAAAATCAACATGCAAAATATAGTAGCTTTTTTTATTAACCAAAATTTCTGGGAAAGAAATAAGGAAAGCAATTCTATTCACAATCACTACAAAAAATAAAATAGTTGGAAATAAAATTAACCTGGGAAATTAATGAACTCCACAATTAAAAACACAAAACACTGATGAAGGAAATTGAAGAAAAACAATGTGGAAAGACCTCCAATGTTTATGGGTTAGATGAATTAATATTATTTAACTGTCCATAGTACCCTAAACAATCCACATACTCAATATAATTCTTATCAAATAATAATGTCTTTATTTGCATAAATATAAAACTACCCCTAGCATTTGAATGGAACTACAAAATACTTTGGATACACAAAGCAATTCTGAACAATACGAATAGAGCTAGAGGTGTTATAACACTTGACTCCAAAACACACTACATAGCAATAGTAATAAAACAGCATGTTACTATGATTTAAACAGGTAGATACATCAAAGGAACAGAAGACAGAAACCAGAAACAGTGACTGGGGATGAAGCCACTATTTAGCTTATTTATTTAGCATATATGAGGCTCTGGGTTCAATCCCAAGCATGCACACAGACACATAGACATACACAGAAGTGGTGAGAATCCAGAAATAAATCCATGTATTTATAATCAATTGAATTCAAATAAAGGTACCAAGAGCATACACTGGAGAAAGGACAGTCTAATCAATAAACGATGCTGAGGGAACTAGATATTCATAAGAATGTATGATCATATATATCAGAAAGAGAACAAGATTGTGTTAGTGGCTGGGGACTACAGGAGGTGGGAGAGGAAAAGAAAATGTTAGAGAATGAAAAATACTGAAATATCACATCTATATGTGAATATAATGTAATGTGTTGTGAGCTGTTGAATGATAGGGGAGCAGGATAGGATAGAGAAAGAATAAGTAGTTGGGGGTAATCTGATTAAAGCACAATATATAGGTGTTCAAAATGCACAGGTGAAATCCCCTTGTACTATCAACACACACTTTCAAAAAAAAAGAAAGAAGAAGAAGGTAAAATAGGTCTTTTCCTGGGGTGGACCCACTGGGAAGGGAAAGGCCCAAGGAAAGGGTTTATGAGGATAAATATTACAGATGTATTTTCTATTCATATATGAAAATAGAGGAATCAAACCTGTTGAAATTGTTCTAAGGAGGAGGGAGAAACATGGAGGGGGTAAATCTAACTAAGATATATTTTAAGCACATATGTAAGTATCACAATGTATTCCCCGGTACAAATGTATGTTAATACAAAATAAAAATAAATATAAAAGATGAAAGGCAAGTGTTTACTAGGATGTGAGAAAAAGAGAATTTACATGCTAGTGGGCATGTAAATTAGCACAGCCATTATAGAAAACAGCATGGGTTTTTTTAAAAAAAAACTGAAAGAGAACTACCATATTACTGATCAGTCCAGTTACTGGGTATACATCTAAAGGAAATGGAATCAGTATGTTGAAGAGATAACTACACTCACATTTTTATTACAGCGTAATTAAAAACAAGCAAGATACTGGTTCAATAAAAGCATTCACCAGATCACAAATGACTAAAGTCAATGTGGTGTATTATATACACAATAGAGTGCTATTCACCTATAAAAATAATGAAATTTTTATTTGCAGCAACATGGCTGGAGCCAGAGGACATTATGTTAAGTCAAATAAGTCAGCCAGAAAGACAAATACACACATGTTCTCATTTGTATGTGGAAGGTAAAACATTGATACTGTGTACACATGTGTATTAATAGAAAAATGAGACCTGTTGAAATTATTGCAGGAATGGGGGGGGATAAAAGACAATAATGGCAAGAGTGAATTCAAGTATGATACACTTGATATATTATAAGAAATTCTGTAAATACCACAATGTACCCCCAGCACAATTAAAAATCAATTATCCAGTTCTGATCATAATACATTAATTGAAATGTCACATTGTGACCCATAGATATGTACACATACCATGTGTTAATTAAAAATTTTTAAAAGTTTTAGAAAAGCACTTTCCTGTTTCTTATCCCTTAAGAACATTTGAATCTGGTCCTTGTGTACCACAGTAATTTTTATTTTTTGAGTTTAAACATGGTCATAAACTATGGAAATTTGGATAAGATGCAGGAATTATGTTGGATAAGTTTTAGGATACAGTCAGAAAACATAGAAATATAGAAATGTTAGAATAAATTTATTATATGAATGGAGGACCATCCCTTGGTCAAATTCCCCAAAGCATATATAAGAAATACCTTTGACCAAAATATTAAGAAATGCACTGCCAAAGAGATTACTGGTAGGATTGAAAAGCACAGGATAGCTGATCTTTAGAAACTAGGGTTCAGAGTAGGAGACGCTGCCATTCCCCTACTATCATGGGGACAAGACTTCAGAATAGCTAGCTCTTTTAAGGGGATTTGGGAAAGAGTAGGCTGAAGGATGGGTGTATATAACTTCTGGGAAGTTAGGAATGGACTGTCCTGTTGCTCAAGGTCCTGTGGGAAGCAAGACTAGAATACCATAGGAGACAACAAAGTCTGAGAAGGGAGCATAGTGATAGGAACAAAGCATATGGATCATCGTAAGATAGAGCCCATGGAAAGTATCTACCTCAAAGGAGTGTCTCACCTGGATAAGGTAAAGGAACCTATGAATGTCAGCTAATCTTTACCCTTGGTTATATAATTTTAAATTGATCATGAAAAGATAAGCCATGGAAATGGGGACATTTCAAAGAGAGGAAAGTGACATTATGACCTTTTTCTCACCAATATCAGTCTACTGACTAAGCCATGCTTAATGCTGAATCCCAAAAGAACTTAGTCCTTATTATAATTATGAAAAAATTATATATTTAAAAACCAAGGGTTTAAATTAAATGTTTAAAGGATGTTTTGTACATATTCTGAGAATAAAGATTCTTATGTTATATTATAAGTAATAAAAGTGAAATTATACTAAAATGCGTTCTCTTTATTTTGGTAAAATTACTAAAACAGTAGATGACTACAAAGTAAAATAATAATAACTATAAAAATGTGGTAATTATGAAATGAGAATTCACATTAACAAAACTCAAGAAAAGCAAATTTACAGAACAGAAAATAATGATGCACCGTTTTACATTCTTTAAGTGATGCGGACAAAATTTGAGATGAAAGAGATGTGGAATACAAAATGAAATTGCATTTGAAGTAATAATCATTTTCAGTAAAAATGAGTTTGAAAAATTATCTTCACTCATTTATATATTACTAATACTTATACAATAGTGGGAAATGGGATCTAGGCATCTAGAGAGAAAGATCCACTTTCAGAACAAAATTACTCAAAAAATTAAATTGTAGGAATATTTTATTTAATAGCATCTATTACTAAAATGTCCTAGACAAGATTTCTTCTAAATCCCATCTTCTGAGAGTATTGACAAACTGACATTTTCATTAAGAATTCATTTAATATAAGAAAATAGAAATAATACCATGCATACTATCTGACCACAATGCAGTAAAAGTAGAACTCAACAACAAAAGTAAAGACAAAACACATGCAAACAGCTGGAAACTAACTCATTACTTAATGAAGAATGGATCATCGATGCAATAAAAGAGGAAATTAAAAAGTTCCTAGAAGTCAATGAAAATGAAAACACAACCTACCGGAACCTATGGGACACAGCTAAGGCAGTCTTGAGAGGAAAGTTTATAGCCATGAGTGCATATATTAAAAAGATTGAAAGATCCCAAATCAATGACCTAATGATACATCTCAAACTCCTAGAAAAACAAGAACAAGCAAATCCCAAGACAAATAGAAGGAGAGAAATAATAAAAATAAGAGCTGAAATCAACGAAATAGAAACCAAAAAAACCATACAAAGAATTAATGAAACAAAAAGTTGGTTCTTTGAAAAAATAAACAAGATCGATAGACCCCTGGCAAACCTGACTAAAATGAGGAGAGAAAAAACCCAAATTAGTAGAATCAGGAATGCAAAAGGGGAGATAACAACAAACACCATGGAAGTCCAGGAAATCATCAGAGACTACTTTGAGAACCTATATTCAAATAAATTTGAAAATCTAAAAGAAATGGACAGATTTCTAGATACATATGATCATCCAAAACTGAACCAAGAGGAAATTAATCACCTGAATAGACCTATAACACAAAATGAAATTGAAGCAGCAATCAAGAGTCTCCCCAAAAAGAAAAGTCCAGGACCTGATGGATTCTCTGCTGAATTCTATCAGACCTTTAAAGAAGAACTGATACCAACCCTCCTTAAACTGTTCCATGAAATAGAAAGGGAAGGAAAACTGCCAACCACATTTTATGAAGCCACTATTACATTTATCCCAAAACCAGGCAAAGACACCTCCAAAAAGGAGAACTACAGGCCAATCTCCTTAATGAACATTGACGCAAAAATCCTCAACAAAATAATGGCAAATCGAATTCAGCAACACATCAAAAAGATTATTCACCACGACCAGGTAGGCTTCATCCCAGGGATGCAGGGGTGGTTCAACATACGAAAATCAATAAACGTAATAAACCACATTAACAGAAGCAAAGACAAAAACCACTTGATCATCTCAATAGATGCAGAAAAAGCCTTTGATAAGATCCAACATCATTTCATGATCAAAGCTCTAAGAAAACTAGGAATAGAAGGAAAGTTCCTCAACATTATAAAAGCTATATATGACAAACCTACAGCCAGCATTATACTTAACGGAGAAAAACTGAAACCATTCCCTCTAAAATCAGGAACCAGACAAGGATGCCCACTATCTCCACTCCTATTCAACATAGTACTGGAATTCCTAGCCAGAGCAATTAGGCAAGAAGAAGGAATAAAAGGAATACAAATAGGTAAAGAAACTGTCAAAATATCCCTATTTGCAGACGACATGATCCTATACCTTAAAGACCCAAAAAACTCTACTCAGAAGCTTCTAGACATCATCAATAGCTATAGCAAGGTAGCAGGATATAAAATCAACATAGAAAAATCATTAGCATTTCTATACACTAACAATGAGCAAACGGAAAAAGAATGTATGAAAACAATTCCATTTACAATAGCCTCAAAAAAAATCAAATACTTAGGTGTAAACCTAACAAAAGATGTGAAAGACCTCTACAAGGAAAACTATACACTTCTGAAGAAAGAGATTGAGGAAGACTATAGAAAGTGGAGAGATCTCCCATGCTCATGGATTGGTAGAATCAACATAGTAAAAATGTCTATACTCCCAAAAGTAATCTACATGTTTAATGCAATTCCCATCAAAATTCCAATGACATTCATCAAAGAGATTGAAAAATCTACTGTTAAATTTATATGGAAACACAAGAGGCCACGAATAGCCAAGGCAATACTCAGTCAAAAGAACAATGCAGGAGGTATCACAATACCTGACTTCAAACTATATTACAAAGCAATAATAATAAAAACAGCATGGTACTGGCACAAAAACAGACATGAAGACCAGTGGAACAGAATAGAGGATCCAGATATGAAGCCACACAACTATAAGCAACTTATCTTTGACAAAGGAGCTAAAAATATACGATGGAGAAATAGCAGCCTCTTCAACAAAAACTGCTGGGAAAACTGGTTAGCAGTCTGCAAAAAACTGAAACTAGATCCATGTATATCACCCTATACCAAGATTAACTCAAAATGGATCAAGGATCTTAATATCAGACCCCAAACTCTTAAGTTGATACAAGAAAGAGTAGGAAATACTCTGGAGTTAGTAGGTATAGGTAAGAACTTTCTCAATGAAACCCCAGCAGCACAGCAACTAAGAGATAGCATAGATAAATGGGACCTCATAAAACTAAAAAGCTTCTGTTCATCAAAAGAAATGGTCTCTAAACTGAAGAGAACACCCACAGAGTGGGAGAAAATATTTGCCAATTATACATCAAAGGACTGATAACCAGAATATACAGGGAACTTAAAAAACTAAATTCTCCCAAAACTAATGAACCAATAAAGAAATGGGCATGTGAACTAAACAGAACTTTCTCAAAAGAAGAAATTCAAATGGCCAGAAAACACATGAAAAAATGCTCACCATCTCTAGCAATAAAGGAAATGCAAATTAAAACTACACTAAGATTCCACCTCACCCCTGTTAGAATAGCCATCATCAGCAACACCACCAACAACAGGTGTTGGCGAGGATGCGGGGAAAAAGGAACCCTCTTACACTGTTGGTGGGAATGTAGACTAGTACAACCACTCTGGAAAAAAATTTGGAGGCTACTTAAAAAGCTGGACATCGATCTACCATTTGATCCAGCAATACCACTCTTGGGGATATACCCAAAAGACTGTTACTCCAGAGGCACCTGCACATCCATGTTTATTGCGGCACTATTCACAATAGCCAAGTTATGGAAACAGCCAAGATGCCCCAGCACTGACGAATGGATTAAGAAAATGTGGTATCTATACACAATGGAATTTTATGCAGCCATGAAGAAGAATGAAATGTTATCATTTGCTGGTAAATGGATGGAATTGGAGAACATCATTCTGAGTGAGGTTAGCCTGGCTCAAAAGACCAAAAATCGTATGTTCTCCCTCATATGTGGACATTAGATCAAGGGCAAACACAACAAGGGGATTGGACTATGAGCACATGATAAAAGGGAGAGCACACAAGGGAGGGGTGAGGATAGGTAAGACACCTAAAAAACTAGCTAGCATTTGTTGCCCTTAATGCAGAGAAACTAAAGCAGATACCTTAAAGCAACTGAGGCCAATAGGAAAAGGGGACCAGGAACTAGAGAAAAGGTTAGATTAAAAAGAATTAACCTAGAAGGTAATACCCACGCACAGGAAATCAATGTGAGTCAATGCCCTGTATAGCTATCCTTATCTCAACCAGCAAAACCCCTTGTTCCTTCCTATTATTGCTTATACTCTCTCTACAACAAAATTAGAGATAAGGGCAAAATAGTTTCTGCTGGGTATTGAGGGGGGGAGCGGGAGGGGGTGGAGTGGGTGGTAAGGGAGGGGGTGGGGGCAGGGGGGAGAAATAAACCAAGCCTTGTATGCACATATGAATAATAAAAGAAAAATGAAAAAAAAAAAAGAATTCATTTAAATAAAATGTTAGAATGAAAAAAAAAAGAAGCAGATTTTTTTGGCAACATCAAAAGCCAATGTAATCTGAATGATGCCATTGCAGTGACACTTCCTTTCTTTGGCTGCATTTAATTGTTTGAGTTGCTTAAAATGTTTTTCAAATATGCAGAGGTTTTAGGTATATTTTGCTTATGTTTTAATAACACAAATCATCAATACAAGCTCAGCTGCAAGGTCCTCAGGCTTACAACTTTATGTATAAATATGTGTGTGTGTCTATACATATACATACATATGTACATACATGTGCACACACACATATATATATTATATTATACATATATAATATGTATATATTACCCTTAGGTAAAAGACAGCACACAACATGCTTCCATCAAGAGGAAAACATTTAATAAAAGCATAATACATTTTAATGCAATGAAGATATGATCATTTATTCACATTTAATGAAGCCATCCAGAGTTTAGGAATAGACTTCTCCCAATGGTTATATAAATTATTAATTTTAACAACATTTCCCAATTGTGATTAAAACATTTTGTTCAAAAGCAAAAGCAAAAGATAATGCATGCAAAACAATAATATAAAGGTATTCTCTTTTAATTCTTTGCTGGCTAATAATATTGAAATTGCACAAAATTTTGAAAAACATCTATAGTCTCAGAACTATATGTGTTTTATAATTACAAAATAAAGAAGTAATATGTCATTGTGAGAAAATCAATATTATGTTGTTTAAAAGGCAATATCATTATTGAAATAATTTAGAAACTCAGCTGGTGGCTCACTTCTGTAATCCTAGCTACTCAAGAGGCAGAGAGGAGAAAGAGCTTCGTTTGAAGCCAGCCAGAGTGAGTATTTCATGAGACCCTATCTCGAAAAATCCTTTCACAAAAAAGGGCTGGCAGTAAGAGTACCTGCCTAGCAAGCATGGGGTCCTGAGTTCAAACCCCAGTACTGCCAAAAAAGAATTTAGAAACTCAAGTTATAAAGTTATGATATAAAGAAAATTCATCAATTTTTAAAACATGTTTAATTTTAGAAAAAAATCACATTATGGTTTTTTTATAGAGATGGTATATGATATGTATTACAGTTTTTTTCTGTCATGATTTTACTTATGTAATTTAAAAGAAAATGCTTCACATCAGATGATTTTTATGCATAAAAAAGAAAAATTACCAATTTAATCAGTTACTATAAAATGTATTCACATTTTTTGTCCACTTCTTTCTTCCAAATCCTGATATAAAATCAAATAAAATTTCATCATTATTTTTGTCTTCAATATTATGCAGTATTTTTATGTGATGTTATATTTTCCTATATACTTTTAGTATAATTACAGTTATGTAAAAAGTTGTAAGTGGAGTGTTTAAAATTTATATGGCACTTTTCATCTTGTCTCTCAAATAAGTAATTAATCCACAACATCTCTATAGCACTCATCGAAACATTTCATCGAAGTTAATTATACAAATGAAGGATGTAAACGTTATGTTACAGAAATATAAACACCGCCAGATGATCTAGTTTGATGGAAATGATTCCATTAAGCTTCCAATTAATCTGTGAGAAAATGATACAAAGTGGAATCAACAAAACTATAAACAGGAATAAAGGAAAACACTTGGTTGGACGGTTAATGTGTGAATATATGTGTCTAGATATTTATCTATATGTAAATGTGCACAGAGTGATAGTGCTCTTAATACAGCATCATAAGTGGTACAGTTTGTGCCTACACAGATGCATTTTTATTTTAATATATTTCAAGCTAATTAAAAAAAAGAAATAATGACTGGATAGCTGCACTAAAATATATTTTGAGAAAAGATGTCCAGAACTATCTCATTCTTTTGGTTACATCTAGAGAAGTCATTTTTGTGGCACAATTAAGCCTTTATTCATTAATGAATTTTGCTAAATGAGGAATTCAGTTTTGAAACTATTTATTTTTCCTGCACATTAAAGTTAGCACCTCGATTCCTTGGTTGTTACCCTTAAAATGTCACTTGTCAATTTAATTGGTTTGTTTTGATAGAATTGTTAATTTTTCCAGTTCTTTTGAGATTTTTTTCTTTTAGTGGTTATGGTATAATAATCATATAGTGTTAAAACCTTAATAGTCATTAACTATTACATTTGATACCTTGAGCAATTACAACATTCGTACTCACCAAATATTGAATTAGCTCCCCTAAACTTCTCTGTTCCCTTTCATTTTTTTGATACAACTACAAAATGGCAGTGTTTTATGCAGAAATGATCCCCGAGAATCTGTGGGAAAGGACCTGTCAGTTCTTCTTATTCTATGGATAGGAAATATATTTTTGATTCATAAATTCTTAAGATGTGGGCTCAATCTATTACTGTAGCATAACCTACAGTAAGCTGTGTATCCTATTGGATTGTTGGGATTTTTAGATATGTGGATTTATATTTATTAACGATAGAAAATCATCAGCCATTATAAATTCATATATTTCTATTGTTCTATTCTTTTTCTCCTAATTTTCTGAAAATAAATGAATTTTGCATTATAGCTTTCTTTGTGCTTTTCATATTTTGCTCTATCTTCTCTTGCTTTGCTTCGAGTTTCTATACACTTTTCTAAATACTAAATATGTTTCTTCTAACATATTTTCCACATCCTCAATTTGCTCTACAACTTTCTTTAAATTCTTTTAAAATCTGTTGATAAATTTAAAAAATCTCTTGTGCTGTTGGTAGTGCTTTTTAAATTTTCAGTATTACTTTCAATAGGTTCCTACTCTGAAAAAATTTAAAGAATTTATTTTTATTTCTTATAATAAATGTCTAGAGTTTTATATCCTATATCTGACAATTCTCTTAGCTGAAGTCTTAAAAAGTGTGCTTTTGTGAATATTTTTTTCTGGCTCTTGCTAACAGTAGGTTTTTTCCACCCCTAGCATTTCAGGTTATTTAGTATTTTCATCTAGTTTTATGCTGAAATAATTATGCAAGATAATTTTTCATTATTTTGTTAAATCTTTAAGATATATAAAATTTTGAAATATCTCAATCAGGTTGTTTTTAAAAACGCAGAGTGAGTCTTTAATTTCAATAGCAAAAATGCTAGAAAGTCTTTATACTTGTATTTCACTTACTCAATTCTACTAAGTAAAAGGAAGAAGAGAGTCACATTATTATGCATAAATTCCATTTTGAATCATTCTTGAAGTTACTCGAACTAAAACTTTTCTCTACCACTCCACAGATAGGAAGGCCAAAACCAAGTAAAATAGCCAAAATAGAGTGTACACCTATTTGCGGTTTTAGAGAAATGAGAGTGATGTAAGAATTTTTCAAAGACAATTTGGATTACCACTCATTTCAAATTATAAGCTGATTTAAAAATACAACCTCTAAGTTACACGCAAGCACACTGTACTCTCGATGTCATGTACATCTGGTCCTCTCAAAAAATGGATTAATATTCTTCACATCTTACTAGTCTATCATGTACTCTTAAATCTAAAGTTAATGTAGAATTTAAAAATATTAGAAATGATGATTACATACTTGTATGCTTTCATTACTCAATAAGTGCCAAATGATATGCTAGTTACAGAATGCAGCAAGAAATCACAAAATAAAGGAAAAGCCATTATGGCACTGCAAATTAGTCAATAGTGTATTTCACATTCTAGAAAGTTTTTAGGAAATTTGTGGTAGAAGTAGAAACAAGAAGAAAATCTGAAGTAGGAAGTTTTTTAAAAAATATTATTTCCCACCTGGAGAAGCTGGTTTATTGCTAAGAAATAAGTCCTAACCTGGCAAAGCTCACAAAGCCATCCTAATTTGTAAGGGAGTGTTAATAGCTGTGGAGAGATGTGACTCACAAAAGTTGGGTTGAATATTACTATGATCATCACTCTTTGAAAATAGTAGCTTTGGGAGGCCTTTGTGGTGTTATAGTAGATATGCTCTTCAGAAAACTAGAGGAAGTTGCTTTCATCACTAGGGTGGAGCTTTGTGAGAATTGTGTTTCTACCTGGTATGGAGGCAAGGTCACACAGCAAATATGGTGGATTTCCTTTAGTACTATATCTTTTGTAGTCATTGAGAAAAAATACGGCTTAAATAAAATTTCCTTTGGGGATTAAGAGCATATCTCTGGCATATTCACTTATTTCTTCAGTTATTGGGAAAAAGTACATCAACCCTAAAAGCAAGGAAAAGATGATATCCATATTCTTTATACATGAAGGAATTTAGAATGTTACTACTACAAGAACGAGTGAAGCTGTGACCTGAGTGAAGAAAGGGCTAACATAACCCCTAACTCCATGCTCGTGTCTAACAACCCTTATTGTATAGTGGGTTAGATTCAAACTAAAACTCATTAACGACTTTCTTTAGAAGGATGAAGACTGAAAATATTAGAATTCCCTATTTGTGTATGGGGAGGACTCATTGCGCAGTGATTCCTTTGAATCTCACCAGCACCTCTGGGAGATTCGTCAGATATTGGACATCATATCAACCAAGGATTATACCCTCATACATTAGAGATAGATGACTATACCTATCAGGAACAACTAGTATTTTATTATTTTATTTGTGATAATTCTGGGCTGATTCATCTCACAGAGAAAAAATGTGCAGAAAACTGTAAAAGCTTCCTGTTTATTGTACCCTTTGGTTCTCATCCATTTTATATGCTGCATCTGTGAACTGATGAGTTTCAGTTAGTAAAGTAGTATACTCCACTTTTCCCTTCTTGCTCCATGCAATGTGTTACAACAGCAGATTGTTCAATAAGTAAAAATAAGGATAAGCAAATGAGAATAGAACATGAAGTAAAATCAATCTATCCATCTCTATGTGAGTATACTATGTATGTATGTATGTATATATGTATGTACATATGCATGTATGTATGTATCTATCATCTGTCTATCCACCTAGACACTACACTGTGGAAAGAGAATTGATTCCTTTCTATGAAATAGAATTAAAGCAAGGAACAGCAGGAAATTTTAGTGCATGCTAAATTAATCTTCAAAACATGATTAAAGAGGCAATATACAAAGAATCTTCAAGAAAGTTTTAAGTGATGAATTAGAATCTTGAAGTGGTGAAGACTTCATCAAGACTGAAAAGGTAACTACAAATTTAAAAATGACAATAAGCCCAAATAGAGGCAATAAATGACAGTCATGTAGACTAAAAAGAAGCTAAGAATGATTCTGAAAATTTGTATTGGAACTCAGGAAATAAATATTTTTTAATTTATTCACTTATAGAAAATATAATTCATACCAAAATAAGTGACAAAATGAATGAGACTATCAAGATTTACATATTGAATGCACAAAGCAAAAGTCAACTATCTGTCATTTATTAAAGGGCTGTAGGTATAGCTCAGTGGCAGAACACTTGCTTAGCTTGTGCAAGGTCTTGGGTTCAGTTCCCAATACCATTAAAAACAAAACAAATAAAAAGCCCTGTCATTTGTTGGAGACAACTAGGAATAAAACTTTTAAAAATTAACTTTAAATAAATCCTCCTTTGTTCCCATATATAACTGCAGTATTAAAATTTAATATTCAAAAAATTAGGAAAAAGTAGAATGATATAATAGTAATTAATGCAATGTGCCTTGATCAAATTCACCCCATTACTCTTTCTTATCCCCTACACCTTTATAAATAATTTAAAAAGTGTTCATTGTTCTATTTTCATACTTGGATCATATTCACTATCTCCTATCACCTAAATAGTGGTTTGCATAGCCACAAAACAGAGGAGTTTGAGTCCATGAATGACAGCTGGCAGGAGACCAACCCTGCTGACCTGCATACCAAAATAGACTCCAAAAGTTTTCTCTGATGTTGTGCTAGTACTCGTTGAGAATTTTTTTTTTCCTCTCAGACCCTCAGTACATCCTAATAATGACTCACTCAAAAACAAATAAAACTATATAAGGGCAAACTTCACTCTGGAATACAAAAATCTGAAACTGTAAATTAAATATAACTGCATGAAATAATCACTGCACTAAAGGTATTATTTGTACTGGAATGGAGTTTATTCCAGAGGTGTTACTGTATTACATCTATGTTCAATTGGTTTTATTTGATCCAGGCTGGCTTCTATATAGAGTGAAGTGCAACAACTGCCCATATGATCACTGAGAAAAAGAGGACATTTAACACAATAGTACTGAAATGCTCCTTTTTGTTCTCAACCCTTTTTGTCAAGTCAAGGGAACAATGAACATGGCCAAGAGCAAAAGATTTGGACAAGGACTATCTAAAGGACCGCTGACTCCCACCCACCGAAACTGAGGTGAGCTAGTGTTTTCTAGAAAAGAACTTGCTCCTTGCACATGTGTGCCAACTATTCCTTGAATTCTGGCCATACAAGTTAGCAGGCTAACAATGCCACTGCTTATGTACTCTAGCCTTTAAAAGCCTCTCTCTGCAGGAACCTGGTGAGTAATAGAGCTCTGTGGAGAGCTCATGGTCTGGTGGGCCACCACTGGACCTTAGCAGTGCTGGGTAGAGGATAAGCACTGCTCAAACACAAGGCAGATCTGAGCACTGTGGAAAGTATAAATGCTTTTTGTCCAGTGACTGCCACTGGACCTTCCAAGCAACGCTATTGGTTTGCACACGCTCCTCAGGGACTCTCACTGTTGGACCAGTGGCCACTGGGAATTCAGCATTGTTGGTGAGTTCACTTCACCTGTTAGAAGTTTCAATCAGCTTTATATCTTGCATGTAACATGTTTGGTCTCTCAGTAACATACCCCACCACCTTAGGCAGCTAAGCTGTGGATGCAATACTGCCTTGTTGTGCAAACAAGTTGTAACCTAACTTAAATGTATATCCCAGAAAACAAGCAAATAAGCCTTATGCAATCATGGCAGCCAAGTAGGGCAAACATTGAACTTCATCAATCAGGTAATCCCTCTATGTCATTTTCTGTTCTGTTTATAAATACTGCTCACTGTCAACTCCCTGTACAGCTATCCTTATCTCAACTGGCAAAAACCCTTGTTCCTTCCTATCATTGCTTATACTCTCTCTTCAACAAAATTAGAGATAAGGGCAAAATAGTTTCTGCCAGGTATTGAGGGGGTAGGGGGGAGAGGGAGGGGGCGGAGTGGGTGGTAAGGGAAGGGGTGGGGGCAGGGAGGAGAAATGACCCAAGCATTGTATGCACATATGAATAAAATAAAAGTTAAAAAAAATACTGCTCACTGTGGAAGTGATAGAATTATGAATCGTTATTAAACAATGCTGTCAGTTCTAGGAACTTTTTTCCTCAAATGAGCTTTGTTAAATTTAGATTGTCTCTGTTTTGTTTTGCTTTTATAATACTGTTAAAGGCTACTAAAACAGAGAGCATCAACTTTAATTAAAGTCAGAAACAAGCTAATATTGTCACAAATCAGATTAAATGTAATGTTTCCTCAAAAGTTATAGCCAATATATTAAGGAGAAAAAAATGTAAATAAAGGTTGGTGTGATTCTGAGGAAAATTTGTCAACCTAGGAAAATTTAAAATAAATAAAAACTTCAGAAAAATTTGGGAAGGCCCTTGAAAATGTCTCTTTTTCTTTCCCTTTTCTCTTAAGCCCATGTTGATCAAACTCTTTTACTCTATCTAAACAACTGCCTGTCAGAATCACCAACATTATCCAGTGATAATCAGTTCTAATTTACAGCTCACTCAAAGTTTCAATAGAATTTGATACCTTAACCCATTCCTTCCTGAAGTTTTTCCTTCCCTTCACTTCCTGTATGTCATGCACAACTGTCAACTTACCTCACATTTTTCTATTAATCACCTTCTCTTGTTACACCCACTTCTCTTTTTCAAATGCTAAGCATTATAGGGAAGAAATTAGTTTGTTTGACTGCAAATTCAGTGGCATGGCAAGTTTTAGGCATGGCTTTATCAAGCCCCAGTGCCAGGTACTCTCAGACTGGCATCCCTTAAGTTAGCAGAATGACTGCAGCAATTTTCACCCTCACTTTATTTCATGCCATCTTGTGGAAGAAGGCTTCACTACAGGTGGATGCCAGAAGTTTTCTATAAATATTGCTTCACCAGTGTACCTTAGGTCCTTTGAGGGCTTCTGCATTAGAGTGAAAGGAGTATACTGATTGATTTAAGCAAGTCAGAGTCCACTGATAGAACCGAAAGCATATTGCAGCATAAAAATGCCCCAGTGCTCTAGGATCAGAGTACTTTTACTAAAAGAAAGAATGCATGAACTCCGAGGGTAATGTAAATTAGTTATGTATGATATAATTGAGTTGAAGTCCCTAACCAAGTATCTTTAATCATTTGCTTATAATAGTGGAATTATATTCCTCTAAAAAGAGAGGTCATTTTGTTCTATTCTTGCTTTCCAAGAAAGAGTTTCATTATATAACCAAGACTGTCCTCAAACTTGTAATCTATCTGCCTTAGTCTTCAGGGATGCTAGGACTACATAGTGTGGCACCATGCTGGCCTTGTGTGTTTCTTCACAGTTTTCATTTAAAATTCAAACATTTAAAATTAGTCTTCCAAACAATTTATTTCTCTTGAGTAAATAATAGAGAATATAAAATAAACTCCATAAATCCATATGGAATATGTAGTATTAGCTATGAAAATCATCATTTCCATGTCAAATGTGATAAAATGTTTTATCACATTTAAGAAGGATAAACAAAATTTTATGTTCAAAGATTGTTTAGAACTCTGAATTTTTAGAGTCCCTACATCTAGAAAAGTAATATCTATGTA
Organism: Castor canadensis; assembly: GCF_047511655.1. Classification (NCBI taxonomy): domain Eukaryota; kingdom Metazoa; phylum Chordata; class Mammalia; order Rodentia; family Castoridae; genus Castor; species Castor canadensis. The sequence continues at coordinate 124,579,758 of NC_133393.1, forward strand.
TTACCCAGATAAGTGATATAAGGTAGTGGATTACTCATTTGATGAAAATGGATTACTTGAACATCATATCGAAGTAAAGAATGTCTCTGGTGTTACCTTTCTTTTTTTAAGAAACCTTATAAAAATTTATTATATATGTATATACTTCAGAAAGAAGTAATGTTCTTGATGATTTTTTGAAATGCGTGTTTCATATATATTTATACTAAACATTTATATTGATATCTGGATATAATTGATATTAATTTTTAAATTTATAATCTCCAAAGAATGTGTTCAAAGTATCCCTCACTTAAATTATCTTACTGCCAAACTAAAACTGCATTTTATTTTGAATATAGGTTGATGCCCTCAGTACTGCCCAATCACTATGATTTTTCTTACTACCATCACTATCACCATCTCATCTCTGTCACTAATACCATTACTAATACTATTATAGGATTTACATGTTCTACTGTAGCTACCGGAACTGTAGTTATTCACTAAATAATAATACTTTGTGTTAGGTCTATAATGATTTCACTCAAGCTTTCAAGATCTCATTTACATATTTTTATGTGGCAGATGAATGTAGAGCAAGAGCCATGTGTTAAAAATGGAAAGATAATGCCAATTACTGGGTATGTGACTTTGTGCAAGTTATTTGTTCTCTCTGAGCCTCAGTTTATTGCTCCATAAAATATGATAACAATTTTAGTTTGGTGAAAAATATTAGGATAACATGTGGAATAACTGGATCTGGGAAGTAATGATGTATATAATATGGTTAGGGCTCAATAATTCTGATTGATTTCTTGCTCAGGAGGTTGATCATTATCTTCCTGTCCCTGTTTTAAGATGTTCCTGACATGGTGAGTTCTCCATTTCTTTCATAATTTCATTTGGTCATATTTGAGTATTCTCCAAGTCCATTATATCTTACAGTACAAGAATGTGATAATAGCTGAGAAAGGTTTACTTTTACGAGTAGTGGGACATTTTGGAACATTTCAAGTAATAATAAATTCATCATTTGTTCTTTTGTTATATGTATATTAGCATCTCAGAGTATGTGATGGATTTCTTCAAATACCCAATAATACCAAAGTCCATGGATGATAAGCTCCTTATATGAAAGGTGTGACATTTGCATACCACATAGTCACATCTTCCTGCACATTTTAAATCATCTCTAGATTACGTGTATTTCCTAGTACAATGTCAAGCTATGTAAATAATTGCATACTGTATTGCTTAGAGAATAATGATGAGAAGAAAAGTCTGGACATTTTCGGTACACATGCCATTTTTCTCCAGTATTTTCAATTCATTCTTGGATAAACCTGTTGTTGTGGAATCCAAGCATACTGAGGGCTGAGGGTACATTCTTTCTTTCAGTAGAAATTGCTTAATAGTCTCCAAAAAAGTGTCTTGAAATAGTTTACAGAATTTTATAGGTTGGATATCATTATTTAGATTGTGGTGTTTATCTTACCAGACATCTAATTCTTTAATGATAAGCAAAAGAGTAGTACTAAAGAGGTAATTCATAAAAACTTTAGTTCTCAATAAATAGATATGCATAACAGGACTATTAACTCAATTTATAAAAATAAGCAGTTTAGGCTTTATAGTATATATTTAAACTTAGGGATACATTTTATACCAGAGATAATTGATAGTCTTTTTCAAATATAAACTATCATGTGGTCTGCTGAATTCAATTATAAGAATTACAAGTGTCTAGCACATTTCCAAATAGGTAATTTTAAAGACAGTAAAACTGTAAATGGCACAGATGATTAAAGTGAATACAATAATTCCATACTTTCTTATTATGTAAGAATTTGATCTCTCTCTGGACACCTTCAACATCAAGATATTTTAAGAACTGCCATTCTGTGCAGGTTCAGGAATTTTTATTCCTATCCTGAATTTTTTTTTAAAAAAGAAAGAAATGAGAAAAGAAACTCTTTGTCCTGAAACTGGCCCTAGTATTTCCAATGAACAGTCAGTAAATACTCTCTGATTGATCAGAAACTGGCTGGAACACCTTTAATAGTTTCTTTATTTGGAGACCTATAGAAGATGTGACTTTTAATATGATGCAATGAGCAAATTCATGCTGAGTAGAATGGGAATGTTCTCTCTATCAATATAAATTGATTATAACATTCAATAATGTTTAGATGTTTCTTTTTGAGGGAACAGAATTTTTCTATTGAACCTATGATCTAGATCCTTTCTCTTGCCAGTTCTTCCACAATCTTATGAAATTATAAAATAACTACACCATTTTAATCACTTTTGATAACTAGGACACAAATGAATAACTGACAGTATTAAGTGCTATTTTTTTCTCTCAAAGGCTCCCAAATTGATATGGCACATTAAATAACAATGCATACTTACCTCTAAATATAGCATCATTATTAATTTTTTTCATTATCTTGTGGGATAATCACAAGATTATTAATATAATATAATTATATTATATTAATAATATAATATAATTATATAATTATAATTATATAATTAATATAATATTATCTAAATATAGCATCATTATTAATTTTTTTCATTATCTTGTGGGATTCAGTTTCTTTATTGAGTTGAGATATTTTCTTAGTTTTGGTACAAAGTGACCTGTTCTCTACAATCCTAAATTGGAGAATCATCTGCTGACTATGTGAAACTCAAATATTTTTTTAAGCATCTGAAGGAAATGCTTTTAGTAATGGGCTGCTTCATTGCAATGTTTAAATAGTTTTATTTGAAGGAGATACATAGAGATATTACTTATTTTTATTTGATTAGATTGTTCTTTTTGGCATCAAGGAGAGCTTAGAGCGGTGAGGTTGAGGAATAAATACTTCCACACTGTAGAAGTCAGCCTCCTACCTAAATCAAGTGATTTCTTAAACTTCTAGTTTCCTCATTTATAAGTGAAGACAATACGACTGGCCTTGCCTTCTAAGCTTTTAGAAGCATTGGGGAGTTTATTGATACAGCACTGCAAATAAGAGATCAGTTTGATGATTTTCCATAACTGGAAACACAAGAAAGTCAAGACAAATTCTCTTTCATTGAAGTGCCTTATAAACTCTCAGCACAACTCTCAGCACAATCTACTCTAATAGATTACCAAACAGAGTTCAATCAGTGCTTATTACACTAACTTACTGCACTTATAACAATGCAATTCTTTAGTTATGTTGCCTTCTCCTTTTATAAATGGATTCAATATCCTTATCTGCAAGATCCAAAAAGGACTGTAATTCTCAATAAAAAGAAAAGCTTGAATCCTAACAAATCTTAAAAAAAAATTCAGGTAAGTAAAAATGTCCAATCCTACTAACTAATAAAAGTCTAAAAGAAGTTATGAGGACAATTGCACAAAATTTTTTTGGATGATACATATTCAAAGAGGAATAGTTTACCTATTTTACATCAACCAAAAACTAAGTGAAATCTTATTCTATTAAAAACTGAGATGGAAGCAATTTAGTTTCTAAATCTGGGATTCATTTTCAAGCCTAAAAGATTTTCATCTAAAATTTATACTATGAACATACCTTAAAAATCCCTAAAAAGCTGGGCACCAGTGGCTCACACCTACTCAGGAGACGGACCTAAGGAGGATCACGGTTCAAAGCCAACCCAGGCAAATCATTTGTGAGACCCTATCTCAAAAAAACTTTGGAACAAAAAAGGAACTGGTGGACTGGCTCACAGTGTAGGCCGTGAGTTCAAACACTAGCACCACAAAAAAAAAAAAAAAAAAACCTAAAAACTAAAATGCATTTGAATTTTTTCTTAAGTTTGAAATGAGAAAGCAATGTATAATTAGTTAATGTAATTCCAGCATTGTTACATACGATTCTATATAACTTATGAATTGTAATCATTTTTAAAGATATACTCTCTCATAGATTAATATATTTATTATTGCTGAAATAATTCACAAATATAGTTCTGAAATTAATATTTCACTTGATTGACTAAAATTTTTTCTTCCATATTTTTATTTAGAAAATACTTTGTGAAAATATCATAGGAATATATTATTTCTTTATCTATACTAGCTTCAAAATTTTAGCCAATATAAATTTAAAGTTTTTGTTTCTTGCAGATTTCCCAAAAGACTTAGATGGAAAAATAAATTATTTTGATACTTATTTTTTGTTTTTTGCACTTTTCGAGCTTGAACTCGGGACTTAGTGCTTACTAAAGAGGAGCTCTACTGCTTGAGCTTGTCCCCAAACCATTTTCCTTTTTTCTCTGATTATTTTGGAAATAGGGTCTTGCTTTTTGGACAGGCTGGTCTGGAATACAGTCTTCCTATTTTACACTTCTGCCACCATAGCAGGAATGACAGACATGTGCCATCATACCCAACTTTTATTGGTGGACATGGAGGTCTCATGAACTATATCCCCTGACTGGCTTCCATCTGTGATACTCCCAACCTCAGCCTCCCAAGTTGCTAGGATTACAGGCATCAACACCCAGCTTGATATGCATGTTTTTGTTGCAATTGTTTATATACTCAGTGACCACCACTCCCTCAGTTTTTTTAATTTCTTGTGTCAGATAGTAGTAGTGCTGTTCTTTTTTTTTTTCCTTTCTCATTTTCACTAATGAAACTGGTAATGGTTTTGTACCTTATGCCATTTTGTCATGTACTTATAGCTTGTCCTTTTATAAAAGAAAATGAGAAAACTGCTGAGTGTTATAGATATTAATGGTTGTTAGGAAAGTATAATAAAAGACTATCTTGCTGAAGCATTTCTAAGCTTTTATGTCATTATTCAAGAATGACTAATGCATTCAAAGATGAGTGCTGATGTCCAAGGCTGGGATGATAGACAGTAAGGAGAGACAGAGTAGCTAAGAGAAAGGCTTTTGTCACATGTGAAGATCTAATAACAGGCTTGCCTACAAAGCGACATTTCAGCTGAACTTAGTGAAAGAAACTTTGCTTACACATGAAATTATTATTGCATTTCAAATCACCAAGGTCAATGCTGAAGGACACTTTTGGATAGCTGAATGTATTTTCTAGCATGCAAACAGTTCAAAATTTGAGAAAGTATCAGCATCGTAATTAATACCATACTACACATTTATTATGTCCTTTCTTTGCCAGATCATTCATAATTTTCTCAAATTATGAGCAATAAAATAATCATATATAGAAGCTCTGCATTCATTGTTGCTCTTTGTCTATAAGCCATAGGAACAAATGCACGTTAATGAAAATGTGAGTTTATTAGAGGAATGTGGAATAGCTTCCAGAACCCCAGGAAAGATTAAATATTAGGAAGGGAAGGGTCCAATGAAGTTTCTAGAAGTTATCATTGAGAAGAAAAGGTGGTCTATCAAGGTGATACCATTATAAGGAATCAACTCACAACATTTTGTTTCAAATGTTTTTTCAGTTAAAAATGGAAGTTCTGGGAAGAGAAAGCATGGGCCATCAGGCTAGACTTTGTGTATCAGCTTTTTTTTGTAAGGTTGCAGGCAAAGGCTGACTGTGTAATTACTCAAGAGAATATTAGCCCATATAAGCATATATGGTGAGAGAGGAAATGAAAAGGATTTCAAAAAAACAAGAGGAAAGTTGATAAAAAATGAGACTCTAAATATCTTTCAGAGCTATTTCATTTTCTTTATTTTTCTTCTTATTCAATAATTGTGAAATTGTATTGACTATTTAGAATAGTATCCTATGTTACCTGCCTCGTTGTGAGACTGATTAGAACTGACCCTTTTTATATGTCTGTACTGTCTTTGACCTAGTAGGACCTGAATATCATGTAGACGTAGATTTATACCAACTTAACAAATGCAAGATAGATTGAGGTGATTAATATTAACTTAACATAGTTTTTGCTAAACAAAGACATATGTGGGTTTGGTCTTAGAGATACAGTTTAAACATGGAAAGATTATAGAATAAAGTAAATTTGTTCAATGATATAAAAACTGTACTCTTGGCTCCTTTAAATAATGCAAGGATTTGCATCATATCTGGAGAATCATTTTTTACTTCATTTCTTATAGATTGACAATACATAGTAGGAATTTGATTCTGCAGACAGCATTCTTTACAATGGCAATAAGTAAAGTCCATACAATATTACACCATAACTCTGTCAAATATGTCAGTCATTTATTCTTTCATTTAAGTATTATCAAGTCATTTTCTGCTCCAAGCAGTATTTTAAAAGCAAGGCCTTATTTAGAAAAAAGCAAAACTCTGTCTTTATGAAGTATACATTCTGCTAGAGAAGACACAAAATAAATATGAATATGTCCACTCTTTGTATGTTCTATGAAAATAAAGTGTAGGATAGATGAACAGGCGGTGGAGGTAGTGACAAGGACAGAAATTTTAGATGTCGTGGTTGGAAACACTCTCTCCACATGTGCTCTTTGAAGAGAAATAGCAAAAAAACAAGAAAAGACAAGCAGTTAAATCATACAGATATTATCCAATCTCCAAAATATCAGCTCTGTTATCCTTTTAATGTTGTATTACCTAGGATTACATCAGTTTATTTCTTTTCTTACCTGGCAAGCTTTTCCTGGATTCTCTTATCCACTTATATTTTTAACCATGATAATTATAATAAGATAATGACATGCAAATTCCTATCTTATATCACGATCTCCTTTCCACACTACAGATGCTTGTATTCAACTCTCTGATAGCTATCTCAACAGTAATGTCCAAGACACATAAGATATACAAAATTTCCAAGTTGAGTGAATTATTTACACCATTCTTTTTGTATTCCTCTATTATGTCAATAACTTGTTTCTATTTTCAAATATAGCAACCTGTAGCCTGTCTTGACTACTTTTTCTTCATGAAGCCATAACCTTCTACTTATTTTTCCTCCTAAATATTTCTTAAATGAAGTGGAAGCAGCTTCTATTGTCTATTCTTACTACCCTAAGCGTTTATCAACTCTTACTTAAATTTTTGTAATAGTTTTTGAAATAGCAACGTAGACTTCAATCAAATATCTTCATCTATCTTCTTACTGGCCTCATTGAAATAATAGTTCATGTGACTTTGTCTTGTTCCTTATTAAAGCAATTTAGTGATTTCTTACTGCCTAAAGGATAAACCCCCGACTCCTTATGAAAAATCATTTGTCATATAATTAGTATTTAAGCAAACTCTTTGCTTTAATCTAATAAATCTTTATCAATTCTTTACTTACCTTAAATTCTCAAGGGTATTTAGTAAAATCTATCGTGCTGAGAAACTCTAATTGGATTCTGTGATGCCATATTTAGCAGATACTTTTAGGTGCTACTGTCTGACTCCTTCTAATCGTACTTCACTCCAGCCCTTCCTATGATCTTGGTTTCTAAATTTTGCATTTGCAATTAAATTTTAAGGCCTATCTGCAAGCAACTACAACCCCTTTTCAGAGACAAGAAAGTACCTGGAACTAAATAAATGCATGGTACAGACTTTGGCAAACACTTTATAGGAGAATCAAAGTACAGTTTGTTTGAATTTTCATGGACAACTTTGAGGAACAATGCAGCCTTGAGATCATGCTTAATGCATCAGGCTAAACTGGGTCTTTGCCTGAAATCACTCTCCTGCTTTATTTTTTCTTCTCCCCTACACTTTCACCAGTTTCTTCAGGAATTTTTCTCAAATAAATCACTAGAAAAAAGTCTTTACCTCCAGGACTGCTTCTAGGGGTATGGCCTAAAACTCTACCCTTCCCCATCTCCCTCCTTTATACCTCCTGGCTCCCCTTCGTTGTTCTCTGTTGCCAACCAGTCCTTTCCCATTCAACATATAAATGCTTAACTTCCCGGCACTTATTCTCACATCTTTTTCTCATGGCACTCTATCTCCTCCCTAGGCAATTGCATCTATCCCTATGTCTAATGTTACAATCAAATTGTTTTCATTAGGCTAGACTTCCCTCTGAGATTTAGACAATCTATCTGCCTTGTCCTAGGATTTCCACTTGAATTTCTGGCAAATCATACTCAAGATATATCATATCAGAATGAAATCATGACATGAATCATAGCTCAACTCCCATTCTGTAATTACTTGTCATCTAATGAGTATATCTAAGTCTGTTTTCTGCTGCTATAACAGAATGCCTGAGACTAGACTACTCACTAAGTTCAGAGATGCATTTCTTACAGGTCTTATGTCTGAGAAGTTCAATATCGAGAGCCCTGCATTTGGTGTCGGCCTTCCTCCTTTGGCAGGAGGCAACACATGAAAAGATGGTAAGCATTCAAGTTTGGGTCTCACTTCCTCTTTTCATAATGCCACTTATTCCATCATGGGAGTTTCAGATTCATGACCTACTATAGCTCTAATTACTTCCCAAAGTTCCAACATGCAAAACCATTGACATGAATTTGGAGATTAAGTTTCCAGCACATGGACTTTTAGGAGGTAAGTTCATACCATAGCAAAACAGGACATATGCATTAGGTTCTCACACTGTGGAGTAAAATCAACAAGGAGATGAACAGTCTAAGCCTTTATTTAAAAATGATAAGTATGAGTGGTACTAAAGGGGCATTTAAATTTTGGGGAAGTGGATAGGAAGTTTTATTTGATTAGTTTTGGGATTAGAGTTTTTCTGATGGATTAAAAGTCATTAAATAATCTGGTTTGTATGATGAGAAATAGAGAGGAATAGACAGAAGCTAATGTCATATAATAGGGTATGGGGACAAAAATCTGCAAGATGTGGTGGTAAAGGCACTAGTAACTGATTGTATATCTACTAGATCACACTAACAACTTTTAAATTTCTACTTTTGAATCCACTCACCCATGTTTTTCTTTCTCTGGTCCTAGAGATCAAACTCAGGACATTGCACTAGGCAAGTAATATACCACTAAGCTCTGCCATCCAACCCTCCCGTTAACTATTTCAATTAACTATTTAAGAATTACAAACATTAAAAAAGCAAAGACTATAAAATATATAAAGGTAGAATACTATTTTATCCATCAGCTAGTTTAGGAAACCCTATGTATATTTATGTATGGTTCTATTAAATCTTATGTTCATCTAGATGTAACTATTATTCTTTCAATTTTATTATTCATTCCCTAGATTTCTTTAAAACTTCATCATTCTACATCCCTAAATTGTGTTGTTCACTTTTATTTAAAATATTTAACCATAGGATAATACTATGTGTATCACTTTATGTCTTGCTTTTTTCACTCAAAATTATGTTCCTGACATTCAGTTTTGTTATACAAAGCAATTACTATTAGCTGGGTATGGTGACACATGACTGTAGTCCCAGTACTCAGGAGTTAGAAGCAAGTAGATCATCAGTTCTACACTAGCTTTGGCTACATAATGAGTTCTAGACTAACCTGGGTTACATAGTGAAAACTTGTCTCAAAAATAAAATTGATAAAAAAGACCCTGCTCTGTAAAAATTTCAGTGCTGTTAACATTCAGTTCTATAATATAATACAACTTATTTTATCCATTTTAATGTTGATAAATATTTGAGGGTATCCCTTTTAAAATATTAACTAAATAAATGAACAATTAATTTGTATTCATAAAAAGAGTTTCAACAGTTACATATATAATTATATATAAACATGTTTGTAACTATATATATAAATATATATCCTCTGATGTGCACATACAAAATTTCTTCATCAACTTTAGAGTAGAAATGCTATTTTGGGGGGCAGTAAGTTTTTAGCTTTACTGGAGAATACCAAATAATTTTCCAAATTATTTGCTCCAATTTCATAGTCATATCCTGTTTGCAAACTGTAAAAATTTTAATTACTCTATATTTTCACCAATACCTGGTAGTGTGGCCTAACCCATGACCATTTACAAATGCAAATCTGATTAAGTCACCCAAACCCTGTCTATAGTCCTTAATGGTTTCTCAGTGATCTTGTTATATATTTCAGAAGTTTAACAATGTCCATAGATTCTTTTATGCTCTGAATGTTCCATCATTTAGTATTTTATACCACTCTTCTTGCCCTCTATCCCTACATTGGCTTTAAATTTCTCTTTCTTGATTCAACCTTTAATGCATGACAAGCTTCTTTCTGGAAGTCTTTTCTTCTACTTATTCCTCTTATTAGCTTTGCTTCTTTAGTCTCATGTTAAATGTCACAAAACAAGGAAGCATTTTTGACACCTTAGAATTGATTGGGAGTCATTGTGTTTTCTGCAATTTCTATTCATTATGTTTATTACAAAAATAATTGGGAAACATTCATTTTTTAATGTGCCTTTCCCAGTAACATTCATATTCAAGGAGGTCAAAAGTCTCTTCTTCTGTGTTGGTCACAATTTCATTTACAGCTGGTAGGAAGTACTTCATAGCATTTATTTAAGGAGAATGTCTAATCCATATACTTTGTATCAATTGTCATTGTAGAAGTGACATTTTAGACAACAAATGTTCTTATCCTTTTTATACTCACAAACTTCCCAACTTCCAAGTCAGGAGAGCACTTTTCTGTGTCATTGACATTAATGTTATGACCTGCTTTGACCAATGAAATGTAGATATGATGAAATCACAAACTAAAAACATGAAGTCCTTCTATGCAATTTTGTTTTGCTTTCCACCATAGCCAAGAGAAGAACACATTTCAGCAAGCTTGCTAATCTCTGAAGAATAAGCGTCACACAAGATCCGTATAGATAGACTAAATACCATCTGATTCACAGATTAGGAACAAATTCTTTTTTTGTAAGCTCCTGATATTTGGTGGTTTTTTTATAGAAATCAAAAGTTAACAGATACACTGAATATACTTTTAAAAAGGGATGGAGTTCTTAAAAAGGACATCTTTAGTAGAGACAAATTCTATCAAGCAATTATTAATAAAATAAAATGAATTAAATTTAAGTTGAAGTATAAGTAGCTGTTAAAAATCTATTTTCTTCAAAATAATTTCAGTTAAAATAACATACAAAAACAATGCAAAATTTAGATGAAAGACTTCCTGACTTTAAACACTTGTTATAATTCTTTTACCACAAATTATTTGAAGCATATGAGTATAAAACAATAAGGACAACTATAATTGATGATTTCTCTTAACATTTTAAGGGCTAGCTTTAAACTGAACATTTTCCATTAGCTGTACAGAATGAATTCTGTGATCTTTTCTTTGGATGACCTCTAATTTTCAAAGCTGAAACATAAAATACACTTAACCACTTACCAACTATACCTAACATTCAAGTTTAGCTTTTCAGTCATAAAGAAAAAAGTCCATTTAAGTTTCAGAAGTATTGAGTATATTATAGCTAAGAGCATGTACTTTAAATCAAATGAATGATACAAATCAAGTGCAAAGATTTGTACATATTGCTAAGTCTATTCTTGGGTAGAGTAGCTTCCAGAGCTGCAAGTAAACCTAACCTGTAAGACCAAGGAGGGTGAGACTAGAGATAGTAGTCTTTTACTTCACTAGAATAGAAAGGTAATGCCAGAATTTGCTTCCTACTTACAGACAGAATGGTTTTCAGACAGAATGCACACAATGTTCACTTGCAGAAAAAGGATTCTAAAGAAACATAATCAATTATAGGACCTTTCCTTGGCTATGTCAATCATACTAGGGACAAATTTCTGACTACCATTAAACTCTTATTAATACTGATTCTCTCTTGAAACCTGGGGATTACATTCAGATTTGGTTAATTAAGTCTGTAGTAGATGCCTGGAGTTTAGGTAATGTAGACACGAGCACATTAAGGCGATCATATGATGCTGAAGAGAAAAAGTCAGGCTATGTATAAAGAAGAAAATCAACCCAACATAGCACACATGCAGAGATTAAAAATCTAATTTTCTCCCTAGGATAGGGAGAACTATTTAGTTCCATATTCTCCCTTGTCAGAAGACTTGCATAAACATCTTTCATTTCATTTAACGGAAAGAAGAAAAGGACTCAAATAGAAGGTCAGATTTGCTCATCGAATTTAACCTATAACCAAAAATGACATATTTCACATAGAAACAAAATATCTGTAATCTCAACAACTAGATACTAGGAAATTTCCCTGTATAGTCTACTTCTGTTTTCTCTTTTAGCTGCAGCTCTTTATGCAAAATCTGAACTTTCTCAGGTGAATGTAGAGTAACAGGTTAAATATACATATTGATGGTTATGAGAACTATGTAGATAATGGTGAGGAATAAAAAAGATATCCATATGAACTGAATTGTGTCTCCGCCCAGATTTTTATGCTGAAATTCTAATTCCCAACATGACTATATTTAGAGACGAGGTTTATGTGGAGATAATTACATGAGATCATAAAGATAGGACCCTGATCACACAGAATTAGCGCTCTTGTAAAAACAGAAATCAGAATGTTCCCGTTCTCTCTCAACTTGAACAAAGAAGAAAGCCCTGGGAACACATTGAGAAAGAAATTTTCTCTAAGCCAGGAAGAGAGACTTCACCTGAAATGAGGCTCTTCAATCATGGACTTTTTACCCTTCACAACTGTGAAAAATGAATTTCTGTCGATTAAGTCACCAAGTCTGTACTATTTCCTTCCTCATCATGGCTACAACTGACTAACACAGATATTTAACATCCCATGTCTGAAGGGGGCAATTTTTACTTGGGAACACCTAAATTTATGTACAATGATGCTGGATAACAGAGCAAATTGTAAAACCACAAATGCGTCCATGACATGCTTAAAGATAAATTTTTTCCTAGACAAAATCAATTTACATTTAATACATTACTACCTGGAATTACGTATGCCTGTTTGACAGCGAGGATGTTGCCGTGCAGAAAGAGGGAAACTCATAAACAAGCTCTGACCGTGCAATGAGTACTTTAATAGAGGTATTGATAACTTACTATGGGAGAAAAGAGGAGTAATTAATTGAAAATAAAGGGAAAACTTATATGTAAGGTGTTTTTCTTTTAAAAAGTCTAACAGTTCTCACATAAAAAAATAAGACTTGAAGCATTTGAAGTTCTTTGCTGTTATGAGATCTTTATTTTAGCTTAGTTTATCAGCACTCACTTGCTAAAGAGAAGGAAGAAGCAAATGTTTAATACTCATAACTAAGAAACTAACACTTGAAATCTTGGACAGGAGAAAACAGGTAAGAGGAAAAGGAAGTTGAAACATTTTGTCAGAAGCCCTTAATACTAAGCACACTGTGCCAGCAGGTCATGGGGATTGCTGAGCCCAGTACAAGAAGTCAACAGAAATGCGTGTGAGGAGGGTAAAGAAATACAAAAATCCTAAGACCTGGATATCATTGTGATGGTAAGTGATTTATGTGGCTCATTTCCATGGTGTTCTTTCCAGCATGGGAAACATGTTAGCTTCTCCATTGTGACCTCAGTCCCTAGCTCATAATTTGTGTTCAGTAAACCCCAGTGATAGAAATGGTGAGTATAATGAAGTCCAATTACAGGGTTTGCTGAACAGGGAGCCACTGGGGTTCATTGGGCACCTGGAAGGAAGAAGACACTGAGGCAAAGGTAATGAGTGGAAAGACTTTGTGTGTATTTCACAATTTTAACATAACCGTTGGTGTCCTGGCCCATAGTGTGCCTTAGAATTCATATTTTTCATTTCAGCTTTAATATATAGTCACTGAAGGAAGGCCACGCTAATGAATACTCTTCTATTTCAGCAAATGAAATATCTCTTTTACCAGGAAAGTTCTATTTAGTAAGAATGCTGATAGCTTCCCCTAATTGAAACTATATTGATGATTATATCCTTTAGTACAGCACTTATATCTACTAACTCTGTGATGCTAAGAATCATGGCACATTATTAAAATAGAGACAAAATGCTCTTGAGGTCAGAAAAAAATTGGAGTGTGTGACCAAGGGGATTATATATTACATTTCATCACAAAGTTGTCATTCATGTGATATACTATAGGGCACTAAAAGCTATTCTTTCCATGAATTATAACCCCAAATACCTTCACTCTGAGGATTCATTTTATCAGGAATCTCAGTATTATATATCACCAGTGTAATGTGTAACATATTTTCGGTGACATATCTTTATTGTATGCTATTGGCTAATGTGGCATAATTATCATTGAATCAAGGTTTTATAAGAGATTTTATGTTTTAATTGCTATGTTCAAAATATTGAAGTTATCTCTGCAACAAAAATGTTAAAAATGTTCATAAATTAACCTGAAAAATCAGTCCTTGGACATTTTTTAATGATTTTCAATTTTAGGAGGTCTTTTATGAGAAAAAGTATTTCCTCAATAAGATGGTAAGTACTTTTAATGCTTTCTCTTCATTTTACACAGCTCAGCTGGCACCAAGTAGCTGTTTTGCAGGAAAACAAAACAGTGGGAGAAAAATATTAGTCCATTCTGTTATACTAAAGCAAATCATAAGCAACTGCAGACAGAAAGCTGTTTAAATACAAAATCTTGTTATATTTTCTCTCAGGCCATACAGATTTTAAATGGCCCCTAAATATTTTAAACATAATAAGAAGCAGATCTTTAGTACTTACATGATTTTCCACCTCTAGCTTCTGAGTTAAATTCTGCCCTGGCTAGCCATTAGTGGTTAGTTAGATGTGACATGGGAGATACAACATTCAATACAGACTTGCTTTTTCTGGCTTAAGAGCTTACTTATTTTATGCAAATTGGTAGAAGACCATTATCATGCAGCCCTAGCAATCAGAACTTAATTTGTTGATAGCCTTGACAGTTGTGACCAGAGTATAATTGGCATGGACTCTCCCGAAAAAGAAAAAAAACTAAATTGGGTTGTGCACAAAGCTAAACAACATAATTACCAACAATTAGACATTAGTTACGAGGTAACAGATTCTCAAATCCTTTTCCTGAATTTGGCCAAAGCTAGACCTAATTATATTTTAATGTTGTGAAAACATCCATGTTCCTGAGATAATCAGGTGTTCTGAAGGTGTTTTCTGTATAAATTGTGTTTCATTATGGATTACCATGTCAGGAAATTTAAAATGTTTATATTTGGGGATGATCTGATAGTGACAGAAAAATGTTATGATGGGATTCATGTCAATTTGGTAGTCATTTATCTACTCATTTTATTGGATCCCTTACTAAAACAATGGTGTAAAAAAATTGAAATTATTTTAGGAGTAAATAGAACAAATACCACTTCATTAATAGTTATGTTTTTTTTTTAAAAGAGGAACAGAATGATATTCAAACCAGAAAGAGTTTCCCTAAATATCCTCTACCATAACAAAGAAACCCTGATTGACAAGAGGCCCAAAAGAATCTTGATACAACACACTTCCAGCTATAATCTTGGCAACAAGATTTTACCACCAGGTGGAATGTGAAAAGTTATTCTTACAAAAAAATTAATACCATAAATATTTAGTTATAATTATAAACTAAATGACATTTATACCATCCCTTTAGGACAGAAACATGTAACAGATTTCTTACTGTTCATAAACAGAAGAATATTACTGTGAGGGGAACAGTGCCGGAAGTGACTTTGGGAATGTGAGGTGAGCAAATTACAGAAGAATGTGAAGGGAAAAAAATGGAAGAAACAACTTTGTCTTAGATAAGAGAGACAGGACGGCATACTTAAAAGTAAACGGTTATGGAGACTAAGGAGCAGGCTTCTCCCTGAGTTTTATCTCAGAAAGACAGAGGTCTTTCTCTTAGATAAGGGATACAGGGAAGCATCTTTTTGAAAACAACACCCAAGGAATAAGAAACAGGCTCCTCAAGGAAAGCAACAGCAACTCCCACCAAGACAGCAAAAGGGAGTTATAAAATGTAAATGGTGGGCCTCAGGGCCAGCATGCGTGGAGCAGACCCTCCTGGAATGTCCTATTTGATAAGGATGGGGTAGCCAGGTGGTTGGGTTCAGGGGGAAGTCAACTGAAATGACATCCAATCATAAACTAGTTTCAAGGTAGACTAGGAGGACTTTAGTCAGGCAGAGTCATGTATCATCTTCCAGACTTTAGTAATTTTTTGACTTAGTTCTTTCTCTAAGTCCTATCCATCAAGGAGCATTGCTATCCTTTCAGGAAACTTTGTGCTTGCTTTGTTTTTAACTACTGCTCCAGGACACGAGTTTG
Organism: Castor canadensis; assembly: GCF_047511655.1. Taxonomy (NCBI): domain Eukaryota; kingdom Metazoa; phylum Chordata; class Mammalia; order Rodentia; family Castoridae; genus Castor; species Castor canadensis. The sequence goes on from NC_133393.1 coordinate 124,595,870, forward strand.
GGATCAACCATTCAGTTTCATTACTGGACTGCAACAACTTAGCAATATTTGAATAAGTATTCCTTTTCTTTATCTTCTGTGACTCAAGTATCTGAGGATGAGGTCCATCAGTGATTCATAGTACAATCTATCCTGTTTGGTGCACATTCTGACTAGTTGTGGCTGGCAGGATGTTCTTTGCAGAATGCCACTGGAAAACTGAACAACCATGCTTGCTTGGGAGAATCCACTGTTGTATCACATTTTTCACTTCAGCACTTTAGTATATTCAGTTAGCTAGTTGCTGTGTACTCTGTTATCTGAGAAAAATGGGGTATGTTTTTATCTTCCTTCCTTCTTTCCTTCCTTCCTTTCTCCTCTTGTTTATCTTTCTTTCCTTTCTCACCCTTCTTCCTTTTACATTTGATATTATTCTTTCTGATTTTTTTACCTCGAATTTGCTTTTCTGTATTGACAACTAGAAGGACTTTTTTATATTTTCAGTAGAATATTGTCTTCTGTCCCAAAAATTTTATTCTTAATTTCTTAATTCTCCCAAAAAGTTAACAGTTATCTACTCCAGTGACCCATTCTAGTACTTCTATATATGCAGCACTGGATTTGTGAGCATTTCTCATTTCTGGGAAGGTTTTCTTCCTGTAAATTTCACAGTACTATATTAATCAAGTTGTTATTATTGAGATCCAGAGCCTTTAGAATTTGACAATTGACCTTCGCTGATATTTTTCATGCATCCGAATTTTCTCATTTTTCCCATATCATAGCATGCATTTTCACATCCATTCGCTTGGATCTTTGGTGTTTCCATACCTGGAAATAGCTCACTTACCTGAGCCTTGATCTATCCTATAAAATTGCAAAGTCTTTCTCACAGAAACTCATTGTAAACCATTAGTCTATCTAAGCAACAATGGATGCATTCTCTTTTACCTTTGTAATGTCTAACAAAAGGTGTGACACAAGGGAAATTATGAAATGTGTGTAGTAGAAATATGCAGGCAAAAGTGCCTTCATTTTGGGCCCTGCTGGTTGTCCTTTCTGATCTCCATTGTGCCCCCTGGTGAATGATGAAACCAAACACCACCTTCCTGTTCTAGGAGAACAGCGCCTCAAAGAAACAATCCCCGGTTCCCAGAAGGCACGCCCCAGACCCCAAAGAGCTCAGTAAATTTTCACAGCAACCACTTCCTCGTTCTCTTATCCAAGGCAGACATACAAACAACCCCACCTCTGAGTCCAGTGCTGTGCCATTCTCAAGGGCAGCCTGGCAGCTTGACCTGTCATTAAACTTTGCCTGCTGGATGTGAGGGTCTCTAGTGAGCTTTCTTTTGCGAACGGCGTTTTCCTATCAGTGTGTGTATAATTTTTATTTGTTTTCAACTGGAAGCATATATATGTCTTGGAACATATGTCTTGGAAAGGTAAGTCTAGATATTGAGGTATCTAAGGCAGATGAAGTTAGGAGAGGACACAAAATAGCAGAAATCTATAAAAACAGTTTTTAAATATTCTAAGTTTTCCTATTAATGGTAGTTTTTCCTTGTACGTAGCATGCTCTGGACCAAGTAAAAAAGCCTCATTTGGATTAAGTGTCAGAGGATGAAATCTTGATTCTCTTTTGAATTTGGAGAAATTGCTAAAGTATAGTGGATCACTAGACTGGGGGAGATACAGATCACATTGACTGAAGCTTTTCATATTTAAGGACTTACGACATTGTATAATTACTTATGATTACACTACCATTAGGAATTGAAGGAGAAGGCACTGTGTACTTTGATCTATAGATAGGACTCTTATTATTTGGGTAGTGTAGAAGCATCATACCCAGCAGTAAATTCTTCTTTCTAAGGCAACATTTGAGAGACAAAGCAAAAGCTAAATCTCAAATCTCCTGATTTCAGAACTTTATTTACAAACACAGTATTTTCTGGTTTCCAGTGACATGGAAACAAATAAGAAAAATTTGAAGAACCAAAACAGAAGAATGTAAATAATGACTACACAATCCATTTTAAAGCATTTCATATGGAACTACTAATTTTGAATAGAATAATAAAATGTATGATGAATTAAAGGGTCCATTTTATAAAACATCTTGCAAAGACTCCTTTTAAAGGCATTTTAAAAATTACCATAATTTCTTGAAAGAAATTACATATGCAAATCAGTGACTCTGTATCTGTTTGAAATCAGCAGGGCTGGCTACTTGCATTCCCAGAGAACAGGGCACGGAACTAATTGACCCTGCCAGAGACCAAGTATAACCACTGTGTTTTAATTCCAGGTATAATTATATCTGTGCAAGTTTTCATATGCCAATTGTTGAATCTTAAAAAAAAATCTTCATATTCCTTATATCTCTGCAAGTGAAGCAGAAGAAGAGAGAACACGCTCTGAACAATGCAATTGGAGCAGCATAGATAATTAACTCTGCTATTTAGAGTAAACTTAAGAGCACTAAGGATGAAGTAATAAATATTCACAAGCCCTTCACCATTATACAGAATTGAAGAAGAGATACACATTTTTAATATACAATACAACTAGACTTATTTATTAAACTTAATGGCATCTGAGAAATGATGAAACACTCACAGCCTTGAGCTTGTAATGAGATAAACTTGTTGCCTGATCAGCTTGCATACAAATCATCTCATCTGAATAAAATTAATGTTTGATTTTTATATCTCCTCAAGCACTACTGAGCCCTCTTTCTCATTTTATGAACAATTATAGAAAAGAAAATAAAAGTTTAGCACTGATATATCAGTGGGAAAGTCTCAATGTACTACATTTTAAGTTATCGCTGGTACTTAATGTAAGATTTCTTATAGGCTAAAAAAAAAGAGACTAGATTTTCTTGATGTTAAATTAAGTAGAGGCTAAAACTTTCATGTCAAAAATAAAAATGTATATTTTTAAATATATTTTCATATTGTACACTAATTACTTTCTAGTGTTTAATGTTAAAATACTTGACATTCATAGATTCAATTGCATCTTCATCTTAAAAAAATTTCTCCCAAATCTTCATTTTCAAATTATAATGTTAAAGACGATAAATATGTCATGAATGTGTCCTTTCAAGATCATTCTAGGAAACTGTAGATTTCATTTTAACTTCAGAAACTAAAATACATTTAATATCTCAAATCTCAAAGTAAGCTATTTCTTTATGTCACTCCTTTTTCAAGTGAGTCCACTGTTAGAAATTTCACTTAAACAAATTGCAAGCATCTCAGGGTAGAGCACTGCCCTCTTCCCTGTACATCTCATAACTAGTTAATAGCTATCAGGAGTAAAAAGCACTGAGTCTCAGTTTCCACTACAAATCTCACTGGAAAGAAGACTGTAAAAACCTAGAGCAAAAACCCCTTATGGATGATATCTTAAAACATAATTCTTGAACAGGATTTTTAAAGTCCATATATTCACCTGTTACTTGATTTCTAATTATTTAGAATATCAGTATCAAATTTTATCTTCAGAGATAAAACTATGAAGAACTACCATGAAGAACATCATAAATTAATGAGACCCTTTGGGAAAACTATTTTAATAATAAGCTAAATTGAAAACTCAAATTTCTTTCTTAAATCACCCTACATATCTATTTCATTGTATCTCAACATATATATCCTATATGACATAATTGAGAATTAAATAAGTTAAGCCATGCCAAGGGCCAACAATGAGACCAGGTAAATTAATGTTCATTAAATGTTATTACTGCAGGATCATCCCTGACTTTCAAATCCTAGTAGTCTTGTATGTCTACCAAGGATCAATTATGTTAGTCTCATATGTGTTATTTTTTCAACGTGAAATTTTCTTTTAATTCAAAAACCATAAAATTTGGAAGGAATTTGCTTGTCCTCCGATTCCGATCATTACTCTGTGTTTCTTCTTCAAAGAAACAAAACCCAAAAATCATAGGTGGTTAATTATGTGTTTTATACAGGAAATTGTGAAAGCAGTTCTGAAGGTGACCCTTGGGCTTGCTAATTTGCTGTAAGGATTCACATGACTCAGAAAATTCCTGGAGTTATATTTTTTTCCCAGAGAGGTTACAGATTAAAATCAACAGAAGGAAAAGAAACATTTAATGATGCCCAGAGAAGTCAAATGAAACTGCTTCAGGGGTCTTCTCCCCATGGAATCTCATGGGGATGAACTTAATTCTCCCACCAGTGATGTGTGACAGACAACATGTGCAAGGTGCTGTCAATCAGGGAAACTCTCACAAGCTTTACTAGTTAGGGATATTTTTTGTGGGGAGGACGGTTCAGTGAAACAAGCATGCCATGCCTATCCAACTTAACACAGCAACTCAAACTCAGCCTTTCTCAGGCATTTCCATAAATCACATTGCTATCATAAATATCTGGAAAAACTTGTAAAGCATGTCCCAACAACCTCAGCATATAAAAATACACATATCAGGTAAAATATTCCAAGGACTCAAAAATTATCTCCTAAAAATCAGCCAAAGACCCATATTTAAAAGAAATCTAAAAATTTGACTTTTTATCAGTGCTGTATCCTTATTATCTTACTAAACTAAAAATTCTAAATTTTACTTCAAAGGAAAAATAGCTGAATTAATATGTATACCTGACATTTATGTAGTCATGATGCTAGTTGTTTATGGCTCCTTAGTAATGTTTTTTAACTCCCCAAATATATATGTCTTTAGAAATGCAAAGTTTAGGAAGAAACTTTATCATGTTATCATTCTCCACGTTAAAATTTTTAGTGATGCTAGATTGTTCAGGTTTGTGTCCTTATGTTTCTAATTGTAACAAGGCGCACTCAATGTTACTGTTGTAAGGCTGTCAGTCATAATTTATTATTTTCCTAAAATGCAGTGTGCAATGGAAATAACTAAATGTTTTGACAATTGCTAAACTGCTTTTAAGTGTTTTAATCACACCTATTGTAAGTCTTGTAATTATTAGTTTGGGTCCTTCTCTGGAGGATTTGTAATCAAACCTGTGGAAATAACTGACAAGTACTTGTCAGTCTTTTAAAATATTTGCTTTTTCTTTTTTGGCTTTTTGTATTTTTCTTGTACAACTTTTAACTGTTGTCTACTGACATTTCTGTAGTATTTTTAAGATGTCAGGACATCATCTATATGACAGAAAAAAATTAAAAATGGATGCCAGCCTAAGTGCCACCTCTTCTAAACCTCTCAGCTACTTATAATTTGACCAGATGGTTATAACTGGCATTGGCTCCAAGCCAATTAAGTTGTTTGTTGCTTCCCCTCCAAAATGGGATCAGATCTGAACCTCCAGGAAAAAACTAATCCTGGAGAAAAGGGGTTTTCATTAATCAGAATTCTTAATGATGAAATCTTCAGGGGAGACTGTTTAGAGACAGTTTGGAGATGAGGGAGGAAAGCTGTCACAATCCAAATGGATCTGTGCCATACCTCACAAAATTTACAAAAGCCAAGAGGTTTTAAAGATGAGGAATGTTCAAACTTTAAGGGAAGAATTGTAATTGGTGCTTGAAGTGCTTTTTCTGAAAAGCGTGGACTCCTTATTCAGGCCCATGAATTAATTAATAACAGGAGAAATGTATGGTATCATTCCTGCATTTTGTATCTGTCTTTGCTTTGAGCCATTCTCTCTGCAGTTACCTTTCAAAAATCTTGGAATCAAGGAAGGACAGGAATGATCAATAATATCTTCAAAACAAGGGACTGAAACTACCTCCAACAAATAGACCCTCCTATGGTTAGAACACCTGCCTGGCTCCAGATGACAACTCCAGAATCTCTTCCAAAACAAGGACTGAGATAATAACCAATGAGACCACACCTGTATCTGAACTGTTTACCCATGCTTACCTTTGCTCTCTGCCCCAAGTTCTGTGTCTATTTAAACCTATAACTCATGTCTATATTCTGAAGATGGCTGGAAGTGGGCTGAGAGCTCATTCTGCCTCTTCCCAAGGAATGTCCTGAGCCATATAATAAACCTCCTTGCTCTGATTTTAAAACAAAAAGACAGACCTTTCTTTTGAATGATGCAGGGAGTAATCCAGGTCTGTCAAACTATGGCTTCTCTGCCCAGAATTATAAATCTCAAATTAATGCTTCAGCACATACAGGGAAAACAGAAAAACATCTTGACACTATATGAAATGATTAGTGAATAAATGTGTATTAAGTAACAAATTAATTATAATTTTAAAATAATATCCACTTTTAAATTACTTTCTAATTGACTGAAATCTGACTAATTACTGAAATTGACCAATTTAAGTAATCCAGGTGCCTTATTTAAAACTGAACATGGCTGATAGTAGTGACTCATGCCGTGGTTTATATCTTTATGTTCTACCTTTGAAAATGGGGCCTTACCCCATTCCTGTCACGTTACTGAGACTCCTCTATAATCTTGTTTTATGCAACTTGTACAAGAAAAAACTCTAACCCCTGAGGCCATACATCCCAGGCCTGTGTCCTGACTAGTGTGACACAGTCTGGCATCCTAGATGCACAACTAAGAGTGAGTTCACCTCTGTCAAGGTCAGCAGTCCTGTCAAAAGACAGGTCTGCTACTGGAACTCTCAGGCACTGCCTGTCTGCACGACCTCACTCACTTTAGCTCCATTCCCTGCCATGTCACATGACAGATGGGGCTCCTTTCAATTCCTTGTAGTTTTCTATCAAGATTGACCCTACCACAGTGAGGAAGCTAATTATCTTTCTGCATTTATGCTATTACAAAATACCTTAAGAGCTGGTGGAATGAATGGCTGAAGTAGTAGAGTGCCTACCCAGCAAAATACCTTAAAACTGGATAATTTATTTAGAACAGACATTTATTTCTCATAGACTGGAAGTACAAGATCAAGTTCAGTGTCTGGTGAGGGCCTAGCATCCTCTAAAATTGTGCATTGTGGCCGTGTCCTCCAGAAGGAACATACTATGGAACTCACATAGTGGAAGGGTAGAAGAGAGCAAAGGCACTTTTTCAAGCTCTCTCACAAAAGCCCTAATCCCAACCACAAGAACTCTGCTCTCATAGTTTAATCATCCTTTAATACTATGATGTTGCTGGCTACATTTCAGTATAAGAATTTATAAGACACACTCATAACATAGCACTTATATCATTTCCAGTCCCTTAAATGGTTTCTTCTCCTCTCATAAGTGATCTCACAAAAGGATCTCTTCAGAAAGAAATTTATATTCTGTTCACATGTTAGGCATTCAATAAGTATTTAGAGATTTTTCTGAGAGGTCATTAAGCATCTGACACTATTTTAATACTAGGAAATATTCATTCATCTAATTGTGGCCTAGTAATGTCTATGTTTACATGTATGCATTTACATAAATACACCCAAATACAGTTCTAGTCTTTTCCTCAATATACAAAAAAAAAGATAAGTATGCAGAAATGACTTTCAGTTTAGCCTCTCTCCATCTTTCTTCTTTGCTCTAACAGTTTTCCATGGGTCTTTTAATGTTTTGCTTGTGTCCAACTCAGCTCAGCTCACTGTTCAATCATACTGAATATACTACATTCTGATCTTGCAAGTATTTCCCACCTCACAGATCCTAATCTGCATTTCTGATTATAGCAGTATACTTAATGTTTTATTAGTCTTACTTCTGTTAAACTGTAAGCTCTGAGAGGATATTTGTCTCATTTCTGTCCTCAGTATTCAGAACAGCACAATGTCCTCAGTATCTACAGCAGGCTCAGGCACAATGCCAAACTCTCAACACATATTAATTCAAGTATGATATATTTGATATATTTTAAGAACCTTTGTAAATGTAATACTGTAGCCCCATCCACCACAAAACCAAATAAAAAAAGAATGAATGAGTGAATGACTGAATGATATAGATGAAGTGTTAGATATGAGAAGGTCTCAATAAAAGAGTTTCTTGGAACAGGAGATGGTTGGTGCACTAAACATTTAATTTACTTACTTATTTTTCCTTGCTCTATCCATGGCTTAATTATCATTAAATTTAAGGATATTGTCAGAACTAATGGGTTACTTTCTGTGAAGCAGATTCACTGGTTCCTGTTGTTACCAAGTTACCTAAATCTGATGAGAGTGGACACTCACAGATTACACAAAGCAATTTTATTTCATACAGATTGGCAACAAGGGGCATCAGAAGCCTGGAACTCATGGTCATCAGTCCCCCAAGGCTGAAGAAGGCTGAAGTTGGACAGTTTTTTCTTTATGTGCATCACTTGCACTAGAGCCAAGGTACTGCAAAGAATTGGCACACCCAGATTTATACACTTCAGGGGCGGTATTATCCAGCAGGTTCAAATGTTGAAGGACAGCCTGTTTTGGGAAGGGACTGGAACAGAGCTCAGTCTGCTCTAACCAATTCTCCTGTCTCAGAAAGTTGCACTCCTAACACATTCTACAGTTAGTTTTGAGAACCACAAGTGAGAAGAGTGAAAGAACTGAAGAGCAGGCCTGGACTTCCCCAGTTACCTTTTCTAATACTGGAGTTTGCAGCTTGCTAAATACTCAGTATCAAACAAATACTGCTTCGTGGTGGTAAAAGTATAACGTCTAAATATTAATCCTTATAGCCTACCTTTTTCTTTTCAATATGCTTTAATTGATAATGTTCTAGCTAACAAAAAATAACTGTAATATGAGATTCTGGCTTTTGTTCTAGACTTTGTGATAAGGAAAATCCATAATGCTCACAATGGAAACAGAGCATGTAGAGTTTTCTTGCTTTTTAGTAATGACTTTAGCAATAACTTACATTTGTGACCTTGTAACTGTGTGAGATGGAGTCTAAATGGAGTCCTCAGAGAACACGATGCATGAATGTTTTTAGGATTATATTTTCATGATTTACTCCAGGGAAAATTAATGAAATATTTAAATTCTGTGATGTTTCCCTATTATGTGCTGATGTATTGAGAATGAGTTTTCTCCCAGTGGCCTGAATATCAGCATATTCAAGAGATTTTCTTTAGAATCTAGAAGGGATGAACTTGTTGGATTTATAGCTGTTGAAATCAGGAGGGGCAATTTATTTTGTTATTCATTGTTTTTAATTGGAGGGAAGCTGTGGCCCTGTGTGGTGTTCTGGGGAAAATAAAGTAGAATAGCTCAATAGAGAGTAATGAAAGAATGATAATTTGAGTGGTCAGGGAAAACTTCTATTAAGAAGTGATATTTGTGCAAGGATCTGAATAAGTGAATATGGCCCTGGAATGAACATTATGGGAAGAGGAATTAACTATTGAAAGGTGGAAGAGTTTTGTGAATTCAGGAAACACAGTAGTGTGGCTGAAGTATATTCAACATATATCTCAGAGAATTATGTGGATGATCTTGCATTTCAACACAGTCAGATTATAGAACCTCAGAGGGAAAGGTAATGGTTTTGTATCAAAGTGTAATAAGTATCAATTGGATGGGCTTTCGGCATGTTTGTGGAAATGAATAGTAAGTATCCATTTATAACATGCAACATAAGTATGTATTTGTAATGTTCACTCCATGATCATCTTCTTTTATTCATTCTTTCTTTAATTGTATGTTAAATATATACATATAAACACATATATATATAACTATCTTCTCATAGGTTCTTTGGACTAATTTTAACATTTCTCCATTAGTTAATTAGTTAAGTACAATGTTTGGCATGTGTGTATGTTGTATTAGAGATTATTGAAATTATTGAATGTTATCTTTTTAAAAATTAGAATTTAATTGAGGTAAGGATTAAAGATATCAATCTGGGAGACACTGACATGTATATTATAGCTATGAAAAAAGCAAGATTACATAAAGAGTGTACATAAAGTACAGAAAAATGTGTGAGTATGGTTCTAATTTCACAGAAAAAACATAAATATCATATTTAAGCTTTTAGAAGCTTTTGATAGCTTCATTTTTCTATTGAGTGAATTATGGATCAGAAATCTTAATAGCTCTCTCAGAGTCTCATAACTAAAATTTTTTAGAAAGAAAATGTAGCCCTGGTCAGTCTGACTCAAAAATTCATGTTTTTAAATTTTTTCTAGAGTAGCAAGATAATGCTCCACATGAAAATAACTTAACCTGTTGTAGGGCCAATGGACAATTTAGGTAATCTCTCCTCTCATTATTCCCATCCCTCTCCTGGTGTGTGGGATTACTGTAATTAAGGCCATGGATACTGCAGAACTATTCGTTAACTTGTATCATTTTACCCAAGAAGACACTCCAAAATTGACAAATATAGATCATGTAAATAATGCAAGTGCCATCAATGTGTGAAGCATTTTTGTATAGGTAAAATATGAAAAACATTTTACATATACTACAAGATTTTAGTATGCATATTTGTAAAAAACGTTTCAGTTCATGAAAGAACATTCATCAACTAAGTAGGCAACTAAACTTCCGTGTCTGTTGACATGTAATTGTCTATTATGTAACTCTAAGAAATCCATAATGACTACAAGTTAATCTAAAATTATAATAAATTATATCCAAATGAAATTTGAAATGTAATTTAAATGTATTACTTCAAGTGAAAACATAAATTTAAAAAGAGATTAAAAGTATTGCATAAAGAACATATTATGTAATGCAAGTTAAATAGAATGTCATTATTGCATTCTTATTACCCACTTATGTGGGTAGATAAAAATAGTTTGAAAGAGTTTACCAAAATGACAAATCCACTTAGGTGACTTTGATGATCAATGATAAAGAACACTAAACAACTTAAGACTATATTTTTCTTCACAAAGCAGCAATAGTGAAAAGTGATTGAAGTGAAAACGAACAAATCACTTTATCTAAATGAAAGTTTCAACTGACATTGACCTTGATACATTTTGGTAGATTTGAAATCAGTGTGTCAAAGGAATGTCTGCATTCCCATGTTAGTGCAGCACTATTCACAATATCCAAGTTAAGGAAAAAAAACTAAAATCCCATCAACAAATAAATGAAAAAAGAAAATATGATATATAAACACAATAGAATGCTATTCAGCCCTTAGAAAGAAGTAAATTGTATCATTTGTGAGTTTATAAATGGAAATGAGAAACATGCTGTGTGAAATAAGCCAACCATATAAAGACAAATACTGCATGTTACATTTATGTGTAATGTGCAACTGGACTCACAGAAGCTGGGAATAGAATGGTTGCCACAGAGGCTGGAGGTGAAAAGAATGGGGAGAGGATGGTCAGAGGGAATAAAATCTCAGACATGAGATCTATTGAGCTCTATTGCACAATACAGAAAATACAGTTAACAGTACTACATTTCAAAACAGCTAAAAGTAAATTTCAAATGTTCTCTGCACTGAAAATGGTATTTGGAGCTCAACTTAATTATCCTTTATTGTATTAATAAATTATAACTGTTTTCAGTACCTCAGAAAATTACCAATTATCAATTTAAAAATGTAATCAAAAACAGAACCAAATGCTGGGTACTATCAGTGTTTTATGCCATTTAACAGACAGTAAACAAACAGAATATGAAAAACACAAAAGAAAATTTTATGAATGCAAGGACTGCAATATGTAAACTATGTCTTTAACAAAAATTAAATACTTAAAGTTTATTGCTGTTAGGTTTTGATCTTGTCTCCCAAATCCATGATTGAAGCCTTGGCCCAGTACATGGTGCTATTGAGAGATGGAGAAAACTTTAGTATGTGGGGCGTGTTAGTAGGAAGTTAGGTCATTGGGGGCATGACCTTGAACGGGACATTGTGGCCCTGTCCCCTTTCTGTTGCTCTGTTTGCTTTCTGTCCAACATGAAGCTAACCCACCTTCTCTTCTAGGCACTTCTGTAATATATGTAGCACAACCACAAGCTTAAAGCAATAGGGCCAAGTGACCATGGATAGAAAGTTTAAAACTACGAGACAAAAGAAATAATTCCTTTCTTAAAAGTTGATTATTTCAGGCATTTTGAAATTGCAATACTTCACAAAATCATATTTGGGCCTTTAATGTATTGATGCACATCAGAGTATCTGTTGATGCTCAGTGCTGTTTTAGATAATGCTATGAGCTGAGAAAGTAATTATTTGTAAAAACATGTTAAATTTTCATAAAGGATAAATGAATTGTCTTTAAATGGAGTTTTCTACTCTAAAAATAATTGCATGTCTCCTATAACTCAATAATTTATTGAACATTCTGCTTAAATTTCCCACAAATATAGATGTTGAACTTTGTAGTATCACTAAACACTGTATTCTTTTTTCTCAGGATGAAAAATATATTATTATCTTATGGAAACTGATTTGTTAAAGCTAGGCTGGAGCCTAGAAATCTGCATTTCAATAGTCATCTTCTGCAAATTTGATTCCAGTACTCTGTGGAGACTTCTGTTAGCTAAATTTGGGCAATTAGTACCCAAATCCTGCTAATCTTCCTTTACAACATTTTTTCACAGGCAGCTTAAGTCAACTTCAATGCAATTATCACTCTTACCAGATTTCTGTATGCAACCTTTTCCCATGATTGCCTAGATTGCAAATTACTATTAACCATCTTTAAGACTGAAAACTCTTAGACAACTAGCTATCCATCTCACAAACTTTTATATCTCCAGCATTGACTCCTTGCTTACAATATAACAGATTTATTTGATGAGTGATTGAATAACTCTATGTCATCAGTAGCTCGGTCCTTCATAATCACTGTTTTTGAAGGATCACTCTCTAATAAGCGGGCTTAATGGGTGTCAATCAGAAAAATTAAAACTTCATGGAATCCTAACTTAATAAGATGAAGTGTTTTTGAACAAGACAGGATATAACCTGAAACCACAGAAATCTCATTTGTACATGATCATATTACATAATTCTTCATTTCACTCAATCGATTAATCAATTGGCCAACTAGAAGTTAGATAAGTAAAAGAGGAAAGAAGGGCTTTATAGACATGCTAAAAATGTAGACTGCCTTTCAGACACAGAAAGCAAATCAACTTGGCAAAAACAGAGGATTTTAGAACATTACAGTGTTAAATAACTTGTAAAGTACAGCTTGTTAAAGGGTAGCTGTATTTTAAGAGACATGTCTGCCAGACCAATGGATTTGATGTTTTTCCTACAGACTCTGTGTAGCCTTGATGATCCTGGAAATGGTTAGCAGAGTGGTCTGAATTAGATGATAACAAATTTCTTAAAGGTGGAAATAAAATACTTTAGAGAGCTGAAAAGCATTTATCATGCTATCTAATCATTTAGTCACCTCATAAATGTTTATTGAGTGTGGACTATGCCAGGTGCTCTGCTAGCTAGGAGGATGCAATACTGAGCAGAAACATACTCATAAGCTTTGAAGCCCAATGAGAGAGACAGGCACTAATCTAGCAATCACAAACCTGTAACTGAAAGCCATGAGGACTTCTATAGAAAAGTTCATGGTGTTTTATGAGCATAGGTTAGCGTTGCAGGAATGGTTTTGCTGAATGAAGTGACCAGCTCAGGTCTCAGTGAGGACTGGGAACATAGAGTGTTCTGTGGAGAGGAAAGCACGTGTTTAGTTGTCTTGATGTGCCATGGAGCAGGGTATATTTGGAGGTTTGAAAAAATGGTAATGTACATTGTTGAATGAATAAACTGAGGTAAAGTATCAAAAAAAAAATGGTAGTGTACTAGAGGGTGAGAATAAGACAAGTTACATGGCCAGAGAAGGAGGCAAGAACTTCAAGTAGCAGGGGCATTTAAGATATGTTAATGAGATTGATTCTGAAAAGAATAATGCAGCTACAGAATTTTAATTGCAGTTTGACATTGAACCACAAACACTTCACAAAACTACCATATAGGAAGGTAGCATGTAGCTGCTAAAATGAGTACTCCTTAGAAGTAAAAAATGGTATTAAATTTCGATTACAATAATTTAGCAGATAAAGTGGCAGATTTAAGGAATGTTTAGAATAAAACTTAGTAACAGACTGGCTATTGGAAATGAGGAAAAAGGGGATTTCAATGATAATAAGGAGGTTTTTAGCCAGAATAACTAAAAAGATGATGGACACAATTACTAAGACAGTAAAATACATATATGGCTTATTTTCATATAAATTTAAATAATGCATTTATTGAAAATATAGTAACTATATGTAGTTAATACATTCTTTAAAAATTATATGTCATTTTTAAGGTCACATATAATCTAAACCTTATTTTAGAATTACCCACTTTTTCCATAAGTATGTTCTTATGAATATCAAAGTTCATCTGTGAGCTAACCATTTCTGTTCCTTCAGAAGTATTTCCATTTCTGCATTAGTTTATAAAATGAACTGTTTAAAGCTTCAAAATCTACTTAAGTAGTTAGAAGGGCAAATCTTTCTTCAGTCTTCTCAAAATGTTTCACATTTGGTGGGGTGATCTATTATTTGAATCACTTTTAGAATATTAGAATTATATTGTCAAGTGTTTTTAAAATCATCCATGGAATTTCTGTTGAAATCATATTAAAACTATGATGGAAGTCATGTACATTTAATGTTTTTGTCACACAACATTTTCTAAACTCATTTTTGAAATAGAATAAGATGTGATGACAAATTCACATTCATTATTAAATGAGTTAAATATGTACCTGCTTCACCTATTTTTCTGTTTATGATATTATGATACAAGAGAAGTTTAATGGTGATAGAGTTAATCCTGGCCTCTTGATCTCTGGGATTGAAAAGTATGCTAAATACTTACGGGTTATATTGTTAATTTTAAAATTCATTAATTTTAAAATGCACACACAATTTTGATAGTACCCTATGCATGTAAGAAAAGTGCTTGAGGAATCTATATGTTACTTTGATGCCTGCAACTTCTTACTTTCAACACCTGTGTGTCACAGTCAAAACTATCTACAAACAATGGCGATTAAGGAACAAGGACACATGTATAGCACAGTCAATAAAATGGGCTAGGTACTCAATTGTGGATAAGTGTATGTTTTCAAAAATTGCAAACCATTTGCAAAATTGCTAAAGTAATAAAGTGCAACTTAAATCTTAAACTCTTACTGACTCCAGACATGATACACAGTTTTTAATGATGGATTTTACTTCTGAAGGAAAAAAAGCACCTTGGTACTTAACAATAAAATTTGTTGAACAGACTACTGTTTGGAATCCCTTAGTAAACATGATAACAGCAATATGTGGAACTCTAAATAAACCTTACCTTCCTATCATTCTCAGTATAGAGCATCATATTATATAGTGCCCCAGAAAAATCACTTAAAATAAGTAAAGTAGGATCACTCATAATTAAGGAAAAAGCTAAAAGGCAATCATATAATTAAAACCATAAAATAAAAGCTAGCCAATAAGAAATTTAAAACAGAGTTGCTGATTGTGTTTATGAGTTAATCTATTAAGTTAATATGCTAATTTTGAATTAAAATTATATATTGTGCCTTTTAGTATGCTACCTAATTTATGGTAGTCCTCACAACAATTCTGCTTATGAAGAAACCAAGTCTTATTTAATTTATGTGATATTCTTAAAGTGACATTTCTAGGAAAACATAAAGTCATGACCTGAAGCTATTCTTCTTATTCTAACACCAGAGTTCACACTCTCAATAATTACTCTTTGTCAACTTTGTGTTGAAAAACACATTTCCACCAAATGGTGTTAAAGCAGAATTCTGAAATATGACAACAAAGCATAAAAACACAGTAATTATGATGGCTAAAGACACATATACATTTTTTGAAGTTAGGTATCAAACATTCTTTGTAATTCAAAGGGCTTATCACAAGTATTTTGAGAGCACTAATGTTGATGGTGGTTAATTATTATTTGATGAATTCAACAACATGGTGAACTTCTTTAATTAAAACTGACTACAGAATGTTCAATGTGAATTGCTGAGTCTTTTGAATTTTAAAATAGCATCTTAAAAACATAACTAAGTTCCTGTAAAACACTGATTTAGAAACATCTATGAGCTAGGTCTTGAGTAAAGGAGTGAGTAAGGCTTGTTAGCACTTGGTAAGTCCATACCTACATCAAGTCAAGTGGTGTAATGAAAAATTCCAAAAAAGATAGGAGAACAAACCAGGATGAATTTTTTTGAAAAAACTAATTGGATTTAAGTATTCGAGACTCAGTTTTCATTTCATCAAATACTGTTTGTGATAATAAACTGTGATTTATTTAAGAAATATTTGAAATAGCAGTGCTTCATATTTGTAAGTGCATTTTGGTCAGGTACAAATCTGTATAAATTCTCCTTTGTTTTATACACCCACATACAAAGTACAACCCAAATCAAGCCAGCTTTGGTCTCCTTAACTAGAAATTTTAAACTTCCCAGCCACAGATTTATCATGTTAAATGATTTTGATTTACTGGATTCATCAATTATCACCATAATGGAACAATCAGAAGTTCCTGTCTTCCAATGTGATGAACAACAATATCACTTATGAAATATTTCTGCCAAATTACCATAACCAAACACTCGTTATGAGGTAATGTTACCTAAACCAAAGCTGGGGAAAGAAAAAGTGTGAGGCAGCTCATTAGATTGAAATAAATTAATATCGGACAACAGAATGTAATATGTAATTCAGCATTTTCTTGTGCACTACAGGACATCTTTGAGACAAAAGGAACACTTAACGACGTTATAAATTTGGTAATTGTTGTAAAAGTGCTCATTATTTTGTTCTAATAGTCGTTGTGTGATTTTGTACTTTCCACTATGCCTGCTGTGTAGACTATGAGAGGGGTTGAAGTCTCTTGAGGATTTAATAAGAGTGGCAATCTTGAATGCAGTGTTTGAGGGAGTGTCTTCATCACATGACCATTCATGTGACATTACAGCTTCTTTTCATTTTTTGTTGAGTACAATCTTATATAATCTAAGCAGCATTAAGAATCTCTGAGGTAAGAGCTTTTAGCAGCAGTTTTTTACTTGGTGGTTTGTGATGATTTGTTTTGCTTTCCAAGTGAGTTTTTCAATAAGTATATTACTTTAAAAATATAAAGGAGAAAATTTAAAAAATAAGTGAGTGAAAAACTCATAAGCCACTCCTATAGGAGTGGCACACTCCTATAATCTTAGCTACTTGGGAGGTAGAAATGTGGAGGATTGTAGTTTGAGACCAGTTTGGGAAAATAGTTCTGTAGACTATTTGCAAAATAGACTGAACAAAAATGGGCTGGTGGTGTGGCTCAAGTGATACCAGAACTTGCTTTGCAAGTGCAGAGCCCTGAATTCAACCCCAAATCCTACCCCCTAAAAAAAATACTCATATATTCATGATATATTATCAGCTACTAGTTTTCACTATTTTTACTACCTGAGAATCTTACTCACTATAAAATATTGATTAGAGGAAAGTGAATGTATCACTCTTTTCTGTGTTTTCCACACAGAAACCAAAAATAAGCAAGCACATATTGTAATGATAAAGACCAAGAAGAAAACAAAGGTTTCCATGCCTTGGATCTTCCTAGACTTGCCTCTGCCTAACTTCTAGTTTAATTTCTTGTTGAGTCGCACATTTTTTAGTTATCCTATGTTTCTTCTGTCTTGAACCACTTATATTTGTTCGAACACATATGTGATAATTTGGATCAAGTCTGGCCTGCAAGATTCATGTGCTGGAAGTTTGGTGCCCAATGTAACAGTATTGAGGTGATGGAAACTTTACTGGTGGGTAATGATTATATCATAGAAGGATGATAGTTGGGAAGGGTTAATGTCTGTCATGCAGGAGTGGGTTAGAACTGATGTGACTGGATTAATTGTCAAGAGAGCAGATTGTTATAAAGCAAGGCCGCTGCATCGTCTTCATTTCCCTTACTACTGCCACACCCAGGATTTCTTCCCAGAATGACAATGCCAACCTGTTTGAAGGCTCCAGCAAACAGAATCAGGAACTGAATAAACTTTTTATGCCTTATAAATTATCTACTCTGGTACTTTGTAGAACAATAAAAAATTAAGGAAATATCACAGTGTTTTATACCATCCATCTGGTTCTTTCTGAGTAGGATTGATCATTTCTACTTTTCAAACCTCTTTCTTTTTTGCATATCTTTT
Source organism: Castor canadensis (assembly GCF_047511655.1). Classification (NCBI taxonomy): domain Eukaryota; kingdom Metazoa; phylum Chordata; class Mammalia; order Rodentia; family Castoridae; genus Castor; species Castor canadensis. The sequence goes on from NC_133393.1 coordinate 124,613,935, forward strand.
AATGTTGCCATTGGTAAGTTTCCATTGATAGCTCAATTCTGTCCTCCCTAAACTTAACAGGAAGTCAAGCGTATATCAGATGGTCTGTGAATGATTAAATAAACAAAGCTACAGAACACATAGACAGTAGAGATAATGTGCATACAAGCAATTCAAATCAATATCTGATCTAGTCTACTTTTACCTAAGCTTGGGTATAAAAATAGATATGAAAAAACTACCATAAAGAAAATATCTATGAAATGTAAATATACCAAATAGGGAAATATAGCAAGTTGCATAGCTGTTGGTTTATTTTAAAAACTATTTCCCATAACAGAGATTAGCAAAGGAGATTAGACAGAAAGCAAACAAGCAAAAAACCTTTTGCAATTGCTCACCAGGCCAGAGGTGTATCAATGTGAATTCCCATGGTTTTATTGGTTTTCCAACACCAGCATACAATTGAGAAAGGGAAGCAGTGATTGGGAGCTTTTTACTCTCTGATGTGTAATAAAAAGCAAAAGAACTAATGTCATTAGGTTTTTTTGAACACTGATACAAAAATTTCAATACTAAGATTTTGATGGTCCTGAGCAAACAAGGAAGAATGTTTAGGTTATAATATCCCTCATGAGAGGAGTTAGCCTTTAGAAATTCATTGGGTTTACAAGGGCATTAAAAAGGTCAATGTTATGCCATCTAACCTTGATGATTTTTAGAAAGTTTCTATTGTACTTTCTGCCTCATGGTACAGTGCATATTTCCTTCAAAAGCCTTTATTTGGAGGCCATTAACATATTTTAATAAATTAACTATCTTGATTAATACTTATCATTTCACCCATCTCTGTATAATATCCACTATGCATTACTAATTATGTAGTAGATGCTTTGCAAACATTATTTCAATGACTCATATCAAACCTGTTGTAGTTACGGACATTATTTTTATACAAGCAAATTAAAGAAACTAAGCCAATTCTTCAAACTTGCATAGCTAATGAATGATTTAGTCCTATGTTTAATCATAGCTGTATTGATTTAATTATGCTATGCTGCAGCTTTGGATGTTTTGTTATTCTGTTCCTGAGAGAAAGTCTAAATAGTAGACATCTTGTTGGCTATCTGGGAAATTTCAAGATGTGTGATGCACTGTTCTTAAGAAGTTTACTATCATAAGTAGGGATTGACCAAGTAAGTGAATAGTTAAAATATTACTGAAAATTTGCATAGCACTTTGGTATACAGAACCACGTCTCAAACATTCTAATTGTTCATCAAAACAAGCCTACTAAAGGAATCAATAGTTTCCATTTATTTAACAAAATATCTGAGGTTAAATAAGCAACATGTTTGTCCAAGAGCTATTGATATTGTAGCTCCAGGTTAAAACCCAAGACCTTTTTCCTATTTGCTGACATTCATTTTACTTTACTCTGCTGCTTCAAATACTTATCAGTAAGTAGCACTTGTATTACTAAAATTTCTGGTAGGCTCATGAATTCAGTTATCTTTGTGTTGGGTACACACTACTCAAATGATGTTTTTGAAACTTTATCAATGTTTGCTGGATGTACAAATCTACATTTCTAGAGTACTTTTCTCAATTGGGTGGATTTCTTTCATATCCAATAATTATTTAGAGTAGATACACACAACAATTACATTATTTCATAAATAGAAGCAGGTGTCCTGAAAGGCTATAATGTACAGAGGCTAAAGAAAAGACTCTCAAGACAGACTGGCTTTATCATCCCAGCTCTTCAATTCTGTGCCTGTGTGATTCTGTGTATGCTGCTTATCACTACCTTTCTCCCCATCCCTCATTTCCTCCTCTGATAGAGTTAGAATAATATTCTATCTCAGAAGGTTGCTAAATGAATTAAATGAGATGATATGATTATAAGACTGCAAACAGGATCTGGCATTTAGTAAACATTATAAGTCTCAGTTATTAACATTATTGTAGTTATAATAATCATATAATATCATTACCATTATAGTTATAATAGTAACCACTATTATTATGCTCAAAAACTTAAAACAATTTGATACAGGCTCAGCTACCTGATCCTGAGAACATAATTTTCACTGAACTAAATTTCTTCATTTTGAAATTGGATCACATTCTCAAATTATTACTACTAAAGAAAAGCACTTGTTTGTTTTTAGACATAAATACACATTGGAAGTTTCTACTTATTTTATTTAACAAGTACTAAATAACTACCACATGTCAGGGTCAATTGTTTGAAGACCAAACGTTTTAATGCAGATAAAACTGAGCCAGGTATGGTGGTACATGCCTATAATCTCAGCAAAATTCAAGACCTTATCTGAAAAAAAAATAATTGAAGGAAAAATGGATAAGGTCATGGATCATGTGATAGGGGCCTGAGTTCAGACCCTAGTGCCACGAAAATAAAAAAAGAAAAAAATGTATGTATATATATATATATATATATATATATATATATATACTGGATACAATAGTCTTTTATTTTAAATTAATGTATGATGATGCGGACAAAATCTATTTTCACAAATAGGGGATCTATGCTCAGCCATAACACTCAGTTAGATCTAGTGTATGCCACTTATGGCTCATCTCCCATTTGCCCTTTGCTTTATATTTATTCAGTTGTCTGTACATCCTATATGTACATGTAAGTGTAAGGGTACACTTTACATGATTGATTCAAAGAAAAAGATATCCCCACATATACTAAAGATCATAATTTTCCCCATTGGTTAGACTTAACTGATTTCTTCTTAGATTAGTGATAATAAAAAATGAAAATGAGATTATCTCTAATGATGCTGACGGAATCCCAAGTATTCAGTGTATGCCAAATATATTTTTAATAATTAATATTAATCATTAAATATTTTAGTTATTAAAGCCGTTGATAACTTTAGGAGTAAAATTATGGAGTCATTATATTTTAAAATATAATCATAAAATTATATGTGTTGAGGGTCATGCTTACACAATTTTGAATATGAAACTGTCACAGAGAAAAATGTTAGCTAGCAAAATCTACATTAATGCATGCATTAATGTTCTGCAGGAGACTTCCACTTCATGGTGGGATAAATTACCATCGTAATCCTAAATTTCTTGGTGTAAGGAAAAGAATAACCTAAACAGAAATTCATCTATTGCTTAGGAGAGCTTCTCTCACCCCTCACCTAATAGTGATTTTTATTACTAAGAACACTTAGTTTAATTCTACATCAGCAGTTTTCATGTTGGGCAACTAAATTTATTGTAAGTTCCTGAAGATCACTAAAACAATATGACTCTCTCTTTGGTTTACTACCTAAGGACATATTTTTAGAAATGCTGATGTGAGTTTTGCAATTATTACCACACTTCAAGCAGTAATGCTCATAATAGGTCAATTATTTAAGGATATTCCAATTAGCTAATTTATTTTTACTCAAAATGTTGTTTCTTTTAAAAATAATATGATACTGATCAGCAGGAATTGGTCACAATGAGCTTCAGTATTATGCACAATTATGATGTACTTACATTTTGAAAAACATTTTTTTGCTCAAAATAGTAATGCATTATTTTATTTGACCTTCCAGAGTACTGTCCCTAAAAAGTGCAGTACTTTGCTATTCACTTGATTAAAAGGAAGTTAGTATGTAAGCTAACAGCATTTATATAACATCAATACATACTGTATATGTGTGGGATGTATATACTAGGTTAAAATTTTCTCAATTATAGTTTTAGCCTTGAGGGTAGGGAGAGAAAAAATGAGAATTTCATTGATACTTCTTTTTTTTTCCAAATAAACTTCCTTTAATCAATTTTCAAACATCATCTTCATATCAGTATGTTATATGGCATGAAAACTTTAAGCAGTTTTGTCTTACAGTTATTTTTTAAATTTTGTTCAGTTTTTTATTATCATATTATTGTTGTACTAGGGGCACATTATGGGATTTATAATTGTGCTTAAATATATTTTAGTTAAATTCACCCCTTCATCATTCTCCTTTATGTCCCTTTCCCCCCATTCTTAGAATAGTTTCAACAGGTCTCATTTTTCCATTTTTGTACATGTTCACCTAATATTTCCACCATATTCACCCTCCTTCACCCTTTCCTTATAGTCTCCCCCTTCCACTGGTACCAACTCACAGACAGGATCTGTTTTACCTTACTGTCCTCTGTTTTTGAAAAATGACATTTTTGTTTAAGATCTCTATACATAAGAGTTTGATATATGTACACATATATACATAATATATACATATATATTGTATTCCAAAGTGGTTCATTTCCTCCCTTTTGGTCCTTTCTATCTTAGTCCTCTTCTTATGGTGATTTCAATAGGTTTAAAAATTCTATATTCATTCTTTTATAGAAAGTACATGAACCACATTCATCTTCTTTACTTCCTTCTTTGTGCTTTCTCTCCATTTATGACTTCTCTACATTTGGAAAGCTCTACTTTCCCTTCAATAGTGTTCCACTGATCTTTCCCTTTCTTCCTCCTTTCTTTGTGTCTATTCTTGCTTGTATTGTGATATGAGTGCCCATCCAGAGCAATATTGTCACATTCATATACAGAAAGGAAATAGCCAAAGTTCAGTATTTAGTAGATGCTCCAAATGCCATGATCTGTGTTTCTTCATAATGAAGTTAAAACTTGGCTATTCTCACCAAAACAAGAAAACAAGATGCACATGCACAGAGAAACAGGTCATTGAATTAAATTTATCTTAATTTTGGATACTTCTGTATTATTTGCTTTATTATTACAATGAATTTACCTTGCTGCTTATTTATTTCCTAGTAACTTCTTCACAATTTTTTTAGCAAGATGATAAAGAATGATATCAGCAGAACCTACTAGCAGACACATCTGCTTATAAATTCTGTTATTTTCATCTTATAGTCTATGAATTATGCAAGTTATTAAAGTCTCAATTTCACTATCTAAAAAAAGAGAGATAATAAATATATTGTTCCCTGACTGGTGGCTCATTAAAAAGTTAAATGCATGTTGCATTCTTACAGAGCTTGGCCAGGATACATCAATGGATGCATATGTCACTGAGTTGGGTCCCTTGTATCTACAGTTGAAAATCTAACTTCAAGATTCTGTCCTTTGTTACTTTCTTCCATTTTCATTTCCATAGCTCAGTTGGTAGAATGCTAGCCTAACAAGCACAAAGACAAGAGCCTATGTTCAAATCCCACTACTGCCAAAAACAAACAAATCAACCCTGCCCCCCTGCCAAAAGTTGCTTTGGGAAACTTCCTCAGAGTTTCTTATACAATAGTTTTGGGTGGGCCCTAATAGTAATATGATGGAGTAAATTGGATCAAAGTGCATTACATACATGTATGTAAATATTAGAAATCCCTTTCTACAATTAATTTATCTGATTAAAAATAAATTTAAAAAATTTTCCATTTCAAAAATGTGTCCAAGTGATGTTAACATAGCTGGCCTTGGGACCATACATCAATAAACACAGCTTTAGTGTGACTTAAAAATTATATCCACTATCTCAGTTGCTTGTTTCTCAAACCTCATCTCTCACTATATACCCAAACATACTCACATTCCATAGAGTCTTGCATACTGTCAGCATGCCTTCATTTCCACACAGGATAATATGTTCATTCCTTCTGCACCAACTTGGTCCACGACACCTTCCCAAATCATCTTTTGTGGCCTTTCCATAGGTCAGAGAGAGTCCCTTGCATACCCTGTCACTGTATGTACCAAAATGTAATTAGTATTTTTTTCTATTTTGGATGCTATATTTGTAAGCTCCTTGTCTTATTTATCTCTACATATTCAGCAAAGTGTATAGCATTTTAGCTCTAAAAATGTGAAATATGCATGTGCTAGTCAATGGAAAAATGCATGAAAAAATAATAAAAATGTGTCTGTTAGATAGTATGCTTGAGTATTTTCTCTTTTAATTGAGATTTTTAAAGAACATTCTTATTTTTTGTAAGTAAGGATAACTTCTTGAGCATCCTGAAATTTTTAAAATGACATAAAGTATTGATGTGATCATATATCCCATATTATCCCTTTTTTAAAATGAAAGGAAAATATGCCTATGTTGTTTTTATTTTTCTTATCAGGTATATACTGAAGTGATAAGGAGAGATAATGTTTACTTTATGTTAAATGATAATCACTTATCACTTAATATATTAAGGAACATGTATCAAAAGCTTATTATGTAGTTTGTTCAAAGTTATGTAACTTCCTAAAACTCAGAGGCAACAATAAACAGTGAAGCAGCAGGTATGCATGCCTGACACATTTACCACTGCACCATCTCTTCTTGCCCATGTAGTCTGGTTATAATATATGTGTCAGAATATGAGTTTACTATTTCACAAAGTTGACATGCACCTTTCTCACGACACATTAGCATAAAGTGTAAGTTCCAGCTGGGGGATTCAGCTACTAGAGAATTCTTAGCAATGGAGAAGAGGATGGAGCTAGAACAGAAGACATAATTGAGTAATACGGTAAGAGAAAGTAAAGATGATACTCGGTATGATAGTAGAGTTTAGGGTAGGATTACATTCCCAGGGATATTTTCTGAGATTAATCTATGACATTTTTATAGACATACAGGTTTTTCTTTTAACTCCTTGATCAGAAGATGTAGAAAACTTTAATAATATAATAGGAGAATTTATAAAATGTAACTACACAAAAAGGCATAAAAGGAACTATTTAAGGATACTCACAAAAATTTTTTCAAGTACCACTGCAAACTAGAACAGAATTACCTTAAGAATTATTGATTTCCCCCAATATCTAAGAATAGGGATTAGCCATAAATTGTTTATGCTTTAGAATTTATTTTAAAAAATAATTATTCTCTATGTCATCAACAAACTCTTTTTAAAATAATACATATGTAAAAAGTGGTTTTTGGAAAAAAAGAAAATGTTATTCATAAAACAATCTACTGGAAAGGGATTTGCAAAAAAAAAATCCTGCCTTATAGTGTCTAAGATAATATATTTGGAGATAAATATCTTTCTACTCATTATTTCCATCTGGATCTTAAATCTTATATCTTCATGTTTATAAATAAGAACAAACACTTATACTATGATCATCTTCCTGGACTGAGATTTATAACTTAATGTTGAATAAGGATCTATACCTTTCAGAAGTAGTTTCTTAAAAATATAATCAGTTGTTACTTCAATGGAGATGTCAACTTGCTTATACTTTTGAATTTCAAATTTGTTTGCAGTGCTTTGAATGAGAAAATAAAGTGCAGTATAGTTAATGCACTGATGAAAAGAAGATCAATTTGACAATTTGCACAGAGCATATTGCCTGGGAGGAGCATTTGTTATTTCTGCACTCCTTGGTTGAAGGCCTGTATATTCACAGTTGTACTGAGAATTTAATTAAGAACCGGATGTTGACTTTTTTTCTCCTTATTGCTTTTACCATTCTTAGAAGATTAAAATAACATTTCTTGCCCAATCACATTTTGTTTAGTCATTACATTTTTATCATTACAGCTTTTGTTTATAGTTATACAATTTTAGCTGAAATTCTTTTCCCATATTGTTTTCCCTGAAGCAGAGATGCATGTTCATCCCAAATCTGTCATTAGTTAAGCCAGTTACTGTTCATCTGTAGATTTGGCCTAGAGAGAAACACATTTTATACCCTTATTTTGAAATCATTAGGATAAAATTAAAATATTCACATTAATATTGACAAGTTATCACTAGTCGTGTTGTCATTTCTATGTCTATTTCTGTCTCTGTCTCTCCCTCCTTCTCTGTTTCTCTACCTCTCTCTTCTCTCTTCCTTGACACAGTATCTCTCAATAATGACTAGCTCAACTGCACAGATTCCCTTTTCTTCTTAACTGATGCACCTGAATTCTGCCCTAGCCTTGATGATCTTGTCTTTCTTGTGATTCTCTCCCTGGATTGTTTAGATTCAGCCTATTTCCTTCTTATTAGCTTTTTCTAATCTTGTTCTGTTCACATCCTAGGGTTATACTTGTTCCTAGTTAAAGGGTGCTTGGGTAGTAGCTCAGAAAGGTCCAGGTCTCATCAGAAGTGGCTACCCAATCCTAGAATTAACACTGATGTCAACCTAAGATCTGGAGACAAGGAGTTATGGTACTACTCAGAAATAAAGAGTGGCATGCCTGGATAACATTCAACAGGTAAGCAGTCAATTAGTGTACTAAACTCTATAATGTTGTGGGCAAATTATCAGCTATAGTTACTAATAGTGGTAATATTTTTATGGAATGTTTTAAATGATAGTAATAGTGTTAACACTTTTATGGAATGTTTTAAATGATCTAGGATACTAAACATATTGATCTATGTAATACACATTTTAGGAAGAACTAATCCGAAAGATTATACTTCTATCATGAACTTCTATTGGGGAAAACCTCAATTCTATCATGAACATCAAAATCATCTAAGCTATGACTGAGGAGTAGAGAAATACAGAACTTGAACTCACAACAAATTCCAATGTCTTGATGTATTTGTGAGCAATCAGCATGTAACCACATCTTTAGAGCACAGTGTTTTAGACTGCATATACATATATATATATGGCATGATATATATATATATATATATATATATATATATATATATATATATAATATGTACACACACTCAAATTATATGTTCTTTGACAATAAACAGTAAAAGGCGTATGATTTTAATTGTAACTTAATTCTGCCCCATCATAATTGTGGATACTTATTGGGGAACAAATATCACTTAAACATATATTTGTGGAATATTGTACTTTGACCTAAAACTAATAGTGGACTATAAGTTGAAAAGTTTGAATCCAAGTCTAATTTACATAACTTAATTTTCTCAAGGATCCTTTTTGATACTGCTTTATTTAATTCCATGTAGCTGGAGACTCCCATTGTTATGAGCTCAACGTTTTATAAATCTTCCATTTTCTGTTAAGTAAAGAAATATATATATTTGGTAAAATTTGTCCTTCTGGGCTAAACAATTCAGTGAATCTTAACAAACTTACACAACAGTATAAACCACCATGATGATCAAAGTAAAAGAGTATTTCTATCATCCAAAATGATGCCTCACTACCCATTGTAGTCTCTTCTTTTTCCCTTATCCCAAAACCCAGATTGTGGCAACTACTGATATGATCACTTTTCCTTCAGACTCACCTTTCCTAGAATGTCATGCAATTAATCTGTTTTTATAGGAATTACTTCGCTGTTACTTAGGGCCTAAAATGGGGAGGGGGTGGAACTGCTCTAATGAGACAATGTAGTACTATTTTTCCCCAAAACTTTGTGTCTTTCTGCTTTCCAATGCAAAGAAAAAAGTCATTTTTTCAGGAATACATATGGAAAAATATTAAAAGGTTATTTATTTAAGGTGCACCACATTAAGAATAATTCACACAACTTGAGAATTGGCAATTATGAGAGATTCCAATGTGTGTCCTTGAATTATGGGAAAATTACTTAAGAAATCAAACAGCAGTTTTATCTGATGGTTCGCAAATGAAATAACCAAGGCACTTCCAACCAAAGCTTACCAAGATAGAGGATGACTCATTTACCCTGCTGAGATAAGAACCTGTGGGGTTTTGCCTACCTTAAATAACTTTCTTTTGAGTAGAGATTGGATTACTCAAGTCATGTTAGAGAAGTAGTTTTCAAAAAAAAGCATGAACAACTAAACAGAATGGTTAAAACTGATTATGAAGTCCAGTGATTTTAGGGTAGAGTTTATGCTATCCACTCAAGCATAGTAATGATTCTCATGTGGGAAAAATAGGACTGGAAACTACATATGTTGTGAGAATATGGTGGCAGAATACAAAAGAAATTCTTTGAAATACTATATAACATTCTCTCCAGGTTGTAAACATTACATCCTCCTTGCCTGTGGGCAACAAGACAAAGCATATAGAATTAAAGCAACTGAGGCCAATAGGAAAAGGGGAACAGGTACTAGAGAAAAGGTTAGATCAAAAAGAATTAACCTAGAAGGTAACACACACGCACAGGAAATCAATGTGAGTCAATGCCCTGTATAGCTATCCTTATCTCAACCAGCAAAAACCCTTGTTCCTTCCTATTATTGCTTATACTCTCTCTACAACAAAATTAGAGATAAGGGCAAAATAGTTTCTGCTGGGTATTGAGGGGGTGGGGGGGAGAGGGAGGGGGCGGAGTGGGTGGTAAGGGAGGGGGTGGGGGCAGAGGGGAGAAATGAACCAAGTCTTGTATGCACATATGAATAATAAAAGAAAAATGAAAAAAAAAATAAAATGTTAACTGAATTCACAATATTAAAAAATATATATATGTACATCAAGTAAAAGGGAAAACTATCAAATAGGAGGGACATGCTCTTTCCCACTCTGTGGTCCCAATTTGCTCATTAGATTCCTGTGCACTATTCCACTCTAGAAGAGCTGGAGGTACATTTACAATGCATAAACATTTATGGTAGAGGAATATCCCCCAGAAATATGACAGTGTCTACATTCCAATTATTCTGTGTGGGAAAATAATTCTCTCTATAGTTTTAAATGTGATATTTGGGGCGACACAAACATTTGGCTTGTGTCTTATAGTTTATATGTCTGACCTTTTGGGGAATTCATTAGCGAATATAATTTTGAAATTCCCAATTCAGTGTAAAAGAGAAAGGAATGTTCTGAAGACTTTTGTTTCACTCGAGTTTATTGAAAGGCCAAAAATTCACTAAAATGAAATTACTGAATAAACATTGAATAAAGAAGAAGTAAATTATGAAATTGCAGTTAGTAAATTTTAAATAGTATTGATTTATAAATAATGCTAAAGAAATTTTAAAGAATATTCCTTAAAAGAAGTTAGACTGGGTCACTGCACAAGATTATGATAGGCTTTTATGTGGAAATAACCACTATATTTTAAAAATAAATGACTTATTCTCTAACATGAGTTTAAGAATTTCATTTTTTCCCTTTGTGATTACAACTCATAAAATATTCTTTTTTTAGAAGTAGAGATAATTTTTTCTTTCTTTTTATTTAAAAAAAATATTCCAATAAGAACAACATACTTTCTGAATCACTACTCAACTTCTTGACACATTTTAGAGAGTAGTTCTACCAAAATAACAGGTTTCTCATAAAATTATTTTCCACAATTTCTTACTATTGAAATCTCAACAAAAATATCAAAATATTCAAAGTATAAGTCATTTTTATTGAGATAACTGAAATTTCAAGGATGTAATATGTTTATGCCAACTTGCAACCTTTCCCATGCAGTAACATATTACAGTACAGTCTCACCTTGTCAAAAATAAAAATAAAAATGAACTGTATGAAAAGCACAAACAGAAGTTCGTTTTGTGATAATAGAACAGGAATATTAGGAACATGAGGAATTCAAAAGATTTTGGAAATGTAATATGTTTCAAGATTTTCCTATTATACTCCTTCTTAGCATAAGCAAAGATTAAAACAACTAATATCCAGTGAAAAAGATGGGCTGGAGGTGTGGCTTAAGTGGTAGAGTGCACACCTCACAAGCTAGAAGCCCTGAGTTCAAACTCCAGTACCAGCAAAAAAAAGAAAAAAAAGGAAAAGAATAGTCTCTTCTAACTTCAAAATCCAATGATTTGAAAGCAACAACAAATAATTATCAAATAGAGTAGTCAGATTGTGAGGAAATAGCTGTAGGTCGTTTTCTAAATCCTTTTGTATTCTCTCTCTACAGCCATCCTTTGTGTTTCTGTAAAGAGCTCACATCCAGGCATATGCTGGTGGTGCCATGAGAGGATTCAGAAGGACTTCAGCTCCTCTTCCTCTACAATCACAGTTTTGCAATTACCTAGCATATGTTTAACATATTTTTAAAGGAAGACTAAATACTTCTCATAGGATTTCATGAATTATAATTTGGATTTTGAAGGATATTTGAAGATATCTTGACATCTTTTTTTTTCACTTTCAAATTGCCATATTCAGTGTGATAAATTTAAGGGGAAATGCAGATATTTGGAAAATTAAGAGGGAACAAAATTACAAAAACAATTTACAGAATCAATATTTCCTCTTTTATTATGCTAGTGATTGTCAAACGAAACTAAATCAAAATTCTTAAGAATTCATTTGTTGTTATGGTTTAAAGAACCAGGTGGAAAGATTACGCCAATCCAATAATTATGATCAAAGGTATAAAGAACTCTACTTCAACTCCTACACATTTTCTTTGATAATCTAGTTGGTAAAATTAAAGTGTGTTTATCATGTTAATTTTAACAGTAACTACTGTTACTGAGCATATTTTTTAGATATATAGTTGATATATTTTCATCAGATCACACATTATTCATTAATTTGAGGTTGTTTTAAATATATTTTGCAGATATTAACATTTACTTTAAACAACTTTTGCTTAATACTCTTCACCATTTACTTTAATTTGGTTTATGTTTTATAATGTGGGTGGGTATCATCTAATCACTTGAAAGCCTTGAGAGCAAAGATTGCCTGAAGACTACAAATCCTGAGTTTCTAGCTTGATAGTTTGGCCTATGGACATTGGACTCCAGACTATAATGTCAACTCTTTAAGTAGTTTCCAGCTTACCTGCATCACAAATTTTAGGCATTCTAAGTCTTATAAAAATCACAAATGTCAATACCTTAAAATCTCTTGGTCTCTCAATCTATCACTCTATCTCTCTGTACACACACACACACACACACACACACAAATACACACCATATGGATTCTGTTTTTTTTTATTGAGTGCAAATTTTGCTACTGATAATGGTTTTGGAAAAACAGAACATTACAGATGAATTTTCTGAGTTCTGAGACTTTCCAGATTTAGTTCTCTAACCTAATTAGACATTTAAAAACAAAACAAAACAAAACAAAAAAACGCATGGCTTTATGGCTTTACTTAGAGTGGTAAAGAGAGCACTGATGGCTGTCCACAGTATGATGTAACATTAGAAGTACATCTCAAAACTTCATTAGATACTCCTAATCAAATACTGATAAAAGGCAAACCAAAGCTCATGATGACTATGTGGTTGATGCATTAGTACATTTTGTCTAATTACCAAATAAAATGAGATTGGCTGATTGCTCCTAATTATATTGAGTAAATAGCTTTTTAAAAACTCAAAAAGCAAAGAGCTTAGGGCTTCAGTTTACATTTTAAATACCATATAAATGATCTGTAAATACAAATATCTATCCTGAATGAAACTCTATCAGAGCTCAGATTTCTGAAAAAAAAATCTTAACCTTGCTTTTTTTGAGTAGCTGAATACAGAGGGTGTCTGCTATTAAAATTGGGGCAGTGACTGAAAAGAAATGGGATTATAAAACCCAACATGGGACGTATATGCAGATCCTGATGAAGTGAGGACATTCAACCCCTAAATTCTACTGAGTCATTTTTGCCAGTAGCAGGCCTTTCCAACCCTATCCAAAGAGATTAAAGCTGCTTTGCCTGAAGAACGTCTTATAGCCTCGCCAGAGGGAGTTGACTTGTAAAAAGATTGCTACAATTTACAGTTTTATTTGTGCATATTCTGCTTGAAGTTCATAGTTTGTCTTAACTTTTTTTTTTTAATTTCATTGGTTTGGGGAAATTCTAGCCATGTTTTTTATTTACTGCCTGTTTTCTGTCCTCTTTTTCCTCCTCTCCCCTTTCCTCTGTTTTCCTATCTGCTCTTTCTCCCTCTTCTTGGAACTTTTAGTCATGTCCACTAACTTTTTTGTGTCTATCTCTGATGTCTTAAATGAATTTTTCTCTCTGTGGTTGCTATGATTTGAATCTGAAATATTCCCCATAGGATCATTGATGAAGAGTGGTCCCTATCCATTGGCACTATTTTGGGACCTTCTGGAACTTAAGAAGGTAGTGCCTAATTGGAAGAAGGAAGTCATGGAGGCGAGGGATATGCTTATGAAGTTTTTAACCTCATCCCTGGTTTCTTCTGCTTACTGTCATCCATTATAGAAGATGTTCTGCTATGCCCTTCCTGCCATAATGGACTAACACCTTTGAAAACAATCTTTTCTCCCATAATTTGTTTTTTTCAGGTGTTTAGTCACAGCGATGAAAAGTCTAATGCAGAAAATAGATACCAGGAAATTGGAACTGTAGTGACTTAATGATGTAGTCAGAAGCTTGTGGAACTGGTTTGTGGGAAGAATTTGGGAAATTTTGGAGATGTTAGTTAGAGAAAACATAGAATGGTGTAAACAGAGCTTAATGAGCAATTCAGGTGGGAGCTCAGAAGACCAGAATGCTGATAGGAACATGCACAATAAAGACTGTGCTTGTAACATTTCAGATGTGAACTGGGCTATATTAAGAGTTAGAATAAGAGGCTATGGGGGCTACAAATGGTGAGGTAATAGGGGACAGTGTTGCTCAAAACCTGTGGAGCCGGCTTTTCTTCATTACATGCCCCAGATACTGGACATGTAGTTATAGGATTTAATCTACAGATTATACTGCTGGGTTTTGGTCTTGCTTTGATCTTGTTCCTTTTTTCTATGCTTCCATTCTGCCCTCTTAGAATGGGACCACCGATGCTGAATGTGATCTCTGTTTTGATTTTAGAGGTTCACAGCTAAGAGTTTGCCTTGACTCTGAGAGGAAACTATGAACTTGGACTTTTGAACAATGTTGGAACTGTAAGACTATGTTGACTCTTGTAGATATATGGAACACATTTTGAATTATGAGATGGACATGAGCTTTTGGGGCCAAGAGGTGGAAAGTGATGGTTAGAATATGAAATGTTCCCCAAAGGCTCATCTATGATGGCATGGTCCCCAGGTAGTGATATTTAGGGACATTCTGAAAACTTTGGGAAGAGATTGGGACTAGCTGAAGGAAGTAGGTCACTAGGAGATAGTCATGCTTCTGAAGGCTATACCTGGTGCCAGGTTCCTTCCTAGTCTCCTTCTCTACTTCCTGGCCACTATGATGTCAACTCTTCTATGCTATGCCCTCCCCACGATAATGGACTGAAGTCTCGAAACCATAAATAAATCTTTCCTCCAGCAGGTAGTTTTATTGGGTATTTTATCACACCAAAGAAAAAATCTAATGCAGTGCTAGAATCTATTTTCTAATGATCCATCTTCTTACTCACTAACAATGACTTTATGTCTTAAACTGTGTTCTTAATGCTAGTTCCAAAACTGCTACATATTGTTCTCTACATTATTGGTCTCTACTGATGTTGCTTATTATATCTTCTTGCCTATGCTAGTCCTAGCTATTAAAAATACACATCTGAAAATTCTAACAAGAATTGTACTTTTAATCTGATTTTTGAGCATTTAGACCTATGTTCTTTTAAATTTGTTGGGTTTTGATAGAATGCCGAACACTGTTTATCAGACAGTAAAAAACCAATTTGAGGTTCTGAATGTGGTTATTTTCAGTGAGAAATGATTCTCTGGTTTCTCGCAGGCAGAAAAGTAAGAGTTGATCAAAGTCATTAGTCAGAGAGAGCACTGATTGAAAGCTGGATTTCATTCTTTGTGAGTGGGTTTGTTTAGAATTGTTGTAACTTTAATTGAAAGCCTGAAGTATTTATCAAAACCCATCTTCTTTGGCAGGTTCAGCACTACATGTTTCTCTCCCTCACCAATGAACTTGGCAAACTTCCCTTCAGCTTCTTAGCACTTTGGTTAAAATTTAAAAACCAGCAAATATGTTTTGAAAGGTGCCAAGTGTTAGGCTCTTTTTAGCTCTTCTCTTTCTTTCTGGACTCTTGTGCCTCAAGTTCTGACATGAACATTAGCCATCAATACTTATTTCACTTTTCCTCTCCTAAGAGTTTGCCCAAACTCTGATCAATTTCTCAGTTCCTGGATCCTTTACATAAATCAGCTAGAGAAAAGTGGCACAGATATTAGGGCACTGTTCAATGAAATTCTTCTGTGCAGGATCACAGTTCTTTTAGTGCTAGTTTCTGAAATAGCTTTCCAATGTATTGAAAACACATTTAAAACTTTTTTAAAAAAGGTATTCCCTGCTATTATTCATGTTTTGTTTAGTTTTCTCTAAGATAATCCTTGCTTATTAGATTATAGTGACTTTATTAGTATACTGATAAATGAAACAAAGCAATTATAGTGAAGACATTGGAATGCTCTATACAACATAAAAAATATCCAAAATATATACAATATTATAATAGGATAGGTGCTTGAAAAATGAAAACACAAAAGATTATTTAAGATTATTATTTCTATGTTTTGGAAGAATATCAACTATTCAACCACACACAGATATAGGTACCTGTCTTGTTTGAGATCCCATCTGATATTTTCATAATATGCACTATGTTATAGAATTATAACACTAATATTAGGAGTATTTATCCAGTCCTACAGAAACTTCAAAAGATACAATAAAATTTTTTGTAACTTTCACATGAAATGGAATGGACAGTATGAGAGATCATCAGATTTATTAAATCATGAAATGACTTGTGGAATATATGAGCCAACAATTACAGTAGAACACAAATATCTGAATCTGTTCTCATGTTAAATTTGCATTTCTCTACTTTGATGAAAATCTTTTCCTTCCTCTACCTGTGCTTCTCCTTATGTGTGTTTGTCTATGTGTGTATATGTATTTCTGTGTCTTTTTCTGTCTCTCTCTGTGTATATGCATATATGTGTCTATACATACAAACACAGATTAGTCTGGATATTTATAGGTATATAAATACATATACATATATATAAACTCACATGTATTAATCTTTGTGGCCTGCAATAACAAAATACCACAGTCTGTGGTGTTTAAATAACAGAACTTTTTCATATAATTTTTGAATTTGAAAGCCCAAGATTAAGGTGCCATCAGGATTGCTTTCTGAGATGCCTCCCTACCTTATCATACAAATCAGATATGAGTGAGACTCAATGTACAATTTATACATCAAGAAAATTCCTCTTCAGCTATGAATGTGTGAAAACAGGGAATTCATGTGCTTCCAAAATACTCTGATGGCATAGGAACACAAGCATAAAATAGGCATTCCTATTCCAATGGGAAGAGGGAATCTGAAAGAAGATAGGTGAGAGGGCCTGAGCACATCCAAAACTTAGCAAGGGAACTTTGGTTAGATTTAAGAGTAATTCTCTTTGGCTGAATGCCTACTTACACTGGGAAAGTAGCTTGGCCCAGAGCAGAATTGTTCCTGACACATTGGGCACTAATATTTTGATGTGTTGAAACCTAGAAAGTGCCACCCTCCTTTTGAAACCAAGTAGGAAAACAGACTTGACCTTTAGGCATGTGATGGGAGGAGCAACTCTGGTGATTTCTAATCAACTTCAGACCCAGTCTCTCCTGTGGCATGTTTAAAGTTGCATCATTTTGCTGTGCTGTCTCTGTAATCTCAGAATTCTGACAGACTTCCTTCATTTCATCCCTCTGTGTGTATGTATGTGGAATGGAGATTAAACTCTGGGGCACAGACATAAGAAACACATGCCCTGCCACTACTTAGGCCTTCTGTTCCATTTTATGTTTCCTTTATCCCAGTTGTCAGTGCTTCTGATAGTATAATTCCATCTCTATTTTTGGCTTCAAGTGAGATAGTTAAATATATAGGATTTAATTTATCAATTTATAGAGTGACTTCTTTCAGTCATACCTTTGGTCTTATCTCTAGAGCATGTTTCCCAATTTTGTAGGATGGGTAGTCTGAGAACTTTCCAAATTTCAAGTTGTAATTCCTCCTTGTTCAAAAAGTCCTTTAATTTATATCCCTTGTTTCACATTGTACTTAAGCAGTAAGGGAAAAATCTATCTACACTTTCTGTACTATGCTTGGATATACCCTCCTCTTTTACATATACAAATTTGTCACTTACAAGTTCTACCTGCCACAAAACACTAGAATACAATTCAATCAAGTTCTTTGCCAAGCTACAACAAGAGTGCCTTTCATCTAGTTTGAAATAATATATTCTTATCTTCTGCTTGAAACCTCCCTAGGTGCGTCCCTCCCTAGGTGCATCTCTCCCTAGGTGTGTTCCTTCCTAGGT
Source organism: Castor canadensis (assembly GCF_047511655.1). Classification (NCBI taxonomy): domain Eukaryota; kingdom Metazoa; phylum Chordata; class Mammalia; order Rodentia; family Castoridae; genus Castor; species Castor canadensis. Next base: position 124,632,023 of record NC_133393.1, read on the forward strand.
GTGTCCCTAGACACACCTTTATTTCTCCCAATATTGTGTTCCTGGTGGTATATGGAGACTCTAAGATGGAAGAATCTTTCTCTATAGCTCTCCTGTTCTTCCTGAGTCCTCACCAGAACTTTATTTACCACCAACATTTCTACCAGCAATTCTTTCATGGTAATCTAAGCTTTTCCTGCATGCATCCCAAATTCTTTTACCTCTACCCATAACCCAGTCCCAAAACCACTTTCATAATTGTAAGCATTTGTTATAGCTGTGCCTCTCTTCGGTATGAAGTCTGTATGAGTCTGTTTGTGCTGCCATAACAAAATGCCATAAACTCTGTGGCTTAAAAAATATGTATTTTCTCAAGGATTTTGAGGTTGGAATTACAAGATCAAGATGGCAACAGGGTTAATTTCTGGTAAGATCTCACTCTTCACCTTGCATGTATTATAATTATCTCCCTATGGTATTCACCTTTTCTTTGTGGGTGAGAGGAAAGAGAGAAGAGAGAAGAGGGAAGAGAGGTTGGAAAAAGAGAAAGAGATCTCATGTCTCTTCCTCTTTATTTATTATCAACAGTCCTATGACTTCATGACTTTATTTAACCCAATTACCTCCTTAAAGGGGATACATTGAGGTTTGGAATGTCAACATACAACTTTTGGTTGACACAATTTAGTTTACATATGCATGGACATATATGCATATGCATATACCATAATATATATGTATATATACCATTTAAATACAAGTGTATGCACATACACACAAATGCACATCAATGCATTCTGAGAAGAAACATGTAAAGAATAAACAAGTAGCTGATTGCAGCAAATATTTTAATCTGAAAAAAAAGGAGATTTTTTAATGGCTTGTCAAACCAATACTTTTGGTCTTATTTCAAACTACCTGCTTAGAGTGAAGGAGTTTCCTTTCAGTGTCTGATGCCAGGTTCCCATCATTTGTGTTTAGATGTTGTATACTGTCTTTGCCTATGTCAACAAGCGCTTTAATTCCTAATTGTTTAAAAGATTCCATTGTTAACTCTATTTGAATAACCTAAAACACCCCACGAGTTGCCAAAAGGTAAACACTGAATTCTGAGAAAATATTAGAAAATATACAAAAATTTCTAATTTATGACTTTAAGGAAGAAATATTTTTAAAAGTTTTAGGTGTTTTAGTAATAGTTTTTTTTTCTTGCATTTTGAAGGGGAAATAAAGCAAAGTAGATAGAAAAGGCACAAGGCAAAGAAGAGTTTATTGACCCCAAAAATATTGGAACAAAGTACCAAAGTATAACAAAGTAGATAGCTAGCAAAGTCAGAGTGTGAAAACAAAAAGGCTTCTCAAGTGAGAAGGGGAACCCAGAAACTGGTAGCCCCCAAGTAAAAAGTTTTAAACATGCAAATATCATTATATATCTTTATTGACTATGATCTTACTGATATATTCAGTAAATTTTACACAATTCAGTAAAATACAGTACAGAGTCTACTAATTATTTTAATAGATAGGCATTCTGTCATATTATAGACAAGTTCTTAATAAGTTGGTTGTTTTAGTCATACCCTTGTTTGTAATTATTTCCTTTTATTGAACATTCCAGTGGATTTTGAACATAATGACTTGGTAAGTCCAAACATTAAAAATTGTACACATATATGATGAGTAACAAAATGAAAATTTGACTATACTGTCTGCCCAAAATGTTCAACAAAGCTTAATAGATTTGTAAATACAAATTATTTAAATTTTGGAAATGGTCAATTATACATATTATCATTAAAAAATTGTGAACTGACACAGGGTAAACAAAAAACTACACACAGGAAATCAATGTATTTAACTGCAATTTTTTTGACTCAGAAAAGTGGAAAATGAATTCTTAATAGACTTACTATTAGACAAATCAATTGAACTACATAGTCTAACTTCAGCAAGAGATTTTCTGCATGGGTAAAAGCAATATCTGGTTAACTGTACGAATAATACATGATAAATATAACTATCATATTCATTTACAATTGAATAGAAACAAAGGCCAAAAATAGGTAAATAAAAATATATTGTTGGAATAAAAAGATCAGGGAATGGGAATTATTTTTCACTTAAATAGGATGTGAATTTTATTGGAAACTTCATTTGAAACTATCCATACTCAAATGGAATTAGGTTTAGTAATGTATTTTTAAACATGAAAGTAAAAATTTCAGTGTGATACATTCAAACACACAAGGGAGTATTCATTAACTGAATTAAGCATTAAGTCACCACAAACTCCTGCAACCACAATTATTTGTTTCCTTCTTTTAAATGAGCTTATAATGAAAACTACTTTGATGAAGTTGTTAATGTATTTTTCTCACATTTTCATTGTTTGTATGCACAGAAATTATTACTTTCCCAGCAATTCTTTTCAGTTCACAGGTGGCATTTTTCAAATCAGTTTCAGTGACACTGTACAAACTTTTCCTTTTATCAAGTGTGACTCCTTTGTGAGTAGAATTTATTCTTTGGTTAGGAATGGTACTTCACTTTGTACTGATGTTTTCATGACACAGTTGTGATTTATAGCCTTTTTCTAAGTGTTAGTCTAAACTGCAGCTCTTCTTTTCCATGTAGTGTTCAATGCAGCAGCATGTCTTCATTTCCTGGTTTAAAATTCCTGCCAAGGCTGAGGATGTAGCTCAGTGTCAGAGTACTTACCTATCATTTTTTGAGGTCCTGGGTTTCATCCCCAGCGCCCCCCACCGTCCTTTAACTCCCTGCTCCCAAACACACACTTTCCAAGGCAACAAGAGTCTACAAAAGAGTATGCCACGAAAACTACTACACTTTATAAGCTTGGGCACCACGTATGACTCACCACTACAGAACTATAGCCAGGTGGAGAAAATGCTCAAATCTGTGCCAGAATTTTTTATTCTTGCATCACCAGGACTTTCAAAGAACAAAGGCTACTGTGCGAAATAAATTCCCTTAGTGGACTTAATAGCATTACTTATGAAGGCAATCTTAATGATCAGACTGAATTGATCTGTTCCAAATTTTATGCAAGATTAATATATAGACTGCTCCAGCTATGTCTCCAGTTTTTTCCTCCTGTGGCTAATACCTTTGACATCCCTATAGGAACCATGTCAGTGAGTGAGAAGTAGGGATGGTAGCTGGACCTTAGGGATACAGGGAACAGTAAGTGGCTGTTGGAGTATCAAGGCTTAATGCACAGGATGCAGTGAGTAAAGGCAGAGACAAAAAAGGAGACGAGAGTGTAGGATTAACCGTTAAGGGTTTGAATTCAGAATCAAGCACTGGGTGATTGATTGAGCCATAGCTCCAACCCAAGGTTTGGTTCTTAAATGTCCTCTAATGGTCTAATGAAAAGAAATTATACCACTGGAGACATGTTCTTGAAGGGAATATTGGGACCCTGGCCCCTTCCTGGGTTTCTGTGCTTCCTCACTGCCATGAGGTGAACAGGACTGCTGTACCATGTGTTCCCATTATAGTGTCCTGCCTCACTTGTGGGCCCCAAATGATGCATTCAACCAACCATGGACTGAAACCTCTGAAATTGTGAACCAAAATTAAACGTTCCTCTTGGTTAGTTGATTATCTCAAGTAATTTGTCCTAGCAATAGAAATGATAGTGTTAAGGGACACTTTAAAGAAAAGATGGTGAAATTTTGCTGTGAATAAACTGTCTTCTAAATTTAGTGCTTAGTCTGTTGTAATTTTTAAGCTATTTAAAATGTTTTTTCAAGTTATATTTCACTTATGCACTTTTTTAGCAAATATTTAACATGTGCTTATTATATCCTCTGGTTTTAGATTTGCGAATATATTGGTAAAAATTATTTTTAAAACATCATGGAATTTGCATTTGGGCCTATAAAATCATTGGTTATAGAACAGGCATCATATTTGTTATAATTTTTAATATTATTCATGTAATATGCTTCTTGAAAGTATACAATATGTAAACAGTAACATTGTTACTTTGGAGAATGTATGCCACTGGTGTCATATCAAAAAACTCAAATACACAAACTGTGTGCTCAAACTTACCATTTACTGTTTTTAAAATTGAAGATTAAAATCCATATACGGTAAAATGCACAGCTCTTAAATGTCTATTAAAATGGCTTTCATTATGCTATGCATTGAGCCCAGGGCTTCACGCATGCTAAACACATGCTGTACCACTGAGCTGTATACCTCCATCCTCAAGATGTGCTTTGATCCTTGAAACATGATACAGCTAGCAACCCAACCAAAACAGAAAACATTTCCATCAATGGAGATCTCATTTCCACATTACCCCTTCTTGTCAAACTCTTCTCTACATAGACGCTCTAGTGTGTTTATTTCTATCCCTGTAGATATATGTGCCCTTTTATTTAACTTTGTAAAATCATGTTACCATATGTAATGTTCCTGGTTTCTTGTGTTCACCATAATAGTATTGAGATCTATCTGTGTTGATGATTTGTTTTATGTACCATTTCATTTCATTTTTTGAATATACTATGGTTTTACATTTATTATCTTGTTGTTAATTGATACTTGGCAGTTTCCAATCTTTGGTTATTATCGCCAAAGAGTAGTCGTTTTATAGCCACATATTTCTCTTTGGCAAATACAAATAAACCATCAGATACTTCTTAAAAATAGTTGAAAATTTCATATACTACCAGTGTATAAGAAAGTTTATGTTGCTGTATTTTCTCCATAACCTTGGCTTTCATTCTTCTTAATTTTTAGCCCTCTATCTCTTAGATAAAAGGACATAGTGATATCTCATTATGGTATTAATTTTTATTTACCTGGTGACTTTTGATAAAAATGAGTACCTACTTTTTCATATTTTCACTGGACATATGTGAATATTTTGTCCATTTTTATCAAGTTTGACATTTCTTTATGCATTGCCCTTACAATGCCTTTGTCAAGAAGATGCTGTTAACAAGACTGAATTTTGTCCCCTAAAATCCATAAACCAAAACACTAAATACCAATGTGACTATATTTGCAGGTTGTCTATATAAGGAAATTAAAAATGTTAAAGAATGTTATAAGGAAGTCCAGTGTCCTTATAATAAGAGGAAGAGACAACAGCTGCCTCTCCATCTCTGCAAAGGCACAGGGAAAGGAGTGTGAGGGAACAATAAGAAGGCAGCTGTCTATCTACATGAAGGAACAGAGGCCCAAACAGAAACCTGAGGGCAGTATATTCTTGGACTTTTAACCTCTAGAACTTTCTGTTGTTTAAAATACTCAGTCTTTGTTGTTTTTCATGGCATCCCTCACAGATAAATCTAGATATTTAGTAAACATTTTCTACCAGGTTGTGACTTTTATTTTCAAGGAAGCTAAGTTATTTTTCCTGTGGGTTCCCCACCCCCCAAGAAACATTGACTTTATGAGTCTTTATTTATATATGATACATCTCAAAATTATTTTCATAGGACATGAAATTTTGCAACTGAATTTCCCCAATGCCTTTGTTGAAAGTTAGCTGGATGTATGCATTTATATCTACTACAGTCTAGTGTAGACTCTGTTCCCTTGTTCTATTTTTCCATTCTTATCTCATTAACACACTATTGATTGATGACCATATATAATAAGCTTTGAAATCAGACCATGGATAGCCACCAAATGTTTGCTTTCAGTGTTGTTCTGACTATCCTAAGTCCTTTGCATTTCTGGAGTAATTAGAGAATTGACTAGTAATTTGTAACAAGTTAGTTGCTGAGGTTTCTGCTGGGATTCTTTGAATCTGTAAAATTTGAGAGCAGGCATCTAACAATATTGAATCTTCCAAAACATGAACATTATATATCTTTCCATATCTTCATTTCTTCAGAAATAACATTTAGTGTTCAGTACAGTGTTATTGCATATTTTACCTGAAATTATTCATAAGATTTTGCCATTTTGTTATTAAAATGTTAATGCATTTCAAATTAATTTTCTATTTTTTTGTTATTATTACATACAATTTTTCTTCTATATGCTGACTCTGTGTGCCATGAATTTCAAACAATTGTTTACTATTCATAATTTTTTTATATTTCTCAGTATTTTTCAAAAATCCAATAATATTATTTATGGTTATGAAAAAAAAATGTTTACGTCTTCCTTTTCAGTCATTACCTGGTATTTTCATCCTTATTTTTTTGCTCAATAGCAAACGTGAGACCTCCAGCACCATGTCAACTAGAGTAGCAAGAGTTCACATTTTGTTTTGTTTAAAATATAAAAGAAAAGTATCATTGTTTTGTTAATTATTATGTTAGATACAGGTTTTCCAGAAAAATATTATGTCAAATTGAGGAAATTTTCGTTTATTCTCATTTTTCTATAAAAATTGTTAAGCTGGCTGGATATTGAAGATTATTGAATTATTTGCTTATATGGTTTCTCCTTTTTTCATTAATATTATGATTTAGATTTATTGTTAAATATTAGACCAACCTCACCATCCATGGTTAATTCCACTTGGTCATAACAAATTATATTTCTTAGTACTGGAATCAATTTGCTAAGGCTTTCTCAAGGAATTTTTTTATCTTTGCTTGTATTTCATCAAATTTCTACATGTATCAGGTGATATGTTTCACCAATTTGACAAATTTTAAGCAATTACTTTAAATATTCCATTCCATACTTTTATCTCCTCTGGAACCACAATTACTTATTGTTATGTTACTTAATATTTTCAAACATATCACTAATTCCTCATTTATATTTTTTAAATTTTTTAGTCTTCAGTTTAGATATTTTCTCTTGATCTGCCTTAATTTTATTATTTCTTTTTTTTTCCATGTCTCATGTTCTGCTGAACTCATTCAGTGAATTTCCTTTCATGCATTGTACTATTTTTTTATTTCTTTTCTTCATTATAATTTCCATTTCTTTGCAATTTCAACAACTATTTCCTCATGTTCATATTTTTATTTACCTTCTTGAACATATTTTAGTTAGCTCTACTAAAATCTTGCTAATACAAAATCTATATTTAGCAATAGTTTTTTTACTGTCTACTGCTACTCATTTTTTCCTGTTTTCTTATATAACTAGTACATTATTAATGCAGCATACTGTCAATATTATCTTTAATAGAGAAAGTAGATTTTCTTTTTAAAATGATATTGATTAGATCTGGTAGGCAGTAAAATTTATGACATCTTTCTTATTAGCTTAATTTTTATTTATACTTCACTAGAACTTTGTTTGCTACTCAAGACTTTTGCTCTGCTCACAGAACACATCATTGTCCCTAATTTTCTTGGTGCTTAATGCTGGAACTCTAAAGACTCCAGTGCTATAAAACCTCTGTTGTTTTCTATACAGACCTAAGCTAAATGGGAACACTGACTTCAAGGTCACAATCATGTCCCCATGTCCATGTGCAGTTTAGTCTCAGTTGACATTCTCAAACCTCTCCAGGTGAAATTGTGAAGCCCTTCCTTTGCAAAATTATGTCCCTTCTATGTCTCTGATCAACTTCTAGATGTTTTAGTGCCTCTGAACTCTGATTTCTGCCTTCCCATAACTGCATATCAGATAATGAAATGTCCCTAGTTTCAATGTCATATGGAGTGTGGCGCTTGCTCTTATCTATTTTCTTTCTTTTAAGGATATTAACCTAAGCAGAAGGAAAACATGTAAATAAAGTCCTTACTGCAACACAGATAGCTTCTTGATTAACAAATCTGGAAGACTAGAAGCAAAATCACAAAGTAGACAAAATTACTTCAAAGAGGAATCAGAAGGTAACATACTTCTTAACAAACATATAAATGTCAAGAAACAGTCAAATTAAAACTACGTGACACTTGAGCCACAGCAAAAAGAGCAATGCTGGAGGTATCACAATCCTCTACTTCAAACTATATTACAAAGCAATAGCAATAAAACCAACATGTTACAGGCACAAAAACAGACATGAAGACCAGCAGAACAGAACAGAGGACCTGGATATGAATCCACACAACTATGCCCACTTTATTTTTGGCAGAGGTGCTAAAAATATACGATGGAGAAAAAGACAGTCTCTTCAACAAATGTTGCTGGGAAAAGTGGTTATCTGCTTGCAGAAAACTGAAACTCGATCCATGTTTATCACCCTGTACTAGTATCAAGTCAAAATGGATCAAGGACCTTAATATCAGACCTGAAACTCTGAAGTTAGTACAGGAAAGAGCAGGGAACACTCTGGAAGCAATAAGTACAGGTGAAGACTTCTTCAATAAAACCGCAGCAGCTCAGCAACTATGAGAAAGGATGGACAAATGGGACTACATAAATTTAAAGCTTCTGCACAACAACAAAACAAAATGTTCTCTAAACTAGAGACCACCCACAGAGTGGAAGAAAATATTTGCCAGCTCTATAACAAAAAACTGATAACCAGAATATACAGGGAGCTCAAAAAACTAAACTCTCTCAAAAACAATGAACCAATAAAGAAATGGGCAACTGAAGTAAACATAACTTTCTCAAAAGAAGAAATTCAAATGGCCAAAAAACACATGAAAAAATGCTCACCATCTCTGGCCATAAAGGAAATGGAAATCAAAACCACACTAAGATTCCACTTCACCCCTGTTAGAATGCTGTCATCAAAAACATCACCAACAATATGTTGGTGAGGATGTGAGGAAAAAGAAACCCTTGTACACTTCTGGTGGGAATACAAGCTATTGCAACCACTATGGTAAACAATATGAGGCTTCTTAAAAATCAAAACATAGATCTGCCATATGATCCAGCAATCCCACTCCTACCGATATATCCCAAAGAATGCAACTCAGGTTACTCCAGAGGCAGCTGCATACCCATGTTTATTGCAGCTTTATTCACAATAGCCAAGTTATGGAAACAGCCTAGATGCCCCACTACTGATGAATGGATCAAGAAAATGTGGTATTTATACACAATGGAATTTTACTCAGCCACAAAGAAGAATGAAATCTTATCATTCACAAGTAGATGGATGGAACTGGAGAAGATCATTCTGCGTGAGGTTAGCCAGGCTCAGCAGACCAAAAATTGTATGTTCTCCCTCACATGCAGACTTTAGATCTAGGGCAAAGGCAGTAGTGTTGTTGGACTTGGGTCACATGCTAACAGGAGAGCACATGCAGGAGGAATGGGGATAGGGAGGAAACCCAAAACTTGAAAGTGTTTGATGTCCCCACTGCAGAGGAGCTAATATGGTAACCTTAGAGCGACAGAGGTCAATATGGGGAGGTGACTAGGAAGTAGTGAAGAGGTCAGGTAGAGATGAATCAATTTGTGTTGTAATATACTTGTGCATGGAAGCACAATTCAGAATTTCTCTGTATAGTGATCCTTATCTCAACTAGCAAAAATGCTTTGTCTTTCTTATTATTGCTTATGTCTTCTCTTCAACAAATTGGAGAGGATGGCAGAACATGTTCTGCCTGGAAGGGGGGCAGAGGGAGGAAGTATGGAGCAGGGGGGAGAAATGACCCAAACTATTTATGCACACATGACTATATGAATAAAGAAAAAAAAATTTTAATAATAAAAAGTGTCATCTGAATCCTAAAATAGCCACTATAGTAAAAAAACAAACAAAAAAATATTTTAACAACCAAAAACTGAGAAATTTTATGTATAAACAGACCTTTGCTACAGAGAATTTTGAAGATGATGGTAACATTTAACTGCAAGGAGAATTTTACTGGATGAAATAATAGAGATATTTTAAAAGAGGAAAAAAAGGAGCATTATATGGGTAAATTGGAAAAAATGATAATATAAACAATTCACATTGTATTTTTTAGAGTGAAGAGGAAGAAAAAATGAAACAAAACAGAATCAAGATAAAAAATATTATTAACAGACAGGAAATAAAAGGTGTTAAAATGTTATGAGATAGATTATAAAAGATGAGAAAAAGTTTTGATAGATGTAATATTTGCATATATATTTAAATTACCAGAACAATGCCAAAAGTATTAGAAACAGAGCACACAGCTTTCAAGATGATAGCGAGAGATACCTAATGGATCTACTTTTGTTGGTTGTAAAATCAGAGCTTCCTGTTCAAATAATCTCATTTTCTATAAACTCGGTTACTTTAACTTTGAGTTGATCATTTTCCTTGGAATTTTATTGGTATGAACATGGAAGAGCCAGGATGATGGTGGGACCCAGAAAGGAGCATATGTAAATGTTTCTTCCATTTGCATTGAAATAGTAAGACATATGGACATATGTAATATCAAGAAAGTAAATATATGCAGTAGGTGAAAACTTTCAAGTGAAAGAAAATTATTGAGAGCTAAAAAAGGACATGGAAATATACATTTTATTTAAGAAGAATAAATATAATTTAAGGAAGCTTTTATAGTGTAAGTTATTACATTTGTAAAGTAAGTTAATTAGTATCAGTTATAAAATAATTGAAAAACAAGTTACAAATGGCACAGGCATATATTGCAGTATACTAACCCAGTTCTAAAAAATATGAAAATCATTGTGTAAAACTGTGCATTCCATATTTTTATCAAAGAAAAAATAATGATCACAGCAGGAAGCTAAAAAATTAACAGCCTTTATTATCCATGCTGCAATTTTAATTATACAGAAGTGTTTCATAATGAAAGTTCGAGAAAATAGAAATTAAATGTGATTAAATGATTTCACATACATCCAAGATTCATACTGAAATAGGCACTGAAAAACCATTCTTTGTTCTTTGATTCTCAAGATTATAAATATCGAAAATTTCTTATTTTCTTCAGTGATTTTATCATCTTATAAATTCTCTTTTGAAAAATCACTTTCTTTACATGCAATATTTGAATGTGAAGCTTCTAGTGTAATAATTTATTATAATATCACTTGTAAAATACATAATTTTAAATATGTTAGTGTCTACATGTATTTTAATCTTCTAAAAGCAATATATCAATTTTAAATAAAAATTAGATATTCCATAATTCTAATAGATTTTCATAGAATATAGCTACTAGTACATGATTATTGAATGTTTTTAATTTATAAGATATCCATGAAATTGATTCATAAACTATGCAACTGCTAGAGGCATTCAAAATGGAACTGTAAATTTGTGCTTTAGCTAATTTCTAATGAATATTATGTAATCAGTACATTTCATTTTTTTACTCTAGATTTCAAAAATATTAATTGGTTTCCAAATGAAGTTATTAAATTTGAAATTCCTTTCAGTGATCCTTTGAGAATTTCATGTTTCTAGTCATGTAACTTTTGACATTTGCATATAAATTTGTTTAAAGAAACGTTGGTGTTTTATTTGTTATTTATTTTTTAAATACTGAGGTTTGTTCTCAGGACTTCATGCTTGATAGGCAAGCACTCTACTGCTTGAGCCAAGCCTCCAGTCCCTTGGTAGGTTTTTTGTTTGTTTTAAATATGTGTGCTATTTAGTTCTACGTATTTCTGGAAAAAAGCACTTAGACAATTAGTACCTTCTTCATTCTTAGAAAATGTGAGCAGTTCTATAGCTATTACAAAAGATATGTTTTATCTCAAAGATAAATAGGAAGCTACTCCTTGGAAAACAGTAGCAAAGAAGTGTAGAACACTGTAAATTCTGTGACTTTATGCAGTGGCTACAGAAGGCTTACTGTGTACTAAGACTTCAGCAAAAATATGTGAAAACCAAAAAAGGAAGAGCTAGAGTAGGAAATAAAATCAGATAAAATGAAATACTCAAATAATTATAAAATATTTAAAATGCATTATGCCAGCCACTGGTTATAAATTGTGAGGAAATGAAGTAATCATCTCAGTATACTATTGAAATACTTACAATCTAATGTTCAGTTTTCAATCTCCAAAATATGCAGTCTATTTCTATTCAGTCTATTTGGATAGACTGAATCTGTATAGACACAGATTTTAGCCCTGATTTCTCTTAATTAAAAAGAGATGATCAACTATGTAAGACTCTTCTCTTAATGGTCTTTATTTAATGCTGTTTAATAAAACCCAACTAAATGACAGCCTTGAGACAAAGATTTAGTAGATTATGAAATATATTTTAAAATAAGCTTCAATATTGTTGGCAGTGGCTTCTTCAGTTTATATGCACCTATCTCTTCCTTACATTTAATATGAATATTATATAGTAAAATATAAATACCAAATGACAGTTATACCTGTGATTATATGGGTATGAGTATGTACATGTGTATTTATTAATTTAAATTCTAGAAGAAACAACATAGTTATTGGCATCAACCATTAAACTGATGACTTTATGTGAAAAATGTATTTTGAACATATGTTACTCTGTTGAAATAATGACAGTGTGTGACAGGCCATGGAAAGGCATCCATAACATTGTGTTTGGATTACAAAAGACTTTAAAATACTGTGAGATATTTTTGATTCTAAATTGGTTAGAAATACCTACACAGATTTCCCTTTCATTTCCCTTGGTGGTCTTTACACTTTTCTGCTCTTTTCCTTTTATTTCTTCTCTTTTCCTTCTTCCCACAATCTCTCTTTTTCCCCCCTCCCTTTCCCCACATTTATTAAAAATGCATTATATGAAAGGTGTGAAATAATTCATAGATAAACACGGTATTTTACTTTCCTACTGGCATTTCCAATATTCATATGCAGCATTTGTTAGAGAACTTCTAAATTATTTTGTCAAAGGATAAATTAAAACACAAAATATTTCTTTTTATTTCTTTTCAACAAAGCTTTAAATACTTTTTCAAGGCTTTGATATTCCAGAAAGTAGGGTAGGAAAGATGAAGGAAAATATTTTTTACAGGATAAAAAACAAACAGTATCAAATTAAATTTTGAGCTTAACTACTCTCTGACTCACAATGGTTCCAATTTTGAATTTGCTCTTTTCCTGAACTAGTGACACACTAAATATGAGCCACAAGGCACAAAGGGAAACAAGTGATTCTAGGATGGCTCGTATTGTTAAACTACGATGCATGGAAGTTGAGGTGTGTTAAACCTAATGTTCACTTTGGATATTTTCAACTTACAATGGGTTTATCAGAATGTAATTCTGTCATAAGTTGAAAAGCATCTGTATTAGGTAGGAGGACTAAACAGTAATGTGAAATCTAGGTATAGAAAAAAAGAGGAAAATTAGGGACCATCATTAACACGAAAATCCTACTTAATTCTTTCCTTTAATTCAATTAATTCTCATTTAACTCTATAAAATGATCACTTTACATGTTAAAGAGAGAGACAGAGAGAGCGAGAAAGAGAGAGAAAGAGAGAGGCTCAGATTAATTACTATTTCAGTGAAAATTCATATTCATCAAATACCAAACACTATTCTCTCAGACTATGCATTTTGAGGAGAAAATATATAAGATTTTCATTGGACAAAACGATGATGCTTATTACAACACAACACAAAAACAACAATAATAACGGTAATAAAGAAGGAGGAGGAAGAGAACATCAACACAAGAAGAATGAGAACAGCATCTGCTAACACTTACATAGCACATGCTGTAGGCTAGTCATAAGTACCTTAAAAACTGTAAGTCATTTTACTCCCCCAATCCTGCAATAAGCTAACTTAACAAAAATGTTGTAGGATTTAATATGGGAAAAGTACATCTTGTAAGTTCTTGGGAAAAGTAATGCTAAAGTCTTTTTTCATTGTACTCCTAAGAATGAAGAACTAATAAACATTTATAGCTCCACATGTCTTTGAACAATAATATTTATAAAGAATACAAAACAACATCTAAAAGGTAAGAACCATTCAAATTAATAAAAAAGTATTATATTTTCAAGTAATACTTTTGAAAATAATAAATATTTACAAATTTGACAACATGAAATCAATGATAAAGTCAAGTTTTATCTACAAATCTTATAATTGCCCAAGGTGACTTTAACAATTTGCTGAGCTGGACTAATCTTTGCCCAAGTTTCTTCCTTCCTCTAGGTCTCTGATGTCCCTCTTACCCCAGACTTAACAGAATCTGTGTGACCTGCTCACCAATACTCCCTTCCTCTGGAACATTTACTCTAGAAAACTTGTAAATTCTTTCCCTGCGGGTTTAAGTAGTCAATCTCTTTGGCAGGTTTACAATATAGGAATCCCATTACTAAGGGACAGGGAGTCATTCTTTTGAAATGCTCAGCAAATTTGTTTTCAGACTATTATGATTTCACTGCCCTATTGCAATAGTATAAGATAAATTCTTCCTTACTGCTTTAATGTTTTTGGTGAAATTCTTGCTTTAACATAATTATAATCTTTCAAATTCTGATAACAGAAATACATAACCAAAAAAAAAAACAAAACAAATTCTGATAACAGTAACATTTTGGAGCATATGTATCTGGCTTCACATTAATTACAAAGTTTCAAATTCCAGCCATGTGCTTAATGTTCTTTGATAGTTGATCCGCTCAAATTACATCGATTTAAGTAACTAATAATAAACTATAAAAGCATGCAACAAACTCAGTAAGGAATTATAAATTCACTATCTTCTTCTCTTGTAGCTTTGTGCTAGTTTCAAAAACGAACCTCAGTTTTTCATTTATACAGATTGTATTAATCTGAAACTTGCATTAAAATCCAACACCTACATTTTTCCAATGAGAGTATTACTATCGGTATGCACAAGAACACTGCTCTAATAGATTTGTCTTACATTCTTTCTACAACTGAAGAAAATATGACTTAACATAAGCTCATGACATTTGATTAAATAATTTACAGAAGAACACATATTTCATATCTGCCAATATTGTATAATATTAATAGCTTTTCCATTAATTTTTTCTGAATATAGATTTAATGGAATTTGCAAGCATTATATAATTTTTAAATTACATTGTATAAAAGTCAGATACCATCCTTCTGAACAAAAAAAATCATTAAAGGTAATAATGATAAATCTACCTTGTGATAATCATTAGTAATACCTTAAAGGTCATTATCTTATCAGTATTCTCTAGTATAAGGAATTATCTTCTTTTAAGGAAAACATTAATGTGTGTCACAATTTTTATCATGATACATCATAATAATATTTTAATATTAAATTTTAATTTAATATTTTTATTTTAATATTAACTTTTAATATGATTCTCACAATTCCAAGTTATAATCAGTCTAGCAACTTTTATCATTCTGAATATACTTAGCATTGGTATCAAGTTTTAGGACACATGACATTCTTCCCAGCATCCATACTTAATTTAATTTAAGCAAATTGTTCTACATTTCTCAATATGATTTTGTAGAGTGGTCTATATTTTCTATCTAACTGTGATCAAGAAATTGAAATACAGACACTGAAATGGCAGTGATTTAGCTCACACAAATGAAAAGAAAGTAAATGTTTTCCTTTACCACGCCATACTTCTAGAGTTCTCAGTTCTCTATTCCACAACACCCAAGATGAAGATAAGGACTTTCAGTTGCTCTTCTACAAACAAAGCACATACTCTTAGACAATTTTTTGAATATCATTTCTATGCTTAAAGGTAGGTTATTGTAATCTACTTACCCAACTGTTTTCCATCTTGCTTTTGAAATTAAGCAGATCATGATTCTGTCATTCTCTCAAAATGAAGTCTAAAAACTTAGATTCACCTTTTTTACTTCTCTTTTTCTTAGAACTGTTTTTGCTCCCTTATTTGTCTACCCAGCCCATGACCTACCAATGTCAGAATATGTCTTTTGACTGAAGCATTTTATACAAATGTTAATGTACTTCTGCAAAGTATTTTCTTGAATGAATATTTCCAAATAATGTTGTGGAGTCAATCTTTACTTTAAGCATAAAGCTACTTTAAATGTCTGGATTTACCATGGGACAAACACTGACTTGCTAGATACAGTGTTTAGCAATTCTTACTCTGCTCTCTAACAATAACATCCAGACCTGCAGTAAACAAAAATGTCCATAAGAGATTAGTTTATGTAAAAGACTTTGGTATGAGATGTTACACTGATTTGTTTCCCAGTACTGATAGCTTTCCTTTCCAGAGATGCACATCATCTGACATTAACCCATAAACTCAGTTTTAGTCCACATCAGAAATAATCTAGACCTTGTTATTCAAGGATTTCTTCAGAAAAACAAAAACAAAGCAAAAAAATCAAACAAGAAGATAAAAGGGACTGGTTTTATACAAAAGCAATGATGCATAGAAATTAAGAGCAGAAATAAAGTTAGGCATCAGGAAATTACAGCTCACTTTTTTTAAATTGTTGTGCTACCGGGGGGTACATTGTAGCATTTATGAAAGTTCTTACAGTGTATCAAGTAATATCATACTTGAATTCACCTCCTTCACCATTCTCCTTTATCCTTCCCTCCACCCATTCCTGGAATGGTTTCAACAGGTACAGTTTTTGCATTTACATGCATTTGTACACATTTTTTGCACCATATTCACTCTCCTAACCCCTTTCCCTGTCAGCTCACTTTCCCACTGGTACTAACCCCTGCCCTGGGCAGGACCTGTTCTGTCCTCTTATTCTCCAATTTTGTAGAAGAAAAAAGAAAAAAGAAAAAAATGACATTTTTCTTGCTTGTGATAAAGGTAGCTACACAGGGGCTTCCCTTGTGGTATTTCCATGTATATATGTTTCATAACCCCAATTGGGTCATCTCCTCTATTTTTCTTCAATCTACCTAAATCCCTTTCTTATGGTGGTTTCAGCCAGTTTAAGAATTCTATATCCATTCTTATACAGAGAGTGTATCAAGCATATTTGTATTCTTAGTTTCCTTCTTTTACCCTATCCTCTAATATGTGACCTCCCTTTTCATAATATTGCTGTATTTTCTCTCATATTCCATATGTGAAAGAAACATGTGGCTTTTGGTCTTCTGAGCCTGGCTAACCTTATTTCCATCCATTTACCTACAAATGGCAAAACAGCATTTTTCTTTGTGGCTTAGTAAAATTCCATTTTATATAAATATCACATTTCCTTAATTTCTTTGTCACTAGTGGGGGCATCTTTGCTGTTTCCATAGCTTAGCTACTGAGAATAATACTGCAATAAACATAGGTATACAGGTGCTTTTGTTGTAACCTGACTCACATTCCTTCAGGTATATCCCTAGGAGTTGTATTGTTGGATCATATAGCAATTCTCTATTTAGATTTTTGTGGAGCCTCCATACTGTTTTCCACAGTGGTTGTACTAGCTTACATTTTCACCAGCAGTGTATGAGGATTCCTTTTTTCCTGCTTTATTGCCAACAATTGTTGTCATTTGTGTTCTTGATGATAGCTATGCTAATAGGAGTGAGGTAGAATCTTAATGTGGTTTTAATTTGTATTTCCTTTATGGCCAGGGTTATTGAGTATTTTTCATGTGCTTTTTAGTCATTTGGACTTCTGTTGAAAAGGCTCTGTTCAGTTCATTTGCCCATTTCTTCATTGGGTCATGGATTTGGGGGGAGTTTAGTTTTTTGAACTCCCTGTATATTCTGGTTATCATTTCCTTTTTATGTGATAGTTCCATGTACTTATGGATGACTGCTTCATTGACAAAATTACTAATCTTGGGAGAAAGAAAATAATAGTTTGTTACCTTTGATCCAACAGAGTGAGGGGCATTGGAGTCATAGTAAAATTGCCAGGGGTTTAACATAATATTTTGATGGTAGGTATTCTCAGAGAAAATGGGATGACTTATGGTCTAGGTAGGCAACACTAAAATAAATTACCACATTCATATTAGTTCTCATTTCCAAAGAAAATGCTTAACTTTCTATATATGATCTGAAATAAAATTATTTTTAAAAAAATCTTGAGTTCAACTGCAATGGCTTCCAACTAGGAATCAACAAAGTATCCTTGAAACATTCATGAACTGGTCTGAATATTTTAAACTACCTGATATATCATTATCATTTTCCTGTAAGATAATTAATATGTCAAATATCCTTGCATTTGATTAAAATTTTATCAACTCTGTGTACTTTCATATTCCCTCAGATTTTACTTGAGTAATATTTATACTATTTTAGCTTGGGATGTTTAGTTGAAAACTTTGGCTTTCTCTGTATAAGAGTGTTAAACCTGGATTATTTGTTTAAAAGATAGTTAAGAACAACTAATAAATTTTAGGTCTTGTGCTAGGCACTGGGGATAAGAGAATAAGAGATTTTACTATTCTTTCAGTGTGCTTACAATCTGATTAGGGAGGGAAGCAAGACAGCATTTATAACACAAAGCAATATGACTATCATAGATTATATCAACTCATAGAGAATAGACACCTAACTCAACATGTGCAAAGAAATTGCAAGTTAACACATGGCAACATGCATTTTGGCTTCTATTTACTTTCTAAGGAAGATGTTGTACAGCTATTTCCAAACTCAACTTTTGTCTTCTTGTTTTGCCTTTCCAAATCTCTCAATGAGTTTCTTTTGCTCTTAGCATACTTGGTCCAGAGTTGCTGAACTGGAAAAAAGTTTCTTCTATTTTGACCTGTTTTTAAATCTGTTGAAAAGTGAGTCCTGCCATTTTTATTGTCTACCAAAATAGAATCCTTTCCATATGTAGTCTCTGAATTTTGATACTGCTGGACAGTGTAAGAGTTAACATTCCAGGTGCCTGTTCACAGCTTTGATATTCTTAAAAGAGTAAAAACTTTTAGACTACTTCTAACATTTCCATTAAGACACAAATCACTTTCCTAAACTTAAAGATTAAAGCCCTAGATTCTTTATTCTTTCAGTACTAGTGTGAAATTAAGATAAACAAAAGAAATAATAGTTATCTCATTTGCATGTTCACTAAATCACCTTTTTCAAATTGGTATAAGTTTTCTTCTAACCAAGAAGTATTCCACCAAGCTACCTATGAAACAATTCTGCTGACCTTCAAATCTGCTCTACCCAAAGGTAGTGGGTATTACATAAAACTTACTTTTTTCTTAGCACAGCTTTTGGATACAGATGACATATATATGTCATATATATATCATATAGATATATTTCATATATATTATACATATTTCATATATATACATATAACAAGATAATTAAAAAGCATAGCAACCTCCAACAAGAGGGGAATATGACTGTGACAGTATTATGCTAGAACCCAAGATAAATGATAGCAGAAAATTTAAAAATAATTTTTGTTTATTAAATTTTACTTTCATTATCTAAATAAGACTTCAATATCCATTCTCATTGTGGATAGTTACACGAAAGCTTTAAGCAACTAACAAAATGAAAAGAAAACAAATTAACGCAAGGCATCCATTCCCTGAGAGTGAGAATTTTGTTTTAGTAAATTGCAGCAAAGATCACTGCATGGACAGTGTCTTTAAAAGGGAGAATTTGATGGTGTGGTTAGTGGATTCCGCTTGACATATTTCCCCATGGACTTTGGGGCATGACATACCCTTTACCAGCTCAATAGCTAAACTCCTGGAACATTAGCTCTGTGTGCTGAAGGATAAGAGAATTTGTGGCTGGAGGATATTGTTCTAATTTACTCTAGATTTCCTGATAACTTTGCTTTTCTGGTCTTTGGCATCAGTGATCTAAATTGACAGATCAATTGGGGACAGAAGCATGTACTTGTCAAGTTCCTTCCAAAAGTGAGTCTGAGACCTAATGCTGCTTCACAAGCTACTGCTCTTCTTATTCAAGGCCACCCCTACTGAGAAGCACTGCAATATATTGATTGATTCACAGATATGGTGCAAAATGATTGCACAGTGGTAAAGTCATGGTGGCACCATATGTAAGCCAAGAAAATAAAAAGCCTTTTTAGCACTTAATGTAATAGCGTTAAACCTTACAAAAAGGACAAGCAGTGAATAGTATTATATTGTATTCTTTTCTTATTATATGTAATGGTTATTTATTTTCTCCAAACTTAAAATAACTACCATCATAAAAATTTATGTGTAATGGTTTTCTAACACAAAATAATTAAATTAAACCAATATGTCAATCTCAAAATACATTGGGACATTGGACATTTTTATTTAAAAATTATATGCATAAAGTCATATATTCCTCACACATGTTGGATTGCTTGGCATGTACTTATAGGAACTTTCACCTGCTCAAGTATAAGTTAAAATTCAAGGAGGTAGATATAAAGAAGGAACTAGAAAGAGTATCAATACTGGAGAGATACAGAAAAATTTTAGAACAAGTTCCAATTTTCTCCATCTCTATATGACTACCTAATATCACTTCCCCATTACACCTTTACGTTTTCTACATGATCTGTCTGTTTCTATATTATGTGCCCATTCCCTACCTAAATGTCTGCATGACTATTCTAAAATTAATCAGGTCATGTTGGGACCTTAGGTTCCCAAAGCATTTCATGTCATAATCCACTCTCCCATGAACTCCAAGCTCCACAGCAATTTTTTTGTTAAACCCAACTATAGGATTTCAACTTACAGTTATTCCCCATAATTGATATTTACTGGTTTCTCTCTGTTATATAACTCTCCAGGCTCCCTTTCATTTCTGAATCTTTGTACTTCTTGTATCATCGGTGTTGACTTTCATCTGCATTAAGTTTGTCATTCTTCTTCAGCTCAAAGCACCAAAAGGGCCTTCCATAAATTTCTACCACATCATCTGGTTTTGTTTTATTTTGTTTTGAATACTTGTTGTTATCTGATTTTTAATTATAATCTATCTCTTTCAAACTTTTGAAAGTTTTTTGAAGGTAGGAACTTAGCATATCTTTGTCTTATTAAGGTAAGGGCCACTATAACAAAATATTATACCCTGGGTGTCTGAAATCACAAATACTGTTACAGTTCTGGGAACTGACTCGTCTAAAATCAAAGTGTCAGTTGATTTGGTCTGGAAAGCACCCTTTTCCTACTCTGTAGATGGATGCCTTTTGGCAATGTTGTCAAAAGATAGAAAAAGAAATCATCTCTCTACTGTCCTTTCTTGTAAGTGCACTAACCCCATTCATATTGGTTCCACTCTCATGACCATTTACCTTCTAAAGCCCATTTCAAAATGTTGTCACATTGAGAATTCAGGGATCAAAATACAAATTTTGGAGCATGCAAACATTTAACCCACAGCAGTGTTGTTCACTGCTTTACTCAATACTTGAAACATAATATGTGGACAATGAGCATTTGGTAAATGATACAAATCAGTCACTTTCATTTGGAACCAATGTTCTGATTCCAAAGGTAGGTCAAATGGCATCACATTAGTTGTTAACAGACTCTATTCTCAGATTTGATGACATTACAAAGATCTTCATGATTAACCTCTATTTCTTAATCCTGGAAGAATCCCTCACTATATTTTGAGTTACAATGTATGGATTGTATTCTACGAGAATGTTATAATTTATCAGATGTCCCTACAATGTGTTCTGGACAAGCAAAAGTATAAATATATTTCAAATTAAAAGTAATCTGCAGATATATGGAGGTCACCTCTTTTCCTACAAGTTATGTATTTTGCATTTATAAGTTTTTAAGATCTTATTTCGTTTCTGTCACCTTTCCTTAGTTGTATTCATGAGAAAAACAAGATCCTTCAATAACAAATAGGGTGCCTTTTCATGTTCCACCTTGTTTAATAGAATACAGAAATACATGAACATACAGTATTTGTAATAAACTTAGTTTATGAGAGAATTATTCAGGATCCTGAATTTTTGTTGTTGTTGTATCCATATTATGAAAAACAATGTGTAAGTTAGAAATAGGAATTCTCAAAGAAATCCTCCAGTACACCACATACAGACATAACCCACTGTAAAATAACCAAAACTGCAATTATTCTCTCTGTGTGTCTCTCTCTGGGTGTCTACGTGTGTGTGTGTATCTTTGTTTCTATGCCTCTCTTTTTCTCTCTCTCTCTAAGAAAGGAAAAATATGAAGTCAGACATACATGTGTTCTTTTTAAAACAGAAGCAGCTCTCAATCAAGGAAAACTGTAATGTGTATCACATAGAAAGGAAAGTGCTTTTAAAAATCAGATGTGGTGCTTTAAATATGTCCTTTTGTACAGATAAGAAAACCAAATTTACAAGCTTTTAAACTAAACAATGAGCTTTAGTTAACTGAAAATCAAATTGAAACAGAGGTCTCAAGTAAGACTAAATTAAATTTAATTATACTCTGTTCTCTATCAAAAGTGACAGATTTTTCTATTATATTTTCCTCACATTGAATGAATTTTTAGTCTCTTATTGTCACATTGCAAGGTCTTTCTATCCATCTAAATTATGCCTTTATATTTGTATGGAACTTAAAGTTTGAATAACATGTTTGAGTTAATTATGGAACACCATTTAAAAAAAAATCTCAGCTTCCCGGTAGATGAATTATATTTCATTTTAATCTCTTCAGAAGTGATTAAACTCAAAATGAACTTTTAAGATTTGGAGCTCTGTTAGCAGAATTATTTCTTTCTCACCTTTTATTTGTTGTCTTTTTTCCAAAATCTATACATACCACAAGGAAATTCAGTTTTGAACTGGTTATTTTGAATTGTGTAGCTGTTAGTTCTTTTGTGTAGTTGTTAGTGTCAAGCTTAAGTAAAAGTGCTTCTGACAATTTCTAACTATGAGCACAACATACAAATCTAAATATAAATTAACTGTGCAAATTTTCAGGTGCTTAATGTATAGTTACTGAATTAGGTTTTAGTGGAGGGAGAAAACAGAAAATCACTTGCATGTATTAATGAATATGTGTTATTTTATAATATAATATTTTACCCAAACCACTGGAGACATAATACCATCAGAAGATAGTTGAAAGAAGTATATGCTAAAATTCTCTAAGAGGAGTAATTTGGGACTTTGTACTTAGAAAACATCCTCAAACCTAAATTTAGGTTTAAAGAATAATTAGAATTTCAATATTTCTCCTATCAAAGAAACAGAATTTGCAAAAGCATCAGGTGTGAACTTATATTTGAAGAGTAAGAAAAAAATCTGTATGACTATATTTAATGTATGAAGAAGGGTTCCTATGAATCTGCATTTATTGGTGAGGCAATCAGTATTAACTCCTTTGTTCCCTTCCCTTCCTTCCTAATGCTCAGAAATTCCCTAATTCTGAAAAAAATTATATCTCCACCTTATTAAGCTACCATTTCCTCTCCCTCTTCTTTTTTTCACCTGACACCACTGTGCTTATTTCCCTGAGAAATTAGAAGTCAAATGAGACCTTTTAGATTACTGACCCCTCCTCTCCCTCTTCTTATTTTCACCTGACACCACTGTGCTTATTTCCCTGAGAAATTAGAAGAAGTCAAATGAGACCTTTTAGATTACTGACCCCTCCAACACAAATCATTAAATCTACAAACCTATCTTCGGAATCAATTATATCCTCTGACTTTCCTACTATAAGAGTGGAGGGATCATGTTCCTAAAACCAATCCTAGATTTCATCCCCTTTAGCATATACTCACACAACTGTTTTTCAGTTGGCTTCCCTCTTTCTCTCAAATATTTTTAGAGGTTAACTTTCATTTTTAGTTTCCTCTCTCTACTATGTCCACATAAGAAAATAACATATAATGCCTACCATCTCAGAAAAGAACCCATAAAGATTCTAAAACCCACTCTAATGTGTGCTCTGTTTCTCATGTCCGATCTGGAGAAACACACAATCTCTGAAAGATGGATTAAGTGCATTATTTTGCAATGGATAATTTTTCCACTCTTTTAAAATCTTTCCAGAAAAGCCTTGTTCCCTGTATTCCGGTGAAAATCCTCTTGACAAAGTCACTAACTTGCCTCTAGGCTGCAAAATCCAGTGATCTTTTCCTCACCACTTTTATCCAAATTAGCTCCACAGTTTGTGACACATTTAGTCACCACTTCCTTTTTGTTCCTTTATTTGGTATCAAAGATACTTCTTATCCATTCGTAATAAACATTTAAGTCTCCTTTTGTGGTTCTTCCTCATTTAGTCACTCAGTACTGAGTAGTCAACTAGCATCTGTGTCTATATACTACATCTAGGACTCAAGAACTTTACCTTCCCTTCATTGTCAGTCCAAGCCTCTACAATCTCTAATCTGACCTCCTACTTATTCCACTGTTCCTTTCACTTCATCCTCAATGGCCTCCTTCAGTTTTAACATGTGCCTATGGTGTAGTTTGAATATATGTGTTAAAGGCTTGATCTTTAGCCTATGGTGCTATTGGAAGGTGGCAAAAGTTTATAGAGCCTAATAAGGGAAATTAGTTATGCCCTCAAAGGGATATTGGGATCCTAGCCCTCTTCTTGCTTTTGCTTCTTGGCTGCCATGAGAACTGCAACTTCCTCTGCTACCACTCCTGCTATAATCTTGTCTGGGCACAAGGCCCCAAAATAACGGTGCCAATAGGCAGTGGACTAAAAACCTCCAAAATGGGAGCCAAAATAAACATTTTCTTTTTTATAATAAGTTGATATCTCAGGCATTTTGTTATAGCAACAGAAATCTGCCTGACATAGCCAAATTCAAGGCATTGTTCTCTGGGCCTAAAAAATTCTTACCTAGATGTTTGGCTACACTTCTTTCAGTTCTATGATCAAAGTCATGATGCCAGAGAAATCTTGATTTAATATTCCCCCTTCTAATCTCTGATTTATTTTCTTCTTAGCACTTGTCATAATCTTTAAGTTATTTCATTATTTTCCATATAAATTCAACAGAATGGAATGCACAGCAGCAGTCTGTCTTGTTTTCTGCCATTTATCCAGTTTAGAGCTCTTTGTAACGGAGTTGCTGTCCCCCAAATTTTTATTAGATACTCATAATCTAAGCCTCACAAAATGGAATCTCAGAGAGGAAATGAGTTGGTACTTCAAAGGGACTTGGGAAATGAAAAGTAAATAAAACTGTAAGTGAAACAGCCTTTTACATAGAGTTCAGTTTAGTGCACCTGGATTCTTTATCAAGCCTCTACAATTCAATAGTTCTTTCTTAGAAGCATGTTGGATTTACCTATTTTTCTTTCTTTTCTAAACTCATTACTCTTTCAATAATGTCAAGAATCACAGATATAATCTTTTTTTCTTTGTGAAAATAAACAGACTCATAATGTTATAGTGTTTGAGGCATAAAATGTAACCTCTTCAATGTCCCTTTCCACTAATATTCCTCTTTATACAATTTGGTCTTTCTGACATACACACAATATAAATGTCTGAGAAGGTCTGAATCCCTTGATGACAAGGCTCATGAACACATACTGAATTTTCTGCATCATTAACTTCATCAGACAGGGAAGGTTTTCTTCATATAGTAAGGAAGAATTCACTGCTTAACTTCCTGGGTTTTGAAACAAGTAAAATTATTTCAGACTTGGCATTCAAAAATTAAAATAACAATAAACAAATTCAGTGTGAGTACTGAAAAATAAATCCATTTTTGAAGGCCCAAACAGATTCACTACTAAAATGAAAAAGGGGATGGGTGTTTGCTGGACCTAAGAGAGATATCTATGTACTTACTAGAGCCTAGGAAATAGTTGGTTATGGGGGAGCAGCCTGGTGCCTGATTCTAGTCATTTCTCTACCATCGATCAAATAAATGAAATTACACTTTACATTTGAATTTGTTCCAAGTGTTTACACTTAGAAATTCAAAGCCATAGTGAGCTCTTAAACTAAGGATGATAGGATGGAAAGACGAATAAACAAAAGTGAAATTCAGAGGTGATCAGAGGATAAATTATATGGATTAGGGTAGTTGTGACTACCTTGATTGTTTTCTTTTAAACATACGAGTATGCACTTGCACTTTTCTTTTTTGTGAGGTATTGAGAACTCAAGGATTTGTGCTTATTAGGCAGGTATGCTTCCACTTGAGCCATTCTGCTAGCACTTTTTATTATTTTTGAGACAGGGTTTCATTTTATACTTGGACCCACCTAGATCACAGTCCTCCTATGTGTGCTTCCTCTGCATAGCTGGGATGATAGACACATACCACCACACCCAACTATTGTTTGAAATGGGAATCTAATGAACTTTTTGCGCAGACTAGCCTTGAACTACAATCCTCCTAATCTCTGTCTCCCAAGCAGCTAGGACTACAGGCTTGAGCCACTGAACCTGGCCTTCACATGAGTTTTTTAAAAGAATCAAATCAATATAACCATAGTTATAATGTGAAATAGAAAAAAATTATTTTCCTATGAACTATAAGCATATGTAACATTTTTCCTATTATTTAATGTGTGAGCAATATGTCAAAATAGCTTTTTCATGGTTACTCTTACCTACTTATTTTAGGGCCTCTAGTCTTGAATGCCTTTCCATATTGCTCTGTTTTACCCAGAAACGTCTCATATGTATGCATTAAGTATGAGGCATTTGCTCCCTGTGACTGAAATATTCTTACCTGAATGTCTGGATTTACTCCTTTACCACTATGTGAATTCTATCATTTTCTCCTTCCCCAGTACTGTATGCCAGTTTTCTGAAACAGCTTATGCCAAAGCTATTACCATTTCCTCAGCTTCAGAAACCTGACTCAGGCATTAAGACAGGTGAGATGCTACCATGATGACCCCTTGAGTGAACCTCCTTCAGGAACAGTTCCCTCCCACAGCTTAGACAGTATCTATTTCATACTTCATTGAGCACTGGGAGGAGAAAGTCATGTCTTAGTCATTATCACTGTTAACACACCCTCCTAAATGTTAACATACACAGCCAATGTCTCATCGAGGAGTTACCAGTCATCTTGTTTTATAGTAGTATACATCCATTTGGACCCAAGCACAAGTTTCTTAAAGACAGAGTAGCTGGTATTCCAAATGACTTAGCTTCATACATAAGTGAATTCTTGATAGATCTTTTTGGCAGGCTTACTACTTGATTTCAGATTTCAGTATTTTTGACACATATACAGAATAGATTTTTTAATTTAGTTCTTAATAATCATAGTTATAATCATAATGTAGTATCCTGGTTATCTTTATCTAGCATTACAAGTCATCTTTTATAAGTCTACATTTCAATGTAATGTTCATGAGTTTAACACTTCAGAGTATGCATTTGAAGGGATTCAGTGTAAAAATAGATATCCCTGACATCTGACATCAGAGGTTCTCTCTCTTGATGTGAAAACATAATTTTATGTGTTTGGTAGATGAAAGAAATAATAAATATTTTGGTATTACTATTCCCTAATGGCATTAAATCATCCAGTGATTCAGCTAGAAATATACACCAGCATCTTTCCCAATACTGGACTAGAACTTCATGTGACAAGTTTTTGAATAATGACTGCTTAATAGTCCTTATGTGCCTTTCTCTTCAAGAACAATAATGTGCTGTTTCAGCGGATTTCGTCCACAACCTCTGTGTACGGATTGTTCATTTCAACAAATGTTTATTGGCCTACACTGTGCATTAAACACCACATTAGAATTAGGAGTAAAAAAGATGAAAATAACATAGCTTCTGCTCTAAGACACATTTCTACAGATTTCCTTGGAAACTGCACATTCCCATCCAACATTTCTATTGTTTTTCCTGCAGGCAAAGGAAAGAAAATCTAATAGAAAAGGGGGTTTAAACCAAAGGGAATCAATTAAAATTCCCCAGTGAAGTGCATGTGAATAGAAACTATAGTGAGATTTTTTTTTTAAATCTGAAAAATAATCTAAAATTTTATCTAAGTGTATTCCTGATAGTGTAGAGTGCACTATCTCGAGATACTTCTAATTGATGGCACCTTTTTAGTCTATTTTATAATCAAATCTAAAATTTACAGAATAAATGCTTTTGTAGAAATATTTACTCATACCAGTAGAACAGATATATTTGCCTTGAACTGAGACAAATCTTTTGAACAACAAACTTGAATTTACACAGCTTTCAACTAATAAGGGAAATGGTTTAAAGTCTCTTTGGGGATATGGCAGTAACCAAAAGAACTCTCACATTTACAAGATTTGTCTGTACACTCTAATATAGTGAACACTGTATTATTCGCTAAATTTTCTCTATTAACAAAAGAAATAAGGATTTACATTTTTAAAATACATTCCTTATGCCAATAAATCCTAGTATTCTCTCTTTATGTAGGTAAGATTCCAATTTAAAACAAAAAAATGTAGTCAGTAAGGCACAATTAGATGATGTATGTCATTATAATGCTTACATATTCACCACAGCTAGGAGAATTAATTCTTGTTAAGATTAGCAGAGTCAAACTAAACAAACCCAGCCTGTCAACTGACTAACTCCTGAGGGAACCAACCTCCACTAGCTAGTGAATATTATCAGATATTATCAAAGCTTATTGTCAAGAAAATGTGAACTTATGGCTTCTTATATCTGGAGGGATCATGAAATGTATGCAGATTTGGAAAGAGAAAATAATTAGCTTGAAGTTTTTCTTACTTTTGTTTCATATACTATAAGTGATATTATTTACAAATTAATGAGCAACTTGAATATTAATGACCATAGAAATTGAAAAGCAAATGAGTAATAAAATCACAAATAATGAAAAATTAATTGTATCATAGGTCTTTCCTCTCATAGTATGATACATATAGATGCAGCCACAAAAATACAATGATGTAACTGATGTTAGAAATGTATATATCCTAAAATATAAATTAAGCATACTACTTATATTAACAAAATAAATAACATTTTGATCTTATACTTTTTGTTTTGGGGGAAAATAGTTCAGTTATAGAAATCAAAACCCATAGTTCTTAATCTAATATACTGAGATAACACAAGAAGTATTAAGATATTTATGTGGACAAAAACATATGATTCCAAATTGTGCTGAAATCCAAAGTGAGAATTGAAACTCTAGCGTGAAGACTACTGTGTCCATGCATGTACTCTTTGTTCATATTCTTAATTTACATGAATTATATTTCAATTTAACACAAATACTTATTTGCTCTGAGCCATTATGTGTGTTAGGTCCCACACTTAATGAGATGAGGATTATCACATGGTCTCCTGCTTATGGGTACCTTTCAATCTAGTAATGATATAAGGAAACATTATCATTATATACAAGTGGAAAAAAATGACATTATAAAAAGAAATTTTTAAAAAGGCTTAAGAAGTTTTAGGGCATAATGAAATAGACCTCTATCAGGGCAGTCAGGGGAAATGTCATGGTAAGTGCATTGAAGAAGAGTTTTGTTTGACAGAAAACAGCATTTTGCTTTATAAGGAAAATATAAACATATATTTGTACATATAAATACATACTTATAATTTGTAGGAAAGCACAGTAAGTACACTTATAATCCCAAATATTTGGAGGGTAGAGAGGGCAGGTAGGTAAAAAATTAGGCAGACCCGCATCTCACCCAATAAGCCAAGAGTGGTGGGGGCATGCCTCAAATGGTAAAGCATCTGTTTAGCAAGCACAAGACTCTAAGTCCAAAGCCCAGTACTGCAAAGAAAAAAAAAAGTGATTATGACTATGTATATGATTTTTCAGTCGACCAACGCAAAACAAGGAGGAGAAAATGCTTCCACTCCACCACCATCTCTGCCCATCAACCCCCTTGCAAATTCCATGGGAAAAGAGAAACATAGTCTTATCAAAATCTAAATTATTGCAATTGCTAAATTGCTTTCATTAGGATGAGAGCCACCTGTAAAGTCAGGGACACTTTAGATTTTATTTATTAATATATCCCTACATCCTAGAAGAGTGACTGGTACATAATATATACTTCTTAAATGTGTGTTGAATGAATGAAAAAGCACTAAAAAAGTTCACTTGTTGCTAAGTGGTTGATTCCATCTATCATACTGTGTGCTCTGATGCAGACACTGCCTCTTAATTAACTTTTATAAATACATAGATGTACCAGGCAATGTTTAATGTTTTGGAATGAACAGATGACAAGAAAAAGAATTAATGAAGAGCTCTACAATCTACATGAAAAGGCCAAATGTCTTGGCATTTCACATAAAATAAATTTAAGTAAACAAGCTATCAAACATTTAAAGGAAGTCAAATAGGTTTTGACCTTTTCGATTTCATTCATCCTATAACGCAAAGGCATTATTAGCATTTAAATTATAATGCTTGTGTAAATGAATTTCAGTTCATCTAGTCAACTTTGTGAGAAATCATAATGTGCCCGGTGTAAGTTGCTCTAATTATGTAGTAGAAAATCACAAAGGAGAAGCTGATGATGCCAATGAGTTGTTTATTATTCTGATCAGGAAAAGAATTGAAAACTCAACAGTAAATCGTGCTTTCATGTGTATCTGAGCACACTCTGAAAGGAAAACTCCTGAGCCATACAAAAGGCATTCACTTCTGCTGCTATTTGCAGGATAAAGCAAAGGATGTTCAATAATTCCTTTCCTTAGATGTGTAGCATAGATGTCTCTGGAAGTTTGACCTTTAACAGATGACTATCTACTCCAAACATTCCCATTTTTAAAAAATTTCTTCCTAATTTATGTGCCAAATGGGAGAAGTAATTTCCATCACATTATGAACAGGTTATCTTACTCACTGCATTTTCACAAGGTGGTTGCAATGGTAAATGGTAATGGATGTCTACTGTAGTTGAGGTGGCACAACAGCCTGGTCAAATTGAAATGAAATCCTACCTAAAACTTTATGCTTGAAATTTTAATACCATTGACACAGTAGTAATCAGGCATAATGTGTTTCGAATCTGTGGAGATTATAAATCAGACTTTTCTCACTAATAGCTTTCTAAAACATTCCCTTTAGCAAAATATTTGTTTAAGAAGTGGCAGAGATGATATTTTCCATATATTTGAAAAGAGAGTATTTCTAGCGCAGAGCAATTTTTAAGCTAAAAGAGATAACTTATCCTTAGGCAAGATCCAAAAAAACATTTTGATTCCTTTTGCGAATTCTCATATATTAAAATATAGCAGAATTCCTGCTTTATTATATACGTGCACTTCACCAATGGGTTTTGTTCTGCCTTTTTGATCTTCTGCCAATCTTAACACCTATGTAACCTTTAGAAGGGAATTGAGTTATTGTTAAGACTGTGTTTAATTAACCAAAGAGTAAGTTAATTCTGGAAATAAAATATGTATAACAAACATCATAATCTAAAAGCTAATTAGTAATGCCTTCATGTTACTAAGTACAACTGAAAAACCTCAGAAGCTATGTGTTTGATTTCCACCGACCATGTAATAAGTGGTTTAAATGGATATTTTTTTATCTGCTTCATTTGAAATTGCAGTACATTGACCTAACTCATGTAGACTATAGAATTCTAATTTTCACTTAGGTAATATAGTACCATAGTAGTATTCTGCATTTATACCAGGATTTATAGTTGAAAATGAATATGCAACATTGTGTTATTTAATATCCAACAAAATCATCTAATGAAGACAAAATTTTTACTAGAAATTGGGAAATCAAAGCTTAAAGTCAAGTGACTTGCTAAAGTTTGTCAATTTCAACAAGATGGTCCAATTTCTTTCATTATTTCTCTATGTGGAAAAAATTTTAAATGAGAAGTATTATGTGTTTATTTAAAAAAACAACACTAGTTCATTTTTCTTGTTTTAGTGACTAGGACAAAATTCACAAAAGAATTAAAAAATGTCTTCCTAAATAAACTAACATAAGATATGTTACTTCAACTCTGGTCATCTTTGGGAGAAAAAGCAGTAGAGCAGGGCATGTGAACTCACAGGATCTGAAGCCATTATGGTTTGCTTTAAACCCTGTCTTGGCTACTAACCTTCTGTTCTTAAATTAATTTTCCTATTTTAAGGTTTGGGAGGGTTTACTTATAAGATCATGGGGAAATTTATGCCCATTTCAAAGGGTTATGTTATAGATGAATAGAAATAAAATACATAGAAAGTTTAATATAATGCAATCCCCATAAAATTCCCATGGCATTACTCACATACATAGAAAAAGCAACACTAAAATTCGTATGGAAATACAAATTACCTCTAAAAGTATCCACAAAGAACAATGCTGAAGATATCATAGGGCCTGATTTCAAATTATATTACAAAACCACAAAAAAAGCATGGCACTGGCATTAAAAACAGACACAAAGACAAATGGAATTGAATTATTTAGAAATAAAGCCAAAATAGGTATTGTCATCTGATTCTTCACAAAGTTGACAAAAGCATACACTGAAAAAAAAAAAAAGAAAGAAAGAAAAAACTCTTTAAAAGTGGTTCTGGGAAAACGGGATATCCACAGGTAGAAGATTGAAGCTAGATCCCTATCATACATCCTATACAAAAATCACCTCTAAATAGACCAAAGACCTAAATATAAAACTTAAAACTCTGAAACTACTTTAGAAAAACAGAAGAAACACTTTAACATCCAGGCACAAGCAAGGACTTATAATACTGGGGCTTGAACTCAGGGCCTTGTGCTTCCTAGGCAGACACTATCATTTTGCCACATTCTCATTTCTTTTTACTTTTATTTATTTTTCAAGGAGGATCTTATGTTTTTTGCCTGGACCATGATATTACAACTTATGCCTCTGGTGTAGCTGGGATGACAGCTGAGGGGCATGGCACCACATCCAGCTTTTTGTTGTGAGGCAGTACTCCCAAACGTTTGTTCTTGGGGTAGCCTCAAATCATGGTCCTCCCAATGTCCATCTTTCAAGTAATTGTGATGACAACATAAGCCACAGAACCTGGCTAAGGACTATTTATTTATTTTTTTTATGGGTACTCTATTTATTTATTTATTTTTATTATTTATATTCATTTATTCACATGTGCATACATTGCTTGGGTCATTGCTCCCCACTACTCCCTTGCCCTTTCCCACTCTCCCGCAAAGACTTTTTGGATAGGACTCATATAGCTCAGGTAATAACCAACAATTAACAAATGGATTGTATCAAATTAAAAAGCTTTTGCACAGTAAAAGAAACAACCAGTAAAGTGAAAAGACAGCCTAAAGAATGGCAGAAAATCATTGCCAGATATTTATGGGACAAATCCAGGATGTATAAAAAAAAAACTCAAAAAATGAAACACCAAAATATAGTAATCCAATCAATAAATGGGCAACTTTTCAAATGAAGAAATACAATTGACCAAAAATTACATGAAAAGATTCTCAACATCTTTAGTCATTAGGAAAATGCAAATCAAAATTATACTGAGATTCTACATCTCCCCAGTCAGAATAGCTGTCATCACAAAAACAAATGACAACAAATGTTGGTGAGGATGTAAGGGGAAGAAAAGAACTCTTCTTCACTGTTGGTGAGATTATAAATTAGTCCAGCCACTATGGGAAACAGTATGGAGGTTGCTCAAAAAGTTAAAAATATAATCTCCATATTACTCTGTCATACTACATGGAATATACCCAAAAGAATCAGTCAGCTTACTATAGACATACCTGTATACCCATGTCTATCACAGTACTATTTACAAAGGCCAAATGATGGAACAGTCTAGGTGATCATCAATGCAAGAATGGATAAAGAAAATGTGGTATATATTCACATAGTTTGCTCAGCCATTAAGAAGAAAATGTTATTTACTGGAAAATGGATAGAATTGCAGATCATCATATTAGGTAAAATAAGCCAGTCCCACAAAGACAAGTATCACAGGTGTTCTTTCATTTGTGGAAGGTGGGGGGGGAGCAAAAAAACTAAAACAAAACTAAAAGGTCATCAAAATAGTGAGCCACTAGTAGGGAGGTGAAAGGGAAAGGGAAAAGAGGGAGGAGGAAGGATAACGAGGAGGAGGAGTAGAGGTATGAATAAGATCAAAGTACATTGTATGTATGTAAGGAAATAATGAAACTCCTTACTATGTACAATTAAAATACACACATTCAGAAGTTTAATGTAAGTATTCAACCTATACCTTTTCTATTTAATATTTTAATCTAGTGAAAAGGAATGCCAGAGAATGGTATTCTGATATTGATAAGGAATGCTTATATGGTAATATAAGCATTACCAGATATTACTGATAATACTTATCAGGGCATATTTGTGTACACAGCTGTATGCACCAAAGAGGAAAACATGGAATTATTGCCAGTTGCATAAGAGAACATGATTTTCACACAAGAGAAAGTGAGAAGGTGAGGATTTGTCTTAGAATGTCACCTGCTGATAGTGAGCATCTATGAATGGCCCTGTGTAAACCATTTGATACTATGAAGAGAGAAAAACACTCTTATTCCATAGAGCAATTAATGCACAACAATGCCTGTAACATCAAGTATTACATGGTAAATACAACTTTAATAAACTGTAGAATTAATAGCTGTAATCTCTTGGCAGTGGATAGGGACTCGATGCAGGTTGGGCTGACAAACTAGCTGTTTTAAGATTTGTTCTATATCACAGGTGGTTTATATGAATTTTGCATGACTAATGTCTCTAGTGCTAGATGTGATTTAAACATGTTTTAGGAAAGAAAATGGTATTTTTCAGGAAACAGTTTTCTCCATAAGCAGTTTATATGCAAGTCTGTTTTCAAGCAGCTGTTTCTATGATAAAGGTTCAGTGCTCACCCAGTCAGGAACCTAAGTACCTGGAAGCAAGCCAAGTGGTTAGTACTCGATATATTTAAAGTCAAACCCAATATTATAGGCTGGCAAAGACTTTGGTGTTAAGGCACATTAGATCATTCTTCAGCACTTTATTACAAGAACTCCAAAGATGCAGCCTTTGACAGGCGACAGTCTTGCTGTGCTTCAAGGAGTGGAGCAGCTCCCTAGGAGCTGCTAGGTTTTACAGTTGTATCACCTTGGCATGGATGGTTTGTTGGTGAATTCCAGGAAAATTCCTTTCTGCTATGATTAGAAACATGAATTAAGCACCCTTGATAATAGCAAAACAGAGGAATACACTTTCATTAGTTTTGTAGTTTGTTATTTTTAATTTATTAGGAACTTTCTAATAATTTTTGTTTAAGTAACTCATGGGAACTGACTTGTTTTTCTGTTGAAATGAATTATTTTTCACATTTTTCCTGTGAAATAAAACTCCAGGAGGTATGTGTATAAATTTGATAGCATTTTTACTATCAAAATCAGTTAAAGACAGATCAGCTATCTTCTTTTTTATTGTAATTTCAAAAATTTAATTATTTCCAATAGACATAGGTTTATGATATGAATTTTGTAATGAGGTTTATTAGTGTTCTTATCTGAAACCATACTCTCACTTGATGGTAGGTAACATTTGTTTATTTTATAAATTTAGACTAATGTATTTTATCATGGTAGTGATAGTACTCATAATAAAAAGGCAACAGAGTAGGCAAAGACAACAATTTCTTATTTAGCATATACTATTCACTTTAAAAAGCTATTTGGTTTATTTTTCCATAAAAAACACATGTGCACATTTCTCTAAAGATAAGTTATAAAGAAAATTCAAAAATTATATATTTCAGTTGATTTTTTTTTCAAATCGAAAATAATTATAACATCATCTTATACTGATGTAGAACTCACATTTGGGGAAGAAATTATAAGCAAAGAAAACTAATGATTTGAACTGAGTATCATAAAATGATAGGTAACCCAAGATTAATATACCACATCCTTTAGTCGTGTCATGTGGATGTTTATTGAAGAATGACTGCATGCCTAAGGCTGTACTTTGTATGCACCCTTGAGAGAAATTCTCCATCAAGTAGGAGTCACTCTGCTGAGTCAGCATGCTGTTGTGGTTTGAGTATCATTCTAAATGCAAAATAGCTACCAATCTGTGTCTGGTAAACAGTGTATGCAAGCATCAGTCCCAGTTTGCACTGACAGTTCTTGGGTACACAGTCAGAATTCTTGACAACTCATACATCAGTGCAGAACTCTTGGCTGACACCAGTTGTCCCCTCTATTTAATGACCCCGCTTTCTTCCTTCACATTAGCTGCTTGAGTTTTGTCTTCCCTAATTTACCTCTAATTCATTCCTAAACCCATTCTAATTTGTATTCTTCCTACACAATCCCACTGAAACTGCTACTCCAAGGTCACCAATGACTTCCTTTTTGCTAAAACTGATGGGCATTTCTGGTTTTTGTTTTGTCTTTTTCCCACACATGAACTGGTACTAATCAGCACAATTGCCTCCTCCCACCTTCATGAAATACTCTTTCCCCTTAACTCCTTTCACTTCTTTCTCAGTTTTGTGTGTACTTATTTGAGTTGCCTTTATGTCTGCTTCTTTTTAAATGATGATTTTTTTAAGGACTTGTACTTCTCGCTTTTCTCCTTAAAACAACAACAACAAAAATATAATTTTGTTCTTACATTGTGGAAATATTTCACCCCTTTGTAAGACTATAAATATGTAAGTCTATTTATATTGCACAATTCCCAGGGCAACTTTTCCTATGAACTCCAGTCCTATACATTTAGCTTCACACTGCATATTCTTTTTGGTCCTATGTGCTCAAGTTCTTCTAATTTCCTTCTTTCCTATGCCGTGGTCTTGTCTGATCGCATCATCTCTTTATTAATAACTTTTAGTATACATTTAACTGACATCAGTGTTTTAAAGTTGTCACCTTGTAGTCTATTGATAAACAAAAAAGGATTTTTAAAAAATATCTTTGTCATTTCTCTAAGAAGTCTAAAACTCTCCAATGATTACGCAAGGTAGTTGGAATGCAAACTTCATACAAAGGCTTTATAAGATTCATTTTTTAGTAATTCCTCTCCTTGACAACCTTTCCAATCTCATATTTCCCCAAACACCCTTGTTCCAGCCTCTGTTAGCTAATTCTATGCTATTATCATACTGACCTTTTGCAGATTGATTAATATGGACTGTTCTTGTTTTTTTTGGCTAAAACTGGGGTTTAAACTCATGGCTTTGTGCTTACAAAGTAGGCACTTTACTACTTCAGCCAAGCCTCAAGCCCAATATGGACTACTCTTGCATAACAGGCAGTGTTTGTATATACTATCTAAAATGCTACATCATTTTCCTTGACTAATTTTTACTCATTGTTTGAGATCTAAGCTTAGAAAGTACTATACTTGGAAACCTTCACTTAACACTGGAGACATAGTAAAGCATTTTTACTGTGAATCTCACACTATCTTTCCTGCCTATTTCATTAGGGAATGACTCTAGAAGGTCAGCACTGGGCATTATTTATTTATTGTTAACCTTAGAATTCAGTATAGTGCCTGAAATAAAGCAGCTGTTAAATTAATACTTGCAATATAACTTGAAAACCATCCCCAGCTGCCACAGAAACCTAAAACTTGAGTCCCTGTAACAATGTCAGCAAATTTTAAGAAATACTCTGATTAACATAGCATTATATCACAATTCTAGATAAAAATCTCATCTGATTTTTTAATAGACTGAAAGGTCTAATTTATGGTGGCTCAAAATGTGAGTTTAGATGTCTTAGTGACATCACAGAAGCATATAGGTTCATGGTCACTGAAGTACAAATGTTTTCAAGGCAGTTATGAGAAAACAATGAAAGTTACAATCTCAACTAATGGATGCATTCAAATTTGGGTGATATTATAGCTCTCCAAAATCATCAAAGACATAGACTCTTTCCAGCCCTCCAGCCCTTCCATGGTAATTGATATGACCTTTTACCTCCTTAAAGTTTGCAAGACATTTGTAGCAGATCTGTAAAATGATTTCCACTATGTGTCTTTATTTTAAGAAAGAAAATTATCTTCTTCACTCTTATCCCAGCAGGTTTTGTTTCATATCTTTTTTTTTCTTTTATTATTCATATGTGCATACAAGGCTTGGGTCATTTCTCCCCCCTGCCCCCACCCCGTCCCTTACCACCCACTCTGCCCCCCCCTCTCCCCCCCACCCCCTCAATACCCAGCAGATACTATTTTGCCCTTATTTCTAATTTTGTTGTAGAGAGAGTATAAGCAATAATAGGAAGAAACAAGGGGTTTTGCTGGTTGAGATAAGGATAGCTATACAGGGCATTGACTCACATCGATTTCCTGTGCGTGGGTGTTACCTTGTAGGTTAATTCTTTTTGATCTAACCTTTTCTCTAGTTCCTGGTCCCCTTTTCCTATTGGCCTCAGTTGCTTTTAAGGTATCTGCTTTAGTTTCTCTGCGTTGAGGGCAACAAATGCTAGCTAATTTTTTAGGTGTCTTACCTATCCTCACCCCTCCCTTGTGTGCTCTCGCTTCTATCATGTGCTCATAGTCCAATCCCATTGTTGTGTTTGCCCTTGATCTAATGTCCACATATGAGGGAGAACATACGATTTTTGGTCTTTTGGGCCAGGCTAACTCACTCAGAATGATGTTCTCCAATTCCATCCACTTACCAGCGAATGATAACATTTTGTTCTTCTTCATGGCTGCATAAAATTCCATTGTGTATAGATACCACATTTTCTTAATCCATTCGTCAGTGCTGGGGCATCTTGGCTGTTTCCATAACTTGGCTATTGTGAATAGTGCCGCAATAAACATGGGTGTGCAGGTGCCTCTGGAGTAACCTGTGTCACAGTCTTTTGGGTATATCCCCAAGAGTGGTATTGCTGGATCAAATGGTAGATCGATGTCTAGCTTTTTAAGTAGCCTCCAAATTTTTTTCCAGAGTGGTTGTACTAGTTTACATTCCCACCAGCAGTGTAAGAGGGTTCCTTTTTCCCCACATCCTCGCCAACACCTGTTGTTGGTGTTGTTTCTGATGATGGCTATTCTAACAGGGGTGAGGTGGAATCTTAGCGTGGTTTTAATTTGCATTTCCTTTATTGCTAGAGATGGTGAGCATTTTTTCATGTGTTTTTTGGCCATTTGAACTTCTTCTTTTGAGAAAGTTCTGTTTAGTTCACTTGCCCATTTCTTTATTGGTTCATTAGTTTTGGGAGAATTTAGTTTTTTAAGTTCCCTATATATTCTGGTTATCAGTCCTTTGTCTGATGTATAGATGGCAAATATTTTCTCCCACTCTGTGGGTGTTCTCTTCAGTTTAGAGACCATTTCTTTTGATGAACAGAAGCTTTTTAGCTTTATGAGGTCCCATTTATCTATGCTATCTCTTAGTTGCTGTGCTGCTGGGGTTTCATTGAGAAAGTTCTTACCTATACCTACTAACTCCAGAGTATTTCCTACTCTTTCCTGTATCAACTTTAGAGTTTGTGGTCTGATATTAAGATCCTTGATCCATTTTGAGTTAATCTTGGTAGAGGGTGATATACATGGATCTAGTTTCAGTTTTTTGCAGACTGCTAACCAGTTTTCCCAGCAGTTTTTGTTGAAGAGGCTGCTATTTCTCCATTGTATATTTTTAGCTCCTTTGTCAAAGACAAGTGTAGGGACAAGGTCTACCTCTGAAAAACTTTCCGTGGCTAAATGTTTCAAAAATAGCATAGGATTCACATGTGAATCAATGGCAAATCTACCCATTCCCCACTATATATGTTATAGAAATATATATATTTCTGTAAAATCATCCTGCTGTTCATAATGATCTTAAATGAGTATATCAGCAAACACTGAACCA
Organism: Castor canadensis; assembly: GCF_047511655.1. Lineage (NCBI taxonomy): Eukaryota > Metazoa > Chordata > Mammalia > Rodentia > Castoridae > Castor > Castor canadensis. The sequence continues at coordinate 124,671,476 of NC_133393.1, forward strand.
CAAACTAACTGGGATGCATCTTTTGAACAAATTATCCTCAAACTATCATGAACACACTTTCTATTTCAGGGTCACACATATGGATTACCACAACATCATTAACTGTCTTTTGTAACATTACAAAATGGTGAAATTCCACTTGGAAGTCAGAGAGTCTGTGTTCAAGAAAGAAATGAACTTCATAGGGTTATGAAGAATGATGCAATGTAGCCAAACCTTAGAATAATCAATACCTGGCATAAAAACAATGAATAAATATCCATTACTATTATACTAGGAAAAGTATCCAATCAGATACAATTTGGAACAGTGGAGAACGTAACAACACATTTATTTTTTTTAATCTTCAATGGATTTCAAAGAAATTAAATGACATATTAATGACATTTGACATAGAAAAATAATATATATGTTCATATATATATACATATATAACTTTGTATTTCCTATATAAACAAAAGTTGCCACAAAGATTATCATTGTCTTCCTCTGCTTGACATCTCATAGAAGTGGGCCTAAAATATTTATTCTGCGTTTGCAAAGTTGTTTGAAATATATACAATTATTTGCAAATTTCAGGTAGATCATATCACTGACTATAGACTCAATACTTTGTCAGCAAAAAATATAATGACTACCTTGCAGTATAGTCTTTCACTTTACTTTTTGAAAAGCTATCTGAATCTAGGCTAAAATTAGGAAGTTTGTATCAAAATACTTCAATGGCTTTTCCTTTCTAATAGATTTACTAAAGTGTCTACAATATCAAATGCTAGAATATATTAAAGTTGGCAAAATATGTCCTATGATAGTATGTTGCACAGTCAAATAATACAGGAGTCTGAACACATAGAAGTTGCTTTGAACTGTCTGTTAAAGAATGACCAATTGTTGAAAGAATTTAACAAAGTTGTTAAATTAAAGTGACAGCACTAATGTGCTTGAAAACATGGCCAGCACACATCTAGTTTCCTAACAGATCTAAATTTGTATTACATGCCATCTTCAAATTGATAAGCCTTTTTACTCAATAATCAATATTTCATCCAGTACACCATAAAACATAGGATTATTTATGGTTATAATTAAAGTGTACTTTTCAGTCCCAAGAAGAATGAAAAAGCTACTCAAGAACTAATGTGATTTAATGAAAAGGCCATAGACAAGCAGCTATGGCTTTGAAATGAGATAATGAATGTGAAAGCTTTTGAAAAAAGATAAAGTATTATGCACACGTATTGTAGCAATAATAAAAACCTAAGATTTTCATGTCTAGTGGACATGATGAATTCTGGGGCTATCTATCAGAATAGCATTAAAAGTTGTTCAAGAAAAACAGTAATATATGGGACCATGGGAGATGCTAAGACCCATGTTTTAACCTCTAACTTGGAATTTATTGCTTGTGTGATATTGAAAGTTGACCCTCAACATCTTTTCTGCACACAGTCTTTTAATTTTGTTTTTATATAGCAGTGTTCTGATGACATTCTTGTCTTTTTCCTTTAGAAAATGTCCCACAATAACTGCATCATTAAAACTGGACATGTTCCAAAGGAGTCATCAGAGACCATGACAAAGTTTGTTTCAATCTCAGTGGAGTAACTAAAAACTAACTGTCCCAGAGTCACCACTTTTTGGATGGCTCAATAAATTTGGCTTTGATAACATGAAAATTTTCCTTCATGGATGCCTGTAGAGGAAAGAGCAGACTAAATTTGCTGTAACATGATAAATTACTCAGAAATTTCCAGGGGTCAGTGAATTCAGGGTCTTTCTCTTCTCTCTCTCTCAACATTTCAATGTGTTTCAAAAAATTAAGTTTTATAATAAATATTATAATTTATAATAATTTTTATAATAAGAACACTGTCATTTTTTTTCTGTTTATTTCACACGCTTCTCAAGTGAAATAGGGATCTCTGTAATAATGATGTTATTAATCTTTAGCATATTATATGTGGAAAATAGTGGGAAAAATATTGTCTCTCTTACAAAGTGAGAAAAATAAAAGGGTTAGTTGAGTTGGAATTAAATCAGAGGGAAATTCAGATGTAGAACCAAGGTCTTCTGTTTCTTTTTATTGCATTCTAATAATAATCTCAGCTCGTTCACTTTTCTTCTTTGATTAAAAGATCTTCCTAAGAAAAGCATGACCTCCTTGAAGGCAAGAAACTCAAAATACAATTTTTGAATTATGTTTTTAGAGCCTAGGTCATGCATAGGAAACAACTAATAAATATTTATTAAATTGAATTAAACTAAGACTACTTGTTTTTCACTTAAGGAGTATATACGTGTGTGTGTGTGTGTGTTTTCAATTCAAACATCACAAAAGAGTTACAGAGTGATAAGCAGATCCCTCTTACATTCAGATGTACAACTCCTGACCAAGAGGCAGATGCCTATAGCTTTTTATTTTTCCTATGTGTGTCTTCCCAGATATTTTTACACTTATCAATGAACATGTGTGTGTTTATTTGCATTTACTCTTTATTAACTGGGAGAAAAGCAAACATAATTTGCTACAGTTGGTGTTCCCTCTACAATAATATTCATGTGATTAAAAATTCTTTATTTGGAAATAATTTCAAATTCACCAAGAAGCACTGAAAATAAAAACAGAGTAATGAACATAAAGATACATGCTTAACCTGAAGCTCTTAGTAACATTTTACACTCTTGTGTTACCATTTGTTTAATTTCTGTCCACCTGCCCCTCTTAAGTCATATGAGAGAGAAAGTTTCACAAGCCACATAGCCTTTTAAACCTGTAATATTTATGTAGAAAAAACTAATTTCCTCTTACATAATTTTGGTAAAATTCTACACTTCAATAAACTTGGCATTGATATAATACTTGAAAAAATAATACGTATCTACATTCCAGTTTGTTTATTGACCAAAAAATATCCTTAAGAGAATTTTGCCCATATAATATAGGACTGAGTTTAGGATCAGGTGTTAGTTTTTATGTCTCTGCCTCTTTTAAGCTGAATTATATCAGAAATTTTATCTAATGTCATTGATAATTTTTCTCATATCTATGCTACCAATAATTTTAAAAAATATAATTTCCATTGTTCTCTTTTTAGTAAAATGTTCTTCATTTTGGACTTTGTGATGATTCCTGTGTGATATTGAAATTAATTTTAGATTTAAGAACTTCATGCAAAAATAATACATAGGTGATTTTGTTCTCAGGAAATCTAATGTGGGGATACATTAATATCCCTCTGTCCTCACTAATGACACTAATTTTGAAAATGTAATTGATTATTGCCCAACTTTCCACCATAATGACTATTTTTGTTCTTTCTTGCATCTAAGAAGTAGTTCTAGGAAGTTGCTTTACAATCATACACATATCCTACTCCACATCAAAATTTTACCTCTGGATCTAGCATCCACTGGTGACTTTTGTCTGATTCAATCTTCACTGCTATGGAGCAAAGTGAAAAGTTTCCAAGTCCCATTGTTTCTCCACATTTACCAGCTGGTACTCTGCATACTGAAGTACAAAAGGCCATCCTTTCACTCCATTTATCTAGTAAGTATTTATCATTGATATGAATTCACACATTGCTATGTTGTTCAACAGCTTGTAATTCATTACTACACTACATGATTTTGGTTCTGTTATTTTTTAGCTTGGGTTGTAGCACTATTTTTGAAAGTGTAGGAGAGCTCATCTCAGGTCAATGTCGTCCTGCACAAGAGAAAATGTCAGATGAAGTTAGCACAGAGCATTTGCAGTAGCCGTCGATTCAGGGGCGGTATCGGATTCCAGAGCTGTTTGATTGCTCTGTTTGAAAGCATTTTATAAAGTGCCTCTAAACACCATGCAAACCTCCTCTTGGCCCAAGATACAGGTGTTGAACCACATATCAGGGCAATCAGAGCTGACAGTAATGACAGCCTTCTGCTTCAGTCTGATCAGCAATGTGGGTGGCCCACCAAGCCCTTCTTCTTGAGCCTTTCCTGAATCGGCTTTGCCAAACCAGCTCTCATATCATCTGAGATTGGGTGAAAAGGAAGGTGTTGAGACTACTACCCAGGTTTACCTTCAGTGGATTCTAAATGTCTAAGAAGTTATTCCCACTCTGCTGCCAACCCTGATCTTTTTTACTATCCCTTGTGCCTTCATTTGGCTGAGTATTTCACACTGCTGGATCTCTAGGGAAAATGCTTGGGCTACAAAGTTATATTTGAGCTCTCCTGTAGGGCCTCAGCATCAAGTCTGTCAGTGTTATGGTTTTGACCATAAATTTACCCCCACCCCCACATCCAGGTCCATATGCCAAAGATTTGGTAGTTAGCCTGTGCCTGTGGTTCTACTGGGAGGTGATACAGTCAAAAGAGATGGGGCCTAGAAGGAAGGAAGGACATTGGGTGTGTGCTCTTGAAGGGGATATTGGGATTCTGGAGTCTTCTTTCCTCTCTCTCTCTTTGCTTACTGACCACCATAAGGTGAGAGGCTTTGTTCCTCTACATGGCACCTGAGATGATGTTCTACTTCTCCACAGGCCCAAAAACAATGGAACCATGCACTGAAATCATTAAAACGATGAGGCAAAAATGAGCCTTTCCTCCTTTCAAGTTGATTGGTCACAGTGATAGAAAGTTGACTACTGCAGCCAGGTTCCCCTTTAGGCAGTGAAGAGAACAAACAACGTTGATAATAATGCTGTACACACTCAGTCCAACTCCACAGTACAAGTAAAGAAAACTCTTCAGTTGTGGGAACCTGCAAGGCAAACATAAAGGAACACATACTCTCTTCTCTGGCTAAAAGGCTAGAATGGCAAAGACAGATGCTACTTCAGGTTCTACCTGTCTTGAATTTAAATCTGCATATTTTCTTCTTCTTCTTTTTTTTTTTAATAACTGAGTGAATCCGTAATGATCCTCTCAGATTCCTGTATTTTGATTTTTTTCTCCATGAATAACCCTGGGAACTTACACTGCTATCTTTTCTTTTCATTTGCTCTTTTTTCTATTGGATTTCTACATACAGTACTTCCATTTTCAACATTGACTTTGAACTAGAAACTTCAAGAAGTTTTATCAACTTAGCTTGATTATGTAGAGAAGTAGTTCAGAATCAGTGTTTTATCAGTGTTTTTAGGTATATTAAAATGATAGAAGTGGAAGAAAATTTGGGAGGGGGGTTTATAAAAAACTAATTGTTCCTTCCAACTTTATCTTTATATAGTGGCATATCTAAACTAGTAATTTTTTACTTCCCACCTATACACACTCACATACACTCACATGGACACATACACAAACAAACACACCTACACACACACACACACACACACACACGCACACACACACACCTCCTAGCTCCTTAAGATCTCTTCTGTCCTCTCAAAGCTTTCCCAATGCAGGAGAAGGGAAACTGACTCTAGCCACAAACAGAAGCAGACCACCTCTTTAATGTTTCATCTTATTAAACACAATAAAAATGGTCTCCAATGATAATATCATTTGTGTCATCTCTCAATGATGGGTGGAAAATATGAGTCTCTAGCCCAAAGTGTACCCTTCCCAAATTGTCTCCTCAGTGTTAAATGCTATATCCCTAGCTCCAGTTCTGCAAACCTACAATAGACACATGTGACCATGTGATGGCCATCTCATTTGGCTATAACCATTACTTTTTCTTATGGCTACTGATACATTTTTCTCAGTCAAAATTCTAACTTCCTAGATATACTCTGCCATTTGTAAGTCTAGAGAGATCTACAGAATCTCTCTTAAAGATGATTTGGAAGTAGCAGCTGACAGTCACATGTTTCTGAGAATATTCTATGATTGTAGTAGATACATGATAAGCTAACCCTCAAGGAATTAAGCTCTTGCCAATCCCTTCCTGAAAGGTAGATAGTCTGTGACTTAGTTCTAGCCAAGAGAATATGGCAAAACAGATAGGAGGTCACTAGTATGATTATATCATCTAAGACTTCATCTTAGCAGATTTGAGCAAGAGAGTCTTTTGCTTACATGCTATGAGAGGAAATATGAGAAAAATCCTAGTAAAGAACTAAATTAGCCTTTAGATGCTGGTAGCGGTTCCCTAGCTGACTGCCAGAAATAAAACAACCTCTGTTCTACACCCACAAGGAATGGAATTCTGCCAGTGACCACCTGGACCTGAAAGAGAACCTCAAACTGAGAAAATGAGCACAGCCTAGTAAGTACCTTTTTTGCAGCTTCTTAAGGCTCTGCGCAAAAGACCTGTCTAACATCACTGGCCCATGAAAACTGAGATGATAAATACCTGTTGTTTTAAGCATCTAAGTTCATAGAAATTTGTTACACAGCAATATAAAAATAATATTCTCCCCATGAAGTGGGAAGACTAAAGGAGGAGAAAAGAATGGCTAGAGTCCAGTCTGTGGACTCAGAAGTCCATCTGTACAGACTGCCTTGCACTTTTTTAGCCCCCAGTCTGACATGGGCAGGTAATACTTCTGTTGGAGCTTACAATTCTCACAAAGAGAAGTGAATTAAGATAAAAGAAACCTAAGAGAAGACCTTATAGAAGCTCGTAATAGCAGCATCTTGCATAAAGCATGCTATTCTAGCTGAATTTTCATCCCTATGATGAAATACCTGAGAAATCCCACTTAAAAGAAGAAAGATTTATTTTGCTTCACAGTTTCAGAGATTTCAATCCATGGTCACTTGGCTCTGGTATTTCTGGATGTGTGGTAAGGCAGAACATGATGGTAGGGAGTATGTGTTGGAGCAAAGCTACTCATCTCATGGAGGCCAGAAACAAAGAGAAATACAAGAAGGTTCTGGAGGTCCCAATATGTCCTTCAAAGGCACACCTTGGATGACCTACTTCCTCAAGTAGACTCCACATCCTAAAGATTCCAGCACCTCACTGTAGTGTCATTAGGTGCAGATCAAATCTTTGACCCATGAGCTTTGGGGAAACATTTAAAATCTAAACAATAGCACATTCCCACATACAAACAGGCAAAAAGACATATACTGTAGTACTAGAATACTTTGCTTTGTTTGATAGTGTTGGGTTGTCATTTGTTGACTAGTCTTCAAGCATGTTTACAGTAACCAAATGGGGAAAGATGGTGACCACCACAGCAGCTTTGGGACAGTGAAAGATGCTTTAAAAATGTAAGCTTTTCTTACCAACCCCTGTCGGGCAAGAGGCAAGAAAAGTAATGGAGGGAGATGTGGAGGGGTGAGTTTCACTGTCCCCTTCTAAAAGGATCTCATCTTCACTCCAGATCTTCTGCTTCTGGCTCTAAAATTACAAGTCTACAAATTAAACTGTAATTCAGAAATTCTAGAAATGCAGATTATAGCTCCCTACACAGATCTAAGTTAGAATCTCTCACCATATACAAGTTTAATTAATATTTAATGAGATTCTACTCTGTGATAGCATTGCTGATAAAGTAGTGGATACAACTAATAAAATCTTCAAAGACATAGAGCTAAGAGTCTAATGGAAGACATGGGAAGGAAAATGTCAATTAAAATAACTGATAAGAAAATTGTGAATTCTCTATGAGCACAAAGTGAGACACTGCACACTTCCACAAGGTTCTAGGATGCAATCCCTACATATTACCAGAAATAATATGTGAACTGGGAAATGACAGATGAAAAGGAATTTATATAGCAGAGTATTCCAAGAAGAGGAAATATGTACCAACACTCTAAGGTCACCAAAGCAGCAGAATTTAAGTGTGAGTTTGGTGAGCAAGAAAAGGTAACTGTAAGGCAGAGGCATTTATTCACCATGTATTGATTGTCATTGCAATGCTAAGTAGATGGTGTATATTACCTTGTTTCATCTTCACAGCAACTGAGGCCCACAGTAGTTAAGTTTTTTTTTTGCCATATTCATGACACTGGTTAAATGATAAAATCAGGAACTAAATAAAACCTATCCAACTGGCTCCAAAGCCCACAGTTCTAACATTATAATGTCTTGGTCTGTAATTCAAATAAATATGCCAAGTAATCATCTTTCACCAACAGAGCTACTAATCCATAGGTGCAAATCTACCACAGGTTCTGGAATTTCTCTTACTTCAGGATCTCTGTCCAGTCTTTGACTTCTTTCCAATTACTGAGTTCTACTTACGTAGTCCCTGTAAAACAAGTCAGGTTTCTGACTCCCGAGACTGCCTAGAAACTAGAGTCCTGCTCTTGAGCTCAGTCCCTTTGCCTAGATGTCTCTTACCAGACTTCAAACACCAGGTTCGGCCTCTGTTTGGAGATTTCTTTACATTTTAGGATCATGGATATCCTCAAAATTGATTGTTTATTCCCTCCCCATAATTAGTATCTGGGATCTAGGCTTGCTCATCTAGCCAGACTATATACTGTGAGAGAACATCTATGCCACATGGAGATAGTAACGACTTTCCTTGGCATCCTACTGTGGCCAAATATTCAAATTTCAAAACCCCTTTGTTGACGTCATTTTCTCTGAATCCATGAGGCATACCAAATCTTTTTTGATGTCAGCTGTTAACAGTTAGAACTCAATTCCCATTCCTTTGTTTATCAGACCACTTTGGAACTAAGGGAGCTATAATTTCTCTTCTATAGATTGTTCAAAGATGTCAGAACCTTCATTAAAATAAGAACAAATAAAGCGGTTTTTCTCTAAGCAAATCAGAAATCCTTTAAGAATAACTCTATAATCATCATAAAGTGATGAGACTATCTCAACATGCAGACAAATTTTACAAAAATTTCCATCATTAAATGTATATTTTTACATTTTTCCTAGAACATCATTATACCTTATAATACTCTGTGACCTTCTGTAAGGTCCAAGTCCTAATGTCAGGAGGTTAGTTTGTTTACCTGTTTAATGTGCTTAGAAATGATTTTGCATTGAGACAGAATAAATGAACTGCTGAGTAAATAACCTTCACAATTTTCCTATATTATTGGATGTGATGTATTCTTTTTCTAACCATGATGGAGTTTTTAAACATAACTAGATCTTCAATAAAAACTTTACTATAAATGTGTTTTATACAAGTTAAGAATACCAATTTACAAGGGTCATCAACATTATTTTCTGTGCATTTTCCCACCAAATAAAGTTTTTCCATTCTGAAGGAGTCATTATTTGACAGTTCTGTCTAGCAGGTCTTTATTTCTTTTCAGTTCTAAATTGTTTGAACATGAGTTCAATTCCTAACTATCAATTTCCTGCTAGACTCCTTGCTGTCTAGCATCTAAACTACTTTCTTTAAGGCCAGCAGTGACCTTCCTTTCAATTTCAAGTGCAGTTTTCTCTATTCCTATATTTTGAACCCTTTTGCTCCCTTTTACATTATTGGCTTCTGCATTCTCAATTGCACTCTCTGGTTTCAGTAGTATAAGTTATACCTAATTTTTATAATATTCACAGACTCAGCTTCTATGCTGAGTCTCCCTATCTTAAGATTCTTCAGCTATCCATGTGTCTGAATTAGCATTACATATTTATAACAGAAATTTACAATTTACTTATATAGTATAATTAGTTATGGAGTGATCCCAATATTGGTGGCAAGGAAACTACAGAGATGACAAAGTCTATTATTATAGTCTAATAAAACCCATTGAATTTATCTTTCTATGATTGGTATACACAAGCAACTCAGTGCTTTGTTTTTCCCAAGTGCAAACACATTTTTTTTTACCAGTTTTTGGTTTCCCATAATACTCCTTCATTTGGCCATATTTATTTAACTAATCATTTGTTCTACACATTATACTCGTTGACAGAGGTTTAGTGGTGCCAAAACATTACTTTCAAAAAGATTATAGTCTACTGAAGAAAACTGACATTAATGAATTGCTCAACCGACAAATCCTTCAATTGAAATTCAGTGTTAAATATTGTTTTAAGACCTTGTGATAGGAAGCTCTGACATGGTAAGGAAAGCCAGGAAGTGCTTCCTTAAAGTATTTATTTATTTTTGTCCCAGAAGGTGCTTTTTTTTTTTAACATCGTATGGTGTCTTCATTTCATAAAGCACTTTTTAAACTGATATTTGAATAAGTATGTGAAGAAGGTTCAGAAGAACCTGCGAGCCAGAGGGAATGGCATAACTGAGGCTCAGTGGCAGAAAAAAGAGACTGTTAAAAGAGACAAGAGGAGATTGGAAATGTTGCTGGAACATGCAAATCACCATGCTGGGCCTTTTAAACCACACTAGTATTGCCCTTATTTTATGAGTATGGAAAGCCATTGCAGAGATTCAGGTGAACAAAAAACAACAACAACAACAACAAAAAAAAAAATGGAAGAGAAGCTGAGGAAGATCCTCTTCAAATATTCAGATATTTTCTGCATGGAGGACTGGATGGAATTTCCATCATAAGAATGATCATTTCCTTCCTGGTCTAATAATAGTTTAGATTTAGTTCTCTTTCACTTTGAGGCTCATTTGTTCTGTCTCTAGTTCACACCCTCTAAGTAGTGGGACTCTCCAAAGCTTCTTGTATATTTCATATCCTTTAAGTCATATAAGCACTACAATTTAATTCCATTACCTGTAGGATATATAGTGTGTGCTCTTTAATGGACACCACAAGCATAATATGCCTAAAATACATGAAAAAAAAGAATTTAGCTTCTTTCCTCTCTCTCTCCTTCCCTTCTTCCTCCCTCCCTTCCTTCCTTCCTTCCTTCTCTTAGGACCATGCTCTCTTGCTATTTTAAAGTTATCACTTGTAGCTACTCATGGAATATTACTGCAAAGATCTAGGGAAGCAGGGAGGAGTTTTCTAGGAAGTAGTTAGGCAACTATCTTTCTGGTCTATTCTGGTATGACCTGTCCTGCAGCCTCTTGTGCCTTGCTTGCCACAACACCTATTTTCTTGCAACAACATTTATCAGATCCTATTTTACCATCAACCAAAGTGCTTATAACATTGTAGGCATGGAAGGCTATACACACCATAATTGTCTTGTCCTTATTGGGTGCCATCTCTTTCTCTGTACTAGAACCTCACCATTATATTTTACCAGTAAGAAAACACAGAATAAAATTTTTTCGGACAGTCTTATGAAATAGCTGTGAAACTAGTTAATACTATGCTCTGTTCAAAAATGTAGGCTTAGATTCAATATATGAAAATCAATAAATGTAATAAACCACATTAACAGAAGCAAAGACAAAAACCACTTGATCATCTCAATAGATGCAGAAAAAGCCTTTGATAAGATCCAACTTCATTTCATGATAAAAGCTCTAAGAAAACTAGGAATAGAAGGAAAGTTCCTCAACATTATAAAAGCTATATATGACAAACCTACAGCCAGCATTATACTTAACGGAGAAAAATTAAAACCATTCCCTCTAAAATCAGGAACCAGACAAGGATGCCCACTATCTCCACTCCTATTCAACATAGTACTGGAATTCCTAGCCAGAGCAATTAGGCAAGAAGAAGGAATAAAAGGAATACAAATAGGTAAAGAAACTGTCAAAATATCCCTATTTGCAGACGACATGATCCTATACCTTAAAGACCCAAAAAACTCTACTCAGAAGCTTCTAGACATCATCAATAGCTATAGCAAGGTAGCAGGATATAAAATCAACATAGAAAAATCATTAGCATTTCTATACACTAACAATGAGCAAATGGAAAAAGAATGTATGAAAACAATTCCATTTACAATAGCCTCAAACAAAATCAAATACCTAGGTGTAAACCTAACAAAAGATGTGAAAGACCTCTACAAGGAAAACTATACACTTCTGAAGAAAGAGATTGAGGAAGACTATAGAAAGTGGAGAGATCTCCCATGCTCATGGATCGGTAGAATCAACATAGTAAAAATGTCGATACTCCCCAAAGTAATCTACATGTTTAATGCAATTCCCATCAAAATTCCAATGACATTCATTAAAGAGATTGAAAAATCTACTGTTAAATTTATATGGAAACACAAGAGGCCACGAATAGCCAAGGCAATACTCAGTCAAAAGAACAATGCAGGAGGTATCACAATACTTGACTTCAAACTATATTACAAAGCAATAACAATAAAAACAGCATGGTACTGGCACAAAAACAGACATGAAGACCAGTGGAGTAGCTAGGATTACAGACATGAACCATACTACCTTACTAGCTCATACTACCTTACTAGCTCATAGCTTTTATATAATGTTGTTAAAGTAATGTTAAAAATAAGTAAATGGAATAGTTCATTTACTAAAAAGGAGTATTAACTCCTTTCTATTTTACCAGTTGATTGGTAAAAAATTTTGTCATTCGGGATCACATAGTTTCTATCCCTAGCTGCTATCACTCAAGATCACTAATGCTTAGTAAACACTGATTCTTTCCCAAATTTTCATACTCTCCTAATTCTGTCACATATGACTATCCTCTGTATTCTTGAATAATTAGTCAACCAATTAAGTATCATCCATTACTTATAATTAATCATTAAAATGACAAATCTAATAACCATATCTGAAGTGTACTGAAGGAGATGATGCTCTTGGCTTTTCCTATTCCTTTAACGTATCAGAATGCTTTAAGGAGTCCCAGATAATCCTACATCCTGTCTCCTTTTTTCCTAAATATAGTTTTATTATATTAATGTATTCTAAAACATTAATAATAAAATGGGGTCAGTATAGTACTTCCATATAAGTTGTACTTTAAACAAGTTAACCCCTCCATTAATTTCTCATTCCTTGCTCCTTATACTCCTGTTTTAATTCAGTATTTGATAGTTTTCCTTGAACACTGCATGTAGTATATTTCTACCCTCTTTCCCCAGTCAGTATCCTTTCTTTTCCCTAATCCTGCTGACTCCCTCCCCTAGACTGTGCCCCTTTCACAATGTCCCATGGTCATCATCGTCCATCTTAGTCCTCATCAAGATGTTAGGTGTAGGTTCCCACCTCCTATCTCTTTTAAGAAGCCTTTTTCATTTACTCAAATCTACAGTGATCTATGCCATCTCTCATCATAGACTTTGTAAATTTCAAAGACTGAATTTAATCCTCAAACCCAGTAGAGCCCGTTATCCTTTGTAGTTTATTTACAACCAGCATCTGTTCTGATACTTTGGTGACAATTCTCAGTTCTCCTTCACTCCTTCTTCCACTCATATGAAAAGCAAAATCTTTATTTGCACACTGTGTTTTCTCCTTACATTTTGGCTTTGTACTAATTAGGGGCCTCTCTATGTGAAATGTCCCTTGTCCATCTTCACCTGGAAAATTCTCTACTTATTTTTAAAAATGAAGCAGTTCATGTTGGCAATAATGGCACCAATAGGTTTCGGTTCTTACTGCACCCTTAAGCTTCTGTTTCCCAGGGTCATGGTCCTGCCTCAAGTCTAGCTTGAATTCTCCTTCTGCCCGAACCTCAATCAGCATAAACCATAAGATCCTAACCAATCAGATTATGCCGAGTCTCATTGAGGGGTATTTAAGCCCCTGCCTCTCTCTCTCTCTCTCTCTCTCTCTCTAAGTTTTCTCCCACTCCCACCTGGCAATAAAAAAAATCTCTTGGCCAGATCACTCCTCTCCGTGTGGTCACTTTTGGGGCCTACATTTGCCTATATTTAGTGCCATGACTCAGAGCGGGATTCCCCACTAATCCTGGTGGGACCCCAATTCCGACTCACTCCATGACCACCCTGAGGATGTGACTGGCCAGGACTCATCCTCTCGATTGCCCTCACTCACATCCAACACTGGACATCCTTTTGGTGAGTCCACATACCCTATTGGGCTCTCTTTGTGGTCTCTCCCTTCGGTGTCTCCAGGGTTCCAGCATCCCCCACTTTCCGATCATCTCTGGGGATCAGATGGTGGAGGAAAGGCCTCTTTCCCAATCAGCCTAAGCATGGGTCTATCTTTGTCATTCTAGGTCTCAGAGGCTGCCCTCCGAAAAGACCGGCACCGGGTGACCCACAGCCCCCTCGGCCTTTTGGCCCTACAAGCCACTAGAATGCAGTGATGACTGCTTTTCGTGCACCTTGTAGCATTCTAGGATATTTGAGCTGTGTGGGGATGCCCTGCGATTCATAATATCCTCCCAACCCCTTTTCGGTCCCACCATGGGCCTCCTCCTCTTTGCCATCTGACTTCTGCTTTTGCACTCAAATCTGGCCCACTTATCCTTTAGACAACCAAATTCACGGGCCCCTTTTCAGGTCTTTAGATCCCAACCTTTTATGGGACATATAACCACTGAGAGCAATTGGGACGATGGAGAGAGATTCCATTATATCCAAGCTTTTATATACCTCCATCTAAATCTGGCTCTCTGCACCACTTGCAAACGACAACATGTACTTCAAACCCTCCCTCTGTACTTTCTGTTCCCCTGCGCAGATTTTATTAGCCTGTAAACCAGTTTCTAAATCAGCCAATTCCTCTCCCAAACCTCCTCCTTCCCCATGAGAACAGATTTCTTGCACTGCTTACCATACCTATCTCCTCCTATCTTCCTGAAAAACTTTCTCCATCATGGAGTTAAGCAAGCCACTCATTGCCAATTCTGGCCTCAAAGGTGGTTCCAGCTCTGGAAGATCTCATGCTCCCTTCTTGTGGGCTGAGACCAAGCCCCAGATTTATTTATTCAGATATGCCTCATGCTACATTGGTGGAGTCCTGTTTGATTACGGCATCTGACAACTGCTTCTCTTCCCCCCCCAATCTAATGTCCCTTTTTCCTGAGACAGTGACCAGAGAGTGGAGGTTTCATTTTGCTGAAAGCATGCCAGTACCAGCAACCTAGAGACACAGGTGATGCCTAATCCCTTAAGCATGTGTCGTGCCTCCAGGCTCTGCCTTCCCCTCCCTTACCTAAGATGTCAGCTCACCTTTTCTGCCTCCTCCATGGTCTCACCACATGTCCTTTGTCTCTGTCTTCCTTCCCCTCCCTGGGCTTACTGGGACCTTCCCTCCCATGAAAAACTTGTAACAAGGTACCTTATGGCTTAAGTTATTCCAACTAGTTTGCCAGGCCTCTCAGTCTAACCTAACTATAAATCAGCTGCTTTAAAAAAGCACTTACAAAAAACTGCAGCTGCCACGCTCACACTGTAACTCCACCCCCACAAGGGGAGGAGGGAAAGCAAACAGGCATACCTGTGCACAGGATGCCAGTTTCTGGACACAGCAAAAACACCTGCCATAGCTAAGAAAATCCACAGAGAGGACCCAGTACATCCTGGGTCACCAGCCACAAGTGGCGATGGCTGTGGCCCACCGCCATGTCCCTTAGAATAAACACGCACAGAGTACACAGGAAGGAGGAAAGGGCAACAGGCCACGGGATCAGGCCCAGGCAGTCAGGGACATCTGTCCCAGGTGTGTGTGGAGGGAGTGGCACCTTGCACAAGTCCTGCTTCTAGCCCCACCTTACACCTCAGGGCATCAGACCCAGCCCTTGTAAGCCAATTGTTAGCTCAAGGTTATAGTTCCAGAAATAACAAAATAGACATTACTGTGGTCTCTAAACTTCTCATTTAGAATTTTCTATACCTTTGGCCTCAACATAAATTTTTCCCTCCAAATAATAACACTAGTTGCCCTGTATGGTACTATTATTGGCCTGAAATGCCCTCTGAATGCCCTTCTCTAACTTTACAAATGATTTCTTTGTTAAAAAGGTAGACTTTATTAAAGAGGCTGCCTGCTGTTAGCTAAAGACAGGATCCTAACATTTTGTTTCTTTCTAGATGGGACCTGCATCTTCCAGTCTCCTGGCTGGTAGATGTTGGAAGCTTTGTACTGATGTTGGCCTCAGTATGCCTTGGGTGACCAAGAGAAGTGGCCTTCACAGGGTTCCTTAAATTACAATACCATAGTCCAATTAGACCTTTTCTATAAAAGTAAAAACGTAAACTGAGATCCCCTATACAAATTTCTACCCTCTAAGGCACTCCAATACTCAGAACCTCTTAACGAGTGCTTCCCTCTTCAACAGGCAATGGTAGGAAGAGGGCAAGTCGTATGTCCCCCTCCAGTTACCAGATCTAAGGGAAATTTAAAAAACTTCCAAACAGTTGTACTGATGCCCAGACAAATACGTTCAATCCTTTATCTCTGTGATCCAAACCTTTCAACTGATATGAAATGATATTATGCTTCTACTAGACCAGACTCTTATCTCATTAGAGAAGCAATGGGTTCTGGCCCAGGCCACTCAGGTTGGAAATGATTATATGGCTCAAGCAGTAGAGTGCCGCTTTACCTGAGTTCAAGCCCAGTACAGCCAAAGTAAAAAATAATAATATTAATATTTGGGGCTGAGGAAGTAGCTCAATTGGAGAATATCTGCCCAGCATGTACAAAGCCCTGGGTTCAATTCCCCAGCATTATTACAAAAAAAAAAATGGTAAAGAAGATAAGTGGCATTAATATCACTTCAGTCATCTCATAGTAAAAAACAGTTTAACCTAGACCAGAGCCCGAGGACCAGAACAGTTCAGAGACCTGCTCTCCAGAGTGTCAGGTGTCAATGTAAAATAGCAACTTTACTTTACAACAACAACTTAAAAAAAAATCTTCTTACCTTTCTACAGCATCTTAAGAACACTATCAGAAAGCATACCATGGTGGACTCAGTGTCACAGGTGAGAGAGGTTCTCCTCAAAGATAAATTTCTAACAGTCAGCCCCAGATATTTGTAAAAAACTCAGACTGTGGCTGAAGGGAAAAAGTCATTGAACCAAGTAATACAGCTAGCCATGTCTGTATTTATAGCTATGTCTGCATGTCCGGGACCTTACTAACAGGAGAGAAAAAGATAAGAGACACCATGGCCTCATGCTGCTCTCAGAGTGCCCCACCTGACTGGGGCCTGTATCCTGAACTTGCTACCATGGTGGACAAGAGGGGAATTCCTGCAGAGAATGCTTAAAGGGGACAGCCCAAGAGACAGCCCCAACTCCCAACCGGGACCCTGCCCTCTGCAAGGGTAACCACTGTGGGTCTAAGTGCCTCCGTCATGAGATGGAAGGCGAGGTACCTCCTCGTATGGATTGATGGGTCCAAGCCTCCTGGCCACACTCCATATCTTGGCATCAATGTTGAGGAGCCATAATGGCAGAAAAACGAAAGGTCATTTTCCTCCTAGATAATGGAGCCCATTTCTCTGTTTTACCTTTTTCTCCTGGTCCCCGGTCCAATGACAAAAGTTATCATTCAGGGCAAATCTGGCCAGCCCTAGAGTGCTAGTTTACCTGGCCTCTGGCCTGCTCTTGGGGAAGACTTCCTCTTCTGTCACTCTTTCCTCATAGTACCTAAAACTCCAGTGACCCTGCTGGGACAGGATTTACTATCTCAATTAAAGCTCAAATTCTTCTTCCCCAGGCAGCCATCTCTGCTGCCCCTTCCTTCAGGAACAAAAATATTCCACAGTGTGGACTGATGAGATGAGTGTAGGGTGAGCCAGGACGGCCCTCCCTATTCAAATAAAACACAAAAATCCCTCACAGTTTCCACACCTAAAACAATATCCCCTCAAGCCAGAGGGATCATGAGGCCTTATGCCTATTCCTAAAAACAATATGGGTTACGAATTAGTTGTCCAGCCCTATAATGAATTTAAAATTCTTATAAAAGTTAATTTTAAAATACAAGTTACAAAGTAAACAACTGGAAAGGATATAGATAGGTAATAAATGTATCATTTGGGAAGTTAAAGGAAAAAGGAATGGTTTTTTGGATAAAAAGGGATTTTGGAAAGAAGGGTTTGTCCTAAAGATTGTTTCAAATAGGAAGGATAAGGAAAAACCATCAAAGGGTTTAGTATGTTGTATGAAGGTCTGAGTAAGTTTGAAAAGTGTATAATAAAAGGTTTGGTGTGTGATAAAGTTAAAGTTGAATGTAATCTAAGAGTTGCCTAAAAGATTTTTAGGGTCATGTCAAACTAAAATCAAATCCTCTATGTCTATAAAATAACAAGGTTATCTTAACATTGTTCTGCTCTGAGTAACATCTACAAAAAACCATTACAGAGAAAGATTTTATCAAAGAAATTATTTGTTTTTTCTGCTGATATTGTCAAGCTTTAAGTACTACTAAATCAGAGTTCATTTACATATTTGCTTATGTGTCTTAATTGACCACCTTGTAACAGTGTTATATTATACACATCAAGACCCCCTTACAGGATGCCTGCTACAATTACTCAACTCCCTACACAAGGATAGTTGGCTGATACCCATCATGCAGAGGTTGGAGGATTGGCTCGAGACTCTTTACAACCTGTGGCTGCAAGGGACCTTCATCAACTTCAGGGAAGAAGATATTTTCATTTTTGGAGCCTGGGTGTATGCCATCATGAGGCTCAGCACCCCAACATTGTTTGCCAACTAACCCTCCCTTCTCCTATGCCACCCCTTGCCAGCTCAAAGAAGTCAGAGCAAACACAACGCCCCCCTTCCTTAACAAACAAAAAAGGGAGGAATGTTGGCAATAATGGCACTGATAGGTTTCAGTTCTTACTGCACCCTTAAGCTTCTGTTTTCCAGGGTCAAGGTCCTGCCTCAAGTCTAGCTTCAATTCTCCTTCTGTCCCAACCCCCCAATCAGCATGAACCATAAGATCCTAACCAACCATATCATGTTGAGTCTTACTGAGGGGTATTTAAGTCCCTGCCCCCCTCTCTCTCTCTCTCTCTCTCTCTCTCTGAGCTCTCTCCCTCTCTCACCCGGCAATAAAGACTCTCTTGGCTAGATTATTCCTCTCCACATGGTCACTTTTGGGGCCTACATTTGCCTACAGTTCATTTTAAAGACATTCTTGACTTTTAAATGTAGAATGAGTCACTTCCTGGTACCTTGTGTATATCTGTGTTTTATATCTGTGATATAAAACATTATAATGAATTATAATTATTTATGTCCAACTTTGTATTACTCTTTGCACCGTGAATTCCTTGAGAGCAGCAGGGGTGTTTTATTCACTGTCAGCCTGCTATAAATGCTCAATAATTGTGTGCCTAAGTTTTCAATAATTTGTGGAATTAATCAAAGTTCTCAGAATTGAGGAAAAGCAACTTGGTTGAATTAGTTGATTATTTTCATGTTTTACAGTTTGATGAATGCCTTGATTCTACAAGTTTATAAACTAGGAAAGATGACTTTTTTATTCTTTTCTCTATTTGTAACGTTGTTAGAGTCTCCATTAAAACAAAAAAAAAAAGAAAACAAAGAGCACACACCTACACACACATGCACAAACTAATTTTACAAATAGACACTCTTTAAGAGCATGTGAAAAACTATTTTAAAAATAGTATTTTAGCTTAATTCCACCACCTCTCATCACATACATGATAATGAGTTGTTGGAAAGGGGAGAATGTGATTTCTCTCTTTCTCTCTCTCTCTCTATATATGTATAACTATTTATACATATATATTTATATACATAGAAAAAATATATTTTTTCTTTGTCTGATAGAATAAAAGAAAATCTTTTATCAGACAAAGTAAGAGACTGTGATTTCTCTCTCTCTCTCTCTCTGTGTGTGTGTATATATATATATATATATATATCAGACCAAGAAAATCTTTTATAATTACAGCCATCAAACTCTTATTGACTCATGAAAAATATGATAAAAGTAATTGAGTGAAACTGGGTGAAAAAGTAAAAGACTTTCACTTGTGTTCTACATTTATATTTGTTTGTATATAAATATACAATACTCTGTTATAAAATTTTAGAGTTAGAAAAATCAACTAAAAGTTGCTTAATCTAATTTTTCATAAAATGAAAAGATTTCACTTATAAAAGTGAGATCTAAGCATACAACATATCTTATTTGTAATTGGTAGTAAACCTTTGCCTAATACTAACTCTTCCTGAAATCACTAAGTTTTAAAAGTAGTTAGGGGAGAGCAAAGGTTAATATACCAGAGTTTTCATGATGGTAAATAGCAATGTTTAAAATTAATAAACACACACAAACACACAACACATACTACTGAGAAATTCAGTAACAGCAAAAAATCTGAAAACACACTACAAATACAAAAATGCACTATTTAAGCATTTACTACATGTCAGGTACTGTTTTTAGTTTTATAGGATTAGTTCACAAAACTTTCACAGTTATGATGTAGACATTTTCATTCTTCTCATTTTTAATATGAAGACATGAAAGCCTGAAAGGTGTATGAGAAGATGTTATACTAACATAGTCTTGTCATAAACCATAGTCTTACCATAGTGCATGCAAACAAACAAGTGTCTGAAAACATCTGCTATTTTCTTGCTCAACTGAGCAGAACTGTTTACTAACTCAATCATACACTCTTCTATAAGAATCAAGAAAAGTTTTGAGAAGTTAACTTTACACTATGTCTCTCTGTCAATCACAGCAGATTTTATCCTGCATTATCCCTACTACAGTTTTTCACTCAGCTCAGTGTTTCCTCTGATGATATTTTAATACCAATATTAAACTTCCTCATTGCAATACCAATATCAAACTCCATTTGAGGTATAGTACATTTTTGACAATGATGCAAATGTTGTGATATAGAGCTAAGAGTTTTCCAATATGTCTTGACAACATGGTTAGAACCACTTTTGTATGAACACTGTGGCCAAGATGCTGTGTTTACAATGCGTAGTTCCTCAACACTGAATCCAGTAGCACAGAAAAAGCAGCCAAGTATTTGTTTGGAGTAGAATTTAACTTTAAATACTCCCTGATCTCAATTTGTTTTCTTTATCCCAAACATTATTGAAATTAACTCGGGCATATCATTAGGTAAAAATAGCTAAATTCCAAAGCCCAATGCCTTATAAAACTTCTTGGCAAAATACCCAGTGCTTAGTAATCCTGGCACTGCTAATGGGGCAAGCCTCTCCGTCTATAAGGGGAAGAGCGCAAAACAGCTTTCTAATTTATTAACCCTGATAAGGGCACTTTACTAGGTCAAGTCTTCTGAGTCTAAATGAAAAGCAGGTAATCATATTCATACTTCTAATTACTGAATTCCAATTTTACTTCCTATTTTGCACATTTCATATGGTCATTACTAAAATTACTAAAGCAACTATATACAGGGCTATTATTTTATTAATCTGTGATATTACATGAGTGAAATACTTTGTGCTAAATCAAATTTGTAGGTAAGCTTGAATTGTTTCACAACATACATGCATGTCAATAGACTCTTCAGAGGCTAATTAAATGATAGCATCTAAAAATGGTTTATCTTCAACTGATGGGTTCTATGTACAGATTGATTTTTTTTTTCAGGAAGTTATACCTCAGGCCTTTTTTCCTTTAAAGTCACTGAGCATCTGTAATGAAATTTTATATCAGTTTTGGTTCAGTTGCCCTAGGAGCTATTATTAATATTATCCTCTCTACTAAAAAAATGGACCTTTACCTACATATTGTCTTCTGTTTGCTTATTCAAATACAAACTATATTACCTGAAAGATATTAACTATGTAACTAAAAGATAAAATTCCTCCATTTCTCATTCTCTATTTATATTACTAGACTCTGTCAAAAGCCAAACAAGTGTAAACTCAATGTAGTATGACTAAAGACTTTATTATAAAATAGAGGATGAAAACAAAGCCAGATTGTTTGTATACACACTAAAAATATGGACAACTTTGTTCAAAAGTGCTTGATGATGTTTTGGAATCTGCTAAAAATTGAACATTTCACTTTTGTAATACTGAAGTGGTCACATTCAGAATCAAGCATGACTTATAAAATAATTGATAGACATTTTCACAAAATCCAACCATCAAGTATGCGGAAATCTATTTTAGATTAGAACATATCTGACAATTTAAATAACTATGGAAACACCAAAAGTACAAATAAGTTCATCTTCAACTCATGTTTCTTGTTTCCTAGAAGGTTCTTGATTATTCAGCTATGCTTTAAAATAAACACTGTATTTATCATAACTTAAAGATGAGAACTTGTCAGATACAAAGAAAAATTATATAGTGTGCACAAGTGCAGTATCTTTTACAGTGCTGAGTTATAAATGCTGAGCATCTGTTCCTGTCTTTTCTTCCCTCTGTCTTTCTTATCCAGGCACAAATTGAGACAGCATATGAGAAAATACAATCCTGGCAAGTCTCCCTTAGGATTTTATGAGCGCTCCTTATTGCACTAAGGGTATTACTAAATGTGTAAAATTTTAAAAGAGGGATTAAGAGATAATATATGGCCACACCTAACATTAAGATGCCTCACAATTAGACCTTAAAAGACTCCAATTGCAATTTTGGTATTTTGAGCCAACTGTATTACTTTTGAACTGGTTTTGAGTTTCTGAAGTTTGTCTAACAGGAAAATTTGGATTCCATTTTGGTCTTTAGCAAGGAAGGGATGATACATATTAAAACAGGGGGTTTAAAGAGATCTGTTGTGATTTGCATAAAAAATAAAGGCCTTGAGCTTATCTTGTTGCTGCCCTGAACCTGTCTTGTTGCTACCCTAAGGAAAATTCTAATTTACACATGGGTTAAAAGGTTTTTCTGTGAGTGCGCTGTTACTTGTTTTTCTGTGTCTTTGTATATGTCTTTCTTGAGTTTATGATTGACTTAATTAATGGAGGCAAAAATTCTAAGGCTGCAACTACATCTTGTTAGAGATTTTCTTTTGCTTCAGCCACCAAGATAAGCCTCTAACAAAGTGAGTTCTAAAACAGTATCGGGCACAACTTAATTTGCTTCTAGAATTCCAGCTCATCTATGCACACTTCATTGACATTTATGGCATGCCTAATTTAAAAATTTTTTTGGATATGCATGTGTTTAAACATCTTTAGGATGATTTTATTTATTATAGAGTTAATGTAAAGAAATTGGTGCTTCTAGTTTCTTCTTTTCTCCACCTCTTCTGCTACTAGTTCTTAAAATAAACCAGGTTTTCAAGTTTTTATTTCAACCATGTTTAACTGAAATACAGGCATTATTTTCTGGACAGTAATCTTGATCTGTTACATCCTATCTTAAATGTAATTTATATTCAATTTGTTGGCAATAATGGCGCCAATAGGTTTCAGTTCTTACTGCACCCTTAAGCTTCTGTTTTCCAGGGTCATAGTCCTGCCTCAAGTCTAGCTTGAATCCTCTTCTGCCCCAACCTCCAATCAGCATGAACCATAACATCCTAACCAATTAGATCATGCTGAATCCCACTGAGGGGTATTTAAGCCCCTGCCCTTCCTGCTTCTCTCTCTTGGCTCTCTCTGCTCTCTCCCTCTCCCACCCGGCAATAAAGAATATCTTGGCCAGATCACTCCTCTCCATGTGGTCAGTTTGGGGCCTATATTTCCTTACATTTGGTGCCATGACTTGGAGCAGGGCTCCCCACTAATCCTGGTGGGACCCCGATTCCAACTCACCCCACAACCACCCTGAGAACGTGACTGGCCAGGACTCATCCTCCCGATCGCCCTGCTTGCATCCCAAACCGGACATTCTTTGGTGGGTCCACATACCCTTCTCAGTCTCTCTTTGAGGTCTCTCCCTTCAGTGTCTCTGGGGTTTTCAAACACTCCCCCGTTTGGCTATCTCTGGGTGGCTCAGGCGGCAGAAGGATTCCCTCAGTTGTCGGGCTTGGACCTATTTTGTCGTAGGTCTCAGAGACCCCTCTTCAAAAAGCCTGGGGCCAGGTGACCCATAGGCCTCAGCCATTCGGCCCAGCACGCCACAAGAACTCAATGATGATTGATTTTCCTGGGCATTTTGCTGTTGTCGGGTATTTGTGCTGTGCGAGGATGCTCCACAGTACATAATATCCTCCTCTCCCATTACGGGACCAGGTCCCACACAATGGGTGCCTCTACATCCTCTTTACCATCTAACTCCCCATTGAGATGCCTTCTCAATAATTTAGACACCTTGGGTTTTACCCCAGATGTAAAACCAAAAATTTAATCCGCGTTTGCACTCAAATCTGGCGCACTTATCCTTTATGCAACCAAAATCACTGGCCCCTTTTTGGGTCTTTAAATCCCAACCTTTTATGGGACATATAACCACTGTGAGCAATCGGGACGATGGGGAGAGATTCCATTTTGTCCAAGCCTTTTCATACCTCCATCTAAATCCGGCTCTCTGACTTCAAATCCTCCCTCTGTACTTTCTGTTCCCCTGCGCAGATTCTATCAGCCTGTAAACCAGTTTCTAAATCAGCCAATTCCTCTCCAAACCTCCTCCTTCCGCATGTAAGCAGACTTCTTGCACTGCTTACCATACCTATCTCCTCCTATCTTCCTGAAAAACTTTCCCCATCATGGAGTTAAGCAAGCCACTCCTTGCCAATTCTGGCCTCAAGGTGATTTCAGCTCTGAGAGAGCTCATGCTTTATTGGGTGACCGGAGAGTGGAGGTTTCATTTTGCTGAAAGCATGCCAGTAGCAATCAATGGGAGCAACCTAGAGGCACAGGTGATGGCTAATCCCTCAGGCCTGTGTCATGCCTCCAGGCTCTGCCTTCACCTCCCATACCTAAGTTGTCAGTGCACCTTTCTGCCTCCTCCATGGTCTCACCACGTGTTCTCTGTCTCTGTCTGCCTTCCCCTCCCTGGGCTTACTGGGACCCTGCCTCTCATGAAAAACCTGTAGCATGGTACCTTATGACTTAAGCTATTCCAAATAGTTTGCCAGGCCTCTCAGTCTAACGTAACTTTAAATCAGCTGCTTTACAAAAGCGCTTACAAAAACCTGCAGCTGCCACACTAACCTTCTAACTCGCCCCCAGAAGGGGAGGAGGGAAAGCAAACAGGAGCACCTGTGCACAGGATGCTGGCTCCTGGACACAGCAAAGCACCTGCCATAGCTAAGAAAATCCATAGAGAGGACCCAATACATCCTGGGCCACCAGCCACAAGTGGCAATGGCTGTGGCCTGCCGCCATGTCCCCTAGAATAAACGCATGCAGAGTACACAGGAAGGGGGGAGGGGCGACAGGCCATAGGATCAGGCCTAGGCAGTCAGGGTCATCTGTCCCAGGTGTGTGTGGAGGGAGTGGCGCCTTGCACAAGTCCTGCTCCTAGCCCCACCTCACACCTCAGGGCATCAGACCCAGCCCTTGTAAGCCAATTGCTAACTCAAGGGTATAGTTCCAGAAATAACAAAATAGACATTACTGTGGTCTCTAAATTTCTCATTTAGAATTTTCTATACCTTTGGCCTCAACATAAATTTTTTCCCCCAATATTAACACTAGTTGTCCCATATGACACTGTTATTGGCCTAAAATGCCCTCTGAATGCCCTTCTCTAACTTTACAAATGATTTCTTTGTTAAAAAGGTAGCATTTTATTAAAGAGGCTGCCTGCTGTTAGCTAAATGACAGGATCCTAACATTTTGTTCTTTCTAGACGGGACCTGCATCTTCTAGTCTTCTGGCTGGTAGATGTTGGAAGCTTTGTACTGAGGTCGGCCTCAGTATGCCTTGGGTGACCAAGAGAAGTGGCCTTCACAGGGTTCCTTAAATTACAATACCATACTCCAATTAGACCTTTTCTATAAAAGTAAAAAAAAAAATAAATAAATAAACTGAGGTCCCCTATACAAATTTCTTTCATTAGAAAAGCAATTGGTTCTGGCCCAGGCCACTCAGGTTGGAAATGACTATATGGTTCAAGCAGTAGACTGCCACTTTACAAACATAAAGTCCTGAGTTCAAGCCCAGTACAGCCAGAGTAAAAAATAATAATAATATTTGGGGCTGAGGAAGTAGCTCAATGGGAGAGTGTCTGCCCAGCATGTGCAAAGCCCTGGGCTCAATTTCCCAGCATTACTAAAAAAAAAATTAAAAATGGTAAAGAAGATAAGTGGCATTAATGTCACTTCAGCCATCTCATAGTGGAAAAAACATAATTTAACCTGGACCAGATCCCTCATTCTTCAAGTGAGGAAACTGAGGCCCAGAACAGTTCAGAGACCTGCTCTCCAGAGTGTCAGGTGTCAATGTAAAATAACAACTTTACTTTACAGCAACAACCTATCAGAAAGCATGCCACGTGGACTCAGAGTCACAGGTGAGAGAGGTTCTCCTCAAAGACAAATTTCTATCAGTCAGTCCCAGATATTTGTAAAAAACTCAGACTGTGACTGAAGGGAAAATGTCATTGAGCCAAGTAACACAGCTAGCCATGTCTGTATTTATAGCTATGTCTGTATGTCCAGGACCTTACTAACAGGAGAGAAAAAGATAAGAGACACCATGGCCTCATTGCTGCTCTCAGAGAGGGCCCCACCTTACTGGGGCCTGTATCCTGAACTTGCTACCATGGTGGAGAGCAGGGACACTTCTGGAGAGAATGCCTAAGGGGGGACAGCCTGGGAGACAGCCCCACTGCCAACTGGGACCCTGCCCTCTGCAAGGGTAACCACTGGAGGTCTAAGTGCCCCTGTCACCAGATGGAAGGCGAGGTGCCACCTCCTATAGATTGATGGGTCCAAGCCTCCTGGCCACACTCCACTTCTTGGCATCAATGTTGAGGAGCCATAATGGCAGAAAAACAAAAGGTCATTTTCCTCCTAGACAGTGGAGCCCGTTTCTCTGTTTTACCTTTTTCTCCTGGTCCCCGGTCCAATGACAAAAGTTGTTCGGGGCAAATCTGGCTAGTTCCTAGAGCACTAGTTTACCTGGCCTCTGGCCTGCTCTTGGGGAGACTTCCTCTTCTGTCACTCTTTCCTCATAGTACCTAAAACTCCAGTGACCCTGCTGGGACAGGATTTACCATCTCAATTAAAGCTCAAATTCTCCTTCCTCAGGCAGCCATCTCTGCTGCCCCCTCCTTCAGGAACAAAGATATTCCACAGTGTGGACTGATGAGATGAGTGTAGGGTGGGCCAGGCAGGCCCTCCCTATTCAAAGAAAACTCAAAAATCCCTCACCATTTCCACACCTAGAACAATATCCCCTCAAGCCTGAGGGATGATGAGGCCTTATGTCTATTCCATAAAACAATAAGGGCTACTAATTAGTTGCTCCAGCCCCTATAATAAATTTAAAATTCTTATAAAGTTAATTTAAAAACATGAGTTACAAAGTAAACAACTGGAAAGGATATAGATAAGTAATAAATGTATTTTTTGAAAAGTTAAAGGAAAAATAAATGTTTTTGGATGAGAAATGATTTTGTAAAGAAGGCATTTGTCCTAAAGATTGTTTCAAATAGGAAGAATAAGGACAAACCATCAAAAGGGTTTAGTATGTTGTATGAAGGTCTGAGTAAGTTTGAAAAGTGTATAATAAAAGGTTCGGTGTGTGATAAAGTTAAAGTTGAATATAATATAAGAGTTGCCTAAAAGATTTTTAGGGTCATGTCAAACTAAAATCAAATCCTCTATCCAGAGGAAGATTTTATCAAAGAAATTGTTCTTGTTTTCTGCTGATCTTGTCAAGCTTTAAGTACTACTAAATCATAGTTCATTTACATATTTGCTTATGTGTCTTAAATGAACACCTTGTAACAGTGTTATCTGAATATGGTACAAACATTTAAAAGGTTAAAAGTGTCAATTTATATAAAATAATGAGCTAAAGCTTTCTTTTATCCAAGAGTGTTACATTTAAATCCTGACAGTCCCAGCCTCCCACGGGTCACCTACCTAGGTGTGGCCTTAAAGGGACAGACTCACTCACTGAGTCATAAATGCATCAACCCAATCTTCTGTTTCCCAAGGCCCATACCATAAGACAGATTACAGCTTTCCTGGCAGTTATAGGATTTTGCAGAATTTAGATTCCTAGGTATGTAGTCCCTGAACAGACACCTTTTAATGCTCCTCCTAATATTCCTATTTGGGTCTTAGATAATGTATGGCCACCCATTTCTCTTAGAAAATCTTACCTGCAAAGACTCTACTCCTCTGGCTGACTACCTGCCTTCTCAGGGAACTTCTCAGAGAGCATGCAAACCAGATCCTGACCCACCCTATAACAATTTCTGTTAAACTAGGGCATCTTGTTCTCCAAAAGGATCTTCTACCCTTTCCATTGGGACTTTGATGGACCAGCCCTCATCTGGTCATTCTCATGACACCCACTGCTGTCAAGCTCAGTGGGTTTCCCCAATGGTGGCACCTCTCAAGAAACAATTAGAAAATGGAGAAGGGAGTTGGAGGACTCTTGGAATCCTCTAGGGAACAACATTTCACAGTGGTTCTCCTGGCCAATGCCCATCCTAATGCCTATGTTTCTTGCTCTCCTATTCTTAAGCTTCCTCCCTTGTATCATACTGCATGTCTGCTATTGCTAATCAAAAATTTAACCAGTTGTAACTCCAGGGTTACCAACCTCTCCAAAACACCAGGATAGTTGGCTGATACCCACCATGCTGAGGTCAGAGGATTGGCTCAAGACTCTTTATGACCGATGGCTACAAGGGACCTTCATCAACTTCAGGGAAGAGGAAATCTTCATTTTCGGAGCCTGGGTGTACACCATCATGAGACTTACTACCCCAACGCCATTTGCCAACTAACCCTCCCTTCCCCTACACTGCCCCTTCCCAGCTCGAAGAAGCCAGAGCGAACACAACGCCCCCCTTCCTTAACAAACAAAAAAGGGAGGAATGTTGGCAATAATGGTGCTGATAGGTTTCAGTTCTTACTGCACCCTTAAGCTTCTGTTTTCCAGGGTCACAGTCCTGCCTCAAGTCTAGCTTGAATCCTCCTTCTGCCCCAACCTCCAATCAGCATGAACCATAACATCCTAACCAATCAGATCATGCTGAGTCCCATTGAGGGGTATTCAAGCCCTTGCCCCTCCTGCTTCTCATTCTTGGCTCTCTCTGCTCTCTCCCTCTCCCACCCGGCAATAAAGAATATCTTGGCCAGATCACTCCTCTCCATGTGGTCAGTTTGGGGCCTATGTTTCCTTACACAATTCTCTTTCATAATTGGATCTATTAACAAATGTGTCTTTAAGGTACTTGTATAGACAGTATAAAATTGCCTTTCTTCATGGGTCTATACAGTAAAAATATAAGGCTAATTGAAAAATAATTTTATTTAATTTTAAAATTCTTATAAAAGTTATTTTAAAATACAAACTACAAAGTCAACAAGTAAAAAGGATACAAAAAGTTGTGGTTTGGGGAAAAGTTAAAGGGAAAAAGAGAGTGCTTTTGAATGAGAAAGGATTTTGTAAAGAAACTTTTGTCTTAAGGATTGTTTAAAAAATAAAAGAGGGATAAGGACAAACTTAGAAGATTCAGAATGTTGTATGAAGGGTCCTGAGTAAGTCTTAAAAGTGTATAATGAATGGAGATTATAAAAGTTTATGTGTATAATTAAGTTGACTGTAATTTAAGAGTAGTACCTGCTAAAAACTGGCTTATAGGAAAGTTTTTTTTTTCTCCCCGAGATAAATAAATAATTGTTTATTTAACTATTGGGCTTTTGACTATTTAAGAAACCGAGTTTTAACTAAATCAGCTCATTTAAGTATCTGTCTTTTATTGATTTTAAATACATTTAACGTGTTAAAAATGTGTAGACTGTATACCTAAATTTTATTTAAATGATATGTAGAAGTCTATAGGATTAAAGTTACATAAATTTAATACAAAGCAACCAACACTCCTCCACTAGAAAGCAAGTCTGTTTGGGGGGGGGGGGCACTGTATTCCTAAACTTGTAAGAGGTCTAAAAACTTTGATTCTTCTTAGTGTTACATACCTGTTATCTTACCCAAAGAGTCTAAATGCTACTCCAAAGGGAAAAAACTTTAAATTAACTTAAATTCAAACATCTGTACAGCTGTGATGTTAACTGTTACTGTCTTTAAATGTTAAAAGTACATAAGTTCTCTAAGTATATGTTCCCTAAAATTAAAAACAGTGCCATTTAATTACTGATTCGACATGGGTCACTCATGAAGTACATCTGTAATTAAAAAAAATTAGTGTAGATTACTTAAAAATTCATTTACTCTAAAGGCAAAATTAAAAGGGGGATTTATTCTATTAGTAAGGTGCATGTTATGTCATTTTTAACACTAAAATAAGATTTTTAAATATATCCTTAAGAGATAAAAAGAGCTAATGGTACTAAGTAATGCTATTCATCATTATTATCCTAAAATGTTACATTCATAAAAATTATTTTACTGATAGCTAAACATTTAAAACTTTCTAATGAGGTTCTCTAAGTTTTTATCATCTACAATTTGGATCCTTCTTTAAGTCATTTACAACCCTTACTCCTAGAAAACACCCCTAGCAGATATCTATTTCTCAAACAGTTGTCTGTTTAAGTATTAGCCATCATTGTCTTTGTTTTATATTTTCCTTGTAAAACTTTTAACCATTCTCTGTTGATATTTTGTAGAATTATAACATAAATAGCATATTTTAGAAATAGGCCCTATTACCAAAAGAGCAAAAAAAAAAATTAAGCTTACTTAAAAAATGGGTGCCTTATAAATCCAGCCTAAGGATCACTTCTTCTAAACCTCTCAGTTTCCTTAAATTGGCCACAAAAAAGGGTTTTATTGGCACTGATTCTCAACCTATTCAACATTTGTTCCCCAACATAGGATCACAGTTCACATCAGAATATCCAGGGAACCCTGGCAACAAAAGACAATTAAAACCAGACCAGAGTGATTGGTCAATGGATATCTTCAGGAGGAAACTGTTAAGAAACAAGGGGAAAATTGTCAGAATAAAGCCATGCTGGGCATGGTGGTGCCTGCCTGTAATCCCAGTGACTGGGAAGCTGAAACAGGAGGATCATGAGTTAGGCAAGCCTGGGCTCCATAGCGAGTTCCAGGCTAACCTAAACTATATAATCCAACAGCAAATTAAGATTCATTCCTGACAGCCCTTCCAAAGTAAACCCAAGTTAACAAGAATGAGTCCTCCTGATAACCAGAATATATAGGGAACTTAAAAAACTAAATTCTCCCAAAACTAATGAACCAATAAAGAAATGGGCAACTGAACTAAACAGAACTTTCTCAAAAGAAGAAATTCAAATGGCCAGAAAACATATGAAAAAATGCTCACCATCTCTAGCAATAAAGGAAATGCAAATTAAAATCACACTAAGATTCCACCTCACCCCTGTTAGAATAGCCATCATTAGCAACACTACCAACAACAGGTGTTGGCGAGGATGCAGGGGAAAAAGGAACCCTCTTACACTGTTGGTGGGAATGTAAACTAGTACAACCACTCTGGAAAACAATTTGGAGGCTACTTACAAAGCTAAACATTGATCTACCATATGATCCAGCAATACCACTCTTGGGGATATACCCAAAAGACTGTGACACAGGTTACTCCAGAGGCACCTGCACATCCATGTTTATTGCGGCACTATTCACAATAGCCAAGTTATGGAAACAGCCAAGATGCCCCACTACTGACAAATGGATCAAGAAATTGTGGTATCTATACACAATGGAATTTTATGCAGCCATGAAGAAGAATGAAATGTTATCATTTACTGGTAAATGGATGGAATTGGAGAACATCATTCTGAGTGAGGTTAGCCTCACCCAAAAGACCAAAAATCGTATGTTCTCCCTCATATGCAGACATTAGCTCAAGGGTAAACACAACAATGGGATTGGATTTTGAGCACATGATAGAAGAGAGAGCACACAAGGGAGGGGTGAGGATAGGTAAGACACCTAAAAAATTAGCTAGCATTTGTTGCCCTCAACGCAGAGAAACTAAAGCAGATACCTTAAAAGCAACCGAGGTCAATAGGAGAAGGGGACCAGGAACTAGAGAAAAGGTTAGATCAAAAAGAATTAACCTAGAAGGTAACACACATGCACAGGAAATTAATGTGAGTCAACTCCCTGTACAGCTATCGTTATCTCAACTAGCAAAAACCCTGTTCCTTCCTATTATTGCTTATACTCTCTCTACAACAAAATTAGAGATAAGGGCAAAATAGTTTCTGCCGGGAGGGGGTGGTGGGGAGAGGGAGGGGGTGGAGTAGGTGGTAAGGGAGGGGGTGAGGGCAGGGGGGAGAAATGACCCAAGCATTGTATGCACATATAAATAATAAAAAAATAAAAATTAAAAAAAAAAAAGAATGAGTCCTTATGTGTGGGTATTTTGGATAGACAATTTAATCAGAGGTTTTATTCTTAAAAATTAAACCTACTCCGTCATGATAAATCAGTTATTATTATTTTGGTTTTATGTATTTTTATTTTTGCAGGGGGTAACATTAACTCTAATACTAGAGACAAATGAAACTTGGTTCTCTATAGCTCAATGTAGTATGTCAAATTCTAAACATGTTTTAAGGTCCTTTTCAAACTGGAACCTTACTAACAGTATGTAGATAATCTTAAAATCCTCTCACAAAAAGGCAAAGATCTCCCAACTAAAAGTAAATTAGCCAAATTGTAACTCTGGGGAACTAACTCTTTTTGCCCCTAAAAAGATAAGCCTTAAAATTAAGGCAACCTAGATAAATAGTGATAATAATAATTAGCTTAACTTATCTGTAAATGTCTGTGTTCTATAGGATTTGGATTCCTGGTTTTCTAGGTAATAACAAAGTTTTATGAGGCAACCCAGGATTTTATTATACATACCTGGAGTAAACTGAACAATAAAAAGCCCCTTGAAGTTTAAAGGTTTACTGGTATTTGCCCTGGCCCCAGTAATACTAAATTTAGATAAGCCTTTGAAACTAAAAGACAGAGCATTATATTCAAAAGGGGGAAAGTAATGCAGCCCATTGCATTCTGTGGGGAAGCAAATGAGAGTTATTATAGGATAAAAGGCTCTCAGGCCTGTGGAGGCATTCCTCTTCCCCCTAATGGCCTGAAAGTTCATCCCAGTTATAAGAAACACTATTTTAAAGAGTCATAGTTCAAGGAGTATCATTTGTTTATAGTAAAGATGGAAGTTCCTTTTTATTTGATTGTGAAGCTAGTACTGTAACTTTACAATATAACCTTTGCTTATATACACCTTATAACCGTGGTGGACACTATAAACAACCTTACCTTTGCAGGGGAATACTGAGTGACCTCACTGGTAATCAAGTATGACCTGGGTAACACAAATTATTCAATCCAGGACCACCTAACAAAAATCATATTAAGATATTTTATAACCTACCGGTTGACTTAACTATTACTATCCAAATTGACAACAGATGGATACCAGCAGCAATCTTTATAAAATCCATTGATCTACAGTGTTTTTATGAATAGCAGGTGTTTTCAGTATGTTAAAGCTACTGTTCTTATGATTTTTCTTAATCCTATTAGTTTTATCCACATAAAAAAGCTTTTATTTTCACTTTAAAGGATGGTTTTCACTAATTTCTCTTTGATTTCTCTTTTAGTAAAACAATAACTTGATGTCTCCTGGTACTGACCTGACAGCCCTTCAAATAAATTTTCTGCCAACTGAATTTCCCTTGTCAACTTCCTAAATTATGAGATAGGAAAATGACTTTTTAGTTCCCTTTCCAGATAAGGTGAAAACCCAAACTCAGCAAAGAGAAGCTGTAAAAAGATGGGCTGTTGCCCCTCTGCTCCCCTTTAAAGATTAGAAGGGGCCAAAGTTGTTTGGGGGGAAGAGAAGCAGGATGGATAGATGAGGAGACATGAAAATTATATTTTAATCAATATTTCAAGGGCCAGACTCTGACATTGGAACAAGGAGACCCAGAGCTGGCTGGTCCCCTCCCATCTTTTAGATGCTACATTACAGAAACGGGAAGACAAAGAGGAGCTGCCTGCTTCTGCTATCCTCTTTGAGATGTTAAGGAGCTATAAGGATCCTTTGATGGATGGAGAAATAATCATGTCTAGAAAAGGGAAGTTCTAGAGCAGCCTGTTGTCTCTGGTTTAGGGTGTGATTTGGGAGGATGATCCCTGCCTTGTCAGCGATCTCAGCCACCTAGACCCATTATTTTTGACCACCATGTATTCCCCAGCTCTCCACTATAAAACTAAGAGTTGGGCACCAACATTATGAGTCTTTGCTCTTATTTCCTGCATGAAGGCAGGAAATTTTTCTCTCTTTCTCTCCACCTCCCTCCCTTGTCTATACTTTATCCTGTTATGCTAAAATAAAGCCTTGCTAAAACTTTCAAAAGTAAATAAATAAATAAGAAATAAGTAAATGCTGAGCACCTAGAAGAGTGTTTGACACAATCAAAAAAATCAATACCCATTAGATAGCTAAATATGTGGAAAGAGAGATTGATTAATTGCTTGATTTCATTGAAATTTGTAAACCTGTTTTTACTGACTGGGTGAACTTTGGAAATAACTTACAAATTTATTAGTTTCTATGTCTTTATCTGAAGAATATCACTTACTTTATCACAGCCCAAATGTTAAGAATGAATGAATAGGTACATAAAAACTCCATTTAAACTTTAAAATTACAAATAAATATTGCATTTAGGCACATAATAAACGTACCTAAACATCAATATATTTACATAATAGTATAATTCCAAGCTGTCTAAGACAATACCAAGGTTACTATATATTTTTTGGCTTAAGTAAAAAGTTGGTTGGAAAGTCCAGAATTCACCATACATTTCAATACACAATATACAAGCCAAGGAAGGAGCTTATGTTAAGATGAAGTCTAGGAAAGGATTAAGGAATACCCCCAAAAAATATGCTTATAAAACAGGTAAAAACATAATTAAAGGAATAATTTTTTTAAAAAAATAACATATCCTCTATATCTGGGTATGCAGAGAATTCAAATGACAAAATAGGAATCTTTTTGTCACTGTATTTTTATCACCTTTTCTTAAGACCTACAAAAAACATTTAACTTGGTACACAACATACAAAGAACTTGATGAGATAACATAGAGAAAAACACTTAAAAATAAAAATTAGTAATTATTACTTTACTCAAAAATATATACATGTATATGTGTACATGTATTAGAAAAGAGGCAAGATGCCCAGCAGGACTTATAGCATCACGCCTCTTTTGCCTATGTTACCCAGCACCAAAAGTCCTTCCAAGGGAGCTTGTGGCAAAGGGAATTGCTACAGTCCCATTGATGTCCTTTCTTTTTAAAAAGTAAAATAAAATAAAATAAAAAGCAAAAACCATTAACGAAGTCCATTAACCAGCTAAATGATAGTATGTATACTGTTGCAAACAATTATTCAAAACAGAAAAAAAAAATAAACAAGTTAAGCAACTTAGCACTGCAATTACTATGAAAGCAGTGCATTTTGTGATTATCGAAGCTGATACTAACAGACACACTCATACAGGAAAAGAAAGACAATGTAAATGTCTAGATGGTTTATTGAATAAGAGTTTCTTCATTGTTGACAGGATGATATAAATAGGTTTTTAGAATTAATTGTTAGGAAACGAATGCTTTTTCCTTGATCAAGATTGATTACTTGCGAAAATAACAGTCAATATCCCTGAGTTACTCAATTCCACTTTTAAGTACTTAAGGGAAAAAAAATGAAAACAAAATTCATTTCAAAGCAGTGGATTATTATACATTTCAATTCACATTATTGAAACTTTCAGATTCCTACTTTTAGGTTATGAAATTCATGGAATATACCAATACAAATTCCTTATAAAAAATAAACCCTAGATGTGCATTTGTGAACTTTTGAGGTTTGGTTGATTATACATTATTTTGATTGAGACTGCAAGTTTAGTTATTTAGATTTCATTAATATACATTTGAGACTATTCTATAAGATCAGTTTTGTTCATACCAGAGTTGATTGAAATAGACAAATCAAACAATAGTAATGTCAAAAGCTGCCAAATAGGACTGGACTAGTAGAAGAGACTGAAGTGTGACACAGCTGAGAAACCCCTGCTGTCTTTAAGCACAACTTGAACACCTCAAATCTTAGTTTCTAATTATTTAAATTCTTGGTTTGCAAAGGCAGGAATATTCTAGCCTAAAGAAAGAATAAAAGTAAATCTGAAAGACATAAGCATAGCAAAACCTGATGAACAAGTTATTATTCAAAAGTTTATTACCCTAAAAGGACAGAGATGCTCTTGAAATAAAAAGCATGTGAAGTTAAATACCTATTTACATTTTTCTGTATCACTATTTCATATAAAACCACATTCAACTTTAAAACGATCTTTTACTTCATAAGAATAAACATCATCTGAGGAGTTACAAGTATTTTTGAATTCTTTGGGTAGCAGGTGAACATTTTCAGTCAGTTAAGAGCTTTTAGTGTATCTGATTCTTCAAGATCTCTGTCAGATTCAATCACCTATATCCACAGCAGTTCAATAGTTGGAAATATACTTGTTTTGCTACAATGCAAGGATCCTCAGATGGAAATATTACTACTGACAAATTATTAAATCATGTAAAGCTTTATTTTCAGGATTCTGTGATACACAAAACACAGTATTTTGTTATGCATTCAAAAGCAGTTCACGCAGTAAGTAATTTTAACATCTCTTGATAGGAAAGCAAACTCTGTACTGTTCTTTAAAGTCATTTTTTTTATTATCATTCTTTGGGTTAAAACGTAAGTATGAATAGGAAGTGCTACAAGTTCATTTTAGAGACTGAAATCTTTTTGCTCACTTGGTAAATTTTGCTTTTTCTGTACAAGCAGAACTTTGGAAAAACTGTCCCAAAGAACTACCATTTAACGATTAGAAACTTTAACTCATTAAAAAATCCTAAGAACATTATTTGGCTTACCATTTCTACTTCTGCTCTTTATGATTAGTAGCAAATTATAAAGAAATGAAACATAGTGGCAAACATACACCTATATATTTTTTTAAAAACACTCTCAAAATAGTGGTTCTATAATATCAGTTACTTTCTTTTTTCTAAGAAAAAGCTGAATTACCTGCCATTCATTCTGTACTGCAAATTAGTTTGTCAGGTATGCGTTAGCAAGCTTTTTCAATTCATTTTGCTCAATCTTCACTTCCTTTTAATGATGCTAAACATTGCTCTGAATAAAAGCTTTCTAGACAGTAACCCTGCTCAACCCTTACACTATTTCCTCTGTTAGACACATTTACCTTTATTTCGAAAGAGAAGGTAAAACCGAACAGGCTCTTACCAGAAACAGAGAAAACAATTCGTTCAGCTAGCTCCAACAGTGCTCTGTGCAGCCTGGCAGCATGAGTGATCCTTGGGCCTCACACAAAAGCAAGATAATTGGCTCTCAATGAAGAGATGTAAACATCCATCATAATGGCACTGGGGCTGAAACTGAACGCTACCTCAGCTGTTCTATGTACTCGGACTGGAAGATGATGTCACAAACATCAACTGGGTGTACTCTCATTGGCTTCTGTTACCTGGAATCATATCTTAACCCTAAACTGTCAGCTACAAATTGAAATGCTCATTTCTGCTGAAAAGGAGAGTGAAAGTCATACTGAGTTATTGGAGGATCACAAACTGAACATACTGTCCCCCAAATATGCTAAGACCTATTTGCCTAATTATTTAAGTAGAATTTGGGAGGATTTTATGTTCACCAAATGCATATATTAAAAATAGTACTTCTAAAAGGTATTTCACAAAATGAATATTAAAAGAAAAGAACAATGTAATCACAACATCTGGAGTTTAAATTTTTCTAATTATTTTGTGTTTGTTTTATAGTAGCACTTTATGAGATTTAAGAAAGTCAAGTTGAGAAAAAATACAATGTAGACAACTGTACAATAGAGCTTTCAATCAATTTGGTTAGAGCAGACATCTGTATTTTTAAATCTAATACAAATATAAAAATGTAAAGTGATTTTACTTTCCAAATATTAAACAGTGTATCTAAAGTTTTGTGTAATAAAACTTAGAATATGAGATATTAAAAGCATGGCATTACTAAAATAATAACATTAAAATATTGGTTTTTACAAGAGAGTTTTGTAACTCACTGGGTATATAGGCAATCTTATTTTAGTAATTGAAAGCTACTTTTTGACACAGTGCTATTCCCTTTGAACATAAACACAAAATAATTATCCATCTCTTACCTTCTGTCTTGACAAAAGCCCTAGATTTCTCCCCAGGCTTATGTCCAATGGGAGAGGAGGATAATGGGCTAAGCTGGTTGCAGCAGCTTGCTGCCAGAGGGACAAAACTACAATTACCTTGAAATATACCCCAGCTTTCCCCACCAAAAGGAGCTGTCAGTCGCATCTCTGTGAGGTGCAAGAATTACCAGAGCAATTCAGTGACCAAATTCCTTCTAAACCCAGAGCAGCCATACCCCAGGGCAAGCCCTTTAAAAGCTATATAGCTCAGCATGCAAACAGTGCAAACACCTGGAAGACAATGAGGAAATTTGCTTCATGCATTCCCACCTTTAGGAAAAGGAAAGTCACCAACAATGTCCTTGTATGTCTTTATGTTGATTCATTTCCTTCTGAATAATGGATTCAGGGCAAATACTTGTTATAATCCTCCTCCAGTTCCAATGATAGTAAATTATTTTTACTGAATGCCTTCAAAAATAGTTCTAAAAGTTGATAGTAAATGAAAAGAAACCATTTCTTCCTCAAGTTCTGATGATCATTATTCATCATCACTACTCTTAATAAGAAGTAAGTGTGTGATTATAAGGGCATGAGTTCCAGATTAGGATTCAAGAACTCCAGCCCTTAATAAATATTATTAGTAAAAATTTTGTAAATCTAATTATCTTTTACATGCAGAACTTTATACAAGGATCAGATGAAGCAACGTATGGAATCGTGTATATGAAACAAAAAGTGTTACATAATAGAAGGTACAACTAATGTTACTACACAAAAGACCAAATATGTTCATTTCAAAGGTATTGAGGAGATTTAAAATGCAGAGTTAAAAACTCCAGTGCTGCCAATAATGATAATAATAATAATAATGCAAAGTTAATTCAGTTCTCTCAAAATAATGAAAGAAGAAATGTTACCCCAAGCTCTGAAAATTTTCAACTAGGAAACAGTATTGCAAGTTAACTTCAGTTGGATTTATAACACTAACTCAGTGGTGTTTTTTTGAAGTTGGTTCCCCTCTCAGAAAACTTGGAAATTAATTACATTAGTCAAGAGTAAGGAGAATCTAAACTCAAGAACACTATTTGTCAAAATATACTTGGGCAAATGTGAAACACACTGTTCATTTATTTCTGCCTAAAAACATGGAAATTTAGATGGAAACGTATATAGAAAAAGTTTCATTGCTATGCAAAGTGACATAAAATTGAACTACAGATCAGAAAGATGAATTTGGACAATGGGAATGTCAACTGTATTTCTGGTAGACAAATGATAAGGCTAAGATATTATAATTGCTAAGAGGATATGTCATAGAGAAAATAATTTATAAAATAATTTATAAAATTGCTCTTCAATTTCATACTTTACATAAAATATTAATGGTTTAAATATCTCATACCAGAAAGAGATACCTAGTAAAATTAGACTATATCCTGTTGCATGTAGAAAACATGCTGTAATGAATATATCCTAATATTTAAAAAAAAAAGAAAACAGACTGATAGATACATACCATTTGGTTATTTTTTAAATAGCTGTATATTCTAGTGATTATAATGCACACAAATGATAATAGTTCTTACTTTGTTTTGCATGTGTTCAGGTGCTACAGTTGTGCATACAATGGGCTTAAAAAATAGAGCATGATGAAGAATGAGAAATTAAATACTCCTAGCGCTCCACAGGCATTTTGTATCAATTACTCACACCCTACAAAATTCATTAATATGTAATTATCATTTTTTTAAATTTTGTTTGGTGGTACTGGGATTTGAATTCAGGGCCCCATGCATGCTAGTCAGGCTCTATATCACTTGAGCCACTCTACCAGCCCAATAGATAATTATCTTAATACAGGGCCCTGGTTTTTGTTAAAATATATAAGTAAGATTTTTCTCAGAAAATGTATTTCAATATTTATATACCACACAAGGTGCAGATGA
The DNA here is from genome assembly GCF_047511655.1 of Castor canadensis. NCBI lineage: Eukaryota > Metazoa > Chordata > Mammalia > Rodentia > Castoridae > Castor > Castor canadensis. The sequence goes on from NC_133393.1 coordinate 124,711,397, forward strand.
TGATCAGTCAATAATAAAATTTTAGCCAATAATTAATAAAATTTAATAAGTACACTTATTAAATGAGAAAAGAATTTCATATTTTAAATTCGAATTATGAAAGAAATATTAAATTATTGGAATATACTTATAATAGCTACAGGAAGAATAAAGAAAACACTAGAACTGTTTTATACTAATATTAGTCTACAATGAATGAATCTTTAGCAAACACATTGATAAGTCAAATAAATGTTTAATTCATTAGGACAGAATTTATAGTTCTAAGTAATTGCATATATATACTGAGGGAGGTTATAGATAATATAGAATATGATGGATCATCTATGAAAATCAGTTGATTTCTCTAGAGTAGTATTTTTTAGATAAGGATAGAAAAATTATATTGTTTTATAATTGGTAGTAATCACTGGAAATTAATGAGTGGAAGTTATGAATTGTTTAGTGTTTTTTTTTTTTTTTTGCAGTATTGGGTTTTGAACTCAGGGCCTACACCTCAAGCTACTCCACCAGTCCTTTTTGTGTGTGTGTGATGTGTTTTTTCAAGATAAAGTCTCCAGATCTATTTGCCTGGGCTGGCTTCGAACCACGATCCTCCTGAGTAGATAGGATTATAGGCATGAGCCACCAGTGCCTGACTTTAGTGATTTTTTAGTAGTATTTATTTACAAAGAGCAGAATCACTAAAGGTCAGGGCTTTCCAGTAATTTATTTGTAGAATGTCCCTTTGAAAGTCTTGTAATACTTAAACATCACTCTGCACGTGTATCTGGCTGGGTTAAAGCGAAAAAATAATTTAGTGTATTGTGTGCTGTGAAGATTGATGACAAGACATAAAAATGATTACTGTGACATGAAATAATATCATAAAAATCTAAACCGATTATATATGTTAAAAAAATATAAAAGGTAAAATTGTAAAAGCATTAGTGGTTGCAAACAAATACAAGAATGATATTGGATATTGGTTTTTAATATATACATGTACAAAAGTAAAAATTATATACGTATGCTTTCAGAATTTTGAAAAACTCTACAGTTTCATAAAAAGAAAATAGATGTTGCATTTTAAAATACATTTACCAACATCACACCAGTATTTATTATACTCCTCCAACTAGAGAATGGGCACTAGCATATGTGAGTTCTGAAGAATATAAAATTTTTTAACTTTAACAGCATGCAAAGGCTTAATGTATGGGGAGGAACCTATAGGAATTAATTTCTTTTTAGTAAATTGGTGTTAGTGAATATTTTATGATATGAAGAACAGAGAATCTATAAAAATATTTCTAACAACTCAAGTAGAAGATGTTTTGTAGTTCAAACCAAGTACATCTCAATTTTATTACTACACTTACATACTATATATTTCCCAGGAGCTGAAATCATTGCAGTATTTAATTGCCTGACAATCATTTCTGTTACATCAATTTTGTGATTAAACTAATTATTTATATTATCAAAACAAATCAGCACTAGAGGCTAATTAAACTGGAGATACCATCTTCCACTGTTTCCCAGCTACATATTAACAAGGTTTAGGTTAATACTAACTTCAGAAGAAATGAACATGTCCTTCAGGTGATAATATATAGACAGAACATAGGAATTTGAAGGAGTTTTAAACTGCCTGATATTATTACTTATTCTTAGTAAGCAGGAATATCAGAACACAGCATTTCACTTTGTCTTGCAGCATCAATTGGCCCATTGCCTGCTTATTCACAAGATGGCAACTCTGTTTACTTGGCAACTGGTGTTCTTAGTACACTACTTTATACATTTTTAACAAAACATACTATGTAAAGACTATTAGTAACTTATGTGTGTGAATGCTCACAATGAGGTAAATTTTCAGTTTAGGAACAGTAATTGGTAAAGATTAGCTATCTAATAAAACCTAAAACCTATTGAAAAATAGTAGCTATTTAAATTATCTCGAAATATTTGACTTCACAAAACCATGAATTTTGCTAATACAATGTTCAAATGCTTCATCTCAAATTTATTTTGGAAGTTAGTCAAATTTTAAGAACTTGTTTTAATTAGGTTTCAAAATGACTTTTATTGCTTTTTTAAAAATGTAAGCTTAAATGTTCAAAATAACTGTGACTGTGAACCATTGATAACTCACTGAGACAGGAAGACATATATAAGAATCATATTTTCCATGGAGTAAGTTCTAGATATAACTTAACCCCATGAGAATATCTATTTATTGACCTCACTTGAATTCCTTTTGTATACATCACCATTTCACTGTCACATTTTTTCTTAATGTCTTCCCTAAATCTACTGTACAACAGCTTCTGTATACTATCTTTATTTCCTTTTTTGTGAAGATAAAATTTTTTAAATACTTGGAATTATCAGACAACATCATCTCTTTTCTGAGAATGAATTGTCCCAAGATATTTAACTATGTTCGGGTGGCAGTAAATTTTACACTGGAGAAGAAAATAAATAAATAAAAGTGAATAAAGGTTTACTCTCTACTCTGTTAAAGAATTATGATTTCCTAGTCATGAAGGTAAAACTCATGCTATGTTAGTGATTCAGCACCCAGTTTTTAAATGCAAACTTAAAACATTAACTTTATTCTTTAAGATACATCAATTGAATGTTTTTCCTGAATATCATGCTTAATCAAGAGACCTAAAAGTCAGTGAACATAGGGATTTGATTTTATCATGTCCTGTAAACAACTATGCATTCTTTGTTACAATAACTGCTTCCCCTTACAAACACTTTGCTTTCTTTCCTATAAATATATATTGCTTTGCCCTTGCTTTAAAATTTGCTACTTACACAGATGAGTTTTGCATATTTTGCATATCCATTTCCTTATTTTTTTTTTTTTGTCTAAAGTCACTCCATGTAGATCAAATTAAGATTTACTACTCCCATCTAGACAAAGTAAAGACAGCATTAATCTCATGGAATTTTTGGAATTACTTTACTTATGTATTTATTTATTTTTTATTGTTGTGCTGGGCATGAGTAAATTGTGGCATTTACAAAAGCTCTTACAATGTGTCAAATATATCACAGGTGAATTCCCTCCACCTTTATCCTGCCTCCCCCCATTCCTCTGCCAGTCTTGGGAATAAATTTATACCTTGATGAATAACATCTGAACACAAGTACTTTATATTCTACAAAAGAAAGGGGTTATTCATGTAAAACCTACTGTGCTTATGACATTGCTTCAGGTATATGGATATTTATATATGAAAGATATTAAGAATAATTGAAATATTGATCTTCATGTTTATTTGATCACAATATAATTTTGTAGTAGAAAACTCATAAAATCATTCAGAGGTATCCAAATGATCACAAGTGGGATTGGGATTGTTATAGAAATAAAAGAAAGGAAAACATCACTGCGGCCACCACCACCTCCACCACCATCTTCACCACCACCTCCACCTCCACCACCACAGACCTGAGTGTTTACTTTGAGCTGTGTACTATGCTAATCCTTTTGTGTGGTTATTTAATTTGTTCATTTCCCCACTTCTTTACAAAATAGGTCAATGTTAAGACTTCAGAAAGAAGTCTTAGATTTACACTTCAAGTCAGTAGTATTCAGACATATGTGCTAATTCATTAGTCTCCGGTCTCCGTAAGAGTGAAGACATTTCCTGTATATGATCTGACACAAATTTTGCCACAAAACATTACTGAACCTTACTCTAAGTGCCCTACATATTTCTTTTCAAAGACACAGGAGAAATATAAGCTCACTAACTCAGAGAATGGTATCTTAATATATGATAGAATTGAAAAGAACCAGTAACTGTCTCTGGGGAGAAATGAACACTGTATCCTCTGATAGAAATAATAGGCTACTGATTCTATGAAATTCTATAATTCCATAGAATTCTATTCATAAGCTTCACTTAAGCCTGAGATCTGTATTAACTTTATATTTTAATTGTACTTGTTCAAATATGTACCAACATTGGTATTTTCAGGATTAGTCATTAAACATCATCTGTAATAAAGAGGACTACAATACATTTTTGAAGACATAAAAATAAGAATACTGTTCTTTACTTTTATACTGAATTATATGTATCTAAATATATAATTAAATAATTATAATAAAAGGTTTTAAATAAATGACAGTATTAAGCTACTTGCTGACACTTTAAAAATATCTTTAGAGTAATTTGGTGTTTTTAATTTATTCCTATATCTGTAGCATAATCAGATTTATTTCTCCTTACATTTCAAGTTATTAATATGTACTATGAATGATATTTATATATGATAATTATATTTGTGTCAATATGAGCTGTTAACAGAACTTATTTTTCAATTATTTATTTAAATTTCACACTGGCTCAGTCTTTTTCGGGATTTTAACAGTATGGAACTATAATAATGTCTTAAAAATTTATTTTTCAAGCTTTACTAAGTAATTCTTTTACATTTGGGTACCTTATTGTTCTTTTTGCTATTAGTTGATATTATGTAATGCATAATTTCCTACACTTTACCTGGAACTGTTCTTTAACAGTGTAGAACCAAAATTCAAAAAATTTCTCAAAATTAAAAAAAAAGTGTCTGGGTGTTCCCTTAGCCATTTATTTTAAAGTGGTTAAATTGCAGCCACCATATTGGGGCATGGTAGAAAGGCAACATGAATTAATGATCTTAGACAAGCTCTTGGTTGACTGCTGACCAGAAACTCATTATTAACTTAATCCATGAACTCATCAAAGGTAAACGGATCACTTCACAGACTCAAAGAGCTTTATGGTTTGTTAAGATAAATAACAAGTGGTGTGACTGCAATGATACGGCATATTTATCTATCATCTCTGTAAGTCCTTGTTCGAAATTGTAGACCTGGAAAATGCACTATATCTTTCAAGGTCAAATCAAGAAAAAAAAAAGTAAATAAATCACTGGGAGGACAATTGAAAATGTAGGAGACAACAAGAAATTGGTATTGTTTTTTCTTCCAGAGACTACCTACCTTTCTTGATTATTTGTTTTACACCATGACTAACAAAGGTTCAAAGCTTCATATAAGTTGGAAGGAAGATATCCTCACCTTCCTACCACCCTAAATTCAGAACCAATTAAAAAGATGTTAGAAATAGACACATGACTATAAACATCTCACTTCTTTTTCTGTAACTTTTACTGGAGTATACAGTTGAACCTCGAGGTAATATGCAAACATTAGGTACCTGGCCAGGCTCTCATGTGTACCTACTATAATTTGGATGTGTCAGCTGGAGGTCCAAGTATTAAAGGCTTAGTGTTGTTGGGATGTGGTAGAACCATCATTAAGTGGGGCCTCCTGGGAGGAATTTAGGTCAGTGGGAATGTGCCTTTGAGGGTGTATAGGGATCTGAGCCTCTTCTTTTCTATTTCACATCTTGGCTATCATGAAGTGAGCAACTTCTGCTGCCATGTGTTTCTGCCAGGATGTACTGCTTAACCACAGGCCCCAAAGTCAAGGACCATGGACCAAAACCTTAAAAACTGTGAAACAAAGTAATTTTTCTCCTTATAAGCTGATTACCTTAGACATATTCTCAGTGATAGAAAGCTGACTCCCTCTCCACAGTGATTCTAATCATCATGGAAATGTTTGTTTTTCTATGATTTGTAATTAATAGAGCAAGGTCCTGCAAGGACACATATTTCTATATGGAAAGGACCCATAAGGGTCACAGAAAAATAAATGACAAAGACTCATTCATGAACTTTATGGGTTTTTTTTGGGGGGGGAAAGGATATTAAGATTGAACCTAGGTCCTCATATAAACTAGGCAAGTACTGTACCACTGAGTTACACTCCCAGCCCATTCCTCATGAAATTTAAAATCACTGGTAATAAAGAGAAGATTCTGGATGTCTGAGATGAGAAAGGAAATTGTTACACAAACACACCTACACACATATACAAATTCAGGAATCAGACCACTGCCAGGCTTCTCAACAGCAAAACCAAGAAAGGAAACAAGGAACAGTGGATGTTTACTAAGTTATTTTCTATAGAGAAATTTATACTCATTTGTGTTACCAATTAATTTTGAAATACATACTGACATCTTCTAACATACAGAGTCATGAAAATATTCCCTTCCATATCCTTTCTAAGAAAGGTGCTGCAAGAAGTGTTCTACCAGAGCAATGAGTAAAGCAAAGAAAAGAAAACTGTGAGCTCATGAAATAAAGGAACTAATATCTAAGTAGACAATGGAGGTGTTCTCAGTGATGGTGATAGAAGTGACACTCTGGATGACAGCAGGAAGCTAGCCTCCTCAGCAGTCAGAATGAATTAAAATACAAGGGTGATAGTATTTTGGAAGGATACTTTAATAAAAACCAAATACGAAGAAATAAAACTAGTAGGTTATTTGTTGTATTTTAACATATTTCAGGAAGCTTTATTTTCTGAAGTCATTTGAGTCCACATTAAATAGGGGTACATAGAAAATTAAGCAATTCTCTCAAAACAAAACTGAACTAAAAACAACCAACAAAAAATGAGGCACTTACTACTAAGATTTAAAAAAATTGCAAAGCTTTAAAAAGTTTTTTAAATTAGTAGTGGATTTACTACTACTTCTACTACTACTAAAAGCCTGAAAATCAAGGAATCAAATGTATGGTTGCATGTGCTTTTCATATATTTGGCAGTTACAACACAGAGTTCTGGAGGTGAAACCTTGCTCCTCTGTTTGCTGAGAATTATCAGCCTGTGGGTGAGTGGATACTTCTGCTCTTCTCTTCATCAAATCAGGAAAATTCTGTGACATGCTACATATTAAGCGCCTGTGATTTATGTTATATTTTCATCTATTTCCAAATAAACAAGTATGCAACTTAGTCCAATTCATTCAACACCTTAGAAAACCATGTTTGCCTCTAGAGGTAAAGTTGTTCTAAAACTCAGACTTAATTTTGTCTGGCTTAGCCACAAGTGAGTGAATTTCAATTAGCATTGCATGAGTATAACAAAAAGTTTTCCATGGTTTCCATAAATCAGAATTATGACTGACAAAATAATAGTCCCACATCATGACAGATACAACATTATATATGAAACATTTTATTTTTGACATGAATAAAACCTAGATTACCTATCAAAGAAATTATTTTCTTATTTTGTACAGCACTGATAAAATTCTAACAACTTAATTAATGAATAAATTTTGAGGAATGCAGTGAGAGAAAGAGAACCAATCCCAGTGTATACTTTTTATTACTCATCTGCTTTACTTCACTGCATATATGCATAAAGGAGAAATAGACTGAATTACTGGGGCACATTAAAGTTAAATCTTTTAAAAAAGGAAAAAATAAGTTGAAATATTAAATCAAAATTTATATCAAAAACCTCATAAATACATTTGCAGGGAAGGAGGTAGGAAGACAGATGAAAACACCCAGAAGGAAATAGAAAACAATCTGCTTTTGAGAAGATTTTCATTCTCTATAACTGGTTTCCACCCCCAATTTTATTGCTTTGCTCCCTTGTTCCCATTGCCTCAGGTCCTGACTTCCCACTGAAGTAAGAATGTACCTATCTCTTAAGATACCATCTTAATTCTAAACTCACCTCCCAACTTCCCTCCCCAATACCCCTGTGCTTAAAGACAGCCTTCTTAATTAGAGTTTGATGCAGGCACTGACATCTTATAATAGCCAGAAGCCTGCTACCATTTCTTCTTTTGAACTTTATCAAAGTAAACATTCAATAACCTATGAGGTGTCAACTTCCTGATAGAGAAAAACCTCCAATTCAATTTTTATAGCAGAGTGTATTTCCATAGGACATAATAAAACATAGTTATCCATACTTTTTTGAAGAAATTAAACTTTGTTGAAAAAATTTTAAATGCAAAACTTTAAAGACAACAGAGCAAAATGAGTAACTAAACAATAAACTAGGAAAGGTTTTTTGACATACATGTCTGATGAAGAAATTTCCTGGAATATATTAAATAATCTTAAAATTATATGGAACTCATTGAAAATGGGCAAATTATTGAACAGACTTTTCAGAAAACAAGATAAATAAATGGATACAAAAGGTGCATGCAACATTAGTGACGAGGAAATGTAAAATGAATCCACAGTGTGATCCCGATTTCATACTTAACAGGATGATTATAAAACCTAAAATGTTCAACATCCAGGGCCAATGGAGAGAGTACACAAGAGTGTCTTGCCTCATAGTAGGGTGTAGTTAGTTAGAGAATATGCTGATTCTACCTAACAAATCTTAAAAGCAAAAACCAAAAAGACCAAAATGTTTCAAAGTGATATAACATTTTCACTAGTAGTTGAAGAATAATTATAGAAATAAAAAATAAAAAGCACCAAAAGGCAAGTTTGTAAGAATAGGTGTCCAATAAAATATGAACAATTTTGTAAGTAGACAGGTGAGCAATTCTGGGTCTAGTATAAGGAGACTAGAGCTGGCTGGAAGCAAAAAAGTAGAAATAACTCCCTCAACTATCTTGAATATCGTGTTTATATACTCATTTATCCTGAAATCCCTCTGTGTTAAATAGACTTTTTGTTGCTGTGATTAAATATTTAAGAAAACAACACGGCTTCAGAGGTTTCAGTACATTATGGCATGAAGGAGAGCATGTCAAACATGGCAGAGGGAACAGAAAGGAAGACTGCCTACACTAGCAGGGTTTTTACTTCTTCCACTTTTATTCTACTTGGGTCCCCAGCCTGTTGGGTGATGCTGCTCACATTCAATGAGGGTCTTCTCGCTGTTTATCCTCTTTGTAAATTCCTTCACAGATACACCCAGAGGTGTGTTTTACTAATCTTTTAGGTATCTCTCAATATAATCAAGTGGACAATCAAGATTAACCATCATCTATAATAATAGAATTGTGCTAGAACAGGTAGTGTAATCATAGATTAACCTATACCTCAACATGAAAAACAAGTTTACTATCTTTGATGAACACTATTGGCTAACTTTCTCTATGAATGAGTCATAATTATAATCTATCTCAATGGGTTCTTAAAAAGAGAAATAAATTATATAAATTATTTAGATCATTATTTAGCACTTGCTGATTGCTAATTGCTTAAAGAAAAGAGGGATATTCCTCCAAATCACATATCATTATTTAATAAGCTATATTTGAAATAGATAAAAATTATACACTTCTTTTTTCCACTAAAATGGGAGGCTTATTTATTAAGCAGCAGTTATAGCTACTTATAAGTATTCAACAAAACCAGGAGGGACAATGGAGCATACAGCAAAACAAAACTCTGATAGAAGTAGCATCTGAAAACAGTTGTGGACAGTTATAAGTAATTGTCTGGCAATATATTGTGCAGAATACTAGCTCATTAAATATGTATTGAATTGATATGACATTTCAAGAATTGGTGAAAATCTATAGCTTAACATATAAAAATTGCATCAATTCCATTTCCATTCAATCAACAATACTGATGATCTTATATATGCCAGACATTGCATGGACATGACTCATACATTTTTTTAAGGAATTCTCAATCAATAGAAAGTTTGCAACATTAAATAAAATATAGCAGTTCAATTTTCTTAGGGGTCAGTTAAGATAAAGCTAAGTTTACCTTTAAGGCTGAAATGTCATATATTTCTGTTTCCTGCTTGAATTAATAAAAAAAGTCAGCAAGCTATTAGAAGCAATTTCCTGAGAAAAGCCACTTTCAAGGTACATAATAATGCCATGATGGATTCAGACCAATATTTTGCAACCTGTGTATCCATAGTACTCTATTGATTTTCAATATGCACAACCAGGACCAAGAGGCATATCAAGACACTCAAGCATCCTCTGAATCATCTCAGATTGATTAGATGTAATAGACTTCATGATTAATTGAGAGCATACCAGAAGTGTGCTGTATTTTAGGGTTTCATTCTGTGTGGAATGGAGTTAGAATCACAGTGAATGGGATCTTTGATATAGATGAAGCAAATTCTTCACATACCACCCCACAACTTTCATGTCTTATTTAAAATCCTTCAGAGATTCTTGTTCTTAAAGGGGGGATGGGAATTCTCTTAATGTGGCTGAGAATTCCTGTATGTTCTGACTCCACTCTCTAAACTCTCACTTCTCCTTATCCTTCTCACCTTTTTTATTCTCTTCTCCATCACAAATAGTAAGTTTTAGTGCCATATTTTTCCCTAATTCTTTTTGCTACAGGACATGATGATATATCCTGACACGTCCTTCTACTGGAAATGCTCTCAGCCCATTCTTCTTCCATATTACCCCTTGTTTTCATATTTTATGCCATTTGAGCCTCCTGTCATTTGCTTAAAATTATAGTTAAGTCACAGTCCCTTTACATATGCTCTCTCTTCTGTCTAAATGCTCTTCTGCTCATTTCACCTCCCTTTTTGTCTAGGTGTGTATCTTCATCCATGATCAGCCATACCTTTTTCAAGGAAGTCATTCTAACATCATTAATTAAATTAAATCCTTATAATATATTCTCATAACCCAATAAACTTTCTTTTGTTGAGTTTTCCATTGGATTGGATTTTTGTCTACCACTCTTCTTTTTTTTTTTCCTTTTCTAAGTATTTTTTATTGTTGTACTACAGGTACCTTGTGGCATTTACAAAAGTTCTTACAGTATATCATATTGAATTCACCCCCTCCTTCATGGTCCTTTATGCTCTCTTACTCCCATTCCTGGAATAGTTTCAACAGGTCTCATTTTCCGTATACATACATGTATTTGCAGTATTTGCACCATATTCATCCTCCTTTCCCCTTTCCCCATATCCTCTCCCTGTCCACTGGTACCCATCCCCTACTCTTTCCCACCCCGAACAGGACCTGTTCTGCCCTCCTGTTCTCTGATTTTATAAAAGAAAAAAAAATGAAATTTTGGTTTGTTTAAGATGTGACACTTTAAATGTCTATATCCTCCTCCTGAATGTAAAGTCCTTGAAAGCAGACATTCTGTCTACCTTGGTGCACTGAGTTAAGCACCCAACACATTTCTGTAGAAAGAAATAATGTACACAGGTCAGTGTACAACACAAAACAGTCACACAAACTTCAAATTCTTAGTATGACATGGATACTTATCCTTAATTTTCTAATTTTCCACATTATTTGTATTTTATAACCCTTTGGAAAGTAATTACTAGCTGATGTCAGAATTAGAGAAAAAAAGTCATTATTATACATTTCATAGCACTTATTAAAATGTTTTACTTATTTGAGCTTTCAATTTTTTGACTCATTGGATTTTCATCAGGGATATTTTCCAGCATTTTTCACAAATAGTTTTCTTGCTTGTGAAAATGATGTTGTTTGCATCAAAAGTTTTGTTTTATATATCTTTTGTAAAGACATTAGTTTTTACCTTACTACAATATAGCTGACAAATACATGCTATTCAAAAATATCTTGGGATTTTGAAGTAACACCATAATTTGGCAGGACCAAATATCAGTGAATCTAGATATATGTGTTTTGAATGGCCAGATGCTATTCTAAATTTTAAATAAATTTTTCTGTTTATTAAATCTACATAAATTGAAGCTATCTTTTTAATTCAGGACATTTTGTATGCACTAGGTCCAGTAATTTGTGCCTGTAATCCCAGCTACTAGTGAAGATAAGGAGGATCTCCATTTGAGGCCAGGCCAGTATAAAAAAGGAGAAAAATCCTATCTGAAAAATATCCTAAAAACAAAAAGGACTGGAGGCAAGGCTCAAGTGGCAGAGCACCTATCTATTAAGCACAAAGTTCAAACGCTAATACTACCAGAAAATGTTGTATGTACATTGAATTGTAATGACTCAATGAAGAATACTTAAATGAACTGTAAAATAAAATCGAAAGCTATAAAAGCATCCAAAGAAAAATATAAACCAATAGGTAGGCCTACACTTGAAAACTGTCATTAGGTACAATGCAAAGATGAATAAGTTTTTAGGAAAAATTGGTTGGGTATTTCTTGGTGTTGAAGAGATGTTGTGTAGACCTTAGAACTGTCATGGGTTTTATTCTTATACATATAGTTCATGGGATCACACTGATGTATGTATTGCAAACAAGTAACAGATTCTGAATAACTCTGATGCAAAATTTTGCACCAAACATGAGCATTTTTGGTGGCTTTAGAGTATGTTGAAACCCATAGTGACATTCCCAGACTATTCTGGTGAGGTTGGTTTTGAGGTATCAAAGGATCTCATTAGAAAAGATGCTTAGGCTGGTGGTTAAGTCAGTTCAACTTTGAACCTATCTTTTCAGTCATAAAGGTAATGCTTATATTAATCTTACAGTCTTATGAAATTGTATAATTGCTTCTGGGCTTAAAAAAATTGACTTCATCATTTCTTTCAGACAACATATTTTACAGATGTGCAAAATAAAATTCAAGATTTTAAGTCAACTAGTTCAAGTTCTTATAGCTAAAGATATCTTTATTTGGATGTCTGACTAACTGGCTCTTTCCGTCAAATCCCTGTTTCTTTCTTACATCTTATCTTACATCCTACAGGCCCATTTCCAAAAGAATTGCTTAGCATATAAAAATGTTGATGTAAATAGGGAAAAAAATATGTTTAAAAGGGCTTGATATACAAAGCAGAGCTTTTTCTTCTTCACTTCAGTAAAAGTATATTAAGATTTTGGGGGTTCCTCCCCAAGCCCCATTTTAAGCCTGTTACCTACCATAATTTCAGTTAAGTACTCATAGATTTTTGATGTGTCCTTGAAAACCATTAAGTACGGATGAGCTAAAACCTTACTTTAGACATTTTGTTTTACTTATTTAATTGATGTTATTGCTCAAACAAATGAAACGATGTCAATTATACATGATTCTTGCACTTCATCATCAATAAATTCAATTTATTTTTTATTTCAGTTCTTATCAGTATTATTTTGCTAAAGAAATGATATTCGAAGAAAAATATTTTAACAATTTCTTCTTCAAAATTATGCTCACAGGAAGTCATACATGCATGAATATAATTAATCCCATCCACTTGGAAAGCAAAGTAGAAAGGTCATAATCCTAGCCCAACCAGAGCAAAACACAAGATCTTATCTGAAAAGCAAAAGGACTGGGACGTGACTCAGTTGGTGGAGTGCTTGCATAGCCGTGTGAGGCCATGAGTTTAATTCTCAGTACCACTCCACATATACACTTAAAATTAAAACAAGGTTTTTTTGACCTTCAAAAACAAGTAGAAATGACATTATAGTACACCATCCAATCACTACCTCCCTCCCCTGCACACATACACAGCCACTTGCCTTTAGTATATATTGTTCCATATATGTGTGTGTGTATGTCTATGAGTGTATGAACATATATGCAAATATATATATATGCTGAGTATTTAATGATCTTGCACTATTTATTAGCCTGTTGTGTCTTTCAGATATTTGTGAAAGCTTCAGAAAATAAGAAAAAATAAAATCTTATAGCTCAAAGTTCTTACATTATATCTATTTAGAATAGATATAATTGCAAGGTAATTAAAAATATCTTTGAATAGGTCTTAACCAATGAATTTTTGTGTTTATTTTAATAATGGCCTTCATTTTAATATAAGGTTTATTTCTATTTATTACAAGTAATATTTAAAGTTTTTTTTGTTTTCTGATTTTTCCCCCATTGGTCACTTAGGTAGATTTAACTTTGATTCTTACTTAAGCTCTGTTTGCATTTCTTGACATTAGTCAAGAAGATCTAAATTTAACTATGATTGTAAAATATGACTGCTGGTAATTTCAATCCAGTGCTACTTAGGACAAAAGTGATTTGACAGTGTGACCTCAATTATAAACTCTCCAACTCAGGTTTTGCCTCCCTTCCAATTATATTAGAGATCCCTCTGCTTCTTTTGTTTGCACTCTTTTTTCCTTCTTAAAGGAACTTCCTTGCAAAGGGCAACATACTAAATGACCCTAACCCACTGTCATGAAGACTCACTGGCCAATAAATGCATATTTAAATATTAAATTAACAAATGGTGAAATGTAAATGTAAATGGGTGAAGTTATGCTATTTATGTTTTGGGGGTTTCTGTAGTTCCTAATCTTCCCAACAGTATCATTAATCTCCTCTGTGTTTCTATATGAATTGTACCTTCTAATTATGGTAAACTTTATGCCTAACATAAAGTTTATTATTTTAATCATTGTAGTTGCATAATTCAGTGGCACTAAGTACATTCATATGTGTGCAACTATCATCTTAAAACATTTTCCCTCTAAAAAACATTTTCATTTTCCCTAATTGAAACTCTGTGCCATTAAGCACAACATCATGCTTTTCTCCTGGCAACCCCTGGAAACTACCATCCTATTTTCTGTCTTTATGAATGTCATTACTCTAGGCTTTTCGTATAACTAGAGTCATACAATACTTAACCTTTTATGCCTGGTTTATTTTGCTTAGTATAATTTCTTCAAATTGCATGTGTGTCAGAATTTCACTTCTCTTAAATACTAATAATATTCCATTGTTTCTTTTAAAACTTGTAATAGTCCATTCCACAGCCACATTTTGTCCATTGGTTTTCCTTAGAGAGATATTTGGGTTGTTTGTATCTTCTGACAATTTTGAATGATGGTGTTATGAATATCTGTGTGCAGATTGCTGTTTGAGTCTGTGCTTTCAATTCATTGGTAATATTGAAGTAAAACTGTTGGATCAAATGATAACTGCTTAATTCTGTTGTGTAATCATCATACTATATAGATGTATTTGTTTTAATAAATATTCCTTCATCTAAGATGCCTAAAGTGAATTTATTTTTGAAACTAAATAATCTTCAACTAAGGAATTTATGCAATGTTGTTATCTAAAACAAATTTTTGTATTCATCGCACAGATGACAGACAGAGAACCTGATCTCAGGTTAGACTAATAATAACTGTCTGCTGCATCAATAGCTACAAAGTTCTTCTTAAATACTAATTGAGCATCAATTAATCATTTCCTGTTTCTCTGACAAGGCAAAGAAAGGGCAAGTTAGGGCTTTTTGTAGTCACCCAAACAGGAGACAATGGCATAAGGAGTATGTCAGCAGTCAGAATGAAGAGATATTTGAAAACTAAAGTTGGCAAGATTCATTCCTGGATGGAGCAGAGATGCTGTTTAAAGGAGTAGAATTTTTAGGTAGATACTTAGATTTAAATCCTGACTTCACTGTTTAGCTGCTATGTGACCTTGAACAAGTTACTTATACTTCCTATGTCTCCATCTTCTCATTTAGAACATGGGAATAATACTAGTATCTGCATCTACAGTTTTTTTATGAGAAGTAAATAAATAGTAATGTTCTTAAAAACAGTAGAACATAGGGAGAATGACATAAATATCTTTTACTTCATATATTTACAAGAGGGAGACATCAATATTGCTTCTCAGGTTTATGGCAAGATGATTGATAGTACCATCTATTATGATAGAAGAAAATGAAAGACGAGCAAATGCAAATGTATACAGAGCATGTCAAATATGAGATGGGTACATGACATACATAATCTGAAATTTAAGTGAAAATTGAAATATACAAGTATGAAACCCAATATAAGAGATCAGACTTGTAGGCAAAGTTTGGAGATTCATCAGCACATAGATTGCATATGACGACCTATAAGGAGTACACAAATGAGAAGAGTCTAGTATTGAGTCCCCCCCCAATTCCAAAATAACATGCAATCACAAATAATTTTAACAAAAATACCTGCATCTCTAAAGCTCAAAAACATCAATGATTATTTTCCTTCAAGAATGGCCCAGTGTATTCTAGAATATTATAGTTCACAAATATGAATCAACATAATGTAAAGCAAAGGGGTAGTCCTAAAACCTTGAAAGTGTACTGGCTACTAAGATTTTGCACCAGATAATGATGTAAAAATGGCAAATACACAAGATTTTCAGGGGCTGACAGAAGAGCAAAATCTGTATTTACATACAACATTTGTCGATTCTCTGTCCACATTATAAACCCAGACTTACCAGAGACATCTAATTATTTTTAGGTGAAAAAACAACACTGAGGTCAGTTGTTTGCCTCCAAACTTGCCAGGGCAGAATATATAAGGTGGCTTTCAAATCAATTTCTGCCTAAGAGTTAACACCATTCTGTGAAAAGAAGAATGTGAGAAAAATGAACATTTACAGAATAACAAAGTTCCTACTGCAGATGAGCTTCGTGTCTTCAGACAAGAAAGTTTGGTTAAAGTATACTCTGGCATATGGTAAGGGGCTAGCCAAAATTTTGTCATGGCTGCTTGGGATCTGGAGAACTCATATTGGATCAAAAACTTTGATGTTTGTTCAAGAAAAATAAATATAACCTATAGTTCATTTATTGTGATTTAATTTATTGTGACACAATGTATATTTATCATGAGCATTAAAGAGCATTAGAAAATTCATTAGAAATGCAAATATGTAATTTCCTAAAGTATCTTTGCCTAAAAGCATTCTGATTATGTTAATGAGAGCATAAAGCAAATAGTTAACTCGGCTCTGGAGTTATTCAGGTAAGTTTAATTTACCAGTTTCTCAAGTCAGTTATTACACGATACCCTGCTCCCGTGCTAGCTCCTTTATTCTTCTAAACTTGTTTCCTCTGTGGAATGGAGACCATCTCATAAAGGGTTCACAAGTATTAATGAATAAGTTTAAAGCAATTAGCACAAAGCCTACCTCTAGTAGTCAGATAATAGTCCTAAAATATGTTTATGTTCTAATCCATGGAACCTGTGATTATGTTGTTTTACTTGGCAAAAGATACTTTGCAAATTGATTGATTGAAGTTCTTAAGATGAAGATATTCTAATTATATGAGTTAATGCAATGGAAGGACAAAGATGCCAATGAGAGGGATGATGGAAAGCCAGCCGGCATAGAGAAATGAGAATAAAAGTAAAGTCTGGAGAGATGCAAGGTCATTAACTAAATAATTTAGGCAGTTTCCAGAAGCTGGAAAAGGCAAGGAGTCTGACCTATAATCTCCACGAGATATGTTGCTGTGCTGATCCATTTTAGATTTCTGTTAGCATTATATTACTATAGCAGAATACCTAACGTTTCTTATAAAAACAAGTTATAAATGCAAAAGATTTGTTTGGGCTCATGGTTTTGGAGCTTCCCATCCAAATGTGACACCAGGTATTATTTAGGACCACTAACAAGGCAGCACATAATAATGTGAGCAAAAGTTGAAGTGGAAAAGACTGGGGTCCACACAATCTCCATGTTGGTCTTGGAGATCTGATCTAAGGACCTCCCACTAGGTGTCATCATCTAATGGTTCCACCATCTCCCAATAGTGTCCACTCTGGGAATGGACCTTTGGGAGAAATTCGATATCCAAATTACAGCAATTTTTGAGCTTCAAAACTGTAAGGACATAAGTTGTAAGTTCTAGATACTAAGTGGGTGGTAATTTTTTACAGCAGCAATAGGAAACCAATACCTTAACACAATAATCTGTAAATAAATATTCATTGAAAATGTAATTTTAAATGAGTGCTACATGTTAGAGAGAAGGATTTGGTTTTGTTTGGTTTGCCTTGCTATTTTTTTCTTTTATGGAGGCAGTATCTTACTATGCAGACCAGGCTGACTGAGGACCTTATAATCTACCTGCTTTGTTTAGCTTCCTGGGTGCTGGGAAGTAAAAGAATTATTTCTGTTCAAGAGCCATGGACAGACATTTCATAAATAAAGCTCTGTATAAT
Source organism: Castor canadensis (assembly GCF_047511655.1). Lineage (NCBI taxonomy): Eukaryota > Metazoa > Chordata > Mammalia > Rodentia > Castoridae > Castor > Castor canadensis. Next base: position 124,729,148 of record NC_133393.1, read on the forward strand.
TGGAGAAATATTTCTACATAAAAATATTCAGAACTATTTATTTTTGCTATATAGGTTTACCTATTTATAGTTTGCTATTTTGCTCATTACTGAATTTTCTGTTGGAACCCATGTTACTAGTTTACATATTTGGAAAGTCTGTCTTTTGGATGAGATGGCCTTTTGTCAGTGTGGAATGACTTTAAAAAATCTTTGTTGACAGTTCTAACTATGGAGTTAATTTTGTCAGATAGTATCACAGGCCACTCCATTCTTGTTTTGGATTATATTTGCAAAACTCACTTTTTTCCATCTTACTTTACACTTTTTTAGATATGTGTGTGTATGTTGTAATGAGCATATGGTGAGGCATTCTTTGTTTAATCATGCACAGTCTTGGTTTTTAATCAGAGTATTTAATCCATTTACAGTTAACCCAATTATTGACATGGTTGTTCTCATGTCCACCTTCTTGCTATTTATTTTTTGTTTGTCCTATAAATTGTAAGATTTGTCTGTTTCCTACCTTCTTTGGCATAAGTACATTTTTTTGTTATTTCATTTCTCTAGTCTACTTGATTTTTTTGTCATTCTCTAACTCTTCTTAGTAGTTTCTATAAAAATTACACTGTACCTACTGTATATATCAACATAATCTACCATGAGAACTATTTTATACATAATTTAAGGACATTTTGTGGATCTATTTCTAGTTTCACATTAGTCTTTTCTCTAAGTATTTATAAATGTATATATTCACATATTAATATATGTAGCCACTTGGGGTCTTTATGTACATAGATAGACAGACAGACATGTTTATATATACAGATACAGATTTATATGTTTGTTTCTCTATGTACCACACAATATATTTTAATTTCACATAGTCAATTACTTTTAAAAAAAATTTAAATCATTTGTCAAAATCTTTTACCTTTTCCATATACTGACTCATTTATCTTTTATATAAATTCTGATTTCTATATGGTATCATTATTGTTTAGGTATCAAACTTGATTTAGCATTCATATAATGCTAGACTGCCTATAGCACATTCTATGAGCTTCTCTTCCATAAGAAGATATATTATGCCATTTTGAATGATATTTGATGTTCACTTTTTTTTTCTTTGAGACAAGTTATCAGGCTGGCTTCAAACTCACAATCCTCCTGCTTAGGTCTGGGATTACAGGAATGTGACTCCACACATGGCACTTAATGGACAATTATTAATGGAATTTGAATTGCATTTCAATAATTATTTTCTCCTGCACTGTTTAATGATGGTAGTTGAATTTTTATGAAAGTATGAGGCCAGAATCATCATTCGTTGCTACATAATGTGTTCTTTTCTTCTGCCTAGTTTTAAAATGTCTTTTATGTTTAGCTTTCAGCAGTTTGATATGCTATGATTACATGTGGCTTTTTATCTTGCATGAGGTTCATTGTGATTCTTTTGTTTTTTGTTTTTGTTTTTGTTTTATTTTGTTTTTGTGGTACTGGGGTTTGAATTCTGGGATTTATAAGGTAGGCATTCTATCACTTGAGCTATGGCCCCATCCCTTTTTATTATTTTAGTTATTTCTCTAATATGATCTCTTGTCTCTTGCCCAGGCCAGTTTGGACCACAATCTTCCTACTTACACCTCCCATGTAGCTGGGATGACAGGTGAATGCCACCATGCCCAGTTTTTTTGTTGAGATGGGGGTCTCACTAACTTTTTCCCAGGCTGGCCTCAAAACGTGATCTTCCTGATTTCCTCCTCCTCAGTAGCTGGGATTATAGGCTTGATCCACAAATACCCAGCATTGTTGTAGTTCTTAATCTGTAGGTTCATATTTTTTTCTTCAACTGAAAATGATGTTTATCCATGATCAGTGATTCTCACCTGAATTATGATAATTTATCTAAACAATATATTTACTTTATGATGGTGCAAAAGTGATGATGGAAAAGCACTATGCATTTAGCATCAATTGTACTTCATTTTTGAATTCTGATCTGCCAAGTTAACGCGTACAATGTGGTTCTTTCCCTATGCTGGGTGGTGGCAGTGAGTCACAGATCCCAGTTAGTCATTTGATTATGACTGCAACTAATCAGTAACCCTAATTGTGTACTGTGTTGCTCAGTTATGACATTCAGTAGGTTAGGTTTAATAGATGTACTTTCAATTTATGATATCTTCAATTTGTGGTGGGATTATCAGGATGTAATCCCACTCTAAATCAAGGAGCATCTATATTTATTCATTCTTTTCAAACAGTTACTCTTTCCCTTTTGGGATCCCAATGAAATACATATTAGACTTCTTGGTATTTTCCAGATTCCTGACACTTCTGTTTTATTTAAATTTTTTTTTACTTTATGCATATTTCAATGTTTTATGTTTTTTAAGTCTTTGACATAATGAATAATTTGTTCTACAGCATCCTTCCTTTTGTTAAGGCCAGTTAGGGCTTTTCATTACTATTTTTGAATACTGTAGTTTTCAATTCTGGAATTTTTATTTTTTTCTTTTTAATGTAGTTATCATTATTTTAGTGAGGTTGCCTTTTATTAATTCACATTTAATATTCTACATCCTCAGTTACAATAGCAAAAGAAATATTTAAACAGCTAATTCTGACATACTTCTCATGTGTTTCTAGTAATACTTTTCTTCCATTGGCTATGGGTCACTTTTTTATTTGTTCAGATATGTAATAAATATTTATTCTACATTGTGAATTGTATTGTTGAAAATCTGATTCTTTTTTGTATCGTCTTTTGTGATACTGAGTTTTGTTCTGGCAATAACAAATTTACTGATCTATTTCCAGGATATATCTAGTCTTATTTTTTGGCTTTATTTTAGGAATGTGATTCTAGAGTAATCTTCATTCCAGTATGTAGCAGTCGTATTGCAAAGCCTGCTCTACATTGTCTATCTGTCCTATAGAAAAACCTCTCCTAGAGTATTCAGCAAAACAAACTGGCTTGTTAGAACTGGTGTGACTTTCAGCCTGGGAAACTGACAATCAAAAAATACTGACAATCAGTATTTTTTCTAGGCAAAGACATGCAGAATCTCACCTTAGGTGTGTGTAGCTCAATTTTTGGCAAAGCTATAGAAGTAATCCCATGCAAACTCCTAGAGCTCTTTCTCCTCATATCCTGCATCACTTATTCCAACTACCTAACTATTGTCAAACTCCTATCTCTGTCTCCTCTGCATAGTGAAGCTACCTGACTTTCCTTGGGTTAACACCTGTCTTCCTGTTTCACGAGCACGAAAGTTCCTCCAGACAGAAAACTGATGCAAGTGGCTATTAAACTGCCTGTGTAACAAATGTGAGGCCCTGAGTTCAAACTCAAATATTGCCAGAAAACTGATGCAATCATGCAGTTCATCTCCTTTATCTCTCATAGCCCTGTGCTATCTTTTACTCAAATTCTAAACACTATTGCTTTACCTGTTTTGTCTGCTTTGATAGCAGTGAATAAGAGAAATTACATATTTATCTTATTATATTATGCTATCTGTAAGTATGCCTATATACTATAATATATGTATACTTTCATATGATATTATATGTATATGTAAATCCCATTATCCATTTATTCTTCCTATGCTAAAATGCTACGTGAATTGGGAAGATTTTTAAAAATCTACCTTCTATAAGAATGAGAAAGAATACAGAAGGAAAAAAAGACTTAAAAAATCTCTACGCAATGTAACATGCTTAGTTTTTTTAAACTATTATGTTTTTATTAGTATGATTAAATTAATAAATTAAAATAAAAATAGGAACTCATAGAATTTAACATTGTATGCTAACCCTATTATTACCATAGGTATTGTGTTGTTTGTTGGTTGGTCTTACACTTTCAAAACTCTGAGATACAAATGCATTCTGTTTTCAACTATCTGCCAAGACCATAAATAGCTGAGTTTTAAAATGACACTGAGCTACATCTCTATTTGTCTGAATAAATGTCTGTATGTGATATGTTTATAACTGTAGCAACACTCCTTTTCTTCGCTCTGACAGTTCTGTAGAGATACAGTATATCACTACATGGAATTCAAAGCATGTTCGACATTTTGTTCTAAGGCACTGCTACTTTAAAATGTTTGCAATTTGATCCTCTGCTACATTTATTGAATCTACTATAACCAGCAGCACATTTCACAGTAAACTTTACATAGCTGAATGAAAGATAGATACAAAGTTTTCTGAAGAATTAAGTGGGCTCAAACATAAATGTATTTGTGCCACTGGTGCTAAAAACAGTGAGTAAAAAACCAAAATGTTGCTGTGAATAAAATAAAATGCAAAGCATAAATAAATATATATATATATATATATTTATTTATTTATTTATTTATTTATTTATTTTGGCATCCTGTGTCTCCTCATCCCTCCCAACTCACAAAGAAAAGCATAAATATATTTATCAGAGTTGGAACTTTTAACAATTTTATGCTTTGTCTCATTTAAAATACATACCTCTACATATAACTGCCCCCTTGAACAATGTGAGAGTTTAAGGACACTGACATGGAATATCTGTATATAACTTTTTTTTGTTAATCAGATTATCTGAGATAATCTGACCACAATGAAACACACAGGAAAGCCTAAGTTTCCAAAAACCCCTTCAAGGGCATGTCCCCAGTGACCTAGCTTCTTTCCTTTTAGGCTCCACATTTTAAAGATTCGGCCACTGTTCTACTGTGCAAAGCTGAAGACCAACCCTTTAACACATGAGGCTGTGGGGGACATTCTAAATCCAAACCACAACACTTTGGATTTCCCAAAAACTTTACTGATGACCTAAATATTGGTAGCTGGAAGCCTTGATGACAATATAAATACTTATTTCAACAACATGTATCTGTGCTATAAGTATCATATATGGAGAAGAATATGTGAGAATCCCAAGAGCTCATCTCTTTTCCATAATAAATGATTTACTGGAGAGACAAACCCTTTATATTTCCTACTGCATTTAAAATGGAAAGTTGCAATTCTTGAAACTCATTCCAATAGCAATAGAAGGTGGCTAAGAATAACAGTATGCACTGCAGCTAATTTTATGCGGTTATAATTTAATACCACATCTGTATGTTTACAATTTTCTAGATCACAAATGGTTCTCTGTGCATTCTGTGTTGTGTATAAATTGTGCTACATTTTAACTTTTGTAGTAGATTTGTATATATTTTATGGTAGTAAATAATAAAATAGTATTTTTGTTATGCATTTTATGTACCCATTATGTATCTAACTTTGTCATAATTTTTTTTCAATACTTCTAGACTGTTGTGGTTTATCTTCAAGTTTTTCAAATTGTTCCAAATTTCCACCAAATAAGTTGACATAAAGTGAACCCATGCAGTTATGCTATATGATCCTTCCCTTTACTTCAAGAAGATGAGAAGTGGACTTGAAGTATGGCTTAAGCTATAGGAGCACTTGGCTAGCAAGCACAAAGTCTTAAGTTCAAACCCCAGTATCTTCAAAGAGAGAGAGAGAGAAGATAAAAAATAATTAACATTGTTCTTGCAAGTCATCTCTAGAGGTGCCTCTTCTAGTAATTGTGATTTCATCAATTTGTAAAATCTAGTCTAGTAAATTTCTATATATTAGAGACTGAAGCTTAAAGTAGCATTAGAAAACTAGCTAAAAATCATACCCAGGAAGCAAATTCCATTTCCCAGGGGAAACAATTGCATATTTTCCCATTATACCACATGCTTATCACCACTTAATTATATTAAAAACCCTCTTATTATTAAGCAAATTGATTAATTAAAAAGAAACAGTGGAACAAAACAAGACACAATGAAAACTCATATATCCAGGTATTAAAAATATGTCTGGTTCAGAAGCCATGTAAGTGTTTATTGCCATTTCTTTTCATTTACAGTTTACAACTAAGGCTTTTTCCTTTGAGGGCAGACTGATAATGAGAGTTCCACGCTGTCTTTTTCACTTATCACCATGAATATGCTGTGACTTTTAATTTGTCATGGTAGGAAAAAATTAATTCAGAAAATCCTCAATGCCCATACCATGAAGACATTCATTATTTTTCTTGTGAGTTTCACCTAATAAAATCATATTAATTTTAGAAACTGGACTTGAGACTTTTCTAAACATTACACTAAAATTTCTTGGAAACAAAAGTGTATTCCTTTGATGGACAACTCTTCTTAGTCTGTATAATACCCATCACAATTCAGAATTGCCATATCAAGAGCTTCTTGGAAGAACAAATTTTAGAAGTAACCCATTTGTATCTCAGTAGGCAATAAATCAAGTGAAAGAAGAGAAATGTATAACTTTCTAGATGCTAGACTCTGAGAAAAAGTGTTTGGACTCCTAGAGACATTAGCCACTATGTTTTGTCATTGGAATGAAGGATAGTAAGTTAAAGAGTCAATAGTATAAAGACCTAGTAGGAGAGCTTCTGATACACATATTCACTGCATGTTTACCATGTTAACTTTAAAGTTATAAGGGTAGGCATCTTGGCTGTGTATTCATCACTGTATCTCTTGTGTGTAGCATCAAAAGTTGCAAGCAATAAAATAATAGATGTATATTTCCTGAAGAAAAGGTATGGTCAAGTCTTGATAACTGAAGTGGAAATGATGAAAATAAACACGTTTGTACATGACGCAAAGTAAAAACTGATGCATTGATTCTGAAAAACATAATTTTATAATATGTGCCTCTAGTCTTAAAAATTAATATGCCCCAAATTCTTTACAGATGTGTGCAATTATTTATATCAAGATGGTTTCTACAGTTATATTTATGTGAGTAAAAATTGCAAATTGCTAGCTATCTAATAGAGGATTGGATAAATAAACATAACATCTATATTATGGACTATTATGCATACACTTAAACCCTGCACTAATACTATTAAATGATGTAGAAATACTAGAAATAGAAGACTGAATTGAATATCTGTAAAATCACTTTTATTCTAAAACACATTCACATATAAAAAGTAAACACATTGAAAAGAACTTATTTTGGAGAGATGAGGTCTTTGGAGATGTTATTCTTCTTATTTCTCCCTTTTTTTTTATAGGACCATACTGTTTACAGTTTGGGGCAAAAATGGTTTTAGGATGCTTTTCATTTTATCCCTGTACCAATTTTTCTTCATTAAAATATAAGCAGAAAACTAATCTTGATTATTATATTTAGTGAGCTGTAGAGGGGCTGTGAAGTTTTGTACACTTTAAAATGCTAGTCTAGCATGACTTTTGCTTAAATCTGAGGGTTTCATATGTGATTAAATGTTATCAATAAAAAGCACATTACAGATGCCATAATTAAACCTCCATCTTCAGCAGTAAGTGGCCAGGCAATGTTTGCATATTAAGCTTTCCATGAAAATGTATTTCAAAATTGGCATGTACTTGTATTCATTTGAGAAACAGGAACTAGAATGTGGAAAATAATACAGCTAATAGGCTAATATTCTTCATTCTAATAACCATTTGTATTTTAAAATTTGGCAGTAAAGTGAATATTTACGAGGTAAAAAACTTCTACAATTGACTATTCATGACAATTTGACTATACTTTTTAACTAGAGAATGAGTTTTTTCAAAGTCACAATTATAGAAAATTTTTTAAAATGTAAGAATATTTCCTTTTACATTATTTAATATTAAAGTTTTATTTTGCATTATTATGACACTCTTGGGCTATTACATTGAGTGAGTTACTTTTTTGAGTATGTAGCTGGTCTGTGTAAAACAGTGTCCTTTGCACTTTCTCTGGGAACATAAGACCAGAAAATGAAATGTGGGCTTCAAATCCCACCTATAAACTCTGTTGGGGAGCCTATGTTGTCTTTTTTCCTTAGGAAGAGCTAAGGCAGGTCATAGTTTAGACAACTGGGTTACTAAATGGACGAATTTGGAGTCTATAACTCACTTTCTCAGTAAGCGCTGACCAGAAGAAAAACACAACCAGATACATCCACCCTTGACTTGACTTTACACAAAAAATGGCAAAGAGACTTTGAAATTACTTATAGCAGCAAATAGCATTCATTTTACTAATACAGAAACCATGCCTTGCAGTGAGATGCAAATGTAACAAAAATTAGAGCATACCATTAGCTTAGCAGTGGGGCAACAGAAAAAAAATGGATAAAATAGGTTGGTCTATTGATTACTACTGTGAAAAATAACCTTAAGCTACGCAAAGTGGTGCATGACTATAATCCCAGCACTTAGGAAATTTAGGCAAGAAGACTGAAGTTTTACCAGCAGCCTGGACTACAAAGATAGCTCCAGAGATACATAACAAGACCCTATCTCAAAAAATAAAAAATTACAAAAGAACACCTGCAATAGATTGGAAGTCTGATCAAAGTGTAGTGAGATTGTAATCCTAGAAGTGCTTGGAAAATAGATATCAATAGTGTGTGTTACTGTTATTGATGGTTTTAACAAAGCATTACAATGCAGAAATGATCTCAGAAAATAATTGGCAAGTTTAAAGTAGAAATGAAAAGGAATGGTGAAATTCAGAAAAAGAGGTGTGTAAGAGATGGGATTTAAAAGGCTTTGAAAAATGAAGACCCAGAGTAATGTCTCAGCTGAACAAAGTGATTCAAACTTGTGCTAAAGTCACAAGAAAGGTATGCCCTGCCCACTCAGACTTGATAGACTCGTGATTATTTGACTTGAATTTGAGATAAAGGTACACGATGCAGCAAGGTAGCAAAGGAATGAAAGAAACATTTGAGAACAATGTGTAGTGATTCTAGCGAGTTTCACTTCACACTGACTGCAAAAAGTTTGCCAAGTTCCTATGAATTTTATTACCAAACACCCCAGATCTTGATTAAAAGTTTTCTATTCTACAATCCTTAAAAGAATTTAGGCATAAGCATACATATAAAATGGGTTAAGTTGGACAGCCAAGGAATACATATTTTTAATGCCTTCTTTAGATATGACCATGGAGGATAATAAGGAACAACATTCAATTAAACTGAGCTTCCTGACAATGGAATTCCTCCCAGGAAATATAATAGAGAATTTGTCTGTCAATGCTTTAGATTACTGACTTCTGTGTGTCTTCTGTTGTTTCCAAATGAAAGTTGTAAATCAGTTATTTTTGTATGTGTTAAGATATACATATAAAGAATCAGAAAATAGAATATGTGGATTTCTAATCTGCAGGTCTCAGAACAATTAATATATTTCCATGGGTGGCCTAGTGAAGATAACTGTCAGCATCCAAACATTACAGAACATAAACTCAACACAGTCACGGGGTAGAATTTTGGGTTGTCTCATTGGGGACATACAGGATATGAGACTTATGATAAAAGTAATATTGGGTGACTAGAATTGTACACTGTAATTGAGACCCTGCTAAATACTTAATAGATCGTTTCCATTTCCTTCTGGACTCACAGCTAAAACTGGTTTTTCATCCCTGTTTCATCCCTATTTCAACAAGATTGTGATAATATAACCAGCCTGCAGTTATAAAATCCTCTCCCTGATACTTCACACTCACTTCTTTTAGGTACAGATGAAAGCATTTGAAGATGGAAGAAACCTGTTGTCACTACTTGTTAGCAAACCATTTAGGAGGGAACATGTAATACATCTTTATTCACTTGCAGCCACTGAGACTTCTGGATATGTTTGTTATTGCAGAGAGCATTAATAACTCTGGCTAATATAGATGAAAAAAATTATAATGTGTCAGGTGCCAGCCGCTCACCCTTCTTATCCTAGCTACTTGGGAGACAGCAATTGGGAAGATTATGGTTCAAAGCCAGCTTGGGAAAATAGTTCCTGAGATTCTAGCTCAAAAATATCCAACATGAAAAGGGCTGGCAGCATGACTTAAGTGCTAGAGTGCCTAACTTGCAAGTATGAGGGCCTAAATTCAAAATTCTGGTACTGACAAAAATAATAATTATTAATATTATAATTAACTAATAATTACAATAAATAAAAATTCAACTATTATTTTAAGAAAATATATATCACATTTAACTATACATATAATAATTATTTCAACTTGTAAAGAGCTTGACTTTATGTAACTTTTAACAAAAATAACACCATTCATAATTTTTTGCCATGTCTATTATTTAAAGAATAAGAAAATAATTCCTCTACTCTGTTTTCAGTGAAGAGATCTGACAAACACTGTGTTTCTCTGGGCTATTTTTCCCATAACTCAAGGACACAGAACAACAAGTGGACTTTAGGGATGTGAGTACAGTTTACTGTCAAGAAATAATTAATGATAACTTCTGGAGAAGTTGTCATAAGTAATATGATGCCTTTAAATTAATAACAGTTTATATTGACCATAATGTTTTCCACAAGCACTGCTGTTCCTACTTGACTTTAATTGGTGTAATTGATAACATGTAGAGCTTAGAGACCCATTTTAATCATGCAGGTACAACTTTCATGACAGAAGAAAGTAAAATAGCTGCCACGAGTTATCCATGGTTAGTGAGGACCCAGAATAGTAAGAAAAATGTCTATTTTTTCTAACTTGGAACTTCAGAACTTTTAGATCATAACTGGCAATTTAGTATTGAGTTTAAAGCATTAGTCCTAGAGATTCCAAGATGGCAGCTAGAGGGAGGAGGCAGAAAGCATGCCTCCTAAAGTAAAATCTTGGAGAGATGCTGGAGATATACCTTACAGGCAAAACCACTGAGAAGAGGCAAACTTTTGACCCCTTCACACCTCCAGCCTTCGCAGAGTATCTCTACTTCACATTAAAGGGAGAAACCAGGAAAGTCCCTGGACCACCAGACACCAGTGCCCAGAAGGCTTGGGAAGATGAAGACCACAAGGTGAGCTAAGTGGTATGCAGTACTCCCACAGACAACCCTGGGCCAGATCAGCATAGCCCCCTGGACAAACCAACCCCAACCCAGGGAAGAAAAGAGAAACTGAGTAATTAGCAATAACAACAATAAAGACACATAGCAAAGAGGGTGAGGTGCCGGAGTGCCAAAGTGCAGGGGAGGGGAATCCCTACAGAACTGTAAATAAACAAGTGGGCCAGAGAATGCAGGAACAGTGGCACATGCCCAGCAACCAGGAGCAGGAAAGCTTGTAAAAGTGGTGGAGGGAGGAAAACTCCACAGAAGAAGGGAGAAGGCCACTTCCCATGTGAGCTGTAAATAAACACACTGGCCTGAGAAAGTCAGTGCAGTATCACCTCCCCCATTGTGCTTGGAAAGGGGAAAGCTTGTAGCAGCAGCTCAAAACCAGGAGAACTCTGAGTAAACAAAGACTGCGGGGCCATGTGAGTGTTAAGCTCACTCCTGAGATCTGCATAAAAAAAGGCTCCAGTAACAGCAGGCTGACAGCAGTAGGCAGGCAAGCCACAGCCGCAGATACCACTCACAGAACTGTCTCCAGACTCTTTTTTTTCCTCTCCCTACCTTTGATAAGACAACAACCGAACTACACCTGCATGATGAAAAACTTACTGAAACTGTATTGCATTTGAACTTGGGACACTTTGTGGGTTTTTTTTTTTGTTTGTTTTGTGTGGTTTTGTTTTATTTTCCCCTTCGATGAGACAATTACACAACAACATCTTCAGGATTGGAGACTGAGGGATGAACACCAAAATTATTAAGACTGAAACTTTCTTGCATTTGAACTTGGAGATTTAAAAAAAAATTTTTATATATTTTTTTCATTTATTTATTTTTTATTTTTATTTATATATTTTTTTAATTTTTAATTTTCAATCCTCTCTCTATCTCTCTAATGCCTTTTCAGCTTACATTTGATTAGTACACTCTCTCTCCCTGTTTATATCTTTGAAACTTTGTTTCTTTGTTTTGTTTTTTTCTATTTGTTTATTTATTTTTCCCTTTTACTTTAACTTCTGTGCTTTCCATCTTCTGTCACCCTTTCATTCCAAATATCATTAGTGCTATTATTACAAGCCATAAAATACTTAATTGCACACAGTACAGGGACAATAACAACACCAAGAGCAATGATGGGAAGACAGAAAAAACAGGGAAACCAGTTTTTCCACAGCAAAAAATTAGTACAGGAAGCAGAGGGAAATGAAGAAAACAGATACTCAGATCCAGACTCCAAAAAAATGAAGATTAAACTATGCCAAGGATCCAAAGAAGCTCACAAGTATAATCTAAAAGAAGAAATACTACAGGTACTCAATGGGAATTTTATAGAGATGACACTGGATATGGTCAACCAAAATGTACAGGAGACACTCAAGAAATTCCAAGACAACAAAAATAGAGAATTTGAAAAAGCAAAAGAAGAAATAAAGGAAACCATAGAAGCACTGTAAAACACCAAAGTGAAAGAGAGAACACAATGAATAAACGGATAAATGAACTCAGAACAAAAATAGACAACATTAAAGAGGAAAACTGCCAGGATATGGAAAACCTCAGAAAAAAGAATGAAACAGAATTGAAAAACAAAACAGAAGCTCAATCCAGCAGAATAGAACAGACAGAAGAAAGAATCTCAGAACTCGAAGATGAAATGATAAGTAAAGGAAAAACTGAAGAACTATTAATTAAACAACTCAAGACCTGTGAAAAGAAAATACAAGAACTCACCAACTCTATCAAAAGACCAAACCTGAGAATCATGGGCATCGAAGAAAGGAAGAGGTGCAAGCAAAGGAAATGCATAATATATTCAACATAATAATAACAAAAAATTTCCCAAATCAAGAGAAAGCTATTCCCATACAGATGCAAGAGGCCTCCAGAACACCAAACAGATCAGATCAAAATAGAACTACCCCATGACATATCAAAATTAAAACAAGTTCAGAATGTAGGGAAAGAATATTGAAGGCTGTAAGAGAGAAAAAACAAGTAACATACAATGGTAAACCCATCAAAAACACAGCAGACTTCTCAACAGAAACATTAAAAGCAAGAAGAGCTTGGGGAGAGATCTTCTGAGACTGAATGAAAATAACTTCAACCCCAGAATACTCTACCCAGCAAAACTATCATTCAAAATAGATGGAGCAATAAAAATGTTTCATGGTAAGCAGAAACTAAAACAATATGTGACCACAAAGCCACCACTACAAAAGACTCTTCAAGGGATCCTGCACATAGAAAGTGAAACCCAACATAACCATGAAAAGACAGGCAGCACCAAACCACAGGAAAAGATAAAGAAAGAAAGTAGAGAGTAACCTCAATTTAGGTATACACAATCAAACCTTCAAACAAATAAGAAACTAAATGACAGGAATCACCACATATCTATCAGTACTAACACTTAATGTTAACAGACTTAATTCACCCATCAAAAGGCACCATTTGGTGAAACAGATTAAAAAGGAAGATCCAACAATTTGTTGCTTACAGGAGACCCATCTCACCAACAGAAATAAGCATAAGCTTAAGATGAAATGCTGGAAGATTTACCAAGCCAATGACCCCCGAAAACAGGCAGGAATAGCATACGTATCTCTCACAAAGTAGACTTCAAACCTACATTGATCAAATGAGACAAAGAAGGACATTCCATACTAATAAAAGGGGAAAAAGACCAAAAGGAAATAATAATTATCAACCTGTATCCACCCAATGTCAACGCACCCAGTTTCATCAAACATACCCTGAAAGACCTAAAAGCATATATTAACTCGAACTCAGGGTTGTGGGAGACTTTTACACCCCATTATCATCAATAGATAGGTCATTCAAACAAAAAATCAATATAGAAATACTAGATCTAAAATATACAATAGATCAAATGGACCTACTTGATGTCTACAGAACATTTCATCCAACTTCTACACAATATACATTCTTCTCAGCAGCCCATGGAACCTTCTCCAAAATAGATCATATCCTAGGGCACAAAGCAAGCCTCAGCAAATATAAGGAAATAGAAATTATACCATGCATACTATCTGATCACAGTGCAAAAAACTAGAACTCAACAACAAAAGTAAAGACAAAAAACATGCAAACAGCTGGAAACTGAATAACTTATTACTTAATGAACAATGGGTCATTTATGAAATAAAAGAGGAAATTAAAAGTTCCTGGAAGTCAATGAACATGAGAACAAAACTTACCGGAACCTATGGGACAAGGCAAAGGCAGTCCTGAGAGGAAAGTTTATAGCCATGAGTGCACATATTAAAAAGACTGAAAGATCCCAAATCAATGACCTAATGATACATCTCAAACTCCTAGAAAAACAAGAACAAGCAAATCCCAAAACAAATAGACAGAAATAATAAAAATAAGAGCTGAAATCAATGAAATAGAAGCCAAAAAAAAAAAAACAAAACAAAGAATTACTGAAACAAAAAGTTGGTTCTTTGAAAAAATAAACAAGATTGATAGACCCCTGGCAAACCTAACTAAAATGAGGAGAGAAAAAACTCAAATTAGTAGAATCAGGAATGCAAGATGGGAGGTAACAACAAACACCATGGAAGTCTAGGAAATCATCAGAGACAACTTCGAGAACCTATATGCAAATGAGTTTGAAAATCTTAAAGAAATGGACAAATTTCTAGATACAAATGATCATTCAAAACTGAACCAAGAGGATATTAATCACCTGAATAGATCTATAACACAAAATGAAATTGAAGCAGCAATCAAGATTCTCCCCCCAAAAAAAAGTCCAGGACCTGATGGATTCTCTGCTGAATTCTATCAGACCTTTAAAGAAGAACTGATACTAACCCTCCTTAAACTGTTCCACGAAATAGAAAGGGAAGGAAAACTGCCAAACACATTTTATGAAGCCAGTATTACACTTATCCCAAAACCAGGCAAAGACACCTCCAAAAAGGAGAACTATAGGCCAATCTCCTTAATGAACATTGATGCAAAAATCCTCAACAAAATAATGGCAAACCGAATTCAGCAACACATCAAAAAGATTATTCACCACGACCAAGTAGGTTTCATCCCAGGGTTGCAGGGGTGGTTCAACATACAAAAATCAATAAACGTAATAAACCACATTAACAGAAGCAAAGACAAAAACTACTTGATCATCTCAATAGATGCAGAAAAAGCCTTTGATAAGATCCAACATCATTTCATGATAAAAGCTCTAAGAAAACTAGGAATACAAGGAAAGTTCCTCAACATTATAAAAGCTATATATGACAAACCTACAGCCAGCATTATACTTAACGGAGAAAAATTAAAACCATTCCCTCTAAAATCAGGAACCAGACAAGGATGCCCACTATCTCCACTCCTATTCAACATAGTACTGGAATTCCTAGCCAGAGCAATTAGGCAAGAAGAAGGAATAAAAGGAATACAAATAGGTAAAGAAACTGTCAAAATATCCCTATTTGCAGATGACATGATCCTATACCTTAAAGACCCAAAAAACTCTACTCAGAAGCTTCTAGACATCATCAATAGCTATAGCAAGGTAGCAGGATATAAAATCAACATAGAAAAATCATTAGCATTTCTATACACTAACAATGAGCAAACGGAAAAAGAATGTATGAAAATTCCATTTACAATAGCCTCAAACAAAATCAAATACCTAGGTGTACACCTAACAAAAGATGCGAAAGACCTCTACAAGGAAAACTATACACTTCTGAAGAAAGAGATTGAGGAAGACTATAGAAAGTGGAGAGATCTCCCATGCTCATGGATCAGTAGAATCAACATAGTAAAAATGTCGATACTCCCCAAAGTAATCTACATGTTTAATGCAATTCCCATCAAAATTCCAATGACATTCATTAAAGAGATTGAAAAATCTACTGTTAAATTTATATGGAAACACAAGAGGCCACGAATAGCCAAGGCAATACTCAGTCAAAAGAACAATGCAGGAGGTATCACAATACCTGACTTCAAACTATATTACAAAGCAATAACAATAAAAACAGCATGGTACTGGCACAAAAACAGACATGAAGACCAGTGGAACAGAATAGAGGATCCAGATATGAAGCCACACAACTATAAGCAACTTATCTTTGACAAAGGAGCTAAAAATATACAATGGAGAAATACCAGCTTCTTCAACAAAAACTGCTGGGAAAACTGGTTAGCAGTCTGCAAAAAACTGAAACTAGATCCATGTATATCACCCTATACCAAGATTAACTCAAAATGGATCAAGGATCTTAATATCAGACCACAAATTCTTAAGTTGATACAAGAAAGAGTAGGAAATACTCTGGAGTTAGTAGGTATAGGTAAGAACTTTCTCAATGAAACCCCAGCAGCACAGCAACTAAGAGATAGCATAGATAAATGGGACCTCATAAAACTAAAAAGCTTCTGTTCATCAAAAGAAATGGTCTCTAAACTGAAGAGAACACCCACAGAGTGGGAGAAAATATTTGCCAACTATACATCAGACAAAGGACTGATAACCAGAATATATAGGGAACTTAAAAAACTAAATTCTCCCAAAACTAATGAACCAATAAAGAAATGGGCATGTGAACTAAACAGAACTTTCTCAAAAGAAGAAATTCAAATGGCCAGAAAACACATGAAAAAATGCTCACCATCTCTAGCAATAAAGGAAATGCAAATTAAAACCACACTAAGATTCCACCTCACCCCTGTTAGAATAGCCATCATCAGCAACAACACCAACAACAGGTGTTGGCGAGGATGCGGGGGAAAAAGGAATCCTCTTACACTGTTGGTGGAATGTAGACTAGTACAACCACTCTGGAAAAATTTTGGAGGCTACTTAAACAGCTGGACATTGATCTACCATTTGATCCAGCAATATCACTTTTGGGGATATACCCAAAAGACTGTTACTCCAGAGGCACCTGCACATCCATGTTTATTGCAGCACTATTCACAATAGCCAAGTTATGGAAACAGCCAAGATGCCCCAGCACTGACGAATGGATTAAGAAAATGTGGTATCTATACACAATGGAATTTTATGCAGCCATGAAGAAGAACGAAATGTTATCATTCGCTGGTAAATGGATGGAATTGGAGAACATCATTCTGAGTGAGGTTAGCCTGGCCCAAAAGACCAAAAATCGTATGTTCTCCCTCATATGTGGACATTAGATCAAGGGCAAACACAACAAGGGGATTGGACTATGAGCACATGATAAAAGCGAGAGCACACAAGGGAGGGGTGAGGATAGGTAAGACACCTAAAAAACTAGCTAGCATTTGTTGCCCTTAATGCAGAGAAACTAAAGCAGATATCTTAAAGCAACTGAGGCCAATAGGAAAAGGGGAACAGGTAGTAGAGAAAAGGTTAGATCAAAAAGAATTAACCTAGAAGGTAACACCCACGCACAGGAAATTAATGTGAGTCAACTCCCTGTATAGCTATCCTTATCTCAACCAGTAAAACCCTTGTTCCTTCCTATTATTGCTTATACTCTCTCTACAACAAAATTAGAAATAAGGGCAAAATAGTTTCTGCTGGGTATTGGGGGGGGGGAGAGGGAGGGGGCGGAGTGGGTGGCAAGGGAGGGGGTGGGGGCAGGGGGGAGAAATGAACCAAGCCTTGTATGCACATATGAATAATAAAAGAAAAATAAAAAAAACAAAAAAACAAAAAAAACAAAATTAGAGATAAGGGCAAAATAGTTTCTGCTGGGTTTGAGTGGGGGGAGAGGGAGGGGGCGGAGTGGGTGGTAAGGGAGGGGGTGGAGACAGGGGTGAGAAATGACCCAAGCATTGTACGCACATATGAATGATAATAAAAAAAAATAAAGCATTAGTTCTAATCTCTAAAAAAAATAATGAAAACTAGTTGATGTCTAATTTGACAAAAAGGGAAAATGACAAAATTAGTTGGATACAGGTTAGAGACACAAATAAAGAAAAGGAGAACATTCAAAAATTTTCCAGATGTTACTACAACCTCTGATAAACAAGAAAGACATGTCTTTGAGCTCTGATTGTTTCAATATTTACTTTTTATGACAGACATGTTTTTGAGCTCTGGTTATTTCAATATTTACTTTTTAGTTTGAAATAAAGGCAGAATTATCTTAGATATAAATATGATTTTGCTAATTTCTCAATTTAAATGGGTGGTTCTGTGTGCATGGAGGAGAGGATAAGGGTTGTATGCTGAAAGGAAACACATAATGTGTTTCTAGTTTAATGCTATTTTGTGATAAAACTCTAATCTCCAAAACTTTTTCCTTATAATATGTTGCTTAATTCTAATGGGATAATAAGATGGCTGTTTCAAGAAAACATTGTGCCTTGTTAGCCCTTATCATCATTCTCTGTATATTTGTCCTTTTCTTTCTCTTTTCTTAAATAATAGGAAGGCAAATTCATTTTAACAATAGGAATTCAAGAATTTTCACTTTCTTTTTCTTTTTTTATTACTGTTGTACTGGGGATACCATGCAGCATTTACAAAAGTTCTTACAATATGTCATAGTTGAATTTGTCCCTTCTATCATTCTCTGCTATCACCCTTCCCCTTATTCCTGGAATAGTTTCAATAGGTCTCATCTTTCCATTTTTATACATGAGTACATAATATTTTCACTGCATTCAGCCTCCAACACCCTTTCCTTATATCCTCTCCCTTCCCATTGGTACCAACCCTCCCGATTGAATCTGTTTTTCCTTCCTGTTCTTCATTTTTGTATTTAAAAAAAAAAGACATTTTTGTTTGCTTAAGATAATTATAGGGGGTGTTGTGAAATCTCCAGGTATATTTATTTGTATTATAACTCAAATTGGTTCCTCCACTCTGTTTTTCTCCTTTCGTCCTTAGTCCCCTTCTTATGGTGATTTCAACAAGTTTAAAAATTCTATGAGTTTTTTGCCTTTCTTTGGCAATGAAGACTGGGTACTCTGAGTTCTGGGAAATTTCTTATTCAAAGGAAATGCATAAATATATATATTTATGTATTGTTTATACATACATTTATGTATGTATACATGCATTTACATATGTATAAACAAGTGCTCCAGGACATAGAGGAGTGCCTGGCTCATAGTACTTCAGAGATTTTAAAAAACAATCACCATAGAGTCCAACTCCATGTTTGACTTTCATGGAAGCTCTTTCACTTACTAATCATTAGCTAGAAAGCAGGGCTATTTTCCCTTTATCTCCTTTCCTATCTCTCCCCTGGCTTGTCTCTAACTCAACTGTGTTGTGTCTTTATTAATCCCTTCTTATCTTCCTTCAATCAAGGAAGAAAAAGTATTAATTACCCTCACTAAAGTTGATTTTTCTTTCTAAATCCTTGTTTTACTTTAGTTTTCCTATTCTAGGACTTTTCTTCCATATCATTATCTTGCTGCCAGGCCCACAGACCTTTGCACTGCATTAGCTCTCAAATATACATGGGACTTAACTATTATGAAAACTGAAACAAAAGAGTAAAAAAAAACCCAAAATTTATTTTTCCTGTACTACACTTTCTCCCAGACAATTTGATTTTCTCTTTCCTGCAAAATTCTACAGTGAATAATTTACAGTCAGGGTCATCCCATTCCTTTCCTAACTATGTAAATATGCCTTCCAAGTTTATCACTATACTGAATTTGCCCTCTTACAGTTCTAGGGATTTCCTAATTACAAAATCTAGTGGTCATTTTGGGATTCTCAGTTTTTAAGGCCTTTTGCTACATTTGCCATTTTTCCCTTCACCTACTTACTAGAACTCACTTCTTTCTCTCATTCTGCCCTATATAGATGCATTGCATTTCTTGTCACATTTTTATGTCATTTTTATTAACTTCCCCTTCCTCCATTTCACTTTGATCTTATAAAACACTGTGTCTCTGTTTGCTGGTATTACATTTATCATATATTCTTATAACTAAATTCCTGGATTATTTTGGTTTCAAATAAGTATAATCCAAAATAAATGTCATGATTCTTGTCCTCGCCTCAGAGCTCAAAGGACAAGGTCCTAAGTTCTAATTAAGTTCTCTTTTCCATAGATGGCATATTTCCAAACTACAGTGATCTTTTTTTAAAATTTTTTTTCATTTTTTTTTTTTATTATGTGCATACATTGTTTGGGTTATTTCTCCACCATGCCCCCCTCCCCTTCCCCTTCTCCCCCTCCCCTCCTCAGT
This sequence comes from Castor canadensis, assembly GCF_047511655.1. Classification (NCBI taxonomy): domain Eukaryota; kingdom Metazoa; phylum Chordata; class Mammalia; order Rodentia; family Castoridae; genus Castor; species Castor canadensis. Next base: position 124,749,219 of record NC_133393.1, read on the forward strand.
TTCAGGCAGGTCTTGTTCTGCCCTTGTGACTGATTTTGTTGAAGAAAAGACATAAGCATAAGAAAGACAAAGCGTTTTTGCTAGTTGAGTTAAGGATAGCTATACAGAAAGATTCCTACTATTGCTCTCATGTATCCATGTGTTACGTCCAACGTTGATTCAACTCTAACTGATCTTTACATTGGTTCCTGATCCCCTGTCAGTGATAACCTGTCGTTTTAAGGTTTCTGTATTTGTTACTACAGTGATCCTTTTCCCTTCTCACTTATTTATACTATCATGCTAATCATTATCCAGGCTAAAAAGTGTTTTGACCTAATCCATCCCCTTTTTTTTATCATATCAGGCAGGATGACAAATTCTCCGACTTTTGCTCAAAATATTTCTGTGGGATTTAAGAATAGTGGAGAAATAGGCCTCTTTTGGAGCTGAAAGAAATACATGAAATCAAGTTGCACACCCCTATCAACAACCTCACAAATACAAATGTCTTTGAGTATAAAACTGGATTCTGAAGGACAGTATGATGATCTACACATACAAGGCTTTATAAAACAGTGGGAGACATTTAGTAAGGTTTCATTACCTCTCATTTATAGTCAGTCACATGTTCTTCATAAATGATTAATAATTTTTTTTCACTTGTCTCAAAGTTATTATTCTTTACCTCTTGTCTCACTCTTGGCAGATGACTTTGGTTCATATTTTAGACATCAACAATGTTCATAAGAACATCCTAAATTTATTGGTTCCAAGATTACAAGTTTATGTTCATTTGTTCTGATCCTTTTCTCTTCCTTTTCTTTTACAGTGGATGCTGTATCTATTATTGTTTCATGCCTGTTGTAAAATTTCCAATTGCCCTCAGTCTTTATATCCTCCCACTCTTCCAATTCATCCTGGGTAAGATTCTAATAAACTCAGAACTAAACTGTATTTGAGACAGACCAAGATAAAAAACAAAAAAGTAAAAGTAAAATAAAATTAGAACTCACCCCAGAAGCTACATTTTCATTTCTAATTTCCCTTTCTATAATAAATTTTATAAGGTTTAATAAGGTTAACATATAGTTACTTTGTCATTTCCTCACTTCCTACAGTTTCTCAGTGATTTCAACTTGGATTTCTGTTTTACTGTTGATGAATTTTCTCCTACATTTATGGTTCTTCTTTTAGCCTTTTGCAGTCTTTCCTCCCTTACCAATGTTATTAAAGGTTGTATTACAAACATTCTCTTTCCTCTCTTAAAACTTTGGTGAATTTTGCCTTTTCTACATCCATATACAGAGTGCTTCATTCAGATACTACTCTAATTACTAGTGATATAGGAAGCAAATTCAAAGAAAAGGAGGCAGAAATAATATTCAATAAAGATGGTCTTCTGAGCAGCTAGGGAAAAGCCTCTATGACAGATATAGACTTGGTATAGTGGAAGCCTCAGGTGTTTGGACCATAGTGATGGAAGTTAAGAACAATATGAAGGGATGACAAAAATCTAGAAAGTTGCTTTCTTTCTTCTTATCTTCAGACAAGAGACCCTGGAGTACATTACTGGCAAAACTGCAAATCTGTTTGTATTCCTCATCCATCTACTTCTTCCTCCCCACTTCCTGCAAAATCTTTGTCTATTTCATTTTCTCCTTATCTCACTTAGCAGGTACTTATCACAAAAACGTCTTTTAATCATTGCAAAATTTCTGAATTGACCTGGCTCACTTCCAACCAATCACCATATTTGAGAAGAATGATCCTTTAAAAACCAAATGTGATATTGTAATTCCATTGCTTAAAATTGATTAACAAGTTCCTGTCTTATGCAGACCTTTATCCTCAACATAGTTCAGCTCTCTAAAAAGTAATTATAATGTATCCAAATAGCATATAATTGACACTTAAATAGCATACGTTTTAGCTGTGTGGATACATTTACATGTAGATTTTGTACAAAGATTTGTTACAATTTGAAAAAATTCACAGATGAATCATGTAACCTAAAAATATCAGGTAACTATTAAAACAATTTGTTCCTAATAAACATTTAAACAATATTAACATGTCATTAATGCATAAAATATACATATAGTAGCCTATTCAGTCATCTACTGCCTCACAATATATACAAATGTATCATAAAATGTTAAAATTATTCAATAATTATTTCATGCCATTCATAGACAAGGAAAATGTACATGAATGTAAAAGTAGAGTATTAAAACATCACTGCTTAGCATTAACTGTACTGCCTACTGTATAACTGTAATAATTTTGTAGCCACCTCCTGTTGCTACTGCAGGGAACTTAAGTGACATGACTTCAAGTGCAAAGTGATGCTAACCATTCCTGATAGGGACTTCCTCTTTCTACCATGGTGTCTATTGAAGTAAAAAGTGACCTTTGACAGTTGTGGTGTATTCTTAACACACATATATGTATATCACATGAAGTATATAAACCATGAATCAATGGTCCCCGGGTGTTATCAGTATGGCTTCTAGCCAACTGTGAACTAGTAGCAGTTAAGTTTTTGGAAAGTCAAAAGACATGTGGATTTTTGACTGTGGAGAAGTTTGGCACTCCTAAACCTCCATGCTGTTCAAGGGTAAACAGACTATATCTCACATACACAAAAAAGTGGATCTTTTCTTCTAACTTTATTGTTTTAAAATTCAATTTCTAAAATTATAAAGATATTTTAATAACTTGCATTTTTCACTGTTTCATAAAATTAACAAGTGAAATTACTTTCTAGTAAAGAAGTCAAATGAAGACAAATTGAAATGAGAGATATTTGATTTTCTCTAGAAAAAGAACTATTTCTCAAGTAGGAAATGAAAGGTTAAATTTATAGTGAAAAAAGCTTGACAGGATATATAACTGCAACAAATGAATGGAAAATATGTCGACAAGGCTACAAATTAATACGCTAATTTCACAATGAGAAGGTGACATAGGAATTTAAATCTTACATAGTCGTTCAAAATTATCAGTATGTGAGAACTGGTAATGACATTGGTTTGTGAATATTTTAAGAATCGTGATGATTCTGTCCTAGAGAGTTCATTTAGTAAGAACAGAAGCAGGGGAGAGTGTATGTCACTAAATTATTAATGCATAGTAATACTGTGATTTTGCATTTGACAGGATACATATGTATCCATATGTTTATAAGTTATTATTATGTTTCCATATGTTTATAAATTATTATTATGAGGGACTTTGAAAGTAAATTTCATTTTGAATTTTACCCCATTTACATGCTAACATTTTATTTAATTACATTTCAGTCTTTTCATGTTACTGAAAGGGAATATTCTGGAGGCAAGTTCATTGCAGAAGAGTTAAGAAGCAAAATCTGAGTATAGACTTTTCAAATCCATGGCTCACTGATGCTGCTTTATGTGTGAAAGAGTGAAGGAATTTCCACTGAAATGCCCTCTGAAACTAGCAGAAGGGACAATCCTTAAAAGATAGAATTAATTCCAATGAGATTTAAAAGTTTGTACATCTTAAAGTCTGTTCTCCAACTCACAACTCAGGAGATTTATGAAAATTGGATTCAATTCTAACAGAACTAGAACAAAAAGATGCAATTACTCATCCCATCTATTGAGTCATACTATGAAGACACAGTATCACAAATGTTATGTTACTAACACATGTAAAAGAAAGAGAATTGAGAAGTCATGTCAATATGAAAATTTGATATATGTAAGGGCAGCACCAAAACACACACACACACAAAACAATAAATATAGATAGATTGAAGTGGCAGATACACATATAGATACATACTTTCATGAATACATACAGACAACTAATAGCAGAAAATATAGGGCAATATATTTGTGGTCATGGCTTTGATAAAAACTTAATAAAGCCCTAAAGAATAAAACTTAAAGAAATAAGTACATGAATTTAATTAAATCAATCAAATGCTTTCTATTCAGTGAGGAAAAGAATTGTGTAATGACATATTTGAAGCACAGCAACACACAAGAGATTAATATCTACCATAGTAAACTATTTCCAGTAAATGAAGCAGAAAAGAGAGAAGGAACCTAACACAAATGGCCAAAGGCTATTCATATCAGAAATTTACAGAAGGAAATTAAAAGGCCAACTCACAGGTAATCAGAAAAATTAGAAAACTCAATAGAATAAAATATTATCAGAATATATAACTGTGAATTTCATTCATTGGAAGTAGAGTATATTCTGGTGAGATCTGGTTTGAATGCACAAATTCTTTATAAAAAAAGTCATTAATCACATAAACGGGATTCATTGTGGTAATTCCACACATGCATCTACTGTACTTTGATCAAATTCACACCTCTATTACTTTTTTTATCCCTCTTACCTTCCTTTTTTTCTTAACAGTTCTTAGTGGATTTTGTTATGCTATTTTCATACACATAATGTATTTCTATCATATTCCTCCTATCACCTGCCCTCCTTCCCCTTTCCCACACTCCTGTGTCCCCCAACAGTTCCATATTTATATTCATACATTTATATACATACATATAAATATATCTAGTCTTTCTTTTTTATTGTTGTACTGGGGGTACATTGTGACATTTACAAAAGTTCTTACAAGATATCATAGTTGAATTCACCCTCCATCATTCGCCTTTATTATCTATCCCCTCATTACTGGAATATATATACATAATTTGGTCTTTCATATGCTTATTAATCACTTAATGAATTAGGAAACATTAAATTGGGAAAAGGCATACTGAGAAACTCTATTATGTTTTGAACAAAGATATTGTAATCTACCTCTAAGGGTTCAACACTTAGCCCACACTTGCTACTTATTAGTCACTATGTAAGATGTTGTTAAGAGAATAAATTTGAATTTGAATTTGTTTTTTTTAATGCTTTTCTATAACTTGGAAATTCTCAACATGTATTATTTTTATGATCATATATATTATTTTAAATACTGTATCTATACTTTACAAATCCCTATGAGGCTTAGGGATAAATATATTCTTTGTTTTCCTCTGTTCAGGTGTGGTCAAAGAATCATATGATTTATACTGAACTCTGATGATTTTTGCAGTACAATTTTACCTGAAAGTCTTTCCCACCTGTTGATAAACAATATTGTCAGTCAGAATTTAGAATTGGGCAGAGCTATATCGATGCTTTAAGTGAAGTGACTAGGAACAAATGATTTTAATACATTATTACCTATTCTTTTCCTTTTGATTTTGTCAGTAATTTTTAACCCTCCTCCCATACTAAATTTAATTTGTAGATTACAAAATACTTTGACATTCATGAACTTGATACCATTAGCTCATATAATAAAATTACATAATATTTAATGTGAAGTGTTCTAATTTACAACTTGACTGTTTTAATTAAATATATTCCATAATGATATAAAAGGCATTTGCCTTTTGGAAAATGAATGCCCAATTATATTGCCATTATTGAACTATAATTATATAAAGGAATATTTTTACTTCTGTGTGTGAAGTCAGGTGAAGTTACTTAAATATTTTGCATGATGTTATTCCCACTTAACTGAGTGATAATTACTATGCCAGAAAATCAGGTGGAAGGAACAACTAGAAATACATAAAGAATCTGCTACACAAATAAATATTTAATAAACTTTGCATTTTAAGGAAAAGTGAATACAGAATGAGATGTGCCCTTTGCAGTAGATTTAACTCATACTTTTCAATTCTAGGCTTGAATTTCAATTTGCTGAACAAACTTTCTCTGTTTGGACATGTTTTCTGGTCTTCTGGCCAGCTCCATCTCTACTGATGCCTAAAGGCTTTGTGTGAGTTGGCTCACATTTACAAAGCACCCAGTGTGAAATGGCATTTTGCTCCCTGTGCACTGAGTTTTTTCTATTCTTTTTCTTTTGTTGTTTGTTAGAAATTGACAGGAACTTCATAGTAAGAAGTGAGTCATCAAGAACACTTATCGTGGAAGAAAAACATGCTTTCTTCTATTAAAAAGCAAATGATAGCAGAAACTGTGTCTATTCCTGTCCAGCAAGGTATGGTCATACATTAATTTTTTAAATAAGAGACTCCAATATTTCTTAAAGTAAAACAATAAATCTGAACATGGCTTATTTAAATCAGTTAATCAGAAACTGATTAAAACCTCTCCAGTTATTTAGAAATAAAAGTAGGAAAGAAATAGAAGACAAAAAAGAATGGTTCTTGAAAGATGAAAACAGAATCAAAATGGTTGTTTTATCCAAGAAATAACACTACTGAAAATATTCAAATTCCATATATAGTCAGCTTGTCAACAGTCTGTCATTGAAAAGAATTAGCTTGCATTTTAGATTTTTTAAAAATGTAATCTGCATGTAGCTAAAGACTTCTTTGCCTCTATACCTCTGAATTTCTATGAAAAGTCAGTTGCATTTGCATTTCATGGACTGGGTATAAAATAAACTTGCACTGCATAAAACTAGTAAATCAAGTCAAGTAGAAGATTCTATTATCTCCAACCATAACATTGAGATCTTAGCAAAATTCTGAAACAAATCATATTTGTGGTTCTGGAAAAAGTTGGAAATTTTAGAAATGAATATTTATGCAGGATTCAGAAGAACTCACTTCTTCATATTCAAACACAGCATAACTTTTACCTTTCTCCATGTAAGAAAAGCATTATAATTTATTAGATAAATCTTTTACTACTTTAAAACATTTGCATGGTTTTAATAACACATTTTTTTCAAATAAGTAAATTAAATGACATTGAAATATTACCATTCATTTCTTAATTTCTTTCATGATTTCAATTTGATCATATGCAATTTAGCTAGTATAATTGTTATCCATACTCAACTGAAAGTGATCTTGTTTCCAAAAATCTATGTGAAAGTTACATGAAACATGTATTTTTCATGGATAATCCAAAGTAACACTTGTATAAAACATGTCAACACTTTTTTGCACCTGTAATATTCTAGCAATCACTAGATACTGAGATATAAAAGTTATGTTGTACATGGTCCCTGATTAGACAAGTTTATGGTCTAAGGAGGGCTATACAGGAAAAAACAAATCAATTCAAAACAGTGGAACTTTTGCTGTAACTGTCCAAATTGCTGTGTGTGGTAGGGACACAAAGAAACCCAAATGCAACCTGGAAGGGGAATGAGGGAGTATTGTTAATTCTAGTATTGAATTCTTCACATTTTATCCTGTGTCAGTGCAATGTGTTGGGCCCACAATAACTCATCGACATTCACAGAATCACTAACGATGAGAGTCTGGCACTCAGACCGTCTCAAAGGGCTGCTGCACAAAACAGATAATGAGAGCTGGCCTTTGTATATGAGAGAGTCTTGTAAGTACTTTTAAAGATAGGAATTGTTTATCACAAGCTCATTTATCTTTCAAAAGCCCTGTTTCTAAGCCTGGAAAAGTTTGCTGAACTTCCTTCTTTGGTAATAAATGATTTCCTTATTAACATTATAAATTTGCTGCAAAAACCATTTTTTAATTTTTTTCACTATAGACAATAAATTTCAATCCAAAGTACTGTGATTATTATGAACAATAAATTAGTAGCACCCTAAAATATATAACACTTCATGACTGATGTATTTCTTAGTGCAGAATGTCTTCTGCTTTTATGTTTGTGGGCTCTCACCAAATGTATGATGCAGCATTTGCACAATGTTCCTTTGATTCTTTTTTGTTGTTGTTGTTGTTGGAAAGACAAAATCCTGATGTCTTTTAAAGAGGGTTCCACTTTAGTAAATAAATGACAATGAAACAGATTCTAAGCTGTCATGTTTTATTTATTTCTCAAAATACTTTTCCCATTTTAATGTTTCTCAAATCAAGATTCACTCTAAATTGCTGTGTGCACTGATGCAATTTTCTACATCAAATTTGTAATCAAGGTTTAAGGCATAGATTATGATTGATGGATGGCATCTTAGAATTAACAAAACACACTATTCATATGAATATTTACCTATACATAAAAAGTAAACTTCTATTTAATCTCTTGAAAATTATTTATGCTCTGAGATACTGTAATATTTCAATAATCTATTTTATTCACAAATGAAAGTAGGATGAATTATGTTGAAATACAATCTGCTTTGTTTTAATCCCAAAACATCATTAATGCTCAGTTATCAAACTTATTCTTTTCTGAAATCAGTGTTTTGCTCCAATGTGTAATTCAAACTTTGTAATAATAGAAGTAAGTTTATACATGCAGAATTTCTAAAATACTTCAAATAAATCTAATTTTTAACACATATGATTAAACAGCTGAAAGTTAAAAAAGGAGTCAAATTATAAATAAATGTTAGCAGAATTTGATTGCTTCTATTGTATGATGATGTATAGTTTGGAGGAAATTGTCATGGAAACGACCAACAGCTGCAGTCTCTTTTGTTGACTTGGTGTTGTTATTTATTTTTCTAACCTGATCCATTTTCTATCTTAGGAAGATTAGGGAATCTGAGATGGCAAGTCAGCCAGTGACTTCAACAGCTGATTTCAACTTCTAATAGCTCTGTTTGAAATGAGAAATGATGGTGTGAGGAATAAAAACTAGCAGAGGCCAAGATTCCAAGGAGCAATGACAGGTGTTTTCCTTGTGCAAAGGAAATCAGGATTGAACTTTCATAGCACTTTAGAAGCTACAAGATTTTGTTATCAACTTGTAGAGCTGAGACTTGACCCTTTTGTTATTATTGTTAAATTTATTCTCATTTTCCATACTTCTTTTCCTGGATTCTCATTGAAATTGAATAGAATTTTAATACCCTTCTTTTGTGGAGCTAATTTCAGTTATATTGTTCTAGTAAAAAGAAAAACAGGAGAATGTAGAATTTGATGAGGTTTACATACCTATTCTTTTAAGTAAATGTTTTTAAGTCATCATTATTTGTTGGTTATATCTGTATTCTATCCCTTTAGTCCACCCAAACTTCTCTAAATTTTCTAAAAAAGACAAAAAAACTTAAAATCTAATAGAGTTACTTAGACACATTTATAAACCTTTAAATCTTTGAAGGAGAACATTGCCTGCATTGTGCCTGTTCCTATAAATGAAATCAGGATCTCATGATAGAACTGTATTGTGAGATGGTATTTGGATCTCTCCTTACCTTGACTCTGACACGACTAAACTATGGTTTGCAACTGAAACTTTCAGGTAGAAAGAAATCATGGAGAATGGGGTTAAGCAAAAATTTTTTTAAAGACAAGAAAAATTACTGCATTCTAGAATTAAACAAAAATAAATTTCTGGTCTTTGACATCATCTAGCTTGGTAAACTCATATAACTCTGACCCTAAATCTCCACATATAGAGACTTAATTATTTTACCTTCTGTAAAAAAGAATATAAAAAATTTCTTGGCTGGGTATGGTGGATCATGCCTGTACCAAACTACTCAGGAGCCAGAGTTCTGGAGGATCAGAGTTTGAGGCTAGCTCACATAAAATCTTTAAGAGACTCCATCTCAACAGAGACAATGCTAGGCATGCTGGTATACTCAGTCATCACAGATACCCAGGAAATGTAAGTAGGAGGATCATGGTCCAAGCAGATCCAGGCATAAATGTGAGACCCTATCTCAAAATTAACCAATGCAAGAAGATCTGGGGACATGGCTCAACTGGAAGAGCACTTCCTGGCAAGAACAGGTCTCTAAGTTCAAATCCCATTATCACAAAATTTTTCCTTGTCTTAAAATTATTAATTTTTCAAGATCCATAAGCTAATTAGTACTTTTTTCTTTTTGCTAGAATCATTTTCAAATGATTAAGAATATAAAAATGTGCAAATTATCATCATGTTATATTGTGTTAAATTCTGTCTCTCTCCCTCTCTCTCTGTCTTATCTCTGTCATGTTCTTCTATTAGAGTAGAAGGCAGGCATTACGAATAAATCTTGAGTTGATAATAGATAAATTTCTCAAGAATAACCAAGTTTGTGGAAGTTCTGTCTCTTCATAGGACAGTACTGCCAGTAGCTGTTATACTAACTTAATGCCTTTTCCATTTGTGTCAAATAGAAAATGAGGGGATTTTGTTGAACTGAAATCAAGAATCAAATCTTTGAAGCTATCTGTTTAAAAAAATATGTCATTTTTAAGCTTTCTGTAATGAATTTTGGTGGAAAACGCTCTTTACTGATATAGAGTCCTAATAAGTTCACTCTTTAAACTGATTTTCTTTTCAATAAGTAGTGTTTTGTTGATTGGATGGAATAAGTTGTTATAAATTCTGGTAGATGTTTTAGAAAGAACTTAAAAGAAGCAATCACTAGTATACTGTACTTTCTTTAGGATTGTTTCTTAAACTATTAGACTAAGATGACAAAAATAAACTTCAAGCAGAATATAAAATATATGCTTATTCTAACTTTTAAATCTCTTCTGCATCATCCCATACTCTAATATATTTAAGAAGAGATAAATAAAATTTTAATCTAGCCATCATCTCACACATATTCATAATGAGGAATATGTATATAGTCTATGCTGTGGGTTTAGCTGAATCATAACCCATAGGAGTGTGAATGTGACCTCATTTGGAAATGTAGTAGGGAAAGATGTTCTAATGCCAGCACATTCAGATATTACTTCCTTGTAGGTCTTAGTAACTTCAGAATTCTATTTTTTCCCTGTCTTTATTAAGTCAAAAACTTTCATATTTTCCCATAAAGGAAGCATCTTATAACATCTCTTTGGTGTATCCAAATAGCCAGCATCACACGTTTGCATTTTGGGATCATTATTAAATAAAAGAAGCATAACTCAATCTTAAGTACTGAGATTCTGTGACAGTCACTTTGATAGCCTTAAACACTAGTAAGTGATTAATAGGAAAGTTGCACATGCAATCGGATGTGCTAGACAAAAGGATGATTCATATCCTAGGTGGGAGAAGTGGTACAGCCTTGAGATTTCATCATGCTACTCAGCAACAGTGTATAACTTAAAAAATACAAATTATTTCTGTAATTTCTATGCAATAGTTTGGCGATAAGGGGGAGAGAGTGAAGTCTTTGTAAAATAAATCAAGTTAGCATGAGATCATTAGGATACGCCATAGTTCTATGTATGACTGATATCATTCTCTTTGTGTAAGACAAAGGAGAAGAAATACAGGTACATGAAGAGAGAACACCACATGATGATGGAGACAGAGGCTGCAAGCCAGGCAATGCTAAGGACTGACAGAAAAGTACCAGAAGCTAGGAGAAGGCAAGGAAAAATTTTCTCATATAGTTCAGAATAAGCATGGTCTGCCCTCACTTTCACTTTGGATTTCAATCTTCAAAACTGTGAGACAATAAAGTTCTTTTGTTTTAAGTCACCTACCTTGTGATGCATATTGTTATGGTAACCCTAAGAAACTGATATATCTATAAAGATAGTTAGATGACAGTTGATTTATATAATGAAACATAAATAAAATCTGATTCATAATAAAAAATAAGCTTAATTTTAATTATTATTCATCTTGTTTGGTTTAAAATTATATACTTGGTCCAAAAATTCAACTGAATGATAAAGATATTTTGTTATATTTTGGATGTCTACAGGAATAAAGCTACCTATATTATTTTAACAAAATTCATAAATATTCTACATAAGGGCCTAAAATTAGATAGCTCTTCAAAATAACAATATGTGCTTGCTTTTGAATAAAGTTGTTCATGTTCATTGTTTATACATCCCTAAAAGACACTGCTGCACTTCCAGTGCCATCCTGCCAAGTCATAAATGGCACCTTTAATAAGATTTTGCCTTTATCAGACAATATGAAAATAGATACCTATTGCAAGCAAGGTGCAATCAGTACTGATTAGGCAGAAAAGTCTGATTACCAAATTAGAACTTGATACGAGAAAAAAGAAACTATAGATTACAACTCTGAACAAGGTTTGGCAGGGTCTTATAAACCTAGAGATATACCTATCATATGACCCTACAATTTCACCCAAGAAAATTGTACCCATAGATCCACAGAGACATGTCAAAAAGTTCAAAGCAGATTTAAGCAAAATAGATAAAAACTGAAAATTTTCTAAGTTTTCATTATGAGAATAAACCAAATGAAGTTTGTTTATATGATAAGAAACTGTTTAGCCAAAAAATAAAGAAATTTTGATACAAATAATAACATGGGTGAATCATAAAAAGCATGCTAGCTGAAGGAAGGATGCACAAAAGGGTGTATATAGTATGAGTTCATTGGTGTGAATTTCTCAGAGACACAATCAATCATAGTAGTGGCTGTCTCAATGATAGAATAAGAAGAGATTGACTTTACAAAAGCATAAAACTTTTTATTATATGATAATAATGCTCTGTATCATTATAGGAATTGAATTGCACATGTGTGCACAATTGTGCAAATTTGTGAAATAATACACCTAAAACTTATGCATTATACTATATGAAATTTTGTTTTTAAATGAGTTATCAATGCATAATGAAGTTTACATATCATATACATATTAAGGAATGAGGAGGGAAGTGTCAATAAATGGTTTTTGAAGTACATAAAATAAGAAGATGATTGAACTACCAGAAAGTGGAGGAGTTAATGATAATGCAAGTATAACAAAAGATAATAGAATATTACTGGTAAGTAATGCTCACATGGGTATAGAAGTACTGCAAATTTTTTCTACTTCTTAGCATGATTAAATGTTGTTTCTATGACCAGAATTCTTCAGCTGCTTTGTTTCCAGAGCTACTCATCAAAATTGTTTTACGTGCAGACACTCATTAAACTCAAAACAGAAAATCAGTACTTTAGTTTTGTGACTAATAGGTTCTATTACATATCTGCATTTGTCCCTCAAATTTTTACTCCATATAATGAATAGAGTGTTTTACACTGACAGTTCTCTCTATTCAGCATGAGAAATTGGTACAATATTGAACCAAATTTACAGTTATCAACTAGAAGCATGGGGGTGAATGCATAATATAATATATTTCTACATTTTTGCTTTGCTTACAATCTTATTGTAACCTTATTTAATGCATTACTTTTTGGATAGTAGATTTTTATAAATGTTTGTGAAAGAAGGTATTGCATTCAAAATGATTATCAAAACCATCTCTATATAGCCATGATCAAGAACTAGTCAACAGACACCAGCCAGTATGAGATGTGGCAGGGGAAAGATGACTGTGACTGAATAGCTGCTTTCAGCAATAATGCTATGCTCAATGAAGGGAGCATCCAGTTTTCCGCATAAAAGTAGATACTTGGTTCACACTTATTTTGCTTTGAGATATGTCAAAGAAAATACTTTCAACTCCTTGTTTGGGCATCATCTATTATCAAAAAAATGTGATTTCTAAAGAAGTATTTGGAAAAAATTATGTGTATGCATGCATATAATTACAGAGACACAGAAATGTATATTTGAATATTAAAAAGACAGAAAGATCTCAAATAAATGACCTAATGCTATATCTCAAACATCTAGAAAAACAAAGACAAGCAAAACCCAAAACAAGCAGGAGAGAAATAATAAAAGTAAGGGCTGAAATTAATGAAATAGAGAGCAAAAAAATACAAATAATCAACAAAACAAAAAGCTAGTTCTTTGAAAAAATAAACAAGATTGACAAGCCACTGGCAAATCTGACTAAAATGAGGAAGGAAAAGATCCAAATGAGTAAAATCAGAAACTAAAAAGCAGAGATAACTGCAAACACGAAGAAAATCCAGGAAATCATGAGAGACTATTTTGAGAACCTATATTCCAATAAATTAGAAATCTTAAAGAAATGGACAAATTTCTAGATACTTATGACCATCCAAAGCTGAACCAAGAGAATATTAACCACCGAAACAGATCTATAATACATAATGAAATTAAAGTAGCAATAAAGAGTCTCTTAAAAAAGCAAAGTCCAGGACCTGATAGAGTCTCTGCCAAATTCTACCAGACCTTTAAAACAGAACTAATACCAATACTCCTTAAACTTTTCCACAAAATAGAAAGGGAAGGAACAATGCCTAACTCATTCTATAAAGCTACTCATCCCCAAAGCAGACATCTAAAAAAGAACTACAGGCCAATCTCCTTAAAGAACATTGTTGCAAAAATCCTCAATAAAATAATGGCAAACTGAATCCAACAACATATCAGAAACATCATTCACTACGACCAAGTTGGCGTCACCCCAGGGATGCAGAGGTGGTTCAACAAATACAAATCTATAAATGTAATACAGCACATTAATAGAAGCAAAGACAAAAACCACTTAATCATCTCAATAGATGCAGAAAAAGTCTTTGATAAGATTCAACACCATTTCATAATAAAAGCTTTAAGAAAACTAGGAATAGAAGGAATGTACCTCCACATTAAGGGTATATATGACAAACCTACAGCCAACATCATACTTAATGAAGAAAAACTGAAACCATTTCCCTTAAAGCCAGGAATGAGACAAGGGTGCCCACTAGCCCCACTTTTATTCAACATAGTACTGGAATTCCTAGCCACAGCAATTAGTCAAGAAGAAGAAATAAAAGGAATACAAACAGGTAAAGAAGTTGTCAATGTATCGCTATTTGCAGATTACATGATCCTATACCTCAAAGATACAAAAACTCTACCCAAAAACTCCTAGGCACCATATACAGCTTCAGCAGTGTAGCAGGATACAAAATCAACTAACAAAAATCAGTAGCCTTTCTATACACCAACAATGAGCAAATTGAGAAAGAATTTAAGAAAATGATTCCATTTACAATAGCCTCAAAAAAAGCCCAATACTTAGGAATAAACTTAACAAAGGATGTGAGTGACCTCTACAAGGAGAACTACAAACCTCTGAAGAAAGAGATCAAAGAAGACTACAAAAGGTAGAAAGATTTTTCCATGCTCATGGATTGGTGGAATTAACATAGTAAAAATGGCTATACTACCAAAAGGAATCTACATATTCAACGCAATTCTCATCAAAATCCCAACAACATTCATCATAGAGATTGAAAAATCTACCCTAAAGTTCATTTGGAAAAACAGACTACAAATAGACAAGGTAATACAGAGCAAAAGGAGCAATGCTGAAGGTATCACAATACCAGACTTCAAACTATATTACAAAGCAATGGCAATAAAAACAGCATGGTACGGGCACAAAAACAGATATGAAGACCAGTGGAACAGAATAGAAGACCTGGATATGAATCCACACAGCTATGCCCACCTTGTTTTTGGCAAAGGTGCCAAAAACATACAATGAAGAATAGACAGCCTTTTCAACAAATGTTGCTGGGAAAAGTGGTTATCTGCCAGCAGAAAACTGAAAGTAGAACCATGCCTATCACCTTGTACTAGTATCAACTCAAAGTAAATTATGGACCTTCATATCAGACCCCAAAACTTGAATTTAGTACAAGAAAGAGCAGGGAATAATCTGGAAGCAATAGGTATAGGCAAGGACTTCCTCAGTAGAACTCCAGTAGACCAGCAATTAAGAGAAAGAATGGACAGATGGGACTATATGAAATTAAAAATCTTCTACACAACAAAAGAAATGGTCTTTACACTGAAAAGACCACCCACAATGTGAGAAAAACTATTTGCTAGCTATATGACAGGCAAGGGACTGATAACCAGAATATACAGAGAGCTCAAAAAACTAAACTCCCCCAAAATCAATGAACCAATAAAGAAGTGGGCAACTGGAGTAAACAGAACTTTTTCAAAGGAAGAAGTCCAAATGGTCAAAAAAACACATGAAAAAATGCTCACCATCCCTGGGCATAAAGGAAATGCAAATCAAAATCACACTAAGATTCCACCTCACTCCTGTTAGAATAGCCATCATCAAGAACACCACCAACAACAAATGTTGACGAGGATGCAGGGGAAAAAGGAAGCCTCATACACTGCTGGTGGAAATATACACTAGTGAAACCACTCTGGAAAACAATATGGAGGCTTCTTAAAAAATGAGATATCGATCTGCCATGTGATCCAGCAATACCAGTCCTAGGGATATACTGAAAGGAATGCAACTCAGGTTATAGCAAAAGCACCTGCACCCCCGTGTTTATTGCAGGACTATTCACAACAGCCAAGCTATGGAAACAGTTGCTCCAGAATTGATGAATGGATCAAGAAACTGTAGTATTTATATACAATGGAATTTTACTCAGCCACAAAGAAGAATGAAATTTTGTCATTCTCAAGTAAATCGATGAAACTGGAGAATATCATCTTAAGCGAAGTTAACCAGGCTTGGAAGACCCAAAATTGCAAATTCTCCCTCATATGCAGATTATAGACGCAAAACAAATGCAGCAATATAATTGCACATGAGTCACATGCCAAGGTGAGATCATGCATGGGAGGAACAGGGAAAAGGAAGGAAACTTAAAACTTGAATGTGGTTGATGTCCTCACTGTAGAGGGATGAATAAAGTAATCTTAAACAGGCAGAGGCCACTGTGGTTAGGAGACCCAGAAGTAGTGAAGAGGTCTGGCAGAGATGAATGAATGTGGGTGTAATGCACATGAACATGGAGCAATGCTAAGAACTTCTCTGTATAGCTATCTTTATCTCAAACTAGAAAAAACACCATCTTTCTCATTATTTCTTATGTTTTCTCTTAAACAAAATCAGAAAACAAGAGGACAGAACAGGTTCTGCCTGGAAGCGGCATAAATGTATACACGTGAGTAAATGTAAAAATGATAAAATTTTTAAAAAGACATGTATATGCAGGACCTTTGAACACTTTTCCTACTGGAATAACATTGTCCATTTTTGAAAAGTGCCATGCCTAAATTTTATTTTATTTATGAAAAGGGAAGAATATCCAACTCCCTATCTTGTGCCGGGCACATATTAGAGAAAAGAAAATAGTAGCCCTATCTTTAGTGTGTTCTGAGACTTCACATCTAGTATCTTTCCACACAGAGATTTCTAAGAACTTTGCTTCTACACCCATCTCTAAACGCTTACAAGACCAACACAAATCCAAATTATCTTATACTTAAAAGTGATTGTAGATAGAGAAAATGTTTTCTTTGGCATAGGAAAAATCAAAGAGGGAAGTGGGCATTTATTTGCTTGCTGTTTTTAAGAAAAGCTTGATTGTTTGTTTGGTCATGTAACAGCCTAACAATGAGAACAGTTATTGTAATTAATAAACCATTAAAAAGAGAAAAATGGCAAAATAGTGGAAAACATAGCCAGAAACACAGAGAAAGTCACTCTTTCAATCAAATAGAAGAGCCTTAAGGACATAGTGACATTTTCTTTTCTTTTATACTTATATTTAGTGTGAACTTCCTACTGTTGAGATACTGTGCTAAGTGTCTTATGGTTGTTGTCTCATTTGATGTTCACAATAGCGATGATAGATTGTTTTTTCTATTTTATAAAATTTCTTTAAAGAAGACTGGGGGAAGGACTTGTCTGAAGTCACCAATATAATTTTGAACCAAGTTCTTTTAAAAAGACTATGTAATGTCAGTATTTAATTTAGTAATAAGAAGTGAAGTCTATTCTTTATTAATATTCACTCTACGTCCACAATAACTATAAGGTCTAGTTCTATCTAATAGTTCTTTTAGTCAGTTAGACAACTGACTAAACGATAATATGGTAGTTGTCTAACTACCATAAAACCTGTAATCTCTAAATTGTCTGATGATTCAAGACAAAAATCAAATAAGAATTTTGATCTTTATTTCTAGGGTCATAAGTGGTGTGGATCTGCTGATGAATTCAGAATTGAACAACTATCTGGATCCAATCAAATGCATTCAGCTCATGATCACCAGTAATGCCATGTTTGGACAAAAGATAGTAAAGAGACAGACAACAGCCGGAAAGATTAAAAGTTTTCTAAATCAGTGGCTATAGTTCAAAAATTTTCTTCTGAAACAATAAAGCCTAGTGGCAAATACAGTAATGGCTGTGTTGGTGATCTCATTTCATTACTCTTTAGGAAATTACTCACATTCCATTTGATTTCATCCAACAATAGCCTAAAATTTAAAAAATAATCTTACCTTTTACATGCTGTGGCTTGCACAGTGAGCAGTAAAAATCAAAAATAAGGAGGGGCAATGAAAGGAAAATGGAAAGAGGAGGAAAAAAAAGATAGCATAATATAAGAGGAGGAAGGGAATGGCTCTAATAAGGCAGGAAGAAGACAAAAGATAATATAAAGTAAAGGAACCCATGAGCAAACAATAAAGTGAGGCAGAAGTAAAAAGTGTTGAACCAGGATAAATTCAATGTATCTTTTGAAGCCAGACACATAACATAAATGAATACATTGGGCTGGCAGCAAGAAAAACATGACCGTTCTTTTTATGAGTTTCCTCATATTTAATAGAGATATAAACACAAATTAGTATTTCTCTTTGAAACCAATAAAAAGGAAAAGATTCAAGATATTGTCTTCAGTATTTGGAGAAGAGTAGAGAGCTGTGTGGCAAAGCAACGTGGCCTGGAAAAGGGTAAGGAGCGTGCACCATTCAGCACTGCAGAATATTAACAGTACTTCTGGGGTTTTTTGGTGGAACTGTGGTTTGAACTCAGGGCTTCATGCTTGCAAAGCTGGTGCTGTACTGGTTGAGAAACACCTTCAGTCCATTTAACTCTGGTTATTTTTGAGATGGAGTTTCAAGAACTATTTGTCCCGGCTGGTCTGGGACCATGATCCTCCCAAACTCAGTCCCGAAGTAGCTAGGATTACAGGAGTAATTCTGATTGTTAAAGAAAAACTGAAAGATAAATTTATGAAAAATCAAATATTGGCAACTCATTCCAAAATGTTTAAGTCATTGTGAATATTCTCACACTTCTTGGCAATTCTATGGTTGAGGGTTTATGCTCATGGCTTCCAGACTGCATGCTTATTATTAAAAAATTTAGGGAAAAAACATGATTCCTGACTCTTCCTCTAGCTGTAATGGAGGACTGATGACTGGTGGTCACTGTGCCTTCTCTGTCTGACTTAACTCTGTGAGATTGGTGTGTCATCTTCTACACATGGGCTATGAGAAGTAGCTCTGTGGTGTCACTTGTTTTTTGTTTTCATCATTTATTTGATTTTAAAAAGAATTTTAGTATGTCACTTTAGTTTAAACTCATTTTTAATGGAAGTCACACAATGTCCAATTCTGGCTTATACTTGTCATCCATCCAGTAGTACCAAACGAGTGAACTGAAGCAACCTGGACCACTCTAGCCTATTCCATGGAGTAAGTATGTGCTATACACAGGGCTGGTTTCATGGGCATGGGTCACTGACTACAAAGGATCTGTGCTAGAAGAGGGCCCTATGCTTGGGGTTTATTGAATGTTCTATGACTGTTGTTTTGAAATTATCAGTAATTTTGTGTTTGGATGTGTGTTTTCTGAGACGTAATGGGACATGAGTGGATCAGGAGCCAGGGCCTAGAGCCTCTGTTCACAGGTGCCCCTCACACCACCTCCTCGGAGGTGGATTCTTGACTGGAAATGCCTTCTCCTGCCCAGGTACCACTGCTGCTCTCCACTCTGTCAGAGGCTGGGCACAGGCAGTTTGAGAGTTTGGGTCAGACACAGATGCTCTAAGCACAGAGTCATGGGTCTGAGCCTCAGATACCTGTGAGGTACTGTTTGCTCTGCAAGTATACCCATGCCTGAGGAGTCATAACATCAAATCAACAATAAAAATGCTGTTACAATTCAACAGAAATTGCAAAAAGAAAGAAAAAAAGATCTTTTTCTGTCTTTTTTAAATGGATCCTGCATTTTCATTTTTTTCTTGAGACTGAAAATTATGTAACTGGCCCTGCTTCCCAGGGTTCCTTATTACTGCTTACCTCCTCTTTCTCTTGCACCCCACAAACATTTTTCTTTGCCTGAAACATGCAATATCAAACCAAATAAAACCTGAGCGTTTTAAATTTAAGTGAAATGGGAAGTGGTTTTATTTAGAAACACCCGTTATTCTATACATTAAATCTGGAAAGTGTGAAAAACAAATACCTGTATCATAGTTAACACTTTTCTTGTTGTTAAATGTTCCTGGTTGGTCACTTCAGTGTTCTCACACATAGAGTATGGATAAATCAAAGCTATGGTTTATTCAAACAAATATCCATCAAATTCTCACTCTGCCTCTTACTAAAAATGGGTGACTTTGGGCAAACTACTTAACCTCTTTTAGCCAGTTCCATCCTTCTATAAGATGATTTTAATAACATCGTGACAGTTTTGCTGTCAAGATGACGCACAGAAGATGTGTGTCACACAGAAGAAACATCTAATAGAATGCCTAGCATATGTAATACAGGAACATGCTATGAAAAATAGGCACACACAATTTAAACAATAGTTTGTATTTTTTAATATTTTTATTTCTACCCAGTAAACTACCTTTTAGATCAAATACAACAAACTTTTAATTTCAGTTGTAATTATCAGAAGTCATAATGGAGTGGTTCTTCATTTATTGCCCCAGAATGTGACAGGGGCCTCAAGTGACATGGTGGGGAAGAGTTGAGATTACAGAACACCTTGTAGTTGCAAGTCTAACATCAATTTAAGACCTGTAGAATAACTGGGCTCCAAGCATGATGTTCAGTGTCTCTCATATACCAAAAGATTTTTTCTTAGATGGTGTGAATCTCTTTATTTTGAATCAGAGTTTTGTTAAGGCAATCCAGGCTCTCCTTGAACTCATTATGCAAACCAAGCTGGCCTTGAACTCAAAGTATTCCTGTCTCACTCTTCCAAGTGCTGAGATGACAGGTGTGCACTTGCACGCCTGGCACCTCAAATTTTTTGATGTGTGAGAGTTTGGTTTGCATAAATTGTGACTCATTATTAGCACACTCTGCATAGTAAAGTTATAGTAGTGGCCGATGTCTGTGATAATCAATAATAAACAAAGTAGGAATCTAGTATCTTTCACATGCCTTATGCAATAAACAATATTTGTGAAATTACAAAAGTTTACATAAAATTAAATTCCAAATAATGCATAAATCTCTAATCAGGGTACACTTAAATATCTGTAGGAAATAACTGAGGATATTCACAGATGAAACTATTTCTTCACACGTAATGAAAACTTTCAACTTTAGAGAGGGAAAAAAATCACACACACAAATTTTACTCAAATTAAAATTTCATGATCTTCTTTTCAAAAATCATAGTCAGCATCTTTCTTTAGTAGTTCATATCTTGCTTACTAAAAGATGTCCTATAAGTCAGTTGATAAGTACGTTCTATTTGCCCATTGAAAACGTAGATAAGTAATAATTAACAAGATTTTAAATAGCAAGAGATTTCTGAGGTAGTTACTTATAAGCAGAAAAAAATCACTCTTAGGAATGAGAATTAATTAACCTTCTCGTGAACTTGTAAAAAAAACTATACAATGAATGGAAAACATAGCTTATTTGGAAAAATGGGCAAAATGATATTTTTTAAGTTTTATTCAGTATTTGGCTGTGACAAAGTTAATTATATTACATCTTAGCAGAGAACCTATTAGGTAAGAAAGATAACTTGGTTCTAATTGCCTGGACTATTAGAAATAATTGTTTGCTTGGTGCCTAATACTAGAAAAAAAGAAGGCTGATGAATACTTGGAAAGTACAAATAATGTACAATGACTACAGAAGAAGAATTAGGAATTCAGAAATGTAAAATAAGTTTAAATAATTGTTGAAATGGTAGGGACATAAGTAGTACTTGGAACTAAGTCTGCTTCATTGATTGAAATGGAACTTATTTGCTCTAAGTTAAGCCTGTGCCCTCTTGTTCTATATCCACTGGAAATGAACAAGTGTTTTCTCCACTTAGTCTTTCAAGAGAGAGCGCAGTAACTCCCTTTTGGCTTTCTCACAATTTTTTCCATCTTTAAGGGCCCTTTCATTCTATTTTCTTTTGAAAGTCATTAAACACTTAGCACAATAGAATGGAGTCTGTGTAGGATATTCTAAGAGCACAGAGAATGGATTTGATAAAAATAGGGAGGTAGAGAAAAGGATGGTAGATAGAGGAAGAAATACCACTGATCCCTATGAAGTGAAAACCATTGTGCTTGAACTCAAAAAACCTGAAACATGTTTGACGCAAAATTTAATGAAAAGCATAGTTATTTTCCTTCTTTCATATGGCTTTGATTTATACAATATATTAAGGAATAATTTAACAAAATATTTCACTCTTTACTCTCTCTTTCTCCACTAGCAATATGGACTATATCCTATGCAGTACTTATGTGATATCCTTGGAAATTATTAAAAGTATGTAACAAAGACATGGTTAAAAAAAAAGACATGTAAAAACCTATAAAAGATAAAATTTGTTTTCCATAATCCATGATAGAAAGGGCCATTTTAAATATCATCAGACATTAAGGTTTTTCTCAGTACTGTGGTTTGAACCATACTGCCAGCACCTTTGGCTTTTAGTTTATCTTTTAGTTAGGGTATTGCTTTTACCCCAGCCTGGCCTCAGACCACAATCTTATACCTCCTACATACTACCTACACTTCCCAAATAGCTAGTAGCTGGGATAACAGATGTATACCATCACACCTGGCTTGTGTGTTGAGCTAGGGGTCTCACAAACATTTTGTTTGGTAGGACTCCAACTTCAAGCTTTCTGATCTTTACCTCTTGGATTATATAGGTATGAGCTACTCTACCTATCTCCAGATATTAATATATAAGGAGATTTTTAAGGGTCCCAGTGAAAATGCAAGAATGTTAATGAGTAGTGGCTTTAAAATTAATTATAAAGTGAACTGGAAAACTCAACAATAAATTCCACACACAAAAAAATGACACTATTTTCAAGATTCTCTTTGCAACAAAACAAAAATCTATAGAGTATCCATGATTTAGTTAATAAAAGAAGTGTTAGACATGTGTACAAAATATTATATGCTATAACTGTAAGAATTTAAAGGATATAAATCTAATTTTTTGTGTGATGGATGGGATAGAATCCAGGGCCTTGCACATGCTAGAAAAGCACTTTATCACTAAGCTACAGCTCCAATCTCTAAAATTAAAAAATAAAATTAATTCTCACTTTCATGGGATTAGGAATATACAATGTTATAGAGATTTTATTGGCCCCACATTCACTTGCAGATTCAATGGAATTCCATTCAAAATACAAACATCCATTTCCCTAAACATGAAATTATAGAAATGCAAATTAATTCCACAGCCAGATGTCATTACTGTATTTATTTGCTTAGGTTGCCATAACAAAATACCATAGACTGGGCAGCTTAATTATTAGAAATTTGTTTCTCATTGTTCTGGAGACTTGAAGTCCATAATCACTTGAAGCCCATAATACCAGCATTTGTCAGTTTTCTGCTGTACATTCTCTTCTTGGCTTAGAAATGGCTGCCTTCTTGCTATGACTGTGTCCTCATGTGTCAGGGAAAGAGAAAGAGAGCTAGCTCTCATCTCTTCTTAACAAAAACAGTAATCTCAAGGTGAAGACCCTATCTTTAGGACCCATCAAAACCTAATTATCTTCCAAAATCTTCTTGTCTAAACACCCTCACATCGGGGATTCTGCCTTCAATATATAAACTTGTGGAAAAGAGTTGAGTCAATAACAACTGAATGGCTGTTAGTATTTCTAAATCTAAAAGAAAGATTAACTAGCTTTATACCTATTGTTTTAATCAAGCAAGATGAAAAAAAGTTCTAGAGATCCACTTTACATTAATAATGCTGTACATTACACTTTAAATTTGTAGAGGGTAGATCTCATATTTTTTATTTTCTGTAACAAAAAGAGGAAGGGAGAGAGGGAGAGGAGAGAGGGCAAGAGAGAGAGAGAGAGTGATAGGAACATCTCAGAAAAACACAACTGAGTAAGAAGAAAAAATAGTAATGGACTCTAATGCAGATATTGCATGCTAATTTTCAACTTTTATAATTAATCGATTCACAAAGGATGGAAGATCAGTTTAGTTTCAGAAGAGTGTTGGAATGTTACTAACCTTAACAAAGCACAATATATCTTCAGATGGCAGAAATTATAAGTTGGAAGAGCAGAGAGAGGTGAAAGAAGGAAGGGGATACTTTTGAAGACGAAAGTCAAAATACAATATCCCTAGTTAATATTCTAGTTAAAGAAACAAGAATGCAGGTTTATGACTAATCACATAGATAATAAATTTCTGAGATGGACATAAATTTCTGGTAGAAGAAAGGCAGGTGTTCTCTAAAAGGAGATAAACATAAAATAATGTAAGAATTTTAAAAGAGATTTGAATGTGCCAGAAAAAAAAATGCACAAGTTTAAGGTAGAAGCGTTTTCTTTTGGGTATGGCTTTGGGAATGTGAAGTGTGCTTTTTTGTTGTTGTTGAGATATTAGTATATTTAGTAAGAAAACTTACAGTATAAAGAATAGGGCAACTTTGGCTGAAAATAGAGTAGGCTTTTCCTATGAATGGTGGAATGAATAACTATAAAGAAGTAAATATTCAATCAGATAACAGAGGAATGACTCACATATATAAGAGACACTACAATCGATTCCATGTACAAATGAGCCATTAACATTAAGATTTGCAAAGAACTGTTACTCTATGGCAAAACCAATTTATTTTTTAAAATCCCATATCTTAACTACATTTTTGCTATGAGAAATCTCACATTTCTCCTCTTCCATGTACTTCTTATGTAAAAGGAACTTCAGCTTTTGGAAATAAAGCAACAAATTTAATTTAACTCAAGGCAAAATAAGATCTATATTAAATTTCCATTGAAGATAGGTTGGCTGAAATCCTCTCAGAGAAATCAAAGGAAAAAGAAGCTAGAAGTACATAACCAAGTTATAAAGTCGAAATTGGTTCTGTGAGGATAGATTTATTTGTTTTAACTTTCCTTGAGTAATATCAAATGTATAATGTATTTTATGAGGTTTTTCTTACTATTTATACTCAAGCTTGAATCCATACCTCAGAGAACAAAGTAGTGCTGGATCTTCCTGTTCAGCCTAAACTTTCCAAGACTCCTTACAGAATTGAAGCATTAATACTAAGCAGTTCAGCCTATGCCTGGGCAAGAAACCAGAGCACAGCTGGGAGACACCATGGTCCCATGATGACTGACATCAAAATGCAGCCACCAGCCTGGCCAATTTATTCTTAGACAACTTTAACTGTTGGAACATTATCTCTGATCTTTGCCTCTACTATGTTATACCTTAGCCATGAAGTGTTAGTCATCAACACATATTTCCATGTCTATGAATTTTCACTCTTCCCATTCTTTCCTGGGATTTCAACTTCTATCATCCATGCATTATTTTCCACTAAGATATAACAATCACTTACTTACTCTTTCTTGCAAGATGCAGGTTAAATGTTTCCTGTGAAGAAGCATTTTCTGACCATCTTCAGGTATAATTCACAACTCCTTTGTGCTTCCACTGAAGCCCACATACATTTTATCAAGAAAGAGTTTACTACCAAAAACTCCATCCTACATCCTGTAAACTAGGAATAAACTCTGCTAAGCCAGTCGTATCTTAGTGTAGTGTAGTTTTTATTATATTGTTTCCCCCACAAAATCCTTTACTTTAAGAATAAAATTCAGAGGACTTACACAGATAGCATAGAATATAAGGCTCTTCATGATTTGATTCCAGATGGCTTCTTTAGTTGCATTCCCTGCAGTTACTCCCAACTATCCCTATAAAGCTACTAAATTCTGGGTTTTTTTTTTTTTTTCTTTCTTCTTCTTTTTTTTGGCTGTAGTGGAATTTGAATTACTTCACAAGCACTCTACCATTTGAAGCATGCCTTAAGCCCTTTTTGCTTTAGGGTATTTTTCAGATAAGGTGTAGCACTTTTTGCCCATGGTCAGCCTCGGATCTTGATACTTCCACTTATACCTCTCATACAACTAGGATCCCAAGAGGGTACCACCATGCCCAGACTGTTTGGTAAAATGGAATCTCACTAACTTTTTGCCTCTGTTGATCCTGAACCAATCTTTCTAATCTCTGCTCTTGGAGTGGCTGGGATCCAGCCTTGAAATACAGCTTTTATTTGTAACTGAATAGTAAATTTCTTGGTATTATTCACATACCCCACATGGATCCTAATACCAGATCAACAATTATCACATATTTACACAGTCCATCAGAGAGGCAGTAGATAATGTTTTCATATTGTTTAAATCTAAACTCATGATCTAATATTATTTCTATTGAGGCATTACTGATTACTATATAAAATGACCTACCCTATCACTCACATCCCTGTTTTATACCACTTAGCATTTTTTTATGTCAACACCCATTGTTTGCTTTCTCGCTTTTATATCATATTATATGTGTAAGAGCAGGATTTCTGCTCTATTCTTAACACCTAATTTCCAGTAAGTGTCTATTTCCTAAATAAATGAATGGATAAATGATTACTTAATGAGTGAGTGAATGAATGATTCTGCCAACTAGAAAACTTATTTGTGTTAGTACCATGGAGTTCTGCAGGAGCTCAGTGGTCCTCTCTCAAAATGTACAGTATCTTTGGATCCAATAAGTGATCACTTTTAAAACAAAAATCATCCATTTAAAAAAGAATAAAATTTTATTTCAAAGAAAAATGAAATTTTTACTTCCATAAAGCAGTTAGCAGTAAAGGCATAACTTCACAATTTAGCTTTATGGAAAAACTGCAGCATGGTTCCAGTTGGTTTTCTGTTGAGTACAGAATACTGTAGACCTTGAAGAAAGACAAAATTACATCTGTAGCTGTGCACTGACCACCTCTGACGGAGCCCAGCCCTCCTGTCTACAAGATCGCATCACACCTTGCTCCAAATCCACTTGTTCTAATATTTTCTTCCCTCATTCCCAGCTTGGTGAAGCAAACTAATGATAATTCTTTCCTAGGAGAAATACTGACGTCTGATAATGAGTTAATTCATCTTTTTCAAAGATTTGTATTTTTAAACAACTATCATTAGCCCAAAGGAATGAGTAAATAATTCAAAGCTTTTCTTTCACACAAGCCTATGCATGAATCCCCTACTGATAATCCTGAGTGGTGGTAATGTGCCTTGGATGTAAACAATAGAAGACTTGTGGCATCATAAAGCAGCAACTTATCTTTTTATATAGCTCTAATTGTTACCACATGGGTTTCCTCAGTGGATCAGAAACTAGCAACTCTGTAATGTGGTGGCCTCTGTTATCCATGTTCCTACTTTCTGCAGTGGCCCAGAAATATTAATTGGAATATTCCAGAAATTTATAATTCATAAATTTTAGCATGCCATTCTGAGAAGCATGATAAAATCTCAACCCATTCAGGGCAAGGCCACGGTAGCTTACAGTTGTAATTCCAGTTATGGGGAAGATAGACAGGAGCATTGCTGTCCAAGTCTAGCCCCTGGGCATAAAAAAGCAAAATCCTATCTAAAAATATAACTAAAACAAACAAAATAAAAAGCATTGGCGCCATGGCTCAAGTAGTAGAGCACCTGCACCTGCTTAGCAAGTGAAGGCCCTGAATTCAAATCTAGTACCACCAAAAAAAATCATTTTATCCCATCCAGCTCTATATATCCAGGACAGGGCAGTGTATACTACTGTGTACAGTGCCCTCCCCTTTGTCACTTAGTATCACTTTATAGCCTTCTTGATTGTTACAATAACTATCTCAATCTCTGTGCTTTTGTTCAAGTAACTCTTACATAGTATCCCAATTCTATGTACCATCCTCCTTCATTCTCCTCACTTCATTTCATCACATAGATGTTTGCAGATGTGTGCCTCACACAGATGTTACATCATACATATGTTTATATGTATGCTCATATTAAAAAAAAAAACATTACACATAGGTTCTATTCTAACTTTCAATTTCTAGTGTTCACTTAGGATCTTAGAATGCATTCCTCACAAATAGCATTCTGCATAGCTATTTAATCTTATTATTTTCCACTATAAATAAGATATAAAAAATCAAGGGGAGGACTCACAAAGACTGTTTTTGAAAATCTAGTTTGGTGAGTTACAAATACATGTATATCTTCTAACAGATATTAGAAAATCTGAAGAAATTTCAAAATCATCTCTGTATGTTTTCAATTTATTGAGATATGCTAAACTTTTCTTACAATAAAAAACTTTCAAGGAGTCAATCCTTCCATTTCATTTTCCAGCATTCTTAAAAACCTGTGCATGAAAAATTATATTAAAAATTTGACAATATTTGAAAAATAAAATGATGTTACAATTTTGATTTGCAGATAAAAGGTCATTTCAGTTTCATTAGCAAACATTTTAATTCAAGGTGTTTCCATTTATATGAGTTCTTTCAATGTCTTAAAACATTTTAAATCTCACTGTGGTTAAAATTTAAAGTCCAATTAGTGCATTCTTTGATGTAGAGCTCAGCCATTCTGCATTCTGAAATAAAATAACTAACAGCAAGTTAAATAATTTGTATACCCAGTAACTTAACACTTGCTTTCTAAGACCACTGAATCATTTATATAAAATATAGTAACAAACTGTTGGTATTCTCAGCTCTTTGTTTGGTTTGAGGTATGCCATAACATAAATAGATCATTTATTTTTTATTATTTTATTTGATTTGGTATTAACATGTGTGAATTGCACATATGGATTTTGGTCACAGATAATGACATATCTTATATATTGGATAGTTTTTAAGTTATTTATTTTTTAATTTTAAGAATATTTAGTAATGTATATTTATTCCAGTACCAATATGTTCTTTCAAAATCAAAGTCCTTAAATTGTATGTTTTTAGATTAGAAAAATTCTTATATGTTTCTATATTCTAAATACTACATTACACATTCAATTTACAAGGCTACAATTCCTTTTAAAGTTTCCCAGTCTTTTTTGGTTTTGTTTTGGCAGTACTGAAATTTAAACTCAGGGCCTCATCATGCTTACCAGGCAGGTTCTCCAAAATTTGGGCCACACACCCAGACTCTTTTTGTTTTAGTTATTTTTCTTAAAGGGTCTCGGGTTTTTATATATGGCCTTAGATACTGATGTACCTCCCTAGTTTATTTGTTGAGATAATATCTCAATAACTTTTTGCCCCCTGCTGATCTCTAGTCAAGATACTCTTCATCTCTGCCTCCCAAAATAGTTAGGATTACAGATATAAGCCACCATGTTCAGCCTAGATTCATTCTTTCACCAACATTCTTGTTTCTTTCTTTAGTTAAGAGATGGGAGCAATCTCATTATTATATTGAATTCATTCTTTCAAGAAGAAATAGTGCCTAGGTTCTTTTAATTATTTCTGATTAAAATTTCTGTTAGAGCTGCCACTGATGGTACTTTACCAAAATCCAGTAGAAATGGTCAATAAGAAGCCAAGTCAACTAATTTGTATAGAAAACACAAAATGTTTTCCCAAAACATTATCTCTTGCTATTTTTGCAAGACCAGTAATGTTTCAATATGAGTCACAGAGTATACATTTTTAAGATTGCAAAATTGTAGTATCACAAGATAAAGCACTTTAAATTGTGAAAATAACAGTCTTAAACTTATAGTAGTGCTTGCTCCAGTTTCTGTGTATATTTTTGAGTTTATTGCTAGGAAAGACAGGAAGTTAATTCCAGATTTTATTCATTAATCCAGGAATTATTAAGAAGATTACAAACTCATTACAAGCATTGCTCATTTTTATTGGCTTTGCATCAGAGCTTAAAATGATATTGTAAAATTCAGCAACACATGAGGTTTCATGGGTAGTATAATTTTAGAGGGATTTGAAAAACTTAACAAAGGCCACAGAATTATTCTCATGGAAATTATTTCTTTTGTGCTATCAAAACAGTACCATTTAATCATATATACCTGTGACAAAAAGAAAACCAGGAGAATTTATAGATTCTTTAAACATTGTAATACAATTCTAAATGAAACACATGTAACATTTAAGGTATCTATAAAAAAGTAAGACAAAAATACTCAGAAACGACTAAAGCTAAAGAGGAAATTTAACTCTTTCTTTTCATTATCTCTCAAAGCTTCAAAATTTGAGAAGGAAATCTGGCCAAAGTTTCAATTTCCTTCTCTAAAAACTCAATTACAGATTGGTAGAGTAATAGTAAGAACTAATGATGGCAAGTATAAGATGGTTTGATCAAATAAAATCATAAGAAAATTACATAAAACATTTTTGTCATAGAATAAGTGCTTAATCAATACCCCTTTTCCTCACAGATACTCTTTTTTGTCTTCTTATGTTCAGTGTCTTTATTCTTTTTTCCATACAATTAGGGCAAAAAAGGAAGTACACTTTAAAAAACAAAAAGCATAGTAGCCAGTAGGGAGGCACACATCTGCAATCCCAGCACTAGGGAGATAGGACAAGCAGATCCCAGAGATTGCAGCCAACCTGGGCTACAAAGAGATACCCTGTCTCATGAAACCAAGAGCTAGGGATGTAGTTCAGCATTAGAGCACAAGCCAAACACAATATTCAGTACTTTTTCATCCACATTCATCATTCATTTAATTCCTCAGTATAATTAAGACTTCTATTTTTACCTCAGACCACTAAATCATTCATTTATTAAATATATATTCATGTCAGATATAAACCCTTACAGATTGAGGTATGAGTTAAGAAAAGATGAAAAAAATCTTAAGATTTTTCTTAAGATTTATTTTGTAATCAAAGTTGCAAATATAAGTAAATTAATCTTAAAGCATAATAAAAATGTTATATAATATAGAAAAATAAAAAAAGGCTAAAGGGATCAAAAAAGTGGAAGTATATGCAATTTTAATTTTAATAGGCTATTCAGGATGGACCTCACTGACAGGAAGCAAAGATTTCGAAGGAGTCAGGTGGTGAGTCTTGCAGATATGTGAGTTAAATGCCTCTGGACAGAGGGAACACCTGTGACAGCTTTATCATGGATAGAAACCAGTGTGCTGCATGTGGATTAGTTTCCTAATTCTTCTACAGGCTTACCACAAATTACAACAAACTTGTTTGATTACAACAGAGCATTTATTATTTTACAGAATTGCAAGCCTAAGGTCTAAAATGAGTTTCAATAGATGGAAATCAATTTGTCCAGAGCCAAGGTTGCCTCAGTGGTTCTGGGGGAGAATTTGGGTCCTCTAGCCAAAGTCTATTTCCCTGCCTTCTCTTATACCCTTTGGCTTCCAGCCCCTTCCAAGACAGCACAGTAGTACCCTGTTTCAATCTGCACACTGCTGCCTCTGTTGAACCTCCACTATGTCCCTTCTTTAAGGACACTTGCAATTAAATTCAGTACCTACTCAAATAATCCAGGACAATCTTTGATCTAATTAATATAAATCACATTTACACAATCCCTTTGCCACATAGGTCTCAGGGATTACGACTTGAACGTCTTTGAGGGTCATTATTCCACCTACTACAGCAGGTTTGAGGAGCATAAAAGCTAATGAATAATAATGATCTAAATTGACATTCTCCATAATATTATTATATAATCTTATTGTGACAGAGCAGACAGTAATTTATACCACAGTTACCAGGCAATAAAAATTCAGATCTACTTCTGGGAAACTGTATTTATGCTATATATATGTATACATATCCTCATATACACATATTTATATGTAGTACTGGTGAAAATGTCTATGTATATATTAGAAAATAATAAAACTATTAGGTGTTAAATATCCACAGTTATGTGTATCTACTTCTAATCTCATATTCTAAGATTGTGATTTCTATAAACACCTCCTAAAGGAAATGTAAGCAGAAAGAAAATTGTAAGACTAAGTCTTCCTAGTTTTTGCCTTTTATTTTATATAATTTTGCTTTTTCTATTTCTTAGTAAGTAATGTAGATACTAATAAAATTTTCAAATATTATATAAATACAGTTTCAGACCAACAAAAACAACATAACTGTAACAGTAAATGCAGGACTGGAGGTGTGTCTCAAGGGGTAGAGCACTTGCCTAGCAAGAGCAAGGTCCTGAGTTCAAACCACAGAACCATAAAAAAAGTAAATGTGTTAGGTGTATATATAAATAACATATATATATATATGTAAATTCACAGTATATCTTCTCTTTTTATGTTTATTCACTTAAATTATTTGAAAATAACTTTCTAGCTTTGTACTTTCTAACAGAAAAATATCCAAATAAAATGCACACGCATCCCACAATTTCTATCATAGCAACTTAATTTTATATCCAAGGTATATGCAATGCTACTACACCTTCCCTATTAGCCTAAATAGGCCATATGGTTTTGTTTCTAGACAACCTTCAGTTTGATAAAATGTTAAAATCAGTACAAGTCAAAATATTGCATTTTATTCAGACTACGTAAAACTTCTTAAGTAATTCTTTATGAATCAATAGAAACCTGGAAATAAAGATTGAACTTTAATTAGCTTCTTTCTTTATTTGATTTATTCCTGGAAGTAGAATTTATTTTTTTTAATTGAATATAGCCTAAAGCATCTTGTCACAAACTCATTGATCTCTTAACCAGAAATTTTAATCTACATAGCTAAAAACAAGATACAGTTTTCTTTTCTCTGGTTCCACATTGGCCCTTTAGTTATTTACCTCACAGATTTCTGCAGGTTATCATGGGTGGCAAAAGAGTGGTTGCTAGCACTGCGTGATACAGCCCCATGGAGAGTCAGTACTTACATTGTGTTAGCAATCACAAGTGTAATTGCTTTTAACATGGTATGCTTCCATAGTCTTACAAGGCTTTCATTCTTTTGGGATATTTCAATAACTTATTGATTTTAATGTATTTTGCATTCATTTTATTTTGTTTGATTTTGATATATTTCTTGTCTTTTATTTTAATTGCTTTTAGCACTAGATTATATTGCTAAGTATGTGTTCTAAACACAGGAATAATTAAAGCATATTTCAAATATGCCACTTTTTTTTAGAGTGAATTCTAAAGGGAAGCTGTATGAATAACAATAATTGTATCATTTCAAATTTCCTAACTTTTTTTTTTAGTTAAAATGTCGAGTATAAATACTTTGACAACTAATCCTTAAAGAAGCAAGGTTTTATTTGTTTTTTTCTCCCTGTGCAAAGAAAATTAGGAAAACAATCAATATTTGTTTTCCAGAAAACACTTGCTCTCTGCCCCAGATTTATGTCTTGATGTTTACTTGGTTTGTATCTCTCTCAAGAGATGTAGCTCATTAGAGCCACTTCCACAGCAGTCTTAGACATTAGAAAGCAATTGTTTTTCCCAAGAATCACTTCCTGAGGTATCTTTTTTATCTTTTTATTCCCTATCCCCCATTCCTGGAATTGTTTCAACAGGTATCATTTTTGCACTTACATACATGTGTATACATTTTTTGTACAGTGTTCACCCTCCTACCTCCTTTTCCTGCCCCCTCCCACTGATACCAACATTCCCTTGGGCAGGACCTAGTCTTCCCTCCTCTACTCTGATTTTGTAGAGGAAAAAAGAAGAAAATGACATTTTTGCTTGTTTGAGATAAAGGTAGCTACACAGGGAATTTCCTTGTGATATCTTCATGTATATGACATGCTCAGTTCTACTTAATTATATTAAAACATTGTTTCAACAGTTGTTATAAGATAAATGTCAATTTTTGTGATACATAGTAGATGGTTAGAAGAGGCAAATTGTTTTAGTATAAATATTTCCTCACACAAGGATGAACAGCAATCACAAGCTATCAAACCAATTCTATGTGTGCTTGCTTGCAATAGGTAGACATTCAAATACATACATTTTATTTTGTTACTATTTTAGATTGGATTATCTGTTAATATAATTTAGTTCACAGTAACTCTTAATACTAAGGATTGTAAAAGGTTGTTTTCTTTCTGAGGGAATATTGGCAAAGTGTTTCAGTTCTAATTCCTCAATTAAAAAGTATTACAGTTCAATCCTGACTTCACTACGTAGTTCTGGATAGAACAAAACTAAAGATCACTATAGTTCAGTTTAGTTATCTATAAAGTGGGTAAAGTGATCTACTTTGAATACTGTGAATATATGCAATTGTTAATTATGTTTGATTAAGATGAAAAATAAATAAGGAATCACAAAGAAAAAATTAATCATAAACTCTTATTTCCATTGAACTTTATAATAAAATTATAAAATCTGTACTGAAGAAAAGTAGATATTATTAAAGAGCCAATAACAATTTTAGTTTCTAAATACAAATGGATTGTATTTTACATGACAGGAGAAAACTCTGTAGAACAAATGTATCTACTCATTTTTTAAAAAATCAAGAAATTCACTTGGGTTTTACATTTTTGGAAGTGTGCAATTACTGTGACAACTATCCTACTTCATGTAAAAAAATTATTAAAATATGAATAATCAGAAATAAGAGTAACTAACAAAGCCAATGTATGTTAATTAATAAGGCATTTTTAAAAATCCTTACTTCATTCCTCTGTAAACAAAACACCAAAAGTGTTTTCATATATAAGAAGGACGATTATGACAAGCTGTGTTTAGATAACAGGAAGTCTAATATAAAACTGCCTCAGATAACATAGTAGTCTAGTGGTTTAGCTTCTCTCTCAAAAATTTCCTCAAGTAACATTATAATCAGTTATAAACCAAAATATAAGGCATGAAATTACTACTGCAAACAGACTGTAAAACATGCTTTTGCTATTTTCTGACTATCTTTTTACCATAAAACATCACATCATTTCACACCCCTTTAAAGTGCTATTATACTCCTACTGTAAACTGCCAACTATATGTATGTAAAGACTAGGCTTATATGTAGAAAATGGCAAGGCTCTTCTGATGGATTCCTATCTTTTACCTGTTTCAAATAGCTCTTGTGGAAATTAAGCATATCTTTATTTTTGGTTATCTACTGACTTAGATAACATGCACAGTGCTGTGGCAGGAAGTGGGGGAACAGACTGAGAGGAGGAACTCTGTCTAATGTCTGTTGGGAGGTCCTGCAGCTGGAAATTGTGAGTTGATTTTGATTGTTAGTCAATATTTCTTTGATCATTATCAATTCATTGAAAGCTACCTGCCATAGGAAGTTCTTGCTGGAAGCCTGCATATATTTGTACTGCACACTATTCCCTTTGTTGCTTCAACTTTTTTTCTAAATTCTTTCCCAATTTTATTGAGATAGAATTCACCATAAAAGTCAGATAATTTGTACAACTTGATCATTTGATATATGTATTTTCTGTGAAGTATTTACCAGAGTCAAGCAAATTAGCAGTCATCACCACACATAGCTACCATTCATTTTGAGTACTGAGAACTCTTAAGATCCACTCTCCTCGTACATTTCAAGTACAGTATCTCCTACTACAAACTATAGTCATCTTGTTATCACTATATCTCCTGATGTATATATTTATCTTTTTTAACTACAGCTTTTGACCTCTGGATGAACATCTCCCCATATCCCAAACTCCCAAGTCTCTGGTAATGATTGTTTTGTTTCTATGATATTGACATTTCTAGATTACACATTTAAGAGAAATCATGCAGTAATTTGTTTTTCTGTGGCTGGTTTATTTCTGTTAGCATAATGTCTTCCATATTGTTGCAAATGACAGGATTTACTTATTTTTTAAGTCTGAGTAGCATGTCATTTACCAATTTCCCTTTTTTTTTTTCATTGTTGTGCTGGCTGTGGGTATATTGTAGCATTTTAAAATGTTCTTACAATGTATCAAATCTATCATACTTGAATTCACCCTCTTCACCAATTTTCTTTATCCAGTAATTCACTGAAGAACATGTAGATTGTTTCCATGTCTTGCCAGTTAGGAGTAATGCTGAGATGAATGAGAATGCAGAAGACTCCTTTAGACACTGATTTCATTTCCTTGGGATATATAGCCAGAAGTGTGATCTCTGCATCAAAAGGGAGTTTTATGTTTTTGAGGATTATCCGTGTTTTCCATAATGGCTATACCAAGTTACATTCCCATCACAAGTATAGAGGGATTCTCTTTTCCCCACACTTCTGATGGTTTACCTGATAACTAATGTCATTCTAACGTTAGTGAGGTCCTATCTCACTATAGTTGTGACTTATATTTTCCTGATGATTAGTCAAGTTAAGTATTTTTTCATATAGCTGTTGGCCATTTTCAATTTGGAAAACTATTTTCTTCAGTTTTTACAAATAGTATTGAATTACTTCATTATTTTTCTCATCTGTTTTATCTTTTATCTGTCTTTTGACATTCTATAATTCAGATATGGAGTTCCAGGATGAATCTAATAGTTGGCTCATTTTCACTCATTATCTTCTTGTTTCACTTCTGGTGAATTGTCCTTATCTACCTTCCAACACTCTGTTGCAGAACTCTACTAGGATATATTAGAGCTGAGGCAAAAGAAAAAAGTCAGCAATACTGATCGTGTCTTTATTTTGAAATTTATTTCACTAATTTTAGATTCAATGTACTAACTTTGTTAAAATACTGTGCTAATGCAATGTATTCATGTACTGAGTTAATGGCACACCCTCAAATTTTGCACTTAGAGTGAATGCTTCACTTTCTTCATCCTAGTCCCCAGCCTGCTGAATGTGCCTTGATACTTACCCTTCCTTAATGCTGAGTAAATCTGGTGTTGGTGGAAGCTGATTGTGTTTCATGTATTAGTTGTTAATTAAAATCAAAATCATAATTTCTGATATAGCAGAATTGGAATTATAGTGTTGTGGGAATCCCAAACTGAGTTACAGGACGCTGAGGCAGTTTAGCAGGAAGCATCATTTTATTGTGCCAGCACAGACCCAATGGACTGGTGTCCAAAGGCTGAGCCCCAGGACAAAAGGGTCTCACCCTATATACCCTTGCAACCAGGTTGCAGAAGCAAAAAGCAAGGTCTAATCCATATATGTTTATGTACTATTTTATTGGGTACTTTACCCTAGTGCTACATGATTTTTCTCCTCCCAGTGCTACATGACCCTCTCCACGTTCAGATTCCTCAGGTTTTATCTCTCTGCCATGACATCCCTACCTCCCTGATACTTTATCAGAACTCAGGCCTAGTCTGTTTTCTTCTGGCCCTCTTCCCTGCTATATTATTCCCCCTTTTGATGCTCAGACCCACCTAGGGTCAAAGAGCATCATATTGATCTAGGGGTTTGTATTTCCATAGCATCATTAAATGGATGGCCATTTTTTTTATAATGGCCGCTATAATAGTCCTTGTAGACCATAATATCAGGAGAACCAGGCAGGGCAGTATAAAGCATGTTCTTAGGATTAGGCCCATTGCCCCATCAGGGTTTTAAATCCGCCTATGGCAAGAACCATCCTCTTTAAGTCTGGACGGTGATATGGGCAAGCTTTCTCATTTTGTCTGTGATTTTCTTTTATAACCTTTTTTTTTTATCATTAATCTGTAAGCAGATGTTGTTCTGGTTAAATTTTTTCACAAACTCCTCCCTCAGAGGCAAGCAAATAGTCTAAAGCCAAACGGTTTTGATAGATGGCACTGCACTTTGTTTTGTCAGCAAACTGAGAGTGCTGGCCATTTCATTATTTATAATTTCAACAACAGCCTGCAGCCTGATGATGTGGTTGAGAATATATATAGGGGTACAATAGCCCCAAGACCCGTCTTTTGCCCAAGTGGCAAGACCATTGTACCCGGATGATTCTCTTAGGAGGCCATTCATCATTTTTTTAATGCCAATTTGTAAGGCACACTGTTTTGTCTTTTTAATCTTTCTTTATATATTGGTTCTCCTAGTCTTTTTACCTTGTCTGAGGGGAAGCAAGAAAAAGGATGGTCTGAACCTAGGATGCAAGACCCAAATCACCTGCTAGGTAGCACTGTATAAGTTTGCTGTC
The DNA here is from genome assembly GCF_047511655.1 of Castor canadensis. Classification (NCBI taxonomy): domain Eukaryota; kingdom Metazoa; phylum Chordata; class Mammalia; order Rodentia; family Castoridae; genus Castor; species Castor canadensis. The sequence continues at coordinate 124,787,085 of NC_133393.1, forward strand.
CACAGATCCAATACAGCCCTCTGGGTGCCTGCCAATCTATGTTTGCAATAAGATTGTCTCAAGCTTTCCTGAAATTAGAGAAGCTGGCCAATATGTGAGGCTGGAGTTCTGTATGGTTAGGAACTCCACATCATTGGGTCCCTTGAGCAGTGTAATTCCCAATGATGGAAGTCTTTAAAAGCCAGACACCTTTCCTGTGCTTTGGGAAAGCAGTTTCATTAAAAGGCTCCTGTGTGTTCAGCTCCCTTGCTTCCCAAGGCCAATGGTCTCCCATTTTGGTCTCCCCACAAAGACAGCACAAAGTGACATTCAGTATCTGGGCTATAGACTCAGCTAGTGAGAGGAACAAGTTTTTGGCCTTGGCACAAATGGAAAATTCACTCCTTATCTCCTCATAAAAAAAGTGAAAAACTTGGTCTGAGGAACTCTCATAGGTATCAGTTACTAATTTGAGGTGCATCAGAGTCCAGGGTCAAGGCCCTTTTCATCTATTCTTATACTAACTATGTATCCCTGCATCCAATTGGATGGCTTGAATACCATGAAATTTATAGGGTTATAGGTGCCAGGGGTGCAGTTAGGGGCAGTTATCCCTTGTGAAGGAGGGCTGCATGTTTTGCCCTTTGCCATGAAACACAACCCCAATAAGGACAATAATAAGAACCCACATCATCACATGGCCAAGAGTTGTCTCCACAGCACATATACTTATCACGTGATGTATAGGCTCTTTCCCAAGCTAGACTGCCACAGCCACAGCCTGTACTTCCACATCCACCTTTGTCTATGGCTGCACATGCATCAAAGAACATATATGCTGGTTTATAAGGGCTAAACACCTGGGTGCAGCTGATGAGGGACCCAGGGTTACAGACACTCCTGATCTATAAACATTGCTCCCAAGGGTAATAAGTGAGGCTGAAGCAGATATGTTGATTACCATGGGAGCACACTATATAGGTGATATGGTTGTGAGTGCATGACCTAACGACAGAGCCTGTGCAGGAATAGTAAGTATGGAAAAGGAAAGTCCTAGTGACAGCATGTCCTTCTTGAGTATTATGCATACATAGGTCACAGGATGAGGGTTCTGGGACCACGAAGGGAAACCAGATCAGTAACAATAAATAGTAGTTATGCATCCTGTCCAAAAGAAGTAGAAGAGAGCTAATAAAAACTTTTCACTGACTCCAGTGGGCGGGGACAGTTTCTGACAAACCTATGGCGAAGACTAGGGTGAGAACTATAGCAACAGACACAGATGAGGGGTGACATCTGGCATAGAAAAAAGTCCATTTGTCCCATTGGAGAAGCAACACCTCAAGCTTCTGCCATGTGTAAACTAGTCATCTCCCAGGGATGACTAGAGTAGGGCTATCATCCTGCTGTCCTTGGTCACCAGTTATTTCCTGGTAATCCAGAGTCCTGCCAAGAGAGGGCACTTAGGTCCTAGAGGGTAATCCTACATGGTGAAGCTAGATCAGGGATGCATTCCCACTTGAGAGAATCTGGCTTGATTTAACTGTGGTGGATCTCAAGAAGCAATCACTGCTACTTTAACTGCAGTGGTAGTAGACAAGATAACAACAAAAGGGCCCCTCCAATGGTCTTTTGATGGTTAGACATTTTTTTTTTACCCAAACAATGTCATTTGTTTTGGTTTTTTTAACTGAGTAGAATTACCATGTCAACAATATATTATCAGTATATATGTCCAAGAAAATGTGTTGTTTAAAACAAAGTTAAAACTATCTATGGGTATCAAAGGACATGTAGAGCTAGTGAAAATAGTCAGTTTTTCTCTATTTAAGTAGAAGACCCTGTCTAAAAATAAATTTGTGAATTTGAATGAATTTGTGTCTGGAAGGGCTTTAATGCCAGATAGCCACACATGCATAAGAACCATTTCCTCAATCCTCTCAGCCTTGGTTATTTTTGAGAGGTCTGGCACCAGTGACTTCATTTGAACTTTGATGGCATTCCCCCCTTGTCTCCAAACTGCTTGTCTCTGAGCAGTCTCCTCTGAAGATCTTTCTTCCATCCAAGTACTCACCAGGCCTGACCCTGCTTAGCTTCTAAGTGATTGAGCACATTCAGGGCAATATGGACTTAGACTGAAGATCTTTCTTGATTGGTCATTTTTTTCCCCTCATTGTGAGGATTTGCTCTTTCCTAGATTTTGTTTGTTTGGTTGGTTTTGGTCCCACATAGTGGGGGGAAATAATGAGTAGATAAGGAGGGAGTCAGTGCCAACTAGACCCTTTTGGCCAAATTTAAACAACAAAGAGGCTTAGAAGGAGTAGCTTTTAGGCAGCAGGCTTCTAGACAAGGACAATACAAAACAAGTCTAACAAAAGCAGATGTCTAAAAAGATAACCTGGTTGACACATAAGTAGTTATTAGAGTCATAGTTAATGCACTTGATTATAAATACCCCAGAAGGATCAGAAGTGTAATGACAAAAACTTAATTAAGAGTCATGGTTAAAATTCTGATGGCTAATTAAACAACTAACATAACAGTATATCAGTACCACTAACTTTTTGCTACCATGTTTATCTAAATTTTATATTTTAGAAGGCTTGATATACTTGAAAACATAAATATATTTACTATACAGGAACAAGCAACAGCATCACAGCTCTATAGAGGTTACATATACATATTAGTTTAGTTGCTGCTCTTGAAGTAAAACCTTAGATTTAGTTGGGAGAAGAGAACAGTGCCAGTGCCCCAAATAGCCCAGTCACAGACACATATAGGATACCAACTTCATTAGAATCATCCAGGACAACAGTAGTTTAACCATGCGGTCATCTAGAAAATTTTACATTAACCAACTCTTAAATGAACATGACTCAGTTACCTTTGTAGTCAAAACCCTGACAGAAATCACCAGAGAACACAGGTAAATATTAATGGGGACTAAGTGTGGAGTTAGGAGACTTAATGACCAAAAATCTTGACTCAGATGTTGATACACATCCCAGATTGCTGACATTAACAGGTGGCTCATGACATATAGCAGGATCCCACCAACCTGTAGTGAGTGGAGCTTCCCTGAAATAATAGGCCCAATCTGGCCATCCCAAGCCAAAAATTCCCTCTGCCTGACATGTGGAAGGAGTAGGACTAACACCTCCACTCTGTTGACTCCAAGTAAAATTGGACGTCTTGACCTCCAGTGCAGTGCTCCTTTTGAGTTTTTTTTTTTTTTTCTTTATCCTATCTGGAGAGTGCACTTTGGCTTTTTTTTTTTTTTTTAACTTTACTTTACAGAAATAAATCTGTCTCAAACCTCAGATCAGTGCAGCAGCACTCCATGTGTTCAGCTATCTCTTGTCTCTTTGTGTTTTAATAAACTCTTATTGTCTTGACAAATTTATGGATTTACCTGTAGCACCAAAAATTCCTGACAGTTATCTTGACAAAATAAAACTCAAACCATTTTTAAGACAGTTTTTTTTGTAAATGTTATTAAAAACAGTGCAATATTTTTAAGATAACCTTGGTATTATGAGCTTAGAGAATTAAGTTTTAGTTTAACATCACTACATTAAATTTTGACCTTATAAAACCTTTCATGTAACTGGAGTTTAGTTAATTTAATCACTTATATAAGCATTTATAAGCTCCATGTTTTTTATGACAACTTACTCTGTATCTTTGTGACAACTTATTTTGCATCTTCTGGAGGAGCTTGTCTTATTCTTTTTTTTTAAGTATCCTTTTTTTTTTAAAGTATTTTTTAACCTTTTATTTTTTTAAAAAACACATCCTTAATACCATCCAAGTAACAAATATATGTATAAAAATCACATTCTTAATACCATTTGTTTATAAAAGTATATTTATTACTTGTTGAAAATAACTCATATACTCTTTTAACTTAGAAAATAACTCATAAATTCTTTTAACTTAAAAACCAGAAAAAAAGCAACCTTCAAATTATTTTTTGTATAAAAAACAATTTATAGAAAGCTCATTTGTTAACAGACCCATGTATTATAAAAGAGAATTAAATCCCACATTTTATTTACAACAGAATAAAACAGGCTAAAATCATTTTTAACTACTCAAATTATAAGATTCCTGCCGCAGGCTGTGGCTCCCATTTTTCTTTTCTTTCTTTTTTTTTTTCCTCTTCTGGTGTGGGACAGAGTATTAACTCCTGAATGTCTGCATCCTAGTGAGACCTGATTGAAATAAGTTTGAGAACCTGTTTTCTTAAAAGTAGCAGAACACAGTAATAATTTTTTACATTGACTTTATAATAAGAACTGTTCTCTAGATGTTTACATATTTATGTGTAAAAAGCCTAAGCAGTTTATAACAGAGATCTTTAAAACAAAACCCTGTTTTTTTTTGTTACCTTGAGTATCATATTAACCTCATAACAGCAGTTTAAAAACCATTTTGAAGATGCTTACACACACACACACACACACACACACACACACACACATACACACACACACACACGTTTTATAAATTAAGCATGCCAGAAAAAAATGTCAACTTAAGCATGCATTAGATGAGCTGGAATTCCAGGAGCAAATTTAATTTTCCCAGTCTTTAAATGAATTCACATACACACACACACACACACACACACACACACACAATTAGAGTGCATTCTCAAAACAAGAAAACTTTTAAATTATACCTGGAGAGCTATCCAGTGGAATGGTGGATAATGCACCTGCTCTCTTGTGAGTCTTCCTCTTTGGAGCTGAATATTTTGTTATCCATTCCTTAACCTTGGTTGTAGCTATTTCCCAGGAAAAGCTCAATCCCCCTAACTCTCCAAGGTGTCTTACACACTTTTGCCACACTCCCTTAACCTGAGAGACCCAGTTTCACCCCAAAATTATTATTAGGGGATCTCTAGGAGGTGATCAGTCTCCCTTCTACTTCCAAAGTTAGGTCTGAATTCAAACATGGGTTCTGACCTGTCTGACAAGAAGCGGTGCTCCCCTATTGTCGCTGGTTCCTGTGCCTCACCAGCTTCTGTTGTGCATCTGAGGCCCTCACCCCAACTCAATGAGAGGATGAATCCCTCCTCTGGCTCAAACTATCCATTGGCACCTGGTGGGATCTTCTCCTGGCGATCAGGGGGATGCACCCCGGTGACAAGGGAGGAGATAAATCACCATCTCCATAATCCTAGACAAGCCCACAAGAAATGTTGAGGGAATCTCAAGCTGAGTTATGGGACACTAAGGCAGTTTAGCAGGAAGCAATGTTTTATTGTACCAGCACAAAGCCAGTGGACTTGTGTCCAAAGGCTGAGCCCTGAGAACAAAGGGCTCTCACCTTATATACCCTTGCAAGCAGGTTACAGAAGAAAAAAGTAAGGTCTAATCCATATATGGTTATATACAATTTTATTGGTTACTTTATCCTAGTGCTACATGATTTTTCCCCTCCCAGTGCTACCTGACCCTCTCCACGTTCAAATTCCTCAGGTTTTATCTCTTTGCCATGCCATCCCTACCTCCCTGCTACTTTATCAGGACTCAGGCCTAGTTTGTTCTTGTCTGGTCCTCCTCCCTGCTACAACAGAAATAGAAAAAATAGAAATAGATTTAAAAAATGGAGGAATTTGAAATATAATAAAATTTCAACACAAAAACTAACTCACCAGACACTGATGACTCATGCCTAGACTGGGATCTGGAGGACTGGGTTCAAGGTGAACGTGCACAAATAGTTTGTAAGATCCCCAGCTCCAAAATAACCAGAGCAAAATATACTGGAGGCATGACTTGAGCAGTAGAGTACCTGTTTTGCAATCACAAAGCCCTGAGTTCAAACCCAAGTCCCATCAAAAAAAGTAAGAAAGAAACCTCTAACCTAATTACTTAAACATGTACAAAGATATTGATAGCAAGAACTGATTATGAGAAGGGGATCAGGAACCAGTTTAAAGATCAGTTAGAGATGAATTAACTTGGGTTGTAACACACTTGTACATGGAAGCAATGCTTGGAATCGTTCTGTAAAGATATCCTTAACTCAACTAGCAAAAATGCTTTGTCTTCATTATGCTTATGTCTTCTCTTCAACAAAATTACAGATAAGGACAGAACAGGTTCTGCCTGGAAGTGAGGGGAGGGGAGGAAAGAGTGAGGGAGGGAAGCAGGGGGGATAAATGACCCAAATAATGTATGCACATGTGAATGAATGAATAATAAAAAAATTAATAAAATATTCAAAATTAATGAGTTCTTGTTTTTGTTTTTTTTCTCTCTCCTACCCCATCATTCATCCCCTCCAACAAAAGATTTTCTCTGCTATGAGTTCCTAAGACTGAGAGGAATTCTGTGATATGGTATCATTGATATTATTCCTTGTCTTTCCTCACTGATAGCTTGAGTTTGTTTCTATCTCAAAATTACTATTTTCCTCCAACTCAGGAACTTCCCAGGTTGTGACATGTTGTGGCATTGTTTTTGACTCTCAGTCTCTTCTACCTTGACAGTTTATGTCTAGCAATGAAAATGTTAGGTCCCTGGCATTCTTGAGGTGGGTGGAAGACCTGAGGCTAACACCTTAAAACCAGACCCCCTGATTTATGACTGCTTGTTTCTCCCTGCCTGATTGTTTCTCAGCTTGCAAAACAACTCAGGAACTTCCAGTTACTCAACTAGCCAGGCATGTCAACCTGTTCCATCTGGTGATCGCAGATAATCAGAGACCAGAGACTCTCTCCCTCCCCCATGGCTTGGCCCCTCCTATAAAGCCCACTACCCATTTTCAGCCAAGCCGCCTCACTCTGAACCCGAGAGTGATGGCCCTGTGGTCTGGACTAATAAACTTTTCCTTTCCACACATGGTGTGGTCTTTATTCAGCAGCACCCTACAGAAAATAAAACAATCTTTATTGTGATTTTAGTGGATTTCAAGAACAAAAAGCACATATAAATGTTCAACCTACCACCTTTACCTGAAATTTGTCTTTTAAATGCTGTGGATTTATAAGGTTCTATAACTTGTATTAATGAAAAGACAGAATGAGATGAGTCAAAATTGTTGCAGTGAGAATCAGGATGTATAAATTGTACTTATTTTTTTTTAACAGATTGTTAACCAAGTGCTATGTTCTTTGTTGAACATTCAATTTTTTAGGGAACTGGACATATAAATGGACATTGTCTATACTCTGAATTTTATTATTTTGAAGAAAAGTTTTAAGGTACAATAGAAGAAACTTTGATCATGTGCAGTAGGTCTGATATACCCTCCCAGAAAAGATAATATGTAAGTTGAATCTTTAAAAAACTGGAAAGTGAAATGATATAGAACTAAGAGTAGCTGATCCATGTAGATATAACAGCAACACATGTGAGATTCTGGAAAGATGAAGGCATGGTGATGAGAGAAGTCTCAGCATGAATTCACTCAGTATAGAGTTCAGAATGAAAAGCAAGAAATAAGAGTTGTCAAGACATCTCCTTAAAAGAATCAGTCATCTGTTCTTAACTTTATTGAGTTAAAAATATCTTTACTGAATAAGAACATTACATATTGACAACAGAAGTATAAACAAAATTTAAATGCCTGAGTTTGCCATATGACCTGCCAAACACAAGACCATTATCCACATTTTAGATTTATTTAGGAAGAAAATTATATTTATAATATATGTACTCTAAATGCAAGAAACTTCAAATTATACAACTAATGAAGAAAATATGACAAACTTATGCCAAAAATACCTTTGTTTTGCCTTCTGCAGATCTAAGCCTAATATACATTATTCTGTTAGAGTATTTAAAAAAAAAAAACTAGGAGCATGAATTGATTCTTGATTTTCTGTTAAGATACTGAGGTTAAAGTCTTGACAAAGCTTTCTAATAAACCGATATGACCTTTTATGCCAGTGTACCATCATGAAAAAAAAAAAAGTGAAGAGAGGGAATTATAGCAAATAGAACTTTTCAAAATGTCTTACTTTTCAGGAACCTCAAAAACAAGCTCACTGCATTTGCTTCTATTACTTACTGTTAGAAAACAAAATGACTAATAACTCCTGTTTCTAAAGGGTTGAACTGTACCTTATTGTCACATTACTGTATACTGCTAAAAGTGTCATTACAACCTAGTTGGTTTTCTGCCGAGAAATTGTCACTGATATTTTTTCTTTGTCTCTTTATTCATGACCTTCACTGGTCCCATTAAAATGCATTATGTAATAGATATTTTGATGTGTACTTTTAAAATTACTAAAGGCCAGGTAAGGCCATGAAAGTCACGGTAACTTACTCAATATAACTACTACCATGTCACTAGTACACATGCAAGGATAGAAACATGGCAAACACTTGTGTTTCCTTCTATTTAGATAACCATACAAATAAGTTTATTCTTCCAAGTGAATATTTTAGTATTTATTTCAGTATGAATGGTACTTATTCAAGCTATTCCTACTCTTCCATTATGAGTGAAGCAATCATCCTTTAACTATGGGAAATTTTATATTCAGGGAGCAGTGAACCCCAAATTGGAGCCATGTTTTTTTTTTCAAGTTAGAAGGAAACACAAAGAAATATTTCTTTTCATTAATAATTATGATTTTACAACTGAGAAAAAAGATGTATTTTATGATATTGATGTTTCCATTATTAAACTTTTGATACCTCTTTTTCTTGATGTTTTGGAAGTAACCACAATGGCCTTCTTCTTCTTCATGAATATCAGTAGTGTGTTAAATAAAGATTAATATTCTAGATTGTAACAATATTTGTGTTCTAGTTTTGCTTTTGTAAGTTTTTATGTTAATTTTTTCATGTGTAAAATAGAAGTCTGAAAATTAGTATGCTTACTAGCTGTAAATTTTTATCTTTAGGCTTCAATTATTTATTCTAGCCCTAAAGTTTCTTTTTGAAATGTTTTAGGTATATTATTATTTAGTTGGTATTGTGTAGAAGGCCACAATGCTTTGTATCACAGCAAAATATATATTCTTCTCAAGTGCAGAAAGAACATTATGATAGATTGCATGCTAGGTCACAAAATAAATTCTATCAAATTTAAGAAGACTGAAATCATTCCAAGTATTTTTTCTGATCATAAGTAGAATGAAACTAGAAGAAAATGAAAATGTGAAAATTCACAAATACATAAATTAAATAACATACTCTTGGACAAGACTTGAGTTAAAGAAGAAATTGAAAAAACAATTAGAAAATATTTTAAGAGAAATAAAAATGAAAACACAACATACCAAAACTTCTGCAATATAGGGAAAGCAGTACTAAGAGGACATTTATAACATTGACCACTTACAGTTTGAATGACTAATGATCTAAAATAAATGACCTAACATTACACCTCAACAGACTAGAATAATAAGAACAAACTAAACCCAAAATTGGCAATATTAAGGAAATAATAAATATTAGAATACAACAATAGAAAAATAGAAAAAAATATATAAAATTAAGAGTTTATTTTTGTGAAAAGAAAAGCACAACTGATAAACTTTTACCTAGATTAGGGAAAAATAAAGCAGATTCAAATATATAAAGTCAGAAATGGAAAAAGAGACATTATACCTGACTGTATAGAAATTTTTTAAAAAGAAAGTCACTAAGGATTATTATAAATAATTACATGCCAACAAATTGGACAATGTAAAATTGGACAAATTCCTAGAAACACATAGTCTACCAAAACTAAATTAAAAAGAAATTAAAAGTTTGAGCAAATTAAAAACAAATAAGGAGATTGAATAAGTAATCAAAAATCTCAGTCAGCAGGTGTCACAGGTGAATTAAAGAGAGAAAACATACAAACTCATTTTATAAAGTCAGCATCACCAAAGCAAGACCAAGATGCCACAAGAAAATAAAACTATAAAGTAATATCTCCATTGAAATGAATAAAAAGTGCAATGCAATAGCTCTAATAAAAGATAAAAAATTCAATTTAAATCCTTGATAAAACATGCTAAAATCCTCAGCAAAACATAAGCAAAATAGACTGCACAGCATATTAAAAGGATGGTACACCATAACCAAGTTGGAGTTATCCCTGGGATGCAAGGATAGTTCAACCTAGGAGAAAAAAATCAGTGTGATAAGAAACATAAAGACTCACAAATCTTTCATATTAAATCAAAAGTCAGAAATGATTAACTTAGTCAGGAAGTCATAGTAAAAGCCATGATAGCCTGAATGCTAAACATTTTACACTACATAGTCAAACTGTGAGCTAAAAGGAAAAGCTTTTGGATGAAAAAAATCCTACTTCAGTGAAAACACAAATGATAAGAGAGATAAGCAGTCTCATTATTGATAACGAAGAAAGATTTAGTAGTCTGGATACAAGATCAATCTAGGTGCAACATTCCCTTAAACCAAAGCCTAATGAATCCGAAGTAAGATCCCAACAGTCTTCAACTCTGAGAAGGCTGACAGAAGTGAGGAGGCTGCAGAAGAAAAGCTTAAAGCTATCATAGATTGGCTCATGAGGTTTAAGGAACTGTCTCTATAATATAAAAATGCAATGTGAAGCAGCAAGTGCTACTACCAAGTTATTAGGATTTAGCTAAGTTCACTGATAAAAGTGGCCACACTAAAAAAAAAGACATGAATGTAGTTAAATATGCATATATTGATAGAAAGTGATATCTAGGACCCTCCTAGCTATGGAGAAGGCAGTTCCCAGTATCAAACCTTTAAAGGACAGGCTAATAATCTCCTCAGGGGAGAAAGGAAGTTGATGACTTTAAATTGAAACTAATGCTCATTTGCCATTCTGAAAATCCTAGCACCCATCAGAGTTATACTAAATTTAATCTACTTGTGCTCTGTAAATGGAAAAATGAAACTGAATTTTTAAATGCACCATTTGGATATGCTGCTCAGGGAAAATAAGAAAAAAGACCTTTGTAATTATCAATGCTTACTGCTTAATGATAATATACCTCATCACCCAATAGCTGTGATGGAATAATACAAGATTAATGTTTTTTATCTTCACAGTAACAAAATATCCATTGTGCCCTCCATGGATCAAGGAGTAATTTTGATTTTCAAGTTTTAGCATTTGCTAAATACATTTCATAGGCTATAGTGATGCCTTTGAAAGATGTGGACAAAGTAAATTGAAAACCTTGAAAGTATTCACCATTTTAGATGACTAAGTACATTTGTGGTTCACGAGAGCAGTTCACAATATCAACATTAACAGGAGTTTGAAAGAAATATTCCAACCCTGTGATTGAGGGCTTGAAAGAGGAGGAGTCTGAGGGTGTGACAAAATTACTTCAATCTAATGGTATAACGTTTAAGAAATGAGGAATTGGTTCTTACTGAAAAAAAAAAATTTCTTGAGCTGTAACCTATTCTTTTTTTCTTTTTGGGGGAGGAGGAGGGAGTGGGACTGAGGTTTGAACTGAGAGCCTTGTACTTGAAAAGTAGGTGCTCTATCACTTAAGAAACCTCCAGTCCATTTTGCTCTGGTTATTTTTTGGGGATGGGGTCTCACAGATATATTTGCTTGTGCTGGCCTCAAACCATGATTCTCTATATCTCAGCCTCCCATTTAGCTTGAATTACAGGTGAGAGCCACCAGCACACAGCTGAGATGTAACCTATTCTTAAAGAATACTCTGTTAACGTTATTGAAATGACATAAAAGATTTTAGAATATTATATAAGCTTAGTTGTTACAACAGCAGAAAGATTTGGGAAGATTAACTCCAATTTTGGAAGATACCTACTATATATTTTTTTTGGAGCAAGATGGCAGATTGTTGACATCTCTATGCCCAGCAGCAACTACTACCCTGAAGAAGAAAGATAGGGGACCCTGAAAGGCACCCACAAGATCCCATAACCAGCAAGACGCAAAGAACTCTCCAAATCCACAAATAGAGAACCAACTAACCACGGGAAGAATGGGAAGAAAGATTCACAGCTCAACACTGCCGATCTGATCCTCTTCTCCTGAAGTCTTCCCGAGTCCCCACTTCTCTGTGCTCTGAGCTTGGCAGTAAGTCCTGTTTACCGGCCGTAAGTAGGAACTCAGAGCTCCATGCTCCTCCCTGCTACATGACCCACTACCCCACACCCTGAAAGATACCTACTATTAAAAAAATGTTGTATGAAGCAGCATTGCATGCTATATAGAAATCTTTCATGAAAGGAAGAGTCAATTGATGCAACAAACTTCATTATTTTCTTGTTTTAAGAAACTGTCACAGCCCCCCTCCTCCAAACCTTCAGATACCACCAACTTAATCAGTTTTCAGTCATCAACATTCATTGTATCAACATGCAAGACCCTCCACCCAGTGGTAAAAAGATTATGACTTCAGAAGGCTCAGATGATTTGCTAGCACTTTTTAGCAATAAAGCGTACTTTAATTGAGGCATGTACATTATTCTTTTAAAAGAACAGGCTACAGTAAACCTGGTACAAAAACAGCTTTTGAATATACTAATAAACCAAAAAATATGGGTGACTCAGTTTATTGGAATAGCCCCTTAATTCTGATTATATGAACCAAACCTGCAAAATCACTGATCTGTCCCTAGAAATGAGTGAATGTTTTTAATAAATCACAATAATTTTTCTTTAAACTATTTAAAAAGATATCTGTAGAAAATCTCATATTTCTTCTTAGACAATATTTGTTATGTATTCCATATGATAGAGTGGAGAAAATACTACTCCAAAATATAGTATCTTGGTATACTAAGTTAAGAAAAGTTCAGAAAATCATAGAGATCTCTCCAATCTCTGGCCCCATTATGTTTGAGAAGCCCTGTGTGACATTCCCTGCCCTCTACACAGAGGTGTACCAGAGAGGCCAAAAGATTCTGAATAAATAGACATTTCTAACTTCTCACTCCCCATGTTTATTACCATTGGTCAGACTTTTTTTATTCAGTCATACTCCTACCCAACTATTCATTGTTCATCAAAGCAAAATATTCAAAGACAGTTTTGCCTGTTTCTTTGAAATTTCACTTCTGAAGGCCCCAATGTCATGGAAAATTGATTACGACTTTCTCTTCTCAGTATGTCTTTGTGGTAGGGCCATCAGCCATGAACCACGTGGTGGTAAGGAAAAGATACAACTTTATTTCCCTGTGAATAATGTTTAATAGGTAATAGGTTTGTGTAGCTTTAGGTGTATAGTAAAGAAACTGCAGAGTTATGAAGTTTGCTGAACTTGCTATTAATTTATACAAAGTAAATTAAGTAATTTGTTTTCATTACCTGAATTTAGTCAATCAACATTTTTTACTACTTAATATATTTCAGGCTTTGTGCTAGACACTGGACATAGCCCTTAAGTTGTTTGAGATCTAAAAATGAACATTTAAACATATCTATACATAAACATGTTTACTAATTATGGCAAGTGGTGTGAGGCCAGAGAAGTTTGTAAGAGATGATGGCTTGATTGGATGGTTAGCAAAACCTTTTTTTTAATGTTGTACTGGGGGTAAATTGTGGTATTTACAAAAGTTCTTACAATATATCAAATGTATCATATTTGAATTGACCTCCTCCATCATTCTCCTTTATCCCCTCTCCTCCCATTCCTGGAATAGTTTCAACAGGTCTCATTTTTCCATTTATATACATGTGTACACAGTATTTGTACCATATTCATCCTCCTGCACCCTTTCCCCACATGTTCCCCCTTCCCACTGGTACCAACACCCCTGACAAGACCCTCCTCCTCTCATATTTGCAAAAAGCTTTTGAAAAGGTCTTTAAGCTATTGAAATTCTTAAGTCTGAGAGATGAGGAGCTAGTTATTCTAGAACAGAGGGAAATTCATGGTAGAGAAAACTTTTTAAAAGTCACTATTACAGGAGAGCAAACTGTTGCTAAATATTTTAAATATCTCTAACAATTGTTTCAATTGTTCTACAAATAATGTGAATTAAGTCTGATGTAAATGGTTTCCTGTGAAGAAGGGAAGGAAGGAAGTAATCCAGGGGATTTGTCTCTACTCAACCTTGCTGTGGGGAGTGGGACAGATTTCTGGGTTCTTGTCTCAGGAAGGGGAAGAATGAATTTCACAGACAACTAGAGCATATAAAGCGGGAGAGTTTATTGAGCTAGAAAAGTATAGAGCAGGAAAGTAGAACCTCCAGAGTTCGGAAGTTCTCAAGAGAGGGTGCCTGAGAAGTCACATGGTCCAAGGCTCTTATCCATTTTCTCCAGGGTGGTGCTCAATCTCTGTGTTAATTAGGTGTGTAGAAAACAGCATTCTGGTTGGCTGTGCTGCAATATTTGGTCCATCCTAATCCTCACACAGCCCTTATTCAAGTCTATCCACCTTTTCCTTCTTTCCATCCTTTAAGGTCACAGGAAGCTCATAATAGGGGGTTCCAAGGGCCCTTCTGTTGAAGAGGGAAGGAGGGAAGGAGGGAAGGAAAGACTGGAAGGAAAGAAAATGCTCTTTGTGATGTACAAAATGAGTTTTATAAACATGGAAAATTCCAAGTTTGACATTTTTCATTTTGTATAGAAAATAAAATTTTAGGGCAGAAAAAAGAGGGAAGAAATATGCCTTAGTTATCTGTACTTTGCAGATGGTATAATGTTTTCTTTTTTTTTTTTTCTGGATTATATGAGCCAGTTTTCTTTCTTCATTTTTTTTTCTGCAGAGAAATGCTTACCAGAACATTTTAAAGTTCTACAATAATATTATTAAATATATTGATTTCACACTCCTGTTTCTTAGGAGGCCTTACAAGGTTTTCAGGTCACAGTCTAATTTAAGAATTGGGAACTGTGAAGAATATCTCATTTAAATATGGTGAATTATGCATAAAAGATCTAATAGTTCCCCACAGTAATGCCCTAATTATGCTTCAATTCATTAATAGGAAAATTCACGTCTATGCTGGATGTTCCACATTTTCACAATTGGGGCAGAATTAAAAGAATTATACCATGTAAATGTAGAATAAAGTCATCACTTTTATCCACTTGGAAGAGTATTTCTTTTGCCACTTCATGAAATGATAGTTGTTTTGCATTGCAATACAGAATATAATGAACAATTTTAAATTGAAAAAAGAAAGAAAACATATCAGTTTATGTTCTCATTTACCCACTCTGAAAACTGTTGTCATGGCATGCTAAAAATATGTTAGAAAGATTTCGCTGATTGCTTTCACTTAACTGCCACTTCCCATTTATTGGCTTAATTCAAATCCATGGGAAGATATTGGGTTTTACTTTTACATACCCCATCATGGAAATAATAAAATGAAGGCAGCTTTTTTTTTTTTTTTTTTTTTTTTGGTGCTGTATTTGCTAAGTATCCCCTATCCAAAAAAAAAAAAAAAAAAAAATCCATATTAAAGTCTCTCAGTACAACCTTATTGCACAAAAATAAGCAACTCTTACTTTTATGTTCCTTTCAAATTCAAGTCACTATCTATCTCATTTTACAAGGCATGCTATTGTCTTTCAAAACAAACAAAGCAATAAAGTGGAATTTCCATAGCAGAAAAAAATGTTGTAAGTGGAAAAAAACCCCTTTTTTTCTAAAGCTTTTTCTTTTTTGAGACTTCTTTCAAAACAACTCTGCATTTTTCAGTACAGTTTAATGAGCTTAAGTACCTAGCCCTTTGTTTCAATAAATAAAGGATCATAAAAGTACATTATTCAATACCTAGACCATTAATGGGAAACATATCTATAACAGTTTATCAGAATAAATGTGCTAAAAGGAGAAGTGTTGATGAATTTTTTTGTTGCAAACACTTGCATATTAAAAGACGGTCAAGTTTTTGTCAGTTCTTTTGCTTTTGAAATGTCCCAAAAGATCATCTAACATGTGCTAAATTAACAGCATTCCAAAAGAAAAAATTCAGTAACAATTAGACGATATGAATTAAGCATGCACTGTCCAATAGCATCGGTCTGAGGACCCCTGAATGTGACCTGCTCCCAGAGGAAACCAATTTAATGCTCCATTGCACACAGAACAGTATGTATGAATCACAAAACCTCCAGATAAATTAGTGACAGGTACATCTGAATAGGATTCCTTCTAAGTCTCTTATCTACAGCCAGGCAAGCTTGTTTCACCCTCACTTTCAAAGATAAAGCCTCATGGCATGTTGCCTTGGCAGATTTTCACAAAGCAAACAACCCTCATCATCCATTATTGGGGGGAAAAATCCTCTTATTATTTCAGGTGCTGTGACAGCAAATGGGATAAACTCAAAGCTATCTGCCAGCTGAACATTCATCCATTGATTACAGGCCTTCTGTCTTCTCTAACTTTCATAGGCTTTGTGCTTCTTGCTCTTTTATTTTATTTTTGACATTTCTGATATTCCACAGTTGTAGCCAAGGCAAGTTTCAAGAACAAAACAGCAGGTTATCAAAGACAATTTATCAAAGGCCAAACAGGGAAAGGAGATGCCAACCATTAGTAAGTAGCTGAAAGACAGGTCTATGACAGAAAGAAGAAGAAAAGTCCATCAAGATTTCATCTTTAATAGGCCACTTATTCCATTTGGAAAAAACTGTAGGACAACTGAGACTGTATATATTGGTCTCAGAGAAGATTTTAAAAAAAAGCAAAATTTAGTTTTTTAGGAAAACTATTTACATCCCTTATGAAATATAAAGTAGAATATCAAAGCCATATAAAACTATGTGCTTTAAACTGAATATCAATGAATAATACAAATGCATTATCCTCTTCAGTTAAACATTTATTAATTGCTAGACTTCTTTTAAATAAAATAATAAAAAAGACATAAATTTTTACATTCTGCATTCTTTGTCTACAGTTTCACTTGATCAAGACTATCTCTTTATATATCTTAATAAATGTCATATCAGTAGGTCAGTTATTCAACAGTATAGAATTTAATAACACAGATCAATAGGACTCACGTTTTAGGTTCTGAAGAGATATCCCTTCTCAAGCAAAATGAGAATTGTATTTTCTTGGTGAATCTGTGTTAAATCAAAGTAACAAAACTGTTAGTTTCTCATTCCACTGTCATTAAAAATGCATGCAAATAAACTTTCAACTAGTCAAGGGGAAAATTGCATTAAAGAGTACTGATTTGTAAATTTGGTCCTTTCAAATGCAGATGATGTTTGCCCTCTTCCTCCTACCAATTCTTTGCAAAATTTTAGCATGAACTCACTACTGTAGAAATTCATGTAAAGCTATGGTCACTTAATGAAATTCAGATATGTAATTAAGCTATACAAATATGCAAAGTGGTGAGACATCTGCATTTGGGAGAGATTTGGTGATACTAGAAATAGGAAAATACAAGCCATATAAATTAAAAAATATACAATATGATCAATTCAGTGAAATCAGCTCTTGTCCTACCTATGATGTGATTCACAGGATTCTAAATGTGGAAAAAATAAAAGCAGAAATACCTTTAAAATATTAACAATACCATACCCACTGGAACTTACCTTGTTTGAAATTACACAGATTTAATCAGATATATTTCATTTATAGCCATAATAATTTAGACAATATTAAACACCACTTAAAATAAGCAAGAACTTCAGTTATCAGGCAATAAAAATGACTATTTCTGCTACATTTAACTACTATGCTTATATTGAATAATTTTATTTACAATGCACATCAAAGTCATTAGTAAATTCTTGGAAGCGTTAGTAAATATAACGAAAATGCTCAATTAAAATGTTAAACTATACTTGTGAATCACTCCATGATAACAATGTTATTTGTTTTTTACTTTTTTAGAAAAACGTAAAAATGTAATCAAGACAATTAGTCTAAATATTTAAGAAGCTAATTGTCACATGTTTATTGTTCAAAGTTTAAATTACGTAAACACAAAATCATATAATAGTTCCTTGATTATTATATGTCAAGACTTCTATGCTATATAATCAAGTGTTCAAATTTTCTGGTTAACCAGTCATTAATTTATCAATTAGATTTGTTCAAGATGCAATTAATATTCCCTTCTTTTTGCTAGATGAACTTCAGGCAACTTTCTTCCTGACTGTAGGTCTCTGATTTCCTTACACTTACTTTAGAAAGCTCACAATTTAAATTATTTATCTGCCTCTTTGTGGTGTAAATCCTCTTCCTGTATTTTGCCAGTTATGCAACCCAGAAGTGTCTTTTTCCAGAAAATGTAATCAAGAAAGATAGTGTCCCTACTTCCCAGTCTCTATAAGAAAGTAGGAGCTCGATTTAGGTAAATGGGATTATATATAAATGAATAAATGAGTACAGCTGGCTAACTACATGGAGCAATCTCCCCACTAAGGTCCTTTTCCTTGAATAGTTCACCTGGGCTCTTTAAAATCTTTCCATCTAGTGTTTCAGCAGTTAACTCAGTATCTCTCCTTTTAGTAATTAATCTTCAATGAAGTCTTCTTTGCCTGTTTAGCCCTGAATGAATTTTTTTCTTTTACATTCTCAGGTTTCTATTATGTATTAGCAAGTACTGGTAATTTTGTGGTGTACAAGGCTGACACTGCATTTATTTTCTTAGTACCCATGATCTAGTGGAAGGTAAATACAAATAAATTACCATTTAAAATAGAGTGTTTCCAATACCATGGCTGAGAGAACCAAAGGCAGGCATCTAATAAAGTAGTGCCGATGATGAAAAGTATGATGGATTCAGAATGGTTGAAGCTGTCATTTAATGGTATCATCCAAACATGAATGAGAATAAGAAAAATGTTCCAGGATGAAGGTCCAGTACATGTGAAAGCCTGCTAGGCAAGATGAGCATTGCAGTGTGAAGAAAAAAAGAGATCAAAATAGCTGTGTTTCAAGCAGAGAGGTGGGGAGGAGTAGCAGGAAATGAGGCTGAAATGTAACTGGAAGGAGACAAGGAAAGACTCCTTGAATAAAATACTTTTTCATTTTTCTTTAACCAGCACATTCTTAGAGGAGACAGTGCGACTTAATGATCGACGCCAAGGGTTCTGGCCACAGAATGTCGGGCTTCAAAATTTGACTCTACCTCTTACAAGTTGTGTGGTATTAGGCAAGTCATCTGATCTCTATTTCTCCATTTCTTAAAATGGGGGTAATAGAAATACCTCATGAGGTTTTGTGAGGACTAAAAGGGCAATCTTGCATAAAATATTCAAAACAAGTCTTGAGTACTTAGAAAATGAGTTATGGTGATGATGCTAATAATGATGAAAAAATACAGAAAAAAAACTATGATGATTGTGATGATAAAGAATATACTGTATCCCAGGGCCTGAAAGCTTTGTGAAGTACTTAAAAAGAAATCACTGAAGTATTTTTAAAATGGAGATACATTATCAATTTTATATTTGAAAACATTTTTGAAATAGCACTTTTGAAACTGGAGTTTTAGACCCAAGGCCCAAAATATTGAGGTTCCATATGCCAGGTCCTGCCACCTGCTCCTAAATGCCAAATAAAGAAGAATGGTGAAGGCAGAGAAAGAAGATTTATTACATGGCTTGAGACATGCCTTGGGAAAAGGCATAGTAAGCACTCTGTCATCTTTGGAGTACAGATATGAGCTATAGGTTTAAATAGACAAAAGAACTGGAGGCAGGGGACAAAGGTGTGCATAAACATTCCCAGTCACAGGTGTGTTCTGGTTGGCCATCATCTCAGTCCAAGGGTTCCCAGAGGGGATCCAGAGAAGATGTTATCACTGTCATCACTTGAGGGGAGCAATCCGGATCATGAGATGATAACTTCTGCTCCAGGGTGCACCTTCATCATGCTGGGGTACTTCAATTTGCAGCCCACCTAGCCTAAAAATCAGCTATAACTGGCATGACCCTTGGGTAACCTCATGAAGAGGAAGATGGCCTTGAAACAGGGTTGTAAAACATGGTAAACTGTCAATTAAAAGCTGTAACCTTGGCCAGAGCTGTGAGGAATTGCCCATTAGAGCCATGCAAAAGTTTGGGACCGAGATAAAAGGCACCATGCAGAGATAAGCACCCATTCCTGCCTTTCTTTGTCTCCACTTGTAAATAAACTTTCCAAAACAGGACTCCCCTGCTGTTCTTATCTAAACCTTAGGTTTCTATTCCACTACTAGCCCCTAATTTATGGGAGAACGCATTCCTTGTAACCTGATAAGTAAACCTCTGGTGTTTCCCCAGTTCCCAATAAATAATATTACCCCACCACCAAGATGTGGGCAAGATCAGGAAAATGTGACCGCAGGGTCATGAGGAACTCCTATGTGACGATGATTGATGCTTTAAAGAGTATAAGACCTGCTTAAACCTTGCTCTCAGGGTCCTTGTTGAAACCTGCTGCATCAGGCAGATGCTCAGACCTTAGGTAGCTAGAAAATAAACCTCACCTTGTGACTTCCTTTGTCTCGAGTGTCCTTTGTCCTCTCAGAAGGTGGCCAGCCTCATACCCTAACAATCATTAAAGTAATTGTCTTCATTTGGAGGGGTGGACTGTCTAGGAAGTTTCAGCCCTTTGTTATAAAGATGTTATCAGTTCTGTCCCTTTTGGAATCTAAGGTGGCTGCAAAGTGACTGTAAAGAGATTAGCTTAGAGCAAAAACAGATACAAAATGTAGGCAGAGATGCCATGCTTCTCCTGTTTTTAATTCATTTGCAGGCCCAAAAAATGAGTCAGTGCTTTTTAGCAAAAGGCATTTTAAGTGCCTCTTACACTGTGATGACAGAAAAATGCTTTAAAATTTGGAAAGACGATATAATAATTGAAGTAAGATATGATAGTATTCTGAGAACAAACAATAGAAGCTAAATTTTTGATAACTAAGTCAGTGTGTGCAGAAGTGCTGAATTTATAATAAAATAGCCCACAATAAGATAAACCTATATCTAGTTTTTAACTGCTATTTGGGTGTAATTATCAATAACACAGCCTTTTACTTACAAAAGTTCCTTGGTTTGGACAATAAATGTTGTTGTACAAGAGAGTGAGAATCCATTAGTATGCTTTATAAGGAAGTTTCGTTTAATGGAGCAGATCAGTTGAGTGGGTGTCATCTTTAAAACACAACACAAGAACAACCAAGAGAAATAGCCAATATTTATTTGGGCACATTTGTCAGATGATGCTTTAAGCAACTTAGATATATTATGTCATTTAGTACTAAAACATCCCTATAAAGTTGTTGTTGTCATTTCACAGATGGGAAAATTAAAGTATATGGAGGTAAAACAATTTGCTAAGTGACAGCAAGTGGAGGACCATGGATTTAAAAAGGATCACCAAGCTTCAGAGTTTATGCACTAAACACCTGTGCAAAAAGTTCTAAAATAAAATAGCTCACAGAGTATGCAAAGATTGAGGAAGTCTACTATCATGTAAAGAGATAGTAAAGAATCAAGCAAGAACTTCTAACAAGAGCAAAAGAAGCTATTTTAAAAAGGTGAAAAGCTCTAAAAGAATGAAATCGTAGTGACTTTAAAGGAAAAGTGATGCTTCAGATGTACTTTAAAGAATAAGCAAGACATTTGCCTCCTTGAAAACTAAGTATAGTTCACTTAAATGAAAATTCACATTGGTTCTTTTTGTTCTTGCTCTCCCAGTCAAATATAATCACTCAATTTTCTAAACACCTTATAATAAAGAGGTATAAAATAATATATGTTTATCTGTTCCAGATAGATATGGGATCAGTATTATTCCAATGTATTCCTAGTATGCTATTACTTATATGTATATTACTTATATGAAAAATCTAAACTTCAAACTATTTCCCTTGCTCTGTGTGAATATATTCTATCATATAATGTACACACACAAATGCACAGATAGTCTTCCTACAATAGTTTGCCTCAAACATACCAAGATTTCACCAATTTCTCTTTCCTGTTTAATCTTCTTCCAAATTTTATATGATCAGCCTTTTTCTTATGTTTCTTCTACTTTCTATCTGATTTTATAATATGCTTTAGGAGATACATGGAAATTTTTAAGGGAAAATGTTTTTTTTATTGATATTTCCCAGTTTTAAGAATATCTCTGTCTTATTCCTTGCCTCTATACATATAGCAGTCACTAAGGTGGCTTCAGAATAACTACTATCAAATATTTAAAGTAGAGATTAATTACAATGGCTAATGCCTGCTATCCTAACTACTAAGGAGGCTGTGATAATAGGATTTTGTTTCCATGTCAGCCCAGGTGTGAGACTCTGCCTCAACCAATAATCCAGGTATGGTGGCACACATATGTGATCCCACCTAAGGAAAAGGCTATAGTAGGATCACAGTTTGAAGCCAGCCTGGGGCAAAAAGCTAGACTCTATTTGAAAAATAAACCATATTTGGTGGTGTGGCTCAAGTGATACAATGCTTGACTAGTTGGCATAAGCCCTGAGTTCAAAAACCCCAGTGCTGAAAAAAAATTAAATTAAAAATATTAGTAATACTCCAAATTCTTCACCTATTTTCTAAGAAAATAGTGGAAGCAAGCACTTCCCAAGTCATTCTGAGACTGCAGAAATATGACAAGAAAAGGAATGGCAGGGCAGTATTTCAATTCATTTAGATGCAATACCTTTTCCATAAGTTATTTAGCAA
The DNA here is from genome assembly GCF_047511655.1 of Castor canadensis. Lineage (NCBI taxonomy): Eukaryota > Metazoa > Chordata > Mammalia > Rodentia > Castoridae > Castor > Castor canadensis. The sequence goes on from NC_133393.1 coordinate 124,809,618, forward strand.
ACCAAAATCAAATCTTACATGTAAAGGATTACACTCTCTTAATAACTGGAATTTAGTCTAGAAATGAAAACTTTGTTTAACATTTTAAATTCAGTTAAGGCAATGCACATTACAATACAATAAAGGACAAAACCCATTTCAACAGACACAGATAAATGTTTTGAAAAAAACTTTCAACAAACTAGGAATAAAAGGGAATTTCTCATACTTACTAAAGGCATTTGGCATTTACAAAACAGTCTGATCAATAAGCTTGACACAATGCATGTATTCTAAAACTCAATTATGCTACTGATTGCACAAATCTACGCATTTACTAAAAAGCAAAACAAACATAACTACTACCATTAAACTTACTTGACATTTTTTGTGGACATCCATTGAAGACAAAAAGATAGGAATGATATTACTTGGATAGTTATAATATGTATGAATTCCAAACAATGTATGAAAAATTTATAACTGATGTATGAAATATCATGGTCAATGTAAAATCAGTATTGTTTCTTTAATGCAGAAATAAGTGGAATTATAAAAGAAAGTTTTTAGAAATTATACTAAAATATCATCAAAGGATAAAAAAAGACTAGGAATTCATTTCTTTCAATGATGTGCTGTACTACTACAAAAAGAATTGTAAAATATTACCCAGTAAAATTTAAGTATATATAAGTAACAGCAGAATAGCTGATTTTAATGACATACCAAAATCAATACTATGAAAATGTCAATGTTCCTTAACATGTTATATCAATTAATCCAACTTTGAAACAAAACCACAAAAGACATTTTTGTATGAATTAAAGAATTACATTAGAAATTTCAATGGAATTACTGTTTTCCAAGAATGGAAAAAAGATTATTGAAGATACACTCAGTTGGAATTCTTATTCTTCTGTGTATCAAAATAAAATATAACATTACTAATAAAAGCAATATAGTATTGGTACAAGGAGAAAAAAATCAATGGAATGAAAGAAGTTGAAAAATGAACACACATGAGCACTTAATTTAAAAAATAAAAGTGGTACTACAAAGTAGAATGAAAGAAAAACAAAGACTTCTAAAAAGTCTTAATAATTTTACTACCATTTGCTAATTGTAAAAAAGATGAGTTTCATTACAACATTTTCACATGTCTATAACACACTTTGATCACATAGTACCACAGTGAGCTACAACTGTACAAACAACAGAATGGTTATAATTAACAACAGACAATACCAAGATTTGCAAAACTGTGGAGAATTTGAAGTTTCAAATATACTGCTTGAAAAAGTGTGAATTAATACAACTACCTTGGTGAACTTTGGGGCAGCATATTAAAATTCATATATGAATTACCTATTTTCACTTAGAGGTATATACTCCAGCAATGCACTGATATGTGTGACAGAGGATACCACTATTTGTAGTAAACTGAGGAGAATCAAAATGTCCATTAATAAATAATGACATATGCATCTGATGGAGCAGCATGTCAGATTAGTCAGATAGGCAGAGGATATATTAATAAAGAGATTCATTTATGCTAATTTAAATAAGCAAAATTAAGTTTTGGTGTTAGAAATCAAATTACTAATTAATTTAAAGAAGAGTGGTGATGAGGTAACTATAGACAGATCTGCTCTGATTTTCAACAATGTTCTATTTATTGGCTTGGTGATAAAATATAGCTACTCACTTTGTGATAGTTCACTGCATCCAAGATCTGTGAACTTTTCTGCATATATCTTACACCATAATAAAACATGTTTTAAGAATATTTGAGATATTGGTCATAGGTCTGCAAGTGCTATTTTTGTTATTATTTTTATCTCCTACCAATCTACATCTTTTTTTTTTTTAAATCTGGAGATTAGAATACAAGCCTCAAGCAAGGCAGCACATGAACAATGTCCCCAGTCCTTTTGTGTTTTTCCATTTGTTTTGCAGATAAGGCCTCATGCTTTTGGGAAGACCAGTGTCAGACAGCAATCTTCCTACTTCCACCTCGCTGAAGCTCAGATTACAGGAATCTGCCACCATGCCAAGCTTGTTTTTGGAGGTAGAGTCCAGACTTGCTTCAAACTGTGATCCTATCTCTGTCCCTGAGCAGCTGTGATTATAGGCATATACCACCACACCCAATATTTTTTTCCTCTTATCTTCTCTTTGTCTCATTCAAGCCTAACCATCCTTCATGTCTAAATAAGCAATACTGTTTCAAGGATATTTTGTGACCTCCAAGACAAGATGACCCACGAAAGTAGAGGCGAGGAACGTTCTGTCTTCAATGGTGAAAGATAGAAGGGCAAGAGAGCTTCCTATCTACCTTTCAAAGTCTCTACCTCTTAAGACAGTCACATTACCAATATTTGAATTTTGAAGGGGACCCATTCAAATTAGAGCAGAAAGAATCTGGCACTATAGTCTCTCGGCTTCCTAGCAAGTGTCAAAGTTATTATTTTATGTGTGTTTCTATGATTATTGATAACATTATTGCCAGGCATATTTCCCACAAGGGCAGAGGCCTTGTTGGTTTTTATATTGTCGTATTTCTCCAGTACCTCACACAATGCCAACTCAATAAATATTTGATGAGTAAATGATGTGTGACTTGGCAGCAAGTCATATTCACACTGAATGTTTCACAAGAAACAGCCGATGAGAACTATTGATTAGAATTATCAAAGAAAGGTTGCTGCAAGCAAAATGTATTAAAGTTGTGTTTTCTTCATAATGTGTTTGTTAGATGAGATCCAAAGGCAAATAACACAATGGTTAATAATAATAATAACAATAACAGTAAGTAATAAATGACTCAAGTTAGATGAAAATAAGAGGTCCAGGACTGTTTCAGCAGCCCAGTGGATATAAAGGAACCTGTTTCCTTTCTGCTTTGCCTTTCTTAGCTGATGGCTTCTACCTTTAAGGTTTTTGACATATTACTACTTAAGTTCCAGACAAACTTTATTGGTTTCAGGAAGCAGAAAATAGGAAGAAGAAAGGTCAAAAAGATATTATACTTGCTGAGTCAGTCCAAAATAAACAGCTGTTCTTGACACTGACCCATTAACTTAAGCTTACAATCTTATTAGAATGCCTTCTAGATGTGAAATATCTAGGTAAAGCTATTAGGTAAAGCTATTGCCATCTCAGAACTATTAATTTTTTATCACACTGCATCATGAAACTAATTTATTTCTTTTTTTTACTAAACCTTTGAAAATATGTTTTCACACAAAAAAATTTTAATACATGTTCTCCTTCAGACCTACTGTCTCCAAATTCTAAATGAGCAAATTCCAGATTAGAACAGAATTTATCACTTGAAATATTTAGATTTGTATAATGTGTTTTGGCAAGGTCAAAGACAAACCTCTTATGGATTGCAGATATACACAAAACAAATCCACACAATGTCTCGTGCTCTTTCCACTTTCTAGTACATCTCCATCAACAATCGGATAAGACATTGGCATTTTGTTATCTCTCCCAAGTACTCTCTTCTTCACTCTTATGAAGTCTCATTCAGTCAATCCTTGATATTAAGAACTACTGAAATCAATCCAAAGCACTAGGGAGACATTTTTTCTTTAGACATTTTTTCATGTCTGCATTTTTATGTATAAGTTAATGCATGTTGTTTGCTTATTCTTTTCACACCAAACAATGAATCCACACTAGGAAGACTTGAGTCAGTGTAAGTTTGGTAGTTCACAGAACTACCTGCCTCTTTTCAGAATTCTTCGGTTACTAGTTCTAAATGACAACAGAATTACTTGCCACAAGGAAGTGAGGATTACAGATTATGAAATGTAACCCCCCCAAAAAAATGGTAGCCTGATATTTGAATTTCAAAGAAGATTTGTTCAGGAAAACTGAATAGATAGTGAAAAATGAAAAGAAGCAAAAACTTGAGTGTTTGAACTCTATTAATAAACTTGAAAGGAAGATGTCACGTCCAAAGAATCAGGAATGAGGTATAATTTGCAATGAAATCATTTTTATATTTGTGCTTGTTTTCAACCTGCCTTCAGGGTCTTGACTGTCCAAAGAGAACATACTTTCAATTGATTAGGTAAGGCCCTGAAGAAGCAGACTATTTCTTTACTCTATGACAGTTTTGCTAATACAAAGAATAAAGGTATACCTACAGCAAAGAGAAAAATGAATTGACCTCTGGAAAAAGCACTTTTAACATTTTTGCCACCATGACCGGCCATACATATACACACCACATAACAGCATTTTAGTTTAATGTCTTTGAGAATACAGCTGGAATCATTCAGAAATCATTGCTATCATTAAAGGGATCATTAATTTGTGGGAAATAAAATATACTAATGCTGAACTGTCAAAGATCTCCAACTTACATCAGAAATCATTGTTTCAAATCATGCAAGCTTCAGGTAGCCTATTGATATCTACAATGTCCTTATAAGCAATGTCTACTTTTACACAGTGTTCAGAGCTAAAGTCAATATTATATAAAAGGTTAGCAAATAAAATCCCTTCCTGTAAAAAAAAAAAAAAAAATTTTGCCAAACATTGTTCAACAATACAATTAAATAAAATTAAATTCTGTTCTCTACAGTTTCTTTTTAGTGTGTCAGAAATGTTGGCAATAATGGCACTGAAAGGTTTTGGTTCTTACCGCACCCTTAAGTTTCTGTTTCCCAGGATCACAGTCCTGCCTCAAGTCTAGCTTGAATTCTCCTTCTGCCCCAACCTCCAATCAGCATGAACCATAAGATCCTAACCAATCAGATCATGCCGAGTCTAACTGAGGGGTATTTAAACCCCTGCCCCTCCCTCTCTCTCTCTCTCTCTCTCTCTCTCTCAGCTCTCTCCCTCAGCCACCCAGCAATAAAGAATCTCTTGGCCAGATCACTCCTCTCTGTGTGGTTACTTTGGGGCCTACTTTGGTGCCGTAACTCAGATCGGGTTTCCCCACCAATCCTGGTGGGACCTGGATTCTGACTCAGCCCACGACCACTCTGAGGATGTGACTGGCCAGCACTCATCCTTCTGATCACCCTCATTCATATCCAACACTAGACATCCTTTGGTGAGTCCACATACCCTTATTGGGCTCCCTTTGTGGTCTCTCCCTTTGGTGTCCCTGGGGTTTAAACATCTCCCCTTTTTTTGGCTATCTTTGGGCTCAGATGGTAGAGGGGCTTCCCTTCCCTCCATCCGGCTTGAGTCTATTTTTGATGTCGGTCTCAGAGACTGCACACTGAAAAGCCCAGCACTGGGTGACCCACAGCCTCCAGGCCCCAGGGGGCCCACAAGCCACTTGAACGCAGTGACAACTGCTTCTCGTGCACCTTGTACCATTCTCAGGATATTTGAGCTGTGTGGGGACGCCCCATGATTCCACATATCCTTCCAACTGGCTCCCTCCATGGGGGCCACCTCCTCTTTGACGTCTGACTCCCCACTGAGATGCCTCCTCAATAATTTAGACACCTTGGGTTTGACACCAGATATAAAAACCAAAAAATTTGATCCACCTTTGCACTCAAATCTGGTCCACTTATCCTTTAGACAACCAAAGTCACTGGCCCATTTTCGGGTCTTTAGGTCCCAACCTTTTATGGGACATATAACTACTGTAAGAGATTGGGACAATGGGGATAGAGTCCATTATGTCCAAGCTTTTTCATACCTCTGTCTAAATCCAGCTCTCTGCACCACTTGCAAGCCAAAACATGTACTTCTTGCCCTCAAATCCTCCCTCTGTACTTTCTGTTCCCCTGCACAGATTCTATTAGCCTGTAAACCAGTTTCTAAATCAGCTGATTCCTCTCCCAAACCTCCTCCTTCCCCACGTAAACAGACTTCTTTCACTGCTTACCATATCTATCTCCTCTTATCTTCTTGAAAAACTTTCCCCGGCATGGAGTTAAGCAAGCCACTCCTTGCCAATTCTGGCCTCAAAGTGGTTCCAGCTCTGAGAGAGCTCATGCTCCCTTCAAGTGGGCTGAGACCAAGCCCTGGATTTATTCGGGTATGCCTCATGCTACATTTGTGGAGTCCTGTTTGATTATGGCAACTGATGACTGGTTCTTTTCACCCCCACCCCCCATCTAATGTCCCTTGTTCCTCAGACAGTGACCAGAGAGTGGAGGTTTCATTTTGCAGAAAGCATGCCAGTATCAGTTAATGGGAGCAACCTAGAGACACAGGTGATGGCTAATCCCATAGGCTTGTGTCATGCTTCCAGGCTCTGCCTTCCCTCCCTTACCTAAGATGTCAGCACACCTTTTCTGCTTCCTCCATGGTCTCACCACATGTCTTCTGCCTCTGTCTGCCTTACCCTCCTTTGGCTTACTGGGACCCTGCCTCCCATGAAAAACTTGTAACATGGTACCTTATGACTTAAGCTATTCCAAATAGTTTGCCAGGCTTCTCAGTCTAAAGTAACTTTAAATCAGTTGCTTTACAAAAAGGGCTTACAAAAAAATGCAGCTGCCATGCTCATGCTGTAACTCTTCCCCCACAGGGGAGGAGGGAAAGCAAACAGGCGCACCTGTGCACAGGATGCTGGCTTCTGGACACAGGAAAAACACCTGCTATAGCTAAGAAAATCCATACAGAGGACCCAGTACATCCTAGGTCACCAGTCACACGTGGTGATGGTTGTGGCCTGCTGCCACTTCCCCTAGAATGAAACGTGTGCACAGTTCACAGGAAGGGGGAAGGGGCGACAGGCTGCAGGATCAGGCTTAGGTAGTCAGGGACATCTGTCCCAGGTGTGTGTGGAGGGAGTGGCGCCTTGCACAAGTCCTGCTCCTATCCTCACCTCACACCTTGGGGCATCAGATGCAGCCCTTGTAAGCCAATTGTTAGCTCAAGGTTATAGTTCCAGAAATAACAAAATAGACATTACTGTGGTCTCTAAACTTCTCAATTGGAATTTTCTATACCATTGGCCCCAACATAAGTTTTTCCCTCCAAATATTAATACTAGTTGTCCCATATGGTACTGTTATTGGCCTGAAATGCCCTCTGAATGCCCTTCTCTAACTTTACAAATGATTTCTTTGTTAAAAAGGTAGGCTTTATTAAAGAGGCTGCCTGCTGTTAGCTAAAGACAGGATCCTAAGGTTTTGTTCTTTCTAGATGGGACCTGCATCTTCCAGTCCTCTGGCTGGTAGATGTTGGAAGCTTTGTACTGAGGTCAGCCTCAGTATGCCTTGGGTGACCAAGATAAGTGGCCTTCACAGGGTCCCTTAAATTACAATATCATACTCCAATTATACCTTTTCTATGAAAGTAAAAAAGTAAACTTGGTCCCCTATACAAATTTCTACATTCTAAGCCACTCTTATACTCAGAACCTCTTAACGAGTGCTTCCCTCTTCAACAGGTAATGGTAAGAAGAGGGCAAATCTTATGTCCCCTTCCAGTTATCAGATCTAAGGGAAATTTAAAAACATATAAACAGCTGTACTGATGCCTAGACAAATACATTCAAGCCCTTATCTGTGTGATCCAAACCTTTCAACTGACATGAAATGATATTATGCTTCTACTACACCAGACTCTTATCTCATTAGAAAAGCAATGGGTTCTGGCCCAGGCCACTCAGGTTGGAAATGATTATATGGCTCAATCAGTACAGTGCCACTTTGCAAGCATAAAGTCCTGAGTTCAAGCCCAGTACAGCCAAAGTAAAAAAATAATAATAATAATAATATTTGGGGCTGAGGAAGTAGCTCAGTAGGAGAATGTCTGCCAAGCATGTTCAAAGCCCTGGGTTCAATTCCCCAGTATTACTAAAAAAAAATGGTAAAGAAGATAGGTGGCATTAATGTTACTTCAGCCATCTCATAGTGGAAAAACATAGTTTAACCTAGACCAGATCCCTAATTCTTCAAGTGAGGAAACTGAGGCCCAGAACAGTTCAGAGACTTGCTCTCCAGAGTGTCAGGTGTCAATGTAAAATAACTTTACTTTACAGCAACAACCTAAAAAAAAAATCCTCTTACCTTTCTACAGCATCTTAAGAACACTATCAGAAAGCATACCATGGTGGACTCAGAGTCACAGGTGAGAGAGGTTCTCCTCAAAGATAAATTTCTAACAGTCAGCCCCAGATATTTGTAAAAAACTCAGACTGTGGCTGAAGGGAAAATGTCATTGAGCCAAGTAATACAGCTAGCCATGTCTATATTAATAGCTTTGTCTCTATGTCTGGGACCTTACTGACAGGAGATAAAAAGATAAGATACACCATGGCCTCATTGCTGCTCTCAGAGACGACCCCACCTGACTGGGGCCTGTATCCTGAACTTGCTACCATGGCGGACAAGAGGGGAACTCCTGTACAGAATGCTTAATGGGGGACAGCCTGGGAGACAGTCCCACCCCCAATTGGGACCCTGCCCTCTGCAAGGGTAACCACTAGAGGTCTAAGTGCCCCTGTCACAAGATGGAAGGTGAGGTGTCTCTTCCTATGGATTGATGGGTCCAAGCCTCCTGGCCACACTCCACTTCTTGGCATTAATGTTGAGGAGCCATAATGGGAGAAAAACAAAAGGTCATTTTCCTCCTAGATAGTGGAGCCCATTTCTCTGTTTTACCTTTTTCTCCTGGTCTTCAGTCCAATGACAAAAGTTATCATTCAGGGCAAATCTGGCCAGCCCCTAGAGCACTAGTGTACCTGTCCTCTGGCTTGCTCTTGGGGAGACTTCCTCTTTTGTCACTCTTTCCTCATAGTACCTAAACTCCAGTGTCCTTGCTGGGACAGGATTTACTACCTAAAACTCCTGTGTCTCTGCTGGGACAGGATTTACTATCTCAATTAAAAGCTCAAGTTCTCCTCCCCCCAGGCAGCCATCTCTACTTCCCCCTCCTTCAGGAACAAAGAGATTCCACAGTGTGGACTGATGAGATGAGTGTAGGGTGAGCAAGGACAGCCCTCCCTATTCAAATAAAACTCAAAAATCCCTCATAGTTTCCACACCCAAAACAATATCCCCTCAAGACTGAGGGACGATGAGGCCTTATGTCTATCATAAATTCCTTAAGACAACAAAGGCTACTAATTAGTGGCTCTGGCCCCCATAATAAATTTAAAATTCTTATAAAAGTTAATTTTAAAATACAAGTGACAAAGTAAGCAACTGGAAATGATACAGATAGGTAACAAATGTATTTTTTGAGAAGTTAAAGGAAAAGGGAATGGTTTTCTGGATAAGAAGGGATTTTGTAAAGAAGGGTTTGTCCCAAAGATTGTTTCAAATAGGAAGGATAAGGACAAACCATCAAAGGGTTTAGTATGTTGTATGAAGGTCTGAGTAAGTTTGAAAAGTGTATAATAAAAGCTTTGGTGTGTGATAAAGTTAAAGTTGAATATAATCTAAGAGTTGCCTAAAAGATTTTTAGGGTCATGTCAAACTAAAATCAAATCCTCTATTTCTATGATATAACAAGGTTATCTTAATATTGTTCTGCTCTGAGTAACATCTACAAAAAGCATTGCAGAGAAAGATTTTATCTAAGAAATTATTTGTGTTTTCTGCTGATCTTTTCAAGCTTTAAGTACTACTAAATCAGAGTTCATTTACATATTTGCTTATGTGTCTTAAATGACCACCTTGTAACATTGTTATGTTATACTTTATCTAAATATGGTACAAACATTTAAAAAGTTAAAAGTGTCAATTTATGTAAAATAATGAGCTAAAGCTCTCTTTTATCCAAGAGTGTTACATTTAAATCCTGACAGCCCCTGCCTCCCACAGGTCACCTACCTCGGTGTGACCTTAAAGGAACAGACTCACTCCCTGAGTCATAAATGCATCAACCCAATCTTCCGTTTCCCAACCCCCATACCATAAGACAGCTTACAGCTTTCCTGGCAGTTATAGGATTTTGCAGAATTTAGATCCCTAGGTATGCAGTCCCTGAACAGACACCTTTTTATGCTCCTCCTAATATTCCTATTTGGGTCTTAGATAATGTATGGCCACCCATTTCTCTTAGAAAACTTGCCTCCAACAGACTCTGCTCCTCTGGCTGACTACCTGCTTTCTCAGGGAACTTCTGAGAAAGCATGAAAGCCAGATCCTGCCCCACTCTATAATAAGTTCTGTTAAACCAGGGCATCTTGTTCTCCAAAATGATCTTCTACCCTGTCCATTGGGACTTTGATGGACCAGCCCTCATCTGGTCATTCTCATGACACCCACTGCTGTCAAGCTCAGTGGGTTCCCCCAATGGTGGCACCTCTCAAGAAACAATTAGAAAAATGGAGAAGGGAATTGGAGGACTCTTGAAATTGTCTAGGGAACAACATTTCACAGTGGTTCTCCTGGCCAATGCCCATCCTAATGCCTATGTTTCTTGCTCTCCTATTCTTAAGCTTCCTCCCTTGTATCATACTACATGTCTGCTATTGCTAATAAAAATGTAACCAGTTGTAACTCCAGGGATACTAACCTCTCCAAAACTGTCCAGAGGACGGCTATGAGGGTCCCCACAAGGACACAAGAGCCTGAGGATCCTGCACCATACAACACACCCTGCCAGCAGATCTTGTTGCTTAGCTCTTACCCCTCCTTGGACCTATATTCATGTTCATGCTGATTGCCTTTCGCACCCTCCTACCTTGTCTGTTAAAGTTTCTACAAACCCAGGTCAACAAAATCTCTAACCAAACCTTTAACCAGCTTCTTCTTCAATGATACCAACCCCTGATAGCACAACCAGAGGACACCTATAATGTACCCTACCAGGACACTGTGTTATAAACATCAAGACCCCCTTACAGGACACCTGCTACAATTCCTTGACTCCCTACATGAGGATAGTTAGCTGATACCCACCATGCGGAGGTTGGAGGATTGGCTCGAGACTCTTTATGACCTATGGCTACAAGGGACCTTCATCAACTTCAGGGAAGAAGATATTTTCATTTTTGGAGCCTGGGTGTACACCATCATGAGGCTCACCACCCCAACATTGTTTGCCAACTAACCCTCCCTTCCCCTATGCCGCCCCTTGCCAGCTCAAAGAAGCCAGAGCGAACACAATGCCCCACTTCCTTAACAAACAAAAAGGGGAGGAATATTGGCAACAATGGAACCGATAGGTTTTGGTTCTTACTGCACCCTTAAGTTTCTGTTTCCCAGGATCACGTTCCTACAAGTCTAGCTTGAATTCCCCTTCTGCCCCAACCTCCAATCAGCATGAACCATAAGATCCTAATGAATCAGATCATTCCAAGTCTCAATGAGGGGTATTTAAGCCCCTGCCCTTCTCTCTCTCTCTCAGCTCTCTCCCTCTCCCACCTGACAATAAAGAATCTCTTGGCCAGATCACTCCTCTCTGGGGACTACAAGAAATATGGTTTCAATTGATTATACCTTATATATTTAATAGAGACTATACAAATGTGCTAAAAAATTCCTAAAATATAACAAACTTAGTTGAAGAAAGTATCACTTCTTTTAAGTACTATGCAAGAAAACAGTTTTCACTTTTCTTAGTGTGTATGTGCATATATAAGGGCAGGAGAGATGACTGAGACATAAAGGACCAACACAAGATTTCCATGGAGAATCTGTTGCCCATTGTATTAATTACATAGCACATTTAGCCCATCAAAATTATGACTTGCTTCCATTAAGTTTGTAGAAATTTATAGATTCAAGTGTTTTTGGGCTTCTGTACATTTTATAAATACTCCTAAGGAGAATGCTGATGAGATCACTGAGGAAATAGTTTATTATTCATGCATCATTTTCTCATGTGATCATTTTATTTTGAAAACTTTAACATAAACTATTTCAGACATACAACTATAATTCACATATACTGTATGCAACATAATGGGTTATACTCACTTCTTGAAAAAGTACTAACAAAATCATACATGAAGTCATCAATGACCTTAACTTTCTAAAGGAATCGCACAGATGTAACTCAGACCACATGAGTTATTACTTTTAAAAATGGTATTTCCTGCAGGAATTCAAAAAGAGATTTTAGTGATTAACTTTATTTTAAAATTTAAACACTATTTAATTTTTATGGGACCACATGTTGGTGGCTTATGCCTGTAATTTTAGCTAACTGGAAGAATGAGATCGGGAGCATCATAGTTCTAGGCCAGTATAGGCAAATATGTTTTTAAGGCCCCATTTCAACAGTAAAATTCTGGTTGTGGTGGAGCACACATATCATCCCAATGAAGACAGTAAAGTGTAAAATAAGAGGGTCATGGCCCAGATTGGCCTGAACAAACAGAGATACACTATGCCTAAATAACCAGATCAAAAAGTGCTGAAGCTGTGGCTTAAGCAGTAGAGTTGCTGCCTAGCAAGCATGAAGCCTTGATTTGAAACACCAGTACCATCAACAACACAACTGTAGTCACATAAATTATGCCCATTATTTTTCATCCTAAGAGCATTTTAATATGTGCCATGAGAAGCAAGCTGCTTATCACTTGCTGTAAAATGTAAACTACTATGAAAGTGGGTCAAGATAATTCATTAGTAAGCATACACTGTTTTCATTCTGAATTACAAGATTTAGGTAACATGGCAGAGACTATATTCTGAAGACACAATGAGGAGAAAAGCATCAGGAATCACAAAAGAGAGGCAGGACAGCAGAACAGCACCACAAAACAGACAATAGAGATAAACAGCAAATAATTTGAAGCCCCATATCTGGTAGCCCAGGAAGATGAAGGGAATCTAAAAACACAATCACAAGGTAAGGCAGATGGCCCTGGTGACAGATTGGAAATTTTAGCTTTGTGATAAACCATCTCCTCTCACAAGTCTCCAACCCAGTGTGGGGATTTGGATAAATACTTGACACAGAGCCATAATCTGAGTCCAGTGTTAAGAAATAGCATCTCAACCCAGTCAGTACACCACTGTCCTGCCAGAACACTGAGAATATTTAAACTGAAAGACTATAATCCAACCAAAACAACTTGGCCTCAAATGTGTAAGAAACACAAGAAATATGAAAAAACAAGGAAGACTACTCCTCTAAAACTCTACAACTTCACAGTAACAAACACTAAAGATAATGAGGTAGATGAAACCTCAAAGAATTTTTTAAAATATTATAGAATTATTAATGACATTAAAGGGGACATGAATGAATACTTCAATGAATCCCATGAAATTCAAATGAAGAGATAAATGAATAAAGGAGATAATGCAGGACACAGAAGAGAATTTCTATATCAAGATATAGAAATTCTGCAGAAATAAAATTGGAAATTTGAAAACACAAAACTCATTAAGACAAATAAAAATTCAGTTGAAAGTTTCTTCAGTAGACTGAAGGCTTGAAGAAAAGGAACATATATTATGACATGCAGATGAAGACAAAGAAAAAAACCTAAAGTACCAATTGAATATTTAAGACCACTGGATACTATTAAAGATCAAACCTTTGAAAACTAGAAAAAGGAGTAGAGGTGCAAGCTAAAGACGTATTCAATAAAATAATAGCAAAGTGTTTTCCAAATTTTGAGAAAGATGTTCATCTAGGTATAAAAGGGTATTAGGACTCTAAATTGACAGCCCAGAAAATAATTCATCCAGTATTTTAGAGAAAGTGTTAGGAAAACAAAACAAGGAAAGAATATTGAAAGCTGCAATATATAAGTGCCAAGTCACCTATAAGGGCAAAACCATCATAATAATAATAGATTTCTCAACAGAAACTTAACAGCAAGCAGGGTGTGGAATGCTGTGTTTCAAGTCCTGAAAGAAAATAACTGCCAACCTAGATTGCTATACTCAGCAAAGGTATCCTTTGTAATCAAAGGAGAAATAAAAACCTTCCATGATAAACAAAAATCTAAAGAAATTTCTGATCAATACACAAGCACTACCAAAAGATACTTAAAAGAATCTTATACACTAAAGAGGAAGACAAACATAGTCATGAAACATAAACATGAAAATGCAAGAAAGAACAAATCTCAGTAAATAACCAGATAAACAAAGAGGACTAAGGAAGGATCAAATACTACAAAATCAATAAAATGGCAGGAGTTACTACATGTCTTTCAAAAATAACTAGGAATGTTAATAGTCTCAGTGGTCCAAACAACAGGCACAGACTGGCAAATTGGAATATTTAAAAAAGACCCAGCCATTTTTGCATAAAAGAAATGAACCTCACTGCCAAAGATAAACATAGATTTGGAGTAAAAGGATGGAAAAAGATTTTGAAAGCAAATGGAACATAAAAGGAAGCAGGGGGAACTATACTCACATCTGACAAAGCAGACTTTAAAACAAAATTAATCAGGAGAGATAAAGAAGGTCAATTCATGTGGATAAAGGGATCAATCCATCAGGCAATATAACAATTGTAAACATATATGGACTGAACCTTGGCACACAGAATTTTACAAAACAAACACTATTATACATAAAACACAGACAAACTTCAGCAAAGTAAAAGTGGGTTTCTTTAATAACCCAATCTCACTAATGGATAGGTCATCCTAAAAAAAACCAAAACCCAAAAAACTACAAGGAAACTTTACAATTCAACAATGTTAAAGATCAAATGGACTTAATAGACATCTGTAGAACATTTCAACTAACATCACCAAAAACACATTATTCTCAGGAGCTCATAGAATTTATTACAAACTAGATTATATCTTGGGACAAAAAGTTAGCCTCTAAAATACAAGAAAGTTGAAATATTTCCCTGTATTTTACCACACCACAATATAATAAGACTAGAAATCAATAATAAAAGAAACTGAATAAATATCTAAACATAGGGACTGAAGAATTTGCTCTTGAATGACTAGTGGTTTATTGAAGAAATGAAGGGGGAAATAAAAAGATTCTGGAATCAAACAAATATAAATATACAAGAAATTTTGTGAAAAAGCTAAGGCAGTGCTAAGAAGAGAGTTTAGAGCCTTATTAAAAAATCATAAAGATTTGCATAAATAACCTAAAAGTGTACCTCAAGCTCTCAGAAAAATAAGAAGCCAAACTCAAAAGCAACAGATAAAAACAAAAATAAAGATCACAGTAGAAATTAGTGAGATGGAGACTAAAAGACAATAGAATTAATGAAGAAAAAGGTTAGTTCTTTGAGAGAGCACTGAGTCCTAATCACTAGACCACCAGGGATAAAGTTTGTTCTTTGAAAAGTATAAATAAGATTGACAAACTGACTCATCCAAACCTAAAGGAAGTGGGAAATGACTTTAATAAAATTAGAAAAGAGAAAGTAGATATCACAAGAAATACCAAATAAAATTCAAGGAATCATTAGGACATACATGAAAATTTATATTCTAATAAACTGGAAAATCCAGAAGAAATGGAAAAATTTCTAGATACATGTAACCTATGAAAACTGAACGAAGAAAATATAAACCATTGCCAAAACAAGCAATGAAATTGCATCAGGAATGGAATCTCCCAACAAAGAAAAGTCCAGAACTAGCTGATTCACTGCTGAATAATACCTGACCTGTAAAGAGCAGCTAACATGAATGCTCCTAAACTATCCCATAAAATAGAAAGGGAAGAAATGCTACTAAACTCACTCTAAGAAGTCAGTATTTGATTCCAAAGAGGATATAGACATAACAGAAAAGAAAATTATAGACAACTTCCTTGATGAATGTAGACACAAAAAAATCCTAATAAAATACTTACAAACTGAATTCAAAACCACATCAAGAAGATCAGATACAATGATCAAGTTGGCTGCATTCCAAATATGTAAGGGGGATTTAGCATATGCAAATCAGTAAATGTTATGTAGCACATAAACAGAATCAAGGACAAAAAAAATCACATAATCATCTGAGTAGATTCAGAAAAAGTCTTTAAAAAAATCAACACCCCTAGGTGAAAATAGCCTTGAGGAAACTATGTATCAAAGGAGCATATCTCAACAGAATAAAGGCTATCTATAATAAACCTACAGCCAACATTATACTAAAAGGGGAAAGACTGAAACTATTTCCTGTAATTTCAAGATCAAGACAAGCCTACATATTTTTTCCACTCTTATTTAATGTAGTCCTTAAGTTCCTAGCCAGAGCAATAAGACAAGAGAAGGAAATAAAAGGGATAAAACCAAAAAAGGAAGAATTCGTATTATCTCTCTTTGCAGATGGTGTGATCTTATTCTCAAAAGACCCTAAAGAAATCACCAAAAAACTCTTAGATCTGATGAACAGTTTTGGCAGAGTGGTAGGATGCAAAAATCAATGTAGCTTTTCTACATACCAATAAGTAACAAGCTAGGAAAGAAATCAGGAAAAAGAAAATCCCATTCACAATAGTCTTAAAAAATTAAATACCAAGGAATTAACTTAACAAAGGAGATAAAAATAATTCTACAATGAAAATTATAAAACATTGAAGAGAGAATTTTAAGACCCTAGAAAATCCAAAGTTCATGGATCAGCAGAATTAATACTATGAAAATGGCTGTACTACTGGAAGCAATCTATATGTATATTCAGTGCAATCCCCATTAAACTTCTTATGTCACTTTTCTTTTATTTTTTTTGAATTTTTTTTCTTTTTCTTTTATTATTCATATGTGCATACAAGGCTTGGGTCATTTCTCCCCCTTGCCCCACCCCAACCCTTACCACCCACTCCACCCCTCCCTCTCCCCCTCACCCCCTTAATACCCAGCAAAAACTATTTTGCCCTTATTTCTAATTTTCTTGTAGAGAGAGTACAAGCAATAACAGGAAGGGTCAAGGGTTTTTACTGGTTGAGATAAGGATAGCTATACAGGGTATTGACTCACATTGATTTCCTGTGCATGGGTGTTACTCTCTAGGTTAATTCTTTTTGATCTAACCCTTTCTCTAGTACCTGTTCCCCTTTTCCTATTGGCCTCAGTTGCATTTAAGGTATCTGCTTTAGTTTCTCTGCATTAAGGGCAACAAATGCTAGCTAAGTTTTTAGGAGTCTTACCTATCCTCACCCCTCCCTTGTGTGCTCTCACTTTTATCATGTGCTCATAGTCCAATCCCCTTGTTGTGTTTGCCCTTGATCTAATGTCCACATATGAGGGAGAACATACGATTTTTGGTCTTTTGGGCCAGGCTAATCACACTCACAATGATGTTCTCCAATTCCATCCATTTACCAGCGAATGATAACATTTCATTCTTCTTCATGGCTGCATAAAATTCCATTGTGTATAGATACCACATTTTCTTAATCCATTCGTCAGTGATGGGGCATCTTGGCTGTTTCCATAACTTGGCTATTGTGAATAGTGCCGCAATAAACATGGGTGTGCAGGTGCCTCTGGAGTAACATGTGTCACAGTTTTTGGGTATATCCCCAAGAGTGGTATTGCTGGATCAAATGGTAGATCAATGTCTAGCTTTTTAAGCAGCATCCAAATTTTTTTCCAGAGTGGTTGTACTAGTCTACATCCCCACCAACAGTGTAAGAGGGTTCCTTTTTCCCCTGCATCCTCGCCAACACCTGTTGTTGGTGGTGTTGCTGATGATGGCTATTCTAACAGGGGTGAGGTGGAATCTTAGTGTGGTTTTAATTTGCATTTCCTTTATTGCTAGAGATGGTGAGCATTTTTTCATGTGTTTTTTGGCCATTTGAATTTCTTCTTTTAAGAAAGTTCTGTTTAGTTCACTTGCCCATTTCTTTATTGGTTCATTAGTTTTGGGAGAATTTAGTTTTTTAAGTTCCCTGTATATTCTGGTTATCAGTCCTTTGTTTGATGTATAGTTGGCAAATATTTTCTCCCACTCTGTGGGTGTTCTCTTCAGTTTAGAGACAATTTCTTTTGATGAACAGAAGCTTTTTAGTTTTATGAGGTCCCAATTATCTATGCTATCTCTTAGTTGCAGTGCTGCTGGTGTTTCATTGAGAAAGTTCTTACCTATACCTACTAACTCTCTTTCCTGTATCAACTTTAGAGCTTGGGGTCTGATATTAAGATCCTTGATCCATTTTGAGTTAATCTTGGTATAGGGTGATATACATGGATCTAGTTTCAGTTTTTTGCAGACTGTTAACCAGTTTTCCCAGCAGTTTTTGTTGAAGAGGCTGCTATTTCTCCATCATATATTTTTAGCTCCTTTGTCAAAGATAAGTTGCTTATAGTTGTGTGGCTTCATATCTGGGTCCTCTATTCTGTTCCACTGGTCTTCATGTCTATTTTTGTGACATTACCATGCTGTTTTTATTGTTATTGCTTTGTAATATAGTTTGAAGTCAGGTATTGTGATACCTCCTGCATTGTTCTTTTGATTGAGTATTGCCTTGGCTATTCGTGGATTCTTGTGTTTCCATATAAATTTAACAGTAGATTTTTCAATCTCTTTAATGAATGTCATTGGAATTTTGATGGGAATTGCATTAAACATGTAGATTATTTTTGGGAGTACTGACATTTTTACTCTGTTGATTATAGCAATCCATGAGCATGGGAGATCTCTCCACTTTCTATAGTCTTCCTCAATCTCTTTCTTCAGAAGTGTATAGTTTTCCCTGTAGAGGTCTTTCACATCTTTTGTTAGGTTTACACCTAGGTATTTGATTTTTTTTGAGGCTATTGTAAATGGAATTGTTTTCATACATTCTTTTTCTGTTTGCTCATTGTTAGTGTGTAGAAATGCTAATGATTTTTCTATATTGATTTTATATCCTGCTACCTTGCTATAGCTATTGATGATGCCTAGAAGCTTCTGAGTAGAGTTTTTTGGGTCTTTAAGGTATAGGATCATGTCGTCTGCAAATAGGGATATTTTGACAGTTTCTTTACCTATTTGTATTCCTTTTATTCCTTTTCTTACCTAATTGCTCTGGCTAGGAATTCTAGTACTATGTTGAATAGGAGTGGAGATAGTGGCATCCTTGTCTGGTTCCTGATTTTAGAGGGAATCACTTTAGTTTTTCTCCATTAAGTATAATGCTGGCTGTAGGTTTGTCATATATAGCTTTTATAATGTTGAGGAACTTTCCTTCTATTCCTAGTTTTCTTAGAGCTTTTATCATGAAATGATATTGGATCTTATCAAAGGCTTTTTCTGCATCTATTGAGATGATCAAGTGGTTTTTGTCTTTGCTTCTGTTAATGTGGTTTATTACGTTTATTGATTTTCGTATGTTGAACCACCCCAACATCCCTGGGATGAAGCCTACTTGGTCATGGTGAATAATCTTTTTGATGTGTTGCTGAATTTGGTTTGCCATTATTTTGTTGAGGATTTTTGCACCAATGTTCATTAAGGAGATTGGCCTATAGTTCTCCTTTTTGGAAGTGTCTTTGCCTGGTTTTAGGATAAGTGTAATACTGGCTTCATAAAATGTGTTTGGCAGTTTTCCTTCCCTTTCTGTTTCATGGAACAGTTTAAGGAGGGTTGGTATCAGTTCTTCTTTAAAGATCTGATAGAATTCAGCAGAGAATCCATCAGGTCCTGGACTTTTATTTTTGAGGAGATTCTTGATTGCTGCTTCAATTTCATTTTATGTTATAGATCTATTCAGATGATTAATTTCCTCTTGGTTCAGTTTTGGATGATCATATGTATCTAGAAATCTGTCCATTTCTTTAATATTTTCAAATTTATTTGAACATAGGTTTTCAAAGTAGTCTCTGATGATTTCCTTGACTTCCATGGTGTTTTTTGTTATCTCCCCTTTTGCATTCCTAATTCTATTAATTTGGGTTTTTTTCTCTCCTCATTTTAGTCAGGTTTGCCAGGGTCTATCGATGTTGTTTATTTTTTCAAAGAACCAACTTTTTGTTTCATTAATTCTTTGTATGGTTTTTTTGGTTTCTATTTCATTGATTTCAGCTCTTATTTTTATTATTTCTCTCCTTCTATTTGTTTTGGGATTTGCTTGTTCTTGTTTTTCTAGGAGTTTGAGATGTATCATTAGGTCATTGATTTGGGATCTTTCAATCTTTTTAATATATGCACTCATGGCTATAAACTTTTCTCTCAGGACTGCCTATGCTGTGTCCCATAGGTTCCGGTAGGTTGTGTTTTCATTTTCATTGACTTCCAGGAACTTTTTAATTTCCTCTTTTATTGCATCGATGATCCATTCTTCATTAAGTAATGAGTTATTTAGTTTCCAGCTGTTTGCATGTTTTTTGTCTTTACTTTTGTTGTTGAGTTCTACTTTTACTGCATTGTGGTCAGATAGTATGCACGGTATTATTTCTATTTTCTTATATTTGCTGAGGTTTGCTTTGTGCCCTAGGATATGATCTATTTTGGAGAAGGTTCCATGGGCTGCTGAGAAGAATGTATATTGTGTAGAGGTTGGATGAAATGTTCTGTAGACATCTACTAGGTCCACTTGATCTATTGCATATTTTAAATCATGGATTTCTTTATTGATTTTTTGTTTGGATGACCTATCTATTGATGATAATGGGGTGTTAAAGTCTCCCACAACCACTGTGTTGGCGTTTATATATGCTTTTAGGTCTTTCAGGGTATGTTTGATGAAATTGGGTGCGTTGACATTGGGTGCATACAGATTGATGATTATTATTTCCTTTTGGTCTATTTCCCCTTTTATTAGTATGGAATGTCCTTCTTTATCTCGTTTGATCAATGTAAGTTTGAAGTCTACTTTATCAGAGATAAGTATTGCTACTCTTGCCTGTTTTCAGGGGCCATTGGCTTGGTAAATCTTCTTCCAGCCTTTCATCCTAAGCATATGCTTATTTCTGTCAGTGAGATGAGTCTCCTGTAAGCAACAAATTGTTGGATCTTCCTTTTTAATCCATTTTGTCAAATGATGTCTTTTGATGGGTGAATTAAGTCCGTTAACATTAAGTGTTAGTACTGATAGGTATGTGGTGATTCCTGCCATTTAGTTGTCTCAGTTGTTTGAAGGTTTGATTTTGTGTACCTAACTTGATGTTACTCTCTACTTTCTTGCTTTTTCTTTTCCTGTGGTTTAGTGCTGCCTGCCTTTTCATGGTTAAGTTGGGTTTCACTTTCTGTGTGCAGGATCCCTTGCAGAATCTTTTGTAATGGTGGCTTTGTGGTCACATATTGTTTTAGTTTCTGCTTATCATGGAAGACTTTTATTGCTCCATCTATTTTGAAAGATAGGTTTGCTGGGTAGAGTATCCTGGGGTTGAGGTTATTTTCATTCAGTTTCCAGAAGATCTCACCCCATGCTCTTCTTGCTTTTAATGTTTCTGTTGAGAAGTCTGCTGTGATTTTGATGGGTTTACCTTTGTATGTTACTTGTTTTTTCTCTCTTACAGCCTTCAATATTCTTTCCCTCATTTCTGAACTTGTTGTTTTAATGATGATATGTCATGGGGTAGTTCTGTTTTGATCTGGTCTGTTTGGTGTCCTGGAGGCCTCTTGCATCTGTATGGGAATATCTTTCTCTAGATTTGGGAAATTTTCCGTTATTATTTTGTTGAATATATTACGCATTCCCTTCGCTTGCACCTCTTCTCCTTCTTCAATGCCCATGATTCTCAACTTTGGTCTTTTGATGGAGTCAGTGAGTTCTTGCATTTTCTTTTCACAGGTCTTGAGTTGTTTAATTAATAGTTCTTTGGTTTTTCCTTTAATTACCATTTCATCTTCAAGTTCTGAGATTCTGTCTTCTGTTTGTTCTATTCTGCTGGATTGGCCTTCCGTTTTGTTTTGCAGTTCTGTTTTGTTCTTTTTTCTGAGGTTTTCCATATCCTGGCAGTTTTCCTCTTTAATGTTGTCTATTTTTGTCCTGAGTTCATTTATCCATTTATTCATTGTGTTCTCTCTTTCACTTTGGTGTTTATACAGTGCTTCTATGGTTTCCTTTATTTCTTCTTTTGCTTTTTCAAATTCTCTATTTTTGTTGTCTTGGAATTTCTTGAGTGTCTCCTGTACATTTTGGTTGCCCCTATCCAGTATCATCTCTATAAAATTCTCATTGAGTACTTGTAGTATGTCTTCTTTTAAATTATTCTTGTGGGCTTCATTGCGTCCTTTGGCATAGTTTATCTTCATTTTGTTGGAGTCTGGATCTGAGTTTCTGTTCTCTTCATTCCCCTCTGTTTCCTGTACTAATTTTTTGCTGTGGGGAAACTGGTTTCCCTGGTTTTTTTGTCTTCCCATCATTGTCTTTGGTGTTGTTACTGTCCCTGTACTGTGTGCAGTTAAGTATTTTCTAGCTTGTAATAATAACAATGGTAATATTTAGATTGGAAGGGTGAGCAGAGATGGAAAGCAAGAAGTTAAAGAAAAGGGGAAAACAAATATACAGACAAGAGGGACAAAACAGAACAAGGAATCAGACAAGAAAGTTTCAAAGGTATAAACAGGGGGCTTTAGTGTACTAATTGACAGTAAGCTGAATGGACATTAGAGAGACAGAGAGAGGATTCAAAATCAAAGATAAAAAAATAAAAAATAAGTAAATGAAAGAAATATCTATATATAAAAATGAATTAAAATAAAATGGAAAATAGAAAATTGAAGAAAAAAAACCCCAAAAACTTCAAGGTAATATGCAATGCAGTTTCAGTCTTAATAATTTGGGTGTCCATGTCAGTCTCCAGTCCTGGAGATGGTGCCTCAGATGTTTTTCTGTCATTGTCTCATCAAAGGAGATGCATAAAGTAGAACAAAACTACACACACACACACACACACACACACACACACACACACACACAAAGCCCCACCAAGTGTCCCAAGTTCAAATGCAATACAGTTTCAGTAAGTTTTTCAGCTTGCAAGTGTAATTCAGTTGTTCTCTTATCAAAGGTAGGGAGAAAAAGAAAAAAAAAAGAGTCTGGAGACAGTTCTGAGGTATCTGCAACTGTGGTTTGCCTGCCTGCTGCTCTCAGCCTGCTGTAGCTGGTGGCATTATTTATGCAGATCTCTGGGGTGAGCTCCACTCACCTGGTCCCACAGGCTTTGTTTGTTCAGAGTTCTCCTGTGCGGGAGCCTCTGCTACAGGCTTTCCCTTCTCCAAGCACTGGGAAAGGTGACACTGCCCCCGAGTTGTCAGGCCTGCGTGTTTATTTACAGTTCATGTGGGAGGTGGGTCTTCCCCCCTCTCCTGTGCAGTTTTCCTCCCACTGCCACTTTCACAAGCTTTCCTGCTTCTGATTACTTGGCGGTGCTGCTGCTCCTGCCGGCCGCCATGTTTATTTACAGTTCACGTGGGAAGTGGGTCTTCCCTCCTCTCCTGTGGAGTTTTCCTCCCTCCGCCACTCTCACAAGCTTCCCCACTCCTGGTTGCTGGGTGCGTGCCCTGCTCCCACCAGAGGCTCTCCTGCCCGCCCTGCTTGTCTATTTACAGTCCCGGGAAGGCTTCCCTTCCCCCAATCTTCAGTGCTCAGGGCACCCCACCCTCTTTCCAGCATGTCTTAATTGTTCTTATTGCTTATTACTCAGCTTCTCTTTTTTTCCCCAGGTGGAGGTTGGTCTGTCCAGGGTGCTATGCTGCTCTGGCCCAGGCTTATCTGTGGGGGTACCGTGGTACCACAAAGCTCACCTGGTTTGCGTCTTCCCAAGCTGTATGGGCGCTGGCCACTGGCAGCCCTGGGGGCACTCTGTTTCTCCGTTTAATGTGAGGTGGAGATTCTCTGCGCCGGCTGGAGATGTGGAGGGGTCAAAGTTATGCCTTTTCTCAGTGATTATGCCTGCAAAGTGTGTCTCCAGCGTCTCTCCAAGATTTCACTATAGGAGGCTCGCTTTCTGCTTCCTACCTCTAGCTGCCATCTTGGAAATCCCTCACTTTTCACAGAAATAAAAAAATCAATTCTAAAATTCATATGGAAGCACAAAAGATAGCAAATGGTCTGAACAATTCTGACCAAAAGAATAGTGTTGGAGGTATTACAATATTGGATTTCAAATTAAACACTAGAGCAATAGCAAAACAAAACTAAAAAACCCAACATGGGATTCACAACAAAACAGACGTGAAGACCAGTGGATTACAATAAAAGATACAGAAGTAAGTCCACACAGCTACTGCTTTTTTATTTTGGAAAAAAGTACCAAAAAAAATTGGAGAAAAGACAGCCTTTTCAACAATTGTTATTGGCAAAACTCAATATCCTCAGTGAAATATTGCGATAATAATTTTACCTTTCATCTTGCAGAAAATTAATTTAAAATGAATCAAAAATCTAAATGTAAACCTAAAGCTTCAAAATGACTAAATAGAGGTAAACATAGGAAAATCCTTTAAGATAAAAGAAGAAGAAACAACTTTCTGAATAGTCATTATTGTATAAGTACATGAGGACATATTCAACATCTTTAGTCATAAAGAAAATGCAAATCAAAATCATAACTGAGATTTCATTTTTCCCTGCCAAGAAAGAAAAAAAAGCAAAAACAGGAGAAAACAGGAGGGCTCTGCACTGCCAGATGCTGGCTCAAACATGCTTGGGAGATGCAGACCAACAGCTGAGCAAATAAGTGGCATGCAGTATTCCCACAGCTACTCCTGGGATAAACCAATAAAGCTCCCTGGACAGACTGACTTCTGCCCCCCCCCCACACACAAAAAACTTATAAACAAGGAACTGAAAAGGAATATGCAGCAGAGGGGGTGGGGTTCTCTGAGCACACCAGAGAAAGGGAGAGACGCAAGGACCTGATCTCCACACGAACCTTCAGTAAACAAAGACTGGAAAAGCAGAAGGACTGACAGTGAGTGGGTGAATAGCCACTGAGTGAAATATAGCAGATAGCAGTCCACAAAGCTCATCTCCTGAGCCAGTGACCAACATCCAAAGTCAAATGACATTGCAAAATTGAAAAACAGTTAGCAAACAAGCATAACACACTGACAACAGAAAGCCTGCTGACAGATTTCTGGCCTTGCCTGAGAGCAATGACATAAGTCAAAGAAACAAACCCCCAATAAACCAACACAATGAAACCCAACTCCAAAGCAGGATGGTTAGTGGGTCACAGAGCTGATCTCTGGAACCTGAGGACAAGCCACACCTCACTGAGGGAGAAGCTGACCAAGAAGCTGCCACTGGAAGACAGGAAAAAAACTGGGGAGTCTCCCCAACCACCTGGCAACACTAAGACAGAGCTTCTGCTTAAATACCAACACCAGACTGGATGCTAAAAGAGTAACACCAGAACTACTAAGAACTGAATAGATCTATAACACAAAATGAAATTCAAGGAGCAATATAGACTCTCTCCAAAAAGAAAAGTCCAGGACCTGATGGATTCTCTGCTGAATTCTACCACAACCTTTAAAGAAGAACTAATACCAACCCTCTTTAAATGGTTCCATGAAATAGAAAAAGAAGGAACAGTACATAACTTATTTTCAGAAGCCAGTAATACACTCATCCCAAAACAAGACAAAGACACCTCCAAAAAGGAGGACTATAGTTAAAAAATAATGGGAAACCAAATCCAACAACACATCAGAAAGATCATTCACCACGACTAAGTCAGCTTCATCCCAGAGATGCAGGGGTGGTTCAACACACACAAATCTATAAATGTAATATAGCATATTAATAGAAGCAAAGACAAAAACCACTTGATCATCTCAATAGATTCAGAAAAAGCCTTCAACAGTATCCAACACCACTTCATAATAAAAACTCTAAGAAAACTAGGAATAGAAGGAAAGTAACTCAACATTGTAAAGGCTACATATGACAAACCTATAGCCAACATCATACTTAATGGTGAAAAACTGAAACCATTTTCCCTAAAATCAGAAATGAGACATGGGTGCCCACTATCCCCACTCCTATTCAACATAGTACTGGAATTCTTAGCCAGAACAATTAGGCAAGAAGAAGAAATAAAAGGAATATAAATTGCTAAAAAACTGTCAAAATATCCCTATTTGCAGGCAATATGATCCTGTACCTTAAAGACTCAAAATACTCTACCCCAAAACTCCTAGACACCATAAACAGCTTTAGTAATGTGGCAAATATCATTAGCTTTCCTATACACCAATAACAAACAAACTGAGAAAGAGTATATAGAAACAATTCCATTTACAATAGCCTCAAAAAAAAAATGCCTAGGACTAAATTTAACAATGGATGTGAATGATCTCTATAATGAGAACTACAAACCCCTGAAGAAAGAGATTGAGGAAGACTACAGAAGGTGGAAAGGTCTCCCATGCTCATGTATTGGTAGAATCAACATAGTAAAAATAGCTATACTACCAAAAGGCAATCTACATGTTTAATGCAATTCCCATCAAAATTCCAATGACATTCATCACAGAGATTGAAAAATCTACCCTAAAGTTCATTTGGAAACACAAAAGACTGTGAACAGCCAAGGGAATACTCAGCAAAAAGAGCAATGTTGGAGGTATCACAATACCTAACTTCAAACTACATTACAAAGCAATAATAATAAACAAAGCATGGTACTGGCACAAAAACAGACATGAAGACCAGTGGAACAGAATATAGAAGGCAGATATGAATACACACAGCTATGCTCACCTTATTTTTGACAAAGGTGCCAAAAATATATGATGGAGAAAAGACAGCTTCCTCAACAAATGTTGCTGAGAAAAGCGGTCATCTGTCTGCAAACAAATGAAAGTAGATCCGTGATTATCACTCTGCATTAGTTTCAACTCAAAATAGATCAAGGAACTTAATATCAGACCCAAAATTTTGAAGTTAGTACAGGAAAGAGCAGGGAATATTTTGGAAGTAATAGGTATAGGCAAGGACTTCCTCAGTAGAATCCCAGAAGCTCAGCAACTATGAAAAAGGATGGACAAATGGGATTTCATAAAACTGAAACGCTTCTGCACTAGAAAAGAAATGGTCTCTAAACTGAAGAGACCACCCACAGAGTGGGAGAAAATATTTGCCAGCTATACATCAGACAAGGGACTGATAACCAGAATATACAGGGAACTTAAGAAGCTACACTCTCCTAAAATCAATGCACTAATTAAGAAATGGGCAACTGAACTAAACAGAACTTTCTCAAAAGAAGAAATTCAAATGGCCAAAAAGCACATGAAAAAAATGCTCACCATCTCTAGCAATAAAGGAAATGCAATTGAAAACCACACTAAGATTCCACCTTATCCCTGTTAGAATAGCCATCATCAAAAACACCACCAAGAACAGGTGTTGGCAAGGTTATGGGGAATAGGGCACCCTCGTACACTGCTGGTGGGAATGCAAGCTAGGGCAACCACTCTTGAAAAAAATATGGAGGCTTCTTAAAAATCTAAAGATAGAGCTGCCATATGATCCAGCAATCCCACGCCTGGGGATGTACTCAAAGGAATGCAACACAGGTTACTCCAGAAGCACCTGCACACCCATGTTTATTGCAGCACTATTCACAATAGCCAAGTTATGGAAACAGCCAAAATGCTCCACTACAGACTAATGGATTAAGAAAATGTGGTACTTATACACAATGGAGTTTTATTTATCCATGAAGAAGAATGAAGTCTTATCATTCACAAGTAAATGGATGGAACTGGAGAACAACATTCTGAGTAAGGTTAGCCAGGCTCAGAAGACCAAAAGTTGTATGTTCTCCCTCATATGTGGACTTTAGATCTAGGGAAAATACAGCAATGTTGTTGGACTTGGGTCACATGACAAGAGGAGAGCACATATGGGAGGAATGGGGATAGGTAGGAAACCCAAAGCATGAAAGTGTTTGATGTCCCCTCTGCAGAGGAACTAACACAGAAACTGTAAAGTGACAGAGGTCAATTTGGGAAGGGGATCAGGAACTAGCAAAAAGGTCAGGTAGAGATGAATCAATTTGGGTTATAACACATTTGTGCATGGAAACAATGCTAGGGTCTCTGTGTATAGCTATCCTTATCTCAACTAGCAAAAAATGCTTTGTCTTTCTTATTATTGCTTATGTCTTCTCTTCAACAAAATTTGATATAAGGGCAGAACAGGTTCTGCCTGGGAGGGAGAAGGAGTAGGGAAGAGAAGTAGGGGGCAGGGGGCAGGGGGGAGATGACTCAAACAATGCATGCATGTGTGAATAAATGAATAAAAATTTTAAAAAAAGCAACAACAAACAAAAAATACTTTCAAGAAAATGGGGGAAAAATAACTTTTGTTTTGTTTTGTTTTGGTGATACCGTGGTTTGAATTCAGGGCCTCACACTTACTAGGCAGGCTCTTACTCACTTTAGTCACACTCCAGCCCTGTTTGCTTTATCTTTTTTGGATAATGTCTTGAATTTTTCCTGGGGTCTGCCTTTATCCACAATCCTGCTATCTTTGGCTTTTCACACAGCTGGAATTACAGGTGTGGCCCAGCACAACCAGTTTATTGGTTGAGACTGGTTATTGCTAATGTTTTGCCTGAGTTAGCCTCAAACTACGATCCTCATGATATTTGCCTCCCAAAGCCTTGAGATTCCAGGAATGTGCCACTTCACCCCATTTGGAAAAGGAGTTCTTAAACACTGTTGGTGGGAATGCAAATTTGTGCATCTACAAAGACCCCCTCCTGGATATATATCCAAAGAGTTTAAGTATAGCATACAATAGAGACACCTGCACATCCATGTATTTAGCTGCACTGTTCACAATAGACCAATTGGAATCAGTCTAATTGTCCATCAACTGATGAATGGATAAAGAAAATGTGGTATTTACATCCAATGGAGTATTATTATACGTAAAAAAATTAAATTATCTGGTGCAGGAAAATGGCTGAACTTAAAACCATCATGTTAATCAAAATAAGCCAGACTGTAAAAGACAAATACCACATGTTCTCTTTGATATGCAAAATCTAGATATAAAAAAAGACCTGAATGTAAAACCAGTGGACTATTTGAATATGATTGAAGTACTTTGCACACATATATGAAGCAGAATAATGAAAACCTTTATGAATTGTTTAAAAAAGGAGGAAAGAGGGAAAAAGAAAGAGTCACAGAAGGGATGAATTTGATCTAAGTACATTATATACATGCAAAGAAATACCACAATGAAGCCATTTTTTACAATTAACATACACTAATTAAAAAAAAGTTTAGTCTACCATACTGTATAGTTCATCTAATGAAAACACATCAAAATATGTTAATCCATTCACCTGTTGAAAGACATTATTAGTAACAAGAGATAATAAATTAACAAATGCTACTTCAAATAGTTTCAATTCTTTCATTGAAGAATAACCACAATTTTGCATTATGTATGGAATATGTCAAAAATACTCCCATATCAAGGTTAATAATAAGATTTCAAGTATTTGATCAGTGAACCCAGAAATTATGCAGAAATATTAACTATAGAAAAATATACTGATGCCTTCTAACTCTGTTCTTAATAAAGAGAGTCAGTTCTATACACCTTTGGAACAGGGCCCATTTGATTCAGTTCCAAGAATATACATTGCCAATTACTATGTCCTGAATAACTTTACTTGCCAGTGCTCTTTGCTGCCAATAAAATGATGAGATGATTTTGACCTATGTACTTGTCACCTTATATACACACATTTGCTTCTAGTTTGGCAGAAAGCATGGAACACATTTAAACTTGCATTTCATTAGTTGGGATAGCCATTTTACAGAGTCAGGGAAACTGTGAGGAAGTGAGAAGTATGGTTCCCATACTTCTCTGTCAGTAATTGCTGGCATTTTCATTACAGCTGGGACAAGAGAGTTCTCTGTCAAAATTAGAAAAATCTTCTGATTTTATGACTATATATGTACTTTAACTTGTTTCTCCGAGTCCTCCTTCTAGTTTTACAAACAAATAAAAGCCTGGATGCTTGTGGTGGAAAAGTTTTGGCTATCCTTGGGTAACTGACTTGTGATGTTGAGTGAAATAGTCTCATTCATCCTGGATGAATGATATCTAAACCTCTCCTTAATACATAACAGTAGATATCATTTCTTTTAAGTAATACATTTGTAACCAAGCAGATATCTGGCCTATAAGGGAGAATCTCCTCTAAATACAATAAGTTGTTAGTTCAAAAAGCAGGCCAAATTTGGCTGCTATATTTTTCTTCTGAGACTGTCTTATAAGATATTCTGTTCAGACATGATATTTAGAAATATCTGTACACTTTTTACTTATAATTTTTGAAATTTTATAAGTAATCAGTAGAGGTAACCTATAGTATGCATGTACAAGACAAAAAAATTTTGTGGATACACAGATGATATGCAGAAGTAATCAAGAACAATTAAAACTTGCTTTAAGTAGAATTAAAGTGGGGAGGATATTTGAATACATTTTTAATTACAAAAAAATGGAAATCTAAAATTAAAATAAAATTGAACATAATTCTATCATCCCAACAAAATTCTCGTCAGTAAGATAATAATGAAAAACTGCTTGCAATGAATTATTAGGAACTGCAAATATGCATATATAAGTTGAGTCAATAATTTTATTTCTGATAATTAATCCCAGCAAATCAAATAAAGTGAAGAATATAGTTTTGTGCACTGAGATGATTAATAAATTTTAGAATAATAAATTATTCTATAACAATTTTAATAGTCCTTAAAATTAATATTGGAATAACAATAGCTACTTGATATGTAAAAAATTTCGTTAATACCATCAGAGTTAAATTAAAATTCTTCATTTATATGATCAAGAAATGAAAAGTAGTCTAAATGCATTTTAACATATGAATTAGTTGCATTGGAATATTTGTATTGCTGTGAATTCCTTTAGATTTTCATTTTTATTGTTATAATGAATGTGCAAAAATCATGGGGAAAATAAAACCTAGGGAATTATAAGTAAATAAGTAACCAATTATATTATACCATTGGAATAATCAGCTATGGGTAACTATTAAATGACTGATTTAGAACCTTTTAAAACCTATTAGTCTTTCACTTTTGTTAAGGTTTCATTATGTACAGACTTTGTACTAGACAGTTAAAAAATAGTTTTGATACTACCACTTATTTGTAAAGGTTAAGGTCTGTCTGTATCTTGTTTAACTTTTCATTCCTTAATTGGCTTAAACATGGCAAGATCTTGACAAATATTTGTGAATTATATTTGGAAACTGTAGACTTTTGACATCCTTTTAAAAATTAGTTGAATTTTTGAGTAGGTTATACATATATACATGAATCAAAGAATGGTAAAAGAATACCCAAAGAAAAAAATTTCTCCCTCTCCTTCACTCATCATCTGCAATTCTTTTCTCTTCTTGTTTATACAAAGAAATATCTGTGCGTATTATTTTGCTTCTTTTTACAAATGATAACCTACAAAACATAATTTACTATAGACCCTTTACAATTAACAAAATATATATTGGCAATATTATAAATCTTTTCATTCAGCACTAATTTGTCCTTCCATGATTCCTTTTATGACTTCATAGCATGCATCATACAGTATGCATCATACTCTGTCTTTATTCATAACCAACTTTCTAAAAATTTTACCCAGCTTTCCTAGCTGCTTTTTAGTATTTGTTGGGTTGCTACAAGCCATCATATCAAAAAGTGAAGTATCTTTTATATTTTAAAACCTTCTTTCATTCACAGTACCAATTTGCCAGGAATTCATTTGATTTACCTTAGGAATATATCCATAATTCAACTATTTCCTACTGTTTCCATTAAACTATCATCATCTCTAATCTGGGTTAACATCATTGCCTTTTAAATGGTCTTCCACTCTTAGTGCTTGCCGTCTTTACTGTCTAGCCTAAAAACAACAGAAATTAGGAATTATGCTTTTAAAAGGTATAGTAAAACTTCCAGAATTGGCTCAGATAAGCACACAACACTCCATCTCTTCCACTGAATAAAATTAACAACTCTGAACAGTTTACACAAACTGGAAAACATCAACAGGTGGACTGAGGAGGGAAATCAAACTCAAAGAAGGACCTACATGGAGGTAAATCCCTGTTTTTCTTTTTTCCCATCTGCTTTGCTTATACTCTAGACAAACCTGAATCTACAAAATATGCTTCAGGAACAGGCAGCAAAAGTTCAAAAAAATTTTTTTTCTTTCTTGCACAGAATACTAGTAACTGGAGCCCCTATAGTATGGAAAACACGAGAGGAAGTTTAGTTTGGAGCTTTCTCTTTTTTACTCTCTGAGACCTGCTTCCAAATAAGTTCTAGTCATGAAACTGAAATCTTATTGGGCAGTAGCAGCAATGATAGTGGCATCAGTGCACTTGCAAAATGTAAAACTCTCAGAAATAAAACAAAATCCTGTGATTTTCCCATAGAAACTGGAAAAAGAGACCCTTGTCATCTAGAGCCTGGGAGAAATCCCTCTGCTTCTCTGTCTCTCTGTCTCTTTCTTTCTTTCCCCTCTTCTTGGTCCTTTGTCACCCATGTTGGTCCTGGTTAGAGGAACTACAAAAGAGGTTAAGGATGTTAAAAACTGAGGCCTCAAGTACCCAAACAGGTATCATTATCATGAGGAGGAAGATAGAGCATAGAGACCCTGTACAGGAAGTCTCTGGCTCAACCCTAAGTTATGAATGTGTAGAACTGAATGAAGACGTCAAAAGCTTCAAGAACTTATACATGTTATGCATGAATTTCCAGGTATTCAATTAGCACCTTGTTGGTGGATATGCTTGGATTGGTCAGATCATAACATTAGATTCAGATTGAGCAATGTGACCCAACTACTAACACAGTTGTTGAAACCTTGGCAGTGATACTCTTACCAAGTAGTGTCAAGGATTTCAGGTCATTTGTCAATTTTAAAATAGAATCATTTGTTAGTTTGTTGTTACATATTTATCCCAGTTAGAATGGCTATTATTAGAATTAAAAAAGATAATACTGCTGAGGACATGAAGAAAAAGGAACTCTTATATGCTGATGGTGAGAGTATAAATTAGTATAGCCAGTAAGAAAAACAGTATAGAAATTCTTAAAAAATAACTTAAAATAGAACTACCATATGATCCAGCTATACAACTCTGAGTTTATTTCCAAAAGAGATACCTGCATGTCCATGTTTTTGCAGCACTAGTCACCATTAACAAAGATACCCAATCAGCCGAGGTGCTTTTCAACAGGTAAAGAGATAAAGAAAATAAAACTATATATACACAAGGAAGGATTAGTCAACCATAAAGAAGATGAAATTCTTTTGTAGTAAAATGGATGGAGTTATAAGGATGTCATGCTTAGCAAATAAACCAGACACTGAAAAACAAGTAACACATAATAGTATAGGTGGACACAATAAAACAACCTGAATATAGAATAGTGATTACTAGGGACTGGCAAAGGTACCTGAAGGGTCGATGACAGGTGATTTGATGACATAGTGGTATGACCAACCGGCTGGCTGCAGTCCTTTTGCTGTACTCAGATAGAAAGCACAAGTGGGCAAGGAGTAGCTCCTCTAGCATTTTCTGGCAAGCCCCTTGAATACTGGACTACGGACTGGACTGACAGACTCAAAAGCTTATAATTGCAAATCATAAGAACTAGAACTTTATGGCTCCAGGCTGTAGAGGTCAGAGACTTGTGACTATATGTGCTCATGTGGAGGCTTATTGCTCCAGGTTTTGATTACCAATGACCTGGTAGTTTGCAGCTAGTATAATCCTTGGCCCCTAGAACCAGTTAGCAGTAGTGGCAGTTAATATAAGCTGATTTTAAAGTTTTCAAGTCTTGAGTGTTGGGACCCATGGCTTCCTAACAGTGGCTAATATCACAGCCCTTGAGTATTAGGTTTGTGGTCCCTCATCCCTTACAGGGACTTGTGTTGCAGGTCTTGGACTTTGGGTATCTGTACCATCAGACCTTGGATCTTAAAAGCTACTGGGACCAGCAGTCCCTTGTCTTCTGAGTTTTACAAATGCCATCCTCCTTTTGTCATCTTCAACACCTCTTGCCTCTGTTCCTGATTGTCTTTGCCCTTTGGCTGTTTTCTAGAACTCTTCAGCAACCCTCTTGCCACTACTGCTGTTGCATTGCTATTGCTACTGTTGCCAACTTGGTAGCTTCTAGTGTTTTCACTCTGTTGTCTCCTCTTCGTGTTACCAGCCCATATTCATGAGAAATCTTTTGTTTAGCCTTAAAGTTGCAACATGGGACAGTATAGGATGTTGTCTCCAGTTGACTCAAAAAGTTAACTGAATAGCCTGGTTATACAGCCAAGCGTAAGTATGTAACATAGATGTAGCATGCAAATTAAGATATTTTTGTCAATGACAACACAGTTTTCAGTTCCACTAATCACAAGCCTTACATAAAGAATGTTCATAAGCCTCACATTACATCAGTGACAAGCTTTCTGGCAAGCCATAGGTGGAAGTGCTCCATCTCCAGTGTTTGAGTGAGAATAGTTGCAGGGTATGCAAGGTCATCTAGGATTTGCCAAGACTTGTCTTGGAGTGATGTCTTCTAAGACATCACTTAGGTTGTTTCATGAAGTTGTGACTGCAACATGGTCTTCTGAAGCAGGAGTCTTGGTTGTGGTCCCCTGCAGTCACTAGAATATTCTAAGAGTGATTGTAAAGTGTCCAAAGTAGCCAGGCTGTCAGAGATTAGTAGCCCTGGCTGCCAAAGGAGGGGCTGCCTGGCTGACAGTTCCTTACTGAGGCTGTCAGGTTTAAGGGAAGAGTGTCAGCTGCTATTCAAGGGATCAAATGGGCCACTCCTGACAGTATCACTGATTCACAGATGAAAATATTAAAGGGTGCTTACAGTAGACAATGAAAACTCAACACAAAACTTACACTGTCAGTGACATTTAACAATGCTTTACTACTAGCAAATACCCCTAGGAAGATTTGACTCCCTCTGATCTGCTTAAAATGCAAGTTGTATGCAAATAAATAGCACACTGAATCCAACTAATATGTAAAATTAATGTTACTAAAAAGAAGAAAAATAATGACCTTGAGATAAGGTATGCTGGAATTATCCATGGAGAACGTTAAAGCAGCTATTGTAAGTGTGCTTCCATGAAAGACAAAAACTCTTGGAAGGAGTGGAGGGTAGAAATGTTCAAAAAGAAACAAACTGATAAGAAACAACCATTGAAAATGTAAGGTGTAAAAATTGCAGTACCAGAAATAATAATTATAAAAAAGAAATTCACCGGAAACAAGCAGAGGAAAGAATCAACTTGAAGCTAAATCAAAAAAAATTATCCAGGAAATGTCTCATAGACATTTCCTGCTATCTTTGTTTAAGAGCTATCTTAAACAAACAAAAATGCCGTGTTTATTTTACTTTTTTTTTCAAAATCAGAGAACAGGAATATAAAACAGGCCTTATATGGGGATTAGTACCAGTGGGAGGGGAGAGGATGTGCGGAAAGGGTGTAAGAAGCTGCATATGGTGCAAATACTTTGAACACATGTATGTAAATGGAAAAATGAGGCCTATTGAAACTGTTCAAGGAATAAGGGTAAAAGGGATAAAGGAGGCTGATGGGGAGGAGATGAACCCAATTATGATACATTGTAAGAATTTCTGTAAATATTACAACATACTACTAGCACAGCAATTTAAAAATAATAATTATTGTGGCATCACTTGTTCATATGGTGTCAAAAGATCCATGTATATTGGAAAATCAGCCTTTTAAAGTCATTTGTGTGACAAATGCTCTATTTTTATAAATTGTTCTTTGAAATTTATATTATATTTTGCTGAACATGAGGTTTAAGTTATTATGCAGTAAAGTGTATCATTTTTAATGATTCTGCAAAAAGAAAAATTACCCAATTTGTGCAACAGAGTGAATAAATCTTTAAAAAAACATACGAAGAATCTGTGGCACAAAATGGCACAGTGTCATTGTGGTCCCAGAAAAAGAGAAAAAGGAATTCATGAAAAAATATTTGAAGAGATAAAGGCTGAATATTTTCTTGAATAGTAAAGGACATAATAATACAGATTTAAGAAAACTAAAACAAATGCCCAATAAGATAAATTCAAAGAAAACCATACTCAGACTCATAATCAAACTGCTTAAAACCAAATGTAAAGATAAGATGTCTTAGGCAATTGAAGAAAAATTTCATACTATCAAAAACAAAAGACAGAGAACAACATATTTAAAGTACTGAAAGAAAAGAATTGATAATACAGATTACTATACCTACTGAAAATATCCTTTAAGAATGATTGCAGAATAAAGAAGTTTTTAAATGAAGAAAAGTCAACAGGTTTTGGTTTTTGCTTTAGACTTACTTTTAAAAAAAGTAAAGAAAATTATTTAGACAAATAACAGTAAAATGTAGAAGCTATGGCAATACCAAGAATGTGAGCATCCAAAGACAGAGTTTACAATTCATGAAGAATAAACTGATGGAATCATAAAGAGAAAAAGTGAAATCCAAAATCATACTTGATACTCCTATGTATATTAAACAGTATAACAAACATACCAAAAACAAGCAAGAATATACATCACCTGAACAATATTATTAATCAACTCAAAAAAATCACCTTCAACTCCAAAATACACATTATTCTTAAGTGTATATAGAACACTTGTCAAAATATCTTAGATAACATAATGAACTGAAATAAAAAAACTGGGGATTCCAAGATGGTGGCTAGAGGGAGGAAGCAGAAAGCGAGCCTCCTATAGTGAAATCTTGGAGAGACGCTGGAGACCCACTTTGCAGGCAAAATCACCAAGGAAAGACAAAACTTTGACCCCTCCACACCTCCAGCTGGTGCAGAGAATCTCCACTTCATGTTAAATGGAGAAACAAGGAGGGCCCCCAGGCCACCAGTTGCCTGTGCCCAGATGGCTTGGGAAGACGCAGACAAGGTGAGCTTCACGGTACCATGGTACTCCCACAGACAACCCTGGCCCAGAGCAGCATAGTCCCCTGGACAGACTGACCTCAACCCGGAGAAAAAAGAGAAACTGACTAATAAGCAATGAGAACAATAAAGACAAGCAGGAAAGAGGGTGGGGTGCACTGAGCGCTGAAGATTAGGGGAAGGGAATCCTTCCTGAAACTGTAAATAAACAAGCAGGGTGGGCAGGAGAGGCTCCGGCGGGAGCGGTGGCATGCGCCCAGCAACCAGGAGCGGGAAAGCTTGTGAGAGTGGCGGAGGGAGGAAAACTCCACAGGAGAGGAGGGAAGACCCACTTCTCACGTGAGCTGTAAATAAACATGGCAGCTGGCAGGAGCAGCAGCACCGCCCAGGAATCAGGAGCAGGAAAGTTTATAAAAGTGGCAGAGGGGGGAAGACCCACTTCCCACATGAACTGTAAATAAACACACAGGCCTGAGAAAGCAGGTGCAGTGTCACCTTTCCCAGTGTGCTTGGAAAGGGGAAAGCTTGTAGCAGAGGCTCACACACAGGAGAACTCTGAGTAAACAAAGCCTGCAAGGCCAGGTGAGTGCTAAGCTCACCCCAGAGATCTGCATAAACAATGCCTCCAGCAACAGCAGGCTGACAGCAGTGGGCAGGCAAGCCACAGCTGCAGATCCCATTCTCAGAACTGTCTCCAGACTGTTTTTTTTTTTTTTCTCTTTTTCTCCCTACCTTTGATGAGAGAACAACCGAATTACACCTGCATGCTGAAAAACTTACTGAAACTGTATTGCATTTGAACTTGGGACACTTGGTGGGGTTTTTGTGTGTGTGTGTGTGTGTAGTTTTGTTCTACTTTATGGGTCCCCTTTGATGAGACAGCTACAGAAGAACATCTGAGGCACCATCTCCAGGATTGGAGACTGAGACAGACACCCAAATTATTAAGACTGAAACTTCATTGCATTTGAACTTGGAGGTTTTTTGGTTTTCTGGGTTTTTAAAAAAATTTTCTATTGTTCATTTATTTTATTTTATTTTATTTTTATGTATAGATATTTCTTTCATTTACTTATTTTTTATTTTTATTCTTATCTTTTTTTTTATTTTTTATTTTCAATCCTTTCTCTAATGCCTGTTCAGCTTATTCTTGATTAGTACACTAACGCTCCCTGTTTATACCTTTGAAACTTTCTTGTCTGATTCCTTGTTCTGTTTTCTCCTTCTTGTCTGTTTATTTGTTTTTCCTTTTTCTTTAACTTCTTGCTTTCCATCTCTGCTCACCCTTCCATTCTAAATATTACCATTGTTATTATTACAAATAGAAAATACTTAATTGTACACAGTACAGGGACAGTAACAACACCAAAGACAATGACAGGAAGAAGAAAAAACAGGGAAACCAGTTTCCCCAGAGCAAAAAATTAGTACAGGAACCAGAGGGGAATGAAGAGAACAGATTATTCGATCCAGACTCCAACAAAATGAAGATAAACTATGCCAAAGGACCCAATGAAGCCCACAGAATAATTTAAAAGAAGACATACTACAGGTACTCAATGAGAATTTTATAGAGATGATACTGGATAGGGGCAACCAAAATGTAGAGGAGGCACTCAAGAAATTCCAAGACAACAAAAATAGAGAATTTGAAAAAGCAAAAGAAGAAATAAAGGAAACCATAGACGCACTGTATAAACACCAAAGTGAAACAGAGAACACGATGAATAAACAGATAAATGAACTCAGGACAAAAATAGACAACATTAAAGGGGAAACCACCCAAGATATGGAAAAACCTCAGAAAAAAGAACAAAACAGAACTGCAAAACAAAACGGAAGGCCAATCCAGCAGAATAGAACAAACAGAAGACAGAATCTCAGAACTTGAAGATGAAATGGTAATTAAAGGAAAAACCAAAGAACTATTAATTAAACAACTCAAGACCTGTGAAAAGAAAATGCAAGAACTCACTGACTCCATCAAAAGACCAAACTTGAGAATCATGGTCATTGAAGAAGGAGAAGAGGTGCAAGCGAAGGGAATGCATAATATATTCAACAAAATAATAACAGAAAATTTCCCAAATCTAGAGAAAGATATTCCCATACAGATGCAAGAGGCCTCCAGGACACCAAACAGACCAGATCAAAATAGAACTACCCCATGACATATCATCATTAAAACAACAAGTTCAGAAATGAGGGAAAGAATATTGAAGGCTGTAAGAGAGAAAAAACAAGTAACATACAAAGGTAAACCCATCAAAATCACAGCAGACTTCTTAACAGAAACATTAAAAGCAAGAAGAGTGTGGGGTGAGATCTTCCAGGCACTGAGTGAAAATAACCTCAACCCCAGGATACTCTACCCAGCAAAACTATCATTCAAAATAGATGGAGCAATAAAAGTCTTCCATGACAAGCAGAAACTAAAACAATATGTCACCACAAAGCCACCACTACAAAAGATTCTGCAAGGGATTCTGCATGCAGAAAGTGAAATTCAACTTAACCATGAAAAGACAGGCAGCACCAAACCACAGGAAAAGAAAAAGCAAGACAGTTGAGAGTAACCTCAACTTAGGTACACACAATCAAACCTTTAAATAACTAAGACAACTAAATGGCAGGAATCACCACATACCTATCAGTACTAACACTTAATGTTAACGGACTTAATTCACCCATCAAAAGGCACCCAGATATGAAGCCACAAAACTATAACCAACTTGTCTTTGAGAAAGGAGCTAAAAATATACAATAGAGAAATAGTAGCCTCTTCAACAAAAACTGCTGGGAAAACTGGTCAGCAGTCTGCAAAAAACTGAAACTAGATCCATGTATATCACCCTATACCAAGATTAACTCAAAATGGATCAAGGATCTTAATATCAGACAACAAACTCTGAAGTTGATACAGGAAAGAGTAGAAAATACTCTTGAGTTAGTAGGTATAGGTAAGAACTTTCTCTACGAAACTCCAGCAGCACAGCAACTAAGAGATAGCATAGATAAATGGGACCTCATAAAGCTAAAAAGCTTCTGTTCATCAAAAGAAATGGTCTCTAAACTGAAGAGAATACCCACAGAGTGGAAGAAAATATTTGCCAACTATACATCAGACAAAGGACTGATAACCAGAATATATAGGGAACTTAAAAAACTAAATTCTCCCAACACTAATGTACCAATAAAGAAATGGGCAAGTGAACTAAACAGAACTTTCTTAAAAGAAGAAATTCAAATGGCCAAAAAACATATGAAAAGATGCTCACCATCTCTAGCAATAAAGGAAATGCAAATTAAAACCACACTAAGATTCCACCTCACCCCTGTTAGAATAGCCATCATCAGCAACACCACCAACAACAGGTGTTGGCGAGGATGCGGGGAAAAAGGAACCCTCTTACACTGTTGGTGGGGATGTAGACTAGTACAACCACTCTGGAAAAAAATGTGGATGCTACTTAAAAAGCTAGACATTGATCTACCATTTGATCCAGCAATACCACTCTTGGGGATATACCCAAAAGACTGTGACACATGTTACTCCAGAGGCACCTGCACACCCAAGTTTATTGCGGCACTTTTCACAATAGACAAGTTATGGAAACAGCCAAGATGCCCCACCACTGACAAATGCATTAAGAAAATGTGGTATCTATACACAATGGAATTTTATGCAGCCATGAAGAAGAACAAAATGTTATCATTCGCTGATAAATGGATGGAATTGGAGAACATCATTGTGAGTGTGATTAGCCTGGCCCAAAAGACCAAAAATCGTATGTTCTCCCTCATATGTGGACATTAGATCAAGGGCAAACACAACAATGGGATTGGACTTTGAGCACATGATAAAAGCTTTAGCACACAAGGGAGGGGTGAGGATAGGTAAGACACCTAAAAAATTAGCTAGCATTTGTTGCCCTTAATGCAGAGAAACTAAAGCAGATACCTTGAAAGAAACAGAGGCCAATAGGAAAAGGTTCCCAGGAACTAGAGAAAAGGTTAGATCAAAAAGAATTAACCTAGAAGGTAACACACACGCACAGGAAATTAATGTGAGTCAACTCCCTGTATAGCTATTCTTATCTCAACCAGCAAAAACCCTTGTTCCTTCCTATTATTGCTTATACTCTCTCTACAACAAAATTAGAAATAAGGGCAAAATAGTTTCTGCTGGGTATTGAGGGGGTGGAGGGGAGCGGGAGGGGGTGGAGTGGGTGGTAAGGGAGGGGGTGGGGGCAGGGGGGAGAAATGACCCAAGCCTTGTATGCACATATGAATAATAAAATTTAAAAAAAGAAGTAATATAAAGTATCTTTTTATGCCATAAACAGTTCCAGAAATTAATAACAAATAGGCATTTTAAAAATGACATAATATTTAACAGCCCACTTGTAAACAAATGTTTATGTATTTCTATAGAGCTGTTTTACATGATGCATTGTTTTTTTTTTCTTGTTCACTGAAAAAGAGATGCAAAGATGTATTCTGTCAAATTTGCAGAGCTTCTGCTAATTTTAAATATATACTCCATTAGATTCTTTTCTGTTGTCTAATTCAGTTTGTAAGTACAGATTTACTACTATAGTAGTTCCAATAGTCCTATTTTCTCTGTTTCCAGCTGAAGAGGTTGTGCACGGGCATCATTTTGAATCCTATGAAGTAGTTGCTTCTTCCTTTTCTACTTTTTGAGTTCTAACTCAAATATTTTTAGCTCACTATTCTCCCATATTTTCTCTTCAGAAGATAAGAGAGGGCTACCTAACTACTTTATCAGAATGGAGTTGAGGAATATCAAAGAGACAGCTTCTTGTTCGTTCTAAAGTAGTCATTGAGGTCCAACTTTGTAACATTTATTTCCCGAAGGATGAGATGCAGCTCAGTGTTAAAAATGAGGGATTAATAGAACCATATTATAATGTTAGTTACATTATGGAATGAAAGAGAATGTCCTCTCATTCAGACAGGTCAGGAAAGCTTGCACCAGGGAGTGATTCTTGCACCAGAACTTTAAAGATAAATAGAAATTTTCAGCTTGAGAAGTATAACATGTATAAAATATCAAGGATTCAAGAAACACGATGTGAGAAAGTGTGTGCCTGTTGGTTTATTGGAACCAAGCACTGTATGTCGAAATCTTTGATGAGCTTCAGGGTATAAGGAAGTTGGCAATCTTGAATGTCTCTTTTACTCTACCAGGGGAGTTGACTTTCCTTCAGAAAGCAATGGAGAGGTGTAGAAAGATGCTAACCAAGAAAGTAACCTGAGATGTGAAAGGTGATTGTGGAGGCAGAATACAGTTTTGAGGACAAAATACAATGAACGATTCTCATCGTGAAATGAAGTACCTCTTCTGCTCCTCAGTAAATCATTTATCTGTCTGTTTTCTTTGTGTGTATTTAATCTCAGAAAGTTCTCTCAATTAATATGCATTCATAATTCACCAGATAAAATTTTTCAACTGTGTCTTATGAGAAGCATTAAAATACTAAGCACAGCACTAGAAACACTAAAATAAACAGGCTCCTGACTTCTAAAAGTGTACCCTTTAGTAGCATGGAGGATGGAGGTCATCCATTCACTACCATATCAAAATAATTTCACAAAATCATGAGCAGGTTACTATACATATGGGAACAGAGAGACAAGGATCTTAGAGCAAAAATTATTTCCTGTAGGAAATAACATTTATACTGATTCTTGTAAGATTAATATAGTTGAAAAATGTGTTCATTCCTCTGGGGGCTACTCTTAGTTCTTACTTTAGCTAAAGAGGACTAAATATTCTAGAACTCCCCTTCCTTTCCTTCTTGCCCTTCACCCTCAACCTCTTATGTCTACTTGTCACCCACACTTGTTGTCAACTTTGGTGCATTGAGAAAGGAGGATGGGCTCTAACTCATACAATTCTCTCAAATGCTGCTTTTCATTTCCTCCCTACTTTCTTTAGTCCCTCACAGTCTCTCACTTTAACTTTTGTAATTACCTTACTCCAGGACAATCAATCTTCCATACTGCTGCTAGAGGGATCTTTCCAAAAGATAAATTTGCTCTTATGATTCCCTTGCTAAAAAATAAAGCAACAACAAAGCATTTAGCAATCTTGCATTGCCTATAGGGAGAACTCCAAAACCCTATGCATGTCAAACCACCCCTCATCAGGCTACAGTGACCTGCCAAATCTGTTTTCTTTCTGCCTTTTCCCTCACCCTCATATCCTTTAATAACAGCAATAAAAAAATGTATCCTTGTTTGTAAAGCATTCTCTCTATCCCATAGGTAGAGGCAGACAGCATTTTCTCCTTGTATGAAATTACTGAGTTTCACTTTTATACAGTTAACATTTAAAGATAGACAATGTGTTTTATTTACCTTGGATTCCTCAGTACTTAGCACAGTTCCTGGACCAGTAAGAATCATGTTGAAAGAATATATTTTAAAGCAAAATAAGTAATGTAACCCACAGTGGAGAAAAAAATAATGTAACAAATCATAAAAGAAATATTCTTTGGAAATCAGAAATGTTAAGAATGCTCTGTAGTAACTCTTATCTTAAATATTCAAGGTTTGCCCTTGGGTCCTTCAAAGTTAATCAAGATTTTGTTTTCTAAGTCCAATGAAGATTTTTAAGAAACAAATTTAACAAAATATACTGAGTAAAATAAAATTTTATGTACAGTAACCATATTATTAAAATTTTACAGTATGTCAGTTTAATTCAAATCAGAGTATTGAATGTTTGCATAGCTAACCTTTTCTTCATTTGAATTCAGAATATATCAGTTCATGTGTTTTATTATTTTTAATATGACATCAAGACACTCCAGGGTCCACTTTATTATTCCATTTATTCATGCCTAGGGTACTTCATGAGCTGCAAACCTAAAGGCTAAGTGCTGTAACTGCCCAAATCATGTATTAGTGGATCAATAAAACACACCCTGGAGTATCTTAATCCTATAATATGTCTCCTACTTCTTATTAAAAGGAAAAAAAAGCAATTAATCTAGAACAAAACTAATACTTTAAAATCACATCATTCTACTGTTACATATTTCATGCAAGGCACAAAGGGAAACAGTGGCAGCTTCTTGATAGGATGTTCCTACAGAA
The DNA here is from genome assembly GCF_047511655.1 of Castor canadensis. Taxonomy (NCBI): domain Eukaryota; kingdom Metazoa; phylum Chordata; class Mammalia; order Rodentia; family Castoridae; genus Castor; species Castor canadensis. Next base: position 124,853,452 of record NC_133393.1, read on the forward strand.
ATGATAATTATGCAGTCTGTCTGCAAAAGGAATAAAGAGCATTTCTGCTTTAAACGCTTCTATAGGTGGACAGACTAAGTCTATAGCAAGTGTTATATATCTGGATCTGGTAATTCCTTATTTAGCAGCAATCAAAAAGAAAGGAATTAGATAGTGGAGTTTTGCATTTTAATTGCAATAGTTTGCATTAACTATAATTTCTCACTATATCTTTTCCCTCTACCCTGTGTTTAGTGTTTAGTTTTACCTTTGTCAAAGATTTGTCACATCCAACGTATCAATTGGCACATTGCAGATGTCCAACAAATATATAGTTTAAATGAGCAGCATTTGTTACATTAGTAAACAACTTCAAATTCCGTTTTTCCAACTCTTGAATTACAAATAAATTAGTTACACATGCACATGTGAATAACTAGTCATAGTAAAACTATAATAAAAGGCCTGAGGAGACAACAATTATTTACACAACTTCTAATGTTAACAGTATTTTCATATATTAGCTCTTCAATTTTCACAAGAACCCTAGAACAAAGCTTTCCTATAGTCTCAAAAATGGTAAATCTAAGGCTAAGTGAGATTAACTACATTGCTTATGCTAGCAACAGATAGCTTTATGATTTAAGAGAAAACATCTCTAGAACATGTGTGGTTAAACACTATTTTTTTTCAATGAAACATTTTTAAACAAATTATGCACAGTTTAAGTTTGCTTAACAAAACTGACCCTTCTTTAATTACTCTTTCCATTGGCTCTAGTACAAACATTTATGATGACTGCACAACACTATAGACCATAAATATATAACAAAGTTTAACAGACAGGCTTAATTTATACCACCATTTATGACATATACTTCATATGCATTTTATTGTTTTTTACCATAAACATACAGCAAAAAATCACCTGCTTGATGTGTAGATAAGCAGATAAATAGTATCTCAAAGCAGAGCAAAGAAGAAATGAGTAATATTTCTGTGAATTTTTTCAGACTAAGTTTTGATTGTAAAAAAAGCAAAACAAAAACTGCCATTGCAAAATAAAATACTATTTTTGGATGTAACATCATTCTTTGTTATTCCTGAATTAATGAACCATTGCAAAGCAGATTTTAATTGCTGAGAAATTCTCACGGAGGGCAACAGATAAAAGACTTGAAGCAATGTTGCTTACTAAGTCACACATTTTCCTATTCTCATTCTGTCTGCCCCATTTTTCACTAACTTTCTTTTAATATCCTTCTCTTAATTTATTCAGTGGTCTGTACATTGACAATTAGTAGTGTATATAGGTGTAACTTTTATTTTTATATTCCAAATGTAGTATGAGAGCTTGCTTGGTTTCCAGCATGGTGTTAGGTCTTCATGACAAAAATAAAAGAGTCCTAACTTAAGGCCCAATCTCAAGTATACAGAGGAAAGAGGTTTATAGGTTATTTTTCTTATCATATTGCTTCTCTGTGGAAGAGACAAAGAAATACCAAAAAACACACATACAAAAATCAGAGATGTGTTTGCCTATAGTGTAGTTTAACAGAGTGAGCTAAGAGTAAATAGTCTGCTGAAGTCCAAATGCAGTTTTTATATTTCATGTAAAGGATTTGAACTTTAACCCACAGATGATATTGAAACATTGAAAGAAATTGATTTCTGGAAATGTCATTTGAAAGTGAGAGCTTTTTGAGAACAATTTACTGTACACAATAAAATACTCATCACTCAAGTGACTTTCATTCATTATCTATCCACCAGGTCCCATGAAGAGTGCTGTAAAGAGAACAGAAACTTTGCAATTATTTAAGAGAGTGTAATGTTTTTGGGTAATTTATACAATAACATTAGTACTTGCCATTTATTAAATATTTACCATTGGCAGTCAAGAAAGTAGTTTTAGCCTTAGATGCATTCACATTACAGAATGTGAATTCCAGACACATTACAGAATGTTGACTATTTCTTCCAGTTTTCTAAATGAGGACAGTAAGCTCAGTTAAGCTCTTTGCTAAACTGAGATTAGAAACAGGCATTTCTGACTCTGCAGCTCAAACCTCACCATGTGCCAGCCCTTCAAGAAGAAAAAGGAGCACACCTTCAGGTATTGTGGGGGAGAAATTTTCTCTTTAAGGGTGCATCAATTGAAGGCTTGGTAAAAATACTGAGACTATTAATTATTAAGTTTATTGAAAACAGAACTAATCTGGCAATTTACTCACTGATAAGGCCTGCTGTCCTGGTATAATAACATTTCTAATGGTAACTTTCAGAAGGATCACCGCACCTTACCGGCAAGTCATCTCCCACGTAACTAGGGGGAAACAACTGCATGTTTCAGTGCTAGCAGTAATAATCCTCTTCCCTCAGCAACACTCAACACTCCCCTATGTTCAGCACTCTACCGCCAGGATATTATTTCTTACAGTTAAATAAATTCTATTAAGTGTTACTCTTTGTTATTTGATTTTGATTTCTCATGAATTGAATGAGAAAAAGAGTGAGTACTGGCTTATCTGAGAAAAACCCAATGTTTTTAAATCTCCTTTTCAAGGAGCTTTGCAGACACAGGCATAGAAACAGAATATTAAAAAATGGAGGGGGTTAAGAAAGATCCAATTTTATGCATGCATATAAATAATACAACAAACCCCTTTGTACAATTAATTCATGCTAATACTTTTTGAAAAAGAACATAATTTAAAATATCAAAAAGAGAAAACGTCAATCAATGGAAAACATAGAAAGTCAAAAAACAAACTCAGCAAGTTTTCTTTTAAATTGCTGTGAATAGAATGAAAGTTAAGGCACGTTGTTTGGGGATGTCTATGTAATTGTTTTATAAAAAAAATCTATATGTTACACTGCTTCCTTCCTCTTAAACATGCAAATGAACATCAAAATTTAAAAGTGAAATAAAAATAGTACTGTATATATATTTATATAATGTTTGAGTTGGAGTGTAAAGATATTTCTATACATTGTAATATTTCCCCATGTCAAAAACATTGCTCAAGATATAATGAAGATAAATATTTTAAGAATGACCAAACGGGAGAGACACTTGGTTATATACAATAAATACAAACAAAAAATCTGTCACAAAGCAAATGAAAAATAGGAGAAGTAACCATAAATTTAGAGCTATAAGGTATCTTTTGATGCGTTAAGAAAATTATCACTGCATCTTCTTTTTTGGATTCCTGAAGCGGACACTGCTGTGAGGATCCTCACTACGCCCCTACATCATTGCCATGGTTAAACTAAGCAAAGAGGCCAAGCAGAGGCTGCTTTCATGTTCAGTTAATGATGATTTTTTTTTTAACAATGCTAAAATATTTATTTTGATCATCTACTAAAAATAGGTCAGTAGAAGTTCCATTCTGCCATAGATGCATCTGAAAAGAGCTCATGCCATCCAACTTATGATTGTCTGAATGATGTTCCATTTCTTATCCCAGCCAGAGCATACATCTTCCATGTTGACTCTGTTCGATGATTGCTTCCATATGCAGATGACCAAATAGTCCTTTATCCCCAAAGTATGCTTAAAACTGTTGGTTCAGGCATTCCAGGATCTGGCAGTACTCAGGTTTCAGCTCAGGGCCTCCTGAGTGCTTGCTAGCCTGTATTGTACCACTTGAGACATGCTCCCATTCATTTCTTGCTTCTGTTATTTTTAGTTAGGTTCCCACATTTTTGCCCAGGGCTGGCCTCCTACTAACACCCTCTTACTTCTTGCATGCTTGGGATCCAGAAAAATTCCACCATACCTGGCTTATTGATTGAAATGGCGTCTTAAAACTTTTTTATTTTTTTTTTTTGTCCAGGCTGAAATCAGTGATCCTTCTGATTCCAAGTAGCAGGGATTACAGGCATGAGCCACTCCAAATTTCTAAGCTTTCTAACTTTTAATTTATGCCTATGACAACTGACAGCCACCATTCTAGATTGTTTTCCTTCATTTCTTCCTTTTTCCGGACTTCCCATCTATCCCTCATTCCTTCTCTCTTTCCTTTCTCTCCTTCCTTCCTTTCTTCTTTTTTTAATTACTCTTTTTTCTTTCTCTCTCTTTCTTTCTCTATCTCTCTCCCATCCCTCCCTCCCTGCTTTCTTCCTTCCTGCCTCTCTCTTTTTCTCTCTTTCTTTGAGTCAAAAGCAGCCATGTGACTTTTGATTCTGCCCTAGTTTATCTACAAGCTTCTGTAGATCTTTGACTTGTATAATAAGGTTGCACAAAATTAGCTTAAAATTACTTTAAGATTTTAATCTCATAACTATGAATTATAAATTTGTTGGAAAAAAGAAAAGAGCATCACAGAAAAGATTTATTTCACCAGCATTTTTCTATCCAAGAACATTCAGTTTGTAGTGTTGAGGGTAAAGCATTACTGCTATGGTTAATGAAGCAGATGTGGCAACAACAACTTAGAGAAAGTTTTACTTATCAAGATTCAATTTGATATAATTTGCTAAGGGGTTTTTCTTTGGAAAACAATGGAAAGTATAAGATTCTTAAGAGAGTAAGTAACTCAATCTAACAAGCTGTAACTAAGAATAACCTGAAATTACTTGAAATGTGAAGTCATACTTCCTCATAAAGTTGTGAGTAACTTTAAAGAAATGAAAGACACTTTGTTCTAGAATGAAATCACAGGAATTATCTGAAGATCAGGCTGGGGAGCTTGCAAAAGTTACTAGTGTGGCTTAAATATATCTCCCCAAATTTCTTATCTTGGAAACTTAATCCCCAAATTCATATGTTAGTAGCATTTGGGTGTAAGGCCTTTGGGAAGGAGTTGGGGTTAGATGAGGTCATAAGGATGGGGTACCATTGTGCTTTAGTGACTTTATAAACCTACTGTTTCTCTGTCTCTCCATGTGAGGTCTTCTGCCTTATTATAGGCATCAACACAGCTCTGACCACGTGCCAGAACCATGCCCTTGAACTCCCCAGTCTCCAGACTTGTGAGCCAAATAAATTTATTTTCTTTATAAATTACCTAGGTTTCAGTGTCATGTTATAGAGAAGAAAACAGATCAAGTCAGGAGGTGATCTGCCATCTTTTTGCCTAGTAGCAATATACACTTAAAATCAACATTGAGATTCTAGAATAGTTCTGCTTGGTTTTATTCTGACTTCTGTATCTAACCATAAGAAAATTACCATAACTTTATGTTCCTTAGTTTCTTTATTTTAAAAATAAAAATGATACTGATACCCAGTTCAAACATTGTTTAAAATTATAAATATATATAAAGTATTTAGGACAAGCCTAGTTGAGAGGCTACTTAAATTCCACAACTTGACCCAAACATAGTTTTAGTTGTGTTCTTTTCAACTTCTACCAAATCCTCCTTTATCACTTTAGTGATCATTTTGCTATTATTGAATCCATGGCTGAAGACTGAAATTAGACATTTGTACAATAGACCATAAGATTTATTCCAAATTCTATCTTAGCATGTGAATAGATTTGGCTGTGAAAAGAGCATTTTGGCAAGGTTTACCTTATTTGCACTACACATTGTTGTCACCTTTTCTGGCATAGTTTATTTGGGATCAAGGAGTGCATCTGACTGTCTCGTGGTTATACCTTCACTGCCTAGGAAAGTACTTGGTACATAGTAATCATTAGGTGAGTATTTGCAGAGTGAATGAATGCTAAACAAGTGTGTGCATTTCACATTTTAAAGCCACCCTGTATAAAATAATATTTTAGTTTAAAATACATAAAAATAATTGAAATTATGATTTAAAGCTTGCTCATTCCCACTTTAAGTTTCAATGATCTTATACCTGCTTTTACATCTTTTTCTCATACTGCCAGTACCCAGTACAAAATTGAATAACATAAGAGGCTCTTGTTAAAGATATTCCTTTAACATCTTATAGAAAATTTATAACTAATTGATAAGTTATAGTATAGAAAATTTTCTGGGGATTCATAAGTGGACATTGTATAGGAGGGTATAATATAACTAAGTATTAATCTTACCTTTTATTCAATGACTCCTAAATGTTCTGGTGTCATAGATATTATTGTTTGAACCAAAGACTAGAAATGGGTAGGCCTAACACATTTATTTCTTACATGATTCATTTTTCTTTCTTTTTGTGGTTAACATTGACTTATATGCTGTAACACTTGAATATATTTAACTGTGTGTTCTGATTAATAATTCTTGATCTACATCACAATACACATTCTTCCTCTAAAGCAGAAAATGTTAAGGTTAGAGCCTCTATAGAAGTTTTCTAATATTGGAAACTACCTTCAAATTAAATTGAAGACATTCACCAAATTTCTGAAATGCTCTTATAAGTCGCTTCTCATCTCTTCATTAAATTGACTGACTTTCCTAATATTCCTTAATAGAAAGAATTTCATTTGCTGTTTTTTGGCATTTTATATACCCTCTGCAATCATGCCATATGTTGGAATACCACTGCAATGCCAGAGATCAAAAGTTATTAATGCTTAAATAAACTAATGATTATGACAATTATATTCAGTTCTAGATGGATATGGTTTCATTGTTATTTATTCATTTTGCTTTTCTATCTTCATCAGAGCTACGTCTTCATTGCTTAAAACAATGAAGGGATTAAAAATATCATGACTAGATTAAACTTAAACAATTATACCAAATACTAAATGCCTTATTGGCATCATTTCATTCAATCCTCATGAGAACATAATAAGGCAATCACTGTCATTATTTTGCTAAGGTGAAACTTTAAGGATGTCAAAAATATTACAGAAATCTACACACACTAGTTACGGTGTGCTGTATTTGAATATTAAATATCAACCATAGGCTCGTGTGTTGGGCACTTTTTCCTCAGGTAGTGGTATAATTTTAGCAGGTGGTGGAAGCTTTAAGAGATAGGGTCTACCTGAAGGAAATAGGTCAGTGGGAGTGTGCCTCTGAAGTTTCTACATCATCCTGGTTTCTGTCTCTCTCTCTCTCTACCTCCTGACTACCATGAAGATCCCCCTCTTCTACACACCTCTGCCACCATATTTTTCAGCCTTACCTCAGACTCAAATAAATGGAGTCATCCCACCATGGGCTAAAATCTCTGAAACCATGGGCCACTCTTCTCTTTAAATTTTTACTTTCAGGTTTTTGCTCACAGCAATGAAGAGGTAACTAATACAGAAATGGGGACATTACTGTGACTAAACCTGACCATGTGGCTCAGAAGTCTTTGGAACTAGTTTGTGGGAAGAATTTGGAAAAAAGTTTAGAAAATTGGGATAGAGAAGCCCTCAAATTCTCTAAGCAGTGCTTACTGGGTAATTCTGGTGAGTGTTGAAATGTGGAGAAAAAAGACTATCCTCATGTGGTTTCAGATGGAAATGAGGACTCTGTTATGAATTGGACTGCAGGTCATTTGTGCTATGTTGTAGGAAACACTTGTCTAATTTGGTCCATGTCTTGAGACTTTATGAGAGACTTTTTTTTTTGCAATACTGGGGCTTGAACTTGGAACCTCATGCTTGCTAAGCAGGTACTTGACCGCTTGAACCACTCTGCCAGTCTGACAGACTGATTTTAGAGGTGATGGACTAATCAATTTGGCATAGGAAATTTCAAGGCAGTCCATCTTTCTGGCTTTGGCATGGTTATTACTGTTTGTAGCCTGGTTTACTGTGAGAATTAGGAACAAAAAGCATAGCAGAAAGACTTGAAATAGTTGCAGTGGGGCAAAAAATAAAAACAAAAACATTATGCAAAGTTGGGGCTAAAGCAGGCATGATCTCTCCCGAAATGAATGCCATTAAAAAGAAGCCCAATACTTGGCACTGGGACAATAGGAAGGATGCCTTGAGACATTTCAGAAATTGGCCAGGGCCAATCATCACAGACTCAAGGGTATGAAGGAGTAACCTTATTTGAAAGACTTTCTCTTGAGAACAGACCGTTTCCAGGGCAACTTGCATGCTAAGGGAAGCCCAGGAAAGTATTTTCTAACTATTTGTTTCACTGTGCAGGGCTGCACAGTCACTTAGATATCACTCCATCCAAGTGTCCAGGTGGTTACAGTTACTGCTTTAGGTGGCAGCAGACTTTGGTGTCATCCACATGATTCTGCTTTTGCAGGCATGTAAAATACAAGAGTTGTGGGATTATAAAGGCTCCCACACAGATTTCAAAGGAAGGCCTAAGAGGCAAGGGATTTATGTAGCATGGTGAGAACCCTTGTAGGGAGTCCCTGACAGGGCAATGTGTACAGTTCTGAGACTGGCAACAAAGATGCAATTGCAAATCCAAGAAGTTAGAGATGCTAGGAACGTGGAAAACCTGCTAAGGAAAGCTGCAGTCTTCAAGCAGAGTCAGCCCGAGAGAGGCTGCCCAAATCCTTGGAGCTCACATCATGCCAATGCATGGTTCAGACACTGGACTTGGAGATACAAGATTTAATGTTTGCTCTATTGGATTTCTGTCTTGCTTTGGTCTGATTCTTCTTCTCTGCTCTCTTTTCCTTCCTTTAGAATAGAAATGTTTTCTGTGTGCCATGATGTTTCAGAAATATATAATTTTCTTTTTTGATTTTATAGAGTGTCACAGCTGAGAGTTGGCATTGAATCTCAGAAAAGACTTTAGATTTGGACTTTTAAACAATGTTGGAACTGTTAAAATTTTGAGGACTCTTGGAGATAGACTAAATGCACTGTAAGTTATGAGGTGGCAATTAGCCTTTTGGGACTTGACCAGTGACCGAATGCTATTGTTTGAGTGTGTTGAATGTTTGGTCAACAGTTGGTGATGGTATTATGGGAGGTGGGCTCTAGCTGCAGGAAGTAGGTCACTGGGGGGTCTGTCTTTGAAGGTTATAACTGATCCTGCTCCTTTTCTCTCTTTCTCTACCTCTTGTCTGCCATGAAGTGAAAAGGCTCCTCCTCCACAGGGTCCTGCCCCATGATGTACAGTCTTACCGCAGGACCACTAGGAACTGAAATCTCATACACCATAAGCCCAAAGAAATACTTCTTCCCTTCCAATTGTTTCTCTTAAGCATTTGGTCACAGCAACAAAAAAGTAGCTAATACAGTATATTACAAAGCAAGAAATGATATCTAAATTGTGAAAATATTCTATCCATAGGAGAATAAAATTTACTTAAATTTTAATCCAATTTAACATTGAAAAAATTTCCCAAGTTAGGTCTGAAATAGAACAATATTTACAAATCCTCATTTCCTTTCTCTATCATCATAATCAAGTTTTGAGCCCTATTAACCAGATGTAAAGCAGGAGCTCCCCGTTCAGTGCCTACCATTCCAGATAGATGGAATCTCTTTCTTTTTGTAAATTTGTGGCTGCTGTTCCTTTTCATATGGCCTCTTCTTTGTGCCTTATAGCCAGCTATTTTCTTACCCCTGAGCCACCATAGATAGTTGTCCCATTTTTTGCCCTATTCAGATAGATGCTCCCTTTTAAAAGATGGTTGATTTCAATTAATTTTTGAAACATTTAATTTCTCTTTACTGCCTATTCTTTGCTGAAATTCTTCTACATTTAGTCTTTCTCCATGCCTACTAAGAAAAATATTTTTAAGTTAACATGTTACCATTTAAAATATAACAAAAGAAAGTATTTGAGCCTTTTCTATGATGTTTCCTACATTCTATGGTTGGTATAAATGTCTCCAAAGGCCCATGTGTCAAATGAGTGTTCCTACCCCATAGTACAATTGGGAAGTGGTGGAGACTCTAAGAGGTGGATCCTAGTGTCAGGAAGTTAGATCATTGCAGGTATGTCCTGATAGGGATCATGGGACTCCAGTCTCTTTCATTTCGTCTTCCATTTTTGCTTCCTGGCTGCCATTAATTGAGCAGTGTCTTCCCTGCGTTCTCTCCACATACTCTTATCACCTTGCCGTGGGCACAAAGACAATGCAACCAAGTGACTATGGGCTGAAACCTTTAAGATGGTGAGCCCAAATAAACTTTTCCTTCTTTTAAAGTTGATTATCGCAAGTATTTATTAGAGTAATGGAAAGTTCATTTCCACACTAAATGACATAGTAGTTCTCACTGAGTGCGTGCTCAAGAAACATTTGTTGAACAACTCCAACAGCCTCACAGAATTTTTTATTCAGCAACTGGCAAGATCATGTAAACCAAATAAAAGAATAATAAAATAAAACCAAGCAATGAAGGTACTTCACTTCCCGTAGGACTCTTCCATAATAACATGTTTTCCTTGAGGATAAATATTTGCCATTTAACTTCTTAAGTCATCCTTTTCAAATATATCTACATGCTCATTTGTTATTAAATACCCTTTACTTCAAGCTCTGTACATGACATAATTAGTGCAACCACCTACTAAATAAGTTGCCTGTCTCAACTCTTCCCCTCCAATTGGATGCTAAAAGAAAATATTAACATAAAACTCATTTTTGCTTTTATTAGCAAAAATTAATTCTACAGAGGGGTTTCACTCTGATATTTACATACACGCATATGTAAATGTGCACCATCTCCCTACTCTCTCTTAATCATCCTCTCTCTATCTCTAACCTTTTAAAACAGTTTTTAGTATGATTCATTATCCTATTTTCATTCAAATATATAATATACTTCTGTCATGTTCACCCCTCAGGAAGCTTTCTTTCTTATAGTCTTTCAGCTGTTCCTCAGTAGTTTGTAAGAGAAAGCCAATGTTTCTTGTGTGGCATGCATACGCTCTTGTGGTTCAGCCCCCACATTTTCTCAGCTTCATCTCTAACAACTTACCCTTAGATATACCACATTCCAGCCACAGGAAATTATTTAAAATGCAGTGAAATTGGTGAGATTGGATCTGTTTTCCTCTTGCTTCTCCCTGTCTGTATGTCATGTGCTCTAATGATACCTGTCTCATCATGTCCTTTTAATTCTCTTTGTTGATTTTCCCAACTTATTGAAGAGTATATTCCATTGTGCATATGTGCCACATTTTCTTTATCCACACATCTGTTCAAAGGCACAGAGGCGGACCCCATTGACTGGCTATTGTGAATAGTGGTGCAATAAACATGTATGTGCAAGGATCTCTATCATGTGATGGCTTACATTTCTTTCTATATATGCCCAGGAGCTTTTTGGAGCAACCTCCATACTGACTTCCCTAGTCACTATATTAATGTACATTCCCACCAACAGTGTATAGGTGTTCCTTTTCTCCTTCATCCTCTCAGCATTTGTTGTTGTCTTGATGTTTGCCATTCTGACTAGGGTAAGATAGAATCTCAGTGTATGTTTGGTTTTCACCTTTTAAGGATGTTGAACATTCCTCTTTCTTTTGGGTAGATGCCCAGGAGAGGTTTCACCAGATCAAATGGCAGTTATATCTCTAGTTTTTTGAGGACTCTCCATACCATTTTCCATAGTGGTTGTACTAACTTGCATTCCTACCAGAAGTGTATGAGAGTTCCTGTTTTGCCGCATGTTTGCCAACATTTGTTGTTGTTATTGCCCTTGATTATGGCCATTCTAACTGGGGTAAGATGAAGTCTAAGTGTTGTTTTGATTTGCGTATGTTTTATAACCAGGGAAGATGAACACTTCTTCATGTATTTACTGGCCATTTATGCCTCTTCCTTTGAGAGTTCCCTGTTTAATTCATATGCCCATTTCTTCATTGAGGTGTTGATTCTTTGGGGGTTGAGTTTTTTGAGTTCCTAATATTGTGGATATTAGTCTCTTATCAGATTAGTAGCTGGCAAAGATTTTCTCCCACTCTGTGGGCTGTTTCTTGAGTATGGTGATTGTTTCCTTTGTTGTGCAGAAGCTCTTTAGTTTGATACAATCCCATTTGTTCATTGTTTCTCTTAGATGCTGAGACTTTTGAGTTCTGTTTAGGAAGTCATTCCCTATATCTATCTGTTCTAGTATATTTCCTACTGCTTCTTGGAGTTGTTTCAAAGTTTCAGGCCTTATATTAAGGTCTTTGATCCACTTTGAATTGGTGAAAGGCAGCTTTCTAATTTCAGTCTTCTGCATGTGGATATCCAGTTTTCCCAGCAGCATTTGTTGAGAGGCTGTCTTTTCTCCATCATGTATTTTGAGATCCTTGTCAAAAATCAGCTGGCTATAGATACTTGGGCTTATGTCTGGATCTTCATTTGGATTCATTGGTCTTCCTGTCTGTTTTTTGCCAATACTATGCTTTTTTATTGTTATGGCTCTTTAGTATAGTTTGAGGTCGGGTATTGTGATGCCTCCAGCATTGGACTTTTTGTTCAGCATTGTTTTGGCTATTCAAGGTCTTTTGAGGTTTCCATATGTACTTCATGATTGCTTTTTCTATTTCTGTGCAGAATGTCATTGGAATTTTGATAGGAATTGCATTGAACATGTAGGTTGTTTTTGGTAGTATGGCCATTTTCAAAATGTTGATTCTACCAATTCATGAACATGGAAGGTCTTTCCATCTTTTGCAGTCTTCTTCAATTCCTTTCTTCATTGGTTTACAGTTTTCATTTAAAAGGTCTTTGGCTTCTTTTCTTAAATTTATTCTGAGGTACTTTGTTGTTTTTGAGGCTATTGTAAATGGGATTGTTTACCTGATTTCTTTGTCAGTCTGCTCATTGTTGGTATATAGAACAGGTACTGATACTGCTGAGTTGCTGAAAGAGTTTATGATTTCAAGTAGTTTTTTGGGTCTGTTAGGTATAGGATCATGTCCTTTGCAAATAGGTCTAGTGTGACTTCTTCCTTCCCTATTTGGATCCCTTTTATTTCTTGCTCTATTTGTTCTTCTTTTGAAAACTATTGAATATGTTTGCCCTTTTATTAATTGGATTATTTCTTCTCTTAGTATTTAATATTTGGAGTTCTATACATATTCTGGGTATTAATCATTTATCTAATAAATGGCTGGCAAAGATTTTCTCCCTCCTTCTGTAAGTTGTCTCTTATTTGGTTAATTATTTCCTATGCTGTTCAAAGTTGTTTAATTTGGTACAATCCCATATGTCAATTCTTGCTCTTATTTTCTAACCCATTGGACGCTTTCTCAGAAAGGTAATACCTATGATACCTATATCTTCAAGTGATTTCTCATAGTAATTTCAAACTTTCAGTTCTCAAAATGGATATTTGATTCATTTTGATATTTTTTGCCCAGAAGAACTAGCAACAATAGCCAAATTAGGGAATCAGACTAGGTGCCCATCAGCCCATCAACTGATGAATGAATAAAGAGAATGTGGTACATACACAAAATAGAGTATTATTCAGTCATAGAGAAGAATGAAATTATGTTGTTTGCAGAAAAAAATGTATGGAACCACTTAAGCAAAATAAGCTAGACTGAGCTGGACACCAGTGGCTCACATCCATAATTCTAGGTATTCAGGAGGCAGAGATCAGAATTGTGGTTTAAAGCCAGCCCTGGCAAATAGTTTGAAAGACCCTATCTTGAAAATACCCATCTCAAAACAGGATTGGCAGCTCTTGTCTTGATGTATATCATAATGCTCCCCCTCAATCTTTTTTTTTTTTTTTTTTTAATCATTCATATGTGCATACAAGGCTTGGGTCATTTCTCCCTCCTGCCCCCACCCCCTCCCTTACCACCTACTCCACCCCCTCCCTCTCCCCCCTACCCCCTCAATACCCAGCAGAAACTATTTTGCCCTTATTTCTAATTTTGTTGTAGAGAGAGTATAAGCAATAATAGGAAGGAACAAGGGTTTTTGCTGGTTGAGATAAGGATAGCTATACAGGGAGTTGACTCACATTAATTTCCTGTGCATGTGTGTTACCTTCTAGGTTAATTCTTTTTGATCTAACCTTTTCTCTAGTTCCTGGTCCCCTTTTCCTGTTGGCCTCAGTTGCTTTTAAGGTATCTGCTTTAGTTTCTCTGCATTAAGGGCAACAAATGCCAACTAATTTTTTAGGTGTCTTACCTATCCTCACCCCTCCCTTGTGTGCTCTCACTTTTATCATGTGCTCAGAGTCCAATCCCATCGTTGTGTTTGCACTTGATCTAATGTCCACATATGAGGGAGAACATACGATTTTTGGTCTTTTGGGCCAGGCTAACCTCACTCAGAATGACGTTCTCCAATTCCATCCATTTACCAGTGAATGATAACATTTCGTTCTTCTTCATGGCTGCATAAAATTCCATTGTGTATAGATACCACATTTTCTTAATCCATTTGTCGGTCCCCCTCAATCTTATATTAACAACATCATCACTTTTATTCATCAGTACTTACTTTTGAGACTCACTTTTGCACATGGTGTTCTGCCAGTTCCAGGGGACATAGTGGCAAACAAAAGAGATGCCTTTCCCTGCCTGTCTTCTCAGATTCCAGAGCAGCTGGGAAGATTACTGCGTCTGCCTATCTGCTCCCACTAAGCAGTAAACTCCGGAAGGACTTTGAGTCCTATGTTCCTCGTCCCTGGCAGATAACAGTAAATTCACACTGGTGAATGAACTTCCCCTGTCCTATATGGAGAAGTTTCTGTCTGTTCATTTCCAGGACTTCAAGATCAGTTTGAAACATATTTTATTTTGAAATATTGTCCCAGGTGCTCATTGTGAAACAGAATTGTATGTATAGCTTACTTGTCTCTTTTTCTTCTTTTTTTTTTACTTTATTCATATGTGCATACATTGTTTGAGCCATTTCTCCCCCCATCCCCCTACCCTCCTCTTCCCCCACCCTCCTCACTTCAATTACAACCTTTCTGCTTATTTCAAAGTTTATTTCATGTTGTGATCAAAGGCAAAAAAAGTGGCAAGATAAATTGTTTAAACTGAACCAAGCTGATATTTTGCACCACTGTTCTCAATGAAAAAAGAATCCCTGGGCAATAAGTTTGACAGAAATTAAAAGATTGCAGTAAAATACTAAAAATTGAATTACATCATTATATATCCAAGATGTCAATAAAAATTGTCTTCTCTATTTGACTTATAACTGCCTATCAAAAATACATTCATGCAGTGCCCGGCTCAGTTATTGTGTTGGCATGCTGACTAATAAAATATATCACCTTAAATAATTTTTCTCTCAGAATTCTCAGCTGCCAAATGTATAAAATTTAAAGCAGTTGCATGGATATAACATGCTGAGTTTGGTCCTTATTTTATATAAATTATCTTAACATTGGCATAATCTGTGAGTAATATGTTCTAGGTCAACATGTCAAGTACTACAAGTTTCTCTTCCCCCAAAAAACTCTTCCCAGATACAAAAAATAAACATTTTTCTGAATCAATCCTGTAGGTCTGAGTGATATTCAGCCCACAGAATGAAAATTTTACTGCCTACTTATGTACTAGTTCTAATCCATCTGAGATAACCATCATACACATTATACACTTCTGACTTTTAGATTCACAAACTTAAACTTTAAAGGCATCTTTCTTTTTCTTACTATTATTGCTATATAAACACCTATATGTAAATATATCTATGTATGCATTTCATATATGTGTAATATCTATGTTAGTATTATCAATTTAGAATTAAAAATAACATTTATAAAATATCATTTTCAGTTTTTCTGTTGCAGAAACATTTTCTATTTTTTATATTTGCATCTTATGTATTTATATTTATAAATAAATCTCATGAGCTCCACACAAAGAACAAGTAAGGGAGGAAACATAATAAAAATCTACTTAACCAATATTCAATAACATTATTGATAAATGCTGTTATTTTATCTAGAAAGTGAAATAAAATAGGAAAATATTAAGTTAATGGATTCAATAACAAGCCCATTATTATTGAAGATATACTGTGACTTGTGCAGCCTTAAAGATTATAGCTGAGCAACAGAAGTGGGGGAGGGAGTACATCATCCATTACATTGAGCAGTCAATGATGTTTTATTGCATTATTTATCAAATACTGTGGATGTTATTTGTAGCCGCAAGCTTGACCTTAGCTAATCATAACTTGATGAATGTGCATATTATAAAGGCACTATGACAAAATTTCCTATTGTTTTACAAAGAAGAAACATGACCCTGTATTATGAAATTCAGTAAGAGTGTAGTTTCAAGATATTAATGCACAAGAATTGATGTTTATAATTCAGACATGGCTTCTGAAATTTCTTTCTCCTTCCATAATATAAATATTCCAGTCTTCTATGTTAAATGGTTTCTACAAATTAGTTTTATAAATGCAGCAGGAAGACTATAATGATAATATATTATTAGTGTATTAGAGTTCTCATTTTATCAGTAAGATGCAAAAACAATTAGAAGAATTTCAGTGTTATTTAGGAAGTGTGTATTGAGTTGGATTTGAAATATGTATTTTGGTGAGAAAACACAAATGTGATGAAGAAACCAATATCTGCTGTATAATTTTTAACTTTATCATCATTTTAGAGAAAAGAAATGCAGTGTATTTTCCAATATGAGAACAATTACTTCTCTTTGTATATTTTTTCAAGGTTTGGAATGAGAAGTTAGCTCATTATTTTTTCTTTTCATATGTAAACTAGCATTGGTGACAATGAAGTGATATTTTGAAGCAAGAATATAACTTTTAAAGTAGTCTTTTATTACACGTGGGCTTAGTAAATTTATCAGAGAAGACTGAAACTGAGTAAAAATTACCTCCAATATAATTCTTTCAACTGATCCTGTCAATGAAATTTGAAGATGATAAACATCTTGCCTACATTACAGAACACAGTTTACTTTTTTTCATATATTATGTGAAAAAAATGCAAATTTAAAGTAAATTTCATTAAGTCTACTAAGTAGCAATTTGTTAGACTTAACAATTAGTTAAGTATAATGCTGAGGGATTTCCCCCAAAATGGAATTGTCCAAATTATATTATTTCCAGATAAATGTCTCATGTGACATTGAATTGCTGTTTAAGGAATGTTCACTTCGTCTCTTCTCTGTACTGGAGGCAGAATACTTCATGTAACAATGCTTTTGGATGTGGCCGTGTGACTTGCTTGGCCACATGAGAGTGTAGAATTCTAAACTGTGCTTGTGCAATTTGATTTGAATTTATGGGCTCCTAAGATCTTTTCTGAGAGAAAATGCACTCTTAACAACTTCATGTTCCACTCAGCTCTAGATTGAAATTGATGATCCAGACCCCAACCCAAGTGAATGTTCAGAACCAAGTTCAGTTGATATACAGCTTACAGTAGAGCCACTAAGCCTATCCCAGCAGACCTCAGCAGATGCACAGTTTACACAAAGACCTGGGGTTCTGTTACAACATACAGAGTTTAAAGTGGTTTGTTATGTAGCATTATTGGTCCATAACTCACAAATACATATATGTCATTCTGGAATACTATTACTAAGGAACAATTGTATTTATATTATGTCTTTCTACAGTGCTACTGTTTTAAATTTTCTTAAACAATAAAGTTAAAAACCATACTTAATTGTATTGTCTTTAGACTAAATTCATAATTTTCAAATCTAATATTTTGTATTTTCCTGTTGCACACAGTACAATTGGACATAAATCTGGGTAAATACTTTTGGTAAAGAAATAAGCAATAGCAGAAATACCACAAGTAATTTTAAAATTCATTTACCATTTCTAAATAATATATTTTTAGTTTATTAATACTAAAAAAGAATACAACAGACAATACAATTCAAGACAAATTTAAGATAACATCTGTATAAAAATATAAATTACATCTGTGCAAGAATAGCAAACATTTGGAGTACCAGTTACAACCAAAAGTTTGAATCATTGCCTAATTAAGTTTTCCAAAACAAATTTGTTGACTAATACTTACAACCTTTCCTTTATAATGTGTTTCTCAATTGATTAAAGGATAAATGCATCCCATTCTATACATTTTAATTTTACTTGTTAAGAAAAAGAATGAGTTATAAAAAAGAGGATTAGAGCTTCATATGAGAAACAAGGACTCAAGCAGATTGATATTAGGCCTAAAGATACAGAGATTCTGCAAGCGAGACAAAAGAGTTCATTTCAGTTCTTCCAACTCCAAGACCCTTCTACTAATGAAATATCGATGTGGAATCTTTTATTATGAACTATCTATTTTTCAAAACTGACGTGAAATGTCATAGAATGCAGGGCTATTGAATCTCTTAACAATTTTTCCTTTTCTCTCATTTTGTGGAATGGGGTATTCAAAACTTATTTCCTCTTGAAAAGCTCTAGCAATTAGGCAACTGTCATTAAGGTAGTCCTGAGTTTTTCAATAGTTCTTTAAGAATGGTATGAAAGGCAGCTGAAGAGTGTGAAATAACTATTGTTTGAAAAACTATACCAACTTAGATAAAGAAATTACAACATTAGCTCTGATTTTTAGGGTATATCATTTTCTGCTTATGTGATACTAATGTGAATATCAGGCATAGAATGGTCACATGATATCTGTGCTATGGTTTTCTTAATGGAAAGAACTAATCAAAATGCGAAGGCAGGAATGCACAAAATAATAATGGACATACATGCTTAGAAATATATTAATATAAAGTCTCATTAGAAAGAAAAATGCACTGATTTTTGGATGAAATGGAAGTATGTGGCCGTGCTCAGCTGATAAGGTCTAATAGTTGTATTTACTGTGTGACTTGGCAATGGAATTAAATCAGTCAAAAGTTGGCACTTATGGCTAGGTACATTAATTCACACCTGTAATACAAGTTACTTGAGAGGTGCAGATTGGGAGGATTGTGGTCTAGTAGAACCCGGGCAAAAAAGTTGGTGAGACCCTACGTGCCTGTCATTACAGCTATGTGGGAATCATTAATAGGAGTATCGTGGTCTATCTAGGCAGGCCTGGGCAAAAAGCAACATCCTTTCCCCAAAACAACCACAGCAAGATGGGCTGGACGCATGGCTTAAGTGGTAGAGCACTGGCTTCACAAATTCCAGGCTGTAAACTCAACCCCCAGCACCACCAAAAAAATACAGAGTTGGCATTTTTAAAGAAACTGTGGCGAAAAGTTGATCTGAGTTCTATTCTAAGTTTTGCGATGTATTAGTGCAATAATAAGTTCTTTCTTTTTTCCTTTTTATTTTTTTTAATATCATTTTAGTTTGGCAATACTGGGTTTTGCACCCAGGGTCTTGCACTTGCTAGCCAGATGCTCTACCACTTAGCCATATACTCAACAGTTTTTACCTTAGTTTAATTTTAGGATACAGTCTCACATTTTTACATGGGACCAGCCTTGAACTGTACCCCATCTATCTTTGTCTCTGGAGCAGCTGACATTATAGCTGTGTACAAGTACATCTGTCATAAGTTATCTATCTTCTTTAAATTCTAATTCTACCTATAAAATGAGAATAATACCTGATCCTAAAGAATTGTGGTACTGATTAAATAATATGCATCTAACTTGTAATTAATTGTTATGACTATTAGTGAATTCTAGGTCATGTTGCTGTCAGTGTTTTGTACTGGGAAAACCAAAATAAAAGTTGTAGTCTTGTGGAGCAAAAGCAGGGAATTAGGTAATTTTATAGAGTTGAAGATGCTCTAAAAGCCTAAGCAGGAGAGGGTGCAATAAAATCACAAAGAAGACACAATCCAAACAAAGTGGTGAAAAAAGGCTTTTAGAATAAATAAAAGGATGCGTGAGTGTTGGGAAATAAAATTGCTCGTAGTCTGGCATGTACATTAAGTACTGAACTGAAAAATAATTACGTTCATACTATGTGTAAATATACAATTGAATAATGCTTTATCTGCAGCAAAATTTATTTTACTTAAAATAGTTGTTGGAAGAAATTCATCATTGTTGGGGAAAACAATTTTATACTATAAAAAAGATAAGAATACAATATTATCAGAATTTTGATACATGAATTATTTAAATTTTTTGTGCAGTTTTACTGCTATTAAGTTTTTAAATTATAATGAACAGTGAAAAAGATTTCATCTTGAAAAAAATGTTGATTTAAAATGTATTCATACACACAAAACATATAGCTCAGGTCAGTTTTCAAAAGGAAATTTCCATTATTTTTCCAGATTTAAAAAAAATTAGCCTAAAATAGTTATTTA
The DNA here is from genome assembly GCF_047511655.1 of Castor canadensis. NCBI lineage: Eukaryota > Metazoa > Chordata > Mammalia > Rodentia > Castoridae > Castor > Castor canadensis. The sequence goes on from NC_133393.1 coordinate 124,873,452, forward strand.
ACCTTATTTTGCTTATAATTACAATTATGTCATTATCTTCTAAATGTATTTGGTATGAACTATGCTTTTATTTACTCTGAGATTCATTTAACAAATACTCTTTAATGAAAACATAAGGAAACTTGCAGTAAAAGTCTAAATTGGTATTCTACAGTATATGATTTGTATCACTTCTCAATTACACCTGAGGTTTGTTAATGCTGCTGTTTGTGTTGGAAGCAACACAGGACACCCTGTAGTCCAAACCCATCATTTTAGAGATAAATTAAAATTGGAGAGATGGAACAGTTTTCTCAATAAAACAGTAACAAACTTGAGACTGAAACACATTCCATAATATCTGCTGAAGGGAGAACATATGAATAAAAATAATATAATCAAATAATTAACTCATTTCCCTCCAGAGGAATAACTGTCATTCACGTGCATAGGCCATTTCTCCCTTTGCCCTGAAAACAAGTGACTTTTATTCTTGTGGCAGCACCCGCAGCCTCAGCGTTCCAATCGCTGCTCCTCCATGGATGGGAGCGCTGCTCTTCCTTGAGGTGTGAAGAGTGACTTTGACTGTCATGGTGATTAGTCGCAGGCATTTAGCTTTCAGGTGTTAGGAGACAGTCCTGCTCTATAAAGGATTTCTTCATCTAAAATATCAACCTTGCCAACTGGAAATACTGGCTTAACTAATCCTGGCAAACGTGTCCCAATTTGCCAGGAATTAGTGTAGGGACAAGCGTGTTTCTCTGTTTAAACCAATAAAACATGAAATGAAGTCCATTACGGACTTCAGTGGCATTTCCTTCTCGGCTGAAAAAGAAGGTCCACAGAGAAAGCTTATCTTTGCTCCTGCTGTCTGCCTTACTGCTTTGTGCACTGTCCTCAAAGGTCTCAGTAGCTGTGCTGAGCAGCCCCCATGTGGTACTGAGGTCATTAACATAGTACAGAAAGGAACAGGGTAGCAAAGGATGGAAGGGTTACTGAATCAGCTTGGGGAATGAGCAGCTCCATAATTATCAATTAATAGACAACACACAGTCATGTGGGCTAAATAATGTCCAGCAAGATATCTGTCATTTGTTTTTCATGGCATGCTAACTGATATAATGGGTATCTTGGATAAATCTGGTAATTAGAAATAAGATATGTTTTTAGTTATCATTAAACCATTTTACATTAATGTTTGTTTTAAAGGAGTTAAATGGTCCATTGATATTAGTCTAATGAACATTTTCATCACACTTAAATATTATAAAAATCCTTTTCAATTGTATAATTTTTGGAGGGCTGTTTTTTGCAAAGGGCAAAAAAGTAAATTATGTCATTATTTAAATACTGTGTCAGGAGCACTTTCTTCTGCTCCTCACTATTGTCAGAAACTATGGGTGTAAGAACATTTCAAAAAAAGAAAGGAAATATGTATTCTTTGAATGACAAATAGAGGCAATAAATACATTAATACCATTTGTAAGGTTAAAAAAATGTAGTATAATTCATAGCTGCCAGAAAGCAGGCAATACTGCTAATTTAGATGACAAAGGTTTGTGATTTCAGCCTCAACCAGTTTCTCTCCCTATGTTGATACATGCTCCTAAATTTTAGAATTAGAAAAAGAAGTGATCATTCTTTGTACTATTTTATATAGAGGATTTGGCTTATTTAAAATATTTTATCACTATGATATAGTTTATAGTTCACTTATCTTTCTGATCTCTGTAAGCATTTGTATGGAAAAAAACCATTTTCATAGCAAATCCACTGCACAGTCAGCACATTTTTAAATCATGATTTTACATAAGCAAAGAATATGGAAATTACACTATACATCTAAGAATTGTGTACCACCCAACCAATAAGAGAGAACTGAGCTAAAGTAAATGTTAGATTGCATGTTTCAAAGTTATATCTAGCAAATTCCTGCTTTGTTATGCATCATAAACCAATGTAGGTGTTTGATCTGCATCTTGAACTCTTTCATTTTAAAAGTGCAATGGCCTTTTGAGTTTATAATTCAGTGCACAATAACTATAATATCATAATAAGTTCTTGATTTTCCCTCCTGTGACATCCATAACAGAGTTTTAAGTCTGTGTCTTTCCAATGCAGACCCATCTGGTTTTGTGTGTGCCTGTTATGGTTGTGGAGTGTGCTAGCAATATGTCTCAGGGCTCCACAAAAAAATTAAACTGGTATCATGAGTTAACAAAGATGTTACTGAATACGAACAAATTCAGTCTTATAACTTTATATTTAAAAATTAGACATTTAATATTTGCAGTTTCCTCTCTACTGATTTTTTATGTCCACAATAAAAAAGTACAATAATGACTGAGCATGGTGGTGTACTTTACAATTCCAGCTATTCATGAGGTAGAGCTCAGGTGGATTGCAATTTGAGCCAATGGACAAAATGTCAGTGAGATCCCATCTCAACCAAAAACCTGCATGTGGTAGTACACACCTGTAATCCTAGCTCCTGGAGGCATAGGTATGAGGATTACATTCTGAAGCCAGGCCGGGGGAAAAATGGAAGACCCTATCCAAAGACATAGCTAAAGCAAAAGGGCTGGGGCATGACTCAGGTGGTAGAAAACCTGCCTAACAAGTACAAGCCCTAGTTTCAAACACCAGTACTGCCAAAATAATGTACAATAATTCTTATGAAGTTATGTTTGTTTATGTTGTCAGTATTTCTCCTCTGTTAATTTTTGCTCTAAATAATAACTAGCATTCAACAATATTTTAGTTTCTTTAAAGCCATAAAGCAAAATTAAGAGGTGCATAGACTTTTATCCATCTCATGGACCCCAAATCTAGATGTATGTCAGGCTCATTTAGGATATATTTTGAAATTCTTGGAGGCAGGTATAGTAGTGCATGCCTATAATCTCAGCACTCAGAAGGTAAAGGCAGGAGGATGGCAAGTTCAAGGCCAGTCTGGGCTGGATAGTGAGACCCTTTCTCAACAAAAACCTAAATATGTAAATATATAAATAATAACATGAAGTAATAAAATGGAAATAGTATGCCCAGGCTCTATTCCAAAAACTTTAGTCTATTGTTCTGGAGTGAATGATGTCTCTGAATACTTTTTAAAGGCATTCCAAGTGATCCTTGTGTATTGCCAAATTATCCCATTATAATAAATAAATGCTTAGAATCAAGCAATTTTGTGCACTTAGGAGATTATCAAATTTCACATATCATGAAAGACTGCACTTTCTTATTCCATCTCTGGGCCAAAGGACATTGTCGCATTGGCTAACAGCAGAGAATTAATGTTACTTTCAATTATCTGGATGGCTAAGCATCATTGGCCACTCACACTTCTACTGGAAGAATTTTACAGGTTTTAAGCATCTTTTCCTGAAAAAAATAATGCACAAATATAGGGAGAGGGAAGGGTAGAATATAGATGTAGTGCCACTATGTATTTTACTTTTACTTTTATGCAAGTAATTACCCTTTTAGGGTAAATGAAATAAAAAATAAGTGCCCTATCCATGGCCCCTATTTATGGTGGCCATGACTGTTAGAATAAAAAAAGCTCTGTGGCACTGTGTTCAGGTGATTTTCAAAAAATAACTTTTGCTACATCTTTTGTGTCATCTCTGCCTTGTCTTCCCATTTGCTTTGTGTGTTTGTTGAGACAGGGTCTTGCTATGTCACTCAGGCTAGCCTCCAACAACTGTCCTACCTCAGCCTCCTTAGGCTAGGATTATAGGCCTGTGCCACTCAGGACACTGGACTGTGTCTGGACTCCCTTCCCTGTTTTAATGTAGACATTCCTTAGAAGGCACCCACCAGCCTTCTCTAATGAAGCATTTTCCAACGTGTAGTTGGAAAACCACTTGTACTCAAACTACCTAGACTTACTCATTTCAAAACCTTACTGAGACCCAGTATGATTTTCAAGGACGGTTGCCTGTAATTTTAGTACTATATTGATTTGTATAACCATTCACATTTGAAACCATGAATTGTCTTATAGCACTTGTCATGCAATTTGTGCTTAAAAACAACAGAAATTTATTTTCTTACAGTTGTGGGGGCCAGAAGTTTAAAATCAGTGTCACTATGCTGAAAACAGTACAACAGAGGTATTAGAAGCGAACTCATTTCCTGCTTCCTTCAGCTCCTGGTGCTGACAGTGTTTCTTGATTTGTGGACATACTGGTCTTTTTTGTCCCTACAGTACATTGCCTCTTCCATTTCTGTCCAGGTCAAATCTCCTTCTGCCTGTCTTTTATGTAACTTGTGGATGCATAAAGCACCTACTTGCAAAATTCAGGAAAATCTCAGAATCCTTAATTACAAAATTCTGTCACTTTTTAATTTTAAACACAATTTCTCTACCTAAAGTAGTATTTGTGCATCCAGAGATTACGACATGACAGTTTTGAGGGGCGTTTCCCAACCTAAGTGATTTGGGCAAGTGATTATTGCTACAATAATCACTTCTCCTTTTATTTCATATTTGTAGTATTTTCACCAAATGAAGACAGTATCATTCAATTTCCCTTACTCACAACTGAAGACAGATGACAAAGGTGTGATTAACATGATATTTTGAGCCATGCCATTAGAGGAAAGAGTTGTAAAATCCTTTTCTTCCTGCTCATTGGTTGAAATGCTGATTTGGTGATGAGCAGGGTTGAAATGAGCAAAACAGACAAGTCCCCAGGGATGGCAGAAGAAAAACAGGGAAGCATCAGCTTCTGGCACCTTCTTTGAACACAGCATCAAAATTTGAACAAAAACATGAGATGGCAGCATCACGTTATATATTTTAGTTTTCTATAGATTTTCGTAATGGGTATTTCAAGTAATCAGATGTTTTCAGATATAGCAGGGAACTGAGTAAAGTTAGCGATGGAATCTAGGCACCCTTTATGGTGAGCAGAAAATTGTATGCCAAGTCACAGTAATGCCATTGGGGTCAAAGTGGAATCTCTCCTAAGCCACATAGGCTGCATGTCTTCTAAGTAATTTTACTTTTCAGGGTTTCAGGTATTTATCTACAGCTGGTTATGTTGGTATTTGGAGTATTTACCACGCAACCTTGAGTAGGGTGAGCCCACTGACAGCAAACATTACTGTTCTTCCTACTTTTTCTTCTCCCTCCTTGCATCAGCAAACTAGGAAAGATTTGTCAAAGAGAAGCTGCCTGTCAGTGTGCCCAGATTTAACAGGAACTGACCACATTTAAAAAATAACTTTTAATTTATGCTTGAAATATTTCAATAATAGTGTTTACATGGGTAATTTAGATATATTTTGAACTCACTGATTTTGCAGTATTTTTGGAATATAAAAATCGGTTTGTATCAACTTTTAAAGGTCCTGTACTTATCAGCTTTGTTCTATACAGAGTAGATCATATATATATGTACATATATCTGTTATAGTTGCTCATTGGGTCCTCAAATGCTTTTAAATGTCTTAATGCTAGTAAAACAAAGTCCTGGAATAACATAACACATGATTTAAACACTGACAAAAAAAGTCAAAGGATGTGTTAATGTTACCATGCTGCACTTGTTACATAATGAAAAATCAGGCAAACCAAACATTTGCCTCTTTAAAATTGTACCAAATTAGAGAGAAACAAAATATATTCTTATAGCCAGTTTATAGCTTGTGTTTATTCACTTTTATTCTTATAACTTTTTTCTTTTTTTTGGCAGCACTAGGGTTTGAATTCAAGGCTCCTCACTCATTGGGCAGGTGCTCCTACCATATGCACCATGCTTCCACTCCTATGCTTAACTTCTAGGGTAAGTTTCCAGTTCTGTTTGATGAGAGAAAAGTAAAAAGAGTCTTCATTTCATTCCTAGTGGAATATTTATAGATTCCAGAATTATGATAGCAATGACAGCCCTCTGAAAAAATGTCTTTTGAATATAAAAACTTTAAAATTTTGTAACCAATAAGCACATTTCATCGTTTGCATATATGAAACATGAAAAACAGTTAAAATTACTCATACTAAAAATAAACCTAAAGTATAAAAGCAACCTGGAAGAGTTCTAAAAATAAATTTGATACTTTAGCATTTATGTAAGAATTTGCAAACATGTAAATGGCTATTGAACACTTGAAAACATCATTCTCATAAAATCGCATTTCCTGCACTGATACTTAATGGCATATCATTTTGACTATTAATGTTGAAGGATCTTTATCCTTTGAGAGTGTACTTTGCTTTTGGTTAAAATCTGGTTAAAACCTTGAGTAAACAGAATACTGCTTTTTTCAGTTGGAAAAAAGACTAAGGTTGAGGGAATAAATACTCCACTGTGTATTCTCAAATAAACACCATGATTAGGCTTGGCTCAGTTGACTCATTCTTGTAATCCAGCTACTTGGGAGACAGAGCTTGTGAAGACCATGTCAAGAAGTTCACAAGACCCATCTCAACCAGTGGCTGGATACAGTGGTGTGGGCCTGTCATGCTAGCTTCCTGGGGAAGCACAAATAGGAGAATCACAGTCTAGGCCTACCAGGACATAAAGCCAGACCTTAACTCAAAAATAATCAACACCAAAAGGGCTTGGGGTATGGCTTAAGTAGAAGAGCATCTGCCTAGCAAGCACAAGGTCCTGAGTTCAAAACCCCAATACTACCAAAAATATGTTTAGATTGATGGTAGAAAAATTGTGATATTATCATATTTAGTTTTGTTCCAGATAGATAGATAGACAGACAGAGAGCTAGATAGAAAAATAGATAATAGATAGATGATAGATAGTTGTTCATTTCGTCTCGATATTCTCCTTCAATGATTTTGCAAGAATTTCCAACACTAATCAGCTCACCATAGTACCTAACAAAGAGTAAAAATTTATTGATTTATAGGCTAACTTTTAAACTTAATTTTATAAGTGTTTTTAAGGTAAATCTACAATAATTTTCTTAAGAGTTTCGAGTAATTGTAGCATTACTGATGGAGTTTCTTTCTTTAAAGGTGATTTTGAATTTTAAACACAGTGAAGTAAAAAAAAAAAAGAATTAAAATTGGTTGAGTACTCCCAGGGCATTCTGAACTTGTGACCATGTAAATAACTTGCCTAATTTCATACAAGCCATGAAAGAATAAACTTTGAATTTACCACTTCTGATTCAATGCATTATTTATATTGCACCATTACTGTTATGGCATCTTTATTTAAAACTGCAATCTGCTTTTACCTACTTTCATCAATAACACTTGGACAAATGAATGGAAAGGCTTTCCCTCCACCTACCATTTCTGCAACACATTTGGACTGAGGAAAAACACACACAAATCTTCTGATAGCCCTCTTTGTCCTTATAAAAAGCAAATAATCAAAGGGAATTTTCCCAGGGAAAAGGTAGAGTATTCTCTAAGGTCACAGAAATTTGGACTATAAAGAAGGCATAATTTTGTACAATGGAATTGTGCCCAAACATGCAATGCAGGGAGCAGATGTCCTTTTCCTGATTTTTGTTTAAATTCAATGCCTATTTAGGAACATAGGACCACTTGAAATTTTGAAATTTACCATGTTTTAGATAGAGGGATAAAGGAAATGAGATACAAATAATTTTTAAATACTATTTTGTATTGTATTTTTTTGTGAAAGTAAAAGAAAAAAGTAAAAAAAACCACCATATTGTCCTCTGGTGTCATGAATTATCTTTTTATTGCTAAACAAATCAAGACAGACTCACAATTGAGAGACGTTTCCATATTTGGTTGATGTGAAAGCAATTGTGCAGCCAGAGCAGAATCTCAAAAAATGTATTAAATTTGTTGAGATAACAAAACAATTAAGCAATGTGATTTGGTAAAATATCTTGAATTATACATATGTGATAGTTAGAAAATCAAATGTTTTCAGAGAGAATAATGAATACTTTAAAACTTCATAGTATCATGAATGTGATTCATATTATGACAAAAATGATGTTATAAATAAAATAATATAAATAAAGACACATCTGCTCTTTTAGTTTAAATAGAGGCCCACAAATATATAAGGTTCTCACCTTGGGCTGTGCAAATGTTACTTTTTAAGGGAAGAATCTTTGCATATGTGGTTAAGGATCTTGGGACAGAGAATTTATCTTTGGTTATGAAGGAGGATCCTTAATGTCTTCTTTATAAAAGACTTTAATGTCCTTATAAGAGAGAGGCAGAGGAAAATCACATAAATAGAAATGAAAAAGGCAATGTGACCATGGCGGCAGAAATTGGAATAATGGGGCCATAAGTGCCTGTGGCCACCAGAGCCTGGAAGAGTAGGGAATGCATTTCTCCCAGAGCCCATGGGAGTGAAACCTTATTGATACTTGCATTTTGGCCCAGTGATTGACTGAACTTCCAAAATTAGTTTATGTCATTTTAGCTACCCAGTTTGTGGTAATCTGTTACAGCAGCATCATATTAAGTAAAAAAAAAAAGAATAAGAAGGAAAAGAAAAAGCTTTGATGTAAAAAAATTATTTAAAGGAAGTTTACCTAAAGAACATAAGAGTGAATAAGTTTTCAAGTGCATTTACAAGTCAAATGATATCTCTTTTTGTATCAGATGAGAAAAACAAATTAAGTTCAGTAACAAACATACCGCATAGCTAAAAACGAGAGCACATTAATTATTTTATATGATTGGACTTCCTCAGATCTTTCAGTGAGAAAGATATTAAATTTAATTTTCCTTTAAAGTCAGATATTATATTTCTCAGTTATAAAGGAGTGAAATCACGTAAAATAAAAGAAGAAAAAAAGAAAATGAAACTTTTTGGGAAACTTGAAAGATTACTCAAAATGCTTTCATCAATAAGATTAAAATATTTAAAATCTAACAGTAAAATTAAATTTTCTATTTCTATAAATTAATGTTATTAATTAGTAACAAGAAATATAGAAAAAATGGTAAAGTTCCCCACAGATTAGGCATTCTCTTTAAAAATCTCTACAGAGTTATACTTTTTCATTGAAGGACTGAAAGCATTCTTTTGGTTTCATATATTTTATTCATATCCTTCCATTTTTATTTAGCTTTCAGGAAAATGAAACTGAATTCCAATTACTTTAATTATTTTTTTCCTCTGCTATATAAAGCAAAGTGAAAAGAAGATAGGCTATAGCAAGATTGCTTCTTGTCATTTTTTAAAAAATTTATATTCTTCCTATTGCTTTTATTTTATCTTTTAATTTGTGGTACTCACAAAAAAAAGTAATAGGAAAATGAAGAAATGTACATTTCCCTAGTCCTGATGATTTAGACAGAATAGATTGATTTCTTAAAAAACACAAACTACTACAATTCATGCAAAAGGTAATGGATAATTTGAATTCCCTTATACAAATTAAGGAGATTAAATTCATTATTATTACATTCCTCCCTCCCAAAAAATGTCCAGGAGTAGATGATTCTATTAAATATTTAAAGAAAGTTTCTAACGTTTCTAAACAATGTCTTCTAAAAAACAAAAAAAGGGTGAAACACTTCTCAATTTATTTTTGAAATTACTATTCCCATGATTATAAAATCAAGCAAAGATAATATTTTAAAGATAGAATGTCTTGTAAATATAGATATAAGTAATATTTAATAAAACATTTGAAAATAGAATCCAATATGTAAAAGAATTCTATGCCACAGCCAAATTGTGAACAAAATGAGGTTTACAACATGGATCCAAGCCTGGTTCAAATGATTAGTGTAATCCTACATATAAGTAAAATGAAAAGAAATATACATGTAAATAAAATGTACATATAAAGAATAAAAACATGTAAAGAAGAAAAAACACAATCATATCTATTGAAGCAGTAAAAGCATGTAACAATATTTAATATACATTCATGGAAAAAAGCAGTTAGGAAAATAGAAATAGAAGGAAGATTTCTGAACGTGATAAAGAATTTCTATACATATTTAAGAATAGAGGTAGCATTATATTGATTGTTGAAAGATGCAATGCTTTATACCATCAGAAAAGAGTATGTACCTACACACATATCTCTTACTCCAGATAAAGCTGGAAGTCCAGCCAATGCATAAAAGACAATAAATTCCAAAAGAAATAAATTTGTTCCTGTTTGTATATGGCATTATTATCTATGAACAAAATCCTGAGGAATCTAAAGTAGAAGTAATAAGTAAATCCAAAATAATCACATGATACAAGAAAAATATATAAAAATCAATTGTGTATTTATATATCAATAATGAACCAAAATTTAAAGTTCATTAGCACTTAGAATTGCACATAAAAAGTTCATAGATGTAGATATAACAAGACATGTATAGGACTTACATGTTGAAAACTATACAACACTGGCAAAATTTTTTAAAAAAATCTAAAAATGTTCTGTGTTTATGGATTGAGTAGCTCAATGTAGTAAATATGTCAGTTTTTCAAAAAATCATATACAAGTTTGATGCAAGTCCTATTAAAATCATTGACATCATTATAAAATTGCTATAAAAAGAATAGGAAAACAAAAAAAGTTTTAGAAGAGAATAATCAAATGAGCAGAATTATGCTGATTTTAAGACTTAATATATAACTCCGGTAACCAAAGTGTATGGTATTTGTGGAGGGATACACATAATCTGATGGAACAGAAGAGAGCTCAGATATAAACCTACACAGTGTGAAAAGGTGCCATATGGAAATGGAGATACTTATGTCAAACCCTAACAAAATTGAGCCAAGTCCCATAAGCAGGTCCCTCATGCACATTTGCCAGAAAAGAAGCACTATCACAGGAGACTTTACCAAACTATAACTTTACACAATGCCATCTCAATCTTGTACCAAGATCACTTCTACATAATGTCTGCCCAGCAACTATTCCAATAATGGACAGGTGTTACCACTTATTTTTAATTCTTTTAAACAAGGATAATTGTTTTGAAATTACTGATGTCATCTTCCTCATTTTCACTTTAAAAGCCCTTGCCTTCCTTTGCCTCTCTGGACCCACACACATTCTGCCATAACATGGGAAGTCTGAAATTGTAATTCCTTGGTATATATGAATAAAATTCTTTAATTTGGCTTGGTTTTTTGGTGGCTGGTCTCTCTGTCACTCATTTTAGGTTGGTAATAGATATAACTTATTGATTTATGACATATATATTTGTCTAAGAAATTTAATGGAGGAAGGATTGCTTTTCAACAAATGGCTTTTCAACAACTGGGCATACATAAGCAAAAAATATTAACTTTGACATGTCTTCCAACTTAAAATTTAGTCCTAAATAACTTATAGACTTAAATGCATAACATGAAACATGTGAAAATACTTGGCATCTAGGGCTTATCAAAAGTGCTTAAATGTGACACCAAAAGAATTATTCATAAAGGAAAAAATAGGAAAGTTTGATTTCATCAAAAATGAAAACTTTTGCTCTGTGAAATATCCTATCTAATAAAATGTAAGATGAGTTCCTATTTGGGAGAAAATACTTGCAAACCATCTATGTTACAAAAAGTTAGTATCTAAAATTTATAAAGAGCTTTCAAATCTCAGCAGTAGAAAAGCCAACAGTAAAACATGGGCTAAAGACAAGCAGAGATATTTTACTAAAGATTATGTACAAATAACAAATAAGCACATAAAAAATTGTTCCACATCACTAGCAATTAGGAAAACACAAATGAAATCACTACGCACCTATAACAATGATTAAAAAAACCCAAACCTAACAATACCAAATTCTGGTGAGAATGCAGGAAAAACAGTTCATTCATGTATTGTTGTTAAGAATGTAAAATGGCCTACCACACTGGAAATCAGTTTTGCATATCTAGCTAGCTAGCTATCATCTATCTATCTATCATCTATTTATTTATTTGATAATATTAGGGCTTATACTTTGGACTTCATGCTTACCTGGCAGGTGTTCTACCACGTGAGCCACAGCCCCTAATCTGGGCATTTCTTTAAAAATTATGCACAACCATCGTATAATCAGTACTTACACTTTATAAAGCAAAAACTTAGTTTTTTTCTCCCTACTCACTCAACACAGAGCATTTCTGTGACTAAGTGTGTGAGAGCTTTTCCTTCACACATCAAATACTTTTCCTGGGGTTGGGCTCTACCTCCCTCCCAGGACTTGAATGTGTTCACCAACTTGGAAATTCATCAAACCATAGGTACAATGAACTATTGAACAAACCAGTGATAACTTGTTGAATCACCAGGAAGTTAATTATGAGTGACAAACCCAATTTCCAAAGGTTACCTAGTGTATTATGCAACTTACATAACATTCTTGAAATTACAAAAATCCTGGAAATAAGAGTTGACTAATGATTACCAGAAGTTAAGGAGAAATAATGAGAAGAAAGTGGATGTGGTCATAGCAGGGTAACCTGAGAGATTCTGACAGACTTGGAAATGTTCTGTATCTTGACTGTATCAATGTTCACATTCTGGTTGTGATATTGGGCTATGGTTTGGCAAGATGATAACGTTGAGAGAACCATATGTAATACGTGATACCTCTCTTACTGTCTCAACTTCATGTGACTTTATAATCTCAAAATTTAAAAAACTTAAAAATTGCATGAGAGGTTGATATTGAATAAAAAGGACATAAGAGTCTTTGAAAAGTCTTTTTTACAGAACTATTGATTATAGTATTCTAAGAGTGAATGGGGAAAATGATAACTAAAAACCTATCCAAAGAAGTTCTCTTGAGATCAGTAAAATATTAAACACATGGATGTATATCTGAACCCAATCTACTATGGGACTCATAATAGTCACTTATTAAGTGTGAATTAGCTACCATAACCATATTTTTCCTTTTTTATTATCATATTATTGTTGTACTGGGAGTATACTATGACATTGCAAAAGTTCTTATGATATATCATATTTGAATTTATCACATCCATTATTCTTCTTTATCTCCCTTATCCCATAAAGAAGAATGAAATTTTATCATTTGTAGGTAAATGGACAGAACTCTAGAATATCATCTTAAGTATCAACTCAAAGTTTTGAAGACCTTAATAGGAGACCTGAAACTTTGAAGCTAGTACAGGAAAGAGGAGGGAATATACTGGAATTAATAAGTACAGGCAGTGACTTCCTAACTAGAACTCAAATGGCTCAGTAACTAACAGACAGGATTAACAAATGGGATTACATGAAATTAAAAAGCTTCTGGACAGCAATAGAAATGGTCACCAAATTGAAGAGGCTGCCCACAGAATGGGAGAAAATCTTTGCCAGCTTTACATTTGACAAGGAATTAATAACCAGAATATACAAGGAGCTCAAAAACTAAACTCCCCAAGAAATCAATAACCCAGTAAAGAAATGGGCAAAGGAACTGAACAGAACTTTTTCAAAGGAAGAAGTCCAAATGGCTAAAAAACATGAGGAAGTGCACAACATCCCTGGCCATAAAGGGAATATAAATCAAAAAGCAAGGTAAAATTCCACCTCACTCCTTTTAGAATGGCTACCATCAAGAATGCAGCTGGGCACTGGTGACTCACGTCTATAAGCCTAGTTATGAGGGAGACAGAGATCAGGAGGACTGTGGTTCAAAGTCAGCCCAGGCAAATAGCTCACAAGACCCTATCTGGAAAAAAAAATTACAAAAATAGGCCAGGTAAAGTGTCTCAAGATCAAGGCCCTGAGTTCAAACCCCAGTACCACACATACACACACACACACTTCAAAGTCAGCCAAGCAAATAGCTTACAAGACCCTATCTGGAAAAAAAAATTACAAAAATAGGCCAGGTAAAGTGTCTCAAGATCAAGGCCCTGAGTTCAAACCCCAGTACCACACATACACATACACACACACACACACAAATGCAAACCACAAATGTTGGCAAGGATGTGGGCAAAATGGAACCCTCATAAACTTTTGGTGGGAATGTAAATTAGTACAACCACTATTGAAAACAATATGGAAGCTTCTCAAAAAACTAAAGTTAGAACTGCCATATGATACAGCCACTCCACTACTTGAGATACACCCAAAGGAATGTAAGTCAGATTACAATAAAGACTCTGCACACCAATGTTTGTTGCAGCATTATTCACAATCACTAAGCTATGGAAACAGCCAAGATGCCCCACTACTGATGAATGGATTAAGAAAATGTGGTATTTATATAAAATGGAACTTCATCCAGCCACAAAGAATAAAATTTTGTTTATTGCAGGTAAATGGACAGAATTGGAGAATATCATCTTAGGTGAAGTTACTTAGGTTCAGAAGGCCAAAAGCCATAAATTTCTCATATGTGGAATATAGACTTAATACAAATACAGCAATATTATGAAAAACAGGTTATGCTAAGGGGAGGTCATATATGAGAAGGGGAGGGTAAAAGAAGGAAGTTAAGAAGGTGAATATAGTTGATGTACTCTCTTTACAAGAATGAATGTAAAATTTTTAAACATGTTGAAATCATAAGAAAGGGACTAAGAATACAAAGGAGAAAAAAGAGGAGATGAAACAATTTAGGTTATAATACATATATACATGGAAATGTCACAAAGAAATTCCCTGTGTATCAATCTCAATCAAACAAAAATACATTTTTATAAATTTTAATGAGATTTATTCTTAACAAACTAAAAGTTCTGAACTATTATTATGATTTTGTAAAACTCATTAATCATAGCAGACTTTTGACATTTTGTTGTAGTTTAATGGTGAACATGAGCTCAAAGTTTAATTTTGCAAATGAACATCACATAGTTTTATTAGATATAAAATAAAATTATTTCAGCATGATGCAAGATTAGGAGAAAGTGCTATATGTATTTGAATAAAAGTAATTGTCTTTTCTTTGTTTATAAAGTTTTCAACTTTCAAATATTTCTTAATAGTGCTGTTATCTGTAAGAAAATAAGTTATATTTTAAATTTGGTCTTAAAGACCAAATTTAATTCTCATTTATTTAATTTTGTGCCTTAAATATATATAATAGAAACAATTATTTTTATTAATGATATTCTCATCAGACACATAACCAAGCATCTTTGGTATTGTAATTTCTGGCATTGTATACCAAATTATTAAAGAAGATACCATGGAAGATTGTACTTCTTGGAAGCTAAAGGATAACCAAAGGATGTAATGACGAAGATTATGTCACACATGTTTTTTCTTATTTTCTTATTCAAAAGACAATTTCATGAGACTGTTGAGTTTGCAGAATTTAATATTTATGAGAAAGGAAAGAAAGTTTGCATGAAGTTTTTATTTGCTTAAAAATCCATCCCCTATTGTGGTTTAGTAGTATTAATGTCATTTTAAAGTGGAGGTTACTAAAGTTGAATATTACTTTTTTTTAGTTTAATCAGTTTGCTGTTTGGTTCAAGAATCCCTTAGGTGCAATTTTATTCACAGTCATAAAACTGTTTATCCTGTATAAATTTGTGAATAAATCACAGTCCCCACTACAATGTAAGGTCCAGTTATTAAACTCTTGTTAAAAAGAATGTTTTTCCAAGAAGAGGAAGACATATTGTAGCCTTATGTTAGCCATAAGGTTTAAACTGAACACAGAAATTTATAGCTGCTTTTTCTTTTGGATGCACAGTCTAGTCAAGCATTAAATGTATAGTTAACAGATACCCAATAGTCACAAGAGTGTTGACAACTTAAATTACTTAGTTATAATGAAGACAAATAGCAATCTAAACATGGGCATAAATTATACTCTGTAACTCTAACATTGTTGCCAGGCAACTGTTCTGGACAGATTAAAAACACTTTTTATGATTTGGTTGTGTCAGGACACACACACACACACACACACACACTTGTAGGAATGATCAAAGCCCAAGACTCTTGTGGGTTTTTTTTCCTCTTTTCTCCTTTTATTTTATCATTTTTTATATTTACTTACATGTGTATACATTGTGCTATATTGTTTTTGCTACTTTGGGACAAAGATAGCTATACAGAGATATTCTTAGCATTGCTTCCATGCACTTGTGTATTGCAGCCCACATTGGTTCATTTCTACCAGACCTCTTTGCTACTTCTTGATCCCCTTTCCAAAGTGTCCTCAGCCAATTTAAGATTACTTTATTTGCTTCTCAACAGGGAGCACATCAACCACATTAAAATTTTAGGTATCCTTTCCTTTCCCTATTTCTCCTGTGCATGTTGTCCCCTTAGTGTGTGACCCATGTCCAATGACATTACTGCATTTGTTTTGGGTCTATAATCTACATATGAGGGAGAACACATGATTTTTGCCCTTCTGAGCCTGACTAACTTCGCTTAAGATGATGTTGTCCAGTTCCATCCATTTACTTGCGAATGGCAAAATTTCATTCTTTGTGACTGAGTAAAATTCCATTGTGTATAAATACCACGTTTTCTTGATCCAGTCATCATTTGTGGGCCATCTTTGCTGTTTCCATAGAGTGGCTATTGTAAATAGTGCTACGATAAACATGGGTGTACAGATGCTTTTGTAATAACTTGAGTAGTATTCCTTCAGGTATATCCGTAGGAGTGGTATTGCTGGATCATACTGCAGATCTATGTTTAGTTTTTTAAGAAACCTCCATATCATTTGCCAAAGTGGTTGTACAAGCTTACATTCCCACAAGCAGTGTATGTGGATACATTTTCCCTCACATCCTTGCCAGCATTTGTTTTTGTTGTTCTTGATGATACCTCTTGTGTTTTTGAAAATAGTGTTACTATAACATGTACTTGAATATGCACATGGATTACATCAAAACAAAATCATTTTGTTGTATGCTTCATTGTGTAAATTTTTAATAAAAATTTGACCTATCATGGGCTTTCAGTCATTCACAGTATCTTTAAGGAATAAAGCCATCTGTTTTCTGAGATGAGAGAAGTGTTCTTAGGGTAGTCATATAACCATTTAAAGTGATTTTTATGAAGGGAAAATCAGCTAGAACAAATGAAATAACTTTCTTCTCATTCATATAATTGGAACAAATTTGCACAACACAGTAAGAGTGTACACATATCTTCTTGCATTTGGAGAACTTTAAACTTTTCTTGTGTTTAATTTTATATTAGAGCTTTATTTTTTCATTTCTGATATATTTCTAATAGATAGCTTCTTTGAAAACCATATATATAATATATTACTGAATTGATATAAATATCAGATTATATCAATTTTAGTATTCAGGGATATATAAAAGTAAATTTTATGTCTGTGTCTCAGTAACACAAGCTTTCCACAATTTTTTTTTCATTTTTCCTCCTTAAAGAAACAAATGGATTCATCTCATTCTTTATTTTGTTATTCAAATTGAGAGATAAAACTTCAATCCTCATCTGTCCAGAAGAAAACATCCATCCATTCCCTTGGTTATTTTTGTGTCCTCTCAGTCATATATAACTTTTTGTTTGTTTGTTTCAAAATTACTTTCAGAATGGTTTGCATTTGTCAGGATTTAGTAATTATTTCTTTAAAAATAAAGGACATATCCTTTC
Source organism: Castor canadensis (assembly GCF_047511655.1). Classification (NCBI taxonomy): domain Eukaryota; kingdom Metazoa; phylum Chordata; class Mammalia; order Rodentia; family Castoridae; genus Castor; species Castor canadensis. The sequence goes on from NC_133393.1 coordinate 124,890,903, forward strand.
TATGTATTTTACTGTGATGCTCTCAAAAAAGTTTACTGACTGAGTTTTAGCAGTGTAGTAGGAAAAGAGGGAATGGGTAATAAATAGAAACACATCTAAAAAACCAAGTGATTTAAGAGAGATAATAATATTCCACATTACACTGCTTTGTAACTAACTCAACTTCCATAGCATTCATTTTATTAAGTTGCTTTACCTCAGGAAAGCAGGTACTGCAAATATTAAAGTAATTTATTAATTTATTCATTGACCCAAACAAGTTTTTTTTTTCAAATAAATACTATGTTGTTGGAATTATGCTAGGTGTTGGAAATAATATCCACAATAGTATTCCATGATCAAATAAACTAAATAATCCAGAGCCAGAAGAGCAATAGTGGTAATGCAGACTGGCACTCATAGAATCTGTGATATATTCCAGGTATGAAAGGACATTATAAGCTTGTATAATTTCATATCTATAACACCCTTTAAAAGCATGTTAGATTATTATTTATCCTAACTTATAGAAAAGGAAAATGAGACACAAAAATTTTGAAAATATAAGGAAAACCTTAGATTAGCAGAACTGTTATTTAAATTTAGGTTACATTTTTCAGAGTCTATCCTGCTAGCCAAAGAATTATTAAAATCAGTTGTTATAAAGTATCTTAGGAATTGAATCTATCTGATTATTTTTATATTTAGATTGACTACTCTCTGTAATAATGTGTGTAGTATTCAGGGTTCTCCACAGAGGAAAACAAAAAACAAAAACAATCTAGCTAGGTAGATGAGAGAGAGAGGGGAAAAGGAAAGAGAGACAATAATTTGTCTTACTCCTTTTTTTGTCCTATCTGTGTCCTCCTGTCTGGGTCTCTAGTCAATTGAATGGTACCTGTCCACATTCAGGCTGGATCTTTCTAACTCACTTCATCTAGAATCACACACACATCTCCTTTGAGAATACCCTCGCAGACATACCCAAACTCAGTGCTTTATTGGTTTTCTAGGTAGTCCTCAATCCAGTCCAAGCGACACCCATAATTAACCATCACAATATATAGGAAGTATCAAGGGAGCTCTAGAATCTAGAAAGAGGTGAGAAGGTAGAGAGATTAGTTTTGGTGTCTTTCTGATAGCTGGAGTAAGAATTATATACTATTATAGTCTTACTTGAAACAATAATGGAAAGAAATGAAGGAACTGTAGACATTTCATAGACAGACTTGTAATTTAATGTAGGAAAAGGAAAGAGTTCCGATGACTATTCTTCTATGTTTCAGCTAAAACACTAAGAAAACAGGTTATAACTAGTGATAAAGATGTTCACCAGAAAATAATTGAAATGAAATGTTCAGTCTCAAGGTTAGATGACTGATAAAACTGAATACAAAACTTTGGAACACACAAGAGTACACATCACCAGAAATAAGCTTGTGAATAACAAATTGATGGAATGTGTTCCCAATTAGGTGAGAAGGGATGACAGTGTGGGTGGTAGATTGAGACTGTGAAGTTCCCTTCCGAGTTCTCTTGTTAGTGGAGCAAAAAAAAAAAAAAGAAGCAGTTAAAAGTTAGAAAATATTAGGTGGTATTGAGCAATTGAGAAAAGCAGAGTTGTTATGAAATTAAAACATTAAAAAGAAAATTTTTTCCTGAGGAAAGCAGTAAGAAGGTAATATTACACAAAGGGAAAAACCAAAATTAGATTCATGTACTGAGTGTGAAACCATACAATGAGGTTTTCATTTCCTGACATCTTTATGTTTTAAGAACTGACATGAGGGTTGGATTTTACTTGGTTGGACTTTGGCTCAGTTAGTATGATGACAAGGAGTCAGAGGAGTGAGGGAGAGAGAATTAGGGAAAAAAATGCAGAGAGCGTATGGTTTTGTTTTGTAACTGTTTTGTTAGTTATCATAAGGTATAGTTGCACATAGGTATAGTTAGTAGCAGATTTGACTACCTAGAACAAGAAAGAATTATAGAAAGAAATGTCTCAGCTAAATGATTAAAATAATGTTTTTTTATTTTTATTTCTTCTATAAGTATGTTAGGAACAATGTGAAAAAAATACTGAAAAGGAGACAGAAAAGAGGTAAAATTAAATTTGGCAGATTTTATTCATTTAACAAAGGATAATGGGAGGATCCAAGATAGCGACTAGGGTGTTGTAGCAGAGAGTCTGTGACTCTAAAACCTCCCTGAGATGTTGGAGCCACACGAGTAATTCTGACTACTTCTAGCCAAAATAATAACTGCCACCAAACTAGGTGCACTAAAAAATTCAAAGACTGACCCACAAACCAGCCTTTAATTGTTCCTAACAACTATGACCCACTGCACAGTCAGCAAGTTGAGTCCAGGTCTGGGGAAACCCTCTCTCCCCATGGTGATTTTTTTTCCTCTTTCCTTCTCTTCTCCTCCTCCATCAAGCAGAAATAAAGCACCAAGGAGAATCAAACTTTCAAAACCTTGAACCCCTATCCCATGGAAAGCTTTCCCATAACACATTACACTGAGAAAACTTGAGGGCTGCCATCACCACCACAGCTGCTGCTGCTGGCTCCAAACCAGCATCAAATGTGAGACGTTCAGCCAGTGTCAAATTTGAGACATTCAACAGACCAAACAAGTGAGTACCATGCATCATGTGGAATTCCCCTAGCCACCCCCTTGATAAATCAGCACAGCACCTTTTGGCATAATGATCCCCCTAAAAAAAACTAAATAACAAACAGTGAACTGTAATCTAGTACACTAGAAGGGGGGCAGGAACACTGAGAGTGCACTGGAGAAAAGGGGAAGAGCAAGGAGGTAAACTCAGCATGAATTATCAGCAAACAAACACTGGAAAGGAAGGAAGGCCAAGAGCGGGCAGGTGATAAGCTACTCCCTGAAACAGGGAAGGTAGCAGATCTCAGAGCTCATCTCCTGAGTCACTGAGCAGCACCCAAAGTCTAACTGCCATGCAAAACTGAAAAACAAACAGTGAACTGTCATAACACACTGACAGCAGAGGGGGCTGATGGAACACTGAACCTGCCCCAGAGAAAGAGGGAGGCAAAGAAATAAGCCCCCAGTTAGAAATCCCAGTAAAGAAACATAGCAAAAAGCCACCTCCAAGCAGGGCAACTAGTGGACTACAGAGCTGATCTCCTGAACCTGAAGGCAGCATTCAAACATGAACTACCACACCTCACTGGGGTAGGAGCTGACCAAGCAACTGCAGCTGAAGGGTAACAAAACTATCAGCTGAAGAAATCAGTATCTCTGACCACCTGGAATGATCTGGAAAAGCTACCTCACCTCCCAATTTCAATTTAACTAGCAGATAGAAGAACAAAACACTACTCACAACCCAATCACCTGGCAAGACCACATCAGAACTTCTGCTTATTTGCCAATACCAGGACTGCATGCTGGAGGGGTAACTCTATAACTTAAACTAGACTGAAATTCTATTGTTCCTGAACCTGGTGTTTTTCTTTGTTTTTTCTTTTTAAATTTTTTTGGATTTGATTTTTATTTGTTTGTTCATTTTTCCCACTGATTTCTTTGATTTTTTTGTTTGTTTTGTTATCATGGGTTTTCTATTTGTATTTCTATTCCTATTACCTTTTTTCTTTCTGTACTATCAACTTTACCATCATAATCTTTTTACCCCTACTCTCACTCCTTCACTCTCCCTCATTCTCCTGTGCTAAAATCCATTGCTTCCCTCCCCCAACTTGTTCTGCCCCTTCTCACTCTCTCTCTACACCATCCCTCACCTTCTCCTTCCATTTTCCCCCAACCAGTCATCAAACTACCCCTCCCTCCTACAAAGTCATCACCTGCTGACCAACCTACTATACCAAATTTATACAATCCCAAACCCCTGCAATCCCTAACAAAAGCACTCCTACTACAACAACAGAATTACACTTAAACACACACAAGGACCATAAAAACCAGCAGCACCTGCACTGCTTCCCCCACTCACCCAACCCATTTCCCATTTCCCCTTTAGTGCCACTCTATCCAACTCTCCAAATTTCTATAGCTAGCCTTACAAACATTAACCCCCCAACATTCAATGCTTATAGATATTACCACCAAGGGATCTTCTATATAGCATATAAACTCCTGATTGGGTGTTAAACCTGTGAATTTGTTATTACTAAATTACACCCAGACCAGGGACAGAAATAGCACACTAACTTAGTTAAAAACCCAAGAGAGCCACAAAACAAAACCTATGGGATACAGCAAAGGCAGTCCTGAGAGGAAAGTTTATAGCCATGAGTGCACATATTAAAAAGACTGGAAGATCTCAAATCAATGACCTAATGATACATCTCAAACTCCTAGAAAAACAAGAACAAGCAAATCCCAAAACAAATAGAAGGGGAGAAATTATAAAAATAAGGGCTGAAATCAGTGAAATAGAAACCAAAAAAACCATAAAAAGAATTAATGAAAGAAAAAGTTGGTTCTTTGAAAAAATAAACAAGATCGATAGACCCCTGGCAAACCTGACTAAAATGAGGAGAGAAAAAACCCAAACCAGTAAAATCAGGAATGCAAAAGTGGAGATAACAACAAACACCATGGGAGTCCAGGAAATCATCAGAGACAACTTTGAGAATCTATATTCAAATTAAGTTAAAAATCTTTAGAAATGGACTGATTTTTAGATACTTATGGTCATCCAAAACTGAACCAAGAGGACATTAATCACTTGAATAGATCTATAACACAAAATGAAATTGAAGCAGCAATCAAGAATCTCCCAAATAGAAAAGTCCAGGACCTGAATGATTCTCTGCTGAATTCTATCAGACCTTTAAAGAAGAACTAATACCAACTCTCCTTAAACTGTTCCATGAAATAGAAAGGGAAGGAAAACTGCCTAACACATTTTATGAAGTCAGTATTACACTTATCCCAAAACCAGGCAAAGACACCTCCAAAAAGGAGAACTACAGGCCAATCTCTTTAAAGATCATTGATGCAAAAATCCTCAATAAAATAATGGCAAACCAAACTCAACAAAACATCAAAAAGATCATTCACCTTGACCAAGCAGGCTTCATCCCAGGGATGCAAGGGTGGTTCAACATATGAAAATCAATAAATGTAACACACCACATTTACAGAAGCAAAGACAAAAACCACTTGATCATCTCAATAGATGCAGAAAAAGCCTTTGATAAGCTCTAACACCATTTCATGATAAAAGCTCTAAGAAAACTAGGAATAGAAGGAAAGTACCTCAACATTATAAAAGTTATACATGAGAAACCTACAGCCAGCATTATACTTAACGGTGAAAAACTGAATCCAATCCCTTTAAAATCAGGAATGAGACAAAGATGCCCACTATCCCCACTCTTTTCAGCATAGTACTGGAATTCCTAGCCAGAGAAATTAGGCAAGAAGAGGGAATAAAAGGAATACAAATAGCTAAAGAAACTGTCAAAATATCCCTATTTGCAGATGATATGTTCCTATACCTTAAAGACCCAAAAAAATCTACTCAAAAGCTCCTAGACACCATCAAAAGCTATAGCAAGGTAGCAGGATATAAAATCAGCATAGAAAAATCATTAGCATTTCTACACACTAATAATGAACAAACTGAGAAAGAATATTTGAAAACAATTCCATTTACAAAAGCCTCAAAAGAAATCAAATACCTAGGAGTAAATTTAACAAAGGATGTGAATGACCTCTACAAGGAAAATTATAAACTTCTGAGAAAAACATTGAGGAAGACTATTGAAAGTGTAGAGATCTCCTATGCTCATGGATTGCTAGAATCAACATAGTAAAAATGGCTATACTCCCAAAAGCAATCTACATGTTTAATGCAATTCCCATCAAAATCCCAATGACATTCATCATAGAGATTGAAAAATCTACCCTAAAATTCATTTGGAGACAAAGAAGACCACAAATAGCTAAGGCAATACTCAGCAAAAAGACCTATGCCAGAGGTATCACAATACCTGACTTTAAACTATATTACAAAGTAATAGAAATAAAGCCAGAGGTATCACAATACCTGACTTTAAACTATATTACAAAGTAATAGCAATAAAAACAGCATGGTACTGGCACAAAAACAGATATGAAGACCAGTGGGACAGAATAGAGGACCTGGATATGAATCCACACAACTATGCCTGCCTTATTTTTGACAAAGGCGCCAAAAACATATGACGGAAAATAGACTGCCTCTTCAACAAAAGTTGCTGGGGAAAGTGGTTATCCATCTGCAAGAAACTGAAGTTAGACCCATGTTTATCACCCTGTACTAGTATCAACTCAAAATGGATCTAGGACCTTAATATTAGATCTGAAACTCTGAAGCTAGTATAGAGAAGAGCAAGGAATACTCTGGAAGCAATAGGTATAGGCAAGGACTTCCTCAATAGAATCCCATCAGCTCAACAACTAAGAGAAAGGATGGACAAATGGGACTACATGAAATTAAAAAGCTTCTGCACAACAAAAGAAATGGTCTGTAAACTGAAGATACCACCCACATAGTGGGAGAAAGTATTTACTAGCTGTACATCAGACAAATAACCAGAATATACAGGGATCTCAAAAAGCTAAACTCCACCAAAATCAGTGAACTAATAAAGAAATGGGCAACTGAACTAAACATAACTTTTCAGAAAAGAAGAAATCCAAATGAGCAAAAAAAACACATGAAAAAATATTCACCATCCCTGGCCATAAAGGAAATAGAAATCAAACCAGAATAAAATCCTACCTCACTCCTTTTAGAATAGCTATCATTAAAAACACCACCAGCAACTTATGTAGGTGAGGATGTGGGGAAAAAGGAAACCTAATACATTGCTCATGGAAACGCAAACTAGTATAACCACTATGGAAAACAATATGGAGGCTTCTTAAAAAACTAAACATAGATCTGCCATATGATTTAGCAATCCCATTCCTAGGGATATACCCAAGGAATTCAACTCAGGTTACTCCAGAGGCACCTGCACACCCATGTTTATTGCAGCACTATTCACAGTAGCCAAGTTATGGAAACAGCCTAGATGCCCCACTACTGATGAATGAGTTAAGAAAATGTGGTACTTATACACAATGGAATTTTACTCAGCCGTGAAGAAGAATGAAATCTTGTCATTCACAAGAAAATGTATGGAACTGGAGAACATCATCTTTAGCAAAGTTAGCTAAGCATATAAGGTAAAAAATAGTTTGTTTTCCCTCATATGGGACTTTAGACCTAAAACAAATGCAGTAATATTATTGGAAATGTGTCACATGCTAAAAGGAGAACACATACGGGAGGAATAGAGAAAATTAGGAAACCCAAAACTTCAAAGTGTTTGATGTGCCCACTGTAGAGGAGCTATTATAGTAATCTTAAAATGACAGAGATTACTATGGGAAGTAGTGAAAAGGTCTGGTAGAGATGAATCAATTCAGGTTGTAATATATATGTGTATGGAAGCAATGCTAGGAATCTCTGTATAGCTATCCTTATCTCAATAAGCAAAAATGCTATGTCTTTCTTATTATTGCTTATGTCTTCTCTTCAACAAAATTGGAGAAGAGAGCAGAACAGGTTCTGCCTGGAATCAAGCAGGGTGTGGGGGACAGGGAGGGATCAGGAGGCAGAGGGGAGAGATGGCCCAAACAATGTATGTACATATCAATAAATGAGTAAATAAAAAAAATATAAAAATTTTAAAAAACAAAGGAGAGTGATGGAGGGAATGAATTCAAATATGATATATTTCATGTTTTATAAGAACTTTTATAATGCCACAATGTACCCCCATGCAGCCCAACAATAAAAAAAATAATTTTAGGGGCTGGGATGTAGCTCGGTGGTACAGCGCTAGCCTAGCATGCGTGAGGCCCTGAGTTCAATCCCAGCACCAAAAAAGAAAAGACAAAAAAAAAAAATAAATAAATAAATAAAATAATTTTAAGAATCAAAACCTTGAACTAAATTTACTCTTGTGGGAAAAGAACTTGAAAAACCAATAAAAATATAAATAAATATGAAGATTCTAAGAATGGATTTTAATTAGTGTTAAACATATTCTCAAACAGAAAATTATATGAGTTAATCTATATAGTACACCAAAAAATAGATTCTTGCTTTTTAATTATTCCCTTCTTGAGTTTGATGCTTGCATAATAGGCATGTTTAGCAAAATGTAGCAAGTTAATCTTATTCTGAAAAGAACAATTTCAAACCCCAAATTCTTTTTTTTTAAATGTAGGGCACATATTGGTTACTTCTTATTGATGCAGACAATATATGAGTTGTCAGAAAAATCACATTTTTAAAGAGCTATAACAAGATTTCTTACTGCAGATGTTTTAAAACAATCATTAGTTACTTTCTTTGAGTCACGATAAATTCAATTCAAGTTGAAGATGTATAATCCTAATTATTGTGTCTTTCTGGCTTTTCTAACTAGTGTACCTTAATGGTTGGATGCTCGATAGGAGATTAGATGTCTTGCTACAAGTGTACTTGTTATAGTGTTGTTTCATTTTCAACTGGATGGGGAAAACTGCTTATTAATTCAAGCCACTTTTCCCAAACTGACATTTCCCTAATTTCATCAGTAGAAGTAGTAGCTATTTGAAGCTGCTGCATTCTATTTTCTAAGTGATAGCTCATTTTCTAGGACAAATGCCCCCTTAATGTGATTGAGCAAATTTAACCCATAATGTGACTGAGCCACATTTTTACTGCAGCAATAAACATAACAATTAGCTATAGCATGATACCTCTTGAGTTTCAACTGGTGGTGCTAGACAAATTTCTTCTTTCTTTTCTTTCCACCACCAATCCCAGGAGCAGAAACACACAGATAATCCACATGAAAATTGTGGGGAGAAAGGAATCGATGAGATACAAGAGAACATCTTTACTGCAAAGACTTGTTTGTTTTGAATACCCTTGAAAAGAGGAATACATCTGTACATCAGCAAACCTGATTTAGGGAAGACAGCACAGTCAATTTCAGGTGCTATAATTGCAAAAAAATTGCGCTAGCTCTTTGAACATCATTTACTTTTCATTTATTACTACTATGGTATTCGGGAAATTACAGAATAACTCCACTTGTAAAAATGACTAAAACATTGCCCCTGTGAGTGGACAGGGTGATAGTGAACAGAAGTGACAACCATGCAGAGACCCATATGAACACCTGGGAATATAGTCAATGTATGGGCAAGTGATGGAATATGAGTGTAGAGTATTAGAAAGAAGGCAATTGGAGTTTGGATTCTTTTCATGTATACAAAAGGAAAGATCATAAATAATTAAAGATGTTAGCCAGGTGTTGGTGACTCATGCCTATAATTCTAGCTACTCAGGAAGCAGGGATCAGGAGGATCATGGTTCAAAGCCAGTCCCAGGCAAATGGTTCACAAGACCCTATCTCAAAAATATCCAATAAAAATAAGGGCTGGTGGAGTAGCTTAAGTGGTAGGGTGCCTACCTAGCAAGTGATAGGGCCCCTAGTTCAAGTCCCAGGACCACAAAAACAACAACAAAAAAGTGAAGATTTTAAAAGCCATTGAATGAAATAACAATATTTGAGTTTCTAAAGATCAATCTTGCAGGACTGTGGAATCAGTGGATATAAAAAATAAAGATCCAATTCAAATAGTTTTATAAAGAATAAAAGGAAGAAAGGGAGAGAGTAAGGAAGGGAGAGAGCAGTTAACAGGGACAGGAAGCCTGAGTTAATGTGTGATGATAGAAATATATAGAAGAGAAACTGGGTTTAAGAGATACTTGGAAGTATAACTAGCAAATTATAGAGCAATACAAAGAATCTAATATTGACCATTGCAGTTTTGGATTAGAGAAAACTTAAGCAAAACATACAGAATGATGGAAACAGAAAACTAAAGATTTTAATTCTATACACACTAACAACTGAAAAACAATTCAGAGAAGAGCTCACAAGATTGCCGAATAGATCATCCACAGAGGGATTGAAATAAAATATCAGAAAGGATGTGTACTGATGTTAAAAGAAACTCCAATATAGTTAAGAAGGTGAATATGGTTGATGTACTTTCTATATAAGAATGAATATAAAATTTTAAAACCTGTTGAAAACCCACAAGGACGTGACTAAGGTTGAAAGGAGAAAAATAGAGGGAATGGACCAATTTGAGTTTATATATATATATATATATATATATATATATATGGCAGTGTCACAATGAAACTCTATATAGAGCCATCTTAAACAAAAATGCCTTTTTTCAAAAACAGAGAACATGAAGGTAAAACAGGTACTGTCTGGAGGTTGACACTCATGGAAAGCAGGAGAATATAAGGAAAGGGTTTAGGAAGGTGAATATAGTAGAAATATTATATACTCATGTATGAAAATGAAAAACTGAGACAAGATGAAGCTATTACAGGAGTGGAGGGGGGAGAATGATGGAGGGGGTGAATTCAACTGTGATATATTATAAGAAGTTTTATAAATGTCACAATGTATTCCTGATACAACAATATGATAATAAATAAAAAAGAAACACCAATGTAAATGAATGTAGCAAATGTTGATTATTATGATCTTTGACAGCAGTTTCAATGGATTATTAGAGGAAAATCTGATTGCATAAACAGGATTTGATGGAATATAACCGGACAGAAAACATTAAAAGCTGAAAATCTGCTTATAGGAGGATTTTTGCTTATTGTTGTTGTTCTTCTTCCTTCTTTTATCAAGAGATGTATATATACATTTATATATTAAGAGCACAAAATTCAACAGAAACAGTTTGAAAATGTATTAATAGAGGACATATTAACTAAATCAAACTAGCTAAGAAAAGGTAGACAAGAGACAAAACTGGCTAGACATATTTCTTATTCAAGAGAAATGACATGTTTTCTGATGCAGGTGGAAAGAAATGCATACAACTTTTCAGGATAAAATAGCTATAGTGTAGAAAAATTTATCTCCTTAAATATAATTCCTTTATGAATTAGAAATTGATTTAACTGAGAATCAGATTTATATTAAAGTGTTATGAAGCTTACAGAGACTGTTGAAAATTTTTAAATACTGTGATAGAGAACAGAAGAGAGAATACCAATGATATTAATAAATATTGACAAAAGGCACTGATTATCCAATTGAATATTTACACTATGCATGGATAGAGACAGCACTCTTGCCAGTTTCAAAAGTGCCTCCAGAAGTACAGTTGCACTTTGACTTATAGTGGAATTAAATCCCCATAAACCCATCCTAAATTGAAGATACAGTATAAATAAAAAATGCATTCAATACATGTGACCTGTCAAGCACCATAGCTTAGCAATTCAGTTACTATAGAGCATTGGTTGGTTACCCTCATGACAATGTGGTAGATTGGGACCTGAATGAGTATCATTTTTCCAGAATTCTGAAGTGAAATAAAACTGTAAGTTTAATCATCATAAGTCGTAGAGCATATGTACACAGTCACATAAGTGCAGAAGAAAAGAAAGTACTTCATTACATTTGGAGACAAGGTAATCAGCTAGTTAAAAATCATAGAACAGCAAAAATGAAGAAGAATGGGTATTGTTGACATGGCACAATATAAGTTTCATAGATTTCTGTTTAATACAAGGGAGTATAGTCTGGAGGAAGTTGTGAAAAACTAGGAAAAGGAATTAATAAAACACAACATGCATATGATTATTGTTTGAATTGTCTTTCCCTCAAGGCATATCATGAAATATTAGTCTCTGGCAACTATTAATCTAAACTTATTTGGATAAAGGGCCTTTGCAGATGTAATCAAGTTAAGATAATATCGATAGGATGGGTGGTAATCTAACATGAACAGTATCATGATAAGAAGAGGAATTTGAAAACAGACAAAGTTATGTGCACTGCCACCAAGTGAAGATAGGGACACCTGTGAAGAAGACGACTGCTCCATAATGGAGGGGAGAGTTGGAATGATGCATCTTCAGACCAAGGAATGCGAAAGATTGCTGGCAAGCGCCAGACTTCAGAAATTGCAGGAAAGATTCTCCCTAGCAGGTTTCAAAAACAGCATGGCCTTTCAATCACCTTGGTTTCAGAATTTCTGGCCTCTAAAGCTGAGGTGATAAATCAGGTTTAAGCCACCTGGTTTGTGGCATGTTGTCACAGCAGCTCTACAATATTGGTACATAGGATAAGAGTTCTCATCAACAATCTGTGTGAACCAGTTAGATTTTAGAATGCAGAGACAATTAACTATTACACATACATAAAATGATTTTTCATTTTTCCTTAATTGTTTGGTTTATGAGACAATAATGTTAATATACAAATTGGAAAAATATGTATATATCTTAATATTAAGATTACTTTAATACTTTATATTAAACTATCCAATGACCATAGTGTTCTTTAATGTCAAAAGTACCTGAGTTTTTAATTATTAATAAATTAATTAATTAGTTAATTTATGGAGATGGAGATGAGCCCATGTCCTTCCACATACTAGGTGTGTGTTGTACCACTGAGCAATATCCCCACCCCCAAGAACCAAAATTTTCAATGTTCTTTCATGTGCACTTTGTGAAAGTAAAATATAAATGTAAGAAAATTATCTATTTAAATGTTGCACAAAATCTACTGATGAGCATTCATTTGCACTTGTTTTGTCAGTATGGAATTGGAACTCAGGCCCTTGCTTCCTAGGCAAGCACTCTGTCACTTGAACCATACTGCCAGCCCTTTTTGCTTCAGTTGGTTTTTCATGTAGCCTCTCAAGCTTTTGCCCAGGGTGGGCCTTGGTCCTTGCTCTTCCTACTTCATCTTCAACATCACAAGTCACTGGGATTGCAGGAGTTTGCCACCATTCCTGGCTTATTTGCATTTTCTATTCCACACACAGCATATATAACTAATAATTCTTTTTGTTCAGCTTACTGTCGATTAGTACACTAACACTCCCTGTTTATACCTTTGAAACTCTCTTGTCTGATACCTTCTTCTGCTTTCTCCCTCTTGTCTGTATATTTGTTTTCCCCTTTTCTTTAACTTCTTGCTTTCCATCTCAGCTCACTCTTCCATTCTCAATATTACCATTGTTATTATTACAAGCTAGAAAATACTTAATTGCACACAGTACAGGGACAGTAACAACACCAAGGAAATGACAGGAAGACAGAAAAAACAAGGAAACCAGTTTCCCCACAGCAAAAAATTAGTACAGGAACCAGAGGGGAATGAAGAGAACAGAAACTCAGAGCCAGACTCCAACAAAATGAAGATAAACTATGCCAAAGGACCCAATGAAGCCTACAAGAATAATTTAAAAGAAGACATACTACAAGTACTCAATGAGAATTTTATAGAGATGATACTGGATAGGGTCAACCAAAATGTACAGGAGACACTCAAGAAATTCCAAGACAATAAAAATAGAGAATTTGAAAAAGCAAAAGAAGAAATAAAGGAAACCATAGAAGCACTGTATAAACACCAAAGTGAAAGAGAGAACACAATGAATAAATGGATAAATGAACTCAGGACAAAAATAGACAACAATAAAGAAGAAAACAGCCAGGATATGGAACACCTCAGAAAAAAGAACGAAACAGAACTGCAAAACAAAACGGAAGGCCAATCCAGCAGAATAGAACAAACAGAAGACAGAATCTCAGAACTTGAAGATGAAATGGTAATTAAAGGAAAAACTGAAGAACTACTAATTAAACAACTCAAGACCTGTGAAAAGAAAATTCAAGAACTCACTGACTCCATCAAAAGACCAAACTTGAGAATCATGGGCATCGAAGAAGGAGAAGAGGTGCAAGCGAAGGGAATGCGTAATATATTCAACAAAATAATAACGGAAAATTTCCCAAATCTAGAGAAAGATATTCCCATACAAATGCAAGAGGCCTCCAGGACACCAAACAGACCAGATCAAAATAGAACTACTCCACGACATATCATCATTAAAACAACAAGTTCAGAAACTAAGGAAAGAATATTGCAGGCTGCAAGAGAGAAAAAACAAGTAACATACAAAGGTAAACCCATCAAAATCACAGCAGACTTCTCAACAGAAACATTAAAAGCAAGAAGAGCGTGGGGTGAGATCTTCCGGGCACTGAATGAAAATAACTTCAACCCCAGGATACTCTACCCAGCAAAGCTATCATTCAAAATAGATGGAGCAATAAAAGTCTTCCATGATAAGCAGAAACTAAAACAATATGTGACCACAAAGCCACCATTACAAAAGATTCTGCAAGGGATCCTGCACACAGAAAGTGACACCCAACTTAACCATGAAAAGGCAGGCAGCACCAAACCACAGGATAAGAAAAAGCAAGACAGTAGAGAGTAACATCAAGTTAGGTACACACAATCAAACCTTCAAACAACTAAGATAACTAAATGGCAGGAATCACCACATACCTATCAGTACTAACACTTAATGTTAATGGACTTAATTCACCCATCAAAAGACACCGTTTGACAAAATGGATTAAAAAAGAAGATCCAACAATTTGTTGCTTACAGGAGACTCATCTCACTGACAGAAATAAGCATATGCTTAGGATGAAAGGCTGGAAGAAGATTTACCAAGCCAATGGCCCCAAAAACAAGCAGGAGTAGCAATACTTATCTCTGACAAAGTAGACTTCAAACCTACATTGATCAAACGAGATAAAGAAGGACACTCCATACTAATAAAAGGGGAAATAGACCAAAAGGAAATAATAATCATCAATCTGTACGCACCCAATGTCAACACACCCAATTTCATCAAACATACCCTGAAAGACCTAAAAGCATATATAAACGCCAACACAGTGGTTGTGGGAGACTTTAACACTCCATTATCATCAATAGATAGGTCATCCAAACAAAAACTCAATAAAGAAATCCAAGATCTAAAATATGCAATAGATCAAGTGGACCTAGTAGATGTCTACAGAACATTTCATCCAACCTCTACACAATATACATTCTTCTCAGCAGCCCATGGAACCTTCTCCAAAATAGATCATATCCTAGGGCACAAAGCAAGCCTCAGCAAATATAAGAAAATAGAAATAATACCATGCATACTATCTGACCACAATGCAGTAAAAGTAGAACTCAACAACAAAAGTAGACAAAAAACATGCAAACAGCTGGAAACTAAATAACTCATTACTTAATGAAGAATGGATCATCGATGCAATAAAAGAGGAAATTAAAAAGTTCCTAGAAGTCAATGAAAATGAAAACACAACCTACCGGAACCTATGGGACACAGCTAAGGCAGTCTTGAGAGGAAAGTTTATAGCCATGAGTGCATATATTAAAAAGATTGAAAGATCCCAAATCAATGACCTAATGATACATCTCAAACTCCTAGAAAAACAAGAACAAGCAAATCCCAAAACAAATAGAAGGAGAGAAATAATAAAAATAAGAGCTGAAATCAACGAAATAGAAACCAAAAAAACCATACAAAGAATTAATGAAACAAAAAGTTGGTTCTTTGAAAAAATAAACAAGATCGATAGACCCCTGGCAAACCTGACTAAAATGAGGAGAGAAAAAACCCAAATTAGTAGAATCAGGAATGCAAAAGGGGAGATAACAACAAACACCATGGAAGTCCAGGAAATCATCAGAGACTACTTTGAGAACCTATATTCAAATAAATTTGAAAATCTAAAAGAAATGGACAGATTTCTAGATACATATGATCATCCAAAACTGAACCAAGAGGAAATTAATCACCTGAATAGACGTATAACACAAAATGAAATTGAAGCAGCAATCAAGAGTCTCCCCAAAAATAAAAGTCCAGGACCTGATGGATTCTCTGCTGAATTCTATCAGACCTTTAAAGAAGAACTGATACCAACCCTCCTTAAACTGTTCCACGAAATAGAAAGGGAAGGAAAACTGCCAAACACATTTTATGAAGCCACTATTACACTTATCCCAAAACCAGGCAAAGACACCTCCAAAAAGGAGAACTATAGGCCAATCTCCTTAGTGAACATTGATGCAAAAATCCTCAACAAAATAATGGCAAATAGAATTCAGCAACACATCAAAAAGATTATTCACCACGACCAGGTAGGCTTCATCCCAGGGATGCAGGGGTGGTTCAACATACGAAAATCAATAAATGTAATAAACCACATTAACAGAAGCAAAGACAAAAACCACTTGATCATCTCAATAGATGCAGAAAAAGCCTTTGATAAGATCCAACATCATTTCATGATAAAAGCTCTAAGAAAACTAGGAATAGAAGGAAAGTTCCTCAACATTATAAAAGCTATATATGACAAACCTACAGCCAGCATTATACTTAACGGAGAAAAATTAAAACCATTCCCTCTAAAATCAGGAACCAGACAAGGATGCCCACTATCTCCACTTCTTTTCAACATAGTACTGGAATTCCTAGCCAGAGCAATTAGGCAAGAAGAAGGAATAAAAGGAATACAAATAGGTAAAGAAACTGTCAAAATATCCCTATTTGCAGACGACATGATCCTATACCTTAAAGACCCAAAAAACTCTACTCAGAAGCTTCTAGACATCATCAATAGCTATAGCAAGGTAGCAGGATATAAAATCAACATAGAAAAATCATTAGCATTTCTATACACTAACAATGAGCAAACGGAAAAAGAATGTATGAAAACAATTCCATTTACAATAGCCTCAAACAAAATCAAATACCTAGGTGTAAACCTAACAAAAGATGTGAAAGACCTCTACAAGGAAAACTATACACTTCTGAAGAAAGAGATTGAGGAAGACTATAGAAAGTGGAGAGATCTCCCATGCTCATGGATTGGTAGAATCAACATAGTAAAAATGTCTATACTCCCAAAAGTAATCTACATGTTTAATGCAATTCCCATCAAAATTCCAATGACATTCATCAAAGAGATTGAAAAATCTACTGTGAAATTTATATGGAAACACAAGAGGCCACGAATAGCCAAGGCAATCCTCAGTCAAAAGAACAATGCAGGAGGTATCACAATACCTGACTTCAAACTATATTACAAAGCAATAATAATAAAAACAGCATGGTACTGGCACAAAAACAGACATGAAGACCAGTGGAACAGAATAGAGGATCCAGATATGAAGCCACACAACTATAAGCAACTTATCTTTGACAAAGGAGCTAAAAATATACGATGGAGAAATAGCAGCCTCTTCAACAAAAACTGCTGGGAAAACTGGTTAGCAGTCTGCAAAAAACTGAAACTAGATCCATGTATATCACCCTATACCAAGATTAACTCAAAATGGATCAAGGATCTTAATATCAGACCCCAAACTCTTAAGTTGATACAAGAAAGAGTAGGAAATACTCTGGAGTTAGTAGGTATAGGTAAGAACTTTCTCAATGAAACCCCAGCAGCACAGCAACTAAGAGATAGCATAGATAAATGGGACCTCATAAAACTAAAAAGCTTCTGTTCATCAAAAGAAATGGTCTCTAAACTGAAGAGAACACCCACAGAGTGGGAGAAAATATTTGCCAACTATACATCAGACAAAGGACTGATAACCAGAATATACAGGGAACTTAAAAAACTAAATTCTCCCAAAACTAATGAACCAATAAAGAAATGGGCAGATGAACTAAACAGAACTTTCTCAAAAGAAGAAATTCAAATGGCCAGAAAACACATGAAAAAATGCTCACCATCTCTAGCAATAAAGGAAATGCAAATTAAAACCACACTAAGATTCCACCTCACCCCTGTTAGAATAGCCATCATCAGCAACACCACCAACAACAGGTGTTGGCGAGGATGCGGGGAAAAAGGAACCCTCTTACACTGTTGGTGGGAATGTAGACTAGTACAACCACTCTGGAAAAAAATTTGGAGGCTACTTAAAAAGCTGGACATCGATCTACCATTTGATCCAGCAATACCACTCTTGGGGATATACCCAAAAGACTGTTACTCCAGAGGCACCTGCACATCCATGTTTATTGCGGCACTATTCACAATAGCCAAGTTATGGAAACAGCCAAGATGCCCCAGCACTGACGAATGGATTAAGAAAATGTGGTATCTATACACAATGGAATTTTATGCAGCCATGAAGAAGAACGAAATGTTATCATTCGCTGGTAAATGGATGGAATTGGAGAACATCATTCTGAGTGAGGTTAGCCTGGCTCAAAAGACCAAAAATCGTATGTTCTCCCTCATATGTGGACATTAGATCAAGGGCAAACACAACAAGGGGATTGGACTATGAGCACATGATAAAAGCGAGAGCACACAAGGGAGGGGTGAGGATAGGTAAGACACCTAAAAAACTAGCTAGCATTTGTTGCCCTTAATGCAGAGAAACTAAAGCAGATACCTTAAAGCAACTGAGGCCAATAGGAAAAGGGGACCAGGAACTAGAGAAAAGGTTAGATTAAAAAGAATTAACCTAGAAGGTAACACCCACGCACAGGAAATCAATGTGAGTCAATGCCCTGTATAGCTATCCTTATCTCAACCAGCAAAACCCCTTGTTCCTTCCTATTATTGCTTATACTCTCTCTACAACAAAATTAGAGATAAGGGCAAAATAGTTTCTGCTGGGTATTGAGGGGGGGAGCGGGAGGGGGTGGAGTGGGTGGTAAGGGAGGGGGTGGGGGCAGGGGGGAGAAATAAACCAAGCCTTGTATGCACATATGAATAATAAAGGAAAATGAAAAAAAAAAAAAAAACAAAAAAACTTGCTTTTATGCAAGTTACTTAATTGGATTATAATTTACATAAATTAAACAAAACCCTATTGTAATTAATTCTTCATCTTAACTGTGACTGTGGGTACCTGTACATATTTTTGACTAATAAATCTGGATTGTGAAAAATATATCATTTGTACATTTAAATATGTGAAATGGATTAATTTATGGTTAATATTTATAATAGAGGTTTTGCCACCTTAGAATATGTATAGTGCAGAGAGAGATGCACAATGAATTTTTATAAGACTAATACTGATAATGTTGGTGATAACAATAAGACATGTCTTTAAGGGACACTAACTATATCACAGAGTTTGCCAGGACTATCTTATTTAATCCTCAAATCAAAAAGTACACAAGCAAATGCAGCTATGATGATGCTGTAGTAATTTTGCTCATTACACAAGTGGGAAATGTATAATGAACCAATTAATATTACACATATATAATGTTCTTGCCTAACTTTATATAACCAAGAAATGGTTAAGACAAAACTGAAGCCCAATCAAATTCCAGAGCCTTTATGGCTGAGCAGTGTAGAGTATGAATAATTTTCATGACTATATGTTCAAAGAGTATAGATTCACTTTAATTTCTTAACATTTTTAAGTAAAAGTCATCTGAGAACACTATTGATTAAATATTCTATTATTTTAATTTTTTCATTTCAACCTATTTATAACCAACTGAAAATAAATTGAATTGTTAGATTAAATGGTTTGGGAAGCTACATAAAAATATACATCTGTGTTATGCCGAATTGGTTGATGAGTGGTCTGGGTTTTTAAACACATAACAGGCAATTAATTACTACTAATTTTGGTTGAAAAATGAGTGAATGTTTGAATTAATGTTGGCAGAATAATTCAAAGAACTAAACTCATTAGCATTTATTATAAGAAGAGAAGCTAGTAAAGAGAAACACAACTTTTTAAAAAGTAAAGCTTTAGTTGTGATAAAAGAGAAAAGAATGTTAGAGTATTTTGGTTGAATTTTTTCAAGATACCATTTATGATTTCGCAAAGTAATATTGGCACAATGTTGAGGTCAAATATTCTACTGAAATGACTTCCTAGAAAAGTCCCAATATTTTTCCACCCAGAACAATTTTCAGACCTTTCTGTAGTTTGGTAGTTCTTATGGCTATTGCAAAAAGTTTATGTTAGAGACTGAAACAAAACATTTTCTGAAATTTCATCTATTATAAGTAAGTTTCAACCTAAGGTATTCATAGTGGTAGCATTATGATACATTTCTCCCTCAAGCCTTCAAAATTCTGTGATCTGTTTTAAAATTGTCTAAATATGGGTATATTAATATAGGACTTAATTAAATTTTATGATTTCTTATACTTAAATTAGTAGGAGTTCTTAAAACCTTAGAGATGTAACGATCCCTTCTGAATGTCTGTCACTTCAAAGCCTAGTCCCTAAGGTTTGAACATAGTAATATTTAAAAAGGATCAAAGAGCTGGGGATTAACTCAGTGGCCGAGTGCTTGCCTAGCATGAGGGAGGCCTGAGTTGGATCTCCAACATCAGAAAAAATAAAAATTTACATAAGTCTGGTTTTCTTTTAGCCTCCTTGAAATACACACACACACACACACACACACACACATATGTATATATACACCTATATGCATATGTGTATAAAACTTAGATAACATGAAATTTATAAATTATATGTATTAATTTACAAATATATTTGAAATGATCAATTATAATATTTACTTCAATAATTTGCAGATTGGCCAGAGTTTTGGCTTCCAAGATCAAGGAATGAAGCTTCTTGCTGTATCCTGAATTCTAAAAGAAGATTAGAAGAAAAGGAGGATATTGTAGTCTTAGGCAAATGATCTGAAGAAATAAGGAAAAGAAGTGAAAATGGGCAGATCAATGGATAATAATGTTTGGAACTCAAGAGGGGGGTGAATAGATAAGGACATTTCACCTCATTAAGTTCTCTTGTGATGATTGGGAAGTAAAAGGAAATAGAGCCACAAACACTGAAGGAAACTATGTGTTTGTGTTAGAATGAGTGATAGATGTGGTGGCATTGGGTGAAGACTAATTTTGACTCCAATTTTTAAGGCAGGTGTTTTTAGCATGAAAAAAACATAAGTGTAGAACATTTCATATGTATGTGTTGTGTGGAGGGGATGTGATAGAATGTGAAGGGGGAAATGATAGATAAAAAAACCATGCTTACAGTTGGCTTAAATATGACTCTCTTTTCCTGAAGGGATTGCAATAAAGCCTATTAATTTTTTATTAAACATTAACTTTCATAAGTATAATTTGAAACTGTGGATTATTAACATAGTCTTTGAAAGAATGGCTCTTACAAGTTTACCAAATACATTAATCCATAGTGTATTTGCCTATTCAGAGGATCTATGCATTTGAGCAAAGAAATTCACAGTATTTTAGAAACCACATTGTGCTTGGAGCTATATATCCAATCTGCATTCTATATCACATAAGTTTATAATGACTCTAGTAATAGATGACCTACCACATCAATTATTTTGCCACACAAAAGCCCATTGATCAATATTTACCTAATATACTGTTCTGGTGGATTTTGAATCTCAGCCAGCTAAGTTAGGTTGAAGCTCTGAATATCCTTCCAAAGTAGGAGACATTTTGAATACTTTCATTCTAAGAATATATAATTGTACATTGTGACCTAAGGGAAACATAGTGTGAGTTAGAATCTGAAGAACTCTTTTTTTATTGTTTTTATATTTATTTATATGTATATACATTGGTTGGGCCACCCTTGCCTCCCCTTCCCCCTACTACCCCCTCACTTCCAGGCAGAACTTGTTCTTCCCTCTTCTCCAATTTTGTTGAAGAGAAAACATAAGAGATAAAAAGAAAGACATAGCATTTTTGCTAGTTACAGATAGAGATAGCTATACAAAGAGATTCCTAGCATTGCTTCCATGCATATGTGTATTACAACCCGAATTGGTTCATCTCCATCTGGCCTCTGCCAGTTTAAGATTACTTTATTTGCTTGCCTACAGTGGGCACATCAGCCATATTCAAGTTTTAGGTTTCCTTCCCTTTCCCTATTCCTCCTGCACACATTCTGCCCTTAGTGTGTGATCCATGTCCAATAATATTACTGCATTTGTTTTAGTTCTGTAATTCACATATGAGGGAGAACATATGATTTTTGGCCTTCTGAGCCTGGCTAACTTAGCTTAGATGTTCTCCATTTCCATCAATATACTTGCAAATGACAAGATTTCATTCTTCATGGCTGAGTAAAATTCCACTGTGTATAAATACATTTTCTTAATCCACTCATTGGTAGTGGGGCATTTCGCCTGTTTCCATACTTGGATATTGTGAATAGTGCTGCAATAAACATGGATGTGCAGGTGCCTGTGGAGTAACCTGAGTCACATTACTTTGGGTATATCCCTGGAAGTGGTATTGCTGGATCATATGGCAGATCTGTATTTAGTTTTTTAAGAAGCCTCCATATTGTTTTCCAAAGTGGATGTACTAGCTTACATTCCCACGAGCAGTGTATGAGGGTTCATTTTTCCTCCGCATCCTTGCCAACATGTATTGTTGGTGGTGTTCTTGATGACAGCTATTCTAACAGGAGTGAGGTAGAATCTTACTGTGGTTTTGATTTGCATTTCCTTTATGGCGAGGGATGGTGAGCATTTTTTCATATGTTTTTTGGCCATTTGAACTTCTTCCTTTGAAAAAGTTCTGTTTAGTTCAGTTGCCCACTTCTTCATTGGCTCATTGATTTTGGGGGAGTTTATTTTTTTGAGTTCTCAGTATATTCTGGTTATCAGTCTTTTGTCTGATGTATAGCCAGCAAATATTTTCTCCCAGTCTGTGGGTGGTTTCTTCAGTTGAGACCATTGTTGTGCAGAACCTTTAAATTTCATGTAGTCCCATTTGTCCACCTTTTCTCTTAGTTGCTAGGCTATTAGAGTTCTACTGAGGAAGTCTTTGCCTATAGCTATTGCTTCCAGAGTATTCCCTGCTCTTTCCTGTACTAATTTCAAGGTTTTGGGTCTAATATTAAAATCCATAATCTACTTTGAGTTGATACTAGTACAGTAATAGCCATGGATCTAGTTTCAGTTTTTTGCAGATGGATAACCACTTTTCCCAGCAACATTTGTTGAAGAAGCTGTCTATTCTCCATCATAAGGCAACTTTGTCAAAAATAAGGTGGGCATAGCTGTATGGATTCATATCTGGGTCCTCTATTCTGTTCCACTGGTCTTCATATCTGTTTTG
Source organism: Castor canadensis (assembly GCF_047511655.1). Classification (NCBI taxonomy): domain Eukaryota; kingdom Metazoa; phylum Chordata; class Mammalia; order Rodentia; family Castoridae; genus Castor; species Castor canadensis. Next base: position 124,913,926 of record NC_133393.1, read on the forward strand.
TGCCAGTACTATGCTTTTTTTTTATTACTATGGCTCTGTAGTATAGAGCTCTTTTGAGTAATAAAACATTCACCTGAAGTTGGGACATTTTTGCTCTGACATTTGAGTGTCACTACATACCAGCAGTAAAATTAATCATTTTTATATAATAACATTTTTATGTAATAACTTAATGCTCGGGTTATCAATTACATGAAAAAGTGCTTAGGATGTATCTAATATCTATGGTTGAGGTAGTTACTCTGCACCTTGCTGGTATAGTGACATTAAGGTTTCTAGAAATCAGTCCCTTGATGCACTTATCAAATCTTTCAGACCTCATGGTTTATATATGAATAAAGAATCTTACAAGTCCAGATACATAGTAAGTGACTATGTCAATGCCTTGATAGTTATGCTGATTGACAGCATCTTAAAAATTCAAAAATACCAATGCATAGCAACCCACCTGTGTGTCATCATGGGCTGATTCCCCATGACTCCATTGAGATGTCTTATCTAACTTAAACTTAGATTTATGCATTTGGTACTCAAAATCTGTCTGCTATGTATTAATTCCACCTTGAGTAGCTTTCTAGAGAGATATTTTTCCATAGAAACGTATTCCAGTGCTTGACAAGCAGTTTTTTACTTTTAAAAGACCTTGTATTAAATATTAAATAAAAAGAAAACATAAATACAATATAATATGTTAAGTGGATCAAGCATGTACTCAGGGAACTAAACGTACATAAATATGAACATAAGCAGAAATTATGAATCTTTTTTATTAGCAGACATTAAATGTACAATGATGTTTCATTTTGATATTTCCATAGATGTTCACAATGTACTTTGATCAAATTTGCCACATCTATCATTCTTCCCCAAGCCCTCTAGAAATTATAAATATTAATATATGTCATTCTCAATTACTTAATATATGAGTGAGATCTGCATAAGAAGACAAACTAAGTTATGAGTTTATTACAAGATATGATTTTTTAAAATTAAGTCTTAGAATTGGAGTTTTTTCCAAAGAAAACAGAATGATACAGAATGACCATACAATAGAAATTGAGGACACACAACTAATAAAATGGAGATAGAATTCACATTAAATATTCTGTCACCCAAAACCTCCTTTACCTAAATCTGCCCACCCATCATTCTTATCCTTCTTCCCTCCTTCTCCCTCCTTATCTTAAACACAAGATTAACTGAGATACAAAATGCTATCAGGAGATATATAGCTAATGTTTAAAACTTGGAACATCAAGAAGCCCTGGATAGTTCCCTTAATCATTACAAATAGAATGTAAGAGAAACCAATTCCTTTCAAAACTTACAGATAGGTTAAAAAACATCAATATCACTGAAAGAGTCAAACATTTGGAAAAATATTATTTTTTAACTCTTGACAATCTTAAAAATTGCCATACCTTTAAAAAACACACCATTAGTTCTAGTTGTAAGGGGGTAGTGTAGCCTAAATCATCTGACCAACAAACAATTTCTGTATGAGTTTAACATTTTCAAATCAATTTTTATGCCCACAAGTAAATTCTAATATAAAAGAAAACATAAAATCAATATTTTCTCTTTATAAAATGATATGGTTCAATATTTTGGCTAATTCCTAAAATTCAACAAGGATATCATAAAATAATTTAAAATTTATGTGTTTGGGAAATTAGGTACAATTTCATTGTAGTACCCTGAAAATATTCTGTTTTCTTTTGAAAAAAAATTAAAGAGTATCTTGGTTACAGTGACAAACCAGTTTTTCTGCAGTGTAGCCCTCCAGCAAAGACTTAATATATCTGATTTGTCAAAGTCAACACTTCTGCTAATCTTTCCCGCCAGTGTCAAATGCTGGGAGCTATCACCTAATTCATTCTGCTGCACAGTGTTGAGAGAAAGATGTACAATGGGCAGAAAATAATCTGCACAAGCATCAGAATAAAATTGTCTTTTTGAACACACTGAAGAACGATGCAAGAAGAATCGGAAAATCAACTGTGTTCCCTGAGATTTCTTCTGCAGTTTTCTCTTTGCCAGTGCTGTTTGCGTGAATGTAAATTATTCCTAACCTTATTTCATTGCTTAATTAATGGATGTCTTAGGACTACAAAACATTTTCTATTTGTGTCAAAATGGCATATATTTCACTGCATTATATAATAAGGTGTATGAAATAAAATAATGTTAAATATTAACTGCTTTAAAAGCTCTAAACCAGTATTGTTGTTACTGTTATTTAATATGAAATAAAATTTCTAAGGTGGAGTTTTAATAGCATATCAGTCTATAAATATTCTTTTTAAATAAAAAACATATTTATGGGAAGTTTTGGAAAATTCATCTGGATAGACAATACATTATGGCACATTTCCCTAGTCAAGTCTCCTCTGAATGCGTATTCTATCATAACCATTGACTGGGTATTTTCTATTTAGGCAATGTCCTTAGAGCATTAGTATATATTTCTATCTCAATAAAATGCGAAATACTATGCTACTATTCCTTTACACTTTGGCTCATAAATCTGGTGTCTTATTACTAGAAATTGAGAATAGAAGTGGAAACATAATAAAAGACTTCTAATAATTTTGTTTTATTGATAAGCTATAAAGCATCAAACACTAAAATAAATTTATTATAGTTAATTTTCATATATAAAGTTTATTCACTTTTACAATCAGTGAATACCATTCACTTCATATAAATTATGAAGGAAAGACTTCATAATGTTAGGGGACTGGCTGAGCTTACACAGTTAACCTGCAGCAGACAGAAATGGTTCTGGAGTCCAAGTACACTGACCCACAAACCTCTGCTCCCAGTGCACACTCTATTCAGTGCTCTGTGTAGAGTTTATGACTAGTCTAAGGCTTAAGAGAAATATTCTGATGCATGTTTCTCAGACATTTCTGCATCACTGACTTAGTTTAAATGTCTGTGCCTTCTTAAGGTTAGTCGGTAGTGGCATAGGTGGTAGGGAAAGAAAGGAGTCACACAGGTGTGGAATGCTGTGCTTAAAGCTTTGTTCCTTATGTAGCAAAGCCCTGTGGGCTTCACAAGAAGGGACTGTCTTTTTACGTTGGTGTGCAATTTGGATACTTTCTTTCTACATGTCCACATGGAAGGGTGTGGATCATAAGTGGACATACACTTCAACAGTCCTGACTTTGAATCTGCATTTGAAGGAGAGGAAGGCAGTTTTGTACATAGTATCATTTTAAGGGTGGATTAGGACAGTGAACAATGTTTGAACATATTAAGATATATATGTTCTGTTTTTCACTTTCCATCACTCCAAAATGAAAACTTTCTAAATATTATATGATCTATACCTGACCAATTCAAACATCATATTTAATTAAATTATACGAACACTGTTTTTGTTCTTCTATCCCTTATATCTGCCCCAATCACACACATGCGTGTATCCTGCACATATTCAGAAAATAATCTTTTACATTCTTAGTAGTCATATTCTTAGTTGTCCAGAAATAGAAAATTTTATTTCATTTATACATGATGAAAATGAGATATGTGATTGCCATGTTTTCTAAAATGTCACAAAAGGTGAACCTTTTTCATTCCCATGGACAATTTAAAAGCTAACATAGCAAAAAGCCTCCATTTCAAATTTCCTGTAGAAATAGGAAATATATGAGTGATGGGTAATTCATGACTGAATTCTTAGCCAAGATTGTTTCATCTATTCCTATAAAAATTAATGTTATTATCTCCACATTAAAGGGCAGAAATTGAAGTAGAGCACAGTTTAATTGCTTAAGTTATTGAGCAATGGCAGGGGATGGAAACGGGATTTAAATTAAGTCACCACCATTCTTATGTCCTTGTTTTTAACTATGCATTGATGGAGAGCAAGGATGAAAAGTACAACAAAACAAAATCACTTGAGAGCAGGGCTAAGTCCCATAACAGGCTCATTCATAAATAAATGCTAGAAAGGCTCGTTAGCTTGGGGCAGTGAGGAAATAACATCAGGAACCTGATACTTTAAAAATTCTGATTCTCTTTATTCAATGGTAAATCTAGCCTGAGGAGCAATGAAAGAGTCCTCCACTTTCCAGCTTATAAAATAGTAACATTTTATCTAAAGAACATATAATATAGGAAAGTTCATGTTTGTATGTATGTGTGCATCTATCTCTGTGTGTAAGTAAATAATTGGTGCATTTAATTTAAATTTTTGTAAAGCAATAAGAAATAGAGATGGATTAAAAATCCTAAAGTTCAACTCATAAAATATGCAATTTAACTCATGACCAGGCTAAATATAGGGTTTAATGATGGATTATTGAAAAAGTCAATAGTACATAGATGGAATTTTTAAATCTCTGTGCAATTTTTACATCTCTACCTGTCTAAATATCATCCATCTGTCTGCCTATCTATCTACCTATCGATATCAGTCTATGTCTTTTTTAAGTGTAATGCAATTTATACTAACATTTTCTTGTTATGGTATACAATGAAACAGTTTGAAGCAAAATTGAGCTAAAATTTATTTTCCAGATTTTTTTATGTTTACTTCAGATATGATGCAAAACTCATGGAAATTAGTGAGAATGGATGAACATAATGATTTAGAAATACAATAAAAGACTGAGTCAAATGAATTATTGAAAATGTTATACTAAAATTAATAAATATAATAGTAGTACATATGTACTTGAGAAGTTAGATTTATCTACTCTGTATGATCTGGCCAAATAAACTTGTGAACAGAAAGATAAAATTGTTTCTTTATAAAATTGCTAATATTGATATAATCACTATATTTTATTTGAAATAAAATATAATCACAGAGACCCTAAAAATTTACCTAGAGCTATTATAGTACCTTGTCTCAATGTGTAATTCTTACAAATATGTTTGTATTCAAGTTATAATTGGAAAAAAGTACATTTTCTGATATATTAATATACAACAAAACTCAATATTTAGCTGTCAACTTGAAAATAAGTCACAGTTCCCTTGCTATTAAATTCCAAATATCTGAAAATAGAATTTCTATGACTTTCCATATAGTTCCAGTCAGGATATCACTAATATTTTTAAACATCTATCCAAAACCTTTATGTACCTTGTACACAGTTATTGTCGAAACCTTCAAAAGAGTAATTATTCTTTAGGATTTCAATAGAATAAACTGAGAGTCAATGAGTGTAAGTAACTTTATCAATAATGGTGAAAGATAGCACACATCTTAAAAACTAAGATTTTCATGTTTTCTATGCAAGACTGACTAACACCTGGAACCCCCTTCTTAGTCCTTAGTTACCTTTTACCAGAAGTGAATGAAAGCTGGACCACTGTCTCTGCACTTACTGAGTGCTATGTACAGACTGATCTTCCTTGTCATTTTTTGATATGTCTTTTCTACATCTATTCAGTCATCAAAACATCTCATCTATTTTGAATACCAAAGCTATAAGATATTCCAAGTATGCTTCATGCAGCATTGGGGTTATATTTAAATTCCACTAAGACTACCATTCAAAATAAATATTTTGTTTTTAAAATCTGAGTTTCATCCCCCTGTATTTATGAATACAAACTTCATTGTAATGGGTCAACCACTTCTAGGATTTTCTTATCCTAAATCAACCAATTATTCAATCCATAATTGTTTTATGAGAATACTGTTCAGGTACCTTGGGAAGAAAAATATTTTTAAAAAATGGTTATTTCCTAATTTATATTCACCCTACAGAATTCTAACCTTCATATTCTGTGAAAATTATATACTACATGTTACTGAGGTTACTCTATTTCACCTCTACAGACTTCAGGGTGTTACTGTCCAATTTCAAATAAAGGATCTGACACCAACCATTCCTGTTCCATTTCAGGTTCTCTTTAGATTGTAGTTTGCATTTTTCATTCTAGTATAAAAAAATCCCTTAAGATGAAGGTTCATTACGAATATAGAAGCCTCCCTGTTTCTGTTCAAAAACCTCTGTGAAACATTTTTTGGAAGCTACTCCTTCAAATCTTTGCATATGAAACTTAATATTACTGAAATAAATACATTACAGTGTTTTTTTTTAAGCAAAACAAATACAGATGATAATTCTAACTGTGATGAAATTGGAAATCAAATCTTGAATAATGTGTACATTATATTATCCACTGGAATATGTGTAGATGTATGTTTATTTTATAGTACAGAAACTGATAAAATAGACATGAGTTAACATTTACAAAAAGCTTATTTCCTTTATTCTGTAGCACTTATAATAACATAAATTAGAACTTTTTATTATACTAGAAAAGCTATAAATTAGACAAAATATACTGTTAATCAAAATAACTAAAATGGAGGCAAAGAAACAAAGCAATAATCACATTTTCAAAGTCTATGTGGTTACTTAAACATAAACTAAATTCCAACTTAGGAGAAATATTATTTTGAAGTCTGAAATTCCTTGCATAAGTGGGCTATATTACAAATTGTTCCAGTAATAACAGTAATAATATTCTATTTTTCCCAAGAGTTAGTAGCTCAATTAATTATAAACTCTGATAAATAATTTGAAAGCAAAATACATTCCACTGAAGAAGATATATACTTAAAATATGACAAGAAGTTAAGTCTTTGTACAATGGACCATTCTTCCCTTTTAAAGAGTTCTTCAAAAAATTCAAGGTAGCATAAAAAATAATGGGAAAATCACAAAATGATGCAAAAAAGTTGGTTTGAGTTAAAAACGTTTTTTCTAACCATGTCTAAAACAAAGCACACATAGGAGCACAACATTTCATTGATTTTATTATATCAATATTACTGAAGAAGAAAGTTTTCTATAATTTAAAATAATTTTTATGAATTAAAACTAAATAAAACTCTGTAAGAGTATCTGCAATATATTTAGATGAAGTGATGCTATCCTAACTTTGTTCACTGCATGTCTGATTCTTACCTTAATATAAAAGTAGAGAATTTCATTCTGGTCAACAGATTGACACTGGTTCTTTTAATTTTTGCATGTGAGGCTTTTAGATTGTTATTTTCTAAAAGAACATCAACATATCATTAATGTACTTAATTCATAAAATTTACTTTCTCAGGTGTGGACTTGAGATGACAGATTTCAGCATATGACTGGGTATATGGACTGATTACCAATAGTTTGCTAGAAATTCAAAAGTATTAACATCAGGAGTTTCAGACAGTTCCTTAATACACTGTAAAAGAGAGGGCCAGTGACATTGTTTTAAAGAGGTTCATGTGATACATGCTTAAGCCGAACAAGTTGGTATGGACAAACACTAAAAGATAAGATCTATTCAGATCATGATTTTCAACAATGTATACAAAAAGTGATAAAGGTGAAACAGTAGGTAAATTAAAGAAAAAGATAAGGCAGGGATGATAGACTAGAGAGCAGACATTGTAGGACTTAATGTTTGATTGTTTAGGGCCATATCAGTAATATGTAACATAGGGCAATGATAAATCAGTGTTTAGAAATAGATTAATAATAACAATAATGGTTATTAAGATTAGCAAAAAAAAAAAAAAAGTTAGTGGAAAAACAACCTGAAAAAAATAAAGAAGGGGTGGTTGCCAAGTAAGCATAATCATGAAAGCAATAGGCATGGGTTTGGAAATGTTAGTGATCTTAAAACAGTGATATCTAAACTGATATGTGCTAGATATACACATTATTAGTATAATTTATGTAATTTCTTATTTTATTTTAATCATGTTACAGAAACAGAAATGTTATTCATTATATTAATGAGAAAACCAACTGAGAGTTTAAAGTACTTGCCCAGATTAAAAACAGTAAGAGGTAGTGGCAGAATTAGAGCAAAGTTTGTCAAACAAAGGACCTGTGGCCTCAATTAATAGCCTTGTCTGGAGAATAACAATGAATAAAAGAAGTCTAGGGATGTGACTCAGTGTAGAACACTTTCATTTCATGTCGGTAAAGTCCTGGGTTGTATCTCCAGAACCACAAAGGAAAGTAAAGTATAGTTTCCCCAAATTTTTTGTAGAATGAAAATTACTGTTTTACTTTTATCACTAAATATTTTCTTGAAGCAGGTAAGTAAATTGATTAGCAAAATTAAATCCCTTTTTTGATTTTTACTTTTCTATTACAGACTATAAGCTTGCTTAATATTGATAGTGTATATATGCGTGTTTGCATGTGTGTGTTGGTCATAAAGTGCTGTGGTTTACTAAATAATGTCATGGGTGTCTTCACATGCCATATTAATCATATAAAAGACCATTTGAATGAAGGAACAGTCCTGGTAATTAATGTAGTGTAGCCACATTGTTTTTTTTGAAGACCCTACAAACTTCCCACACATCATTAGACTTAGTTTCCTTAAAAGGAAATAATAAAATATCAAGTAGTTAGTTATAGGAAGAAAAAAGGGGAAAGAGTATTCTTTGTGCTGACACAATAAGGGAGCTGTAGCAATCTTTCTGAAAAAGTGATATTTAATTAAATAGATGAAATGAGGAGCAATCCACAAGGATATCTGCAAGAATGGTACTCCTGGCAGAGCAAAAAGCAAATCTAAGTGTACTATGGCAAGTCCATGCTAGACGTACTCAAGGAATACCACAGACAACCATGGCACTGGAGGAGAGCAACCATGGAGAAACACTGATGGTTAAAAGAGGGATGAGATAACCATTTCAAGTTCATGCAGAATACTTAGTCTAAGCTAAGAAACTTTGATTTCATTTCAAGGGTAATGAGAAATGACTTGGGGAATTTTTAATAAGGAAATGGCATGATCAACTATATTAGTTACACATACTATACTACCTTTGGACAAGGGTAAATATTCAGACGTGTACATTTGTACATATGTAGATAAAGTTTATGCTAAAATTTAAGTAATTGGTACTATATCATTTCCCAAAGTGTATTAGTTAGATCACTGCTTTTATAATACTCTCCACAGGGAGGATAAAGGGATATTCTTAGAACTAAAGGAGTTTTGAGATGTTCCTTCATGAGAAAGAACAGCACATACCAGACTTGGAGACTATTAAAAATCATCAAGTAAAGAAGCAACATTTTATAAATACAGTTTTCCATGAAATGTTTTTTGCCATTTAATACATATTCTCACTGTGTAAAGCTAAAGCTGTTTCATATGCTCCAGAAAAAAATTCCAGATTGATGTTTTTAAAACTATGCTCCATGAAAGCCTTGGGGTTTTCTAGAACCCCTTTTGTGTTTGGAAGGGAAGTGTGCAAGCACTAGGGCATGGAGGCCTTGGAAGCCTAACCTCCTACTTCTTACTCCATTTGAACAAAGTTTCATTAGATTTTTAAGAATGAAAAATGAAATTCAATGACATAGAAAAATAGACTTTCATGTTTTCAGGCAATTTTAAAAAAACATTATGGTATTTATTTGGTTTATGACCAAATTGTGAACTAACTTATAAACCAAAGAAGATGAAGCTTTGTCTCAGAATTAGATAACTTCACTAGAAAAAATGTTAGGTACAATTTTATTCTAAGCCAAGCATTTTGTATCTGTGTGCTATTAGTTCTAACAGATAGGAGAATTAGTTTTAGTTGTAGACTTAAAGAATCTCATAATACTATGAAAAATAAGGACTTCATAAGGAGCTAAAAATTTTCCAACAATTTAACCCTTATTTATCCATATATTTTAATAGGATGTACTGTTGTTTTCCATCTATTAGATATTTGTTTTTCTGGGAAACAACACATTTACATAAGTTTTAAATCCTGAAAATCTTATATATTTGCTGTATCATATTTTCCCTCATCCATTTTTCCTTCTAGAGTACTTTTTAGAGCAGTATCAGTTAATATCAAAATTGATCAGAAAGTACAGAGGATTCTTATTGTGCTCATATACCTGCAAAGCTTCTTCCATGGTCAAAATTTTGTTCCAGTGCTACATGTGTTAAAATCAATGAACCTACATGGACACATCATTATCATATATAGCCTGTCATTTTTCATTAGTGTTCACTCTTGGTGTTATACATTCTACATGTTTTAACATAGGTTGCAAAACATATCTTTGACATATTTCTTATGCACCATGATACAAAATAGCTCCACTACTTTAAAAATCACCTGTGTTCTATCTATTCATCCCTCCCTCCTTCTTAATCACTTATAACCACTGAACTTTTTACTTTCTCCATAATTTTGCCTTTTCCAGAATATCACATGGTTTAAATTGTACAGCATGTAACCCTTTAGATTTACTTCTTTCACTTATTAATATAAAATCAGTTTTCTCTATGTCTTTTCATGACTAACTTTATCATTGAATAATATTCCATTGTCTGGATACACCACAATTTATTTATTTTTCACCTACTGAATACCTTAGTTCTATCTGCGTTGTGACAATTACGTATATGCTAATATAAATGTTCATGTACAGATTTCTGGTAAATATTAAAGAGTTTTTGGATCATATGGTAAGAGTATGTTTAGTTTTGCAAGAAACTGAAAGGCTCTCTTCCAAAGTGGCTACACCATTTATAATGGTGGATTTTTGTAGTTTATGCACATAAAGAAAATTCTAATGGGAAAGATTCTCAGAAGAAATGAAATTAGAGATTAAGGAGGAAGAAGATATAAGAGGCACAGAGAAATGCCTGAGAAGTAGAGGGTGAAAGTTAGAGTATTCTCACTGTAAGAGGACAAAAGAGCTGGATGAGTGCAGATTGAGTTAACATTTGTAGATTTAGAGGCAGTAAAACATACTGAGAGGATACCTGAGAGATGATTTCTATTTTCTCAGTGAAATGGGAAGCTATATTATAAGCTATAAGAAAAGCAGGCAGGCAGAGAAGGCAAGGTAAATTTGAAGAGTACTAAAAAATTTTCAAAAAAACTTGCTACTTCTCAAAGTAGCTGATTGTTTTTGTAATTGAGAAGATTAAAAAATAGAAAGGATACTATCACCTGGAGAGGTTGTGAGGCTTGATGTGAAGTGACCTTTACTCTGAGCCACGAGAGACAGGTAGAATTGGACATAAGAACAATAGAAAAAATGTTCTTGGCATGAAAAGCAAAAGTAAAAGCAGGAAAGTAGAAAACTAGGATATCCCTCAGTTTCATACTCATCTAGAGTCAGAGGTGCTGCTCTTTGCTTCTGCATCCTGTCTTGTGGAATTTGGAGCACTTGCATGTGCGTATGTGTATGTGTGGAATTGTAGTTTCTAAAGGCAAAGTAAAACTAACTTCAAAAGTGAAAAAAAATCAAAGAGAATCTAAGGGATTTAGTACTTTTTGCTGTCATGGTTGCCTGTTGCACTTGTCTTTAAAAGAGCAGAAATCACAGAATGTTAAGGCAATTATTATTTCTTTTTAACACATGGACTCATGATAATATTGTTAATGACTTTTTTTGCCCCAGTTCCCTTTTATGGAAGAATATCATTCAAAGCAAATCTGTTTTTGTGTTTCTTTCAGTATAATGTGCACAGAAGTAGTAAAACTGAAGAAGAAGGGAAAATGGCATTGGAGTGTTGTAGGCTTATGCTTTAGAAGGTATAATTATTATTTGTTTAATCTGAAGAATTACATCTCATTGCATTCATTAACATAGCTGACTTCTTGAATCATGGCACTCAGCATATTTTTCTTTGGCTCAACCCTCTGTGTTGATTAGTTATTTTCAAGCATATACTTTTGAAGCTGGGAGAGCTATTCCAGGGTAAATCCCTGTAAAAGTTTATATTGAAGTATAATTTGTATCTGAATTAAATTATGGATACAATCTAGCAGACAAAAAGAATAAAAATTGCATCATGTAAATTCACTTTGATTTTAAAAATTAGCTTTATCTTCAAATGCAACTTTTTGGTTGAAGTCGTTTTGATATTTATATCGTTTTCTGTGCTAGTGTTTAGCAAGAAAATGAAGAGTTCTACAAATATAAACAAAAATCTATAAATTTTCCTAGGATTACATTGTTACAATGTGTAAGTTTTCCATTATCTAAAATTAATGGTGCATATGTATTTATACCTAATTTTTTATGTATATAAACACATATTTAGTTTCATCAGACTGTTTATCATGAATGGATGTTGGATTTTGAAAAAGATCTTTTCTGCATCTATTGATCATGTGGTTTTTGTCTTTGCTTCTGTTAATATGTGTTAACATGCTGTATTACATTTAATGATTTGCATATGTTGCCAAAAATATATGACGGAGAAAAGACAGCCTCTTCAACAAATGTTGCTGGAAAAACTGGATGTCTACATGCAGAAAACTGAAATTAGATTCATATCTTTCACCCTGTACAAGTATCAACTCAAGGTGGATAAAGGACTTTATATGAGTCCTGAAACTTTAAAGCTAGTGCAGAAAATAACAGGGCATAAATTGGAATTAATAGGCATAGGCAATGACTTCCTAAATAGAACTCAAATGGATCAGCAACTAAGAGAAAGGATTCACAAATAGGACTACATGAAATTAAAAAGCTTCTACACTCTACACAACAACAAAAAAATGTTCTATAAATTGAAGAGGTTGCCCAGAGATAGGAGAAAATCTTTGCTAGCTTAGTTAATAACTAAATATACAGGGAACTCAAAATACTAAACTCCCCAAAACTCAATCACCCAAATTAAGAAATGGGCAAATGAACTGAACACAGCTTTTTCAAGGGAAGATGTTCAAATGGCCAAAAAACACATGAAGAAATGCTTAACATCCCCAGCCATAAAGGAAATGAAAATCAAAACCACATTAAGATTCCACCTTATTCCTGTTAGAATGGCCATCATCAAGAACACAAACAACAACAAATGTTGGCAAGGATGTGGGGGAAAAGGAACCTTTATACACTGTTGATGGGAATGTAAATTAGTACAACCATTATGGAAAACAGTATGGAGGTTCCTCAACAAAATAAAAATAGAACTGCCATATGATCCAGGAATTCCACTCAGGGATTTACTGAAGGAATGTAAGTCAAGTTGCTATAAAAGCACCTGCACACTTAAGTTTATTACAGCACTATTCACAATAGCTAAGATATGGAAACAGCTAAAATGCCCTATTATTGACAAACAGATTAAGAACGTGGTATTTATATACAAGGGAATTTTACTCAGCCACAGAGAAGAGTGAAATTTTGTCATTTGTAGGTAAATGGATGGAACTGGATAATATCTTAAGTGAAGTTAGCCAGGTTCAGAAGGCCAAAGCCATATGTTTTCTTTCATCTGTGGAATACAGATCTAATATAAATACTGCAATATTATGAAAACCAGGTCATGCTAAGGGGAGGTCACATATGAGAGAAGGTGAGTAAAAGATGGAAGTTAAGAAGATGATATGTTTGATATATTTCTTACATAAGAATGAATATAGAATCTTTAAACCCGTTGAAATCACCATAAGAAGGGGACTCAGGTAGAAAGAAGAAAAAAAGAGGAAATGAACCAATTCAGGTTATGATACATATGTACATGGGAATGTCAGAAGGAAACTCCCTTTACAGCTATCTTAAATAAATAAAAATGTCTTTTTGTCCTTTTACAAAATCAGAGAACTGGAGGGTAAAAAGGTCCTGTCTGGGGATTGGTACTAAGTGGAAGTGGGGAGAATGTGGGGAAAGAGGGATAGGAGCGTGAAAATAGTGCAAACACTGTGTACACATGTATATGAAGTAGAAAATGATACATGTTGAAACTATTCCAGGAATGGGTGGAGGGGATGATAAAGGAGAATAACGGATGGGTGCATTCAAGAATGATCTACTTGATATTTTGTAAGAAGTTTTGTAAATGTCACTATGTACCTCCAGCACCATAAAAAAAATCAAGTAATTTAAAACTGAAAAAAAATCCACATATTTCCACGAACATATTTGTATAAGTGTATATGTATATATCAGTTTTTCCTTAGCGTTTTAGAGAGATGTGAGTTCAGGTTAAGTTTATAAAGAAGAGATTTTTTGTGTAGACTGAGACACAGTACAGGCTGAAAAATTTATGAACAACAAAATCTTTTACTTTTTACATTTGTGTAGTTATATTATTTTACTTAAAGTTACAAAGCCACACACTAACAAATTCTCCCAGAATTATGATTTTCAGCTTTTCCAAGTTTCAAATGAAATGAGATTAAACTGGTCAAAGGTATAAGTCAATCCAAAGGTCCAATTTTAGGAACACCATTAATCAGGGGAAAACTTCAACACATGCATTTACTGTCATCGTGGTTTCAGAATACCAATATTCTTTTTCTCCCTTTTGTCCTAACCAGAAGAATTATCATATTGAATGTAAAACAAGCCAACATTTCATTCAACAGAAGAGTAGTTTAAGGATCCCTTACTTTCAATACAAATTTCACATGTGGAACGGGACTTAGTGTTTCAGTTTATCTTGCTGTAATGTAAAGGCAAAAAGCATTGTGAAAAAAAATTTCAAAGAAAACATTTTATAACTTGTAACACAGAACAGCTTCTATTCTGCCTGCCCATATTATGGATTAAAAGGATTTTTATTTTTATCAAACTCTTACGATAACAAAGAAAAAGAAAGCTCCTCTTACCAGAGTGGAATATAGCTTCAACCTTGCTATAGCGTTTTCTGCAGCTCTTGTTTGAAAGGACAGATCCAAAGCAGCTTTGTGCATACAACTGATCTGGCTGATCTCCAGTTTCTGCACAAAAAACAGTATAATTGATTCCCAAAAAAGTGTTGTAAACATTCATCATGATGGCATTTGCATGTTGAATCTAATCTCTGTGACCCTTGTAAACTTTTTCCAAGCAGGCCAATTACATTTCTACTTTAAATCCTAACTGTTTGTTTTTCTCTGTTCATTGCCAAAATTAACGTCTTTGAGTTTACGAGTGTCAGCTGTATTACTATGTGGACACCTTTGAGTTCTAAGAGTGTTAAGACTTAAAAAACACACACATATGATTTTTAAATCAAGAGCACATCAATGAATAAATTTACTTAGCACATATATGACTTCTTTTTAAATCTGGCAATATTCAGCCCACTATCTATGTGCTAATATGCTGTCAATGCTATTAAGTTTCTTTCATTTACTATTTGATAAAAGTCAAATGAACATTCTATATCTCTATTTTGCACAGAAGCCACATCAATGATGCTTATAACATAGCCCAGAGTCTGAAACCAACTGTGCTGCATTTCCAAGTCTCGTTAAATATTCCACTGTTCCTTTGCCCAAGTCTTCAAAGGGGCTCAGAGACAATCACATCCTTTAATTTTTATGGGAGCAATGAAGAGGTCACACAGCCTGGGGTTTTTTTTCTGATTTTTAAGCACTCAAATTTTATAGAAACATTAATGGTTATAACTATGAGTGGCATATGTGAATGCTAGATCAAAAAGTAAGTCTGAATGAAAAACACAGTCTCAATCTGAATCACTCTTTATAATGATCTAAGCAATATATTGATCTTACAACTACACCATGATATAATCTTTGCTTTGCTTTCCATATGCATAAAGGCTGGTTAACAGCTATTGGAAATGTCACCATTTGAAAAACATAAATTAGCATGCAGATATTTTGGAATTTTTTATCTGTTCATTTATTTTTCATCATATATACAAATTAAATACATATACTAAAACAATGTTCTGGCTATAAGGATTATGACTGTATAAATCACTAAAAAGTATAAATTATGACAATTCATGTATCTCTTACAAGTAGGTAAAATTTTAGAACTCAATAAGTATAAATATCTGTTCATAATAATTTTTAATGAAATCATTAAATGAATTACAAACAACCCACAAACTTTAAAAGCTGAAATATCCTTTGCTTTTATTATAGATTTTGATTATAATTCAGTACTCTGGTAGTCTAAGAAAGCATTTTTTTGGGGGGATACCCAATACTGTGGTTTTTTTAAGCAAAAATCAGTCAACTATCCTCTTTTACGGTTCTGTAACATTTGTCTTACTAAAATTGTTCTCTAAGTTTTTCTTATGTAATTCTTCTATTGGGAGAGTGAAGGGAGCATTATTCCCCTCCATTTTGAGCGTAAGAAAACTAAGATTCAAAGAATAAAGATTTGATGAAATTCTTAACTAGAAGGGCTTATTCAACTACATACAAAGACACTTTCTTCTAAAACAAAATATCTAAAATTTTAAAAAACACGTGTAATTTAGTTTCATGATTTGAAATATGGGATAAACATTTAAAGAATTGTTATAATGTAGTTGAAGCTATGATATGTTTAGAAACCTTAAGATTTCTTATAGGCTTAATGATTTTGGAAATGATTCCTCTAAAAGATAAATCTATATAATTTTATATTAGACTTTTTTTAAAATTCAGGAATTATTTATTGATTACCTAATATATGATAAGTCCCTTAACGTTTTCTGTTGGTGCTTGTGGTGGATTTTTTTTATTATGCTTCGTTTCTTTGAGATAGGGCCTCAATATGTAGCCTGAACTGGCCTTGAACTACCATGCTCCTGGCCTCAGTTCCCAATAGCTGGGATTATAGGGGTGAACCACCATGCCTGGATAGAACCTTTAATTTCAAGTATTCAATTGCAAATAAGATGAAATCACTTCCTTCATGTAATTTTCAATACAAGAATTAACATAATGAACACAAAGTGCAATGTTTTGGAAATTATTAGTGGCAAGGAGCTATAATATAAACTGACAAATAAAAATGGTCTCTTGCAAAGTATCACAGTTTTTATGTCTTTATTTTAAGTGTGAGCCTTTCCTTTGAGCTAACTATTTATCCTCCTATTTTATACTTCCCACAATAGCTAGGATGACAGACACATGGATCCATGCCTAGCTTTTTTCCATTGAGATAGGATTTCACCAACATTTTGCCAAGGCTGGCCTGGCAAAGATGTATAGTTTATGTGAACTAAATTGCAAGAATAAAATTTTCAATAAACTTATAAAGCCCCTAAAATAAATTAGAAATTATATTTACCCCAACATATAAAGGTAAAACTATTTGCACAGGAACTTCACAAAAAATAATACTCAGCAGGTCAATATCATACTATCTCATCAGGAAAATGTTCACCATATTCAGTGAAGTTCATAAAACTAATTATTTCAAGATTTGGAGAGAGTGTAAAACAAGTGGAACTTTTATATACTGATCAAAGGAAAGCAAATTGGCATAAGGTCTTTGAAAAACCAGTAATACATAAGTTTGAAAATACACATATAACACAACAATTCCACTCTTAGTTTCATATTAAAAAGTATATGCCCATGACATAAAAAAACAGATTGTTCATGGCAGGTCTCTTTGCAGTAGTCAAACACTTGAAATAATCCACATATCCATTAGCAGTAATGTGAATTAATATGTTATAGAATGATCTCATATTGAAATAATCCAAATATCCATTAGTAGTAATGTGAATTAATATATTAGAGAATGTTCTCATAATAAAATAAAATGTATCAATGAAAAGAAACACACTATTGCTATACACAACAACATGGATGTGCTTCAAACATATTGAGATGAAAATCCACATACAAAGATTATGTCTAGAACAACTAAAACTCAGTTATGGTGAATGTGATCAATCCACTGATTATTAGGTGGTTAATATCCTCTTGGGTCAGTTTTGAATGGTCATAAGTATCTAAAAAATGGTCTATTTCTTCAAGATTTTTCAAATTTATTGGAATATAGCTTCTCAAATTAGTCTCTTATGATTCCCTGGATTTCCTTGGTGTTGTTATCTCCACCTTGTATTTCAGATTTTACTGATTTGGGTTTTTTCCCTCCTCATTTTAGTCAGATTGCCAGGGGTATGTCAATCTTGTTTATTTTTTCAAAAAACCAGCTTTTTGTTTCATTGATTCTTAATATGTTTTATTTTGGCCTCTATTTCATTAATTTCACCCCTTATTTTTATTATTTTTCTCCTGCTTCATTTAGATTTTGTTGTTCTTATTTTTCTAGGAGTTTGAGATATATAGGTCATTTATTTAAGCTCTTTCTGTCCTTTTAATATATACACTCATGGCTATAGAGTGCTTTTGCTGTGTCCCATAGATTCTGGTAGGTCATGTTTCATTTTCATTAACTTCCAGGAAACTTCTAATTTCCTTCTTGATTTCAACAATGACTCACTGATCATTGAGCAATGTGTTGTTCAGCTTCCAATTGTTTGCATATTTTCTGCTGTTGTTTTTGTTATTGAGTTCTAGTTTTAAAGTACTATGATCAGATAGAATACAGGGGATTATTTTGATTTCTTATATTTGCTGAGGCTTGCTTTGTCCCCTAAGATAGGATCAATTTTAGAGAAAGTTCCATGGGCTGCTGAGAAGAATGTATATTATGCAGATGTTGAATGAAATATTCTGTAGACATTAGCTAGGTCCATTTGACCTGTGGTGTGATTTAGTTCTAGAATTTCTTTATTGATTTTTTTGTTTGGATGATGTATCTATTGGTGATGGGGGGGTATTAAAGTCTCCCACTACCACTGTGTTGGAGTCAATATGTGCTTTTAAGTCCTTTAGAGTATGTTTGATGAAATGATGTTCACTGACAATGGATGCATATAGGTTGATATTTATTATTTCCTTTTGGTCTATTTCCTCTTTTACTAGTATGCAGTGCCCTACTTTATCTCATTTGATCAATGTATGTTTGAAGTCAATATTGTCTGATATAAGTATTGCTACTCCTGCCTGTTTTGGGGGGGCACTGGCTTGGTAAATCTTCTTCCAGCCGCCTTTCACCCTAAGCCAATGTTTGTTTCTGTCAATGAGTTGGGTCTCCTGTAAACAACAGATTGTTGGATGTTCTTTTTTAATCCAGTTTGCCAAACAGTGTCTTTTGATGGGGGAGTTAAGTCTGTTAACATTCAGTGTTAGCATTGATAGGTATGTGGTGATCCCTGCCATTTAGTTGTTTTTGTTGTTTAATAATTTGATTGTGTGCTGCTGAATCAATGTTACTCTCTGTTTCCTTGTCTTTTCTTCTCCTGTGGTTTGATACTGACTGTCCTCTCATGGTTTTGTTTGCTTTCATCCTCTGTGTGCAGAATTCTTTGAAGAATCTTTTACAGTAGTAACTTAGTGGTCATATATTGTTTTAGTTTCTGCTTATTGTGGGAGACTTTTATTGTTCCATCTATTTTGAATAATAGTTTTGCTGGGTAGAGTATCCTAGGGTTGAATTTACTTTCATTCAGTGCCTGAAAGATCTCACTCCATGCCCTTCTGTGTTTAAGGTTTCTATTGAGAAATCTGCTGTGATTTTGATGGGTTTACCTTTGTATGTCATTTGTTTTTTCTCTCTTATAGCCTTCGATATTTTTTCTCTATTCTCTGTGCCTGTTTTAATGATAATATGCTGTGGGCAAGTTCTATTTTGGTAAAGTCTGTTTGGTGTCCTGTAGGCTTCCTGTAGCTGAATAGACAATACTTTCTCAAGATTTGGGAAATTTTCTGTTATTATTTTATTGAATATATTATGAATCCCTTTTGCGTGGACCTCTTCTCCTTCTTCAATGCCCATAATTCTCAGGTTTGGTCTTTTTTTTTTTTTTTATGGAGTCAGTGAGTTCTTGCATATTTCTTTTACAGGTCTTGAATTGTTTGACTAATAGGTCCTCAGTTTTTTCTTTAATTTCTACTTTATTGTTGAGTTCTGAGATTCTGTCTTCCACTTGCTCTAGTCTGCTGGAGTGGCCTTTTACTGTGTTTTGTGTTTCTGTTTGATTCTTTTTTCTGAGGTTTTCCATATCATGGGTCACCTCCTCTTTAATTTTTTTTCATCTTTAATTCATTTATCTCTTTATAGTGTTCTCTGTTTCACTTTGGTGTTTATTTAGGGTTCCTCTGTGATCATTTATTTGTTTTTGTGTCTTCTCATATTCTTTGTTTTTGGTGTCTTGAAATTCCTTGAGTGCATCTTGTACATTTTGTCTAGTGTCTTCTCCATGATATTCTTTGTGATTACTTGCAAGATTTCTTCTTTGAGGGTGCTTTTATGGGCATTCTTGGGTTCCTTGGTGTCATTTACCTTTGTTTTTTGGGAGTTAGAAACTGTGGGTATACATTTTCTTCATTTGGCTCTGAATCCTGTATTAAATTATTTTATTGAAGACAGTCATTTCCATCCCTTCTTCTTCTTCTCATTGCTCTACTTGGTACTGTGCAATTATGTTCTTGATAAGCTAGTTTGTGGTTTTAGTCAACTGTTTTTCTTCCCCCTCCCCCTTGGTTTAATTTTTAGGTTGTGGCTGTCTTGGTTTTTAGCTAGGTTGTTGTGCTCGTTCTATCTTTGGTCTGGAGGAGTAATTTGGCAATAACTAATTCACAGGTTCAATACCCAACCAGTACTTATTTATTATGTAGAAGATCCCTTGGTGGTAATTTCTACAAGCAATAAGAGTGGGGGAGTAATGTTTGTTAGGCTAGCTATTGAAATTTGGAGCATTGGATAGGGTGGCACTAAAAGGGATAGCATGAAGTGAGGTGGGTGTGTGGAAGAAGTGGTGTGGGGG
This sequence comes from Castor canadensis, assembly GCF_047511655.1. Lineage (NCBI taxonomy): Eukaryota > Metazoa > Chordata > Mammalia > Rodentia > Castoridae > Castor > Castor canadensis. The sequence goes on from NC_133393.1 coordinate 124,934,455, forward strand.
CTGCTATGTTTTGTGGGCTTTCTGTGTTTTGGGGTGCATTTCTGTTGTAGTATAGGGTACTTGTGTCAGGGATTGCAGGGGGTTGGTGTTGTGTAAAGTTGGTATAGCAGGTTGGTCAGCAGGTGGTGAGTGTTTAGGAGGGAGGGGTAGTCTGGTGACAGGTTGGGGAAGAAAGTGATGGGAAAGTGTGGCCAGGGCGAAAGACTGGATATGAATAGGCAGATAGAGTAGTTTGGAAGGAGAGCAATGGATTTTAACACAGGAAAAGGAGGGAGAGTGAAGGTGGTGAAAGTAGGGATCATGAGATGATGATGGTAAAGTTGATAGTATAGAAAGAAAAAAAAAAGAAAATAGGAATGAAAATGAAAATTAAAAATCCACAATAAAATAAACAAGCAAAAACAACAACAGCAACAACAAAACAGTTTAAAAACAAAACAAACAAAAAAGAAAAACACCGGGTTCAGGAACAATAGTATTTCAGTCTTTTTTTAAGTTCTGGAGTTATTCCTCTGGCATCCAGTTCTGGTACTGGCATATAAGCAGAAGCTCTGCTGTGGTCTCACTGGGTGATTGTTCTTCTGTCTACCAGTGTAATTGAAATTGTGAGGTGAGGTAGGTTTGCCAGATCATGCAGGGTGGTCAGAGCTATTGATTTCCCCAGCTGATAGCTGTGCTATCCTTCAACTCCAACTGTTTAGTCAATTCCTCCCTCAGCAGGTGGGGCAGTTCAGTTTTGAATGCTGCCCTCTGGTTCAGGAGATCAGCTCTGCCAACCACTACCTGCTTGGCTTTGGAGGTGGCTTGTTGTGCTTGTTTATTGGGATTTCAGTGCTGGGAGTTTATTTCTTTGCCCTGCCCCCTTTCTCTGGTGCACTTTCGGCATTCCACCCACCACCTCCACTGTCCATGTTTTATTACAGTTCACTGTTTGTTTTTCAATTTTGCAAGTCAGTTTGTTTTTATATGCTGCTTTCTATCGCAGGAGATGACCTCTGTGATCCACTATCTTCCCTGCTTCTGGGAGTGGCTTATTGCCCACCAGCTCTCAGTCTTCACTGCCTTTCCTGTGTTTGTTTACTAATAGTTCAGCACCAACATTAGCTCCTGCACACACCCCCTCCTTTCTCCAGTGCATTTTCAGTGTTCCACTCACCCTCTCTGCTGTCTGTGCTAGATTACAGTTCACTGTTTATTATTAACTTTTGTTGGGGGTATGGATCAGTCTGCCTAGGGGCTGTACTGGTTTATGTTCCTGGGGATAGATAGGGGAGTTCCATGTGGTGTGTGGTGCTCATCTGTTTGTTCTGTCAATTGATGCTCAGGCAGGTTTGGAGCCAGTGGTTGTGGCTGTGGCCACAGCAGTGGCAAGAAATGGCATCAAATTTTCTCAGTGTAACATGGTATGGTGAGGTTTTCCATGGGCTAGAGGTTCAGGATGTTAAAAGTTTGATTCTTGTTGGTGCTTTATTCCATGATGGAGGAAGGAGAAGAGAAAGATAGAAAAAAGAAAAGAAGAAAAAAATATTGCCATGGGGAAGGAGGGCTTCTCTGGGGCTGGACCCACTTTGCTGCTTGTGCAGTGGGTCACAGCAGTTAGGTGCAATTAAAGCCTGATTTGTGGTAGTCATTGAATTTTTTCCTACAGTTAGTGTGATGGCAGTTATTATTTTGGCTAGAAGCAGTCAGAATTACCCAAGTGTGGTTCCAACTTCTCAGGGAAGTTTTGGAGTCACAGAGCTTAGGCTTTCTGCTTCTGTACCCTAGTCACTATATTGGATTTCCTCTTTATGTATTTTAAAGATGTAGTAAAATTCATTACTATATTTGTTCTTTAGAATAGATTATTTTATGGTGAACTATAATTTGAAATGTTTTTTGAAACACATTGCTAAAATAATAATTCATTTTGTCCTGATAATGAAATCACATGATAAAGTTCAAATGTTCTAGTACAACAATGGTCATTTGGATAAATACTCATGCTAAGATCTCTGCTCCAGATGACACTGGCAAGGTAAATAATGAATTCATTTTCAAAATAATATGCTATTATAGCACAGATACTGCTTTGTGCTGACTTCACGTTATCTATTTATACAACTTTTACTTAGGTACAGATGGATAAAATCGGTTTCTTAAGAGAAAAAAAAAGGTAGCATCTTATTTGTATTACCTTTTTTTTCTCTCACATTACTATCATCATTTCCATGTATTGTTTTCTGTATTTCCTGCTGTTCATAGAATAAGAAGAAAACTGCTGTCAGGGGGAATTACATGATGTAACTCATTCTTTTGATAAATATGAATGTGATAAGGCATTGTGGAAAGAGTGTGGGTATGACATTATACAGAAACAGTCTGAATATCTATAAATTTTGGTAAATTGTTTACTGTTGCTAATCTTCCAATTCTTCATCTGTAAAAGGAACATGGCAATGCTGAATCCACTGGCTAAGAGGACAATAAAATAGTCAACGTGAAGTGACTAATGTAGATATTTGCACATTGTAAACATTAACATTACACTGAAATACATAAAAATGTCCCAGCCTAAAGACTTTACATTATCATGTCATGTACAAGTATGAGATGCTTATTTGGCCATTCATTGTGAATGCCTTATATAAATGATAAGATTGGAATATAATGACACAAAAATAAAAAGATCATCAATACTAAAGAGAATAGATATTAGAATAGTGACCATAGAGCATGAATAGATTGCCATCAGAGTAACTACACTTTCTCTGCATGAGCACTATACTGCTTGTATAACTGTGACTGAGCACTTTGACCTGATTGAGAATAGGACTGGAGTCTCCTTGTGTATATCTAAAAAGTACCAAGGATTGTGTCAATAAATTTACAACAGTTAAGTATCATTACATAGCAAAAATACCAGTTTTATTTTAAAAAGGATCTAGCAAATGGTATAACTTTCAATAAAAAGCCCTTGTATTGAACAGAGTCTGTTCTTATTGAAAATTTGCTTGTTATATGTGGACTTGCTCACATTTTCTTAGTGGAGGAAAAAAAGAGATTGCTTTACATTTTGAAAAGACCCATGTGAGTGTAAACAAAAGAGGGAGAAGTGTTTGAGATAAGCGCAATGGAGAGCAAAGAAAATAGAAAAAAGTTGAAAAAAAAATCATATTTTTACTCACTTTCTTTTTTGCAGTGACATTTTACCATATCAATTAACCTAGTAGTTCAAGAATTTGACTCTCTGGGTAAGATTAACCCTCTCACAGATGAGTTATTTAAGATCATTTTTTACTTCTTCCTAAAAGCAAAGCACTTTGTGGCTTTCTTTTTTCAATAGGACTTTAAACAAAATGGCAAGATTCCATTGCAAAGAATATCAATGGTTTGCTGGAGATAAGGATAAGGATGGAGGTGTTAGCTGAAAAGTTAAGGTGGGAAAATTGTTCCATATCATGATGTTATAGTGGCTACATGCTTACATGTATGTATCAAAACTCAGCTATATATGTGCTTATTTTGTTTGAAAATTTTATCTCAATAAAATTATTTATACAATGAAAAACTTATGATAGATGAACCTAGAAAAAGTAAGAGAAGGGGAGGGGTCAAGATGGAAAATTGCTGATATTCCTAGGGCCTAACAATGACAAACTACCCCATAAAATGTAGATCAGAGGACCCCAAAAGGCACCCACTGAGTCCCATAAACATCAAGAAGTAAAACCCTCTCCAAATCTGCAAATAAAAAACAAATAACCATGGGAAGAATGGAAAAAATGACCCCAGCTCAACACTTCCAATCCCCCACTCCAGGCTCCATGACTTGGCAGTATGTCTGCTGCCTGGCAAACACAGGAACTCCAATCTCCAGGAACTGAAAACAAAGTAGAGGAATTAGATCAAATAGTAAAAGATCATGAAAAATGGTAAGAAAATATGAGTGGAATATGCAATATATCTGGGACAACATGAAAAGCCCAAACCTATGAATCATGGGTGTAGTAGAAGGAGAGAAGATACAAACCAAAAACATCAACAAACTATTCAATAGAATAATAGCAGAAAACTTCCCTAACTTTGAGAAAGAGAGAGTCACGCAGGTGCAGGAAGCTTACAGAACATGAAACCATCAGAACCAAAAGAGAAACATCCCCCAGACACATTATAATGAAAACACTCAGCACAAAGAACAAAGAAAGAATTCTGAAAGCTGCAAAAGAGAAAAGACAAGTCACATATAATGACAAACCCATTAAAATAACAGCAGATTTCTCAACTCAAACTCTAAACTCAAGAACATCATGGGAAGACATAATCCACGTCCTGAAAGAAACCAACTGTCAACTCAGACTAGTCTATCCATCAAAACTATCTTTCCTAATTGAAGGAGAAACTAAAACCTTCCACAGCAGGGAAAAAACTAAAGAAATTTGTGATCACCAAGACAGCACTACAGAAGATATTTAAAGGACTTTTAAATAAAGAAACTAGAGTGAGACAGGAAGACTCAAAAAGGAATAAACCCTTTTGAGCAAGCAGACCACTAAATAAGGAATAGGTAAAACTAAACAACAGGGAAACAAAAATGACTGGAAATAGGCACCGCTCCTTTTTTTTTTTTTTTCCCTGTGGGACTGGGGTTTGACAGGCACCTCTCAATACTAACACTGAATATACATGGCCTCAATGTCCCAATCAAGAGACATAGAATAGCAAATTGGATCAAAACCAAGACCCAATCATATGTTGCTTATAAGAGACTCATCTACCTGAAAAAAATAAACACTTGCTTAGAGTCAAAAGGTGGAAAAATGTTTTGAAAGCAAATGGACCCCATAAATAAGCAGGAGTAGCTATATTCATATCTGACAAAGTAAGCTTCAAACTAAAATTGATCAGAAGAGATAATGAAGGTCATTTCAATTTAGTAAAAGGAACAACTCATCAAAAGGAACTATCAACCCTTAACATACATATACCAAACACAGGCTCCCATCTACATTAAAAAAAACTCTAATGGCCTTAAGAACACAGATAGACACTAACTCAGTGGTAGTGGGAGACTTGAATATCCCACTTTCATCAATAGATAGATCATCCTGACAAAAGATAAACAAAGAAAGTTCAGAGCTACTCCACACATAAGACCAAATAGACAAGGTTGACATCTACAGAGTATTTCACCTAACAACTAAGCAATACACATTCTTTTCTGCAGCTTATGGAGCTTTCTCCAAAACAGTTCATATTTTAGGACACAAGGCAAGTCTCAACAAAATTCAAGAAAATTGAAATAATCCCCTGCATCAAATCAGATCACAACAGAGTAAAACTAGATTTCAACAACCAAACACATGGAAACTGAAGAACACACTGCTAAAAAACCAATGGGTGACTGTAGTAATAAGGGAAGAATATTCCTAGAATCCAATGAAAATGAAAACCTACCAGAATCTGTGGGACACAGCAAAAACTGTGCTAAGGGGAAAGTTCATAGCTATAAGTGTTTACATTGAGAAAATAGAGACTTTTTAAATAAAAAAATCTACTGAAGCACCTTAAGCTCCTAGAAAATGAAGAACAAATCAAACCTAAAACAAGCAGACAGAGAGAACAAACAAAGATCAGGGCTTAGATTAATGAAATCAAACCAAACAAATGATAAAAAGAATCAATGAAACAAAAAGTTGGTTCTTTGAAAAGATTAACAATGTAGACAAACCCTTAGCCAACATGATAAAACAGAGGAGGGAGAAGACTCTAATTAATAAAATCAGACATGAAAAAGGGAACATATGCCAGAAATACCAACAGAATCCAGAAAATCATTACAGAGAACTTTAAAAACTTACATTCAAATGAACTGGAAAATCTAGATGAAATGGATAAATTCCTGGAGGCATGCAACCAACCAACTTGAACCAAGAATATATTAAACCACCTAAATAGACTTATTACATAAATGAAATTGAAACACTAACAAAGAGTTTCCCTACAAAGAAGAACCCAGGACCTAATGGATTTATGGCCAAATTTTACCAAATCTTCAAAGAAGAACTAACACCTATATTCCTCAAAATTTTCCAGGAAATTAAAAGGGAAGGAACACTACCAAACTCATTCTATGAAGCCAGCATTACACTCATTCCAAAACCCAGCAAAGATATAACCAGAAAAGGGAATTATAGACCACTATCTTTAATGAATATAGATGCAAAGATTCTCAAAAAAAAAAATTGGAAAACAGAATTCAACAACACATCAAAAAGATCACCCACCATTACCAAATTGGTTTCATTCCTGGGATGCAAATATGGTTCAAAATACATAAATCCATAAATGTAATACAGGATATATATAGAAGCAAGAACAAAAACCACATAAGCCTCTCAATAGATGCAAACAAAATCTTGGACAAAGTCCAACACCCTTTCATGATAAAAGCTCTGCAGAAACTAGGGATAGAAGGAATGTTCCTCAACATAATAAATGCTATATATGACAAATGTAGAGCCAACATCATATTAAATGCAGAACAACTGAAACAGTTCTTCTTAAAGTCAGGAATGAGACAGGGCTGTCTGTTTTCTCCACTCCTACTCAATATAGATTTGAAATTCATAGCCAGAACAATAAGATAAGAACAGGAAATAAAAGGGTTTCAAATAGGGAAGGAGGAAGTCAAACTATCCTTATATGCAGATGACATGATCCTGTACCTAACAGATCCCAAAAACTCTACCAAAAAATTACTGAAATCATAAACTCTTTCAGCAAAGTAGCAAGATACACAATTTACATCCAGAAATAATGAGTATTTCTATACACCAACAACAAACAGACTGAGAAAGAAATCAGGGAAATAATCCCATTTACAACAGCCTCAAAAACAATAAAGTACTTTGGAATAAATTTAACAAAAGAAACCAGAGACCTTTTTATTGAAAACTATAAACCACTAAAACCAGAAATCTATGAACTATAAAACCAGAAATCAAAGAAGACTTTAGAAGATGGAAAGACCTTCCATGTTCATGGATTGGTAGAATCAACATTGTAAAAAAGACCATACTACCAAAAGCAATCTACATATTCAACGCAATCCCAATCAAAATTCCATTGACAGTCTTCACAAAAATAGAAAAAACAATCTAACCCCAGTTAAAATGGCTAGAATCAAGGGTAATAACATCAACAAATGTATTGAAACTGGAACTCTCATATACTGCAGGTGGGAAGGCAAATTAGTACAACCACTGTGAAAAACAGTATGGAGTTTTCTCAAAAAAGTAGAGAAGGAATCGCCATATGATAGGGATACTACACCTGGGCATCTACCCAAAAGAATGTAAAACAGGATGTAGTAGAGACACCTGTACACCAATGTTCATTGCAACACTACTATTCACAATTACCAAGCTCTGGAAACAACCCAGATGCCCTATAACTGATGAATGGATCAGCAATTGCTGTATATATATACAATGGCATATTACTTACCCTAAGGCATAATGACATGGGATTTGAAGGTAAATGGAGAAATTAGAGGACATCATGTGAAGTGAAATTAGCCAGGTTCAGAAAAACAAAAGATGTATGTTTTTGCTCATATATGGAAGACAGATCCAAAGATAAACATATACACAAAAACAAACATGATCATACACAAACTCAGTTATAGAACATGTTTGTAACAGTGTAACTACTCTATGGAACTTGGGGAAAGAGAGAAAAGAAAATAGAATGATAGAGCAATGGTGATATATACCACAGATGAGAAGGTAAAGGATATACGGATGTATATTGAAAGATGTTGAAAAATGGGGGCAGGCACAAGAATTTCAGAAAGAAGAAATCCTGCAAGTAATCAATGAGAATTTCATAGAGATGTTACTAGACATTGTCAACCAAAACATACAGAAGGCACTCAAGAAATTCCAAGATGACAAAAATAAGATTATGAGAAAACACACAAAAAAATAAATGAAACCATAGGAGCACTAAATAAACATCAAAATGAAACAGAGAATACCATAAACAGAGAGATAAATGAATTAAGGTTGAAAATTGACAATAATAAAGAGGAAGTGACCCACGATATGGAAAACTTCAGAAAAAAGAATGATACAGAAATATAAAACAAAATAGAAGGCCATTCCAGCAGAACAGAACAAACAGAAGACAGAATCTCAGAACTTTAAGATGAAATGGTAATTAAAGGAAAAACTGAAGAATTATTAGTCAAAGAACTCAAGACCTGTGAAAGGAATATGCAAGAACTCACTTACTACATCAAATGACTAAACCTGAGAATCATGGGCATTGAAGAAGGAGAAGAGGTGCAAGCAAAACAAATGTATAATATAGTCAACAAAATAATAACAGAAAATTTCCCAAATATAGAGAAAACTATGCCCATTCAGGTACAGAAAGCCTACAGAGCACCAAACAGACTTGACCAAAACAGAACTACACCACAACATATTATCATTAAAACAATAAGCACAGAGAGTAGAAAAAGAATGTTGAAAGCTGTAAGAGAGAAAAAACAAATAACATACAAAGGTAAACCCATCAAAATCACAGCAGATTTCTTATGGAAACCTTAAAAGCAAGAAGAGCATGAAGTGAGGTATTCTGGGCACTGAATGAAAATAACTTCAATCCTAGGATACTTTACCCAGCAAAACTATCATTCAAAACAGATGGAGCAATAAAATATTCCATAATAAGCAGAAACTAAAATAATATATGACCACAAAGCCACCACTACAAAAGATTCTCCAAGGAATTCTGCACAAAGAAAGTGAAAGCAAACAAAACCATGAAACAGAAGGCAACACCAAACCACAGGAGAAGAAAAGGCAAGAAAGTAGAGAGTAACATTGTTTCAAGTACACACAACCAAACCCTTAAGCAACAAAGACAACTATATGACAGGGATCACCACATACCTATCAATACTAACACTGAATATTAACGGACTTAATTCCCCATAAAAAGACACAGATTGGCAAACTGGATTAAAAAGGAAGATCCAACAATCTGCTGCCTCCAGGAGACCCACCTCATCGACAGTGATAAGCACTGGCTGAGAGTGAAAGGCTGGAAAAAGATTTATCAAGCCATGGCCTCTGAAAACAGGCAGTAGTAGCAATACTTATCTCAGGCAAAGTAGACTTCAAACTTACATTGATCAAACAAGATAAAGAAGGACACATCATACTAATAAAAGGGGAAATAACAATTATCAACCTGTATGCACCCAATGTCAATGAACCCAATTTCATCAAACATACTCTGAAGGACCTAAAGACATATATAAACTCCAACACAGTGGTAGTGGGAGACCTTAATACCTCCGTATCACCAATAGATAAGTTATCCAAACAAAAAATCAATAAAGAAATTCTAGAACTAAATCACACCATAGATCAAATGGACCTAGCTGATGTCTACAGAATATTTCATCCAGTATCTGCACAATATACATTCTTGTCAGCACCCCATGGAACCTTCTCCAAAATTGATCATATCTTAGGGCACAAAGCAAACATCAGCAAATATAAGAAAATAGAAATAATCCCATGAATTCTGTCTGATCACAATGCACTAGAAATCAACAAGAAAAACAGCAGAAAAAACATGAAAACAATTAGAAGCTGAACACATTGTTCAATGATCAATGGGTCATTGATGAAATAAAGTAGAAATTAAAAGGTTCCTAGAAGTTAAAGAAAATGAAAATTTGACCTACCAGAACCTATGGGACCCAACAAAGGCATTCCTAAGAGGAAAATTTATAGCTAAGACTGCATAAATTAAAAGGTCAGAAAGATCTCAAATCAAAGATCTAATACTACAGCTCAAACTCCAAGAAAAACAAGAACAAGCAAATCCCAAACCAAGCAGAAAGAGAGAAAAAATTAAAATAAGGGCTGAAATCAATGAAACAGAAATGAAAAAAACATACAAAGAATCAATGAAACAAAAAGCTGGTTCTTTGAAATAATAAATAAGATTGACAAACCCCTGGCAAACCTGACTAAAATGAAGAAGGAAAAAACCCAAATCAGTAAAATCAGAAATGCAAAAAAGGAGATAACAACAAACACCATGGAAATCCAGGAAATCATCAGAGACTTCTTTGAGAGCCTATACTCTAATAATTTTGAAAATTTTGAAGAAATGGACAGATTTCTAGAAACTTATGACCATCCAAAACTGAACCAAGAGGATATTAATCACTTGAATAGATCTATAACACAAAACGAAATTGAAGCAGCAATTGAGTCTCCCAAAAACGAAAGACCAGGACCTGATAGATTCACTGCTGAATTCTATCAGATATTTAAAGAAGAGCTAATACCAACTCTCCTTAAAGTATTCCACTAAATAGAAAGAGAAAGAACACTGCCTAACTCATTTTATAAAGCAAATGTTACTGTCATCCCCAAACCAGACAAAGACATCTCCAGAAAGGAGAAGTATAGCTATTTTCTTAATGAATATTGATGTAAACATCCTCAATAAAATCATGGCAAACTGAATCCAACAACACATCAGAAAGATCATTCACCATGACCAAGTTGGCTTCATCACAGGGATGCAGGGGTGGTTCAACATATGCACATCTATAAATATAATATAGCTCATTAATAGAAGAATGACAACCTTTGATCATCTCAATAGATGCAGAAAAAGCCTTCGACAAGATCTAACACCACTTCATGTTAAAAGCTCTGTGAAACCTAGGAATAGAAGTAAAATACCTCAAAATTATAAAGGCTATATATGACAAACTTATAGCCAACATCATACTTAATGGTCAAAACCTGAAACCATTTCCCCTAAAATCAGGAATGAGACAAGGCTGCCCACTATCCCTACTCCTACTCAACATAGTACTGGAATTCCTAGCCAAAGCAATTAGGCAAGATGAAGAATTAATGGGAATACAAATAGGTAAAGAAACTGTCAAAATAACCCTATTTGCAGATGATATGATCCTATACTTTAAAGATCCAAAAATCTCTATCCCAAAACTCTTAGATACCATAAACAGCTATAGCAAGGTGGCAGGATACAAAAGCAACTTACAAAAATCATTAGCTTTTCTATACACCAACAATGGACAAACTGAGAAAGAATGTATGAAAACAATTTCATTTACAATAGCTTCAAAAAAAAAATCAAATACCTAAGAGTAAATGACTCTGAAAGGAGAATTACAAACCTCTGAAGAAAGGGATTCAGGAAGACTACAGAAGGTAGAAAGATCTTCTGTGTTCACGGATTGGTAGAATCAACAGTACAAATGGCTATACTACCAAAAGCAATCTACATGCTTAATGGAATTCCCATCAAAATCCCAATGACTTTCATCACAGAGATCGAAAAATCTACCCTAAACTTCATTTGGAAACACAAGAGACTGCTAATAGTCAAGGCAACACTCAGCAAAAACAGCAATGTTGGAGGTATCACAATACCCAACTTCAAACTATATTACAAAGCAATAGCAATAAAAACAGCATGGTACTGGCACAAAAACAGACATGAAGACCAGTGGAACAGAATAGAGACCCAGATATGAATCCAACAACTATACCCACCTCATTTTGGACAAAGGAGCCAAAACTATACGATGGAGAAAAGACAGCCTCTTCAACAAATGTTGTTGGGAAAAGTGGTTATCCAGCAGCAAGAAAATGGAACTAGATCTATGTCTATCACCCTGTAGTAGTATCAACTCAGAATGGATCAAAAACCTTGATATCAGACCTAAAACTCTGAAGTTAGTACAGGAAGGAGCAAGAAACATTCTGGAAGTAATTGGTATAGTCAAGGACTTCCTCAGTGGAACCCCAGCAGCCCAGCAACTATGAGAAAGGATGGACAAATGGGACTTCATAAAATTAAAAAGCTTCTGCACAACAAAAGAAATGGTCTCTAAATTAAAGAGAACACCCACAGAGTGGGAGAAAATATTTGCCAGGTATACATCAGACAAGGGACTGATAACCGGAATATACAGGGAATTTAAGAAACTAACTCTTCTAAAATCAATGAACCAAATAAAAAATGGTCAACTGAACTTAATAGAACTTTCTCAAAAGAAGAAATTCAAATGGCCAAAAAAAAATATGAAAAAATGTTCACCATCTCTAGCCGTGAAGGAAATGCAAATCAAAACCACACTAAGATTACACCTCACCCCTGTTAGAATAGCCATCGTCAAAAACACCACCAATATGTGCTGACAAAGATGTGGGGAAAAAGGAACCCTCATAAACTGCTTGTGGGAATGCAAACTAGTACATCCACTCTGGAAAAAAATTTGGAGGCTTCTTAAAAATCTAAACATAGATCTGCCATATAATACAGCAATCCCACTCGTGGGGATATACCCAAAGGAATGTGACAATGGTTACTACAGAGTCACCTGCAAACCCATTTTTATTGCAGCGCTATTCACAATAGCCAAGTTATGGAAACAGCCAAGATGTCCCATTACTGATGAATGGATTAAGAAAATGTGGTATTTATACACACTGGAATTCTACTCAGCCATGAAGAAGAATGAAATCTTATCATTTGCAAGTGAATGGATGGAACTGGAGAACATCATTCTGAGCAAGGTTACCCAGACTCAGAAGACCAAAAATCATATGTTCTCCCTCATATGCGGTTTTTAGATCTATGGCAAATACAGCAATGTGTTTGGATTTGGATCACATGAGAAGAGGAGAGTACATATGGGAGATATGGGAATATGTAGAAAACCCAACATGAAAGTTTTTGATATCCCCACTCCAGAGAAACTAATACAGAATCCTTAAAGCAACAGAGGTCAACAGGAGAAGGGGATCAGGAAGCAGTGTAAGGATCAGTTAGAGATGAATCAACTTGGGTTTTAATACATTTGTACATGGAAGGAATGCTAGGAATCTCTCTGTATAGATATCCTTAACTCAACTAGCAAAAACGCTTTCTCTTCCTTATTAAGCTTATGTCTTCTCTTCAACAAAATTGGAGATAAGGGCAAAACAGGTTCTGCCTGGAAGTGAGGAGGGGAAGGGGGAAGAGAGTGGAGGATGGGAGACAGGAGGGAGAAATGACCCAAACAATGTACATACAAGTGAATAAATGAATAAGAAAAAAACAAAAAGGAGAACGAGGGCTGGGAGGGAAAGAGGTAAGCAAGAATAATTGAAGTGATTGAACAGATCAAAGTAAAACACACCCACAGAAGGCATATAATGAGACATTCCTTTGAAAATCAACTGAAATATTAATCATGAAAGCCAGGATTGTAAAATAAGCATAGTGTGTGTGTGTGGGGGGGGGGGTGTTGAGTGGGGGAGATATTAGTGGGAAGGGGTAGGGTGAAGGGAGATTAAGGTGACAGTATATGGTACATGGACTTCATATACCTATATGAAACAGAACTAGAAAACCTCTTGCAATTGCTTTAAGTGGAGTGGGGAGGGGGCTGAGGGGGAGAGACGATGGGGGCAATGTAACGTACAATGTAAGTCTAATTGGAATTGTCACTATGAAATCCCCTCTCTTTCATGAATATATATCCTAATAAAAATTTAATCGAAAACAAAAGAAAAAGTAAGAGAAGTTGGATTTCAGTGGGCCCACAGCAGTACACAAATCCTAAAGCCTACTATTCCCAGATGGAGGTGGTGCCCTCTGGCTCCACAGATGGTCACATCATGCCATTGTCTTTCATATTCCATGTGGAATTAAGCCTTCACATCCACGCATATTATCTTCCCTTTCTCTCATCAGCACAGACTTCCCAACTTATTAAAATTAATCATTTAAAAATCTGTACTTATATAAAATTATAATAATGATTTTAATAGAGTATAATAATCTCTGTAACAAATAAGGTGGTCATTATATTATTTTAAAAGATGCTAAACAAATAGGATATAATAACATTGGCTGTTGTTATAAAATTGCTATTAAAAATGGCATGCAAAAATGACAGTTAAATCAAATACTGAATTTAAAAAGAAATAGTCACCATTAATACTATTTGCTTTTAGATTTTTTATTTTTCTAGCTCTTCTCATTTTTCTACATTTCCTACCCTATCCTCCTTCCTCTCCTCCCTCCATTCTCTTCTGCCTTCTTTATTCCTTTTTTTATTATTCTTGCAATTAATATTTATGAAATCTTTTTTATGTGCCAGGTGTTAGTCTGAGAGTTTTACATATTGCATAAGTTACTGTCTTTTATCTGCCATATCTCCTTTACTAGTTCCTTCATCTTTCACCTTCAAAGGAACTTGTCCCTTGTATTTTTATTTCTACCTTGTAATACCCACAAGTATTCATTGACATCATTTAAAGAATATTCTTATTAGAACATTATCATGCATTTTTATGTTTTCTTTTTTGCCTACCAATTAATCAAACAGTCTTCACATTTGGGGTCTTCCCTCACTACTCTTATTAAAAAAAATCTTGTGTTTATGACCAACTGTTGGTATTTATTTTTGAATTCTAAGTCTTTGGCATTGTGTACACATTGTAGTGTAATTTCTAATACCCCTCCCAATTATACATCTGAAAAATATCCTTTCTTATGCAATCTAAATTTCCTTCATCAGACCTCCAAATCTCAATATAACTACACTGCATTTCATACTGTGAATAATTCAGGATCTTTCTTTCTGGTATTGCAGGATATAATTCCACCACTCACTCATTATCTGAAAGTTGGTCCACTTTTTTGTTTGTTTGTTTTTTAAACATGCATTGTAAGGGGTTTTATCTTGACATAATTTCAGGCTTCTTAGTGGCCAAGGTAAACTCTATTGTGAATATATACCACATTTTATTATTCATTTATCCATTGAAAGCACTTAGGCTGATTGTGTGATTTGGCTATTGTGAATAATGCTGCTACAAACATGAATATACAAGTGTTTCTATAGTGTGCTAACGTGGTTTCTTTGGGATAAATATGTAGAAGTGGTACGGCTGTAGTTTTCTTTTTAATATTTTTTGAGCAATTTCCATGCTGATTTCCACAGTGGCTGCAGTAATTTAGATTCCCACCAATAGTGAGTTATTTTTTCTCCCACATTCTTGCCAGCATTTCTTGCTTTTCTTTTTCCTAAGATGGCTACTCTGACTAAGGTGAAGTGGGATGTCAATGCAGTTCTGATTTGCTATGACTAAGGATGTTGAACATTTTTTTCTGTATTTATTGGCCATTTGTAGTTCCTTATTTGAAAAGTGTCTGATCAGTTCATTTGGCCACTTATTGATTTGATTATTGGTTATTTTGGTGTACAATTTTTTGAGGTCTTTATATCCTAGACATCAATTCCCTGTTGGATGAGTATCTGGCAAAGATTATCTCCCATTCCAGAGGCTCTTTTCACTCTGTGGATTGTTTCTTTTGTTGTGCATAGCTGTTTAACTTGTTGAAATCCTATTTGTCAATTCTTGCTGTTATTTCCTGAGTTATTGGAGTCCTATTCAGGAAATCCTTGACTATGCTTACTATCTTGGTCTTTCCCCAGTTTTCCTATAGAACTTTCAGTTCTCACATTGCGGTGTTTGATCCATTTTGAGTAGATTTTGGCACGAGGTGAAATATAGCTGGGAAAACTGGATATCGACATGTAGAAGCCATTTTGTTTAATGCTGTGGTGTTCCTAACTAATATTTGGGAGACATTTCGGTGATAACTATGATTCATATTATATAAATAAAACATTCTGTCTTCAAGAATTTGCAATCTGGTTTTAAAGCATAGAGTATGCACAATGTTGATGAGAAAATGAGAACTATGGTGATCTTAATATTATGATGCTGGGTAAAATCTCTCAGAATTACATTTTGTATTAGTTAGCAAATCTATAATGGAATTTAAAGAAAACAATTTTCTTAGGAATTTCAGATAAAGCTCTTCCAAAACTATCATCAGTTTTTAATGAATTAGTTCATTTTTAACTCATTTATTTAATTAGAACTTAGTGAGTACCCATAAATGATTGTATCAACTGTGTAGATTGAATAAACAATAATAACATAGAAAACCATGTGGAGATCCCAAAACAGACACCAAAAAGTAGGAAGAATTACTTTTGGTGTTCTCTATCCTACAGTTGTCATCTACAACAATAGTCTAAGAAATTCTATGCTATGCCTCAAAGTAATTAGAAGAGTACAAAGCCTGCCAAAACAAAAATGATTGATATTTGAGGATATAGAAATGCTAATTGTCCAATTTGATCATTACATCTTGTAAACATATAACAAATTATCATGCTGTACCCCATAAAATCAATTAATTGAAAATGTGAATTTGGTTAAATCTTTGAATCTTATCTAAATAAAATTTTATATTGCCCAGGAAAGTCAGAAATTGGAGGCATTTCTGACTCTAATAGGTAGTTTTCAGGTCATTGAGGAGTCTACGAGTCAAGCAATTATTTAACGTGTGGATGTGACACCATAAGTTTTAGAAGGCTGTCCATCACTAATAAGAGTTAGGCGAGTGCCATATCACTCATGCAGCAAGAAAAGGATAGGTGAAATATGATAAAATATGTGTAACTCAAAACACTGGCTTTCTGGGTGGAATGTAATACATTGCACCCAAGAAATTGTATGATAATTGAGAATGGGCTGTTAATGATTCTTAGGACTTTTTTTTTTTTTTTGTGACAGCACTGTGATTTGAACTCAGGGTCTTGCCCTTGCCAGACATGCTCTCTCTACCACCTCAGCCCTACCCTCAGTCTTTTTATTTTTTTTCTATAGGTATTTCTCTAGTAAGATCTTGCATTTATGCTCAGAACAGCCTGGACTAAAATCCTCCTATTTATGATTCCCCTGAAGCTGAATGACAGGTGTATATCACCACTCCCAGCTTTCATTGGTTAAGAGAGGGTCTTGCAAACTTTTTTCCCAGGCTAGCCTCCAATGGTGATCCTCCTGATCTCCATCCCCCAAGTAACTAGGTTTACAGGTGTGAGCCACTGTACCTAGCTAATAATTCTCAAAGGTAACACTAATGATTATAAATAGCAATGCCTCTTTTTTTGTAAACTGAACTTTTATTTTTTTTACTTTTTTGAAGTAGGATCTTGCTAAGTAATTAAGGACAGCCTTAAATTCACAATTCTTCTACCTCAGATTCTGGGATTACAGGCATATACCTCCATACCATGTTTAAGGTACAGTTTCATCAGAAAGCATCATGAGTTTGTAAGTATTTCCGTGATTAAAGTTTATTATAATGTTATGGTATTTGAAGATGTTTCAAGTAAGAACAAGTACTAAAATTTCAACTCACCATTTACTAAGTCCATATTCTTGGGACAAATTATTCCAGATATTCTTAATTTTTAACTATTTTTATAAGAGCATAACACATAAGGTAACATGCATATGTCTTCACTGTAGCACTTGATGAATCTTTAGAAAGTTAGCAAATTCATTGAATCAGCCATTTAGAAAATCAAATTATAAAATATTTCAAGGAGCACAAAGGTCTTCTTATGACTTCTCAGCATTTACTCTTCCCCATTACTCAGAAGGAAGACTCTTGTTGCTTCTGTAACCACAGTCTAGCATATTCTGTTTCTGAAATTTTTATGAATGTAAAATCTCCGCATGTATTACTCTACATCTGGTTTATTTTGCATGACATTTAAAATTTGAGATTTAGGTCATTATTCTATGCAATAGCTGATCTTTTTCACTGCTGTATATTACTACTTTGTTTAATATCTAATCATTGAATGCACACATCTATTTTATCTCTTCAAAATTTCATAGACATTTGAGTTATTTTTGCATATCAACAGTTACTTTGCTGTGACTATTTAATGGATACAAGGTTTTCTCTGGGGAAAATGAAATGTGTTCAAACTAGATGCAGGTATTGTTTCACACAGCCTTGTCAATGTGTTAAATATCGCTGATTTGTACACTTTAAAACAGTTAATTTCATGTCATGCAATTTTTACCTCAATAAAAAGAATTATGTTTCTTTGAACATTCTATCACATTTTTTGGTCAGTCTGTAGCAGTTTTCACATGTTCTGCACAGGCAGACATTGCCAGGTGTGGTGGGTAGCAGTACCAGTCTGCAGTCGCAACTCTGAATGGGATTTCGAGGCTCCCCACATCTGTGCCAGCATGATTTGTTTTTTCCCATACTCATTGCCCTTAACCTGCATTTTTCCTATGATGAATGATGTTGAGCACCTCTCTTTATGTTTATTGGATTTTTGGATAGCTATTTAATGAAGTGTCTATCATTTTTTTTAAACTGATTTAAAGGAATTTCTTATATGTCCTAGATAAAAGTTTGTCATTAGATAAAAGGACTCCCTGACAATTACTCATATTGTCAAAGTATTCTGTCATTCTATGATTTGATTTTTACTCTAATAGTGATCAGAAATTCTTACTTTTAATTTAGTTCAATTATCCATTTTTTCTTAGTGCTGCTTTTGTTAATATGCATCCCATAGTCACTAATATATCTTTTTATTTTCTATAAGTTTCATTATATTGCTTTTTTCCCTTTGCTGTAAGATCTCTGGAAATTAATTATTCTGTGTTATATAAGGTACCAATCAAACCTCTTTCTTTTTTCTCTTTTCCATCTTTCTTTCATATATGTGTGCATATATGTATACATATTCACACACATACTTATCTATTATGTATACATATATACACAGTTATTCTTGTATAATCTATGCATGTTTGTATACATATGTGTACATGTAGATATATGTGCAAATATAGATGTCTATATGTGTGTATTTGTACACTTATATATGCACATATATGTATATATAAACATGTGTATGTATTCCAACAGATGTTAAAAACAATCCTTTTTCTGTGACCTTGAGTGTTATTTTTCAAAATATTTATCAATTTATAAATAATTATTATGCACAATATAATTGCAATTATATAATTTTGTAAAGAAATGGTTAACTATGTTTCATTTGGTTCCTTTGAAAGCACTGTGTGATCCTTTCTCTTGCTAATTTAGACACTTTTTCATCTTTATGTTTGGTTTTTAATAGGTTTACTATGAAGATGCTACATTGTCTTTGTCTTTGGAATTCTTATGGTTCCTTCAATCTTTGGTATTATATTTGACAAATTTGGAAAACTATTGTTCAGTATCTCTGACTTTACTTTTGTCTATTATTTTGTCTCTCTTTAGGACTCTGATTACATATAGTTCCCATCCTTTTGTTTTGTTTTTGTATCAAGACGTGAATTCTCTGCTTAATGCAATAGATGGCTTTAAAAGAAGATTAGACAATAATTCCCCCTTCTTCAGTATTGACCTCTTGAATTCACCTATTGAATTCTTTATTGCAGTTAACAAGTTTAATTTCTAGTGTTTTCATCTCACACACATATTCACACACATTTGTTTTCAGTTGAAAATTTTAATATTCTATTCACTTATCACCCTTTTGCTCTTATTATTTTCAATTGTTTTAAGGTCTATGATAATTAAGTGATCAAGATAACCTGGGCGACATGGCTTAATTTTTTTCCTTTTATTTTCAATAATTTGTTCCTATTTTCTAATTGATCCAATTATTTTTATTTAATTGTTAGCAGGTAGAATCATTGGCAAATCACCTTAATTCAGTTAAGCCTGACCTATTTCTTGTGTTTTTCTGCTACAGGGAATTCTTCTGGCCTCCCCACTGAAAAAAAAGTACTAACCAGAGTCATTCTTTCTTATTAGTCCCTGAACTCCAATTGTTGATTTCCACACGCTGTGTGCTCCCAGGTTCCCTGTTTTCTTTTTGCAGCTTTTTTCCCTTGGTTTCTCTTCATTTAGTCCACATAGGTATACTTTAGTGAGTGAATAAATGCCTCAAGGCAAATTACACACAGACTACTGAGCTCAGTTCTCCATATTTTATTTTCCTTTTGAGATATTGGTCTCATAAATTTTAACTGCTTGGTAACTTTGTCTCCAATATTTTTCTCCTTATCCCAGTGAGCTTATGGTCAATTATAGATTTCTTCACTTTGTTCAGACTTTATCTCCTAGCCATGGATTAGCAAAACCCTAGAGAAGGAGATTGGAGAGAATAGAGGAGATGAAGCATGTACCTCAGTGGATTTCCTTCTGAATCTTGTCCTCCAATGTCCTAAATTGCCTTGATACATTCAAGATGGCTTTTTTCAAATTCCTATTGTTGCTTTCACTGACAGAGTAACTCTGATAACAGTTGCTACAATATAGGCAGAAATGAGAGTCTGAGAAAATTGTTGGTACTCTGCAATCCTTAGTTTCCTCTTCCTTAAATGGGGATAAATATATATTACAGATAACTATTTCTTATTTAAATTACATTGTAGAGCAAATTATAAGTGATTAATAGAGGGCAGAAATTATGATTGCTGGTTTGGTTAAATAATAAATAATAATCACAGCTACTACCATCATGATCATTCTATGAAATGATAATATCAACAACAGAGTAAAGGTAGGATTTTAAGTTGAAACACAACCCTTTTTCATATTGAATATTACTCATTGAGTTACTCTATTCCTGAAATATTCTGTTTATGTAAATAGTTTGAACTAATAAAAAAATAAGTGAGCATAACTATAAGGTCACCCTACTTTAGTAGTCTATTGGGAACTCATGACGCTGTGACCAAAAGAAACTTCAAAGTAGGAAGGGGTTGATGATTGTCACACAGCCAGATGTGCAGACAGGCTGGAACAGTACATCTGCTGGAAGAAGATGATGTTGGAAACCCGACTCCCTCTACCTTTTAGAACACTCATTTGTAGCTACTATTTTGTCTCTTTTCGGAACCAGGGTCAATCTTCCTCCAATGTCATCTATGCATTACCAGCAGCATAGTGAAATTGATGACAGAAATAAGATGATCTTTCTTACATCAGAGGAATTATGAAAAGAATTATGCTTTTGGGAAATTGACAAGAACTTTATCTGTAAGACTTTGTGGAAATACAGCTTTTTCACTACAGACATCGCCTCCCCAAATAAGTTTATTCCACAAGCTTACACTTATCATGCATGTAGCAAGATTTTTATTTATTATCTTATTGTTTCTCAAGTTATGACAAACTATGAAAACAACCAGACTGCCACATGGCCATTTACATTTGGAAATTATATGACAATGTTTTTAAAGGGCCAATAAAAGTTTGAGAAAACAGTCTCAGAAAAAAAGAAAAACCTGAAGGCATTGTCTCAGTAATTTTTTAAAAAAGAAAATTGGCTTATTTTTAGTAAAATAACTACAAATATAAAAAGCTAGTATTCTTTAGGAGTCAATTTTGGAAACTATTGTAATGTCATATTTTATATGTAACTATATACATATCTATATAACACACAAGTGTAAAGGATACATTCTGCACAAAAGTTGCATAGATTATATTTATGCATACATTTTATACATTAGCAATGAAATGCATAAATACTAGGTATTTATTCAATATCTAGTGTTTGCAGCACTGGGAAAATAAGCCAAGAGCAAATTCAAAGATAAATGAAGTACACAACTAGTAACACCTATTTGGTTTTCTAAAATCCCAAATTCAGAAAAGGGATGAGCTTTCAAAGTTTGAAAATATTCATATTAAATATAAATAACTTCAATTCTATACTTGAGATAGTTTAGCAAGTACATGTTATACTATTTCTGTCTTTTAATATTACTTTGTCTCTTTTATTTTGTCTCATGGCACTTCTTTTCTTAAATATTGTTATACCAATCGGAAGCACCATTTTTAATATTTTATTTTTAATTAGCATATTGTTGTTTTACTGGAGTTACATTGTGATATTTACAAAAGTGCTTACAATGTATCTTTGCTAAATTCACCCTCCTCCATCATTCTCCTTTCTCTCCCCTATCCCTCTTAGAATATTTTCAACAGGTCTCATTTTTTCCTTTTCTTACATGAGTACATTGTATTTCTGCCATATTCACCCTCCTTCACCCCTTCCCTATATCCTCCCCACTCCCACTGGTACCAACCTGCAGAAGGACCTGTTTTCTGTTTTTTTAAAAAAAATTTGTTTGCTTAACATACCTATACAAGGAGTTTCTTTGTGACATTTCCATGTATATATATTTTATAACCCAAATTGGTTCATTTATTCTGTTTCTCTCCTTTCTACCTTAGTCCTCTTTTTCTGATGATTTCAACAGATTAAATGTTCTATATTCATTCTTTTATAGAAAGTAGATCAACCATATTCTCTTTCTTTACTTCCTTCTTTTACCCCCCTCAGTAGTGCCCTCCCCTTAGCATGACCTATTTTTCATTCTTGTCCTTCATTGTTTAGGTGTCTGCTTGTTGGTCAGTGGAATTTTTGCTGTACAAGCATTTTGCTTAAGTCAATGTAACTCCCTTTCCCTTCCTTACCATGTCCTCTGTCCTGTGCTGTTTAACAGTTTTCAGCATGTTTTCTTGTGTCTTGACCCTACACGAATGTGACGTGCTTCATTAGAATTCACTATCTTTCTTTCCTGTTTTTCCTCCTCCCTGGGTCTCCTCTGTCAGTCCTACTTTTGGGTATATGTTTTGTATATATTTGCATGTATATATAATATTGTTTGTATTTGTTTTGGGCTTATATTCCACCTATGAGAGTAAACATGCAGCCTTTGCTAATGTTGCCTTTGAGTTGATAATTAAAGTTATCTTATTGTGCTTGGTTTAATGCCATTATCAAATTATCTTTTTGAGTTGATTATTTACTTGTTTAATGTAATATACTATTTCTTAAGTAAATGTAACTTTAGTCACAAAGGCGATAGTGCTAAGTATGTTTGGATGTGAAAGAATTAATTTTTACTCTATTCCAGCCTCAGATATTCTAGGGGTATCAGCAAGACTTCATTGAAAAGCTTGGCCCAACTATTCAACATAACTCCCTGTCTTTCTAGCAGCCAATGGGTATATACAGTAATATGTTAATTGAATCACTCCTTGTGTGAAGAGTATATATTTGAGGAAATTTTTTCTTTCAACTTTTCCTTTTTGGTGCTGGGCTCAAATCCACAGCCTTGAGCATGTTAGGCAAGTGCTCTACCACTGAGCTACTTCCCAGCTTGTAGTTTTTGTTACTTTGGATGAGGTTGATCCTGGTTCAATTCTTATTGCCAAATATGTCTCCTTGTATTTAACAAGGAAACTCAAAGTTTTTTTCTTTCATAGTATTTTACAGGTAAAAATTATTTTAAACCTCTTAGTATTCCTAAAAATATAAAAATGAATAATAATTCACAAAAGAAAATTCTTTTTAATAGAGACTATGAAACCTTTCCAAACTCAATTCTCTGAAATTCAGAATTTAGAATAAGAACATGGTATAAGCATCACATAGAGTTTCTCATATTTACCTCTGAAAGGACTCTCTGAATATGTATGTTCAAATCAAATTACAGAAATAATATCATATCAAAATTGGCAAGTATGCAAGTGAAGTAGCATATCCATGTTTGCAGGTACAAATAGGGGACAACTTTGGAATTATAAATTTTTCTGTATGTAGTATATTGATTTTCTAAGATTATTTATATCTATTGTTCAAACTTCTAGGCATGACAAAATCAGGCATTGTTCTTTTACTCAGCACCCTGTAAAAGAAAAGAATTTTCAAGACTACGGAAGGTTTGTAACAAATTGGTTACTAAGTTTCCTAAGAATAAATGAGCAATACTTGAATTTAAGTATTCTTAAATATAAAAGAAAAAGATACTTCTACCATTAGATACTAAGAGAACGTAATTTAAAATGGGTCATAAAATCTTGATTTGCATAAGACAGTGTTTTAATACATGCTTCCCATTGCTCATAGTGATCACTGATGTGAACACAAATAAAATCTTAGTTATTCACTTAGTTGAGCATATATCTCAGAAGTCTGGGAAGACAAATACTGAAGTTACAATCATCAAGCAGCCAGGAAGTAGATCAATTTCTGTTTTTTATCATGACCATCATCATCATCAGTGTCACCATCATACTGATGATGTTGCAGATGTATTTTAAGGATAAAATATGATAAAGATTTTCTGGGAAAGTGAAGTTATATATCCAATGTTAATCATCTCATATATTAAACTATGGTTAATTTAAGTAATTGAACCAAAGTTGAGAGTAAATAGCAACCTAAGATTTAAAATTTATGTGTCTCAAAGCCACATCACAAATATAATCATATTCCTGTGAGGCTAAATGATCTCCAGCTAACTGCAAGAGGACCTACCAATCATTTCTTTTTTTCTTAAAATTTTTATTAGCATATTACAGCTGTATGGGGGATACATTGTGACATTTATATACATGCTTAAAATATATCTTAATTGGATTCACCCCTACATCATTTGAATAAAAAAAATTGAAAAAAAAATATATCCACCATACTCACCCTCATTCACTTTTTCCTTATGCCCTCTCCCATCCCAGTACTACTCACTCCCAGAAAAGATCTATTTTACCCTCTTGTGCTTCATTTCTTTTAAAGTGTATATTGATAGTCTAAAGGGATTTCATCTTGGCATTTCAGGCCAATTACTTGTCTTAGTATTCTGCATCAAAGAGTTTGCATGATCTTGGAAGTTTGATCTACCTAGTACATGAGATATTAAACATGGGCTATCCTAAATCATCTGATTTGAATACAGCTTCTCATTTGCTATATCTGACCAGACAGGGCCACTTGATAAATAGGCACAGTAGAGATCAGCAAAGTTAGGAGAGTGGAACAAGTAGAGAGAGCAAAAAGATCTATTATTTAGAATGGAAGAAATCACCCTTTGGCACTGAGTTCTGATATTTTAAGAGAGCCTTGATTATCCAGTCCAATCCTCATGAATCAAGAGATCATAAAATAGATGCAGACTCTAAACTACTTTAAAATTTTGATTCAGCAAAGTCTACATTAGCCAACTTCTCTTTAATTGTCTTAATAAGGAAGCATTATTAAAGGCTTATTAAAGGGAGGAGGCAAGTTTGTATGCTTAGGGGATATTGGCATGACAATTGAGAAAAATTAAGTTGACCCAGTTGAAAATGCACATTGTAAAAGACACATGATACAAAACACCTATGGGATTTCTGTATTTTCAGCTTTTGATCTTATGTCTTCTCAGAAACATCTGTTGGAAACTTCAGCCCCACCTGTTAGAATAGTGGTTTCCAATGTCAATCTAATGATACTCTCTCAACCATCTTCACAAGAAACCCCTGAGAAAATCCAGACTTCTGGGTCTTATTGCAGAATGATTGGAATTCCAATTGGTCTGGTAAATCGCTGTTTTAATTATTTTAAGTAATCAGACAGTCATCCAGTTTTACAATCTGCTGCTCTTGATAGACAAAACATATAAACTGTATGGCAGGATTACAAACTCAGAAGAGATTTATTTTTTAATTATTTTAAAATTTGAAGTATTGAATTTAATATATCATAGTTTCATCACAGAATTAATCAATTTTATGACAAGTATATTTCTTGCAATATTATAGTAATTTCTTACCTGAATCAGACATGTAATTTTTCATTATTTAATTTTCATTACTTGCTTTTAAAAATACATAAGTGAGTGAGCACAACATACAAATTAATGCTACTAAATCCTATTGACTTGCACATAAGCCAGGATTAACATAATAATTTAAAAATAATAGATTGCTCTCAATATTTCAAGGAAAATGCTTCAATTTACTTATAGCAGATTTATTCAACTAAGCCTACCAAAATCTGGGCAGAAAGATCATGTTATTTCTGGGTTATTGCTGTCCATTTACTTTTTGATTATGATAAAAAGAATATATATGCTGGTTACTTTTAAAGGTTGAGAAATTATTTTCAATGTAGTTTAGCTGAAATGTCCTCTTGGTTTTAAAGAAAAGGAAAATAGCATGTTAATTTATTCAGCAAGAGAGACTTCTGGTCACACATTTTATACTCCAGAGGATACGACCAGTAATGAAACTGTCAGCAGTAGCTACTATTCCACCTGCAAAAGGAATGATGGTATCTCTAGGACAATCAAAACATATAGCTATAGCAAAACCATGTTAAGGAAACAAAAAATAATAATAAATAGTTACATATTTTTCTCTCTTCCCTTTCATTGTTTGTGCTTCAGTGTGCAATAATCCATGTGAGTTCATGTGATTTCTACTTTTATAGAATAATTTTAAAGAGAATACATTTCATTTTAATAGTTATAATAGCTTGAGATTTAGTCAGAAAGCAATACATAGGAGTCCTTTTTTCACCCTATTGCCTTTATGAAGCAAAAAGTAAAATTAAAATAAAAACCATAACCAGTAACAAAATAGAAAATTATTAATTAATATCTGATTCTTATATTTACATTTAGAATTGAGCAATCTCGTATTAGCTACCCAAAGTATTTTACAGGTATCTTAATTTCCTTTTAGAAGACTGGAGATGAGTAATTTTTTTTAATACTAAAATCATTACAGACTGTGAAAGTAAAACATGTCTCCTTTTTCACTCTTGATTTGTTTCATTTCTTCACTGCCTCAATTGTCTAAGTCTATATCCTTCCTCCTTGTTTTTCCTTCCCCCCTAAAAGATCTCAAAACTGCAACCATCCTGGTCCTTGCTAAAACCAGATTCCTCAGTTTCCCTGTTCTCAGTTTGGTTGTCATCCTTCATCTACCTCAAACATGTGGCTAGGCTATATTTGCATTTGGTATTTATATGCAATGGGGCAATCATGAATCTCTGTTTGAATGAATAGAGCAAGAAGGAAGAAAATATGTGGCAGTTGCTATATTAGGTGTCTTTAGAAGAACTCCTCACAGCTTGCTTTCAGATTGAGTAAAATATAAAAGGTGGTTAAATTAAAATAATTTCTCTTTCTTTTTTTTGGACAATACTGGTGTTTGAACTCAGGACCTCATGCTTGCTAGATGTATAGAATACTTGGGATATATGAATACAAAATTCAATCTATTTAACTTTGACTCCAATTTTAGAGACAGCAATTCAAGCAAGATAAGGCAAGTTTCAGATGCTGTATCCAATGACTTGCGTCTCAGTTTTCTTAAAGTAATGTTTTCATATTCTTCACAGACTCATCACTAAACTTAACTGTTGCAGACGTGATCAAATGGAAAGGAAGTTTGAGAATTTATCCATATGTATTGGTTTATGACTCATATACAAAATGTGTAGATTATAATATATCACAAAATATATGTTTTAAAAGCATGAGATAAAGGTTAAAGAAAAAATGTTAATAAATATGGCTTCATGGTATTATTAATATGATAATCAGGTTTCCAAAATGGTCTGCAGGATTCTTACCACTAGTATAACATACTCTGTAATCACCTTCCTTTGAGTGTGAGTGGAATCTGTGTACCTGAAGGTCATATCGTTCCTGTGATTAGGTCACAAATCAATTGAAAGTAAGTTAAGCAAAAATGAAATTATTTGGGGCAAATATCAGAGATACTGCTGTCTGCTGGTCTGGAGAAAGCAAATAACTGTTGAAAACTGCCTTCAGACCACATGGAAGGGACTCTGCAGGGGTCACTGAAGATGGAAATAGTTTCTGACTAAAAACTAGCAGGAAAAAGAGGACCTTACTTATAAAGAGATCAAATCTGCTAGAAACCAATTATCTTAGAAAAGGACCACAAGTTTCAGATAAGAATCACAATTTTATGTCAAGTTGAACACATAAGCCAAGAGATACATATTTATATTTATTCATATACATGGGGAAAAAACAAACCTAACATGAGTTAAGGGGAAGTAGCCACAACTTCACTCACAGAAATAAACCCTTAGTCCTGTCCTTCCTGTTTTCCCATTTTACACTCTCCCCAGGCTAACAAGGAAACTGACGCTCAGAGAGAATGAAGGCCACATGAAGAGGAGCTGTTATATGAATAAGAACCTACTTTTCAATGACTTCTTTTTACAATTCATTATTTTTATTTTGTGGTATTCAGGCATTATCAATTAAGTATTGACACTATAATGATATTGAAAACTTATAAATCAAAATTTTCAATCCTGAAAACATCTTGAGTGGTGAAACATCTGAGACCTTATGAAATAAACCTGCTTTCTGTTTCCTTTTACTTTCTTGGCAGGAATCACATTAGGACAAGAGTTATACTCTGTCTATATTGAGGTTAGGCTGTTTAGTTCAATAGATAAACATTGTTAAGAATATGATTCTGGAACCTGGCAAAGACAAAACTGGAATACTGTGATGGGTAGGTCATAATTAAAATTAAATAGAAGATGATACTTTATGAACCTCACATTTAAACTTGATATTTAACAGTTTTTCCAGTTGAATTTCTATGGTCTTTCCCCGAAGTGCTCTTCATCGTTTGATACTATTTTTGCAACCTTACAGGATAATGTGTGCTTGCATGTATGTTTGTGTGTGTATGTTTTTGTGTGACAGGTGTGTGTGTGTATGTGTGTGTAGACTTTACCTTAATATTAATAGTAACCAAAAACATCTTAGAAATAGTCTGTGTATCTACTGCAACTAACTCAAGAGTGAGTAAAAATAAAGGCTGTTAGCGTTTTCCTCATTGAGGAATACATTACATACATGGAGAGGTTGAGTGCCACTAATGTAACTCACAACAGTTAAACTGTTACATTTCTAATCCTCACCATTTTTTAATGTTGTCATTAAATGTTGAGAGTAAACCAGGCCATAGCAGAAATAACCTACTTTCTCAATTTAAATGCCAATGATAATTATGTTTGATTTTATTAAGGGATGAGGGATATGTTATCTTTACATAATGAAAAAGAGTTTTAAAGAGTTAGCACATTTTTCCTGTCAATGCTCATTTCTCATGCTCCTTAAAGTATGAATTTTATTATGATTCATGCCTTCTTCATGAGTATAACTCTCTAGGAAATTATTGGTTTCAAAGCCATTCAAGTGTTTATCACGAAGAATGGATACAGATACGACAAACAGCATGACAGCACAGATTTTATTTCTTTTTAATTATTTTTGCAATAAATTCCCAAATTCAGAAGACCAAATAAAGCACATTTGTTAAATTTTCAAAGGTCTTCTTATCAGTGATTATATAGATGAGTATAATTGAGCTCAGTAAACAATTCTTCAATGTGCCTGCATACCTCAATGCAAAGAACCCACAGCCAAATCAATAAAGGCTCACAAAGAACACTGAGGATCCTAATAGAGACACAAATGTTTGCTATTTGAGAGCTTCACAGGATTTAAGGAACTTCTCAAGAGAAATTATAATATGCTCATAAACAAGTAATTCAGTAAAACCGGGGTGAGGGAAATTATAGTTTGAAATTGAAATTCAGTACTGAGAAAAATCAATTTGTGCTGTGGTGGAGATTTGACCTTCCATTGCCATTTAAAAAAAAAAAGTCATATACATGAAACCCTCTGAGTCAGAGATAAGCAGACTTTGTCTTTTACTTCTGTTTGTAACATAAGGGAGGCCCATACCAGATGCACGAAACATTACTTCATGAGTATATAACTGTATTTAAATCATTTATAT
Source organism: Castor canadensis (assembly GCF_047511655.1). Classification (NCBI taxonomy): domain Eukaryota; kingdom Metazoa; phylum Chordata; class Mammalia; order Rodentia; family Castoridae; genus Castor; species Castor canadensis. Next base: position 124,964,044 of record NC_133393.1, read on the forward strand.
ATTACATTTCACAAATGTAAAAGGAAAATGTGTTCTTTTAAATTCATGGTTAAGAGATGGAACAGATGGTGAAAGGCTCAGTTTAAACTAATATGGGCATTAAAATAACTGATATTGCATGCATTCCTTGATATAACAGAAGTTTAGTTCACTATAAAATAGGCTTGTGACTTTCTAGAATATATTAAACATAACGTGTCTTTAGCAACAATTTTTCCACATTAGGAAACTTGTTGTTAGAGTTTATTCTTAAGAATTTCTAGCTTAAAAATGCAGTCATTCACTCAGCAAATATTTACTGAGCACCTGTAATTCTCAGGCATTGTGCTTAATATTGAGTTTCACAAGATGATGCCTTCAAGATAAGATCATGATCAGGAAGAGAAGATGGAGATGCTCTCATACACTGACGACACATGGAACATTTATTGGAGGTATATTTGCAGAGACTGACTTTGTGGTATTTTCATACAGTCCTGGACTTAAACTAATACTGGTAGTTGCAAAAAATTGGCAGTAGAGCTTAGATCTGGAGCCTGGTGGAGACATTTTGTCCTTTTCAGTAGGTATCGATAACTGAGAAACAACTAAATTTATGACTAAAACTTTAACTTTTTTTTTACATCAAATCACTTGAAAAGAAATTAAAGAATTTTCAAAAATATAGAACAATAACTTGTGAAATAAAAACACGTTTTCACTTAATGAAATGCTCTATTACTCATAGTATTTTGCTTAGGATGTTCTCTCCCATGTTATCTTAACTTGAGTAAATTATTTAACTCATATCATTGAAACATTTTGCACTTGGTTCAAGCTCTAGTAAATTTTCTGTAGGTCAAAGTGTCATCTGGAATTTCCCTTATGCTAATCTTTTTCATAAACCATTGCTCCTGTCAAGGGCACTCCTTTTTGGAGCTTCTTTGAAAATTCCCATTCATCCATAAGGACTTGACTTACAGGTCACTTTTTCAGACAGATCTTCCCTGACATATGTTTTTTGAGTTACACCTCAAATATATTCATTGAGAACCTTTAATTTTCTTCTGAGAACATTTCATCTTAGTTTGAATTCTTTATGCAATATCCACCATTTGCAGCAAGAACATAAATATAAGAATTAAGTTATTAGTAAAAGAAAAACATGTTGATTCATCTCTAACTGATCTTTACCCTGGTTACTGATTGCCTTCTCATGGTAACGTCTGTTGCTTTAAGGTTTCTGTATTATCTCCTCTGGAGTGGGAACATCAAACGCTTTCATGTTTTGGGTTTTCTGCCTATTTCTATATCACCCAAATGTGCTCTCCCCTTATCATGTGATCCAAGTCCAACCACATTGCTGCATTTGCCCTAGCAATGCTAGGAATATTTCTATATAGCTATCCTCAGCTCAACTAGCAAAAACACTTTTCTTCCTTATTAGGCTTGTGTCTTTTCTTCAACAAAACTAGTGATAAAGGCAGAACAGGACCTGCCTGGAACTGAGGGTGGAAAAAGGGAGAGGGTGGAGGATGGGGGCAGGGGGGAGAAATGACCCAAACAATGTATGCACATGTGAATAAAAGAATTTAAAAAAAGAGAAAAACATAATATACCTTCCTTCTTATATTCACTAAAACATTCCCTTACTTGCAATCTACTGGCAATATATCTGAAGAGTGTGGTAGGCGGAAATGAACCCAATGTTTAAGGTTAAAAATGCATACTAAGCTGGGCATGGTGGTCCACACCTGTAATTCTAGTTACTTTTAAGGCAGAAATTGGGAGAATAGTAATTCAAGGCAATCCCTAGAGGAATAGTTAGGGAGACCCCATCTGAATTAATAAGCCAGGTGTGGTAGCACGTGTCTATGACCTCAGACTGCCAGTAGGAGAATTACTGGTCTGAAGCCAGCTCTAGGCAAACACATGAGACCCTACCTGAAAATTAATTAAAGCAAAAAAGGCATGTGGCTCAAGTGGTAGAGCATCTGTGAGGTCCTGAGTTAAAACCCCAGTATCATCAAAAAATGCATACTGTTTTATTAAAATTAGTACATTATCATCTTTCCTGTGATTCACTATTCTATCAACTCCTTTATGCTATTTCAGATATGTTGGTGCCTCAGAACACAGCATTACAGAGTTAATGAGGTTTTCATCTAGCCAGCCCTCAACTGAGTGCTTTTAAAGTTTGTACATCATCTAGTTTCTTCACAGGTGCTGCCAGAATGTAAGACGATACTACTTGGGGAGTCACTGTATGTTATTTTCTCTGTGATGTCTGATAATTCCAAGCAGAGATGACTAGATGATTTGGAGAACACAGGGCATTTTAACCATATAGAATGTCACACAGGGCTGCTGCTGAGTCTTCTACTAATCTAATGAAGCTCCCTAAAGTTAGAGGGAAATTGTTTACCTAAAACATTAAAAAATCATTTTTCATTATTTAAGAAAGAAAGAATAAGTACTGGGAATAGAGGAAATTGCATCCTTACTTCTTAAAATGATTTTATATTGAAATCACTGAAAATAGAACTCATGATCATTCAACCATGTGCACCTGCTTAGATTTGATTGTAAAATCAGTCCTCAAATAACCATCTAGACTCTCCATATACACCTAATTCATCTGCACTTAAATTTTACTTTGATGATTGTGCATTGAAATTTCTGCAGATGTTCAATGGAGAATATATTTATGGAAATGAGGTCCTAAAGATCCAGTCCTTCAAAATTTACTAGTGTTAAATAACTATCTATTCAAGTATATTTATTTTGTTCTTTCCAAATAGGCACTTATTTATTCAACTCAATTTTCTATAAATAGAGCTTATTCTATATAAAATTAATATTGAATTAACATTCACAAAAATATGTTAATGTGTCCTTTATCCAAAGAAGAGGCATCATTAGATTATTTATTCAATACTAATATCATTGTACTTAATTTGACAAATTTATGACTTCCATGGAGAGTGAGCTTATTATACAAATGCAGCAAATACATTATATTTACATGTTATATTTTACTGTATTAATCACACTGATATCCAAAATATTTTGTTGGATCATTTCAACGACTCCTTGAGACAGGCAGTTAAAGTATTTCTAGTCCTACATTGTAGGTGAAAAAATATACCCAGATTAGTTAGGTAATTTATCAGTAGTTAAGTATTGTAAACGATAGCCAAGGATCAACTCTTGGTTTTCTGTGTCAATGTTCTATACTATTTTCCAATAAAAACACTCTCATTGAACAAAGGAGGCTGGGAGAATTAGATACATACATGTGAAAAATCAATCAAGGCAGAAACCTTATACCCTTTACAAAAATTAACTCAAAATGGATCTCAGACCTAAATGTAACACATAAAACCCAAACTTCTATAAAATAACATAGGTGGAAACCTAGATGACCTTAGGCAGTATGATGACATTTGGAATACAGTACCAAAGACACAATCCATGAAAGCAAGAATAGAGAATGTGGAACTTGACTATAATTAAAAACTTCTTTACAAAGTTTATATCAAGAGAATGAACAACCAACCAAGTATGAGAAAATACTTGCAAGATATCTAATAATAGATTAGTATTGTAAAATACACAAAAAACTATTAAAATTCAACAATAGAAAGGAACTCAAATAAAAATGAGCCAAAGACCTTAACAGACTGTAGATTATATACACGTGGCAAATGAGCATATGAAAAGATGTCTCACATTATATTTCATCAGTGAATTGTAAATTTAAGCAGAGAGATACCACCACATACCTCATTCATTGCTTGTGAGAATTTCAAATGGTACAAACACTTTGAAAGACAGTTTTGCAGTTTATTACAAAACTATGCATATCTTACCATAGGATCCAACAATTGTACTCAGGATTTTCTAACCAAATGATTTGGAAACCTATGCCCACTCAAAAACCTGCACATGGATACTTATAACAGCTTTATTCATAATTGCCAAAGCTTCAAAACAACTAAGATGTCCTTCAGTAAGTCAATACATAAGTAAAATGTAGTAAATCTAGACAACGAAAGTACCCCATTACAAAGAAAGGAAACCTTAAGTCATAAAAAAAAGAGGGGGATACTTAAATGCATATTATTGAGGCATAAAAAGCCAATCTGAAAAAGCTTCATGTTGTATCATTCTAACTAAAAGACATTTAAGAAAAAGAGTAGAGACAGGAATAAGAGGAGTAATGAAGAGTTAAAATAAGCAGAGAGGATTTTTAGGGTAATGAGATGAGAATATACAATGATAAATGATGCCCACATGTCATTATACATTTGTTGAAACCTGTAGGATGTAAAACCATGTGTGAACCCTAATTTTAACTATGTGATTATAATGTGTCCAATAAGTTCATCAACTTCAATAACTGTGCTCCCCTAATGGGAGATTCTGATAATGGGAAAGCTATGGGGGGTGGAGTATATGGGAAAGTGTACTTCCCCTCAATTTTTCTGTAAACTCAAGATGCTGTAGAAAATTGTCACAAATATACATTCATTTTTACATGATGCTAGATATTTGGAAACTGTAATTTCTCTTTATTTGTATAAATTTCCACCCTGCATACTTTTTACTAATTGGTAGGTATTAATGTGTATCTGCTACATAGAATACAAGATACTAATATTTTTAAATATAGAATTCTTGTACAAAAACAAGGTTTTGTTATAGCTAATGACTTTCAATTTGGCACATATAAAAGAATACTGGTGTCCACTAAATTAAGCATGCAGCTGTAGGCTTTGTTTTCTGAATTCCATGAAGCTCTATGTGAGCAAAGAAAGGCAAGTTTAAGGGACAGTAAAAGATGAATGGAAGCAATGCTTAAACTTCCCAGCTATGTTCTTTTAATAAAATAACTTTATTCTTTCTTTCTTTTCCCAAAGTCATAGAGAGAGTCAGAGTAGCCATTTCAGACCCAGATAAGCTCGGAATTATGAATGTCAAAAGAACAAATTTAGAAAGCCTAAGACCAAGATAGTATGGAGTAGTATGATGTGTGCTTTTGGAAATCCTTTTGAAGTTTATAATTTGCACTGTAATATAAGAAAACAAATTTGTGGGCCTCTGTATTTGCATCTAAAGGCTATATTCTAAATATATACACAAAATAACATACACAAAATTACCATACATAGAGTAACACAAGATCAAAATTATTTTAGTAGTTTCTATTTTATGTCTTATAAATTTTTGGTTTATAATTTATACTTATATATAATCTACACATATGTTTTGTAAAATGTATGTTTTTAGGTGAACAATTTAATGACCTATAAGAACTTAAAATAGCTTTCTCTTTAATTGAGAATATTATCTCTTTTCTAATATCAGTTTAAAATTTTTCCCAATGTTCTTGAGATAGTATGTTAATTCAGAAAAATATTAGTGTATCATAGCTTTCAAGACAAAACCACTTATATGGTAGATTGGCAAAAATCATATTAATTTAAGTTAAATAAAAATCTTAGGTTGTCATTTAATAGGAATTTTCTTTTTCCATATTATTAATAATGTTGAGAAGGCCAATGGTTCTGTCCTGAACCTGTTACATTCTTTAGTCTTACTCAGTTTTGTTTTCTAGTTATACTGTAATGTTTCTCAATGTAGATCCCCACCCAAAAAGTCTCTTAACTGAAAGTCATATACATCAATATCTACTACTTGGCAATTCCACCAAAGATAGCCACAATGAAAATCCTTGTTCCTAAAAATAAAACTTAACTACAAATAAAATTTGTAGTTAATTTGTAATTGACAGTTGATGGTAACCCTATCCTCATAGTTTTTCCTTCTAATAACCTCTCAGGCCAACACTTTTAAAATAACTTATCTTCTCTTTTTCTCATATTGCACACTCAGTCTATTGTAAAATAGTGTTGGATATATCTGAAAAACTTTGCCAGAACACATCCAGTTCTTAAGTCTGTCATTGCTAGTACTATACAAAATTTAACATCAATTCTTCCCGGATTTTTCCTATAGTCTTTTAACCGATTTTGCTGCTCCATGCCCTGCCCTACTGTCACCCATAATATATCTAAGTGCAAGAGTTTAAGTGGTCTCTTTAAAATCCTGCCTTCAGAGCCCTGTGATTTTCTAACCCTTCACGTAAAAGTCAAAGTCTTTAAATAGGCTCCAAATCCCTACATGAACAGATTATGGTGAAGATGCTGACAGAATTGTTATTTTAACCTTGATGCACTAAAGCAAATTTTATGCAACTCTGACTCATGTTCATACCAAAAGAAATAAATCCATTCTCTTTTTATATTCTTAAGTTCTTTAAAATATGTAGAACTACTAAACAGAAAAATTCTTAGCTGATGGAGTTTTCCATGTGCACATATGTAATAGATATGAGAACTATAATATAGAAGCCAATAGGAGATAGTAAAGTGAACTATAGGGTTGTATGTCATATACATCTAATTTGAAATGTTAAATTGTGAACTGTGAATAAACTTATAATTTACGCATATACTCTGTATTGCAATGCCTACAGAAAACATGGAAAATACCCAAAATACAAATATTATATCTAGAAAACCAAAAACTCATCAAAACTGTATACCAAATATATTCCAACAAGAGAGGAAAGGAAAAAAACCAGCAGAATATACACAATCAGAATATACAAAATACCATATTTGAGGGATGGTGATGGGTTTCCGGTGGTAAAGTGCTCACCTAGCATGTGTGAAGTCTTGGGTTTGATTGCCAACACTGCAAAAATAAATACATAAGTAAGCAAAGAAGTAAGTATAGAGTTTGAAATAATGAATCATAAGGTTTAGGCCCTAAAACAGAATTTGGCTTGAAAAGGAGAAATTGAAGTAAACCACAGAGTAGAAGCCTCAGTGTTGATGAATGAGTTTTTAATATGGTGTAGAGGAAAGGAACTGAATTAGGAAGATGGCAAATTATGGCTCACAAGTAAGATACTGCTTTGCATTTATGATTTTTCATATACATTATACATATTTACTATTACATGAAAACACAATGAACAGGGAAGTGTATTTTTCAAGTCATATGATGTAGTATTTTATATTAATCATGATATTTAAATTACTATTTATAATATTAGACAATTTAAAATTAGTAGCTTATAAGATAACCCTATTGGTATATATTATCTTTTATAAATGCACATACTTTTGTATTTTAAATGCATCTAGAAGAAATTTTCCTAAAGCACACTTACATTACTTATTGATAAAATCAGTTTAATAGTCTATTTTTTAAATTTTCCCTTTAAGACAGAAAATGATAGGACTCGGCTGGAATACAGCAATGACCTCAGAAACTCGACTTTATGCTTTGCCTACCTCCTATGTGTCTGCTCCAGCAACACAGGCTTTATGGAAGGTATTACTGCTGCTCTTCTGGTTTCCTGGAAAACTGGAGCACCAGGCCTATGAAAGAATGTCTTCACTTTGTTTTTATAGAATTTTCAGTAAATTGGTTGATGGAAAATTCCTAAGGAGGTTTGCAGTAACTAAATTCATGGGAAGCCAATCCTTTTTTGTCCTATTCTGGATTCAGACCTGTTTCCCTGACACCAGAGATTCTAATGGTCTTCTCCTATGGTATTAAACTTGGTTAAAAGTTTACATTTGCTAATGAAAGTTTGATAAAGAAAATTAATTTCTAAATTATTTTCATCCACCTATAGACATGTTACTTTTGTGTTTTATTATACAGCTGGAATGTTATTATTATGGAAATTTGTCCCTCTACCTTAAATATTCTAAGTGTTCTATCTCAGAGCACTTATACTGGGGCGGAGGGACATCAACTTTGTAACAAGTCATCTGTCATCTCTAATATGAAATAGATATTGTATTTTCAAGTCTAGTACTAGAAGCAATTTTGAATATTAGCTTATTAAAAATCATTACAGAAGAGACCAAAAATGTAAATTTTAAGGGACAAAGGATTCAGTTAAAGTCCCAGTTAAAACAAACAAACAAACTTGTATGAAGATCTTTCACAAGAAACATATCCTATTGTTAAAGAGTGATAACAGAGAAGGAGAAAAGAGGAACTTAGATACCAATAACTTTTGCGTTTAAGTAGGAATAGAAGTCACTAAGAAATCTGAAATGACACCTAGTCAGAAAGCAATAACAAACTCTGAGTAGGTCAATATGTTGATTATAGATTGCAACTCTTAAGATTTCAGACATGCATCTTTCTACATGCATATCTCTATTAGAACAGTTAAAAACAGTCTTCATTTCCTGACTTAAATATACAGAAATTGACAGACAAAAATGCTATAACTAAGAAAAATACCTTGAGCTTGCCACAAGAAAAAGTATTTGGAATATGAATTCCAGGGTCATCCATTCACTGGCTTCAAAAGTGCTAAAAATTATATAAAGCAGTCTTAGGAAGATTAAAATAACAGAAATAGTTTTTAATAATATTATTTTTAAAATGTTAGAAGAAATTCTGCTTGTTGCATCACTTATCATTATGTTGTATTTTAAGACCTTCTATTTTATATTTGTATGATAAAGCCATTCTCAATCCTTTCTAAGTCTACCTTAAATAAAGAATTATAAGTGAGAGGGAATGTCAGACATCTAAAAGGTAACAATGGTGCCTTTTCATATCAAATATACTTGAGGCATGATGGTTCCCAACATCCACTTTAGACTATGGAGAATTTGTAACACTGGATCCACTACACAGCAGAAGCCAGAAATTTTCATCAATGGGTAAATTGAAAAATAGGACTGTGTCATAGTTTTTCTCTCTTTTCTGCTACATAATGCCATCTTCCCTTCTGACCCTCTCCTTAAGTCCCCCAGAATTGACTGTAATAATGAGATCTCTTTCTTCAGTAGAGTCAGGGATAGAAATATTTAAGTCTCCCTTTTGACTGAAAGTAATTAAGTACCTAAATTATAGATACACACACTTGTATCTGGGGAGGTGAAACTAATTTTATGAATTGCATAAATGGAAAAAGCTCTCTATTTTACTGTAGGAGATTCATACTCTGGTTGCTTGGGTTTTTTTTTTCTTTTTTCAATCCCTTATAAGAAGATCTATTGTTTAACACCAAATAGAGCTTTTACAGTGGGACATTTATGATATGGCCAGATTATTGTTGGATTCAATTTTGTGCAACTTTTTAACCTGATCTTTCAGCACTTTTGCAAGTTATGGATAGCTATTTAAATGTATTAGTGTATTCCTGTATCATACAAAGAAATAAATACTTAGGTCTTTAATTTCTAATCAGTCAGTAATTGGAATATATGCATGAAAATTATGTATAGACACACATATAAACTGATCAAGTGCCCTAAAAGGTTAATAGTATAAATCTGAAGCAAAAAACTTCACCTTTTAACTGCACATATTTTAATATGAATTCTAAAAATGATAAAACTCATATAATAGGGATAGTATAGCCTGGAAATTATGTAGAAACCTAGTTGTCAAAATGGTTCTTTTTCACTTCCCAACATTCCTACTCCTTTGGATGTAATCTTCCATAAATTTAAAATTGTTATAACAGCTTTCTCAGATGTAAAATGGTAATGCATGTTCACTCACTCAAAGGTTTGTTTTAATGATTAAGTGAAAGTATAAGAAGTACTTACTGTAATCCTCAGAACATGCTGTTCTATCAATCATTCCTAAGTGGAATTTGGATGAAAAAAGATCGCAAAGGTAATTGTACAGGATATGGGAAATGTAATAATTGACAAGGAATTTACATATTCTTTAAAATCACATTCAAGTTTTAAAAGCATGGATAAAGATTTTGCATTATTAAAAGGATGTCATAACTTTGTTAACATTAGAACATTTAGATGAACTGTGGTGTAGTTTCAAATATAATAAATTGTTAGTCATAATTTAAAAAGATTTCACAGGAAAAGGAATGGTTTTATAAGACAAAGTTCATATGTTACATAGAAATTTGCCTTGTATTTCCATTTGCTGAAATGCTTCACATTACTAAATATATTTTCAAGCATATAGTGTCCAGTGTTCCTGTAAATATCTCAGCAGAAGAGCAGCGGAGAAGAAATGTGGGAACTCATATCATGGTTATAGCAACTTTCATGAAAGTCTCTCTCGAGTAGCCTGTTATAAATACAAGTGGACACAAAATAAATACGCAAAACTTTCATGATTTTTACACTAATGAATTATCATCATCACCATTGCCAAAGTTGTACAGTCAGTATTTACTAGGCATTTTTGTTTTTAATGCATTCAATTTTCACAAAACATTATTATTTACTTTCATTTTAAAGAAACTGAGGAACAGGGATTGAAGTAGTTTTCCAAAATCATCCAGCAATTAAACACTGGGAAAGACTTAAACCCAGGATATCTTTGAATTAGTTTTAATTTAAATAAAGTATTGAATTATTCCAGAATAAAACAATATTTAGTATTGCCCTAAATTAAAGAATTAAAATTTTAGCCAGCTGCCAGTGGCTCACACCTTGAATCCTAGCTACTTTGGGAGGCTGAGATATGTAGTGCCTATTCTAGGCACTTAGATAAATACATGTATGAAAGCAAAGATCTCAAGTTCTTAAGAGCTTGCATAGGGAAAGATAACTAATAAAAATAATTTATTCAAAATAAATTTTGTGGTATGTGAGAAATGGAGTGCTTTAAAAATTTAGTAGAGCAAGGCAAGCATTCTTAACATTTCTAGTATTTTTTGTTAATTCTTATAGTTTAAATATAATTATGACACTCTGTTAGGGAAGAGAGTAAGACTGGTGATACATGTACCATAACTGTGTATTGCTGTTTGGGAGAGTTACAGGGGTCAAATTTTAAGTAGATTGACATTGAGCTAGTTATCTTCTAAAAGGTCATGTGATACATTAACCTTAGCTTCTTAAATATTTGAATTACCTTGGGTAATATCAACCCTTTCCAAATCTAATTTAAATGATAAAAGGAATGATTAGTGAATGACTATAGTGATAAGGATATCTATAGCACCTGTCATAAGTGATCTTCAAGCAATTTAGAGTATCTTTAGTAAGTGAAATGACTTTATATTAGAGCAAGAGCAGAGAATTTTTAAGTTACCTGCATCTAGCTGCAATTGTTGGTATGATAAAGTGTCATTGTAGTGACATTGAGAGCAAGACAGGATCCTAGAAACACAGTTGTAAAAGAGATCAGAATAAAACAGTGATCATACTTTGGAGATTTTGTGGTTAAAAAAATCAAACACTGTGACTCCTATTAATATTTGTTTATTGTTGTCATTAACTTTGGAAAGAGAAAAAATTAATTCATCACTTGGTCAATGTCACACTAATATCCAATAAACTAAATGAATATTTGTACACACCTATTTTTGATAGACTTTGAAATCTAAGCTTCTCTGATTCAAATTCATACATAGTATGAAGAGGCTCTCAATGATATTATATTTTATTATACATGGAAGAACATTCTGAAAGAATATACTAAGGAAACATTGCATTATAAGATGACAAACAATTAGAGTTGTTTTTAAAACAGTTTAAATGTGTTCTTTAATGCAGAAGCAATAAAGGATCAAAATCTGCTGCTTTTGAAGAAAAACTAACAGGAATAAGTATTCTAGCTTCTACAATAGTTTTTCAATGTGTGCAAAACATAGTGGGATAATTTAAAGGGATGTTCATTGGTAAATGGACACTCATTTGTGGTGTATGTGCTCACATACAAGTGTAGAAGTATAGATATATACTGCATGCACGTATGCACATATATCTAATGCATAAACATATATGTGTTGTATTGTCCAGAGAGCAGTATACACTAAAGCTGAGACAGTGTGCTTTGATTTAGTGAGCAATCATAATAATAATGTAATGATAGTCTTTCTCACCTCTACTTGTATAAAGTACCCTCACCCTGTATTGATTCTTTGTTTCATGAATTTCCATTAAATTATCCGGACTGTTTATCCTACAACCTTGCCCTCAGTATAGATTTTTCAGCATTACAAACTCACGGAGTACTTTAACATGTTTCTTAGACCTCAACTTCATGAATATTGGTAGTTGGATTCAGAGAGCCTTGAGCAACATTAGGTTTGATTTTGATTTCTTGGAAAGACTATTTTTGTTGTTGGGTTCATACATGTTGATAGTGATGGATCAACTATTTCACCCTTTAGTTGTCTTTCTTTGTCTGTAATAGAAATTTGAGGCTAAAGTCTGTTTACTATATTAGTATAGCCCCTCCATCTTTCTCTTGATTGATAGGTCTTTGAGTGGTATGTCTTCTTTTATCCTTTTATTCTCAACCTTGTGTCTGTGAATCTAAACTGCTTCTTCTGTAGACAGAGTATAGCTATATAATGTTTAAGGCGCCCTAGCAATTTTGGAATTTTCTGGGGAGATAGAATATTTAATTCACTTATATTCAATATAATTATCGATAAGTAACTCATTTTGCTATTTATTTTCTTTGTATGTAATATCATTTTGCTCTTTTGTTTCTCTATTACTGCTCTTTGTGTTAAGTGCATATTTTCTAGTATAATATTTAAATTCTTTTCTTGTATATATACATATTAATATAGTTTTTAAGTTGTTTGCTTGTGGCTGTCCTGGTGAATAAATTAATATTTTGGTTCTTAATAGTCTAGTTCAGATAACCCTAATTGGATTTCATTATTATCCAAAATCATTGCTCCTGCCGAACTCCATTCTTCCTGCTCTCCTTCGTGCTTTTATTATCATGAAAACTACATTTTTCAAATTAAATACTCATGAACACAATTTATTATTATTGCTTTATTTTAAATTAGATAAAATAATTGCTTCTAAGAATATATACATATATATTGTCTTTTGTACTTACTTATGTAGACAAATCTACTGGTGTAGCTTATTTCTTCATGTGGTCAAAAGTTATTGTTTAATTTTTTTTTATTTCTGAGAATAGAATTCTTGAAGAGTATTTCTCTTTCAATGTTTTCAACATATTTTCCCACTGCTTTCTACTCTTTGTCAGTTAATGAGAGGGATGTTTTTAATCTGATTAAAAATCCCTTATATGTAATGTGGCACCCTTCTCTTACTAGTTTCAATATTCTTTCTTTGTCTTTGGATATATATGACAGTTTTATTATGTTGCATCTTGCTCTGGATTTCTTTGAGATTATCTTATTTGAAGTTTTCTGAGATTTTTAGATGTATAAATTAATATTTTCCATCAAAATCAAACTTTCTGGTCATTATTCCTTTAAATATTCTTTTTGACTCTTGTTTTTATCAGTTTATTCTGGGACTTCCATTATGTGTATGTTGGTATATTTGGCAATTTTCTATGGGACTTTAAGACACTTCATTTTTCTGCACCTTTTATTCCAATGAACGGATAATCTCATGCTGACCTGTCTCCACATTGACAGCACTCTTTCAATATGCTTTCAAGCTTCACCAGTGAAATTTTTATTCATAATTCATATTTATTAAGGTACAATGCTCATATTTTTATTTTTAACTACTGTTTCCTTTAGTAAGTTAAACTTAGTTAAAATAGCTGACTTAGGGCTGGACGAGTGGCTCAAGGTGTAGAGAGCCAAGCATGAGTCCCTGAGTTCAAACCCCAGTATAACCCCTCACACCCCCCCAAAAAATAAAATTACTGATTTAAAGGCCTTCTCTAGGAAATCCAATGTTTGGACTTTCTCAGGCACATTTACTATGGATGGCTTTTTGTCATTTGTGTGAGTAATACTTTTTTTTTATGTCATATTTTTCTTATGTTGAAAGTTAAACATTATAAATAATACAATGGACCAAATGTCAAGTTTTTTGTTGTTGCTGTCAATTATTGTTATTATTTTTATATCTTATGTCTTTTTTGAACTAATTTTGTAATTTTCTTTCTACTGACATCTCATTTAGATTGGCGGCCGAATGATTTGGCAAAGGTATCCCTATATTGCTGAAATCAATAAATCCTCTATTTTTCGCAAAGGTGCTACTTGTACATTTTGGAGCACACCTTCAGCATTTAGCCATGCGGTTGACAACACTGCTTTAGGTCATACTTCCTGATTGCAGGATCCACAAATTCAGGTACTGGGAGGAGAAAAAGTACCTTATTTGGTCTTTTCTGACCATGAGAAACACTGGGCATGTGATCAGCCACACATAAAAATGTGGCCTTCTAGATTTCTGGGTACATATCTGAGTTTTCAAAACCCCACAAACATCTCATTTCCCAGATTTTCACTTTACATTGTTCAATCATACTGATTTCGCCAGTTGGTGTCCCTCACGTCAGTCACGCATGAATTTAATCAATATTCTCAATTATTTTTGACAAATTCTTCAGAGGAAAAAGCTTTTTGTACTGGGCAACCTCTGAGTCATTGCAAGTAAGGGTAGCTTTGTAAATGATGTCTCCTTGGGAACTGTCGGACATGGAAAATAAGGATAATTTCCTATAAATGAGGCCTTGAAAGAGTAGCAGCTACTATTAGCAGCTACTATTAGCAGCTTATAGTCTGCTGATTCCCATTGTGATCTTGGTGCTGTTGGCTTTAAAGGCTACCACAGAACTTAAGAAGGGAAGGTGTTGATGGTTGGGTAAGTTAAAAGTCTGTAGAGTATACATTTCTTATTGAAATTTAGGTGTGTCTCTTGAATAACCCATCACTTGATTGTATTCAAAATAATTTCCAGAGCTCTGAAAATTATTTTGACAATCTTTCTCAGTTTTCTTATTTTTATAGAAACATTTTCCAGTTCTTTTTCCACCATTTACATCATTTTGTTATTTAACTGTGTTGTGACTGTTATCCAAGTTTTCTTGACTTTCATATGGAGTTTTCTGTTTAGTTTTAAGGATACATAGAAGTTCACACATGCACAAATACTGCCATCTTCTCAGACACCCAAAACTGGTATCAGAGATGAATAATATAAGTCCCAGATAAGGATTACCTGAGTATATTTTGAAATTTTAGATTCTTACTCAATGCGAGTCTAGACTGGCCTGAAATTCTGTATCTTTAAGAACTCCCATAGTAATTTTTATGCTGCTGGTTTCAGAGAAGAAAAGGATCTAAATGACTGATGGAATGACTTATAAACCATTCATCCATAGAAACTTTAAAACTACTATTGTTTTATTGAGACTGGCAAGTATCATCTAGCTATAAACTTATATAAATGCACCTCCACAGAATTATGATTCATTACTAATTTAATGTTTATAAATTATTATATGACAACTGCTATATGAAAAACATTATTTTAAATGATTACAAATAATATTCTTTCAACTGCTTTGAATGAAATACCTACTTAAAATTACAGCATTAGTCTGGAGATCTAGTGTAACTATCTTTTGTCATCTGAAGTACTTGCTCAGTTACTTTTATTATAATTTTCCAGTTAACTGTATGTTTTTTATTTAAAGTTATACTTAATTTTTAAGCTTGAAATTTAAAAACAATTTAAGTTGCCACTGAGATACATTATTATTTCTCTTACTGTTGTTGAAAACATATCACAGTCATTATGTATGTAGTGGTATTCTTGTTGTCTTATTGAAACTTTGTTTTTTGAGATATTTAAATTTACAAATTTTCTTTTGGCACATATAAATAACAAATTTTAGGAGATCCTAAGTCAATAATGAAAAATGAGTTGAGTGGTTAATATTTTCACAATTTTTCAGGAAGAAAGTAAATATTTTATGTATAGGGAAGTTTGGTATCAGTACAGGTCTTCAAAGTTTTCCATATTGTCTCAGTTAGAAACAATTGTCCTGATATTATACAAATTACAGTATAATTTGAAAAATTTTGAAGAAAATGTATTTTAGTCAAATCATGATCTTTGGGGAAAATTAGCTAATATTAGGAAATTAAAATTTAGCAAATTTCTAAATATGTTTTTTTAACCTCTACTTTATGAAAGAGTAAACCATCAATAATGGGGTTTCACAGAATTAGGAATCTTGCATGAACAAGAGTGATATGCAAATTACAGAGTTCCTTTCTAGTAATCTTACTATTACTCATAGAAGATACAATGTTTTATTGACAGCTGTATAATTTAGATTTTTATATTCTAAATAAGCATATGCAGATTCTGAAGTAATATATGGTTAGATTTCCACAATTTTTAGTGGCTGAACAGACTCTAAAGAAACTATTTATGTAAAATATATTGAAAATTCTTAAGGAACAAAGAAATGTTGTGCTGCTGGAGTGGCTCAAGTAGTAGAATGCTTGCTTAACAAGCATGAGGCCCTGAGTTCAAAACCCAGTACTACAAAAAAAGGTAAGGAAAAATTATTTTTATTTCCTATATCAATGCTTAAATTATTTCAGCCTCACTGCTCTGTACAACTCCATATTGAAAAACATGATTGACATTTTTACTGAAATTTTTGTGGCTAATTTAAGAAAAATATTATTGTACAACAATTAGTAGATTCACTCATTTATCTCAACTGATATTTACCAAGAACCAACTCTGTGCTCAGATGTACAATGTGCAAAACTGGAGTCTTTGCTTTATGGAGGCTATATTCAATATGCAATATAAAAATCAGTAAATAGGTATATAATGTGATGAAATAATGTAAAATAACTAAAAATGAAGTGACAGATGAGTTTTCAAGTGAATGAGACATCAAGAAATACTTTTTTAGACAGAGTGGTCACTCTCTGAAGAGGAAATTTCAGCAGAATAAATAAGGTGAAGGCTTGAGCCATAGTGACTAGCTATGGGAACTGTTCACACGGACCTAACTTCAAGGAGAAAGGAGTGAGTTAAATACTAGTATTGAGAAGCAAGAGAGAGAGTTCAGTATGGATAAAGTAAATTAAAGACTGTTAAAAGATAAAGTAGAGAACTAAGAGGTGGATCAGATTGTTTGGGGCTCTGAATATCATGGTAAGTCTTTTGGAGACCATTCTAGCTGAATGAAGTTATGATGCACCATGGTTTTATAACATATTACTCTGGCTGCTATGTGAACTCTCAGCTTCAATGGGCTACTATAATATTTTCATTCACAGAATAAATATAAGGCATTCATTAAGATTTCAGAGACCTTAATGAGAAATAGGAATATTTAAGTTAAAGAATATACTTAGGAATGCTCAAAGTATAGACCTGAATAATTCAACAAGGTAGCTGCTAGTCATAATTGGCTGCTGAATAACTGAAATGTGGGTAACCTAAATTAAGATGTGTGGTACTTTACATACAAAGCAGATTTTTGAGATATTGTATGAAACAGAGAATTAAAATAGCTCAAAAACTTCATTTTTATTACACATTGAAATAACAATATTGGGATTATTTAGTGAAATAAAATATATTAAAGTTAATTTACCTCTTTCTTTTTATGTTTTTTAGTGTTTACTAGAAAATATAATTTACAGATAAGGTTCATATTTGCAGCTGGCAGAACATTTCTATTGTATAGACTATTAGAAACAACATGCTTTAAAAATTACAGATAATCATAAATATAAATATATATATATATGATTATATATGCCATCTTTCTCAGAACAAAATATTTCTCATTAATCTTCTAAAAGTTCCTGGAAAAATAACTTTTTTTTTTCTTTTTTCATTTTTCTTTTATTATTCATATGTGCATACAAGGCTTGGTTCATTTCTCTCCCCTGCCCCTACCCCCTCCCTTACCACCCACTCCACCCCCTCCCTCTTCCCCCCCTCAATACCCAGCAGAAACTATTTTGTCCTTATTTCTAATTTTGTTGTAGAGAGAGTATAAGCAATAATAGGAAGGAACAAGGGTTTTTGCTGGTTGAGATAAGGATAGCTATACAGGGCATTGACTCACATTGATTTCCTGTGCGTGGGTGTTACCTTCTAGGTTAATTCTTTTTTATCTAACCTTTCTGGAAAAATAACTTAACTATTGTTACTTTCAGGTTCCTAAAACTGTTTCTATGTTGACTTAGTCCATTTTCTATTGATGCAACTGAATTCCCAAGATTGGCTAATTTATAAAGAAAAGAAAATTATTTAGATCATGGTTTTGGAGACTGGAAGTCCATAATAAGGCAGCTGTATTTGATACAGCCTTCAAATTGCATCATGACATGTTGGAAAAACGGTAAAGTGGACATGTATGAAAGGCGCAAAGTTTAAGAAGGATCCTTGCTTTATGACAGCCCACTTTAGTAGTAACTAATCCAGTCACAAGAATTTACGTCATCCTCTGAGAAAGATGTTGGTCCTGCTAAATAGTCAATCACTTCTTAAAACCCCAGTGAACAACACCAAAATGGAAATTCACTTTCAGTTTGAGTTTCGGAGGGGACATTCATACCATAGCAATGGTAAACACTGAAATGAGGACTTCTAGCCTTATTAACCATACCTTGAATTTGATACACTTATGTCACTAAATGTATCATTAAATCTAAAATTTAAAAGAAAAAGACAGGATCAAGTCCTTAAACAGACACATATGTACTTTTTTAAACTTCATCTCCTAAAATGCTATTTTTCATCCTGAGGTTTCTTATTTGGGAAAAAATTCAAAATTACATGCCACCAGTCAATGCTACAAGAATTAAGTTACATGATTCACATGTTAACCAGTAATATAATAAATCACATATTACTATCTTATAGCTTCTTTTAATATAAATGTAGTAATTAACGTACAGTAAGTACTAAATGATTCAGGCTGCTTTCAATGATCTTCTCCTTTCTAAATTAGAAAACAGGTACCTAATGTTATTTTTTAGTTCATAAATTGAGAACATTCTCTCTGTTCTTCTTTAATTTAGACCATGATATCCTACATTGTCTCCTTGGAGTTTGTCATGCTGACTGTGATTATGTTTTATTTTGTAAGACTGTTTCTCACTAAGAGATTTTATTCTTTGCATTCTAACATTCTCACAATATTTGGGTGGTTTTAATTTGAAGTGACTTGATATTTTGGGGTAGGTAAAAATTTTAAATGAAGTTAAAGAAGAACAAAGAGCATCTTTTCAATTTAGGTAGAAAAAATTTAAACTTGATTTGTTGTTTTACAATGTTACACATTCTAATATCTTACTTGGGAAATACTTATATTTAACTTTCTTATTTTATACATCTATAAGAACAAATGTACAGCTTTCTTTTATATTCTTCTACCCTGTTGGTAAGAATGTACATTTTTACACCTTTTCTGGTGTTCAGTCAAACAATATAGGTTGACACTAATAAATGTTTATATTATGCTTTGAAGCAGCATTTTAATTTCTTGAATTCATATTAAAGGAAAATACCAAAGAGATAAACAATATTTAGAGGCAAAAACGTATGTAGTAGCATGATCTACATGCACATACACACAGGGAAAGAATTAAAAGCTATTTTCATGTCCAACAACATGGATATGATTAAATATAGTACGGTGAATTTAAATATACACATATATATGTAATATATATATTATATATATATATAGAGAGAGAGAGAGAGAATATAGAGAGAGCCATTCAAATCATATTGAAAAATATTCAGTTTGTTTTAAATGGAAAGTTTATATGATATGCACAAGTCTTTTAAATTATATGGAATAGTAGGAGAACATATATTAAAATATCCTTGGTACTGATGAGCTCTAGATTCTGAGGAATTTCCTCCTTTTTCTTATTTGAATTTTCATGTTTTTCTTATTTGTAATTGTATCTAGATTTGTCACCACCCAAACATGTCATGAACAAGTCCTCTGTTCTAGTGAAAAAAATAAATCAGTGAAAAGTTTTGCATTCACTCCAAAATTTCCAGATTTGATAAAGATATGTCTCATTCATACACTAAATAGACAATACTTCTCCATATCTGTAAAATTTTGATCAGCTGAAAGAAAAGCCCCATTTGTTAATATGTTTGGAGAACAAAATTTATAGATGTCATCACATTTCCACAAGGCTTCTCTTTGAGAAGAGAATCCAAATATTGCTATACATTCTGCCTTTAAGTTTCAGCACATTGTCTTGTTGTGATTTTTTTATAATAATCAGCTTGACATGTACCAGTATTTTTACTCACAAATATTCATTTGGGGTAAGTGTAATCTCATGAAAAGTAATGAAAAGTTCAAAGTATTGAAATTTATATGAATGTGATATCAGTAATTTCCATCTTCTACTGTCTACCGTCTTGATTGATATCTTTGTTTAGTACAATTGCAAACTTATTTGTTCTCAAGAAAGTATTGAGAAATAAACACTATTTGCAAATACATTATAGAATTTTCAGGAGTGTTTTCTTATTTAGAAGGAATCAGAGTCTCAAAACTTATTTTCTGTGATTCAGAAAATATATTTATTTTCATGGTGAAGTTGCAAAGTTTGGCAGAGGTTAACATAGCAGTCCCTTGAAATCATAATCACCTATCATGAAATTCATATTTTGACAATGCCACAGATTTTAAAATATTAACTTATCTAATTTACCAGATCATGTAAAATCTTATGCTTTTGATTTGTGAATTTGGATTGCATAAGAAAAACTGGATTAAATACTAATATTTCATTCACTCATTCATTCACGTGTACTTATACTTACATAAAAGTCTAAGTAATTCTAGCTTAATCACCTTAAGCTACTATGACAAAATACCATAGACAGAATGATTGTAAACAGCAGAAATTTGTTTCCCACAATTCTGGATTCTGGAAATTCCAAGATAAATGCACCAGTAAATTTTGTGTATGATGAGATCTTATTTCTAGATAACATTTTTTGCTGCATCTTCACATGACAAAATTAATGAGGGAGCACCTGGGTCTTTAATTCCATTCATTGGGGCTCTTCTCTTATGATATAATTATTTCCCAAAGGCCCCAGCACCAAATATCATCATATTGAGAATGAGATTTCAATATAAGAATTTTAGGGGTCATAAATATGCAGTCTTAGTATTGTTTACTTTGAGTGAGTAAAAAACAGCAACAGCAAAAAAATAATAATTGATTCTTCCTTAATAGAGGCTATCATTTGATAATGATTTTATTCAATAAACAATATATTAAAACAATTGTACAACTAGGCACTAGTGTCTCAGACTGTAATTAGGAACATTGCAGTTCAAGGCAGCCAGGGCAAAAAATTCCACAGATCCCATCACAACAGGAAAAAAAGCAGGGCATGGTGTGATGCACCTGTCATCCCAGCTATTATGGCTAGTAAAAATAGAGGGATCACAGTCCATTCTGGCTTGGACAATAAGTAAGACCCTACCCTCAGAGTAACCAAAGCAAGAAGGACTAGAGGCTTGGTTTAAGTGATAGAGCCCCTGCCTAGCAAGTGTAAAACCCTGAGTTCAAACCTTAGTACTTCCACCCCAAAAAGTGTTATACAAAGTATCATTTGTTTAATATGTATTATCTGTGTTATAAATAGAAAATTAAGATTTTTGAAGGAAAGCTTTAAGGTTTTATGGAACACAGGTATTTCTATAAGTACAGTTAATCTAGAAAGATACATTAAAGACAGAAAATGAAGGGTTTTGAGATGAAAGTAAGAATAATGTACTTTCTTCATATAAGTACTGCAACATAACTGATTTTACCACTTGTGCTGCTGCTCATCTACTAAACAACAGGGACTCCATTTGCAGCATAGAAAGTGATTCTATTACCTAAGAATCAATCCACCCCTCCATTCTCACATGACTAGAACTTCTTTTATGATTTTCAATTTTTAAGAGACTGTAAGTCTCCTATGTGGTTTCATTTTTCCCTTTTTCATCCATGTCTCTCCATCCATTCTCCGTGGTATCATAAGAGTGATCCTTATGAAATGTAAATCCAATCAATTTATTTCTTTGCTTAACATTCCAGCTTTTCCCTGTGTACAGGGTAAATTTCAGTATTCGTGTGGTACCATGAATTCTTCTCAATCCATCTCTCATTGTCACACATCCTAATGCTTATAAACAATCTGGCTTCCATGGCTTTATATACACACCATCTCAGTATTCCTTAAGCAGTCTGTTTACAATACTTCCAAAAGGAATTTCTATCCCATCTATTCATTTGCGTGTTATACCATTCTCCCTTCAAGTTTACTCAATCTCTATTTCATCTTCATTTTTTTTATTGTTGCGTTGGGTGGGGGTACATTGTGGCATTTGCAAAAGTTCTTACAATATATAAAATAAATCAGACTTGAACTCACCCCCTCCATCATTCTCCTTCATAACTTCTCCCCCCATTCCTGGAATAGTTCTAGAAAAGCCTTTTAAAGTTTCTCCCCTCCCCTAATTTAAAGAACAATTAGATGCTCATTTACACGTTCCCACAGCACTCACTTACTTTACACTGCTAAGAAAAATTTTGTCACCATAATTGGCTATTTACATATTTGTTTCATAAAGAGTTTATAATGCCCTTGGCATTTCAGAATGAAAACAGTATAAATGATACCTAGTCAAATATTAGAACATATAGGTAAAACTTTAATTGGGGAGAGTACAGAAGGGGCTTCAACTGAGGATGAAGGGAGTTATCCCTAAGAGAGGGACCAGGCTGCTTTCCTCAGCAGAGGAGGGGATAAGCTAGGATGGACTAGGGTCTAATAATTTGCCACTGGTTGTGAATGTGTTTTTTTAAAGATATTTCTTTCTTGCATACGATACAAATCAGCAGTCAGTATGTCCTTGGAAACATTATGGGGCCATTCTAGTTTTATGGTCCAGGTGGTCTTTGTGGTCAATCTGGTCCTTGACATAAGTGAGAGGATAAGAAGAAACACATACTATAGTTTTAAAGGGTAGCAGGTTGGGATAAGGCCTGAACATTTATCTGCCCTTTGTCCCTGTGGTGGACCCTAACTTCTCAATTTATAATATTTGAGAATTAAAAGGGAAATAACTAACATAACCATTGAAGACCCATTGATTAAAATATTCTTAGTTCATTATTTCTTTAGTCACAAAGCATGTATTAATTAATATTACTTCCTAAGATGATGCCTGAACTAAGGATAATTCCTCTTATCAAATACCTGAGAGAAACAATTTCACAGGAAGAAATATTCACCCTGGGTCACAGTTTCAGGGGTTTCTGTACGTGCTCCTTTGGCTCTTGTTGAGGCAGAACATCATGGAGGGGAACATAGAGGGTGAAGCAAAGCCTCTCACCTCATGGAAACCGAGAGCTCAGAACAGACTGAGGACAAGTGTCTTTCCAGGGCAAACCCCCAATGATCTGCTTCCTTCTACTAGATCCCATCTCCTAGTTTTCTACCATTTCCCCATAATGCCATCATAATAGGAACATATCAAGGGATTATTCCATGGATTAGTTCAGAGCTCTATGGATCCAATCACCTCTCAATGATTGGATCACCATCTGGGGACCAAGTCTTAGAAGGAGGAACATTTTGGGAGGAGCTTCATATGCACACCATAACAAAAGTCATGTACCCTTTAATCATCATCTTCCCTTTCCCCAGTTACCTCCTCTTTCTACCTTTGGTAACCACAATTCTATTCTCTCTCTCTTTTTTTAATTCTTTTTGCAGTACCGGGCTTTGAACTCCAGGTCAACACCTTGTGCCTCTCCACCAGCCCATTTTTTGATGATTTTTTTCGAGATAGGGTCTCGTGAACTGTTTCCTGGGCTGGCTTTGAACTGCGATCCTCCTGACCCCAGCCTCCTGAGTAGCTGGGATTACAGGTATGAGCCACTGGTGTCTAACTTTGACTCTCTATTTTTCTGAGTTTGACTTTTTGATTCTATGTATAAGTGAGATTACATGAAGTTTGTCCTTCTATGCCTGGCTCATTTCACACAACATAATGTCTTCTAGGTTCATCCAATATCATATTATAAATTTCAAAATTGCTGGAAAAGTAGGCTTTACATGTTCTCACCACCACAAAAGAACTGGTAAGAATATGATGTGATGAATATGTGAGCTTGATTTAATCATTTCACAATGTAAGCCTATAGCATAGTATCATATTATACCTTAACTATGTACTATTATTTATCAATGAAAAATAAACTAAAATAAAAATAAACAACTGAGACATCATCTTCTCTGTGAAACTGTATCTGCTGATATATATGTGTATGCATGCACATGTTTTGCTATATAAATTTTACTCATGTTCTTCTGGCTAAAACTCATTTTTAGCCCCACCTACATGCAAGTGATGTTGGAAAACAGCCTATTTATCTATGTGCCTGAGATAAAGGACTCTATGGTGGTGAAGAGTTAAAATTTGGATTTATTTATGCGGGGTGGTGGCATTAACTCTTCACCAACATAGGGTGCTTCTTTCCCCCAGACACCTAAATAGGCTATGTTTCCCAAACTTGCTTGCATTAGGTGGGGCTCTGTAATTCAGTTTTAGCAAATATAATGTGAGTAAAATACATATGTGCATTAGTAAACTGAAGCTTTTAAAGATTTCAATAAATCCTTTTTCCATGAAATACAACTGATAAGAACTAGAGACAAAAGTTGGAGGGAGCATGAATTCTGAATGGCTTTCTTGATGTTTACCAAATGAGCAAGAAAAAATTTGAATTTATTTCCTCTTGCAGATATTTAAGCTCATTTACTATACTGCTTATCTAATCTGATTAATAGACCTAGCCAAGTAATTATCTTGTAGAATCCATTAAGAAAATGAATCTAATAAAAATAATTAGATTTGTTACTAACTTTATACCTGAAAAAAAAAAGCTGAGCTATCTAGGGAAAATGTTGAGATTCACTTTGTCAATCATTTTTAGAATGAGGCACATGATACAAAGACATGACTACAATACCTAAAATCATACAGTAATAAATTTAATAATATTATAAGTAAAATGTGTTTTTTTGTTGTTCACTTATTAAAAAGTATTTTTGAAGAAATGGAAGCTCTAGAATTGAAAAAAAATTGTGAGCAAACCAGATTTCATAGAAAAATCACACAATAAATATTTATATGTACATGAAATTTTATTTAAAGGTAAACACTGATAATGCAAATCACTACTTTATCTAATTGGCTCAGTGTAATTGAGGTAACCATTCAGTCATATGTAAAACTTTCCTCACTAATGCTTTTAAATATTTTATGAATCATGTAATTGCCCTGAGTATTTTTGAAAGCACTGTAGTTTCTCCTAGAAAACATACCGGCTACCATATGGACCTCTCATAAAAACCATATTGATGAAACTTTTAAAATAATCCTAACAGACATCTAAATTTGAGAAAAGATATCAGTAGATTTATTATCAAAAGGGAAAAAAAATCAAGTTTTATCTCCTGCATTTATAGTATCAAATTAAGTATACAATGATATTAAAATTTTGAACACATATTGCAAACATATTTACATTCAAATATTACTAAAATGCAAATATTTTCAATAAAACCCAGATGGTTACAATTGCTGAGGATTTAATTAATTACAATTATTTTTTATTCAAAATGTGTTCTTCCTTGTAATTGATTTTAAATTGCTTAATTTCTTTCTGCATGATTTGTGTCATTAACAAAACCAAGTTGCCACTAAGAAAATAATCCAAAGAATTAAGAATTGATAAACTAACCCCTTAGGTATATATACCTATAAGCCCCATAATTTCAAAATTAATGTAGTAATTTTGATGTTTGACCTGGAAGTAGAAATTGATTTTTTTCAATTCACTTATCAATATTTTACACCTTAGTAGTTGAATAATAATGTTAACAAGAAGAAAATGTTTTAGTTACGGTCACTGGTAAATTAATTTGAAGTAGTTACTGCCAGTATATTTAGACCTAAGCAAATCCTTCTTTCCCAGAAACAGATAACTGATATCCTGTTTCCAACAAAATTGAATAACTTTATATCTAAACAATAAAACTAAAAGCTATAAGACATATAAAGTTTCCAGAAACTTTCAGAGTATGCTAGACACATTCTCATAATACCGGTTATCTTCATAGAGCTTCTAGAATGTGCATGGCACAAGCTACATTGCTCTACTGAATATGTGTGTTCCTTCCACAAATTGCTTTGTAATGAAGTTTGACTAGTTGTGGCCCATTGTTCATGAACAGCGTGGTAATGTTCATTTTTCAGCTCTAATACCTACAATTCTTGGCAAACTCATTTTAGAAAAGTGACCTCTTTTGTTTTTCTTATTGTTGTGCTGGGTGGTTGTACATTATGGCATTTACAAAGGTTCTTACAAGGTATCAAATATATCATACTTGAACTCACTCACCCCCTCCAATGATCTCCTTTATCCTACTATCCCCACCCTGAATCCTGGAATAGTTCAACAGGTATCAATTTTGCAGTTACATACATGTGTACACATTTTTGCACTGTATTCACCTTCCTACTTTCTTTCCCCCCTCCCAGTGGTACCAACCTATTCCCCAATAGGACCTGTTCCACCCTCCTTTTCTCTGATTTTGTAGAAGTAAAAAGAAAAACATGACATTTTTGCTTGTTTGATATACATGTAGCTACACAGGGAGTTTCCTTGTGATATTTTTATGTATATAAGTACTATAACCCCAGTTAGTTTATCTCCTCAAATTTTCTTCATTCTGCCTTAGTCCCTTCCTCATGGTGGTTTCAATTGGTTTAAGATTTCTATATTTATTCTTTGTTTTGTTTTGATTTTTGCAGTATTGGGGTTTGAACTAAGGGCTTCATGCTTGCTAGCCAGGTACTCAACCACTTCAGCTATTCCACCAGCCCAAGATTTCCATATTCATTCTTGCACAGAGAGTATATCAACCATATTCAAGCTCTTAGTTTCCTTCTTTCACCCTCCCTGTCCTGTGCATGACCCTTCCTTAGTATAACCTGTGTTTTATAATATTGTGCATTTGTGTTAGGTCAGTATTCCACATATGAATGAAAACATGCATCTTCTGGCCTTCTGAGTCTGGCTAACTTCAAGTAAGATGATGTTTTCCAGTTCTATCCATTTATTTGCAAATGAGAAAATGTTATTCTTCTCTGTGGCTAAGTGAAATTCCTCTGCATTTAAATACCACATTTTCTTAATCCATTCATCAGTCGTGGGACATCTTGGCTATTTTCATAGCTTAGCTATTTTGAATAGTGCTGTAATGAACATGGATGTGTAGGGGCCTTTTATGAGATTTTTAAATTTTTTACATGAAATTTCCTAGCATGTAAATATGAAATTCTTTTCTGTCTTCCAATAATGTACTCTTGTTTTTATGAATGTTCAAAGTGCATACATCTTTGAAGAGATTTCAGAAACAGGCCAGTACATTCACCTGACTTATGAGCTAGCTCCCACACAAGGAAAGGATGGCTCCATTATTAACTCCTTATTAATATTAAGCAGTTTCCTTGATAATGGAGCTTCTTGAATTGCGTATTTACATGGAATAAAGAGTCTTGATCACTTCTTCATTTTATCTGTAAAAGTAAGTTCTAGATAGATGGTAAGGAAAGGATTTTTAAAAGCTAGGGCTGAAAAACTTTTAGATGATAACAAAATATCTTCATGCTTTTTGAGTAGGGAAACAAGTTTTAGCTGTCTATGGTTGTGACAGAATACCTGATGAAATCAACTTAAAGAAGAAAAATTAATTTTGGTTCATGGTTTCTGAAGTTTCAGACCGTGGTTAACTGGTTTGATAGCTTTGGGCCTGAAGCAAGGCAGAATAGCATGGTGTTGGGAACACATAACAAGGCAAAGCAACTGATCTCATGGCAGACATGAAACAGAAAAAGAGAGGAAGGAGCTAGCGACAAAGTAAAGCTTCCAGTGATCTACTTCCTCCAAATAGTCTCCACCTGTGCATAGTTCATTAAGCTATGAACTCATAAATGGATTAATATATTGATAAGATTAGAGCCCTCATGATTCAGTCATGTCTCAATGGTCTCACTTCTGCACACTATTGTCCTGGGGATTAAGTACACAACACATTAGTCTTTTGGGACATTCAAACCATAACCGTTGGTTATTGGTTAAATATTGGTTATAACCATTGGTTATAGACACCATTAAAAAACTGAACCATAATCAACACAAGAGGTCTTCTAATAAGTGAATGAATAAACAAAATGTTTATCATTTGGTGGATATGGAATACTATTAGGATGGGATAGTATTAAAAAATAAGAATACAGAGGCTGGGGTGGCTTAAATAATGTATGTACATGTAAATAAATGTAAAAATGATAAAATAAAATTAAAAAGATAAAACAAGTTTTGAAAAAGAAAGAAGAAAGAAGAGAAAAAGAAAAAATAGTAAGAATACATGAACTTTCAAGTTACAAGAAGACTTGGAAGAATTAAATGCTTACTACTAAGCAAAAGAATCCAGTCTACAAAGACTGTGTGCTATATATAATTCCAATTATATAACATTTTTGAAAAGGCAAAACTGCAATCACTGTAAAATGATTAGTGTTTTCCAGGGTCTTTTAGGTAGATAAGGAAGAATCAGTAGGTGGAACATAGGATTTTTAGAGACATGAAACTATTCTGTATACCACTGCAATGACTAATACACATCATTATGCCTTTGTCATAATCCATAGACTTGTACAGTGCAGAGAATGGACCTTAGTGTAAACCATGGGTTTTAGTTAATAATACTGGTTCATAAGTTATTATAAGCATATTATATTAATGCAAGATGAGGATGTAGAGAAAATTGGGCTGGGGGAGTGGATGGCTATATGCAATTTCTGTAATTGCGCTCTTCAATTTGGCAGTGAACTCAAAACCTCTGTAAAAATAATTTAAAATAGTCTGTAGAGTGCAATATATATATTCAATGAACAACTTATGTCTAAAAAATTCCTATAGTAGAAGTAAGAGAAATGAAAGAACTCAATTTAAAATAGTGGGGAAATGTGAAAAGCGCTTCAAATCTAGGCTACTCAAGTGGCCAATGGGCATATTGATAAAAGTGCTGAGATCCACAAGTCATCAAGGCAATGTAAATTAAATTTACAAAGACATGCTCCTACATGTCTTGGGAATATACAATAACAAGCAGTACTAAACCTGACATTACCACATAACAACGTAGAAAATTGTCACTTTCACATATTTGTTGACACGTTTGAAAATGTTTGGCATTATCTTTTGAAACTACACTTGAGCATCCTATGACCCAGAAATTCCACACCTGAGCAGATAACCTAAAGAAACTGATACTTGATATGAGAAAGACATTTGCAAGAATATTCATATCAACATAATTCATAATCAATATGTCCAAGAATCAGCTCATTTTCCATCTAAAGTAGAACAGGAGGGCAGATCAGACTCTGTCCTGGGGGAGGGTTGTCACCAGTTGGAGGGAGGAGGTGGCAGTGAAAGAGAGTAAGAGGGTGAATATAGTGCAAGAAATGTATGCACATGCATGTAAATGCAAAAATGACACCTGCTCTAACTAGTCCATGAATGGGGGAGGGAAGGATAAAGGAGAGCAATGGAGGGGTGAATTCAAGTATGATATAGTTCACACATTGTAAGAACCTTTGTAAATTTCACAACATCCCCTTACCCAGCACAACAATAAAGGTAAAAAATAAGTTTTAAAAACCAAAAATGTCAAAAAGTTGTATTTAAAAATGTTCAACACTGCTAATCATAACAGAAATGCAAATCAAGCTCATAATGAAAGATCACTTCATACTTGTTAGGGTGACAACTATTTCTAAAAGGTAGATAACAGGTGTTAGCAAACATGAAGGAATTGGACATCTTGTACACTGTTGCTGTAAATGTAAGTTGTTGCAGCCACTATGAATAGTATGGAAATTTCTCAAACAGTTAAAAATAAACTTCTATATGAGCATCAATCTTATTTTTGGACATTTGTCAAAAATAAGTGAACTCAAGATCTTAAGAAGATATTTTCACTACCATGTTCATTGTGGCATTATTTAAGATAAGGGAAAAACTTGAATGTCCAACAATGGATAAATGCAAATGTAGTGTACATACAATGGGAAATTATCCATTGTGAGACAAGAAAATCCTGCAATATGGAAAACATGAATGAATCTGGAGGATATTATGTTAAGTGAAATAGGATTTACTTATCCATTCACAGAAGGTTAAATACTACATGATTTCATTTACATGAAGTAGCTAAAAGAGGTTAACACAGAATTGAGAGTAGAATGGTGATTGTCAGATGCTAGGAGAAGAAGAAATGGGGAGTTGCTATTTAATGAGTATAAAGTTACAGCTATGCAAGATGAATAAGTTATAGAGATCTACAGTGCAGCATTGGGCCCATAGTTAACAATTCTCTATTGTATATGTGGAATTTTCTTAAAGGGGTATGTCTCATCTAAAATGTTCTTGCTGCAATAAAAAAGAGAGTGAAAAAAGAATTGAGTTAGCTGTCTGAAGATGCCAAACTCATGTGTCTCATAACGCTCTATAGTTATTTATACATTCATTCTTATTTCTCTCAACTGAATACTAACTTGAAGAAACCAATTAAAGTGATATAATTCATGTCTGTATGCCCCACAATCTTTAATAGTTCTACAAAATAAGGAAATAAGTTTACCTATAAAAGTAAGTGGTAAAATAGCAACTACTAAATTTAATAATCAAGTGACAGCCATTTGAAAGGTTTTGAATTTAAATATATCTATGTGAAAATATGCTTGTAGTAAAGTATATTTGCCATCACAATTCAAATGCATGTGAAATACAGGGGTTGTTTTAAGCTTTATTCAAGAGGGAAAATCCAGGAATTCTACCTATAATGACTTCCCTTTCATAATTGAATGGTCCCAAATGCTCTCCATTATCACGTTCTTCTCTTGAATGTTCTAAATTTTTTCTTCTTCCAAGCTATCAAATTATCCTGCCACAGCTTCATAGAAGCTGGTAGAAAACAGAGGGTTAATGGATCAATGTAGCATTGGTGTTCAGAAATAGACTAATGGAATAGAATAGAGAATCCATACATGTGAAATCAGTATTTCAACCAATGCGCTGAGGTAATTTAATGGATCTTGAATATATTATGCTAGAACAAGTAAGTATCTGTATGGAAGAAATGAACCCAGTTTGATTTCAACAAAAATGGTAAAGTAAGGTACTCCAAATGTCCACTCCTCAATAATAGCAGTTATAGAACTGGCAAAAAAAATGCTCACGGTCAACATTTTTAAAGCTCTGAAAATGAACCACATTCTTGGAGCATTTTCTTAAGGAAAACAACAAAATCTTTGTAAGAAAAGTGAGTTCTATGGCAGGTTAACTAGTCCTGGCCCCATTTCCTTCTTTATTGCTCTGTAATAGCTTTGGAAACCAACAATATCACAAGCACAGTAGCTGTGGAAACTAGCTGCTTGTCAGACACTGGAAGGGAAATAAAAAAATTGACGTTTTTAAAAGAAAGCAGAGACAGGAAGTGAACGCAAAGTCAGTGTTTTCAGCTGCTGACAGAGTGCTAAAGGCAGGTTCTGCTACACACACTCACACCGGCATCATAATAAAGATTGAAGGAATTACTGGTTCAAGGGATTGAAGGAGATTCCTGTGTTACTAATAGTTTATGACATAGCTGACCAAGCAAAAGCTTTTGTAGTCATACAGGATGAAGAAATGGAGGCTAAAGAGTAAAGTCATTAAGTAAATAAACAAGAATACAAACAACATAAAATTGTAATAACAAAACCTGAGAGAAGGAAAATATGAACTCCAGAGCTGTGATATTACATTTTTAAATCTTCAGGCTTCAGTAAAAAATTATGAGGAATGCAAAGAAATGAGAAAGTATAGAATACACACATTTAAAAAGGCAGCCAATATAAACTATCCCTAATTAAGCCAGATGTTAGACTTATTATGCTCAAATAACTGAAGGAAACCACATTTAAAGTATTACAGGAAAGAATGAAAATGATCTGTTATCAAATGAAAATATACACAAAGAGGTAAATCCATTAAGAGACAGAATTATGGAATGTAGAAGCATGATAACAAAAGTGAAAAATTAAACAGAGGTGTTTAATAGCAAATTTGAAGTGGCAGAAAAAAGAATTTGGGAACTTGAAGACAGGCTAGATGAGATTACCTATTTTGGTAATAAAAATGAGAAGCACTTAATAAATGAGCAGAACTTTATTGAATGTGAGACCGTGTGAGGCATATCAGCATTTGTCATGAGAATTCCACAAGTAGAAAATAGAAAAGGGAAGAAAGGTTGTTGGAAAATACAATAGCTGAAATCTTCCCAAATTATGATAAAATACTCAACCTATACATTAAGTAAGCCCAAAATATATTATATGTCAAAATATACATCATGGAAATGAAAAGAGAATCCAAAATGGGGGAAAATGCTTGCAAATTTTTATATCTGATAGAAGGATTGATATCCAGAATATATAAACAACTGTTACAACTTAAAAGACAAGTGCTCCAAATAAAAAATGGAAAATATTTCAATGGCCGTTTTTCCAAACGTCATGTACAAGTAATCAAAAAGCACACAAAAATGTGCTCAGCATCATTTTGAAGATGTGAATGAAGTAAAATGTGATGCTGCTTTACATGCACTAGGAGAGCTATAATCAAATACATGGATAATAGCAAGTGTTACTCAGGATGGGAACAAATTATAACCCTGACATATTGCCAGTAGGAATCTGAAATAGTACAGCAATTATGGAAAATAAATTTGGGCATTTCTCAAGAAGCTAAAGTATGGTTACCAGGTGGTCTTTTTGAAGGTGATGAAAATGTTCTGGAATTAATAGTGGTGATGGCTGTAAAATTTTATGAATATACTAAAGTCCACCAAATTATACATTTAAAAGAATTTTATCATATGAATTAGACCTAAGCAAAATAAATTTACAAATTTGTTTCATGTCATATAAAGTTTACTGAAAATGGACTATAGTTTCAAATTTAGAGGTTAAACAATTAAAACATTATGAAGAAAACATATGATAAAGTGTTAGCATTATTCTTATAGCCGGTTTGGAGAATCATAATGGTGTCCCGACCAAAATAAATTTCAAATGTCAAGACCAGTGACATTAAACTGTATCTTCAACATATTCAAGGTTCATTACTCACATAATGAGGTCTTTGAAGAAAGCAGGAAAAAACAACGAATATGCTCCAAAAAAAATTTGAGAGAACGGGGAAAGGTGTTTTTTGGTAATGACAGAGTTTATCCAGGAATTGGACAAACTATCATGAGTAGTTTGAACTCCCACTGGTGATAAAGGATAGAAAACCCAAGCATTCTTGTCAATGTGCTTGGCTCTGGGGAAGGAGGAGAAGAAGGATTAAGACCTAAAAACTACAAAACACCATCTTAAAAACAGTCATTGTGTATTAAACTTAGCATACTCAAAATTTCTCAGTTATATCATAAACCGCATGAACAACTTAAAAAATTGATTGAAGTAGCTTCAATCACTTTTGCTCTTGAAAAAAAAAATCTAAGTTAAAGGAAAGTCAAATCATGAACTAGGAGTACTTATATGTTTACCTGGTTTGTATCCAAAGTATATAAATATATTTTACAAATCAATAACAAGAATGAAATCAAAGAAATTTGTAAAAGATTCCCAGTTATTTCACAAAAGAAGCTATACAAATGTCAACAATCACATGAAAATAAGCTGAAATTCAGTAATCATATATGAAATGCAAATTAGCTAAACAAGAGAATCCTCTATCCACTCATTCCTATGTTTAAAATCAGGAAAGAAATGATGGCTTGTGGGAAATAATTTTTTTTCAGTAATTTGAACTTATACAGAAATTAAACAAAATCTAAGTATTACTGTGTGAATTGTAGGTTTTATTTTTAGAAAAATGTGATCACAAATCTTCTATTTCTTGTATGTAAAATATCCCAAATTATTTAAGAATTTAATGCATGCTTCAGCTCTTTCACTCCTATTCATATATTTTCCTTTCACTAATCAATTGTTTCTTGTGATTCTGACAATCAGTCTTTAACAGTTGATAATGGAAGCCATCACATCAAAGCAAATATTAATTAATATTAAAATCATGTTCAAACTAAATTACACAAAGCTTACTTCTCCACTTTATGTGAGAGAGACAGATAGCTATGAGCACAGGAATAAAAGAAACAAGAGTGGTTTTCTCTCTCTTCTTGATATGCTAGCTTTAACTGTGAGCCAAAGAACCAAATATATAAAACATACCAAAATAGCACTCGGACCCATAAAATAACTTTTTCAACTCTATATTATACACTTGGTGAGAAAAGTCTCCCATCATTAAGATCCTGTGCAGCTGAATAAATTCTACTTTAGTGATAAGTACCACTGTCACTTTTAGATAAAAAACAACTTGCTACACCTAAAGACCATACAATTATTAGAGTGAAGAATTAGCACCAATACAAGCAGTCTATTCTTTTCCCTCTGGAGACACGGTAAGTAATGAAATATACTCTTGGTAACTAGCTCCTAGTCTATGTAATTTACATGTCCAGACAGTCAGAATTGCTCTAATAGCTGGTAGAAAATCATCTTCCTTTAAGAGAAATTTAAGGAACTATGAATCGATAACATCACCTCAGCACTGTTTAGATGTACTGTCATCCTTTTCTTCATCAATCTAATTTCCATTATCTATCTGTTGTTAAAATAATTTTACCTCATTGCCCCCTGGATCCACTAACTTGTTATTTATTTACTTATTTATTATTAATTAACATTTATTATGCTTTCATGGCAGATTCTTTTATAGAAGGGCCTATCCTCTATGTATCTATGTATCTATCTATCTATCATCTATCATCTACAGTCTAGTATTGTTTTTAGAATGTATATTGGGTTATATATTATTTATTAAAATTCATCTTTTCCTTTAGGATTACTCATTGTTATCTGCATAACTAGTGTTAACCTGGAACCTAAGCCCCTTAGAATCCAAGTATTGTCAATTAGTTATTTTTACTTAACTGCTAGGTTTTTAAAAAATATTGTACAATTTTTCACTTATTTTTCTCTCAATACTTGAAATAAGTAAATTTTTCAACCTCTTGAAACCTTCTGAACTTTTTTGTTCTATCATTAATGATGAACCATTAACAAATAGAAATAAATAAGAGCAGTATAGTCCCTAGGAAGAGATAGTATACTTTTTGAAGGAGCACCAACTCTTGCAGGTAACACAGTTACTAAACCGTACCTTATTTTGTTGTGCTTTTTAATTTCCTAAGTTCTACTTTTCTAAAAGTTTAACCATTTCAAATTTATGTGGTAGTATTTCTTTTAGGCACATATTAGTTCAACAAAGTACTCATCTTTCCAAAAAGCAATTTCGAGTGTTCATATAAACAATTTGCTACCTTCTACTCAAAGAAGCTACCACTAGGCATCTAATGAAAAGAAGAAACATTGTTGTCTTAAAGGTTTCAAGACTACTTCCTTTTCAACCTTTTGAAGAAATAATATATACTCAATAAGGGATAAGACAATGTGTATTTGGTATAATATATAAAACTTAATATGTGTTCCAGAAATATTTCTTATATGGATACTAACAGTCAAGTGCTGTACATAATTAATCAATGACAATTTGTGAATGTTCAATCTTTTAAAAGCAGGAATGTATTTGCCACTATTGAGGATAAAAATAAAAACCTCTTTATTATTCTCAAGAAAAGATGACTTTTCAATTATTCAGACAAGTAAATCATCTTCACATAAAAAGTAAAAAGATTGAGCATGAATTTGGTATTGGTACCATATCAGATAGCTTTATGCAACACTGAGTTTTGTTTTTAAAAATATATCATAAGCTACATCAGATACGACAGTCCTTCTGCACCAACAGAAGGAATGGTGCCAATTGGAGTATAATGTGCCCCTCATTCCCCCACATTTGTAACTCCAAATTAGATTATTCAAATGTTCTCTCGAAGAGGTCACCCCTGGAAACCACTTACAGACTTCACGGGTATAGAGTGGCTTGGCGGCTGATTGGTTTTAGCCTCAGGGAATATCACACCAACGCACAGCAGTCTACAATGACTACCAATTTGCTTCCCAGTGTGATGCTAGGTATTGCCTGTTGTCATTAAAGCCATATTTGGTAAAGGACTTCACTTGTTTACTTATTGCCCTTTCCTGTATTCATAGTCAAGTCAATGAAGACAACCAATTGCCAGTTTAAAATTTAACTCTTAAATGCCTCAAGTGTAACATTTTTGTGGAAAAGACAGTTTTCTTTCAGACTTTTTAATCATTCAGTTTTGGAGTCATTTCTGTCCTCTAAATTGTATAACTCTAACCAAAAGTTCATTGGATAGCATTATAGGGAAAATGTTCCATTTTGTATACATGTATACATTTCCAATTTGTATACTTAATTACTTCTGATATTTAGAGCTTAAGTTAATAATTTATTTCTAGTGTTGATGTTTTGAACTTTAAAATTAAGAAAAAAATATGATTTTTTTAAAAAACATAAATTTTTTATGGATTGACACAGCAGTTAATGAAACTTGGACAATGGTTTTACAGATAGGCTAATTGACTATTGAATCCTATGGAAACATATAATTGGTGAATGGTAAATTCAAACCAATTTCCTAAATATATGAATTTTTATTCTAAAATTATGTTAGTCAAGATACTGTAGTTATTTTTAATGAGTTCCTTAACTTCTAAAGAGGATAAAATTTTTAGTCATTGTAGTAACTGACGGATAATCTACTTTTCTATACTTTAGATGAGGCTAAGTTGTAAAAGAAGCTATAGATTAAGTTATCCCAACTAGAAGTAGTGATTGACTGTACATTATTAGATCATAGAATTGAAGTTCTCTGAAGAAGTTTTGTCTATAGTAAAGATACTGCAGACTGACTTTGACTGAGTAGAACACTATATTTTTGGTGAAGTGTTGCATGAAAGAACAATATATTGGGCTATCTTAGGTCCTTTAGAAAAATAGCCACTTACTTTTTTGTGTTTGATCCAATATTAGATTACTACACAATACTAAAAGTATTGTTAAGCTTAGCAGACCACTAGCCTGCGCCAACCTTGAGGCTAAGACTATCATAACATCTTAGAAAATATTTTTCTACTTTGCTGTTGTCTGCCTTTTAATGCTTTACCAATATGTTTGTTGACTATAATTATTTATGAGTGTCTTAGCTCTGCAGCTATAAAAGTTCATGACACTTTCCACTGAGAAGCACGTGATTCAAAGCAACTTGAATCTATGTTCCTGAGCCTTGATCATTCACTCATATTTGGTACAGAATAAACTAGTTCTTTTTTCCTTTAAAGCAGAGTTGTATTTTGCTTTGACAAGACAATCTGTACATTCATTTATATAATGCCTCCATTAGTTATAGATATCTAATAAAGTTTGACTTTTGACATATAACTCAAATTGGTGTTAAATCTAAGAAATGTAAATTTAAAGACATTTGGTTAACTATAGTGCAAAGCTTCTAGATTAAAATGCTTTGAGAGATTTTTTTGCTAAGGACAAAATGAAGCAGAAATTGATCTTAAAAATGTAGAAAATTTGAAAAACACAGTAATTTTTTTTAGGAGCATGAATTAACACAGACCATTAAGACAATGATACTGCTGTGGAGTAAAAATGCAAAAATAGAATACAAGGAATAACTTCCAACAGTCACAATGTATTTTCTGGACTGTTACTATTTCATGTATTATAATGGTGCTGTTGGGTCTGGGAACCTAAAGGACACATGAGTGAGTATCCTATCCCCCATGGAGAGAACTATGAGCCCTGCACCCTGAGGAGGAGTTATAAATCTGCATTCCTGCACCCTGAGGAGGAGAAACATGGTCTCATAAATCTGCCACAGGGCTGATAAACAGAATGCTCTCAAGGTTGTTTCCCCCCTTAAGGGACAAATAGACCAGCTCATTGAAGAGAGCCCCCATGCGTGAACCACGGACAATGGAAAGAACCCACCTAACCCTTACCCTAACCCAGAGTTAAAGCATCCATAAAAAGCCTCAGCCTTCACCTGAGCAGGGAGCCACCAGTTTCCGGGCTCCACTGCACTACTTTTATTGTAGCCTTTCCTTTCTCTTTAATAAATCTTACTTTATACACCAGCCTTGTCTCACAAGTCAATCAGCTGCCTCATGAGCCAGTTCTCTGGCCTGTGAAGGCAAGAATACTCAATACTAGTCTACAACATTTCACACCAGCATGTAAAAATGCTACTAGTTATTAGAAGGATACTAAAATGTACTTAAACAGTAATCTCTTTGCCAAGATGTTTGTAACTCTCAGGAACTACATTAAAATATTTGTAAATTTAGGTGATAGTATGGAATTAGTAACTGTATATTGATGTGGTCCTGATAAAGTAGCATTACAAAAACCAGGTATCGTGAATAACTACATTAATAGTTTAATAAAAAGGCCATTTATGAATTTATTTTCACATATAATTTATTGCTCAATCATCTCATATGCTTTTAGTTAGTCATATTTTCACATTATGCTCTCCAAACTTTCCTCATATAGAGAGTTAGATGGAGCTAGATGTGGTTGGTCATTTCTGCCAAGCAGATAGATGATACACCCACAATTACAAAAGCCACTTACTCTGTTCGGCACTCTGCTAAGCCTTTAAAATATACAATTTCATTTTATGTTCACATTAACCATTTGAAGTAAATGATTATCACAATGTATTAATAAGAAAACTGATCTGCAGAGGGGTTATATAATTTCCCCAAATTCATACAATCATGAATGCCCCATGTCAGAATGGGAGCACAGTCAGTGTGGATTCCAGAACACAGCTTGCAATCATTCTGTTCCACTGCTTCTCTCTTGCAGAGTAAATGTTTAACTGCAAAGTAGTCTGACTAACATGATCACAAAATTGAATCTCAAAATTAGAAGAACATGAAGATCCTCTTGTCTAAGATCTAATTAACCTTCTCAATAATCTCAAGAAGGCTGTCTCTCAACTTTCCTTTTTTTTTTTTTTTTTTTTTTTTCATTTTTCTTTTATTATTCATATGTGCATACAAGGCTTGGTTCATTTCTCCCCCCTGCCCCCACCCCCTCCCTTACCACCCACTCCGCCCCCTCCCGCTCCCCACCTCAATACCCAACAGAAACTATTTTGCCCTTATCTCTAATTTTGTTGTAGAGAGAGTATAAGCAATAATAGGAAGGAACAAGGGGCTTTGCTGGTTGAGATAAGGATAGCTATACAGGGCATTGACTCACATTGATTTCCTGTGTGTGGGTGTTACCTTCTAGGTTAATTCTTTTTGATCTAACCTTTTCTCTAGTTCCTGGTCCCCTTTTCCTATTGGCCTCAGTTGCTTTAAGGTATCTGCTTTAGTTTCTCTGCGTTAAGGGCAACAAATGCTAGCTAGTTTTTTAGGTGTCTTACCTATCCTCACCCCTCCCTTGTGTGCTCTCGCTTTTATCATGTGCTCATAGTCCAATCCCCTTGTTGTGTTTGCCCTTGATCTAATGTCCACATATGAGGGAGAACATACGATTTTTGGTCTTTTGAGCCAGGCTAACCTCACTCAGAATGATGTTCTCCAATTCCATCCATTTACCAGCGAATGATAACATTTCGTTCTTCTTCATGGCTGCATAAAATTCCATTGTGTATAGATACCACATTTTCTTAATCCATTCGTCAGTGCTGGGACATCTTGGCTGTTTCCATAACTTGGCTATTGTGAATAGTGCCGCAATAAACATGGATGTGCAGGTGCCTCTGGAGTAGCAGTCTTTTGGGTATATCCCCAAGAGTGGTATTGCTGGATCAAATGGTAGATCGATGTCCATCTTTTTAAGTAGCCTCCAGATTTTTTTCCAGAGTGGTTGTACTAGTCTACATTCCCACCAACAGTGTAAAAGGGTTCCTTTTTCCCTGCATCCTCGCCAACACCTGTTGTTGGTGGTGTTGCTGATGATGGCTATTCTAACAGGGGTGAGGTGGAATCTTAGTGTGGTTTTAATTTGCATTTCCTTTATTGCTAGAGATGGTGAGCATTTTTTCATGTGTTTTCTGGCCATTTGAATTTCTTCTTTTGAGAAAGTTCTGTTTAGTTCACATGCCCATTTCTTTATTGGTTCATTAGTTTTGGGAGAATTTAGTTTTTTAAGTTCCCTGTATATTCTGGTTATCAGTCCTTTGTCTGATGTATAATTGGCAAATATTTTCTCCCACTCTTTGGGTGTTCTCTTCAGTTTAGAGACCATTTCTTTTGATGAACAGAAGCTTTTTAGTTTTATGAGGTCCCATTTATCTATGCTATCTCTTAGTTGCTGTGCTGCTGGGGTTTCATTGAGAAAGTTCTTACCTATACCTG
Source organism: Castor canadensis (assembly GCF_047511655.1). Lineage (NCBI taxonomy): Eukaryota > Metazoa > Chordata > Mammalia > Rodentia > Castoridae > Castor > Castor canadensis. The sequence goes on from NC_133393.1 coordinate 125,004,397, forward strand.
CTAACTCCAGAGTATTTCCTACTCTTTCTTGTATCAACTTAAGAGTTTGGGGTCTGATATTAAGATCCTTGATCCATTTTGAGTTAATCTTGGTATAGGGTGATATACATGGATCTAGTTTCAGTTTTTTGCAGACTGCTAACCAGTTTTCCCAGCAGTTTTTGTTGAAGAGGCTGCTATTTCTCCATCGTATATTTTTAACTCCTTTGTCAAAGATAAGTTGCTCATAGTTGTGTGGCTTCATATCTGGATCCTCTATTCTGTTCCACTGGTCTTCATGTCTGTTTTTGTGCCAGTACCATGCTGTTTTTATTGTTATTGCTTTGTAATATAGTTTGAAGTCAGGTATTGTGATACCTCCTGCATTGTTCTTTTGACTGAGTATTGCCTTGGCTATTCGTGGCCTCTTGTGTTTCCATATAAATTTCACAGTAGATTTTTCAATCTCTTTAATGAATGTCATTGGAATTTTGATGGGAATTGCATTAAACATGTAGATTACTTTGGGGAGTATAGACATTTTTACTATGTTGATTCTACCAATCCATGAGCATGGGAGATCTCTCCACTTTCTATAGTCTTCCTCAATCTCTTTCTTCAGAAGTGTATAGTTTTCCTTGTAGAGGTCTTTCACATCTTTTGTTAGGTTTACACCTAGGTATTTGATTTTTTTTGAGGCTATTGTAAATGGGATTGTTTTCATACATTCTTTTTCCGTTTGCTCATTGTTAGTGTATAGAAATGCTAATGATTTTTCTATGCTGATTTTATATCCTGCTACTTTGCTATAGCTATTGATGATGTCTAGAAGCTTCTGAGTAGAGTTTTTTGGGTCTTTAAGGTATAGGATCATGTCGTCTGCAAATAGGGATATTTTGACAGTTTCTTTACCTATTTGTATTCCTTTTATTCCTTCTTCTTGCCTAATTGCTCTGGCTAGGAATTCCAGTACTATGTTGAATAGGAGTGGAGATAGTGGGCATCCTTGTCTGGTTCCTGATTTTAGAGGGAACGGTTTTAATTTTTCTCCGTTAAGTATAATGCTGGCTGTAGGTTTGTCATATATAGCTTTTATAATGTTGAGGAACTTTCCTTCTATTCCTAGTTTTCTTAGAGCTTTTATCATGAAATGATGTTGGATCTTATCAAAGGCTTTTTCTGCGTCTATTGAGATGATCAAGTGGTTTTTGTCTTTGCTTCTGTTAATGTGGTTTATTACGTTTATTGATTTTCGTATGTTGAACCACCCCTGCATCCCTGGGATGAAGCCTACCTGGTCGTGGTGGATAATCTTTTTGATGTGTTGCTGAATTCGGTTTGCCATTATTTTGTTGAGGATTTTTGCATCAATGTTCATTAAGGAGATTGGCCTATAGTTCTCCTTTTTGGAGGTGTCTTTGCCTGGTTTTGGGATAAGTGTAATACTGGCTTCATAAAATGTGTTTGGCAGTTTTCCTTCTCTTTCTTTTTCATGGAACAGTTTAAGGAGGGTTGGTATCAGTTCTTCTTTAAAGGTCTGATAGAATTCAGCAGAGAATCCATCAGGTCCTGGACTTTTCATTTTGGGGAGACTCTTGATTGCTGCTTCAATTTCATTTTGTGTTATAGGTCTATTCAGGTGATTAATTTCCTCTTGGTTCAGTTTTGGATGATCATATGTATCTAGAAATCTGTCCATTTCTTTTAGATTTTCAAATTTATTTGAATATAGGTTCTCAAAGTAGTCTCTGATGATTTCCTGGATTTCCATGGTGTTTGTTGTTATCTCCCCTTTTGCATTCCTGATTCTACTAATTTGGGTTTTTTCTCTCCTCATTTTAGTCAGGTTTGCCAGGGGTCTATCGATCTTGTTTATTTTTTCAAAGAACCAACTTTTTGTTTCATTAATTCTTTGTATGGTTTTTTTGGTTTCTATTTCGTTGATTTCAGCTCTTATTTTTATTATTTCTCTCCTTCTATTTGTTTTGGGATTTGCTTGTTCTTGTTTTTCTAGGAGTTTGAGATGTATCATTAGGTCATTGATTTGGGATCTTTCAATCTTTTTAATATATGCACTCATGGCTATAAACTTTCCTCTCAAGACTGCCTTAGCTGTGTCCCATAGGTTCCGGTAGGTTGTGTTTTCATTTTCATTGACTTCTAGGAACTTTTTAATTTCCTCTTTTATTGCATCGATGATCCATTCTTCATTAAGTAATGAGTTATTTAGTTTCCAGCTGTTTGCATGTTTTTTGTCTTTACTTTTGTTGTTGAGTTCTACTTTTACTGCATTGTGGTCAGATAGTATGCACGGTATTATTTCTATTTTCTTATATTTGCTGAGGCTTGCTTTGTGCCCTAGGATATGATCTATTTTGGAGAAGGTTCCATGGGCTGCTGAGAAGAATGTATATTGTGTAGAGGTTGGATGAAATGTTCTATAGACATCTACTAGGTCCACTTGATCTATTGCATATTTTAGATCTTGGATTTCTTTATTGAGTTTTTGTTTGGATGACCTATCTATTGATGATAATGGAGTGTTAAAGTCTCCCACAACCACTGTGTTGGCATTTATATATGCTTTTAGGTCTTTTAGGGTATGTTTGATGAAATTGGGTGCGTTGACATTGGGTGCGTACAGATTGATGATTATTATTTCCTTTTGGTCTATTTCCCCTTTTATTAGTATGGAATGTCCTTCTTTGTCTCGTTTGATCAATGTAGGTTTGAAGTCTACTTTGTCAGAGATAAGTATTGCTACTCCTGCTTGTTTTCGGGGGCCATTAGCTTGGTAAATCTTCTTCCAGCCTTTCATCCTAAGCATATGCTTATTTCTGTCGGTGAGATGAGTCTCCTGTAAGCAACAAATTGTTGGATCTTCTTTTTTAATCCATTTTGTCAAACGGTGTCTTTTGATGGGTGAATTAAGTCCATTGACATTAAGTGTTAGTACTGATAGGTATGTGGTGATTCCTGCCATTTAGTTATCTTAGTTGTTTGAAGGTTTGATTGTGTGTACCTAACTTGATGTTACTCTCTACTGTCTTGCTTTTTCTTATCCTGTGGTTTGGTGCTGCCTGCCTTTTCATGGTTAAGTTGGGTGTCACTTTCTGTGTGCAGGATCCCTTGCAGCTTTTCACCAATTACCTCACTAGCACAACAGCTAGCCCATTTTGTGGGGAAGCAGTCACTTGAACTGTTAACTTCCTTCAAGTTCACTGTTAACTGTGAACTTGAAAAGTTAACTTCCCAAAGCTACTTTGGCCCCTTTTACTCTGCTGCTGTACTTTTCTAGTATGTCAGTTTTAAAAAAATATTCATTGAAGATCTGTGATGCACAGCACGAGCATTCGTATACATGTTACTACCTTTAACCCTTAACCTCTTTGTATGAGCTAGATTTTTATTATTCCCTCTAAAGAGGCCAAGAGTTGAATGGTTTCTCTTCTGATTGCAAATCCATTTTGCCCTAGACAATCAGCCTTACACATTTCAAATTCAATAGTTTTGCTATACAATAGTTGCAATTATAACTCTCATTTACCTTTTTGTTTTTTCATGCCCATATTTTATTATGAATTATAGGGACTCAAACAATTTCCTTACCCTGTGTACACAGTTATGTATGATGCTTGACCTTTGCAAATAATGTAAGCAAGTCCTTCCTGACTTCTAGAAGGAATTTGTCTATTCAAATAATTTTTCCATTTCAAACCAATTGATTTTCTTTCTTACCATTACAACTAAAGCACACAGAGAAGATAACTAAGAAATGAAATATACAGAATAAAGTATAATATGTTTATATTGAACTAGAAGGACCCTTGTAAAAACAAAGCAAACATCAAACAAACTTCAAGAATTTCATGAATGTAATTTAGAGTGAAAGTATTTTAAGTTTAGTAATTCATATCAAACTATCTCAGAAACATCATTAACGTCATTAACACATCATTTTATGCATAAGTTAGGTGACCCATATAATTCAATAAAAGCAACATGAAACGTGTTTAACCAATATTAATTTCCATACCTTATAATTACTATTGCAAGACTTAATTATGGGTTAGTTTAGATAAACTGATTATGCTTGCACATAATTTCCTTAATCAAAGTCTTCCTTCTGAAAAGGGCAATACAATCTCATGTCTGACTTTCAGACATATAGGAAAGTTTTAAAAACTCTTTGTTAGTATTTGTAGGCATAGGAATAGATCTCATTCAAAGAGATTTCACAGCTGATTTACTTAGGTTCTCCTTCCTCATATATTGAGATCAACAAATTGGAAATGATTCTTAGATTCAAGCCATATTCAGGATAACATCTAAGATACTTTTTGTTGTCAGTTTGCCAAGAAGAGAATTTTAGTAAGTGATATATTACACCATAAAAAATTTCTTCAATAGGCCTTTTAATGATGATAAGTAAAGAATTTGTGCAAATCCAACCAATTAATCCTCTTCAAGCATTTCATTGAAATCACTAATAAGGCATCTGGAACTGCAAACACATACATAAATTATTCCTTTGGTAATTTACAGCATGGGAAAACCACATTTTTTGCCCTATCTTGGAAAATAGTTAATTTCATTAACAACTGCACACTTTAGATATTACTTAAATAAAAGTTTGATTTTAAAAAGGATGTGAGTGTGTGTGTTACTCAGACTTAATCATCACTCTGACAGATATCTGAGAAAATCAACTTAAGGAAGGAAAGATTTATTTTGGCTCATGATTTCAGATCATAGTCATCTGACATCATGTTTTGGACCTTGGTGATGCAGAGCAACATGACAACATGGAGTAGTGAAGAAGAGCTGCTCACCTCATAGTGGCTGAAAAGCAGAGAGAAATAGTAAGGGGCCAGTTGTAAAGTATATATTTCTAGGCCCCACCTTCCATAGTCCATTCAGTTTCTTTTTAATTAATAATGGATTAATCTATTGATGACGGCAGAACCCTCGTGATCCAATCAGTTCTCAAAAGACCACCCTCTGAATTCTGCTTGCATCAGAGACCATGCTTTCAATACAAAAGCCTGTGGTATACATTTTGTATTCAAGATAAAATAAAATCATATATGTGAGACTGGATGTGTCTATTTTAAAATTTTCATTGAGTATCTTATTTTTTTGGGAGGGATTATTCTTTGATTAAATTACACAAAAAGTTATCTTCTTTATAAAAATGTAGTTTATTTGTATACAACCACAATTTTTAAATTTAATATTACAATACCAGACAACTCTGTTAAAAAGAACTAGAGAAGTTGGAATTGAAAGAAATAAAACTTATGATACATTCATTGTTGATCCCAATTCTGGTTGAGAAAACAGAAAAATGAATCTCTGGAAGTTTTCTCTAAAAACAATAGGATAAGCAGAATATAAAATGCAAAAAAATTTGGGGGGCGCATAGTCACACTGAGAAGTTTGGTAGAAAGTAAAACCGGAGTGTTATTCCTTAAATTGGATCAGATAAGGAAAGTGTAGCAACTCAAGTGATAATTCGATTTAGACTCTAAGCTTTGACTCTTTAATTATGATCATTACTAAGTGAGGTAAAAAATGAAGCAATAAGTTATCATACCTGATGAATTACAGGACATCTTCAGACAGACATGAATTTTGAGTGATGCAAGCAAAGAAAATCAAGATAGATTTTCACTGGCAGTTTGAGTCCAATGATGTGGGCCAGTATTTTGTTTTTATCCACTATTTGGAAGGGCAAATATGAGAATTACATTTCCGTTGTTGGCTTTAACAGTATTAGCAACCACAATTAAATATTCAAAATTTTAAAAATCAACAAGTGCAATGTACTTGAAGAACAAAAAATTATAAGATTTCTTTCAAAAGATTATGTGTTAGTATATAAAATCTTGTTCAGATGGCAGTATAGATTTGCAGCTGACCTTTTATTTTTTCATTACTCTCGATGTTGTCTTCAAGTGAGAAAATGGTGTTAGAAAAGGAAAAAAAGAAAACCCATCATGGATATTACTTATCACTTCTACTCATTGTTTACCTAAATGAATTCCAAAGTCCATAAGGGACATATAGTTACATTCTTTCTTTTGCAAGTACCAGTGTCACACATTCCTGTTAAAACATGAATTATTAATAGCAGCAAAAAGGCCTGCTCATAGGTGGACTCTTAGTATGAAATGACTAATTTTCATATGAAATAAACAAATAAAATAATACTCTTAACAGTATGGTAACATAAAACTATTCAAAGGAGGAGAATCTTTAGTTAAGGTGATTCGTGGTATATGAGATAAAATTAAGAGATGAACAATTTGTACTGAAGATAATAAATAAAACAAAAAAACCATTTAAGCATCCAGGCAGTGAAAATTGTTCACCAATATAGAAAGAAAGAAAGAAGCACAATAGGAGAATATCCACAGAGTTTTAAGGAAAAAACGTGATTCAACAACATTTCTATACAGTGAAGTGGCTGTTCACAAATTTATAGAAAATATATCCCATGTTCCCTTTCCTGAGAATAAGAAAAATTAAGTTGTCTTTCTGAATATTTGTTACTGTAGTTAAGAAAACAAATGCCTCTTTAACAGTAAATTATAATATTACATTGATTATAATTATCAAGAGATTAACAAGTAGGTATTTTGTTCATCAAGAAATAGAAAATAGAGTGAAGAAAATAAATAGTAATAATAGTTTTTAATATCCATTTAGTGTGCTCAGTGAGACTGAAAGTTTTTCAACACTGGATTGTCCTCATACTTCCTTTGCCCAGCACAATTCCTGGTATATACTAGACCCTTAATCATGATTTGTTGAGTGAATGTATTTGAAGTAGAGGACAAAGGATGAATACTGCTTCTTTCTTGACATTGGTGATTCTAGAAATCGGTATATGAATTCACATGATAAAGGTCAGCACTAGGTCAGAATAGTTCTTTGCATTTTGCATTTGAAAACTTCATCATAAGAAGGTCTTAAACTGGAGTCTGAGATGAGAAGGCAAATGAGGCAGTATGATTAGAGAACTGGCAGAAGTACTTTTGTTGACAGCTAGCACATTGCTCGTTTTCCAGGGTTAAAGAGAAGCAGGTGTTAGAGACTAGGTAGGAAAAACCTGAGGTTTTTAAATACAGTGTGTGTGTATGATGGCAGAGGTCCAAAAAAGGTGACTTGGAGGACTAGGAAGGTTGGACACCAGGTACTACATTCCCTAGGACCTAATGATGTGCTTTATATGGATAAATTGCATCTCCCACTAGTGTTAAAGAACTTACATGCATCTGCTTTGGAAAAATGAGGAATTACAACAGCTGTGAACACCAGAACCTAAAATATGGGGACTTGCATATTTTATTTTACTGTTAAAAAAATTTCGTACTAACTTTAAGGAGTCGGCCCTCAAAGTGGGGTATATTTTCTTAAAGAAATGTTTTTGTTTTCCTAATCACTATGCAGGTACAATATTACAAATTGTTGCATTTTTGTTTTATCATATATGGCACAAATATAAGTATTAAGTATCCATGAAATTATTTTTATTTCCTTATTTAATTACTATTAAATAAAATAAAAAAGAACAAAAATATAAAAGTATATTAGTTTCCATAATAAAGTAGGAGGAAAAAACCTTTATAATTTTCATTGAAATACTAAATGTTTTGAATAAGCAATATTTACTTACTCAGTTTCATCTGCCTCTCTTCTATCCCTCCTTCCATCTTTATACCTTTCATTTCCTCTTTCTTTCCTTCTCACCAATATGGCACAACTCATGCTATCTCACCTATATCAATTTTCTTGTAAATTTTAAGGTAAAATATTTCTAACATTATTTAAAATGTGTATCACTCTCACTTCCGAATAATTGATATACTCCTATGCGATATGCTATTTAAAAATAATCAAATTCCAAGAACTTCAAGTTGAGAATGAAGAAACTAGAAGACATTATCTCACTTTTGGTTAAAAATATTGACAGATGATGCCTGGTAGCTTTGATTAGGACATGCACTTTTAAAGATGAGCAATACCTATTATCAGAACTACTAAATTAAATTTAAATTAAAAATTTTTATTCTGTATGTAATTGGAAATATTATATTATGATCAGAGGTCACAAAAATGCTGCAAAAAAATAGAAAGTACTGTTTTTCTCATCTCACCAAACACACAAAAATAATAATGTTAATAGTAATAAGTATGCCAATTAACAACCAAAGAAAGAACCTACAGAATTGTTATATTAACATGATGATTAGAACTACCAAAATATCGGAAAACTGTAACCTTATAAAAATCTACATATGCATTTGATGAGAACTGAAATGTATTATTAATAATGTTATATAGTGAATTTATCAGTTTTACCTGATTAATCTTCAGTATTCAATATTATTATTTCTGATTAAATAGTTAACTTGATTTTTCCAGTCCAGAAGGTTAAGGATACTTTAATGCACTGAATGTTTCTTGCCTTTCATCTATGCACAAGAAGGTTTCTCAGATTGGGAGCTATTAGCGCTTTAGGGCACATACTTTTTCATGTATGTAGATGATACATAAAACTAATTTCATTAATATTTAGGAATGTCATCCTAAATTAGAGACTCCAAACACCATTTGTGATTGATAATTGCTGTCACATATTATAATCTTTAATTTACATAACATATTTGCTTGGGGTGTCTTTCTGTCATCATACATACAGGAAATTGAAGCATAGAGATATTAGGTAATGTGTCTAATGTCACAAAGCTAATGTAGTTATAGAGCCAGAGTTTAAATTCATGTCTGTGGACTCTAAACCACATTGTGTTTCTAGTACATCCTGCTATTAAATAGGCAGTTGAAAATTGAATTGGGAGCTCAGGAGACAAGTCTGAACAAGAAATATAGATTTGTGAGTCAAGGCAGCACACAGAAGATAGTTGAATCCATGGTTATAGATGAAATTTACTTAGGCAAGTAATATAATTACTAGCCTCAAGGGAGAAGGAATGTGATTTAAGGGAAAATTTGAAATCTTGGAGCTCATCATGATTTAAGTGGTCAATATATACCCAATCAAGCCAAATATAAATATTATAGTAGAAATATTTATGGATGATTACATTTCTGGTAATCAACAGAGTATCTTTTTGTCTCTTTCATAACTTTGAAATATTCATAATAAAAATCATTGCCTTTAGAAGGCTCTTGTGAGTGTGTGCATGTATTACAATCTGCTAGGATTTAAGACAAATAAATACATTAAACTAATAGAATGCCATCTAATCAACACATAGGTTTGAAGAATGAAAAGACATGAAAAAAAAGTTTAAAAGTATATGATAATCATAGAATGACTTGTGGTAAGAGAAAAAGGTAAGCATAAAAAACTATTTCCATTATAAATAAAGAAAGTAAAATTGATGGAATGAGAAAAATTGTTAACATTCTAATCTTTGATTACAAAATCAGGATAAATAAAAGAATTTCCTGTGGTTTTACTTCCAGGATGGTGTTCAGTTACATTTACTTCTTGTTCTCCCTTTTTTATTTTTTGCACAGTCCTCTCTCACATAAAATTAACCTGTCCAAACGTAGGGTATTTCAGATATCCCAGAGTGTGGCATCAATGATTAAGTCTTTAAAGTAATTAAATACATGGAAGTGCTACAAGGAAACTCCCTGTACAGCTATCTTAAACAAGCAAAAATGTCATCTTTTTTTTTTCCTTTTACAAAATTGGATAGCAGGAGGATAGAACAGATCTTGAGGCTGATACTAGTGGGGGGGGTAGAGATGGGGAAAGGGTGTAGGAGAATAAGTACGATGCAAATACTGTGTATATGTAAATGGAAAAATGATATCTGCTGAAACTATTCCAGGAATATGGGGATGGAGGATAAAGGAGAATAGTTGAGGGGGTGAATTCAAGTATAAAACATTATAAGAACTTTTGTAAAAGCCACAATGTACCCCCACCCAGCACAACAATAAAAAAATTAAAAATAAAAAAACCAAACAAACAAAAAAGTAATTAGATGGCTTCTGTTGAACAAATAACTCTGGGGAAAATTGACTACCCTAAGGACAAGTCAAAATGCTGAGGAACAAAGGATTCGTGCCAACAATAAGCACTAACTTTCCAGGCTGGTAAGTAAGCCATACAGGAAACAGATACAGCAGCTGAAGTTATGCCTTTATATGACTACCATCAGAGCTAACATAACATTCTGACTGAAATCTCACATGAAACTCTGCTAGAAATGCAAAGTTCGAAATAGGGAATTCTAATTTTTGAATTTGTACTGACAAGAAGCTCAGATAAATAAATGCTTGTCATTCTTTTATGGGCTTCAATTTTAGGGTAGTTTTTAGGCCATATTACATTATTAGTAAGTACTCATTTGCAGCTAGAAGGGTATGAAAAAGACTTCTAAATCATTTGTATTTGGTCTGTCTTTACTGCACAAACCAAACAAAATCTGAAATAGAAAGTCGGTATTAATAAGTTCATTTCTAATACAACTTTCACTGAAATATTCATAATTCCACTAAAGTCTGTTAAAAGGAGTCTCAATATAATTCATTTTAAGATATTGTAATATAAGTACACAAAACCTTCCCTACCCTTCTTTTGTTAATAAGGAGACAACCCAATATCATCTAGAGAAAAACACTTCCAAAACAAGACCCTATTTTAAACATTTTAAAATGTATTGTAAATATGCATTGAACATCAAAGTTTTTCATACAAGATCAGACTATGAAATTCAGCCAGAAATTAGGGCATTATGTAGCTTGTGTACTACAATCGATTGAACCTATCGATGACAGGGAAACACTATATGGTAGGTTATGCAAGAGTCTGGAAAACTGCTTAAAAATTCAAAATGATTTCCCAAGGAATAACGTTGATTTTACTATTATTAATTTAACCTGAAGCAGTCCAAATGGAAACACTATCGTACCTGAAACTAAAATAAGGAGATGAAAATGGCAAATTAAAGTGCAATGATAAATTGCTTAAAAAATGTAGGTTTTTTTTTTTTTTTCAGTTAGAGGGTTATACCAAACCCATCCAAATTATTCAATTATGTGATTTTGAAAATTAAATTATATTTAAAGCTAAATGTTACTTTGCCTAAAACCATTATAAATGATAGTAACAATGATCAATCTGACAGGGATTTATTTATAATAATTTATAAAAGTGTTTCAGTGATGGATGCCAACATTGATTAACCCCAAACCAGATTTCAATCCAACCATTAACTTTATGTCATCTTTAGATCTATACAGACAAATCAATATATGCATTTCAAAAAAAGGTTACTTGTGGACTCAATTCTAGTTTTAATTTATGCCCAGGATTTTTCCTTTCTTGGCCATTCAAATATTCATTAAAAAATTCCCGATACAATGGGCAAGTAAACTGAACAAACACCTTTTAAATGAAGAAATATAAATGGCCAATAAATACGTAAAAAATGCTCAGCATCTTTAGCCATCAAGGAAACTAAAATCAAAACTGCATTCTGATTCCATATCATGCCAGTCTGACTATTAAGAAAACAAAAACAAACACAGGAAAGTATGTGAGGAAAAAGGAACCTCTATGTACTGCTGGTGGAAATGTAAATTAGTCCAGCCACTATGGAAACCAGTATGGAGGTTCCTCAAAAAATTAAAAATAGAACTTCTAAATGGTCCAAATATACCACTTCTGAGATATACTCAAAAGAACTAAAGCCTCCTTACTCTATAGAAATACCTGCATACCCATATTATTGCAGTAGCATTATTTGAAATAACAAGGTTACAAAATCAGCCTAGGTTCCAATCAAGCAATGAATGGACAAATAAAATGTGATATATATAACACTTATTCAATCAGAAATAAGAATTAAATTAAGTCATTTTCAGGAAAATGGATGAAACTGGAGACCATCATACTAAGTGAAATAAGCCAGTCTTTGAAAGACAAGAATCTCATGTCTGGACTATTGAGGGAGATAGGACATGAAAGTAAGAAGGGGAATATAAAGAATGTGGAAGGGAGAAAGGGGAGAATGGTTAAGAAAGGATAATGGATGGGGTGAATATAATCGTACCAGGATATATGTATATATCCAAATGTCACAATGAAACCCCTTATTTTATGCAATTATTTTTCTAAATTACAAAATATTTGCAGCTGAAGAGAAAGAAAATCAATACTTTGTAATCAAAACTTGACATTTAAACCTTCACAGGTGTCAGAGAGGAGTGTCCATTAACTAGATCAGTAGTTGTTTGAATATCCTCTCTAAACAGCAGTACCATTATGTGGCAACATGACACAAATGTTTTCTGTGAGACCCCTCTTCACACTGCATCTGAAACTCAGCAGTAGAGATGATTGACTTATCATTTAACAAGCCCTCCATATGAGTCTGATAAACACTAAAGATCGAAAAACTGATTAGAATATAAAGTAAATTGTACTGATAAATTTAGTCAGAACTGTACATATCCATTTACAAATACAAAATGTCTCACATTAGAAAACATGAAAGAAGAGGTTTTGGCTCAGGTACATTCACCACTGCTAATTCAGAAACACAGGATCTGTTGCTTACTCAGAATCAGAACAAAAGGAAGGGGTACTTGCTCTTTTACTATGAATAGCACTTCTGAAGTAAGCGGAAGTCTGTTGAGTGCTATACACACTCAGAGAGCTTTACTAGCACACAGCAATATTGCAATGAAGGACAGGCTGAGAAGTGTTGCCAATAACAGAGTAACAAATTCTGATCATGGTAGTTTTTGTTTGATTTCGCAAAAACAAACAAACAAACAAACAAAAATAACAAAACAACAACAACAAAAACCCTGAACTTTACTGGATGGTAAAGTCCCCAAATTTACAATGGCTTGACTTATAATTATTCAGCTTCACAATAGGGCATAAAAATGGGCATTTAATAGATACTCCACTTTCAGTTTTGTTTATTTCCCTAGACCAGTGACAGTCAGTATGAAACTCTCTTGAAATGTTAGAAAACAGCAGCAAGTGTTTACCATAAGAAGTAACAGATACTCTTCAGTTTACTCCTTGTCAGCATTTTCTAGATAAAAGTGTTTAATAAATTACATGAGATATTTTGATACTTTTTTATTTTAAACACTTTATGTTAGAAAAAATTTTCCTAACTACAGGCTAATGTAAGTGTTCTGAATATGTTTAAAGCAGACTGGCCTAAGCTTAGATAGGTTTGGTAGTCTAGCTAAGTTTCATAGGCTTATTGTATTAAATTCATTTTCAACCTAGATATTTTCAATTTGCTATGGATTCATTGTAATGTATCTTTATCAAAAATGAAGGCGCATCAGTGCACTTAATCCCACAAAAAAACAGTAGAGTAGAAGAAAATCTAATAATTTCTTTTCAAGAGAATCACACAAGCTTAAGAGAAAATTTTCTTAATAACAAAGCTCTCTCTACACTTGAAAGGATTTAGCAATATTAACCAGATTTTAATTTTTTCAAAATTTATCTGAGTTTTCCTGACGATGCATTGTAAGGGACATTTCACTTTCTGCTTAAAATTCACTTTTTGCAGTAATCCTCTCCCTGAATATCACCTGTCTTACTCATACCCCAAAATAAGTTCATCACTTCATCCCTGTCCTCCTACAGAACCGTCACTTTGCTACAATTCTCAAAGCATTTGCTTTTGGTAATTTAATTATCTCTTTTTTCATTTAGTGTATTTGTTTCATATCTGTCTTTTCCTTAGGATTTTTTTTTTGAGCAGTGTAGAGCAGTGGCTATGTCTTTTTTCTTTGTAATTGTAACTATATCAGTACCTGACATGTTGTAGAAATTTCAAAAGTATGCTAAAAATCCATGGAATTACTGGATGAATAAATAGAATGAATTAATGCTTGACAATAAAAACTATCATATGTGTTTTACTTTTTATTGAACTATTATTGTAACTGAAAAAATGGTAGACCCAAAAGTATTTGATCAATAAGTAAATTCATTAGTTTAATGAAACTGTATTTTTCTCAGCCTGAATTTGAACTTAAACTACAAAATAATTTTAGTATTATAGATATATTATAATTTTGTCTTGTGTAGTTTTCCTCTCTTTTGGCATTTTCCTCCATAGTTCTGAGTATAAGAACTAGGCTTTTTCTAAACCTAGCTAAATTTGGTTTCTTTGTTTGTTTTATGTCAAGTCCTATTTCTGGTTAAAGACATTTTATTTTGTCCTTTTAGGATTACTCAATGAAATAACAGAACTAAGTGGATTCTGTTTGTTATTATATTACATCTATTACATGATACTGTATGTATCATGTTGTATTGCTATTGGATGTTATTATTCTCTTTATATTATAGTATATATATTATTAGTTTTATGTACTTTCTACATTAGTAGTATAGCAATTCTGCAATACTGATATTAATAGTATGGTGGCTATATGGTATTAGTTTTATGTACATTATTTTTTGTGGGGATTAAGTGAAAAGAAATTTGAATTGAAATTTTCTCATATTTGAGGAAACATCTAATATTCTCATGGCAGGTAACCAAAAGTTTGATTAGTATTTTTGGAAAACATATACAGCTACTGAGAAAAATATTAAACTTATTCAGTTATATTTTAATTTGAATTTGCAAAAAACATATTATGGTGATGTATGTTCTTGTAGGCTTATTTGAATCCTCAGTTTATTTTTTCTATTATTTTACAGTTTATTTCAATAGGCCTATTTTATGATTCTGGAAGTTAAGTTTACTTGGCCAGTGATTAAGTAGAAGCCATTTCAAAGTCAAGGGAATTTGCTGGTGAAAATATATGCCCTATATACTTAGTTTTATTTGTAGTTTTCAATCAGTCTACTATGGTTCAAAGTATAACTGGAAATCCCTCAATGTTATACATCCAGTACACACAATGTATTTTTTCTATTATTAAGTACAGCATGCACACTGTTTCAATATATACATGAATATAGAAGGCATTGCTTGACCAATCAAATCAATGATGATCTGGCTTTATGTAGTTAAAGAAGAAAAGGTACAACATATCATTAAAGAGAATCATAGACAAATAGGTGAATTCCTAGACCTTAAAAATATATAGTCTAATTACTGAATTATGTGGTCAGGATTTGAAAGTATAATAGTCATATAGATGAATTATACTAAAAAGTAACAAGTGAATAATGATATATTCATGTCTGATTTTTATATCCACCATGCAACCCTATTAAAATTTAGTAGTGATTGCTTTATAATCAGTTAACTTGTTTAATCTCATTTTTAGTCTTATTGTTTCATTTGAGTCTCTAAAAATTGTAGATTCAGAGTGTGCCTTGAACTCAGATTAACAAGCATTTTTCTATATGAATCCAAAGAGATAAATTGGTGATGATCACACAATTTACAAATTGATTTGTCATAGTATTCCTTTCAATAGCTGCTCTGTGGCATATTAATTTATATGTGAGTTGATTTATAAATGATAATCTATACACTTGCCAAAAGAATAATGCAACATATTGACATGAAGACTGCATTGTAAAACTCATTAAATATGAATTCATTTTTCTAAAACACATGCAAATGCAATAGCAACTAAATAATGCAGTATGTTTTTTTCCAAAATGGTTAATGTGAATTAACCATTTTTTTGAATTAACCATTTTGCTGAATTGCAAAATATATATTTCAACTAGAATTTAGTCTATGGTTCAAAATAAGTTGAATAATTTTAAATAACCACTGTCTGTGTCTGTTCTAAATAAAGCACATAGTTGATATAACATCCTCTTGCCAGATTACATGACAAGCAATATTTAAATCTCAAAATCTTCTTGCATGAACAGACTGTTACTACAGTGCCATATTACAACTTTTCAATTACCATATGTTTTTAAATGTTTGCTTAGGATTTTAGAAATAGTGTGAGTTTCTCCTGCAAGCAATAAAATAAAACAAACCCTTATTTTGATAATATTTAAAAGCATAAATGGTGGAAAGTAGAAAAAAAATGATCTTTAAGTCTCAACTTGATAGAATGGAATTACAGTATTTTGACTAGAAAAAATAAATGAAATTAACTTGAAAGACCACTCAGGCTTGCAATTAATTAACTCCCAAACATAATGATAGTAAGATCCTTGTCACAGAAGCAAATTTCTATTTCTTTTGTGAAAGTGTTTGTGAATAACACTGTACTTGAAGTATTAAACTACTTTTCAAAAAGTGTTCAGAAAACTCTTTCTTTCTCAAAGCATAAAACTGTCAGAAACACTGACAATTTTTCCACAAGGAAATTAACTAAAGGAATAGATCCCAATGCTCCTGGAATTGACCCCTTTGAACTTGAATCCACAATACAGAGTTTTGGAACTGTATTTATCTATAAACTCAATTTTATGCAGAAATGCTTAGTTTGTGTATTTCACTCTCTTCTTCCATATTGTACTATCTACCATTCAACAGTTTTCATTATTTACTTTGAAAAACTCTTTACATTTATTTATTCTAAGACTGTGAAGATTTTTACTCTTTACCACTATATCTTAAAGTGGAAAAGTAAAGGTTATTATTTACGTATTATTTCATTTACTTAATATCCACAGATATGGTGTGTGTGTGTGTGTATATATATATATATATATATATATATATATATATAAAACTCTCAAATTTACAATTGCATCTCTGCCTGGATGCTTTTGAACCCGGTAGGAGAAAAAGTTTGTATTAATTGCTAAAGAATAAATAGAACTATATTCCGTAGATATTTTTGAATTCACAAAAGGTTTTCTTCATTGCCTTCAAATTGAACTAGTCTTTGACTTAAAGGTCAGAAAGTTAAGCACAGGCAAATTTTAAAAAACGCTTTTGTTGGCATAGTTTAATGATTAAATTTTACCTGCTGTGAAAAGTGTATTTACTTGAACACATAAAAATAATTGTTTTAAGCTGCGAGCACAGGGACATAGCACAAATGCATTTATCCAAAAAACATACTGAGTTGAGAAGCAGAAATGTCCTGAACAGCTTCCAAAATGACTATAAATCATCTCCAAACAGCCAGTGGCTAGGTGCCACAAGAAAGTGACATGGTAAGAAAAGAAGTGCTGGAAAACAGTTGGTTTGAGCCTATAATGTTATTTCTACAACTTTGATTCCAAGGACATTTTAAGCACATTTTAATAAAGAAGAAATACTTACCTATCATTACACCAATATTGATATAATTTTTCCAGGGAAAATCAAATGAGACAATAAAATTTCTTGATTAAGTTCCCATAAATTGAAGCTGCTTTTATTTTCCTACATTTTTATTTTTAGTTTATTAATTTTTGAATAAGTTTGATATACCATTACTTAATTATTTTTGGCCTAGGTCAAGTTTTAGTAATTGTAGTCTTTGCCAAAGTAAAATTTTCTTCTTCTCCTTCCTCTCCCACCTCTCCCCCTACTCCTCCAGCTTCTCTTCCTTTTCTTGTCATCTTCCTTTATTCTTATCAAGGTCAACATTGCTAAGTTGTTTCAAACAAATCTAAATGTTCCAAGAAATTATAATTTTCATGAAGGTAGGCATTTCTAGTTGTTTATTTCACAGATATTTTGCTTGTGCTTTAAAAAATGCCAGCTCATAGCATATAGTCAAAAATACTAAGACAAATTTTACTATTTAAACACTTATTTGTTGCATAGTAAATGTGCCCTCATAAAGTTAAGTTAAATTAATATTTGATCATTTTTGTTTATTTCTTAGAAGAAAAAGAACACAAGAAATTTATAAATGCCTGTCACAAGGCTTTCACAAGGCAGACAGGTTTCTGTCCCTTAAATGTTCCTGATCTAACATTTTGATTAGATGGCCGCCTATTATATTTCAGAGCTCACTTAAATTTTTTTTTTTCACAGTTCTGGGGCTTGAACTCAGAGCCTACACCTTGAGTCACTTCACCAGTCCTTTTCTATGCAGAGTTTTTTCCAAATAGGGGTTCAAGGAACTTTTTGCCAGGGCTGGCTTCGAACCACAATGCTCCTGATAGCTGCCTTCTGAATAGCAAGGATTACAGATGTGAGCCACCAGTGCAGAAGTCTATTCTACTATCCCATCTGAAGTTTTCCTACCTCTGTGTTATTCTCCATCTCTTAATATCTTCTGACCATTACACATACATACACAGATCCATGTATAGTCCAGTGTGTATATGTTTATCCTACAGTTGTATATTTATTAGAAATGAAATTCATAAAGAGTAGAGGACAGTATTATTTTCTACTTCAGTTATATCCTCAAATCTATACTGAGCATGGTAAAAGTAAGGATTTCTCTCTGTGTTAAAACTGAAGCATCATAGCAGCACAGTTATTTGTCTTTTCTATTGATTTTTAAATGTTAATATCAGGCACACAGAGAGTACCTGATTAACAGTTGAAGACTTTAGTTAGGATGTCCACAAAAGGGTCATCTTTCAAGAGTCCATTTTTTTTTCTGTTTTCTTTTTGCTTTCTTTTCTTGGGATGAAAATATAACAATGTACTACTTAAAAACTAATTTGCCTCTTTCTCATAATTTCCCACAGTTCAAAACTCCCTAATGTTTTAGCAAACTTCCAAACATTTATGAAGGCTTGAATCCATGAAATGAATTGTGGACTGTCATAATGGTCCAACGTAGAAAATGAGAAATAAAAGTGCATACACCAAATGAATATCTCAGCTAGACACAAAATAATGTATGGATTACTGGTTAAAGAGACAGATTCTCAAGCAACACTGAGTTTGAGTTAAATCCCAGTTAAATATATATTTTGTGAAGACTAGATAGCTCAAAGTACGTGAGGAACTTAGAAGTGGGTAAAGAGTGTTATGAATTATACACCTATTATTTAAGAACAAGGAAACTTCTGGGAAACAATTAGAAAAACTGACATAATTGTCTAACCACCTTAGAGCCTGGCTTTACCAATAACTGGCTTTCTTAATTCACCTATAAAGCTGGAGTTATGACAGTACTGCCTCCCTGATAGGAATTTCATGAGTTACAATATGAAAAGCACTTGAAGTAAGTCCAAAGAGCTATTTTGATAATGATGATAATTGTGACAGTTTTAAAAAGGCATAAACATGGCAACATGTGAAGAAAGTAGTTTGTTGAGATTTCTGGTGCCTTTTATTAGTACAAAACATTTTTTTCTGGACATAGGAAGTATTGGTGCTTTATGAACATGAGGTTTATCTGGTTTTCCAATGTCTTATAAGAAATAATGTTAGAGCCTGATGCCAGTGGTTCACATGCTTATAATTCTATCTTCTTGTGAGTCTGAGAGCAGGAGGATCTTGGTTCGAGGTAAAACGAAGAAGCAAAATGTTCAGAAAGCCCAACTCAACCAATACCAGGGCTTAGTATCACACACCTGTTATGATAACACACTTGGTAGGCTGACACTGGAGAATCTTAGTTCCAGGTCAGTTCAGGCAAACAAATTTGTAAGATCCCCATGTCAATGGAAAAAAAGTGGACTTGGTGACAAATGCCTGTCATTCTAGGAATGGTGAGAATTGCAGTCCTACTGCCAGAGTGAGCAAGAGAGAGAATCTTAAGAAGTTACTCAATACTTGGATTTATGACGTTAGAGAATGAAAAATACTGAAACAACCCATCTATATACGAATGTATTATAATGTACTTACTGTGATAAAGAGTAATGGGGGAGGTGGTTAGTTTGATTAAAGCACAATATATATGGGCCGAAGCAACAAGGTGAAACTTCCTTGGACTATCAATATACACTCAAAAGAAAAAAAAAAAAGAAGAAATAAATAGGTCTTGTCCAGAGGTAGGTACCACTGGTACCGGTGGGAGGGTGAAGGAGGGCGAACATGATACATGTATTTTGCATTCATGTATGAAGACAGAAGAATGAAACCTGTCAAAATTATTCTAAAAGGGGGGAGGGAGAAGAGGAGAACAATAAGGGGTAAATGTAACAAAGATATATTGTAAGCACATATATAGATATCACAACATGTCTCCCTATACAACTATTAAATGCTAATAATTTTTTTTAAATTTCTGGATTTCTGTCAAAAATGTTTCATTAATAAGTTATTTGAAAAGTTCAGTTGATGGCTATACCTGTTGACTTTTGATTGAAAGGATGACCTGGTTTTCTTTATAATTTGAAGATGACAATTTGTAGTATATATGTTAAAGTTTTAGGTTTGATGCTGCTTTATTTCGATTGGAAAAACTGTTTTGTCTCTCATGCCCATCTTAATATTGTTTCTTATGAGCCTTAAATGATGAACAACAACTTCAGATTAAAATTAGGTAGGAAAAATATGAAGGGAGTTATAAATTAAAGTCTTCATAAAATAAGCCATCGATTTCATGAGTGTTGCTAGGCAACTATGGTGAAGTAAATTACATAGATGCTTCTTTTGATTTTATTGAGCTGCATTAAAATTCTGTGTGCATACATACAATGCATATTCCAGTTTGATATTAGCTATAATCACTTTTGTAGTGGTAAAGTACACTGAAGTAATAATCATTTGGGCTTTTTAAAGTTATCATCATATTACCTAGGTAAGTATGTTTGTAAAGTGATTTGAAAGCTTGTATACTAGCACATAATTATCGAGAAAATTACTGAAGGTCATTTTTATATCTAACTCATTGCAATAGTGTTGCAGTCCAGTCAGCAAAACCTTGGCATAACCTTTATTCCATTCAGAAAATTCTATTACTTCTAATTGTTTCAGGCTTAATGAAAGTGTGATTCAATATTCTATAACTGACCTTGGGCCATTTCTTTTTTTAAGGGTGTTTATGTCACCAAAAGAGATATATCCACCATTTTAATTTTCAATATTTAGACTCATAATACCCTAAATTCTAAACAAAATAAAACAAGTAAGTTATCTTGTATAAATAAAGTTGCCTAAGAAGTTTAACCTGGGCTTATATGTAAGTACATAACTGAATAACTAAATCTGGGCCTATTTGTAAGTAGTTTGCCACTTACAAATGACTTGTTTGTCATCACATTCATTGAGTCAGCTTCATACTTGCACAAGTAGACAGATGTTCTATCATCTTCTGTCTTTAAACTTGTATCCTTTGTTTTCCTGGAAATCATGCTTCATCCTGATGACACAGATCTACCTGCAGCTCTCACTTAAACTATAAGCAGTTGCCTACAGTCACAAGTACCACAAAGACTTTGAGAATGCTGTAGCTCTAAAATTCTAACATTACTACTTAAAAGGCTTATTTTAGAAATCTGAATTTGAGTCTTGTCTTTCAGTTGTACCACCCATTCCAACTTTGCTCATTTGAGCATACAGTTGTCCGTGAACACTTGCTTCCAAGTGTATAAGGCAATAGAGACAACCAGTCTGAAATTTCCAGAACTTCTTGGTCTCCTACCCATTTATAACTGATTTTAATTCATAATCATGCTTCCATTTTTGCTTTCCGTGTTCAAATCATCATGACCGTTATGTTTAATGTTTTGTTTCTTTCTCTTTTTTCATATTTTTCAACTGTTTTCTCTCATTACCTTCAACATGCCCAAAGTTCCCCCCCTTTTTTTTTTTTTTTGCAGTACTGAGGCTTGAACTCAGGACCTACACCTTGATTCACTCCACCAGCCCCTTTTGTGTTAGGTATTTTTGAGAAGGAGTCTCACAAACTATTTGCCCAGGCTGGCTTTGAACTACAATCGTCTTGATTTCTGCCTCCTGAGTAGCCAGGATACAGGTGAGAGTCACTGGTGCCTGGTCACAAAGTTCTCTTAAAAGAACACAGCATATGAATACAAACACACACACACACACACACACACACACACACTCACACGCACACACACGCACACACACACAGGCAATACCATTGCCCCTCCCTACCAGATATTTCCTTTTTTCATATTTCTTAAAAGTAGTCTCCACTTTTGATCTGTATTTCACTTCTTTTTATTTTCATTTTTTGTTTGTACTGGGACTTTGTACTTGTTAGGCAGGCACTCTTCCATTTGAGCCACTCTTCCTGCCCTTTCCGCTTTGGTTATTTTGGACATAGGGTCTTGATTTATGACTGGGTCAACCTAGACTTCAATCCTTCTATTTATACTTCCTGCCACAGCTTGGATGACAGATGCACACCACCATGCTCAGCTTTTTTCATTGAGGTAGGGACCCCTGATCTTTTTTGCATTAAGCTGGTCCTGAAGCCATGAGTCTCCCTATCTCAGCCTCTCCCGTAGCAGAGAGGATAGGCATGTGCCAATATGCCAGGTATTGGCTGAGATGGAAATGTTTTTTTTTTTTTTTTGCTGTCTCAACTGCAATCGTCCCAATCTCCTTCAAAATAGCTGGGATTACAGGCTTTGTGCCTCTGCTCTTGGCTTTTATTTCATCTCTTGAGCTTCTCTTACATCAGCTCTTCCTAAAGTACCACTGAAATTGCTTTGAATGATGTGATTCATGATCTCTTGTTAGGTCCAATAAACACTTTCCATCCTTATTTTGCATTAGTTACACTTATCAGTATTTGCTACTTTCTCCTATTTAAAATTTTTTCTTCATGTGCCTGCCATAAGGCATATCTTTCCTACCTCTCACCACTATACCTGTCTCTCTGTCTACTTTTACCCAAGATCCACGTCTTTACCTCACATTAATTCTTGATAATTTTGGAATTTGAACCTATTGTATTTCCAATGTGAACATTTTTTCATAGAGAATATTGTATCAATACATGTAATTTCAACAATCAGTACTTGATAGTGATCAGAGAAAAACATTACTAGCAACATTCTCTTTCCCACTACCAGATATTTTTACATAGTGTCCAACTCAAGCTCAGAAGTTTTCTATTGCAGTTGTAAATTAGTGGTTTTAAACCTAAATTTGACACTAAAATTTCCAAATTTCATTTTTCATTTCTGGAAGTCAGAAGTATGAAGGGGACTAGGTTTATGTTCCTCCTGGAATCTATAGTAGAGAATTCATTTCCTTGACTTTTCTTACTTCTAAACAACACCTTAATTCCTGGTCTTTGATCCCTTCGTATACCACAAAGCCAGCAGCAGCATAACACTTTAAATCTCTTTTGTTGTCTCTTGCACTGACCTCTATTTCTATTGCACTCTTTTCTCTAAGTCTCCTTGTCTCCTTCTTTTTCCTAAGAGGAATCTTGTAAGGTTAACCTGGATAATCCAGAATAAAGAACTCTTCTCTGGATCTGTAATTTAATCAATTTAATCTGCAAAATTCCCATCTATTTAAAGCAATATATTTGCAAGTCAGAAGATTGGGATGTGGTCATCTTTGGGGGTAGTACACTTTGTATACTTCATGTCCAAAGTTTAAATGACTTTCTCATTTTCCCCCAAATATTAATTTTAAAGATTATAGTCTCAATGACAAATAAATACAACTGGGATATTTTATAAATAAATATAAAAAGATGTCTGAATTATTAGAAAATATATACAAATTAGCATGCATAATGCCTATGCAAATAGCATGTAGTACTGAGATTTTTTTCAAGTTTGTGATTACTTTGACATATCAAAGTACATAAATGAGGCCTTGGAGAAATGATTCTGTGAGTGTAACTTGTCAATGTTGCTGTGTTACCTGCTTACAAATCCTTGAGTGACTATTGTTAATTTCTTAAATTTACATTAAAATACTTATTCAAAGATGGAGGATAAATAAAAATAATATAAAGTATTTTCATGAGAAAGAAGAAAAGCAGTATGATATAACCTTGAAAGAATGCAACCTGAAAATTGTTTTAAGTTAAACAATTGTTATTTTTTATCAGTCATACTCTTTCTTTCAAAAACTTTTGCATCATGTTTAGCTTATCCAAAAATACTTACCTAAAATGTGCTAACAGTTTTGCCTGTTACTGGAATTTTCACATTCACATTCTTATTCTACAATAGAGCAAGAGCAAACTAAGAGGACAAAGGCAGGAAAGGCATCCATTCGTAAGTCTTTTGAGTGAAGAATCATTCAGTGTCCCAATGGCATTCTTCCATGGCATTTTTAAACTGTTTTTCTGGACAACAAAAATACTACTAAAATTTTAAAATAAGAACACAGATATAGAGCACATTAATTACTGCTGACATTTTTCTGTTAATACGCAGTGTGTTTTTTCAGTTTATCATGATTTTAGAATGGTTTCTGCTTTGTTGTTGTTGTTTGTTTTGGTTTGGTTTGGTTTGGTTTTTGAGTCTCACTATATAGGTCAGGTTGGCCTTAAGCTCACTGTGTACACTAGGCTGGGCTTAAACTCATGATGCGCCTACCTCACCCTCCCTAACTAGTGCTGGCAATTTTAGAATGTTGAATAGACCTATTGTATGTTTAAAGCTACTACATGAACAAAACAATAAATATATTTTTAATGGAGATATTTTATATATATATTTCATATATATGTATACTTTCTATCTAGCTATATATGTATATATAGAGAGATTGATACATATATACATACATACATGAATATTACTGAGCTTTAAGAAACAAGAAAATCTTGCCATTTGAAAGAATATGTATTAACTTGGAGAACATAATATTAAATAGAGTAAGGCAGATGCAGAAAGACAAATGCCGCATGATCTCACTCATGTGGAATTAAAATAATATGAACTGACAGAGCAGAAAATAGAATGGTGAATATTAGAGACTGTGAGCAGAGGCATTATTCAGACATTGGTCAGAGGATACAAAATTTCAGTTAGGTAGTGAGAATAAATCTGAAAGATTAATTGTACTTTGTGATGACTGCAGTTAATAATATACTGTGTATGTGAAAATTTGTAAGACAGTAGAGTTTGAGTGTCCTACCACAAATACGCTAGCCTGTGAGATATTGCACATGCTCATTAATCTGATTTAGACCATATATATTATATATATCATATATGTAAAAAGGATATATTTATCCATTCAATTCAAAGATAACCACTTACACTATCCTCATCATTCCTGCATGTTAAATGTTTTTCTCTATTTTTAGGGCCAAAGAAATGAAATATAGATTCTCGCTTAGATTTCTACCTAAAACTTACATTACAGGCCTGTGTATAGCAACAGGATATGAATAGCTGCATGTCTGCTAATCTCAAGCAGATATCTGCTAATTCTGTCTAAGAAACTTATGTAAATGTAGTATTTACTAAATTTTAACCCATAGACAACATCAAATTAGCTATATCCATATATTACTCTGATGATGTTTACTTATTATTTTCCTTGACTTGAATCACTCTATCCTTCCTTCATTTTAATAGGAATATCCACTAATCCACGAATTTGATAAATTAGCTATATTTTTAATTCACTCCAAAATGAAAACACTTTTTAATTTTAAAGTGCATTTTGTGTTTGCATCATTTTCTACAATATTATATTGAAAAAAATTAAGCACAAAGATAAATTCAAAGATGACTGTGATGGACAATAGTCCTTTTCTCAGCAGTACTACAGAGGAGGAAGCTGACTCATATGCTAAAATATGCATTAAAAATTTTATAGGTACCAAAACTGACAACCAACTCATGAAACTTGTAGTAATGCTGTGTATATATTCTGTGAAAGAATCCCTCATAGATTAGGAATTCAGGGTAAACTCTTCATGAAGTGAAGATGTGTGAGTATGTGTGTATATTTTTGTGTGCACATGTCTCATTTGGATTATTAGCTTTAATTCCTCATTTGTATGGATAAAGAAGAGTTAACTATAAAAGACTTAATTATATATGAGTAAGAAAACTTAGAGTTAACCCCAAATTGCCGAATACTAAATATTTTTTCTCTAAGTTTAAAGTTACAGAGATGAAATACAGGTTAGGGATTTAGATTTCTGCCTACAATTTCAGAGGGCCTTTTAGGAAGGCAGTTCACATTAAATGCATGGTTATAAATCCTATTTAAAGTAACTCACTTTAGTATCATATTATTTCTTGTTTTTTTCTATTTTTATCAATACAATTTTACCACTTTCAAAAACATGCAGTGATAATTTGTGGCGGTTTTTGATGACATTTGAACCACACATTACCTTTACTCATTTGAAACTGGATATACTTAAGACAAGAATGGATAATTTGCCCTAACTCTCATGTCAAAAGAGAATTTTTTAAGTCGAAGCATACTTTTCCTTTAAAGATTAGGTGTTTCCATTAGAATTAACAGTGAGATTGAACTAAGATGGGGAAAGACTAAAATACTATATGTATGCTTAGTTTAAAAGTAAAACATACAAATCAATACAGTTTCTGTTCAGAAATTATTTTCAAGAATTCTGGAAATGACTTATATCTCCTCTATCTCCTGCACTTCCTATCCCTTTTGTTTTGAATCAGATATGTAATCCCATGGCTTCTGCAACCAGTATGTTCCTCAAACTTTGCTTCACTTCTTTATAATTTTTCTTATTTTTAGTCCTAATTATGTCACTCTATCTCTCAAAAATTTTTAAAGTATATTGACTTATTGATTTTTGCCATACTACAGCTTTAACTCAGGGCTTTGTCCTTGCTAGGCAGGTGCTCTGCTACTTGAGCCATGCCTCCAGACCCTTTTCTTCTGTTTACTCAAATGATAGAGTCTTGTATTTTGCCCAGGCCAGCCTGGATTGTGATCCTCCTATGCCAACATGCCTACCTCTTTTCCATTGACATAGGGGCTCAAAATAATTTTTTGTTGTTGTTGTCCAGGTTGGACCGGAGCTGCAATTCCCCTGATCTCAGCCTCTAGATAGGTTCAGATGACAGGTATATACCACCATGCCCAGCTAGTGGGTGAGATGGGGTCTAGAGAACTCCATTCTTGAGCTGTCCTTGAACTGTGAACCCTTACCTCAGCCTCCCCAAGTAGCTCCAATTACAGGTGTGAGCCACTGGCATCTGGCCTCAAAATCTTTTAAGGAATGGAGAATTGATAACTGTTGAAACTACTCCTGGACTAGTGGTGGTGGGGGGGCAGATAAAGGAGAATGATGGAGGGAGTGAATTCAAATATGACATATTTAAAATATTATAAGAACATGTGTAAATATCACAATATACCCCCACCCAGAACAACAATAAAACAAATTTTTAAAACATTCAAAAAAAAAAGAGAAAAAACTTTTCAGGATGCCATTGAAGAACACATTCTTTACTGTCATGTCTATCTTACTTTTACATCTATATAACCTACACTTTGTCCATATTGATCCTAGGACTACACAGACATACTGAAATATTTACCTCTCACCAAACATGATCTGATCACTCATATGGTCCTTGTCTTTATTTTTTAATATATTCTTTTTTTATTGTTGTTCTGGGTGGGGATACATTGTGGTATTTACAAAAGTTCTTAAAATATATCAAATATATCATATTTGAATTCATCCCCTCCACCATTCTCTTTGATTTTTCCCTCCACGTGTTCCTGGAATAGTTTCAACAGGTCTCATTTGCTCATTTACATAAACTTATACACAGTATTTGCACTATATTCATCCTCCCATACCCTTTTCCCATCTCTTTCCCCTCCCACTGATTACCAATGCCGCCACCCCCTCAGGCAGGACCTGTACTACCCTCCTATTCTCCCATTTTGTACAAGAAAAAAAAATGACATTTTCATTTGTTTAAGGTAAATAAATAGGTAAATATGACATTACCATGTATATATGTATTATAAGCCCAATTTGTTTAAGTCCTCGATTTTTCTTCTTTCTACCTTAGTCTCCTTCTTATGGTGGTTTCAACAAGTTTAAAACTTCTATTTTTATTCTTGTATAGAGAGTACAATAGCTATAGTCACCTTCTTAACTTCCTTTTTTACCCTCCCTCTCTTGTATGTGACCTCTTTTTAATATTGCTGCATTTGTATTAGGTTTATATTTCACATATGAGAGAACACATGCAACTTTTGACCTTCTGAACCTGGCTAACTTCACTAAGATAGCTATCTTAAACAAACAAGGTGACTTTTTTTTTCTTTTACAAAATTGGAGAACAGGAGGACAGAACAGATCCTGGGTGGGGGGTTGGTACCAGTGTGAAGATGGAGGGTGTGGGCAAAGGGCGTGGGAGGGTGAATATAGAGCAAATATTGTGTACACATGTATATAAATGGAAAAAATGATTCCTGCTGAAACTATTCCAGGAATGGGGAGGGGGCATAAAGGAGAATGGTGGAAGGGGTGAATTCAAGTATGTTATATTTGATAAATTGTAAGAACTTTTGCCACAGTGTATCCCTACCCAGCATAACAATAAAAAAAAAAAAGATGATGTTCTCAAGTTCTGTCTATTTACCTGAAAATGACAAAATTTCATTCTTCTTTGTGGTTGAATAAATACCACATTTTTTAATCCATTCATCAGTGGTGGGACAACCTGGCTTTTTCCATAGCTTAGCTATTGGGAGTAATGCTACAATAACCATGGCTGTGCAGGTGCCTTTATTGTGAAGGGATATTCCTTCAGGTATATCCCTAGCAGTGGAATGGCTGGATTGTATGGCAGTTCTAGTTCTAGTTTTTTGTGGAGACTCCATACAGTTTTCCATAGTTGTTGTACTAATTTATACCAGCAGCGTATGAGGGTTCCTTTTTTCCCATGTCCTCACCAACATTCACTGTTTGTGTTCTTAATGGCAGCCATTCTCATAGGAGTGAGGTGGAATCTTAACGTGGTTTTGATTTGCATTTCTTTTATGCCCAGGAATAATGAGTATTTCTTCATGTGATTTTTAGCTATTTGGACTTCCTCCTTTAAAACACCTCTGTTCAGTTCATTTGCCCATTTCTTCATTGGGTCATTGATTTTTTGGGAGTTTAACTTTTTGATCTCCCTGTATATTCTGGTCCTTATCTTTTGATGGACCTCCTCTTGATTTATGATGTTCATATCTAACTGATTTGCCTCAATAAACTTCACTACTCCACAAAATGAGCTCCAAATTCACCTGCTCTATTTTATCAACATTGACTCTCCTACCCAATCAAGTAATGTCCTATGCTCTTCCTCATGGACCTGAATGAAGATGTGTACTATGGAAGCCCCATTCTCCTTCTTTGTTTTAAAAATAATAGACACCTTGAGGGAAAAGTTTTTAATTTGCTTCTTAATCTAGCCATCACAAGCATGAGCTTTAAGATTTATTGGTAGTTGTAAGCACATCTAAAGTGAAGGTTAGTTTTGTATAGATAAAATATGGTTGTTAGCTTTCTTCTCACAGTCTACACTATCACCTTACAAAAACTGAGCCACCTATTCAGAATTTAACTTCTATACTTCTATTTCTTTATTAGTATCTAACTTATCATATTGCTGAAATGAATAAAGAAAACAGCACAGAGTCTGGCACACAGTAAGTGTACAAGAAATTCTAGCTAGCTTATTTTAAAGTAATTATTAAAGTCTTTACATGTGATTAAAATAACAAATGTATACATTAAACACAAGATATAGTTATAGAATATGAGTGACAAATTGAACTGAGAAGTTAACCTGAAAGCTGTGTATTTTTTTCATTTCATCTATATTGAGTTACAGAAATTAAATTATCCTACAGATCACAGTTATGAGTGTGAGAACTCAAATACCTTTTATTTAGTAATTCTTGTATTTTGTAAACTCTTGCACATTTAAAAATTCCTACTGATTATGTTTATTGGATTAGTTTTGATACTTGCATATAATTTACCACCACCACTACGATGATGATCACTACCACCATCATTATTCATCATTATCATTGCTGGAATCTGATTCCATGAGAGCAAGAATAATGTGAGCTATTTTAATCACTCCGAAAAGAGCTCCCTGGCAATTATTGTATTTTTGTTAGATACAGAAAAGTAATATCTATATTCATTTTTGTGTTCTGGAAAGATCCTTCAAGTACACATGTAAGTTTACCTCTTAGGAGTTATCACTTAACTTTCTGATAGCTTGGCATTAACAAAAATTAACCTTTAGGATATTAGCTATTATCTTTAATAGTTATAGCTCATTGAGTATGTTTCTCTAAAGGAATCTACAGTTCACAAGATACATTTCCTTGATTCTAGAGCCTGCACAGTTACCTTCAAATTCTGATAAATGTAACAGCATCCGTGAGAAACCAAGAAATTCTCCTCCCCTAACACACTAACAAAGTCACACAGAAACTACACTCTATATAGGCTCTCTCATCTTTTCTAAGAAACTTTGCTTTATAAATACTTCTAAATTATATGGAAATTAACATATTTCTTTTTCCTTCCATTCAAAACACACTCTCATTTACTTTTTTGCTCCTCTCAACAATAATTAGGACATGGATATCTATTTATCTTTTAAGACAAACAAAGAAGTAGGGAGGGAAGAAAGGAAGGGGAAAGAGAGAGAGAGAGAGAGAGAGAGAGAGAGAGAGAGAGAGAGAAAGAGAATGAAATGAATACAGGGACTTATTTCTTAGAAACTTCTATATAAGGGCCTTTAGTTCCAGATTCAACTAGGAAGACATTTCCTTCTCCTTACAAAGTGACTAATAAAAACTTTGAGGTTATCTCCCATATTATGAGGAAGACATCTCACTTTTTGCCATGTCAGCACCTTGAACACAGTCTCAGACATCACAATCAATAGTCATTTCTTAATCTTAATTCTAGTGCACATTTTCTTACCACAATACCAATTTCCTAATTGTTCAATTAAATCATCTGCTCAATCTTATAATAATGCTTTTAGTCATTATATTTGGACCCAGCTTGATTCCTCTACTGTGCATGTTAAAATGTTTATGACTAGTGATATACACATGATTGCATGATTAAAATATTGTATAAAATTTAATAATCCAGTCATTTGGATCATAAGCAGCAAAGATGTGCAATTAGCAAAATATGCTGCTTAGTTGATTAAAAAGTATCTCATATTGAAGCTAATAATAAATAACTGCTTTTGTTGATTGAGCATTTAGTTTGTTCCAGGCAAGTATACTTATAAATTAATTGAACCCTTACCTCAATATTTTTATTATCCTATTTTTATTGGTGAGGGAATTGCATTTTTATCAAACTAGACAACATACACAATGTTATAATATTACTTCCCTGTTTTACTCTAATGTTCACCTTTGAATAATGCTTTTTTACCATGCTGATAAAGTGGCTTTATATATAGTTCACTCAATATACCAGGGCACTCCATTGGCAAATCAGCTAAACTAGCTTCCTTATCTTCTCCAAACTTTCCAAACTCACTCTTGGTGCCTTGTTTACATCTTTTGTGTTTCTGCCTTAAGTGTGTTTGCATAGGTACTTTCATGGTGGTTTTTCCTATTTCATGTCTTTAATGAGATACCACTTTATAGTGACTGCCAAAATTTAAATACCAGCTCTCCTCCACAGCAATCCTCATCTCACCTATCTTTTGTATGTCCCTTTATCAGACTTTTTGTCATTTCAAAATTTGACATGGCTTTTTTTTTTAAAGTGTATGCACTCTATAAATTGTTAATTTAATATGGGTAAGGATTTTGTCTTTTTGGGCTAACACAATATCCCAAGAGTAGCTCATAATTTGACTCATAGTTACTCAAACATTTTGTAGAATCAATTAATGAATGAATTCATAAAATGATGTCCACAATATTTTTGACAAAAATCATGGTTATTAGCACAGAAAATATTATGTTAAGAACTACAAAATTGGTCCTTGATAGTCAGGTAGGCTTAAATTTAACCTCATTCTTGCAGTCTTTCTTCCTATGTAACTATCAAAAGGTTAGTCCTTTTTTAATAGTCCATATCTTCCAATGTGAGATACTAATAATTCCTTCATAGCATTATTTGAGCTTTGAAATGAAGATATGTACCAGTTAATGCCATATCTTTCTTCCTTACTGTATGTTAAGATACAAATACATAAAGGAAAAGTAAATAAGGATTTATCTTCTAAACCAGAACTTATTTAAGAGTGAAATAGGCATTGTTTATAATTACAGAGGGACAACAGACATGCATCAGGACTGCCTCAAGCATTGCAGAAACTATGGTTAACCTACCATATAGATGTAGAAATTTCAGTATCAAAACAAGGTAAAAGCACACCAAATATGCTGGGTAGAGAAGACTGGCAATTAGTGTCATTCATATCACTTCCATAGGTGGGGAATTTAAAAACATTTGCCAAGATACACTTTCAATAAGGCTTCTTGATATGTATTGGGTTTTAAAATTAAATATGTGCACACTGTGAAGATTCAGAAGGAAACAATATAGAAAAGGGCTTTCTTATCTTGCTTTTGCCATTGCTGCAGACAAGTACAGTGATGCTGAGATTTTTCTGAAGTAGAAAATGTGCCCAGCTGCTAATTTTATGGTTGTTGAGAGGAAGCTGTGCACTGGTGGCTTTTTCCCTGGATTTCAGTTACAATAACATTTTCCTGAAGTCTGACCGATATAGTAACTCCCTGGGTAAATGAGTTCACATTGAGAATTTGTCAGTACTAGCCCTGGAGGCCTGTCAAGTGAAGGGTGAGCATCTATATTCTCATACTGAATCTCCTTCTACTAGTATTTATTTGGATAGTTTCTGTTTCTTGCAACTGGAAGCTCACATTCCAAGATGTACTATAGAGCCTCCTGAGTCACAAGAACTGCTTCTCCACCTAATGCTAATATAATCTTTTCAGAAGTAAGAGAATGGACCTGGCTGTGCTCTCTAAGTACTACACTAATGGATATTGAAATATGTCTTCACTTCAGTCATGGATCTAGAAGAATTACTCTGTAATTGGTTGCTCTTCAGGAAGTTTTACCTCACATAAATCTGCTATGAATAAATATTTCTGAGAGAAAGTCTCTTGAATTAATGTGAAAAAGATTCCTTAACACTTTTATCCAATCTTGTTTTTTATTATATTGAAAATATATGGCAAAAAGAAAGTATAAGGCAATAAATAAAGTCGAGTTGTTAACAATTAATGGGTATTCTGTCCTATCTAAATGAAACAATGCTCTCCTTTCAGAAGGTCACTATTGTATATCTGCAGGATTAATCTCTAATTAGTAGTTGACTACGGATGATACCTGCTACTTTCCCCTTGCATTAGCAGGAAAATATATGCTCAAGGTCCTTTAGATTTTCTATCTCTGGAACAGATATCCATAATAAATAGGAGCTTTTGGTGATATCCTTAATTTCTTAAGTTGTAATAATGCATATGAATTAAGGTCTTTTCATAAGTTGGTATAAATGTATTCAATTTTATTTATCTGAAGTTGGCCAGGTAGCCTTATTGTTAATTTTATTACCAGGTGATCAAATACATATGAAGCTAACTAAAATATATTCAAATATTCATGGTGGAGACAAATGGAAACATGTCTCCACCATTTGGTGGAGACAAATGGTGGTAGAAACAACAGAGTCTTCATGAGACTTTACTATTTTTTTTTCTTTTATTATTCATATGTGCATACAATGCTTGGGTCATTTCTCCCCTGTGCCCCCACCCCCTCCCTTACCACCCACTCCCCCTCACCCCCTCAGTACCCAGCAGAAACTATTTTGCCCTTATTTCTAATTTTGTTGTAGAGAGAGTATAAGCAATAATAGGAAGGAACAAGGGTTTTTGCTGGTTGAGATAAGGATAGCTATACAGGGAGTTGACCCACATTGATTTCCTGTGCATGGGTGTTTCATGAGACTTTATATTTTTGGGAAATTTATACCACTGAATGTGAAATGATGAACAGTGCTTTTTAATAATACAATATTTCAGTAAGATGTTTTAGCCTTAGGTGAAACTGAATCAATGATAACTTAATGTGGTGCTTATATACCCATAGTTTAGAGAATAAAGGTATTTGGGGTCAATTTGTGCTTTTTAAGATTGAATGAAATCCAATTTTGCCTATCTCATAATTACAAATATATAAAATTTAATGAAAAATGAACAAGTATTGGGAAAGAATAGAAATGTAACTCTAGTTTATTTGATAGAATGGTAGGATTTGTAAAACTGTATTTTTAGATTCAGGTTATTGGGATGATAAACGTTAAAAAATACCATGAATTTAAATTCTGTGTAGTG
This sequence comes from Castor canadensis, assembly GCF_047511655.1. Taxonomy (NCBI): domain Eukaryota; kingdom Metazoa; phylum Chordata; class Mammalia; order Rodentia; family Castoridae; genus Castor; species Castor canadensis. The sequence continues at coordinate 125,038,509 of NC_133393.1, forward strand.
TTTCATGAAGATATCATGCTGACATTTGAATACTCCCTATACACTACAGCAACCATCTGTAGCATATGTTCTTGTCAAGTATCTTAGTATCCTAGTGATAGCTAATGGGCTAATACATTTATGCAAAATTTAGAAATGTGGAAATAGAGTCCCAATTGTACTTGGGCCTACAGAGACCAAGTAATCCTCTAACTGCAACTGGTAATGACAAAAAATGAATGAATGTCCATGTCAGCATCCAAACTCTTTCAGGGACATCAAGATAGTTAAACAAAAGGAGATATTTTTACAATAGAACATTTTTACCCAAGCAATAACAGGCAAATAATGACACACTACCTTTTCTGGCATATAAACCCAGATAAGAAAATGGCACAAACTGGGAAATAATATTAAAGGGGAAACAAGGACATTAAAATTACATGATGTTGCCTGTGGCTTATACAAAAATTATATCAAAGATACAATGATTTCTTTCATATAAAATTTTATAAAATCAAAGTTAGAATAGTTCCTCTATAAGAAGTTTTCAAAAGTTTGTGTTTTAAATATCATAATGCCTTCAGGACTACATATTTCACATAAAATACTAACAAACCAGAGAACAAAGCAAAAGACCCCTAGGGATTTCAACTCTCTTAGATTTACTTTAAAAATGTTTTTTTGAGGAAATGAGTTTCCCATAAAGGGACACTCAGGCTATCAAAACATCTACTGAAAAGAAAGTGAATGAAATATTCAGTGACTTTTCCCTCAATAACAAAAGTAATAAAGAGCACCATTGGCAATAGGAACCCATTTTGGAGGCAAAACTCCTTTCTGCCTGAGCTCTTTATTTTTCTTCTCTTCATTTCAGTGATAATATCTGCCATTGAATGACTGAACTCCTTTATCAGGGTCAACACATCTGCTAATAAATACCAATATCAGCTTTCAAGCTTTGCATTTTCAAGTTTAATAGTGTACTTAAATGGTTCTAGAAAGTTTAACTATTCCTTTATTCCACTCAGAATGTATAAATGAAATGTATGTATTAATGCAGTTTTAACTTATTCCAGCATTCTTTCTGTGAGAAGATATTCTGTAAATACTATTAGTTCTGTAGTCCTTCATGAATACTTGAAAATCTGAAGAAACTTTAAATTATATTATTTGCATAAAACTACATACTAATTACCAATATACAAAATGTGCTTAAAAATGTATTTATTGTATTACAAGAACAAAATCTCAAACTTTCTTAATGCTTTGTAATCTTTAATATTGAGAAATCACTCTAAATTACTAAGAAGCTGAATTTCAGTCACCTCCTTCACCTTATAAGAATGAAATAGAAATATAAGTTTAATATTTATGATTTTGAGATATTTAAATGCACAAGTCAAAAATTCTGAGTTGATAAGTGGATACATGTCATACAAAGGGAATTGTGTGAAAGAAATACACCAATAAAACCTTTTATAAGTTAGTTTAAAACTCACTAACAAGCCAATATTAAATCTTGCACATGTGTTAATCACAGGAAAACATACAAATTATTAGATTAGAAAATATTTTTTAAGAATAATACTGCATTCATGAGTTTATGAGAATTAGAAGATATATTAATTGCAATAAATATTCAATATTTTATTGACTTTTATACAATACAATATTTTATGTCTTTTATGAAAAGCAATATTATATGTGTTATTCTCTCCCTTGCTTTTCTTGCATCACAATGTATTTTGCTCAAATTTAATAAGTAAAATTGGATTCCAGATTATTGATTCACTGTAATTTTTGATTCCCCTATTGATGGATATTCAGATTTCTTTTACTATTTTTTTGTATTTCAAATAAAGCATAATAAAATTCCTTTCAGCACATTATTTCTATCTGATGACAATTCAATTTCTATTGGATCAAGGTCCAGAAAGTAATTGGTGGTTCTATGGGTAGGTACACTTTTATGTTTAAAAATGCTTCTTGACAGATTCCACTAAGTTTGCAGTAAAGTCTGATTCTTTTGGATTAAGGTCATTGTTGTGCTAGGTCCCTGTGGTGTTGAAAAGGATCTTTGGGATTTCTGTTAATCTGATTATTTAAAAATGTTTCATTTTGCTTCAATGATCTTGTCCTTGATGACTACTGAAGTGGAACCTATTTTCATTGATAGTCATTTGCATTTTCTCTTCTGACAATTTCTGTTTTTTTTAATTGTGCTGGGTGGGAGTATACTGTAGCATTTACAAAAGTTCTTACAATATATGAAATATACCACATTTGAATTCACTCCCTCCACTGTTCTCCTTCATCTCCCTCTCCCCTGATTCCTGGAACAGTTTCAACAGATATTATTTTTGTATTTCATACATGTGCATACATTATTTGCACCATATTCATCCTTCTACCCCTTTCCCTCCCGCCTCCTCCCTCCCGACAGTGCCAACCCCTACCCCGTTCAACCTTCTTGTTCTTTGATTTTGTTCTTCTGTCAATTTCTGATTATATTCTTTGCTCATTTTAATGACTATTTTCTTTACTGTATTAAATTGTATAATTTTTTATGTAAATCAGAAGATCCAATCCCTTATCTGTTACATATACCAAATGTCACTTTGATCCACATGCATTTGTCTATGTGTAACAAATAGCATTCAACTAACATGATAATTAATTACAGCTCAACCATCTGTCATTTGCCATTGCTTATAGTTTCTTTACCAAATAAAAAATATACATGGATAAGCTATATGGCACACATATACTCTTAGGTTTCCTTTTAACTTTAGTATAATTTTAAAACTTCATAGATAGTATAAAATGAGACTTTTTCCTCTCAAAGGTGTAGCTATCATTAGTCCTTCAAAATTGACTCATTCTTAATAAGTTTCCACTTATTTGTAGAACTGGAAAATTATTCCAATCCAAAATCTTTATGTGCTTCCTGAAGTAATTTTAAGTTTTAAAGATTATCTAAGTGTGCAGAATCTATAAAAGTAGGTATTCTAGTTTTCTTGCTTATGCTCTATACAATGTGAAACAAAAATGATCATAGATATTTAAATTTTATAAAACAACAATACAAAACACATTAATTAAATATGACAAATGATGTTTGGCCTAAAAGTAACATGTGATTTACAGTGGAAATGATACAGATGGTTATGGTTCCTTTTCTCATGGGACTAACTAATTTGTTCTATGTTGGTCCATGGGATGAATCAATAATCTAACCCTTTCTGACTTCTGAAAGCTTTGCTTAGTTGACAGTATATTGTGATATTACTTGGGCTTCACTTGTCACTAAGGTATCAGGAAGACTATTACTGTATGTTCTCAAAGAGTCTACACATTTTAAAGTCCACTGTCTAAATCAGATACTTATCAAATTATTTAGGACATGCTTCTGCATTTTAAGATTCATATTCAAACAAAAAAATTATAAAAAGTAAAAATTATTGTACGGTACATCTGGAAGCATGGATGTAGGTCAGCTAATATTTTGTAGAACACTGATATATGGCCTCTCTCTGCTCCCCTTCAACAAAGAAAATAGAGTTGTACAGATAAAAATCAGAATAAAAACAGACCAAATGCACTCTGCCTCAGTAATATACAGATGCACCCCTAGGTGCTTCCTAGCACAATTTCCTCATACACCCTATGGTTACACATTAATTATGACCTTTTACCAGGGGTAAAATTGAAACTGAGAAATTGAAAGAATTCTCTTGAACTACACAAGCATTAGGCACGAGCCTTCATTTTCAGATGTAAGTTTTTTCTTCCAAAGCCTCTATCTTTCTGCTCCCATCCCTGGAGTAATGATTTTCCACTCAGTGTCTACTATTTAGCTGGTTCCTGTTCACTACATATGGCTCTATTTCACTGCTCTCATATTTGCTGAAAAATGTTAGAACAGGCAAACAACTTATTGAAGAAATGAGCCGATGGCAGTCAATTTAATTCCAGAGCTCTTTCAAACCCCTGCCAATAGTTTTAGCTGTTTTTCTTTTCTGATGTATGCATGGCTCCATATTTGCAACAAAAACACAAAAACATATTTTGACATAATTAACAGCAATATGATTATGCAGATGGCCTAAATTTACAAAGGCATATAACAAAATGACATAAATGAAGGAACAAAAAATTGGGGGTATAAGACTGGTATGTTTAATTCCCCAAATTTTAAAGTAAATTGAATTCAGTGATACTTTCAGCAAAATTCCCTCCTGCTATACACCTGAAAGCAGATGGAGGCAGACTGCATCACGAGCTCAGTCCTTTCAAATTACAATAGTTTATGAGGCTCATCTGCATTTTAATCAGATACAAAGGATTTATTCCTGAAATACAGCAAGAAAGCCTATTTTCAGCACTTGGAAATGCATCAGAGAGTTTATAGCCAATCAAGTAAAATATGTTGCACATTTTTACTTTGTATCTTTTCCCTGTGACTATATAGTATTACATGGAGAGAGGTGTCAGCAGTTTTATTAGGAGCTGTGCATAATCCTTTCAGAATAGGGATAGGGAGGTAATTTCATACTCGAAATTCATATTTATTAGAATTAATTTCTGTTTTAAAAGGAAGGATATTTTGTCATCCAATTTAATATTCATTTATTTAAGATGTGCTTAACTTTAACAACAAATAGTGTAGTCAGAAAATTGGAGCTTATGTCTACTGCAATCTTCTTTAGACCAAATATGAGTTGGTCAGCAGGCAACAACCCCTGAAAAATTAAGCAGGGTACAAAATTAGCATTTTTGTGGTAAACGAAGAAATCTCATCACCTCTAAGGTAGAAGAGTGATATTCACTTTACTTTTCAGAGGATGCTAGTTATTTAATTTCAAATGTATGGGTATTATTAATGAAACCACATAAGATCCAATATAGTATGTTTGCTTAATTGAATAAAATGCATTTGATTTTTCCACCTACTATTCTAACTATAGAATTTTTGCACCGTCGTTGTTATTTTTATTTTTATTTTTTTGGTGGGACTGAGGTTTGAATCAGGGTTTCATGTTTGCAAAGCAAACACTCTATCACTTGGGCCACACGTCCAGGCCATTTCGCTCCACCTTTTTTGGAGATGGGGTCTTTGTGAGTTATTTGACTGGGCTGACCTCGAACCACAGTCCTCCCAATCTCAGCCTTCCAATTAGCTAGAATTAAAGGCATAGGCCACAGGTACCTCACACCATAATTCTTTTGGATTTCACCAGATTTTTTTACGTGGTAACTAAAAAATAAGGGAAACGAGATATCAAATGCAAATAAAACACTAAGGTTTCAAAATAAATATTGAAAATGCAGAGAATGCTAATGAACTTATGTTGAATAGCATGCTTTATATAAAGATATGTTTAAAATAACACTCATTAACATATTTATACATTTAGCTAAAATAAATTTTAAGAAATAGATATCCAAATGTTTTAAAGTTTAAATTATCACAAAGACTCAATACTGTATAATCCTCTGGCAAATTTAATCACATACAGACATTAATTACTAAATTAAATTCAAACAATAGACTCAAATTTCCTGGAAATGCAAATTATTTACCTGCAGTTTCTTGAATGCGAATTGAATACAGTAAGTTTTTATCCTTTTAGGTCTCTTCTGTTCTAGTGTTAAATAGCAAAGAAACAATGTTGTCAAAAATTAATAAAACTTTTTTAGTCTTTTTAAGTCAGTCTTTCAATAAATAAATGCACATTTGAAAATGAAATTGCACTTATCTCATTGCAGCATTATGGAAAAGGCATAAGAGGAATTCAGTTGTATAGAGATACAAGCTTATGTTAAGGAAAGAAAATTAATAGAAATAGACTTTTGTAATTATGCATCTAATGTTTCTAAGTAGAAGTTGGTTAAGCAAATCTCAAATCAAATGCACGCTTCATTTTTCATAGAAAGTAGGACATAGAAGATTCTTTGAGTGGGATGTGATAGAACACAATCCTAATCCTTTCATTAGGAAACGTAAATTTCTTTTCAGCTTAACTTCTTACTATGTGATTTTAAGTATGATGTTAAACACATAGAGATTCAGTATCCCTAGTATAAAATAAGTATTATACTTATTTTCCAAAATAGTTATGAATGTATAGTGATGCATTAGTCAGCTTTCTGATGACAAAGTTTCTAAGGTAAAAAACTCTAAGGAAGAAAGGTTTATTTTGGTGCAAAGTTTAAGAAATTTCAGTCCATTATTGTTGGGTCTGCTGCTTGCATTTTCAGTGGTATACTGACACAAGATAGCAGAGCGTAATGGAAGAGATTTGTTCATCTCATGGTAGCATGAAGAGATGGGAAAGTCAGAAAGGTGCCAGGGGCCCAATGTCCCTTTCAAGGACATGCTTCACAATGACATAAATTCCTCCAACTATGTCCCAGATCTTAAGGGTTTTATTACCTCTCAGTAGGACCACAATTTGGAACCACCCTTTAATTCTGGGCTTTTGGAGTCATTCCGCATTCAAAGTATAACAGATGAATGTAAAACTTTTATTAAACCATATAACTAGATAGAAGTGTTAATAAAATTAAGTAGGTTTACTATCTCATTTTATCTTTTTTGTCATTGAACTTATTTAAAATCTATGTAAATTTTCCAGAAGCTACTCTACAAGTTTCTAGTTGGATTTGTCAATTATAAAAACATGTCCAAGATTTGGAAGCTGGAAGAGAAGGAGATGTAATGAAATGAAATGTGTGGCTGGAAGCAGGTACAGCCAGATGTATAGGCAAAGGTGAAATGCCCAGAAGATTCCTTGCTCCTCTTGCGAAAACTTTTCTTCAGGCTGAGATCTTCACTCTTAATTTTCTCAAACTTAAAGGTTTTCTCCTTGATCAGTCCTCCTCCAAGTTATTCTAAAGATTGTATATTTTTTAATATTAAATATTTTCCACTTAAAATATAATGAATGATTTCTGTTCTCTTGGTCAAATCGTAAATGTTACATTAACATTTACTTTTATAAAAATTTATTTTGGTCCTTAACAATTGATACCAGGATACAAAGCACTCATTTATGAGAACAAGTATCAGCAATTTCAAGAGGTTTTTAATTATGTAGTGCCATAATTAAGTAAACTTTGTCAGTACTTATATATGTCCTACATTGGTCCTACCTTCTTGTTTATCTTTTTGTAACTCCCAGCATTTGCATTTTTTTTAGACTCTCTGTCCGATTTTCTTGACTTTTATGAAGTTTTTTTTAATCTAACTTACTGAGAATTCATAGTATTCCTTTATAATACTATCCTTTTAATTTCAGCAAATCCAGAGTAATGTCTTCTCTTTCATTTCTGGTTCCAGGAATTTTATTTGCTCTTCTTTTTCAAATGTCCTGAGTTGACATTTCAATTATCAACTCAGTTATTGAGATATGCCTTTTTCAAAACACTGGATTTGTTGTGATGAGTTTCTCTGTAAATATTGTTTTAGCTGCATCCTATAAATTTTGATTTCCATTCAAAATTTTCATTCATCTCATATATTTTCTAATTTTCCTTATTTTTTATTCTTTGAATCGTCTATTATTTTGGAGTATGTTGTTTAGTTCTTATATATCTTTCATGTTTCCAAAATTGCTTTCTATTATTGCTTTGTAATTTCATTCCATTTTAAATTATTTGTTTTTTTCTAAGTGGATCTAGCTGTGATTTTCTTTTTAGCTGAGTATATGACTTATCTTGGTCAGTGCTCTACATGCACTTGAGAAAAATATGCATTCTGTTATTGTTGGGGAAATTATTCCATAGATGTCCAATAGATGCAATGGCAAGGATTATCTATTCTATATCTTGATAATTCCATATCCCCAGGCATAATTTTTGAACCATAACTGTGGTGCTAGAAGTAGGGACAATGATATGCTTCTTTCAGAGCGACACTCCTACTTCAGTGGCTGAGAACTTAGTAGATAAATAAACTTGGCTTGCCTCGCTCAACATGAAACCTCTGCCTGAAAAGCTGGGGCAATTGCAGTTGAGATTCATGAATGTTGCATACAAGATAGAGCCTTTGTCCCACAAGAAGTAACAGGACAGAAGGGAGCCTCCACCCATGTTGTGCACTCACTGGGAATTTAGTTTCAGAATAGAAATCATGGTGATACGTATATCTACTCTCTTAGGAAAATAACCTTTGTTTGAGAGCTGGGGATAAAAGGAACCCAATATTGTTGGTTCCTTGAGTCTGGAGTGGAGTTTCCACTTCACTAAACTGAGATGAGTAAAGACAGTACCAGCCTTGATTCAAATAACTCAAACTAACAGTCCAAATGTTAGTAGTTGCCCTGAAGATTTTTAGGAGATTTTCTTATATAAATATTCCTCATTTGCTGAAGATCCTTAGGGCTATTGATTTTGAGTGGTGGTGGCTATCGTTTCACAATGTTCATTAGTTTCACTGAGACTAAGTCTTTATAGCTCCTTATTAGGTTATACTGGAAATGGAATTCCCCTTCCTTGACTTTCAAACCCCCTAATTATAAAATCTAATATAAAATAATATCTTTATATTATGTAAATCCTAAGAAAAACTGCATGCCCATAGTTTTGTTATTCTGACTTTTTGTTCCATACACATGGTCCCCATGGACTGACATTAAAGGCTCATCATTCAGGTTGTTTTCCTATGACTGTTAGTACCTTCTCAAAATAGCGCATATATACAATGTTAAATTCAGTATCTTATTCAGTGATTTTTTTCTGGGGTCCATGGTATATTTCGCTAATCTCATGTGATACAGATGATGTTTGTCTGGATTATTCTTTAAGTAGCAAGGATTGAATCATCTCAACTTGCCATTCTTTTAAGACAGATAATTTATTACACAAATTTATACTAAATTTTATATTATTAATAATCAAGTCAGTTGATAAGAATACTTACATACAACTCATTTTTTCAGATGAAATCATTCAGTCCTTCCTTCCTTCCTTCTTTCCTATTCTTTTTTCCATGGTACTAGGGAATGAACTCAGGGCCTCACACTTGTTAGGCAGGCACTTTAGCACTTGAGCCACTCTGCCAGCCCTTTTTTCTCTGGTTATTTTTGAGGAAGGTTCTCACTTTATGGCCAGGCAGGCCTGTTCCACAATCCTCTATTTGTGCGTATAGTTGGGATGACAAGCACATACCACCACACCCAGCCACTGGTTGAGATGGAGTTTTATGAAATTTTTGCCTGGCCTGGCCTGGAATCTTCCTGATCTCTACCTCCTCAGGATCTAGGATTACAGGTCTAAGTACCATATGCCCCTGGAAAAAGGGACTTTTGCATATGTATGAATGATTTCCATTTAAATATGCTATTATTCAGACCTTAAGAATGCTTATGGTCTGCAAATTATTCCATCATTTTATGATTTTTCCCCCATGAGTTTTTTTTTTCTCTGTCATTTCAAAACAAATCACAAACATGGCAGCATAAAATAACAACTATTGTTATTTCACAGTTTCTTCATGTCTGAAATCCAGCTCAATATAACTGCATTCTTTGCTCGATTCTCACCAGAATAAAATTAAGGTGTCAGCTAGTGCTTTGATTTAATGTGAGTTCAAGGTCTTTTTCCAGATTTATTCAGGTAGTTTATAGAATTCAGTTACTTGTAGTTGTCAAATCAAAATTTTATAATTCATTATTTAAATTCAACATACCCTAGAAAAAGATTTTAATTAATTCTTTTTCATTTCCTGTAAACATAAAAACTGTAGAAAAATCTTTTGAAAGTTATATTTTGTATATTATCATCTGTTCACTTACAATAGTTCTGGCACTACAAAAGGAAAAGAAAAACCTATTGCATTTTAAGTTTCTTTTGAAAATATTGTAGGCCACAATGTTAAACTGATTTTGTTTTGGAAATATTGTAAGCCCTAATCTAAACTATTATAAATAACAATAGCAATTTTTTCAGATAAGATAACTTATTTCAACCATTTTTCAAATGAATTAATACAAAAACTCATACTTGTGAGTCAGATTACTACAAAGGCATGTTTATTGCAGCACTATTCACAGTAGCCCAGCTATGGAAATAACAAAGATGCCTCTCTACTGATGACTGGATTAAGAAAATGTGGTATTTTCACACAATGGAATTTTACTCAGTCACAAAGAAGAATAAAATTTTGTTATTCACAGGTAAATGGTTGGAACTGGAAAATACCATCTTAAGTGAAGTTATTCAGGCTTGGAATGTCAAAAGCCTCATGTTTTCCCTAAAATGCAGATTATAAACCTACAACAAATGCAGGAATATTATGGGACAAGGGTCACACTAAGGGGAGGCCACACATGGGAGGGACAGGGCAAAGGAAGGAAACCAAAACTTGAATGTGTTTGATATGCTTATTGTGCGGGAATGAAAATGGAAATCTTAAACCGGTCAGGGCCACCATGGAAAGGGGACTAGGGAAGAGTGAAGAAGACTGGTAGAGATGAAACAACTGGGGTTATAATACATATATACATGGAAACAACACAAGGAATCTCCCTGCGTAGCTATCTTTATCTCAAACTAACAAAGACATCATGCTTCTCTAATTATGTTATACATTTTTTCTTTTACAAAACTGGAGAATAGGTGGAGCAGGTTCTGCAGGTGTGGGGATTCACACCAGTGAGAGTGGGGATGTGGCAGGGGAAGAGGCAGGAGGGTGAATATGGTGCAAATGATGTACACACATGTATGTAAATCCAAAAATGATACCTATTGAAACTGTTCCAGGAATCAGGAATTAGGAGGAGGAGGGATGAAAAAGAGCACTTATTCATAGCTCATATTACAAAAATTCCATTACTGGTCTATATTCTTTTTTAAAAAATTGTCAAAATGAGAGCAGTTGTTAATGCCTTTTAAATTAAAAATAATTGCTTTCATGAATCTTTTTACTAAATCCAAGGTATTTAATGCAATAGCAAATTTTATAACCAGATTAAATTTATAGAACATAACCAGATTAAAGTTATAGAGCAACTAAGTACAAAAGAGGTGGAAAGACATTTTCCTTTTTTTTTTTTTAATCAGTGGGGTTTGATCTCAGGGTCCCATCGTTGTTAGGCAGACACTATAGCACTAAAGCCACTTTGTCAGCCTGAAAGATATTTCTTTCAAATGTCTGGTCTACAAAAAAACTGAGTACTTCTTTTTCTATATAAATGCTATCATACATTGTGAAAGCAAATATAATGTAAATGGTTATGGAGTCCCAATAGAGCTTAATATTATAAATGAAATCTTCATATGCAATTATTTGACATGCAATGCAAGTAACTATTACCCTTCTGTAAGACATTGTGATAGCTATCTGTATGTAATTGTGGAAAATTATTTTCCTTAATAATTTTTACTATTCATATGCAAATTAATTTTAAAGTCTCATTTTATTCTTTGGACGATTAACAGTATATTACGTAGATATAACTTTTAAAAGACCACAATGAGTACTCAGAATATAATTATTCATTTCACTGGAAAATAAAAAGCACATAATAACCTTATAACTAAGTGTAAATATGTATATAAATATATATCACACTAAATATATTATAATTAGTCTGCATATTCAGAAACAAAGAATAAACATGAAATATATTTATTTTATAAATTAAACATAAGTTATGGTTCTCTGTAAGAGTAGGAAGAGCTAGTCTTCTAGAATTCAAATGAAAAGCTACTTTTCTTCCTTAATTGCTCAGGTAAAAATGATCAGAAATTTCCTTTTATCACAAAACTTAAACAAATTATAGTGTACCTATTTATATCTCTGCTGTTATGGTCTCACATAAGCTCATCAAGGAAAGTCATTTTCTTTAACTGTTTCCAAACCATCTTTCATAGGACTACTATAGTGCTTTTTCTAAAACACAAATTTAATCATGTTATTAACACGTCTAAATGTCTTTAGTGTCTCCACTCTGCCTAATGTGTGAAGTTTAAGCACTTTGTGGGTAAAGGTCAGTTAATTGCCTGTTTTACTTTATTTGCTTGTGTTCAAACATATTCACAGGTTAAATAAATGATGTTCATCTGGTGATCAGTCAGACAAATTTCTAGTCTTTGGGTTTGTCTGGGAGGTCTATTTCTTTAACTGACTCAATTTTCCATTTGAATAATCTCACTATCCAAGTCATTTACTCTTTAGCAATCATTACTTTGAAAGTGATACAGATTTCTGTTAGGCTATCCATCCAGGAAAACTGGACAGTTGTAAGTATTTTTGGAAGTTCTATTCAATTGGAAGAATTCCTTTTTGAGTGAAAATCCACAATATTCTATCCCCAGCAAGTGCTGGAATAACAAGAAGAATCACTGTCAGCTTCTATCAAGTTACATTTTTCACTTTCATCAGCTAACTAGGATCCCCTGAAACCAGAGTTGCAGCTTAAGAGAAGTTGCCTATGTGCAAACAGCTGTAGAAGATATGGGCAATTGTATACTTTATGTATACATTTGTGAAATATGAACTATGACTGCTGCTATGTATCCAATTGTTTGCATTTCCACAACACTGCCATTTTAATATATTGTGGGTATAGAGGAAATATATTTCTATTTTTAAAACTTTTACATAATTACTTTGTTTTTATATAACTTTAAAGGTCATATGGTATGCATATTTGTAAATTAACAAAAATCTAGATTTTTCATGCTCTCCTATCACTCCTTTGTAATTATAAATGAACTACACAAAGTACCAGGCATTTGGGACATCATTTGGTTGTGTGATTTCCCTTATGAGTTACACCAGAGAATAAGCAGCTTGCTCTTCTGATTGAGAATTTCATAGCACCAGTCCCTGTTTACTCACTCAGAAAACACAGCTGTGCATGTTACCTCTGAATGCCCACCTCAAAAAGATGCATTTTTAACCGTCACTGTCCTCACTGGAATTCAGTGTTACTTGATAAAAGCAAACAACTACCAAGATTGCTGGACAGAAAAAGGCTACATTACCATAAATAAAACAAATCTTTTGGCACTAACTCACTACCCACATGGAGACCACTCTGACACATGGTTCCCATACAAACTTCCTGTTAAAAATGTCAGAGTATATATACAATAAATTTTGAATATTTCTTAATTTGAAATCTACCTATTAGTATTCAGATATTTAAATGATTCTTTGCATGCTTCAATAGTAAATATACTGAATTTTTAACACCATTTCTAGGTAATGAAATTTGTCTTCTGCTTTTTGGAAAGCATAAGAAGCAATACAATTTAAAAGATGTTGAATACTTTTAAATGACTAATTTATAAATTTATGAAGAGTAAAAATTGAAGAAAGGGAAAATTTTATACTTTCTCTTTTCACTAGACATATACATCATTTAGTTCTTTACTAAATTTTTGTAGAATGCTGGGAATCAAACCCAGGGCCCTGCACATGCTAGGTATGCAAGGTTCAGAGCTACTTCCTCATGCCTTCATTTTGTTCTTTTAGAAACAAAAAAGTACTAAATTTAAAATATCTATCATGCATGATTTGTATATGGCTTTGTGAAAAATGGAAAATAATATTCTTAAAATGAAATCCATCATTAATTTTCTTGAAATAACATTTGACCCACAAACATTTGGTGATGATTGCAAAAGCAGTGATAAAAACAGTGCCTAATATTGCTTCTATAGTCTTTGCTCATTACTTAAAATTCCATTGAAAGTATATATACCACGCTAAACTAAAGTCAGTCTTGTATAAAAATATATAGTGAATATCTCTCATGCTTCTTCAGTGTTAATATTTCTCTTTGTCATGTCAGTAGCAAAATTTATACTAGCAAGAGAAAGTATCCTGAATCACACAGGGTTTCTTTGTACAATTTTATTTCATGTTCACCCAAAACAATGGGAATAGTGTTCCTTTCAGTTATTCTACTTGAAAGTTACAAACACTTGTTCTCTATTATATAAATTTAGAAAAGATATAAGCGGTGAAATTATAGATATGGCTAACCTTTAAAAATGTAGCTTCATTTAATAAAGCCTGTTACTCTTTGAACAAGTTTGAAAGCTCATTCTCAATCTATGAATTTCATGTACTATCAAAGTTTACTAAAATAGATTAATTCATAGCACCTAAAAAAATAAGCATGCATTGCATCTGCTACATTCTCTCACACTATCAAACTGTAATATATACTCTCTGTTCAGTGCAGGGATTAGACATCTTCCATGATTTTTATGACAAAAACTTAAGATACAATAAAAAATAAGTTCACTTGCCTTCAAGGAGTTAGCAGTCTGATGAGAAAGATAAATATAAAAACCAAATTATCACATATGATAAAGCCTCCAATGGAAATAAATTTAAAATTGATGTTTTACCTGGCGTGTAATGGAATTTTTGCATAAAATCTCTCATTTCACAGGAAAAAGTGAAAGAATGAATGATTTGACCTAACAAAATCTGCTTATACTTTATATATCATGTATATCTCTTAAAAACTCTTCATTAGATTCTATGTGGAAAAATTATATTTACCTCCCCCAAATTCAACGTAATATTTAAAATAAAACAATGTATAGAGAAAAGAAAAACAACTTGAGTTATATCCTTAATTGGAAGAATTTCAATATCACATGAAGATCATTTGAAATGTCCTTTAAGTGTCTCTCATGTTGTTGGAAATAAGGAAAGTATCACCTTCTTGGTCTTTCTGCACTTGCTTTAAACACACTTGCACAGTGTCTTTTAGATTTAGCTCTTGCCTTTTATTGTTCTATGAGCCAAACCAATTTGAAAATATTATGAAGAAAATGTAGAAATGAAATCAAAATAAATAAAAAACTAATTTCTGTGAAATAAAGCTGAGATGTTTAAGTAAAGAAGATGTCACAGAAATTGCATGCATACTGAAAAAATGCATTCTTAAGGCAGGTACTACAAATAATGAAATAGCCTTCATTGGTACTTATGTGCCAAGAATGCAGCATCCTGTCTTGGGAAAACTGCAAAGTAATTGGGAGAAATGGATTGAGAAGGACTCAAATTCTCCACCATATTGACTCAGAAGAAGATGATAAAGTTTGAAGTTAAAAGTGAGGACAATGGCAAATAGAAGGGAATTGCCAATGGAGATACCTTTCAAAGCAAGCCTTAGAAGTTCAACAGAATCAAGATTTAAGCTGTTCTCATACCACCAAAACAACAGTGGAACCCGCCTGAGGAAATTGGGTTTTTTCCTGATATATTAAAACAAAATAACCATTAGACACTGGACTACTAAACAAAGGTTAATTGCAGATGAAACAGGGTTTTAGGACAGCAGATACTGTTCTGTAGTTTTGTCACCCAGAAGAAAGTGTTAGCTTACAACAAAATCTTCTACCAGGCTGATTCTCTTCATCCTGATATTTGTAGCAATAAAATACTGTTAAAACTATAACTAGTCAATCATTCCTAAAAACCATGTTTGCTCAAAGAAAATTGATAGTTGTCTAGAGATCCTCATACTCTGACTGACAAAGGAGAATTTTTCAGGATTATATAGAGGCATGTCTCTTACCATTAATAAAGGTATATATAAACAAAAAATACTGTAAACAAGTACCTCAACATTTTTGATCCCTTGACACTGACCCATTAATACAGAATATATTTCTAATATCAAAAGTGGTATTATTAACTACCCCTCATGTGTAGCATCATTTTTGCAACCCATGAACCCTGAGTTTATAGTTCATGAGGTTATCATGGTTATCAAGACTTGCTATTCTCAATTACCTATTCCAAACATTATCTAGGGTGCAGATTACAAACAAGAAATTTTACTAGAAGATTTTTTAAAAAATTATTTTAGATAAAATTCCTTTAGAATTTACTGACCAAGCAAAGTAAAATTTTTTCCCCATTAATATTGAGTTACATAACTAACAGAACAACTTATGGTTAATTTCAAAGGCTTTGTAAAGGTGGTTGGGGAAAGAATGAAAATTGTGCTTGAAGAGGATTGTTAACTTTGAAGGATTTGTTGAAAAGATGCTGAAGAGGTCTTAAAATCTTAAGCTGAGGAACTCACTTCTGTGCTTGTTCAGGAGGATATATAACCCAGGTTTGAAGAACATGGAAGTGAAAAAAAAAAAAAAAACTAACAGAAAGGGTGCCATCTATTTTGAAGGAACATATGAAACCGGACATATAATGCTAACCATTATGCTCATATGTTTAAAAAAAAACTCCTCCTTTTAACATTTCCTGATGCTTCTTACTGTGACAGTTAATGCTATCCAAGAAGTAAACATCAAAAGAGAATTAAAAGGACACCAGATTTACTGACAGACACACCTGTGAAAGAGAAGGAGCGAGGCAACATTGGTAGGTGGGTACCACCTTCAGACCATCTGTGAATAAAGTGAAAGAAGAGCAAAAGAGATTGCATATAAACAGCCTCTGAATATAAGTTTGAGTCTCAGAGCCTGGCTGGCTGATAGAGAGCTCTAGAGCTGACATAGCCCTGCCCATTAGAGGTAGTCACAAAGGTCAGAAATGGTTGCCGCTGCACATTTCCTTGCTGTGTTCAGTCAAGGGTTACATGAAATCTGGAGGTGTATGGCCTTACTGGGAACATGGTAATAGATACTGAAGAGACAGCACTTTTGCAGCCTATCAATTAACTACTCCTTTGAGTAGATTCTCTGCTGAAGAGAGATCTGCAAGACACATTTCCCTGGCTAACACCCTTAGAAAAATCTACAAAAATGTTTAAGGATATCAACAATTTGAATGAAAACTAATTTCCACTTTGCACTAATTTCCATCACAAAGCATTCTGCACCTTTGCTGAAATTGCTGTTCTGAAGATTTTACAGTTGCAGAATAATGGGGAACATATGTTAGTTCCTCAGGATCTAATAGTTTGTCTGAAATTGTTCTCTATCACCCTAAAACTCTCTGCATGTCACTTTCAGCACTTTGTGATAGCATCTACATAAGCATTCTCCTTTTCTCCCTCCATGAAGGGTCTTCCAATATTAATTTCATCATACTTGGTGAGTTGATAATGGTTCCATACTGAAAACTGCCTTGCTGTTTATTGTATAATTTCCCAGCATCCTCCAGTGATAAACTTATTTATGCTCATATTTTACTTATGGTGTTTAAGGTTTAAGTGAAAACTATATTATAGCATTCATTGCATATATTTTACTATTTAGAATTCAGCTGTTTGTTATTAACCATACTAATTGTTCAGTGACTGGGAAGTGATATTTTAAAAATTATGTTTTATTTTTCCCCGCATCCTCGCCAACACCTGTTGTTGGTGGTGTTGCTGATGATGGCTATTCTAACAGGGGTGAGGTGGAATCTTAGTGTGGTTTTAATTTGCATTTCCTTTATTGCTAGAGATGGTGAGCATTTTTTCATGTGTTTTCTGGCCATTTGAATTTCTTCTTTTGAGAAAGTTCTGTTTAGTTCACATGCCCATTTCTTTATTGGTTCATTAGTTTTGGGAGAATTTAGTTTTTTAAGTTCCCTGTATATTCTGGTTATCAGTCCTTTGTCTGATGTATAATTGGCAAATATTTTCTCCCACTCTGTGGGTGTTCTCTTCAGTTTAGAGACCATTTCTTTTGATGAACAGAAGCTTTTTAGTTTTATGAGGTCCCATTTATCTATGCTATCTCTTAGTTGCTGTGCTGCTGGGGTTTCATTGAGAAAGTTTTTACCTATACCTACTAACTCCAGAGTATTTCCTACTCTTTCTTGTATCAACTTAAGAGTTTGGGGTCTGATATTAAGATCCTTGATCCATTTTGAGTTAATCTTGGTATAGGGTGATATACATGGATCTAGTTTCAGTTTTTTGCAGACTGCTAACCAGTTTTCCCAGCAGTTTTTGTTGAAGAGGCTGCTATTTCTCCATCGTATATTTTTAGCTCCTTTGTCAAAGATAAGTTGCTCATAGTTGTGTGGCTTCATATCTGGATCCTCTATTCTGTTCCACTGGTCTTCATGTCTGTTTTTGTGCCAGTACCATGCTGTTTTTATTGTTATTGCTTTGTAATATAGTTTGAAGTCAGGTATTGTGATACCTCCTGCATTGTTCTTTTGACTGAGTATTGCCTTGGCTATTCGTGGCCTCTTGTGTTTCCATATAAATTTCACAGTAGATTTTTCAATCTCTTTAATGAATGTCATTGGAATTTTGATGGGAATTGCATTAAACATGTAGATTACTTTGGGGAGTATCGACATTTTTACTATGTTGATTCTACCAATCCATGAGCATGGGAGATCTCTCCACTTTCTATAGTCTTCCTCAATCTCTTTCTTCAGAAGTGTATAGTTTTCCTTGTAGAGGTCTTTCACATCTTTTGTTAGGTTTACACCCTTTTACACTGTTGGTGGGAATGTAGACTAGTACAACCACTCTGGAAAAAAATTTGGAGGCTACTTAAAAAGATGGACATCGATCTACCATTTGATCCAGCAATACCACTCTTGGGGATATACCCAAAAGACTGTTACTCCAGAGGCACCTGCACATCCATGTTTATTGTGGCACTATTCACAATAGCCAAGTTATGGAAACAGCCAAGATGTCCCAGCACTGACGAATGGATTAAGAAAATGTGGTATCTATACACAATGGAATTTTATGCAGCCATGAAGAAGAACAAAATGTTATCATTCGCTGGTAAATGGATGGAATTGGAGAACATCATTCTGAGTGAGGTTAGCCTGGCTCAAAAGACCAAAAATCGTATGTTCTCCCTCATATGTGGACATTAGATCAAGGGCAAACACAACAAGGGGATTGGACTATGAGCACATGATAAAAGCGAGAGCACACAAGGGAGGGGTGAGGATAGGTAAGACACCTAAAAAACTAGCTAGCATTTGTTGCCCTTAACGCAGAGAAACTAAAGCAGATACCTTAAAGCAACTGAGGCCAATAGGAAAAGGGGACCAGGAACTAGAGAAAAGGTTAGATCAAAAAGAATTAACCTAGAAGGTAACACCCACACACAGGAAATCAATGTGAGTCAATGCCCTGTATAGCTATCCTTATCTCAACCAGCAAAACCCCTTGTTCCTTCCTATTATTGCTTATACTCTCTCTACAACAAAATTAGAGATAAGG
Source organism: Castor canadensis (assembly GCF_047511655.1). Taxonomy (NCBI): domain Eukaryota; kingdom Metazoa; phylum Chordata; class Mammalia; order Rodentia; family Castoridae; genus Castor; species Castor canadensis. The sequence goes on from NC_133393.1 coordinate 125,057,621, forward strand.
GCAAAATAGTTTCTGCTGGGTATTGAGGGGGGGAGCAGGAGGGGGCGGAGTGGGTGGTAAGGGAGGGGGTGGGGGCAGGGGGGAGAAATGAACCAAGCCTTGTATGCACACATGAATAATAAAAGAAAAATGAAAAAAAAATTATGTTTTATTATAATAGTTTGATACATATAAAGATTTCTAAGTGTTTTAAATATAACTTAAGAAATTAACTTAGAGGCTGGGGGCATAGCTCAAGTTTTGGAGCATTTATCTTATATTAAAGCCCCAGAATCACAACAAAAAGAAAGAAAAGATATGTTTAATTTAGAAATTGAATTTACGTGGAAGGTTTTTCAAGACAAAATCTATAGTTGTTTAAAGTTTTTGACAACTTTGAGGATGTCTAAGTTTTAGTAAGTTTTGGTCTCAGGGTATATTTCCAACATTCAATTATTTATTTATTTATTGTGTATTTATTTATCTATTTATTTATTTTTGTGGTATGGGGATTTGAGCTCAGGGCCTCACTCTTGCAAGGCATGTGCTCTACTGTTTGAACCACTCCATCAGTCCTGTTTCCAACTTTTGAACATCTCATCCTGGGACTTCTTATCTACTTTTGCACTCAACCTTACCTTCCCTATTCCACATCTTGTACCTGACCCTCTAGTGATGCCAAGGAACTCAAATTCACTATAGTTGAATGTACCAGCAAGCTTGAGAGCTGAACTTCTCTAGATATGCTCTTCTCTGTGACTTGATTGCTCTAATTTCACTTTCATATTTCTAAAGCCAGGAAAGTCACACATGTGTTACTATATGGCCAGACTCCCATTTCCACTATGTAATTGTCCACTTCTTCTATTATTTATGCTCCATTGATGCTTGATATTCTAATCTTTACTTTTACAGGTAAAGAATAATGATTCACCTTTATATTCTAAGGAACAAGAGTGAATTAAAATGGTAAACATGCCATACCAAAAAAAGCTTTTTCTCCCAGAAGAAAATTTTAAAATTCTGCTTACAAACATCACTACCATGTATTGTGTTGTATCTAAAAGCTGTCATGTAACTAGAAAAATTACTGCAATTAATGTTCTACTTTCTAATCTAAAGTGCTTATCAAATGTATTCTTAACTATGCATCAATGACATTTGCATCTCTTTCATGATAACATGACCAAATTTATTACAGTTATTTGTATTGAAAGTTCACTTTTCTCTAAAATATTAATTGCATATTTTCCCAATAAATAATATGTACATTAATGATTTCAACTTGTACATTTATATATCTAAATTAAAAGAGTCATTTGGGGCTAACTGAAGAAGACTCTACCAATTTGTATAAAGTGCATGCTGTCCACAGCAGTCAATAAAAATTTAATTAGCAAAACAGCATGTTAGGGTAAAATAAGAGCACTGACTTATGACGTGTTGTATTTTTTTATATTCACATACACACATATGTATAGTAGCTCCCAATGCATAATTATAAAAGAAACTATGCTTGTATTTTTCAAACTATCTGCTTATCTAAACTTTTGCATAGCATGATAGCAAATCTGACAAGATGTGTATTGCTCCTTAATTAATCAGGAACCATAGGATGGATACCTTGAAGCTGTTTTACGTACCTAAGAGTTGGCAAAATCTCCACATTCTACAAACAAGAAAAAGTCATATTTCACAGTTATGATGCAATTACATTGTTATTTCACAGATGTCAAAAAGCATAGTCTTGAAATATGAATTTTTAAAGCACGTACTTTAAAAAAACTTTCTCAACATTTTAACTAAGAATATTTCAGAGACCCTATGAATACTATATGTAGAAGCACCTAGGTGGAAGAACAGGAGCCAAGAAATCCTTTATGTGATTTAATACAAATTTTAAAATCATACATTGTAGGTTCAATGTGTATTTAAACAGCTTTTCATATCTATTGAACAGCAAAAAAAGCAAGTTTCTAAAATTATAGTTGTTTGGTTTAACAATTGCAAATCTGAGGGTTAGTTCATTAAAACAATAAATACATTTCAAATATAGTAAGGAATGATTTAAAAATATTTTATAACTACTATATATAGTTTAATCATAAAGTGAAAGACAAATAGAAATGTAACAGATAGAAGAGGACATTGAGCCAAAGGGTGTATGAGTGGAGCAATGAATGGAATCAAGCTGATTTTAGTGCACATAAATTATATGCAGGCATTGTATGAAAACAGAATAATGAAACCCATTAGAATTGTTTTAAAAGAGGGAAGGATGATAAAAAGTGGTAATCAGAAGGTGAATTTAATGAAAAGAAATTATATTCATGTGTAGAAATATCACAATGAAACCCTTTGGTACAATTTGGTACATGTTAATAAATAAGTAGGCCATTACATCCTCTACAATTACTAAAATAGAAAATGAATTAGACTTTGAACTTCCTAACAGGAAAAAGAGAGAAATCTAGTTCAGTAACAGCTTTATAGTCCCTGTGTAGTCAAACACAGACCAGATTGTTAGAATCCAGGCATTAATAGGTACTGGCTCTAACTGCAGATAGAAATAATCTCAGTGAGTTATTATGACATGTTATTATGACAAGTGGATACATAATCCAGAGCATGCCTAAAATAAATATAATATTTATTTCATATGACTATTTCTTATAAAATTATTGCAGGACAAACAACATTTCATTTGGTTTAGTACATTGAAGATATCTCTTTGAGAAGTGAAAGGAAGCTGTTTCAGTACTCTGAATGAGGATGGTGTGGTGAAATGTGGGTAAAATCCAGTAAGTAACTACAGATAATATATGCTTCCAGAAAGCATCATGAATCTTTATTTTCAAATTATTATCTTACTTATAAAGAGTTGTTATTTCATTTTAAATTATGCAGCAATGTGAGTCAATTTTAGAAATACAATATTGGATGGGATAGTTAACAGAAAACTTTATTAGTTGTGGTAAAATTTGAAGCATTGCTTGCCTAACTATAAATCAAATCCAAAAATATGTTTGGGAATTCATACAAATATTTAAATTTAAAGTAAGTTAGGAAAGACAAACAAAAATATACATGAAATGCAATGATTAAGTAATAATGATATTCCCTCAGTAGATTCTCAGCAAAGCTTACAAATGTCCTCCTTAGTGCAATTTCCTTCCTGGTCCTTATATCTACTTTGATTTTAGAAATTTTAAGTGTTTTTTTACCTTAGAGAAATGCCCCTAAATTTTGTAAACTTAAGACACATCAACCTGATAATCTTATCAAGTAATTAATGTTCTATTTCCTTCTATGCCGGGATTATGGATGTCTATTGTATTATGTTGATTTGAAGGTGTCCTTTTGCTTATGCCAATTGTGTCTAGAATAAAAGAAAAATCATCAGAGTAATTCTGATGTTAGATTATTTGGGATGCAGGTGTTACACATATTTAGTTGAGAACAAGTCAATTATTTTTATGGTGCAATGAGCAAAATGAAGTGTTTATATCCACTCATTAAAGTAAAGCATATAGTAGGACTGTACACAAAAAAAAGTTAATCAAATCACTTCCAAGTAGGTGAATATTCAAAAAATGGTTCTGATTCTTAATTAGCAACATACTGCAGAATGTCATACTAATAAGAAGGATCACAGAAATATTGTGCTGGAAAAATACATTACAGCAGATCATGATGAGAATAAAGATTGAGGATGAAGGCAGCTATTTCAGTAAGGTATTGTTGCATAATAAATTACCCCAGAATTTAGCAACTTAAAACAAACGTCTACTATCTCTGCATTTTTGTGACTTAAATACTTGGGAGCAGCCTAGTTTGTTGGTTCTGGCCTAAGGTTTCTCATGACATTGAAGTCAGGTATGAGTTCTAGATGCTGTCTCATTTCAAAGCTTGACTAGGGGAGGATCTCCTTCAAGTTCATTCACATGTCTTTTGGTAAGGCTCAGAATTTCTACACCCAAGCTCTTTATACAGCTGCTAGAAAACCTTAGGTCTTCCAATTTGTGGTTCTGAGAAGTCAGTTTTTGTCACATGGCCTCTTCAGAGTCAGTGGTCAAAGTGAGGGAGGAAGAACACCCAAGAGAGAAGCCATGGTACTTTTTGATCTAATATTGAGGATGAAATCCTATCATTCTGCTGAGTGTTATTTGGTCTCCTATATCACAGCTGACACAATGTGGGATGAGACAATGCAAACTATGAACACCAGGAAGCAGGATCATCAGCTGTCATTAGAAAGAGTACTTACAGCATCACAATTCAGAACATATGTACTTTTCTGTTTTTTTTTTTTATGATTAAATACCTTACTTTGAACGGGAATAAAAATAAAAGGAAGGAAACCATTTTTTTTTGTTTTTTCACCTTAAAATTATCCAATTTATGATGGAATTAATCATAATTAGTGAAAAATACATTTAATAATTGCAATAATAAGTATGTATTAAGATGTAATATGTACAAATACATCAATAGGAAAATTCATAATCCACAAATACAGTTTAATTCACAAGCAATTCTTTTTTACCAAGTTTAATAATGAGCAGATATCATTGAAAGCAATAATTCATGTTGCACCATTTCCTTGAGGTGATAAAAACTAATATCAGAATAATACTAAAGCTCAATTGCTTATCTTTTACTGAGTTATCCTGAGAAGCTCATCCTCACATTTGTATAGAGGAAATTAATGTAAGATATTTGAGTATTGGAGGAATCTTTAATAAGCCAATACCATGATTTGGAATAAGTTGAAGTTGACTTTGTTTTGAACAGACAGAACATCATTGATCAAAAGGTGTTCCAAAGTACATTAACCCTGTGAGGTGTCCTGCAGTTTGGGGAAATAAAAAGCCTTGAAAATCAAAAGTTGCATCATCAAATCTGTGGATATGTGAAATTCCATATGGATGAAATTTTGAAATTTTCCCAAAATTTTATAATCTTAGTATTTTAAAAAAATTTGTGGACGCACTAGTCAAAACTGGAACATATTGGGTTAAATCTGGCTGTATAGAACCACAGCAAGTGGACTGATACATATAAAAATTGTTGAAAGATGAAACCCACTATTGAGAGTGATTCTTGCATAATTCTTAAAGTATAAAATGCCCTGAGTATGTATTATTTATTTTGATCTTTTAATCCAGAGTCCAGTAAGAAAAGTACAAATGTGTGGATAGTTATAATATATTTGGTTAGCAGTACTTTTTAAGCTCATATATACCTCAGAAATAGAGGTATACACATAATAACTTAGATGGTGGTGATTTAGTTCAGAAAACAGGATTCACAGAGAACATGAATAGTGCTCTGATATCATTAGAGTATGGCCTCAGTATTTGTTGCTAGTTCCTTTGGAGACTTAAGGTACCCAATTTGTAAATTTCTAGTCTTAAAACTCTATTATACTTTGAACAATTGCTTCTTTTTCTTTATATTTGGAATTTTTGAGTAAATATCTGTCTTTAAAAAGGAATAGTTCTGGATTTAAAAAAAATTCCTAATCTACTTGAAGATTCCTTATCAAATTGTTGCTCAAAACAAAAGCAGAATAAGCACAAGTAGACATAGACAACCATAAGTAACCACTGAATTAAAACCCTCATAAGGATAAGGGCAAGGAGGATGAGCAACAGTAACTTTAAACATTCGTAAAGGTATTTTACCAATGTACTTCAAATATGAGTTACTATTTCACGATCCAAAAATGTATCATTTCAGTTTTTACCTTCATCGAATACTGAAAACAATAAAAATCCTCTTCAAAAAAATTCCAGATTTATTGTGGAACATATTGTTTAATACTGTGTGCTGTTGGTGTAACCTGACTTTTATTAGAAGTGACAGGACTTCTTATTTTCTTCTTTCTCTCCAACTTCACAGAAAAAGGTTTTCTCTCAAAATGTTTGTCACAACCTTTGGACACACAAAAGTCTAAGGAGAGAAAGTAAACACAGGTATATATATACCTATCAATCTTCTGATATTACAAACAGTTCAGTCAGGTGAAGAGGTGTTTAGAAGACTAGAGGGGCACATTAGTTTTTGCTTCTAGGTCACAGAACTTGCTTCTCAGAAATGTGTTACCTGTGATCTACTCTCAATAACATGCCACTGGGACAAATAGTATTTTATAAGGTATAATAGTTTAGCAATCAACAAAACAAAATTTATTATCAGAACACTACACTAACGGATCACACATCTAAAATGCTTAATATTCTTGTTTAAGTAGAGCACCTGCTTCTCCTCATAGACTGAAAGAGAATGGCTCAGTTGGCTAAAAAGCTGGGAATAAATCTAAGATCAAAACAAACACTAAGGATTAGTTATTTCCTCCTCACAATCTGCTATAATCTTCACCAGTTTTCTCAAAGCTTTGTATTATTGTTTAGATAGACTTTCACCTATACTGTCAACAATTGGTGTCTTTCCATATTACTTTGTTTCTTTTTAAAGCGTTGCCAGCTTTTATCTTTTTTCTTTTTTTCTTGGAAGTACTATGGTTTGAACTCAGGGCCTTGTGTTTGCTGGGTTAGTGCTTTACCATTTGACCCATCACAACCTACCTTGTTCTTTGAGATAGGGTTTTGCTAATTTTTTGCCCAGTCTGGCCTTGAACCACCGTCATCCTCTCTCTGCCTCCTGTGTAGGTGGGATGACAGGTTTGAGTCAACCATACCCGGCTCTAGAGTTTAGCCTTCTTATACTTTCTTCATATCTTCTAAGGGGCAGTAACATCAGGATGTTTGTTGTTCTGTCCCATTCCATCGCCTTTATCCATTTACACTGCATTCTTGCTTTTCTGCTGTTGTTCAGCTTTCTTTTTTCTTTTGAAAGACTGTCTTCACACTTTTCACTAGTTAAAATCCAACCAGCTAGTGAAATAGAATATAAAATAGCACCTGTATAGTGTAGACTTACTCTCTTTCCCCTTGTAGAACAATCTAAAGACATTTAATGTCATTAGTGACATGAGTATATTAACATCTACCATATTTTCATTACTTTTATATTTTTATTAGTTTTATTATCTTTATGCATTTTGGGCTTGATTGAGTTTTTACAATTTCATTTTACTTTCAATATTGGCTCATTAAATGTAATTATCGGTTGCATTGTTGTCAACAGTTGCTGTAAGATTACTAAAATATCAATACATTAGTAAGTCAACTTAGGATATCATTTATTATTCTGGTCGGCTTCCCATTTTGTCCATGTTAATATGCTTGCTAGTATCTCTGAGGCTGTGTTCATAGTCTTTATTCCTTTTTATTCTTCGTATCTTAGGCTAAGTCACCCAAATGGATCTACTTTTAAGTTTGTAACTTTTTCTTCTATCCAGCTCATAATTACTGTTAAGTCTTTCTGTTGAATTTTTCATTTCCATTCATTGTTTTTAATTTCATATTTATGTCTTGTTTTTTTAATAATTTTTTGGGGGGATACCAGAGTTTGAACTCAGAGCCTCACACTTGCTAGTCAGGTGCTCTACCACTTGGACCGTTCCACCAGTCTATGTTTTCGAGATGGGGTTTCATGAACTTTGAACCACAATTCTCCTGATCTGTGTTTTCCAAGTAGCTAGGATTACAGGCATGAGTTACCAGTGCCAGACTTCTTTTATAAAATTTATCTTTCTCTTGATATTCTTTGGTGCAGTGTTGTTCTCAAACATTCCTTAAATTCTTGGGATACGACCTCCTTATTTCTTTGAACATATTTATAATAACTGGTTTGTAAGCATTTTAAAATTACATCCAATGTATGTGTGCCTTTATATTTTGCATAAATTATTTTTTCCTGTATATGTGGTATATTTTCTCTTCCTTTGCATTTCTCATAATTTTTATTGCTGTTGATAACTGGACATTTGAAATATTATAGCATAGTAACTTTACATGGGAAAACTCATATTCTTCCTTTGCACCCTTTTCTTACAACCTAAGATTTGCTTTACTGTTGTTGACAATCATTCTGGTACCACTTTTGCTGACTAGTGATATCCTGCAACTTCAAGAGGCCTTCTCATTGGCCCTGACAGACTCTCTGTTCCTGTGACAACTCACTTCTTCAAGGTCAGCTGGAAAATCCCTATGCCTATCTGTTGAAATATAGCCTTCCATTTCACAGCAGTGGTTTTCCATATTCTTTGTTATATTCTCTTGATTAGGAAAGGTCAGTTTCTCCCCATATCGAGACTAAATAAGCATATGATTTATTAGGGGTCATCTTAGAGTATGCCTAACACATAGTAATTAATACAGGTAAAAGGCTTGCAGTCCTGTTGGCAAAAACACATTCTCAATAATTGTACCTAGTAAATCTTTCCAGTCGCTATCATAGCTTCCCATTGCTCTATGAATTCATTTGCTTCTACTGTTAGGCAGCCATAATGATTTCTGTCTGAGTCTTTTACTGGGACACTGATCTCTGACTCTCTTATGTTTGTTTGGATACATACATAATATGTACCTAAACTGCTCAGTTAATGATATAAATTCTCTGGATTTTGCATCCCCAGAAAGTCAAAAGTCAATTTTACAAGTTCATAAAGGTAAAGGACCAGTCAGGTTCTTTGGCTTCTGGATCAAAAGAGACTGAAAACTCTTTTACTTCCAAACAGTGAAATTCTACCCATTGTTGGTCTGCCAGTAAGTGAGGTGAGGTTTTAGCCATATATCAGTTACAATAATAAAATGTGAATGTGTATTTCCTTACCAATGTTTACATACATCATTTCTACCAGTTTGGTAACTCTCTTGAACCTGTGCTAGGACCAATCTTAGCAGATATTACAGGCCAAGTTTAATTATAGTTGAGTGCACCCAATGATTTCGTCTAAGGTTCTCTCATAAGTAGTTTTAAATTGCATCATCCCCCAAAATCCAAAACTAAAATGCATCTCTTGGCCTTTAGATCATAGGGCGTTTTTATTAAAGCATTAGATTTTTATTATACATTTTTCACAAAACTGACTATATTTCAGGTTAACATCTGCAAGACTGTTCTCTTTTAAATTTCTGGGTCAATAATTGTATAATGTCCAATGGAGCAATTGGATTGGGAAAAATAGTATCAGGTAAGCAAATGCTGATCCACCACACTCCCTCAGAGAGAAACTTTCCTATCATTTACATGACTGAATAATTTGTTCTTCACCTTTTGTAAAGGATATGTATTGCTTTTAGCAAGCAAATTGATTTAGTGGTTTATGAATTTATCTTTAGACTTGTACAAACTGGAAAGTTTTCTGTATTTTAGATAGAACAAGGGTTATCATTTCAATTTACTTTTATAAGTAAGTTACATAGTTAATATTATCAAAATATTTACTTCATACATATTTATTAATATACATTTGTTGTGTCCTGTATGAGTCCTTAATTATAATTCTTTCATTATAACTCAACATATAAGTAATTTTTATTTATGCTGAGGGTTGGTAACTACTAGGAATATTTCATACCCACACGTATACTCTGTTTTTACCCAGTGCCACATAGAAAGAGGTTAGAAACAACCTTCAGTGTTTCCATCCCAAAGTATTTTTAGAATCATGGCCACTGACTGACTATTGCAGGACAGTTCTTTACAGAAATGAGTTCCAAAGAAGCAATAATTAATTACAGACCACTGATTGCCAATGTAAAATCTGGATCATTCCTGTTAATTATATATTTAATATAAATATTTATTCATGGTAATAAGCAGTTAAAAAGCTATGTTCTAGAATACACTTCCATTTTCAATATTTAATCACTATGTGTTCGATGTCTTTTTCATAATTATTTTCTTTATCTTGGTATTCTAGGATTTTGGACCACACAATTCTGATTTCATTTTTATTAACATATTGAAAATCTCTCCCTGATTAAATACTCAGGATTATTTTAATGTTTGAGTTCTAGCTTTACACTCCAATTTTGTTTTACAATTTTATTAGCATGCATTCATCTTATAAGGGGGTTTCATTGCAACTTTTACATATGTGCTTACAATGTGTCTTAAGGCTAGCTTTATAAAGCATTCCTCCTAATCTTAGAACTCCTGTCCCCAACCTGATTTCTCCAATAGAAAAATCTTGCAAAGCCTCTCTCTGACTTAGAAGGCTTTTTCTTCTTTCCACTGCTTATTTTTAAGTGTTCATTTGTTGATGGTCAGGTCAGTTAAAATAGCGTACAGATTTTATTTCCTATGATTATCTGGTCAGGTACTCTTTAAATCTCAATAAATATTTCTCCACAAATCGTATTAACTCAGAGCCTTTGAAAACTACTTTAATTGCTAACACTTCTTTCTTTAGGAGCAGAGAGATTGTATCTGCATCGTCTACATTAATCTTGGTCTGGCAGGATTATAAAAATTTTCATCATTTTGCTGTCTACACCATAAATTTTGGATGATCCATTCTCTTTGTCTTCCAACTGTTAGGTTCATGAGCAAATGACTAAATGTATATTATTTGTGCATAATTATTTTAATATTTAATGAATATAGCAAAATATAGAAATCAAATATGAATATGAATAAGGTTTTACAATGAACAAACACTATGACAATATTGAAGTACTTTTTCTCATATACACTATGTACCATGAAAACATGACTTCCTCTCAGGATTAAAGCCCATTTTCAACTTTATTTCTATGATAGCTCTTCTTCTATCATAACATTCATCATATAGGATTCAATTATTGGTTTTCTTTGTCCAAATTTTTGTGGTAGAGTCTTTGGGATTCCCAAAATTTCTTCCTATTACTGCCCAATATGGTGTAATAAAGTGGAGAAGATTCTTTGTTTTGCATATAGAAATATGCAAAGGACAATTTGAAAACCTCAGTAATCACACTGGCCCTTTCTGTACTCAAATTAAATTCTAGTTCCTTTCCCCTTTGATCTACCCTGGTCTCTATTACACAATGATATTCACCAAAATTATTTGGGTTACTAAGTAAACCATGATGTTTTCGTATCTTATAAGATTCATCTGATAAGATGATAATAAAGAGAAATGTCAAGACAAAGTAGACTTATTTTTGTTGTATGTACACATTGATTCACATTCAATGTCAAGCAATCTGTCCTTCAGCCTGACACCTATGCCCTAATTCATCATTAGATTCTCAAAGGGTCATGTGAAGCAGATAACTTTGAAAACACTTATCACCAAAAGAAATAAGTATTTTCTTTGCAATAAATATTTTCTTTTAATTTTTGACCATGGAAAGAAAAAGTACATCTTCTGATTGAATTAACAAGTCAATGTGAATGAAACAAAAAAAGCAAAATCAAATTCTCAAAGACTCAAAGGCAGTTAGAGCTGTATGAACAATACATTTATTTGATTTGATAAAAGATTTATAAAAGGACTTAAGTTGCTGAAACTCCAAAAAAATGGCCCAAGATTAGTTAATTAGAATCATTGTTTTAGAATTCTTTGGCAGACTATTTCTTCATAATGTATGCTTGCATGTTACATGCTCAAATAAAAGGTTCTAACATGAGTGGAGAAAATCAATTAAATAAAATTGCAAAATAGGGAACCACTAGTTATTAATGTCTTCTAGTTATTTAATTTTTGTTTTGACTGAAATTAATCATACTTCTCAATGCTAAAATAGAATGTTTAGAATTGGTAAGATGATCAAGTTTCTTTGATTACTTTTCTCCACTGACTTGCTTTCTGTATTGGCTACCTGAAAGTGTAGCGACAGAGCTACACAGATATGTAATATCATACGTATGTAGTTACATATTTTTAAATAAAGGTAATTTTAAATTAACCCATTATTTGTTATCTGTGTTCAATTTTTGTATCATTTTTAATTATTGAAAAATTCACATTTTAAGAAAATAATATAAACATATGCAAAAAGCATCCATTGTACCTCAAAAATATATCCTAAATTTAAACAAAATTAAATGAAGTTAGCATATGAACATATAGGATTACTCTCCTCACCATAACTAAGTATTCTATATTCAAGTAGGACTGCTTTGTACAGGGCTTATTCTCCAATTTTTCTCAAGATAAATGCAACAGCAATGTTATTAGCTATGACAATAAACAATAGTTATTTTGATTGAATAAAGCTTAAATAGAAATATGTTAAGCTTTTTAAAGAGCAGAAACCCAAAAATAAATGGAAAGTTATCTAAACATGCCAATGAGTTTTGAGAATTCTAAGGACCTGATCCCTGGTAGGGATGTATGAGGAGAGGCAGACAGCACTGATTTTGATTGCTTTCCTCTAGCTTACTGAAGAAACAAGATGAAGAACTATTGCAGAGCTCTATAAGCAACCATTCTTAGCATGGAACAGGACTGCTATGATAAAATCAGAAAGATAAGCAAGTAATCAGCAGAGAAAGTCTGATGAAAGCAGAGGAAAACATACACCCTTCCTAAAAAATGACTAATTCAAAGATAGTTCTGTCTTGGAAGGCATGTTAGCATTTAAATAAAGACAAACCATTAGTTTAAATAATGTGTATGAGTAGGCACACGTTGCTGGTGCTATATGTGGTTATGTTTTTTTTAAATATTTTATATGCTTTTAATAAAAAACAGTTTTGATAAAATAGTATTATTGAGTCCCCAGAAGATTCTGTTAATGAGACCTTTTGGGATCAGGAAGAACCTTTTTTTAAGCTACTTAAGAATGTAAAAATAAAATAGGAATGACAAAGAGAAGGAGAATATGTAGTTACATCATCATTGTGACTACAAAAGACAAGTGATTTATATAAAGAGCAAAAAATAATGTGAGCAAAGAAAAACTGATTATACAGACAAGAATATGAGAAATATGGGTGAAAATAAATTTCATCAATCTATCAGTTAAAGAACACTATGAGGGTTTCTCTCACACTTTCATTTACTAGTATGCTTATGAACAATTTAAATGACCAAATGTACATGAATTTATACTGCCTCTCATTCTTGTCCATCATCAATGTTACATGGAAAGAAGCTATAAAAAGAGAGGATTAGAGAATTTTGGTCATTAGGAGGACAGCTAGCCATCAAATGTGAAGTGCTTTTAGTTATAATATAACATGACAAAATATTGTATTTTGTATGATTTATGATAAAAAAATTAGGAATATTGGTGAGATAAGAATTGTAAGCTCTGACATTTGCCTCAACAAAGACAAAGAAGATTTTTCAAATTAAATTGAAATTAATACTAATGTGGAAGGATGTCTGTAAAGGAATTAGGAGAGTTAGTTATGTCAGTTAGTAGAAAAATGACATTAGAGAAGTTGCTCAAACTCCCTAGGAATTCAATTTTTTGTTTTAGGTTTCCTTTCTTTTACTTTCCATGTTACATTACATCGCTTATCACATCATCATAATTTTGAAAAATGTCAAATAGTTTCATCTTTTCTTATATATTGTATTGGTATATGTACAGATGCTCCTTGATTTACAATGGGATTATCTCCCAATAAACCCGTCATCAATTGGAAATATATGAAGTAAAAATTGTATTTAATAGACGTAAGGTCCTGAATATCATCACTTAGCTGCATGCTTCACTGCAGTATATCAGCTGTTTGCCTCTGAGCACATGGCAGCTAGGAGCTGGGGCTGCCTGCCACATGTGGGAGCATAGCATACCACATATTGTCGACATGGGAAAAAATCCAAATTGATGCAAAATTGAAAAGAATGGCTTCCACTAAATGGATATGCCTTTTATCCATCCTAAAATCAATCAATCATGAATCAAATCATCATCAGTCAGTGACCATCTGAACATGAATATGTATGAGAAACCAGAGATCTCTTAGATAGCTCTGGTCAAAAAGGCAGGATAACATGCTTTGCTAAAGATGTGGAAAACTGAGTCCATTTTACATCCATATCATCAATATATGAGGATACAATGATGATATGGATGTAAAATGATGCAGTTTCTTTGAAAAATGCTTTGGTAGTCTTTGAACAGATAAATATAGACCTACTATGTGACCCAGAAGTGCTCCTCCTAGGTAAATGCCTGTGAGAAATGATACTTGTCACATTATTAGTAATAGTCCAAAGTGGAAATAATTTGAATGCCTAGTAATTGACACACATATAAAAAATGTGACATACTTATATGATGAACTAATACTGAAGTATGAAAGTGAATAAAATATTGTGACATGTTATAAAATAGTTGACACTTTATATCCTTATGCTAAACAAAAGAAGTCAGAAAAAAGGTCAATTAAAGTTTGGTGTGTGGTTCCCTTATATGAAATATTAATGGTGGATAAATTTGTGGAGACATAAATGGTCTTAGACATAAAATACCTGAAAAACTCTTAGACATCATAAATACCATCAGCAAAGTAGCAGAATACAAAATCAATTTACAAAAATCAGCCTGATGCTGGTGGCTCACACCTATAATCCTAGCTATTCAGGACGCAGAGATCAGAAGGATGGCAGTTCGAAGACAGCCCCAAGCAAATAGTTCTGTGAGACCCTATCTCAAAAAAATCCCTTAACAAAAAAAGGTTAGTGGAGTGGCTCAAGTGCAGGCTCTGAGTTCAAGCCCCAGTATTGCAAAACAAAACAAAACAAAAATCAATAACCTTTTTACACACCAACAATGAACAGACTGAGAAAAGTTTATAGGAAACAATTCCACTTACAATAGCCTTAAAAAATACCCAGTAATTAACTTAATAAAGGAAGTGAAAGACCTCTATAATGAAACTATAAACCACTGAAGAAAGAAATCAAAGAAGACTACGGAAGATGGAAATCTCCCATGCTCATGAATTGAATCAATATTGTGAAAATGCCTATACTACCAAAAGCAATCTACATATTCAATGCAATCCCTATCAAAATTCCAATGAAATTTATCATAGAGATTGAAAAATCAACCTTAAAGTTCATTTGAAAGCACAAAAGACCATGAATAGCCCAAGCAATACTGACCAAAAAGTAATGCTGGAGATATCATACCAGCTTCAAACTATACTACAGAGCCGTAGCAATAAAAACAGCATGGTAATGGCACAAAAACATACATGAAGACAAGTGGACAGAACAGAAGACCCAGATATGAATCCACACAGTTGCACCCATCTGATTTTTGATAAAGGTGCTCAAAACAAGTGTTGCTGGGAAAATTGGATTTCTGCCTGCAGAAAATGAAATGAGATCTGTATCTGTCATCCTGTACAAGTATCAACTCAAAATGGATTAAGAACCTTAGTATAAGACCTGAAACTTCGAAGCTAGGGCAGGAAACAGCAGGGGAAATACTAGAGCTAAAAGGCATAGGTAATGAGTTCCTAAAGAGAACATGAAGGCTCAACAACTAAGATAATGGGACTGCATGAAATTAAAAAGCTTCTGCACAAAAAAAGAAATAGTCACCAGATTGGGAAATGAGTCCAATCTGAAGAGGCAGACATACAGAATGGGAGAAAATCTTTGCCAGATCTACATCTACAAGGAATTAATAACCAGAATGTACAGGAAGCACCAATAAGCTGAACTCCCCTCACAAAAAAAATCAATGACTTAATGAAGAATGGGCAAATGAACTGAATAGAGGTTTTCAAAGAAAATAATCCAAATGGTCAAAACACATCAAAAAGTACTCATTCTATCACTGGCCATAGAGGAAATGCAAATCAAAACCATGCTAAGATTCTTCCACACTCTGTTAAATTGATTCTCACAAACAACACAAACAACACCAAATGTTGGTGAGGATTTGGGAAAAAAGAAGCCCTGATACACTGCTGGTGGGAATGTAAGCTAGTACAACCACTCTGGAAAACAGTATGGAGGCTCCTTAAAGAACTAAAAATAGAACTGCCATATGATCCAGCAATATGGATTCTAGAGATATACTGATGGAATGTAAGTCAGGTTACAATAAAGGCACCAGCACACCCATGCTTATTGCAGCATTATTCACAATAGCTAAACTATGGAAAGAGCCAAGATGCCCCAGTACTGATGAATGAATGAAGAGAATGTGGTATTTATATACAACAGAATCTTATTCAGCTACAAATAAGAATGAAAATTTGTCATTGCAAATAAATGTATGGAACTGGAAAACATCATCTTGAGTGAAGCTAGCTCAGTTCAGAAAGCCAAAAGCCACGTTTTCTCTCATATGTGGAACAATACAAATACAAGCAATATTATGAAAAAGATGTCATACTAAGAGGAGGTCACATACAAGAAGGAGATGATAAAAGAAAAAGTTAATAAGGTGAATATCATTGATGCATTTCCTACACGAGAATGAATATAGAATTTTTAAACCTGTTGAAATCACCATAAGGAGACTAAGGTAGAAAGGGGAAAAATAGAGGGGATGAACCAATTTGGTTTATAATACACTCTCTCTCACACACAAACACACACACACACACGGAAATGTCACAATGTGTCATTATAGGAAGTATGCCTCAAAAAAAATAAATAAATAATTTAAAAATCCTAAGGGTGAATTTTAGCCTTAATTGTGAATTGTAAATAATTCAAATTTTGCATGTTTTTAGGTGTGGTGGTGCATACCCATCCCAGCACTCAGGAGGCTGAGGTAAGAGGATCACGAGTTCAAAGACAGCATGGGCTACATTGTGAGATCCTGTCTTATATAACAAACAAACAAATGGGGTAAAAAGAAAAGAACAAAAAGCAAAAAGAAAAAATGCCTTACTTATAAATTTGGATTAGACAGAGAACAGACTTAGAATTCTTTAAAATGTTTCATTACTTTTGCTACATTAGAATCAAGTTGTTCTGTTAACCAAAATATAGTATGTGTGAGTGAAAAATAACCCTAAAGACAGAAGCAAATATACACAATGGACTGACAAGGGATTTTATATTCAGAGTACAATAAAGATCCACACATCAATAAAAATCAATAATCTTATAAGTTGATAAACAGACTTGAACAAGAATTCTCAAAGAACACATCCAAATAATTCATCAATAAATTTTAAAATGATCAATCACATTAGAAAATTTTCATTCCTCCTTAGTACACTAAAGTAAAAATCAGAACACACAGAATTAAAATGAATGCTAATATCAAGTCCTGGAAACAATGTAGATCATTAGTATGTCCTCTGTATTGTGGGTGGAATTTCAAATTTGCAGTGTTGCCTTGGAAAACTCTTGAGCCTTATCCACTTAAGATGGGCATATGTGTGTATTGTAGCCTAGAAATTCTTCTTCCAGGTATTTACTATCAAAATACCTGCTGGTGCAGGTATGTATATTCATTTGTAAAGGACATGAATGGTAGCTGCTTACATTCTGGTGATGTTCCGTATTTTGAGTTAGGGAATGTTAACCCAATCACTGAACTCGTCTCTATGACTTCTGCATTCTTTTATGTGTTATAGCTTAAATGAGTATAGTATAAATGATATAGTATAAATGATTTCAAATTTCAACTTAATGTATAATATACATATTTGACCATATATATGTGAATAATAACAAAATGGTCATAAAATAAAATAATAGTCATAAATTAATGTTACATTTAATATGTTCTGTGTTCATAACTGATAAATACATTATACATACACACACACACACATATATATATATATATATGATAGAGCAAATAAAGAGTCTTTTACATACTTAGGAAAGATCTACTTGGATGAAACACAATCTTGTCATTTTTTACCTCTGGGTATTGTCTTAAGTTCAGGCAAGCACTCAGGGACTCTCTGAAAAATTAAAATTTTATTTTACTGCATTTGCTCATGCATTACATACATAATTTTTAAATTAAAAATTATAAGCAACATTAAATACAGTTTCCCATTAATGTTTTCAGAATTATAAGATTTAAATCATCTGAGTATAATGTGGGCCATTGTTAAGTAAATGCTCTATGGTAAAAATCAGTCACCTGTGTGAAGGCATTTTTCAGACTGTGAACAATATTCAATAAGCAATAAAGTAAAAATCTTGGTAATAATTTCTATCCCTATCTTCTATACCTAGTTATATCTACAAACTTTAAAATCTCAGTAAGTTTATAAGGTATTTGTGGAAGTAGAATTGCATGGAAGCATTTCTCTCATGAATCTGCTTTAAAATTTTACAATTCATACTTTATGATCCTGTGCCAAATCAAATCTGTATAGCAGGTACTTTCTACATTCCATCCTTCTTGACAGCAATTGCCTTTTACACTTCCTTTCAAAGATGAAATGTAACAACATCAGGAAGTTCAAACCAACAATATTTAGTGAGATTCTAGAGGAATTTTTGTACTCAGCATAGGTAATAGCTATGTTTAACATAGTTTTTTAAACCATTTTGCAATTGTCAGAATCTCTGCCTCCAACTTACAAAAAGAATTCCTGTATGATATATATATATATATATATATATATATATATATACTCAGTAAGACTTATATAGAGCATGATGAATAATTTTTAAAAGTCATGAGGCTTAATAAATTATTCTTGTTTTAAGCCACTAAATATTAGGGTGATTGTTATGCAGAAAAATACCTGGTTTAACTATTTTGGTCATTATAAGTATCAAGTAGGACTATTTTAAATTCAATTTAAATCAAAACTAAACTAAACTTGCTTAAGAATAGAGAGAATATCTTGTTCTACATAATTCTGAAACCCAGAAATACAATTACAGGATTTTACATAAGTCAATTACTGTTTCAAATGATATGACCACTGGAACCTGATTTTTCCTTTTCTCAGTACTGAACTTTGTCAGATGTGTTCAATTTTAGAACAACACTATACATATGTTTGAGGAGTATATTTTCTAGGAGTCCTAGAATATTCTCCTTGACTTGGTTGACCTGGGAATATGCTGATTATTGTCATTCTACTTCACATGATAAATCCTTAGCTGAGTTACTATCCCACCTGGTTTATTCATGAATATGCAAAGACATATATTATATATAAGTATATCTAATCATAAAGGGTATTTTACTGGAATAGCTGGAGTAAATTCTTGGTAGCAAGAATTCTATATATTCACTACTTGAAAATTCATTGACTCACTAATGAGCTTCTATCAGCATGATGATGAAATATTTGGATATCAGAGTTTAAGTGTCATTTCCTCCAAGCTGCCTCCCTTAGTCCTCCATATTTGGTTGGGCACCCAAGTTATATATTCTTGTTTCACTTTGAATGTTTGTTTAAGCTTAGCTGATTCCAGTTATTCCCATTAATAGGAAAATCCATGAGAGCAGGTGTCAAACTTTTCTTATTCAAAACTGTGACTCCAAAATCTCATAATATGTTTGCATAATAAATTTTGTTCCATGAATGAATATAAATTCAGCTTTCTAAATTTTGAGTTCTATTGAATCAAAGAAGGTTCAATTAGGTTTATGTTTTAAGATACTTTTCTGAATTACTTTATCTGCAAAGATAAATATAAATTTAGTTCATCATATAGAAAAATATTGTTTTGAATTTAATCTTGTGCTTGAATATTCATTTGAATTCTTACCAACTTCACTTGACAATATTAATATTTTAAAATTGAAATCATTTATAATTTCAATATGGCTTTGTGGTAAGAGAATATTGTATGTTACTAGCTATCAGAAATTGTGGAAACTTACTTCACTAACATGTACAAGGTTAATTTCCATAACTCTCTCTGGATATTAAGGAATATAGAGTCTCTAATTGTTTTAGTTAGAACCGTACTCATATATATGTGCATATGTATATTTTTCATTTTGTGTGAACTTTCCATATCATTTTAAATATTTTACATGTGTGTGCTCCCTACTATCAGGAGAAATTTATTTTTCTTTACAATAGTGATTTGTCAATTTGTTCATATTTCTATCAACTTTTATATCTTTAAGAGAATGTTACCTCTGAACTAATCTTTATAATTTCTAAATTTTTCAGATAAACTTCTATTTCTATAAATTACTTTTGGTAAATATTTTTCAAATATTAATACAGCTATTTAATATAGATAATATCCTGAGAATGTAATGTGGTTAGAATTGGTCTTTTTCTCCAAAACAAAAGAATATAAAATTTTCACTGAGAAGAAAACATATGGATAGGTAGTAAGGGGAAACTGAGTATTTAACAAAAATCAATGGTGTCTGTGCAGATACTCATGAAAAACTCCTCATTGATTTGAAATGTGCTGTGTACTCAAGCATTTTTGTGTAAACTGGGTATACTTAACAAAAAGAAATACACTTATTATTCATCTAAGGTGATTTTTGACAATTGCTATAGACTGTGTTCTCCTAAAGTTCATTGGTTGAAGCTCTAACATGCAGTGTGACCTTATTTGGTTATGGGGCCATAGGAAGTGATGAGGGTTCAATAAGGTCACGAGGCTGTGTCTCTCATCATAGGATCAGTGGTCTTATGAAAAGAGGAAGAGACCCAAGCTATCTCTCTTCAAGTGCAGGCTCAAGACTGAAAATTGAGAAGAGTGCTCTCACTAGATACCAAATGTCACCAAGAACTACAAAATGACAATGCACCTTGATTTTGGACTTCCTGTCTTCCTAGAATGTTCTAAATAAATACTTTCTGTTTAAGCCCCCCAATTCACGGTATTTTTTATAATAGTCAGAACTGGCCAAGACAGCATTGTAACTCAATCAAGAATCATAGTGTATTATCCTAGGCCAATGCACAATGTTTTAAATTCTGTTTGGTAGTGATTGTCACTCCTCAAAAATTTTGTGAGCTAGATGACATGGAATTCACACCTATAATTACAGCTACTTAAGATGCAGAGATCAAGAGGATGTAGTTTGAGGCCAGTCTGGGCAAAAGTCAGTGAGACCTCATCTCAACAAACAAATCAGGCAGAGTGGCTTGAATCTATAGTCCCAGCTATACATAGAGAATAGGAAGGAGGATCAAGGTCTCAGACCAGTTCCAGGCAAAAATGTGAGACTATCCGAACAATCACTAAAGCAAAACAAAAGACTGGAGGCATGGCTCAAGTGATAGAGTGTGTGACTAGAAATCCATAGTACTGTCATAACAAGAAAAACTACAAGAGACTTTTAAACTGCTTTTACTAAAATAAGTGACTCATTTCCTGGGCCTGCAAATGTCCAAAGGATACCTAAAAGATGGTTAAAAAAAACTGGGCAATTCTGCCTCCATTTTGTATCTGTGTCCTTTGCTCTGAGCCATAGTCTTCTGAGGTCACCTTAATGACTTTCTTATCTTTACCAACCCCAACTTGACCAATACTGAGACACTGAGCAACTAGACCATACATTTGACCCCCAGAACATACTGTGATCAGTACTCTTTAATTATGCACACCTTTTGCCCCTTGCCCCAATTCTTTCTCTATTTAAATGTGAAACTCATGTCTGTACCTCAAAATGGGCCTAAAGGTTTGCTTACTTTGCCACTTTCTGCAATAAATCTTATATCTCTTTTGTTCACCACTGCTTGTCTGTTCATCTGTGTATTGGGTGAATGGATGGACCTGACATGTTGGAACCTTTGCAGTTGGTCCTCTGGCTTAGAACTTCCAATACAAAATCAGGGTGAGCATATTTGAGCCAAGAACCAGTGTAAGAAGAAACGGAATTTCTTCAGCACCCAGTTCCAATGAAATGGAATTATAGCTTGACAGTAGGGTTTAAAGGAGGACCCAATCACTGATCCAAATAGCTCCATTTTGTTTATGACCCCATTTTGTTTTCATGTTGTTGATTCCATCTTCTTTCAAGATCCTGAATACCACGATAGCCATCCCCACTCGTTGCCTTGCTTTTGCTTGCTTTTCTTATATAACACTGAGAGAGCCAAATGGTGGATAAGGTAGAGAATGTGAATTTCTGAGCTCCATGACTCCAGAAACCACATTGAGATGTGGGAGCTACACTTGGGCAACTCTGATTTTTACTAGCCGAAATAATAACCACCAACACATTAGGTGCACATAAAATTCAAGGACTGACCCTTCAAACAGCTTTTAATTGCACCTAACAGCAAGGAAAATCCCTGCACAACCAATAGGGGGTGTATGTCCTGAGGGAAAAAAGTCCCCTGGCCATGTCTCCCTTTTCTTTTTTATTTTTTTTTTCCTTTTTTTGAAAAAGCAGAGGATAGATCATCAAACAGAATCAAACACTGAGATATCCTAGACCTCTAACTTGTGGATGCCTTGCCATGCTGAACCCAGTCCCAGTAAGTGTCTGCCTTGAGAAAAGCAGCCTGCCATTTCTCTCTGCTAGAACCATTTCAAAGCTACTTGCATAAACTTGCAGACCCAACAAATAAATGCCATGCTACTCCACTATTCTCCCTATATAACCCAGTGCAGCCCTTGGGCAGACTGAACTCACCCCAACAAAACTGAGAAACATAATCAGTAAATTGTAATCTACCACCAAAAAGGGGTTGGGGTGGACTGCTGAGCCAATCTTGGAGAAAGGGGGTGGGGTAAGGAAACAAACTCTCAGTGAATGAAGGTGGGACAAGGAAAAAAGGCTGAAAGTGGGATGGGGAAACAGGCCAACCCCCAGAAGAACTAAACGACCAGTGAGCAGAGGCATGGTGAGACATGAATGCTGAGAATGGGGGTGAGGCAACAAGCTAATCTTTCAGATTGGGAGCTTGGGTGATCACTGAGCTACTTTAATGGGACTGAAGGTGGTACTCAAAACTGAATTGCCCCACCTTGCTGGGGGAGGAACTGATCAGATAGAGTTGCAGTGGCAGAACAACAAAGCAGCCCCCTGGCAAAAACAACAGATCTGACCACCTTTCACAAACTAGTAGTGAGTCACCTCAGGTCCCAGTTGAAACCTGCCCTGTGAACAGAAGGAACCAAATACTGCTCAGAAGCCAGTCATCTGGTGAGACAGGACTGGATGCCAAAGGAATAAGTCCAGAGCTTTTACTAAGCAGACTAAACTTTTTGTACCTGTTGTACCTTTTTTTTCTCCTTGAATTATCAACCTCACCACTAGTATTTTCTTAGCCCTGTTCTTACTCCCTTTACTTTCCCTCCTTTCCTTATGCTACAATCCATTGAAGTGGGCAACTGAACTAACCAGAACTTTTTCAAAGAAAGAAGTCCAAATGGCCAAAAGCACATGAAAAACTGCTCACTATCCCTGGCCATTAAGGAAATGCAAATCAAAACAACACTAAGATTCCATCTCACTCCTGTTAGAATAGCTACCATCAAGAACACCACCAACAACAAATGTTGGTGAGGACACAGTAAAAGGAACCCTCATACATTGCTGGTGCTAATTTAAGCTAGTAAAACCACTATGGAAAATAATATGGAGGTTTCTTAAAAAACTAAAAATCTACCATACAGTCCAGCAACACCACTCCTAGGGATATACCTGAAGGAATGTGACTCAGGTTACTACAAGGCACCTATATACCTATGTTTGTTGCAGCACTATTCACAATAGCCAAGCTATAGAAACAGCCAAGATGCCCTACTACCACAAATGGATTAAGAAAATATGGTACTTATACACAATGAAATTTTATTCAGCCACAAAGAAGAATGAAATTTTGTCATTTGCAGGTAAAGAGATGGAACTGGAGAATATCATCTTAAGTGAAGTTAGTCAGACTCAGAAGGCAAAAAATCTCATGTTCTCTCTCATATGAAGATTATAGACCTAAAACAAATGCAGCAATATTAGTGGACACGGTCACACACTAAAGGGAGATTGTACATGGGAGGGAAAGGGAAGGAAACCAATAACTTGAATGTGCTTCATGTGCTCACTATATAAGAATAAATATAGTAATCTTAAACTGTCAGGAGCCAGTATGAGAAGGGGACAAGGAAGCAGTGCAGAGGTCTGATAGAGATGAACCAATTTGGGTTGCAATATGCAAATGTGTAGAAACAACAAAAGAACTCTCCATGTATAGCTATCTTTATCTCAAATTACCTAATACACTATGTTTTTCTTGTTATCTTTTATATTTTTTTTCTTCTACAAAGTCGTGGAACAAGAGGATGGAACAGTTTCCTCCCACAGGTGGGGGATGGAGGTGGCCCAAATAATGTATACACATGTAAGTAAATGCAAAAGTGATAAAATAAAATAATAGAAAGAAAAAAATGTATAGATCACTGAGACTGCTGTAAGCATTTTGAAGACAGATTTTAAGTAATCAGATCTCTGTTTTTCCTGGTATGGTTGCACTGGTAATAAATCTCTGTGCCACCATCACCACCTTTCTTCTCTTTAACTGTTTTTTGGGATAAGCCTAATCTTCTGGGATTCCCTGGAACTGGGTTTTTGCTCTAATCCCAATGTCACCAGCTCAAAGGAAGATGTCATGTTTAACTGAACACCTGATCTCCCTTAAATCCACAGGCCATTATTTACAGATTCTTCAAAACATTGAGCCAAAACCTTTGTAATATATCAATATTGTAAGATATCAATAACAACTGAAGGGTATTGATTATTGGCACAGCAAAACTTCTACCCCTTATGTTTTTGATCATATATTTCAAGTCCCTATATTATTTGATAAATTGTAATGTTTAATACTATTTTATAAATTAGAGTATTTTAAATTCTTAAAAATGTTAAAAGAATTTCAAAGTCAGCAGGACAACCCTTTCCAGCCTTCTCTAGTGCAATGCACTGTCAGTCTGGAAAATTGAAAAAAGTCAAGGTTTGCTAAATAACTACTGTAGACCACATTTCTTAATTAAGTCATGGTTTTGGAGTTACAAACTTTAATACATTTTTTCATGGCATTCTTTATTTTATAATAGCTGCTCATCTCTGGATATATTTTCTCTGACAGTATTGTGTATATTAGTCATTAATAATTGACTTCTTGTTTGAGAAAAGAAAAAAAATTAAGAAAAAAAATCTCCACAACAAAGAATTTTGTCAGAGATCAGGTTAATTCTCCTACTAAGCTTACAGTTCTACTAACAGAACTCAATGATTTCTTATGGGTCTTCAAAAAAAACTGTACTTCTGTTTCAGTAGAGTTCTATGCTAGAGACTCTGCTATGGACTTAAAAATCAACCTGTTGGTTAGGAAAGGATTTTTATTGGTAAAGCAAGAACATTTGCCAGCATCTCTTTACACAGTACCATAACAAAGGTGTCTTCAGAGCTCTATTAAGTAAATAAGAATGCAACACCATCACATTTAAATGCAAAATACAGCAGAAAAAAAATGCCACTAGCATTTCTAAGAGACTGAAATTGGGTGGCTCAGATGTGAGCTGTTGTTTTACTGTGAGTTATGAACCTCGTGCCCTCTCCTGGCTCTAGAATTAAGAATAAATGTCTGTATCATTATATATTATCTGAGATTCTTATAGAGACTGAACTACAGAAGAAAAATCCTCAATACTCAGTCCCGGAAAAGCCCTCATTGACTTAAGAGGAATTTATCAATGTAAAGGGATTGGTTTATTACTGCTTTAAACCTCTTGTGCATCACAAAGGGATTGGCTAAATGCTTTCATGGGGACTGTCTGTATGCTGCCCCGGGACTTGAAAAAGGCACTGAACCTTCTGGTGATTGAAACGTATAGTCCCTCTGCAGTGAATTAACATAACTGGAATCAGGACTAGATGTTTTTATAGGAGCTGATTATATGCAGTGCCAATAGTATCGTTACTTTTAGCCCATCTTATCCTTGAGGGCATAAGAACTCTTGGAAGTGGGTTTTAAATATGATGAATGCTCACCTGCTGAGCAGCACTTTGGAAGAGGTACATTAGGTGTGATTTATAAAGTGTGGTTGGAGGCATTTAACATTCTAATTATATGTAATATTAGGATACGTTAAGTGGTAATGTATTACGTGTGTGATCTACCTCAGGAAAATGTTCCAACCTATCTATATTACTATGATCGATTAGAGAAGCATAAGATTCTCCTTCATGGTATATTAGCCAAATGAAACATTAGGTAACTGGGGCCAGAATCCATTTAATTGTAGATTAATTTACCTTTATACTGGTAGATCCAGTAGAAGCAAGGGGCTACATATCACATGTGGCCACATCAGTAAGTCAAACAAATTTAAAAAATCGCAAACCGTTCAAGTTTCATATCAACACTTTTGTCACTAATGTCCTCATGGAATTCTTATTTTAAAGATCCATGTAATACTAAATTCCATTACAATTTTGTATATTATTTTTTAAAATGACAAGCTATAATTCATCTAAAATATGGGCTTGCTTCTTTCTCACAATAGATACAATAGATGTGAAAAAGCCCTGATATTTCTTGGTGATTACTTTCCAGGTCCACAAGATGCCTAATATTGTAATAAAAAAAATAGCCTCACAAAAACATCTTTCTAGACTAGCAAGAAGGAACTTTACTTTTTAATTATCTGACTTTTTCTTAAAAAGGAAGTGAATTTCATTGAGATTGGCATTGTACTCAGTGTGTACATGACTGTTTAATTATGGGATAGAATGTTACAAATGAGTAATTAGATTCACAGACTAATTATGAATTACCAAAAATATGGCTATTTGGGATATTTCACTTTATATAAAGTAAATTGAGGTAAAATGACAAAATTCTATCCAGTTAAGAATAAGACTTAATGACTAGGTGAAAGTGACTGAAAACAAGGCTCATGATAGACACCAAGACAAGATAGTGTGTGTTTGAGAAAACACATGATTACCTCTGAAATACTTTCAAGGAATTTAAACCCTTATGTAAATAAGTTTCTCGCAACTTATTTGCATTGGTCATGTTTATAGTAACAGCTATTTCCTCTTCCAGAATATTCTTTTCCAACCTAAAATGATCATAATTTCTACAATGAATATAGGATGAGTGCAAATATCATTCTTATTTTAAATGATTATGAATAGAAATAATTCAGCCCCTCTGGGTACTCCTTTATCAGATAGACACATTTTACACTCAGACACCTAAAAGTTAACTAAAAAAAAGTAATTGCCTATATTCCATACAACTTAAATATAAATAAATAACAGATCAATTCAGTGCATGAAATGTTTTTAATTTTTTTAAATTTGTTGCCAGAAATTATAAATACTTTCTCCGTGGATAGTACCCCTATACCCACTCTCCTATACAGCTAGTTAGAAAAGACTATGGACTGCAAAGCTTGAGAATTTATTACTTATCCAGCATTGACAAATTATTTTGATATTCTTCTGGGGGTTTCGGATGTTAATGAAAAGACTTAAATAGCTAGATTTGGAAATCAGTTTTAAGAGTGTTCACATTATTGGCATTATCAATGACATCAATTACAGCTAAAGCAATGGTTGAGTGAAATTTTTGGGAAATAAAAAAATGAAACACTCTTCCTAAAAAATCTATCTTGAAAGAGGAAAATTGAGTATATATGGGGTAAGAAGCTTTGGCCCCATAAAGATTTGAAAACACTGACTGCAAAAATACATTTCTATCATGGATAAATTGTACTTCTTGCAATTAATAACTCCCTGTTTTCCATATGACAATATACTCCTCTTACTTGAACTGATTTGAGTGGGTATCTATAATTGTATAGCACAAATATTCATGATTATGACCCTGTTACTTGTTTTTGCATAAAGATTATATATACTGAATGGATCACAACAGAGTGACTCACTTTTAGGAAGATAAAAAGTTACATGGACTTTTTAATGTTGACATTAGTGCACTAAGACTTTCCAAATTTAAAGTAGAAGCTCATTGACATTTGCCTGTGAAGTGTACTGTGGAATTATTTTACAAAGGAATAAGATGTTTAGTCTTTCCATTTGCAATCTAATCATATCCATTTGTAGTAGAAATGGTTATTGATTTGAAACATGGTTCAACTTAACAATGCTTTGGTTTAACCATAGTGCAAAAACCGTATGTATTCAGTAAAATGCGTAATACAAATTTGCATCTTTTCCAGGGTTAGGAATATGTAGTATAATAGTCTCTCAGATGCTAGGCAGCAGCACCGAACCACAGCTCCCAGTCGGCCACATGGTCATGAGGGTTAACAACTGATCTCTCCAGAGCACAGTGTTGCTAAGCCATGATATTTAGCTGGTTAGGCAAATTAAATGTATCTTCAATTTCAGCATTTTCAGTTTATGATGGATGTATTAGACTGTTACCTTCCTAGTATATTGAGGAGCAAGTGGGTTTGGTTTGATAATAGAAGTTTATTTCCCTTCCACACAATTTATCAGTTAGTCATGTGATCCTAGTGGTTCTACTTCAAGTCTTTATCCAAGGACTCAGACTTATTCTCCTCAATAAGTGATATCTATTTTAGATCCAAACTGTTACTTATAGGAACCTTCATTTTGTAGCCAGTAGAAAGAAATAAAGACGGAAGTGAATGACTAGCAGTTTTATTTTATGGAAATATCATGAAAGTTGCACGAATCATATCTGCTCATATTCCTGAAGCAGAGCCTTATCAAATGACCATGTTTATCTATATGAGAAGCCTGTAAGCTTTAGCATCAAACCTACCAAAATGTGGGTGAGTAGAGTTAAAAAGATAATAATTGGTGAGAAATTAGATTCTCTGTCAATGACTATTTTTCTGTTGTAATCCTTTTACAAATATTTTTTAACATAATTATAATTCTTAGATAGCATAAGTTGTCAGGAGGAATCACAAAACACTATAAATCATCAATTGATATTTCTCTATCAATCATCAATTGATATTTCTATGTATACAGAAAACTATTTGTTTTCTGTATACATATACTGAATATATATTTATGGAGTACATACATATACAAACACAAAACTTATTTAGAAAAACAAATATATGTTATAACAGCAAAACATGATATCATGTTTCATAATTTTAAACGCTATCTTTCTTATTGCAGAGTTTTTAATCATTATAAATTACACTATTGTTATTATAGTTTGAATAAGGAATGGACGTTTTCAAATAAAAGTAAAACCAACCCAATGTCACATGAATTAAAATGAATTGTCATTTTTAACATAATGCTCTAAGAATACCATTGATAATGTTGCAAACATTAACAGGAAATTGTCCATACTCTTAAAAGCACTATAGTTCCAAAATTTTAGTCACTGATAACAAAGACTTATGGCTTAGAACAAATTGGAGAAAGGAAAAATGAGATTGTGTTTCCTGGATTAGAAAGGTATTGACCTTTCGATTCTCCATTTCGTTTACACTGATTGCATCAGACAAGAAGAGTAAAGTCTACAAATTGTGGCTGATGTGAGAAAGAGAAAAAAACCTATTGTAGGAGTTATAAACTAATGGATAATAAGTTTGAGTTTTTTTCTTAAAGTAAACAAATCAGCTTTCTATTCAACTGGTAGAGACACAGAATGATATAATAAGCACTAAAATAGGAAAAAAAACATGCATGTTCTATGTATAAGTAGTCAAATTTCTTATTTTATTCCAAGGGAAAGTTTTCATTCTAAACTTCAGAGATTTAAGAGAAAAACAGAATTCTTCATTTTGATTCTACTAACAAAATCACGCAGGATTAGTTCTTCAAATATGTCTCAGCTTCATTATGCAATTTCTTTTTTTTTAGTTTAGCTCTAAGAACGTAAGCTTGGACTCAAGAATCCTAAAATCTCATCCAACAAAATGTCATAATTATGTGGCTTCTGGCAAGTCCTTCTTTACCTATATAGTTTTTTTCTTTCGAAATGATAAGTTTTTTGCATTTTTCTCAGTTAATAAAGGTTTATAGTAGTCCGGACCATTATTAGTATATAGACATAGAAATTATGGAAATGAGTACTATTTTGCATTAGTTATAATAAAACTTTACTGAATAATGAAAACTTTACTCAATAATATTTCACTGTGTCTTTCATGCAGACCAAAAATGCTGCATGTTCCAAGTTCTTTGATGTCTTTCTCATTACATGTATTTCTTTTGCCTTCAGAATGTCTCTACCTTCCATAGATCTCCTTAAAACTCAGTCTTAGGTTTTCTCTTCCTTCTTTCTCCCGTTCAGACAGTATGTAGCCCAGTTTAGCTTCATTTCTAGAACATGAGTGCCACATACAAAGAAATGAAGCTTCATTTGTTCAGTCAGACTTGTTTTGCCTACTGTTCCTCAAGCATGCACCATACCAGAAGTGGTAGAATATGTAGCTTAACTCAGCGCACACTATATGTAAAATATGAGATAACATACATGCACTATTTGTACTATGCTCCCACATCCTGCCAATAAATTTAAAGAGAGTGATTAAGAGAATAAATTCTATGCTACTTGATTTTAAAGTCCTAACTCTGCCACTTATTATTACTTACTGAAGTAAAGTGAGTGTCCTCTCTTATTATTGGTTCTTGAGTTGAAAAGTTTTAGAAACTGAGGAGATAGAAAAATTCAGTCAAGCAGTGTTGCGATTGAATTCTAGCTCTGATTCTCAATAGCTGTGTCTATTGATGACAGATTCTTTGCTATCATTAAAACCTTTCCATATGGAAATTTGAGGATAAAGACCTAGCTGTGGTAAAGATTAGTGATTTCACATACATATATGTATATATTCTATAGATTTATACATACTTACACAAATGTGATGGCTAATATATAGTCAAAACTAAACATGATAGTTTCTACTGTCTTTGGCATGTATGAAAGATGAAATTAAAGAAGAAAGCAGACATAAAAGTGGATTTAATAACATTTTGTACAGAGATATGCAAAGAGGTTAATAATCAACATTCATTTTACAAATGTTGGTTTGCATATTTTGGTTGTGTACAAGTTTAGGCATTAGATATAGCACAACAATAAATGCTGCCCTTCACTCCTATTCATGTCATTCAGTTTTTCTGAGGGTAGAGTTAAAAATGAGAGAAAAAAAGAAAACAGAGTGGTTTTTCATTAATTGTAGAAGTGTTCTAGAAAAGAACAGTGCTGTCCCAATAATATGGATTCTAGAGAATTTAGCAGGAAAATCATTGGAATAATATAATATCTCCATTAAAAATGAATAAATACTCTTTGTGTTAAATCACAATATATTGATTTATTGATGAGTTTATTGACAGGTATGCTTTTGGAAATTGGTTGAAAGAGTATTTTAATATATGTATGTTTAACTATAAAACCATTTAAACAAAAATAGCAAGCTTAGGTCTAATTTGTATATTTGCATATTCTGTATATCAATACAGAAAAAAATATAAAATCAGCTATAACAAAGAAGAGACAAAAGAGGTTAGCAAATCTAAGACTGTACTCCTTCCTAATTCTTATGCTTTCTTTCTGAATCAGTATTCTTGGCTGACTCAGAAAAGACACTGAAACAATCCACATGAGACTCAGGTTCATAAACTTGAAAATTTCAAACATGTGTACTGGAACTTTTTACAGTATTTACCATTTCTTTGATTTAATATCCAAAATTGTTACAACAGTTTCAGAAAACGTTTTAGGGAATACACTTGAGTGTGAAAAATGCTTTGCAAGTTGAAAATGTATTGAAACCTGGTGATTTTTCTTTTTTTTTTTTTTTGGGTAACAGAACACACACATCTTTTGATACTCACATAAATATGCTTTAAGCCAAAGGTGTCTTTGCATTTCGAATTGAATTCCTGAGAGTTCAATTAACACCTTCCTAATTAATTAGAGTTCCCCATGAACAAAGCTTCAATAAACCTTTAGGATCATATTTGAATTTATGTTTCTAGTTTTAGTTTGGTTTTTATTTCAGCTACCTGAAGATATATTCAAGCACATCTGTTTTAACAAATTGGAAGCCCATAATGTCAGGAATCTCAATTGATCTGGGTATTATAGAGATATGTTCATTTTATTTGTGTATAATCTGATTTCAGTGAAAAAAAAACCAATCTGTCAACTCTTCTGTCAGGAGCTAAATCCTACAACCTTTCCTTTATATTCTATTATATTCTTACTTTTAAAAACCCATGAAAAGTATGCAGGGGGTATGTGCAAAGATTGAATAAAGATAAAATCTGGACATATAAATCAATAAGCTGGAAAATTGTAGAAGGAATCTATATGAAACAAAATGATGACGCTTACAATTAAAGCAATACTCAAAGTAGGGCAAAAAGTAATGGGGTTTTTCTCATATAATTGTTCTAAAGCTGAAATTCTTGATAACAGAATGTCTTCATGATCAGAGGGAGAAATTCTACCTCCTTGAAAATATTTACAATAAAAAAGTAAATAATGAGAGGAAGGGAAGAAGTGAGGAAAAGACCTGTGAGCCTCATACAGCACTCTCAAATAGTTAACTGCAGGAGCTAGAAAAGAAATAGAAAGTAATGGAAAATTAGAAAAGTAAAGCAGAAATTAAGTGCTGAGAAACCATAATACTGGTAAGTAAGAATAAGTTTTAGTTCTTTGAAATACATAAAATTGAGAAGTTCCTGGCAACTCTAATCAAGAGAGGAAGAAAGTTTATGAAATTTGTAATGAAAACAATTGTAACTACTATTGGAATAACTAAAATCTGAGAACATTACAAACAAAGCTTCATTTATAAATTTACTGCATGGTTTTATAGAACGATGTAGCTGAAAAGCCTAAGTCTTAGAAGAATTTTGATACTTAAACTAATAAAGAAAATTAAAATGTAGTGGAATAGTATCACTAAATGAACACCATAGTCAAGATTCTTTTTTCTTTAAATATTGTTTTATTATTTACTTATTGATAAAAATGCATAACTACAAAATATTTCATTTTATTGCAGAAGAGTTTTTTACTGACTGACTCAAAATTCATAATAAAATTAAGAACATATAGCCAGAAAACAGTGGTTCCCTAAATTATAGATTTTTATACATTATTGGAAGAAGTTAATTATAAACAATTAAATATTTTAAAATATTCTGTAAAGACTACAGTCTAATTTATTTATTTATTTATTTACGGCATTACTGGAGTTTGAACTCAGGGCCTCATGCTTGCTAGGCAGACATTCTACCACTTGAGCCACTCCTCCAGTCATGTTTTGTTATTATTTTTTTGATAAATATTTTTTGGATATATTGAATAGATGGGGGAATAATAGTGACAATTCTGATTAGACTTATATAATATACTAGTTATATTGCTCCCATCATTTCTCCCCCTCAACCCATTCCCTGTCCCACTTAAAGCAATTGCAAGAGGCTTCTTAGTTCTGTTTCACATAGGTATATGAAGTCCATCTACCATGTACCGTCACCTTAATTTACTTCATTCACCTTCCCCCTACCTACTAGATACCCCCCAACACTGTATCTATTTTTTAAGGTAGAGTTTTCTGAACTATTTTCCAAGGCTTCAAGCTGCAAGCCTCCTGATCTCTGCCTCTGGAAAAGCTAAGATCACAGGGAGGATCCACCAGTGTCAGGCTACAGTCTATCTTAATAATCAGGTACAAAAGCTTATTAAGACTAATTTCTGCTTTGGAAAAGTTTAGAACATATAAGTTAATTAATGATCACTTTTATTCACACAAACAGGTATATCAAGAGAGAAAAAATAGTTATGAAAGTATACAAAGTTTACTCTTGTGTTCATTGTTAAAATTCAGTTTATAGTGATTTATAAATTTATTCTCTACATAATAAAATTTTTGTAAAGCTATTAAGGGAATAGCAGGGGTTTGAATGAGAATTTCTCAATGGAAAAATCAGATAGATCTGACAAAGTGTTTCACAAAACTCACACTTTGAAGATACTGTGTTTATAACATAAGCTTCCATTAGGATTCAAGAGAGAGAAGCATTTAAGTATATTCTTATCCTCTTGTCTGTTTGAATCATCGTTCACTAGAATAATAATTGCTAGAAAATTTGCCAGATTCATTTTCTCCACATGTTAACTATACATGGCACCACATATCATAGCAATTACTGTCAAGAGAATTGCTATTAAAAGAATCATGTTCTTTGCACTTAAAGTGTTTTCACTTAAAACAGAAAGAATAAAAGTAGTTATTATATGCCTATTATGGGACGATCTTCTCAAAAAGGGTTTTCTTTACCAGATGTATTAGATTGTATTTTGTTCACAATTATTCTCCTCCCTAGAGGGACTTAGACTTTCTTATCCAGTTGCCTTTACATTTGGCCATCTGACTTGTTTTGTCCGACAGTAGGTGCAGGGAAGTGACGTGTATTTTTCTAAGCAGAAGCTTTAAGCATTTTCACATTGTTTCTCAGATCAGATTTCTCTACCTTGTTGATTTCTACTGGTCTGGGTAGAAGATACTCATTAACCTGAACCCCAGTGAGAAGGCAATATGTAAAAGGCCAAACTTAATCTGTAATTGACGTATAGCTTAGCCACAGTTAAAACTAAATCAATGTAGGAAGGCCAAGAAACTGTAGGACTGGGTTATTGTTCTTCATGTTGCTTTGACCCAATCGGGAGAGGGGAAACGACACAAGTTTAATATGCAAAACATTAACTGTAACAGTGAATTGCTGTAACAAAGGGAAAAACAGTAAGTGATAAGGAGAATTCTAAATAATATAAGAATAACAAATATGAACAGCATGTGAGTGAGCAGGCACACACACACATACATACACACACACACACACACACACACATGCACATACGCACACACACATGACATAAGCACTGAGACAGAAGGTCCAAAGAAGAACCCTAACTCATCTCTTTCCTCATCTGTAGATGAAATACAGACTTCATTAGAGAACATAATTCTGACTTAATGCATGACAGAGAATTCACCATGTTGTTGCAGCTATGGAACTTGCTGAAAGTATGTCCTCTAAGATTAAACTGTTGACTGGATAGTTACTTACCGTAGCACTCCTTGTCACAGCTGTGGAGGAGAGTATGCCAAGGGAAATGCTGGTCTCTACAAATTGCAAATGAAGAGGTTATCTATGTTGGATCACCAGAGACAGGAATCAAGAAGTCTTTCCCCTTATATGTCTATCACTCTCTACTTATAAAACCTAAAACTACACTGTGGAAAGAAAATAAATTAAAGCATGAATTTAGAGTAACGAAACAATAAATTGATAACTGCATCTCCAGGCAATAGACATCGGTGATCATTTCAAAGAATTGAAATAGTGGGTGGAATACTTTTGATAGATGTAGAACCATTAGGAAAGTGGCTTTGACAAGATTTCATAACAGATTTGATATGCAATTAAAGAAGAAGGAGGACTCAAAAAGACTTAGACTGCACTGTGAATGATTGGGTCCCTGAGATGTGAAGTTCAGGAAGAAAAGAATCGTGCAGTTTCAAAGATAAGACCTGTGGAGAATGAGATAATTGAGTAAAGTCATAGACACATGAAACTAAAGTCTTAAGTGGAATTATGCTTTGGGTAATTAAATATTAATATTGGAGCTAGGAGAAAGATCTAATCTGGAATATAGATTTTAAATTTTCTCTGCAGAATAATTATTACATATTTGATATTGATACCAGTAGAGAATTATTAATATTAAAAAGTAGAAGATGTAATAAAGAACAAAAAAGGAAGGCTAAGATGGATAGGTACCTCAGAGGATACTAATATTTAATGGTGTCCTTTTGTTACCTTGGCTTCTGTCATTAGGATGTTTCATATCTATTATACCTTTTTCAAGGTCAGTGTGGCTTCTATCCCCATTCGGGACTTTCCATATATCATTTTTCTAACTTATGTCTACCATGACAGGAATACCTTATCCACATTGCAGATCACGCAATTTTCATAACTTTCTTATACAATGACTGAATGTTGTAAGCTGTCAAGTAGCAATGTCATTTCAATAAATCAAGGTGACATCTGCAGGATGATTTATAGCCCTGAGTAGAATGAACTAGCTTTCCAAGCGTGAGGCTTCTTGGGTAGCTATTCTTAATGAGTTAGAAAATACCCTGGGGAAGCTTATGGGTAAGATGTTCAGTCTCCCATTGATGACGAACTATTTTCATATTACCATCCCTCTGGGGGAAAGTGTAGTCACATTCCTGTTAGTAATTATAAAAGCAAAAAATTACAAAGAATCAAGAAGAGAGGAAAAGGATGAAAGTTAAATGGAAATGAATAAGAAAAAATTAAATAAGGAAATTAAAACTAAATTTTCATGATAAAATACTAAAATAAGTATTAAGGTAAATAATTTTATACAAGTAAACAAAAAATTAAAATATGAGATCAAAGTTAAAAGCTAAAGCAGGAGATTTAAAATAAAAATTATAATAAATAAGATGCAAATTTTAAAATTACAAAGGAATGAAGAATCTTAAAATCCTCAAGTAAAATATGCACATGAAATTAATGTCCAAGTAATCATAAAATATAAAACTATATTTCCTAAAGTTAGAAAATTTATTTACTTATACTTTATTTTATTTTACTTTTATTGGAGGTACTAGGTGTTGAACTTAGGGCCTCACACTTGCTAGGAGTGCTCTACCACTTGAGCCACTCGCCAGATGTTTTTGCATGGTTATTTTTGAGATAGGGCCTCCTTATATGTCCATGCCAGCCTGGACTGTGGTCCTCCTATTTGGGCTTTCCCATATAGCTGGGATGACAGGCACATGTCACTATACCCAGGCATTGGTTGAGATGGGGTCTTGAAAACATTTTTACCCTGACTGGCCTAAAATCACAATCCAGTCGCCACCTCCAAAAATGACTAGAAGTACAGGCTTGAAACTGATGAAATAAGTACTAAAGATTTAAAGATTATTCCAGAGTCAGTTAATACATATTTTTGAACAGGAGATCGGCAGGGTATGAGTAAAAGAAATAAGGCATAAGCATGGCATGGATATACATTTATTAAGATCTTTTGTGTATCTCAGTTTTGGTACACAGTTTGCCATCTTGGATTTACTTGGCCTAACAACACTGAATAATGCTCTGAAGGATGGCATGTTATCTGTTTACTTAGCTTCATTTCTAGTCAGGAAAACATGAAGATCCCTAATGACATGCTAACACCCACATATTAATGAAATACAGACTTACAGAAACCTTCGCAGTCTCAGAAAAATTACAGAAAAAGCAGATTTACTCATGCATCTCATAAGTAATTGACATATATTGAGCTCAATCATAAAATTATATTTGGAAGAAAGACACATTAAAACATGCATAAAAACTTGCAAATAATGGTTGAAAATTCATAGCTTTGGTGTAAATTTCACATTTGTATATTGTATGTTTATTTCAGAATGAGTTGAAAAATAATTTCCTATGAAAGTTATAGACAGAGAAGCTTTGGCAATTACCTATGTGTATTAACATTCCTTAGTTCATGTTCCCTTCATTATTTAATAAATCATTGGAACATTTGTACAATAAAATGAACCAAGTTTTGATATAAACTTATGGGTTTAGATTTCAATTCTACTCCTTACTAATGGCAAAGTCTGCTTCTTTTATAGTATTTCAGATTCTCAGGTTTCTAATATGTAAATGAAGATAGGCTACAGGTTTGAGGATTATTTAAAATTTAGAATATAATGTGTATAGAGCACGAGGCATAGTGAATGGCAGAGAGAAATGGTACGTCTCATTTTCATTGTCCCGATTTCTGCTGAGTTAGTACTACTTGGCAGCAGGGCTCATCTTCAGTTATACTAATGGGAGCAACTATCAGGAGTTTGAAAGGCCCAAAGCAAAGCAACTAACTTCATTATTTGGTGTCAAAAAATGAATACTACAACTGGGTGACTTTCCCTTCAAATTTTGTTGGATACATTAATAAGATGAAATAAATACCTGATAGTTTCAGCACAAATAATTTCCATGCTAATTCACATTTAAAGTGTCTTTCACAGAAGTGAATTCTTACCAAGTAAGAGCATTTAATGTTGTCAAAATCAATTGATCAGATAACCCTTCATATAAAAACAAGGGGAAATGGTGAGTCAGACATGACAGGGTTAAAGGATATATGGCACTTAGTCATTTACCAGGATGGGATTTGCCACTGAGGTAAGAAAAGTTCTTTCAAGTATTATTGATTTTACTGGAAAATGTGTCCATTTATATCTTTAACTATGGCTTTTGCTAGCCTATTCTAGACTATAATGACAACCAATGAAAGGCTCAAGAACAGAAATGGGATAGTCACATGTAGAAAAGGATACAATAGAACTTCGAAGAATACAACTTACTAAAATACTGTTTCCCTAAATCCCCAGCAGATGTGATATTATTTCCAAGTTCTATTTCTGAAATGCGGAGGGGGATAGAAAATGTTCTTAGTTTTTTTTTTTTTCTTTTATTGTTGTGCTGGTTGTGAGTACATTATGGCATTTAGAAAGGTTCTTACAATGTACCAAATACATCACACTTAAAAACTGTGTGGTGAGTTTAAAAAGTATACAAATGAATTTGCTGTCTCAAAGTATCTCTGCTTATAGGCAAGGAATTCTTGGTTGTCTGCCAAAACTGAAGTTCAAATTATTTGGAGGGAGTGGTTGTTTGGATTTCTGTATTAATTTCTGATTTTATTTTAATCAGGTTTTGTTTTTCACAGCTGTCATTAGTCAATTCTATTTTATTACCTGTTGGGACTTTTCCAGATACTTCCAGCGTTTGGAAAAGTATTTATTCAGTCAATGTAAAAAACAAACACCAACAAATTGTCAGAATTTTGAAGAACATTGTTTATCATTACATGCAATATTCTTTGCATTTCAAAGACCTATGTCTCCACACCTACCCAGGAGAAACTTCTGTAGAAATTGCCTTCATTTCTTTTCAGTTCCTTTCTCCACACATTTTTTCTAGTCTTATACATCTCCTTCTCTCTGATTTTCTCCTTCTCTTCCTTTTTTTCCTTCTCTCTCTTCTTTCTTTCCTTCCTCTTTTGAGTGCTCCCCTGTCTCTTTTCACTTAAATTTGAAAGCTCAAAAGTAATGATTTGACATGTAAGCTCAATTTGTGCAAAAGGGCTTTGTCAGAAGACAGTTTACTTGCATCAGACTAAGCAGGATAGAATGAAATTGTAAAGATTGCGATGCTATAAACATGCTGATAGATAGCACTCTTTATCTCATCAGTTTATGATTTTAGTTTATGTGCTATGGAATAATTGCTTCTTAGACAAATTCACCTAAGTGCTCTGGGACTTTCCAGATTCATTTAGAATCATTTAGTAAGGAGTGTTACATTGATATTTTTTCTGGCTGCATAGAGCAATTTGACTTCCAGACATTGATTGCTGTCTGAAAGAAGGAAAGGTTAAAAGCATACACACACACACAAAACACCTATTAACTGGACAACTTGTTAACCTATAGAACATTGAATTTATTATCATTCAGAATGTTAAAATCTATAGTTATATGATCCAGAGTATCTTCCCACATACTATGGAAAAATATATCAAGTTTCTTTGCATTATAGTTAGCTGTAAAGCTAAGAACAATGCAATAGTATAGAAAAATAGACATAATATTCAAATAACACAGGCTTTTTAATTAGTCAAACTCCAATATTTGAAGATATGTTATCATGATTATTAAAGGGTTTTTGCATATTTTTATCCTTAATTTTGTGCGTGATGATCTTTGAGGCAATGTAAAGTCACATAGAGAGGGGGAGGTGGTATAAGAGACAATGGTGGAGGGGGCAAATTCAAGTATGAGATATTTGATATAGTGTATGAACCTTTGTAAATGCCACAATGTACCCCTACCCAGCACAATAAAATAAAAATTTAAAATCTAGCCCTTTGATCTATCTATTCTATATTATATAATTCTTTTTAAAATTAGATAAGCTGTCTTTAAGAAGATGACATATAGAATTAGGTTATTTAAATCAAGAGTCAAGTAGCAAAGTTACCAATAGGATCAGCCCAGAACATCAGAAGTATAATTTATTTATGGGACACAGAAGTCAGTCATGGGTGGGCAGCTTCAAATGAAGTGACAAAACTTCAATGGATTTAAACTCAGTCTTCTACTTCTCTACTATTTCCTTCTAATTGGCTTTGGGAAAATTATGATCTAACTTGGAACCCATTATAAGGAAGTAATTATATTAGACTGTTTGTGGGGGAGAAAGTACTGGGGTTTGAACTCGGGGTCTTGTACTTGCTGGGCCAGGGCTCTACCACTTGAGACACACCCAAGCCCTTTCTTGTTTTAATTGTATTTTTGTATAAGGTCTTGCATCTTTGGCCTAGGTTTGCCTCAGATTGCAATCTACCCACCCATGACTTCCAGTAGCTGGGAACAGGTGTCCCACCACACCCAGCTGGTTGGATGAAATGCTAACTTTTTGTTTGGGCTGGCCTTTAAATGTGGTCTTCTTTAGCTCAGCCTCCTGAGTAGCTGGGATTGCAGGTATGAGTTCCCACACCTAGCTTTGGAATTTTTGTATAAGTTTGATATGTCTATTTGAAGCTGTATTGAGAAAGGTTAAAAGAATTTTAAAAAGAGTGATGTTTGAGCATGTGATCATTTTCCTCAGCTGAAATTGTAAATGACTAATTATATTGCCTAAGTTTGAATCTATTTGTGCTTGAGTCTTTATTTTAAAAGAAATTATCAGAAGTGGTCCCCAAAAATCAAATAAAATAACACTGTTTATCTTCAGCTTTCTTGTTAAGGAAACAAGTGGTCAAGTTCTTCTCCTCCCCGACCCTGCTTCTTCTAAGCAATACTGTCATATGAAGTCAGGGACTCTATCACTTGAGCTATATCCCTTATATATCTTCAATTTCTCTGTCTCTGTCTCTGTCTCTCTCTCTCTCTCTCTCTTTAATTATTGCACAGTTTATTGTTTTTATGTTTTTAAATATTTAAGCAGATATTTGCATTTTTAAAAAATTATTCATTTATTCACATGTGCATACATTGTTTGTGTCATTTCCTCCCCCTACCCCCCTCAGATCCAGGCAGGTTGTTCTGCCTTTATCACTAATTTTGTTGAAGAAAAGACACAAGCCTAATAAGGAAGACAAAGTGTTTTTGCTAGTTGAGTTGAAGGTAGCTATACAGAAATATTCCTAGCATTGCTTTGGTGTACACATGTGTTATGACCTATGTTAATTCATCTCTAAATGATCTTAACACTGGTTTTTGATCCCCTTCTCATTATAACCTCTGTCACTTTAAGGTTTCTGTATAAGCTCCTCTGGAGTGGGGACATCAAACACTTTCGTGTTCTGGGTTTTCTACCTATTCCTAT
The DNA here is from genome assembly GCF_047511655.1 of Castor canadensis. NCBI lineage: Eukaryota > Metazoa > Chordata > Mammalia > Rodentia > Castoridae > Castor > Castor canadensis. Next base: position 125,098,762 of record NC_133393.1, read on the forward strand.
ATCTCCCTTATGTGCTATCCCCTTGTCATGTGATCCAAGTCCAACCACATTGCTGCATTTGCCCCAGATCTGAAGTCCACATATGAGGGAGAACATACGATTTTTGGTCTTCTGAGCCTGGCTGACCTCTGTCAGGATGATGTTCTCCAGTTCTATACATTTACCTGCAAATGATAAGATTTCATTCTTTTTCATGGCCGAGTAAAATTCCATTGTATACAAGTACCACATTTTCTTAATCCATTCATCAGTAGTGGGGCATCTTGGTTGTTTCCATAACTTGGCTATTGTGAATAGTGCTGAAATAAACATGGGTGTGCAAGTGCCTCTGGAGTAACCTGTGTTGCATTCCTTCAGGTATATCCCCAGGAGTGGGATTGCTGGATCACATGGCAGGTCTATGTTTAGATTTTTAAGAAGTCTGCAAATTTTTTTCTAGAGTGGTTGCACTAATTTGCATTCCCACCAGCAGTGTACAAGGGTTCCTTGTTCCCCACACCCTCACCAACACATGTTGTTGTTGGTGTTTTTGATGATGGCTATTCTAACAGGGGTGAGGTGGAATCTTAGTGAAGTTTTGATTTGCATTTCCTTTATGGCTAGAGATGGTGAGCATTTTTTCATGTGCTTTTTTGCCATTTGAATTTCTTCGTTTGAAAAAGTTCTGTTTAGTTCAGTTGCCCATTTCTTTATTGGTTCATTAATTTTGGGAGAGTTTAGTTTCTTAAGTTCCCTGTATATTCTGGTTATCAGTCCTTTGTCTGATGTATAGCTGGCAAATATTTTTTCCCACTCTGTGGGTGGTCTCTTCAGTTTAGAGACCATTTATTTTGTTGTGCAGAAGCTTTTTAATTTTACAAAGTCGATTTATTCATCCTTTCTCTTAGTTGCTGGGCTCCTAGGGCTCTCTTGAGGAAGTCCTTGCCTATACCTATTAGTTCCAGAGTGTTTCCTGCTCCTTCCTGCACTAACTTCAGAGTTTCAGATCTGATATTTAGGTTCTTGATCCATTTTGAGTTGATCCTAGTACAGGGTGATAGACATCAGTCTAGTTTCAGTTTCTTGCAGACGGTTAATCACTTTTCCCAACAACATTTGTTGAAGAGGCTGTCTTTTTGTTCATCATATGTTTTTGCACCTTTGTCAAAAATGAGGTGGGTATAGTTGTGTAGATTGATATCCAGATCCTCTACTCTGTTCCACTGGTCTTCATGTCTGTTTTTGTGTCAGTACCATGCTGTTTTTATTGCTATTGCTTTGTAATATAGTTTGAAGTCAGGTATTGTGATACCTCCAGCATTGCTCTTTTTGCTCAACATTGACTTGGCTATTTGTGGTCTCTAGTGTTTCCAAATGAATTTTAGTGGAGATTTTTCAATCTCTGTGATGAATGTCATTTGTATTTTGAATGGAATTGCATTAACCATGTAGATTGCTTTCAGTAGTTTAGCCATTTTTACTATGTTGATTCTACTGATCCATGAGCATGGGAGGTCTTTCCATCTTCTGTAGTCTTCCTCGATCTCTTTCTTCAGAGGTTTGTAATTCTCCTTGTAGAGGTCATTCATATCCTTTGTTAAATTACTCCTACATATATAATTTTTGGGGAGTTATTGTGAATGGAATTGTTTCCATATGTTCCTTCTCAGTTTATTCATTGTTGGTATATAGAAAAGACAATGACTTTTGTAGGTTGATTTTGTATCCTGCCACTTTACTGTAGCTTTTTATGGTGTCTAAGAGTTTTTGGTAGAGTTATTTGGGTCTTTAAGATATAGGATCATATCATCTGCAAAGAAGGATATTTTTACAGTTTCTTTACCTATGTGTATTCCTTTTATTTCTTCTTCTTGCCTAAGTGCTCTGGCTAGAAATTCTAGTATTATGTTGAATAGGAGTGGGGATAGTAGGCACCCTTGTCTAGTTCCTGATTTTAGGGGGAATGGTTTCAGCTTTCACCGTTAAGTATGATGTTGGCAGTTGGTTTGTCATATATAGCCTTTACAATGTTGAGTTACATTCCTTCTATTCTTAGTTTTCTTAGCGCTTTTATCATGAAGTTGTGTTGGATAGTGTCGAAGGTTTTTTCTGCATCTATTGAGGTGATCAAGTATTTTTTGTCTTTGCTTCTATTGATGTGCTGTATTACATTTATAGATTTGTGTATGTTGAACCACCCCTGCATCCCAGGGCTGAAGCCGACATGGTCATGGTGTAGGATCTTTCTGGTGTATTGTTGGATTCAGTTTGCCATTATTTTATTAAGGATTTTTGCATCGATATTCATTAAGGAAATTGGCTTGTAGTTGTCCTTTTTGGAGGTGTCTTCATCTGGTATTCGGATGAGAGTTATATTGGCTTCATAAAATGAATTAAGCAGTGTTACTTCCTTTTCTATTTCGTGGAACAGTTTAAGGAAAGTTGGTATTAGTTCTTCTTTAAATGTCTGACAGAATTCAACAGAGTCCATCAGGTCCTGGACTTCTCTTTTTTGGGAGACTCTTTATTGCTGTTTCAATTTCTTTTTGTCTTATAGATCTATTCAAGTGATTAATATCTTCTTGGTTTAGTTTTGGGTGTTTGTAACTTTCTTGAACTCTGTCCATTTCTTCAAGATTTTCAAATTTATTAGAATATAGGTTCTCAAAGTAGTCTCTGATGATTTCCTGGATTTCTGTGGTGTTTGTTGTTATCGCCCCTTTTGCATTCCTGATTTACTGATTTGGATTTTTTCTCTCCTCATTTTAGTCAGGTTTGCCAGGGGTCTATCGATCTTGTTTATTTTTTCAAAGAAACAACTTTTTGTTTCATTAATTCTTTTTATGGTTTTTTGGGTTTCTATTTCATTGATTTCAGGTCTTATTTTTATTATTTCTCTCCTTTTTGGGATTTGCTTGTTCTTGTTTTTCTAGGAGTTTGAGATATATCATTAGGTCATTTATTTGAGATCTGTCCTTTTAATATATGCTTTCATGGCTATAAATTTTCCTCTTAGGACCACCTTTACTGTGTCCCATAGGTTCTGGTAGGTCATGTTGTCATTTTCATTAACTTCCAGAAAGCTTTTAATTTCCTCTTTTATGTCATTGATGACCAATTCATTATTGAGCAATGTGGTGTTCAGTTTGTGTGTTTTTTACTGCTGTTTTAGTTGTTGATTTCTAGTTTTAGTGCATTATGGTCAGACAGAATGCATGGGATTCTTTCTATTTTCTTATATTTGGTGAGGCTTGCTTTGTGCCCTAAGACATGATCACTTTTGGAGAAGGGTCCATGGGCTGCTGAGAAGAATGTACATTGTGCAGAAGCTAGATGAAATATTCTATATACATCAGCTAGGTCCATTAGATGTAGGGTGTGATTTAGTTCTAGAATTTCTTTATGGATGTTTTGTTTGGATGGCCTATCTATTGGTGATAGAGGGGTGTTAAAGTCTTCCAGTACTACTGTGTTGGAGTCTATATATGTTTTTAGGTCCCTCAGAGTATGTTTGATGAAATTGGGTGCATTGACATTGGGTGCATACAGGTTGATAATTGCTATTTCCTTTTGGTTTATTTCCCCTTTTATTTGTATGGAGTGTCCTTCTTTATCTCATTTGATCTATGTAGGTTTGAAGTCTACTTTGTCTGAGACAAGTATTGCTACCCCTGCCTGTTTTTGGGACCATTGGCTTGTTATATCTTCTTCTAGCCTTTCACTTTTAGCCAGTGTTTATTTCTGTCAGTGAAGTGGGTCTCCTGTAGGCAACAGATTGTTAGATCTTCCTTTTAATCCAGTTTGCCAATCGGTGTCTTTTGATAGGGGAATTTAGTCCATTAACATTCAGTGTTAGTATTGATAAGTACATGGTGAACCCTGTCATGTAGCTGTCTTTGTTGATTAAGGGTTTGATTGTATGTAGCTGAATCAGTGCTATTCTTTTCTTTCTTGCCTTTTCTTCTCCTGTGGTTTGGTACTGCTGCCCTTTCATGGTTTTGTTTGCTTTCATTTTCTGTGTGCAGAATTCCTTGGAGAATCTTTTGTAGTGATGGCTTGGTGGTCATATATTGTTTTAGTTTCTGCTTATCATGGAAGACTTTTATCATTCCATCTATTTTGAATGATAGTTTTGTTGGGTAAAGTATCTTAGGATTGAAGTTATTTTCATTCAGTGCTTGGAAGACCTCACTCCATGCTCTTCTTGCTTTTAATGTTTCTGTTGAGAAGTCTACTGAGATTTTAATAGGTTTAATAGGTTTATTCTTTTTTTCTCTCTTATGGCCTTTAATATTCTTTCTTTGGTCTCTGTACTTTTTGTTTTAATGTTATGTCTTGGTGTAGTTCTATTTTGGTCAGGTCTGTTCAGTGTTCTGGAAGCCTCCTGTACCTGAATGAGCATAGTTTTCTCTAGATTTGGGAAATTTTCTGTTATTATTTTGTTGAATATATTATGCATTCCTTTTGCTTTCACCTCTTCTCCTTCTTCATTGCCCATAATTCTTAGGTTTGGTCTTTTGATGGAGTCAGTGAGTCTTGCATTTTCTTTTCACAGGTCTTGAGTTATTTAACTAATAGTTCTTCAGTTTTCCTTTAATTGTCATTTTATCTTCAAGTTCTGAGATTCTGTCTCTGTTTGTTCTATTCTGCTGGAATGGCCTTCCACTTTGTTTTCTATTTCTGTTTCATTCTTTTTTCTGAGGTTTTCCATATCATGGATTACTTTCTCTTTAATGTTGCCAATTTTTGCCCTTATTTCATTTATCTCTCTGTTTATGGTGGTCTCAGTTTCAGTTTGTTATTTACTTGGGGCTTCTATGATTTCTTTTATTTGTTTCTGTGTTTTCTCATATTCTTTAATTTTGTTGTCTTGGTGTTTCGTTAGTTCCTCCTGTACATTTTGGTTGACCATATTAGTAACATCTCTACGAAATTCTCATTCATTACTTGTAGGATTTCTTCTTTCAGAGTGTTCTTGTGGACTTTGTTGGGTTCCTTGGTATAATTTTTCTGTGTTTTGTTGCAGTCTGGACCTGGATTCCATTTTCTTCATTTCGCTCTAAATGCTGTACTACTTTATTTTTGGGGGGAGAATAGTTTCCATCCTTTTTTCTTCTTCTAATATTTCTACTAGTTACCATTTCTGTCCCTGGACTATGTGTAATTTAGTATTAGCTGGGTTGCAATATTAATACTAACCAAACCAAGGGAGAAGGATAAAAAAGAGAAAGAGAACGAAAGATAAAATAAAGAGAGAAGAGAGGAAAAAAAGAAAGAAAAAAATTGGAGAGATAGTGGGTGATCAAATAGCAATAAATCCTTTTCTAATGCAAACCAATAATCCATCCACTCTTAAAATATTATCACTATGCCATGCCATATTTAGAAAAGCATTCTATTTGTCCATAACATTTTTCCTAACCATCTGTGGCAGCTCATTAGTCACTCTTTTCAAAAGGAAAATAGGTTGTAAGGGTACTGAGAATAATTACTTTATTAATCTTCATTTTTCACAGATTTTATCATCTCTCTGATGTGAGAGAGATTGTTTGTCACAAACAAAACTATTCTTTTATGAAAAGTAACAAGAATCATTACAAGGAACTCTCTTGTTTCTCCATAAGCATTTTGGCAATTTGAAACATGAAGACATCTAAGAATACCTCTGCAGAAAAGGTTTCAATTACTTTTTTCTGAAATGTCATGTACTTAGCACCCCAGTTTTCCTGACACAGTTTGTATCAGGTGTCCCCAAGCATCAAAGTGCGTTCCTCCCAAACTAGCATTTGGTGAATATCTATCAATCTAATATATGTTAACCATATTACATTAGTAAATATACAATTCTTGAAAGTATGTTATCACCACTCAAATTCACTTTTACAGAACTGAAGCCCACAGTCATTTGTCCTGACAGACAGAGTGCCATCAAAATCATCGGTAACTTGTGCTGAATGATTGGTTACCAACTGGGAAAGGGATGAGCTATGTATGTAATTGGGAAGTGTTTTGAACATGGAACTTGTAGAAATTGTTCTGTACTGCTGTTTGATGTTTATTCCTTACATTTTATTGAACTTCTGTACTGCAAAAGTGATCAGGACATTTAAGTATAAAGTACATACAGTGAAAACTGAAGAGTAAAGTCAGATCTAAAAGCTAAGTGTAGAATCACAATGAAGCCACAGGAAATGCTTACAGCAAGAGAAAGAGAATTGGAACACATCTGTCACCTAATAAACACATAGTAAGTAAGGCAAATTGACACAGTACCTAAGTGCAAATTCAGGCCAATGTACAAACTTTTGGTTTTTAATTTTGAGATAGTAAGGCAAAAGGTAAGAAATACAAAGACCTAGATTGAAAATTCTGCAAATCACTAGAATTCATAGTCTTATTTTCTGAATATGCAAATAAACTAGATCATGACCTAAACTAAGAAGTGACTGTATAAATGTGTAAAGTAGGCTTTACAAAATCTTTCACATAAATGTTCATATAGTAGACATTTTCAGCTTTTCAGGTAATCTAGTCTCTGTTATTAGTAATAAAATCTGACTTTGCAATGGCAGTGCATCCAGACAATATGTAAACTAAATGTTCAGTGTGTTCCACTAAAATTTCATTTATGAACCATAAAATTTGTATTTTTATATGATACAATATTTTATTATTTTTTCATTATTTTTTCAATCATTTAAGACCATGCAAAAATCTTTCTCAGTCTGAAGAATGCACAAAAAATATGTATGGGTAGTTTTGATTTATGTATTGTAGTTTATTAACTATATCATTTCTCTCTTAGTCTAGAGGAAAAAAATCTAATTTAGTAAGTGGGAATGCTTCTCTGATCTGGGGAATATACAAATCTAGGCTGGTTATTTTTGAAAGGATTTTTCTTGTCTGAAATTCATTTCCAAAAAGCAATAGCATCAACAACTCAAAGTATTCTAATCCAATTCTTCTCACACAAGAGCATATAGCTTAATTTGGTAACACACAAAAGAGTTTAAATAACTTTGGCAAATACAGCCTAGTATCATTTCTATTTCTTTGTATCTCCATCCAAGTAATATTATGAAGCTATCTTTGAAACATGAAAGATATTTTAAAATTGTAATTTTTCTATAAAATACATTTATTATGTCTTAATATAGAAAACTGTGATTCATTACATAGCAGTTACTTGAATTTCAGGCATTGGTGTAAAAGTTATAATTAGTATATCTACTTTTAATATTTTCAAGGTAGTTTGTATAATAGACTGGTCTATAGAGACAGAGCACCCAGTTAAAAATCAGAGTTCTACTACTTATAACTGTATGACTTTGGGCAAGTGCTGTAGTTTGGATCATAACTATTCCCCAAAAGTCCAAGTGTTAAAGACTTGGTCCCCAGTTGTGGCACTCTTACATCTGAGGAAATGTTTAAGAGCTTGGGCTTAATGGAACAGTTAGGCCATTGTGGGGTGTGTGGGGGGATGTGCACATAAACAGGATATCAGGACTCCAATTTTTTTCTTCCACGTTTTCCCTTCCCATGAGGCAACCAGCTTTGTTCTACCATACATACCCCACCATGATGTGCTGACTCTCCACAGGGCCAAAAGCAACAGTATCAACTCATCATGAACTGAAACCCCTAAAACTGAGTGAGTCAAAATAAAGTCTACCAACTTTGTGATAAGTGGGTTTCCCAGTGATTTGATATTGATTGTTCAGGAATCAGGTGTGTTTTTAAAACCAAATAGATCTCTAGTCTAATCATTCAACAAAACTAGTAAAAAAATGTTTTTTTAAATATATAGAGTATAATAAAAAGATTTAATAAGAACAATAAACAGCAATTGCTTATATTTGAATATAGCTTTAATATACACAGCTTATTATTGAATCTTCCTTTGGTTTAATTCAGACAAGTGATTTGCAAATTTTGTACATGCTTTTGTCCAGCCTCCTTACATCCTTTATAAGACAGAAACAGATATAAACATATACCCAAACAAATTTAATCTCATTTTGTCTTCACCATAAACTATTATTTATCATTTTTCTGTCCTTAAGTGAGAGACCTTAAAAGCATTAAAGACATTATATCATATGTTTAAGATTGTGATGAAAATACATGCCATGGTCACAATTTAAATGTATGTTTAGAATAATAGTTCCACTGCACAAAAGACAGTCATTCCCTGAAGGGGAATGTACCTATTGCATGTTCCAAAGTGAAAAATGCCTTGTGGATCCCATGGAAACATTTATTTTAATCATTTTTTGATAGAAATCTTCTGGAAGACTATTAACATGTCCGTGCCTTCTTAAAAAGAGGTCGCTAAAGGGAATTTACTTTTATCTTGATGACTCACAGCCTCTATCCTGAACATCCATTATCATACCCTGTGGTGATTCAGGGTCTGTCAAGCTGTCAGCTGTCACATCCAGAATCGTCCTGCTTGCCTCTAACAGCCTTCTGCTCTGATTCCGCTCAATGGCTCTGGGTCAGGGAACCAGATGACCAAGGCTTTTAGAGTTTATATGTAAAGGTTCTCAGTTTTCTCAACTGTAAAATAAGGTTGTTGTACCATATCAGTGGTGCTCAACCCTGGCTGCATATTTGAGTCACTGCTCAGGTTCCACTCTAAGTGATAACTGCTCTGCAGTAGTGCTTCAACATTGGCGTTTTTAAAGTGTTCTTAAAGTATTTTCTTTTAAATGTATAAACAGAATTAAGAAACATAACATGAGATGAATTTGAAAATACCCTTTAACCTGAAATGTGTTGTTTCCACCATTGAATAAATTGTGGAAAGTTTACACCCTATACTCTTTTCAGTGTCTAGTTATATACTCATTAATAGCATGCGTATACCACTTTAGCACATCATTTGAAGTTAGTAAACAGTTCTGCATATTAAGGCAAAGGTTTCTTTTTGTTTTCAAACCTATTCAGTATTTTTTCTCCTCTAAGTTTTCTCAATCTCCTTCTATATCTCTCAAGCTAAATTTTTACATTAAATAGAATGCAAGGAGGTAAATAATGAATTTACCAATTTAACATCAAAGTCTCTATGTATAACATAAAATCTTCCATATTCAATACTGCAACATATTATGGTTCCTTCCTTCCTTCCTTCCTTCTTCCCTTCCTCCCTCCCTATCTCTGTCCCTTCCTTCCTTCCTTCAATAATTTTTATTGCTCTGTTAGTCACTTGATGTTCACATAGATGAAAAAACATAGAACAAAAAATCTCTTTTTTGTGGAGTTCATTGTTGAATGTGAAAAAAGTAGTAAGTGAGCAGACTGTTGTAATCAATGTGGTAGAAACATCTGTAGGTTCCTACAGCAATACAGATGAGGGCAATGGATTCAGCATGGGGTTAGAGGATGTAGGATAAGGATTCCATAGAAAATGAGGAAACTCATTTTCAAAAACTTATCGATGTAAAGGACTAGTCAAATGAAAGAAGCTATTAACCAGGAGTAAAATATTTGCAGCTTTAAAGATGTAATAGGGTAGTATATGGGGGCAAGTCCTCAGTATACACTTTAATATATGTGTGGTGTTAAGAAAACCTTAAGTAATGTGCTTGGAGATAGTTTATAGAAGAATTTTTATGTCCTGCAAGGAATGTTAAAATTATAGTCTAAAGATAAGGAGACATACAAAAGCCTTAATAAACAAACCAAACACACACAAGTAATCCACATTCCACATTCATGATATAAAATAGTAGAAGATGGTTAACTTTTAATGATACATGTGACCAGGCAAGGTGGCTCAAGATTATAATCTTAGTTGGAGATCAGGAGGATCTCAGTTTACTTTTTGCCTGGGCAAAAAGTTCATGAGACTTCAACTCAATCAATAAAGGCTGGATTTAGTGGCAGGTATCTGTCATGTCAGCTAAATGAAAAGTATAAATAGGAGAATGGTGGTGCAGGTTGGCACAGGCATAAAAGCAAAGCACAGTCTCAAAAATAACCAAACTAAAAAATGCTAGCAATATGCCTCAAGTGGAGGGATCCAAGATGGTTACTAGAGTGCAGAAGCAGACAGCATGATCTCTGTAAGCCAAAAATCTTGCTAAGATGCTGGAGCCACACTTGGCAGAAAAAAGCACCAAGAAGAATCAAAAGTTCAATACCCTGAACCCTCAGTCTGTACAAAGCTTCTTCATGCCACATTACACTGAGAAAACAGGAGGGCTCCCACACCACCATATGATGGCTCCAAACCTGCTTGGGAGCTGAAAGACAGGGGAAAAAAAAAAAACTGATGAGTCTCCCCAACCACCTGGAGAGACTAAGACAGAACCTCTGCTTAAATACCAACACCAGGACTGGATGATGAAAGAGTAACACCACAACTACTAAGACTGACATTCTATTGTTCTTGAACCTGGAATTTTTTGTGTGCTTGTTTGTTTGTTTGTTTTGTTCCCTGTTTGTTTGTCCACCTCTCCCTGCTGATTTCTTTGGTTTTTTTCTTTCTTTGTTTTGTTAGGTTTACTATGTGAGTTAGCTAATACTAAATTACACACAGACCAAGGAAACAGCATACATACACTAACTTAAAACCCAACACACAAACAAAACAAAATTACACCAAGGCAAAGAAAACAGGTGACTGAAACCACCATTAGCCTTCAAGAACACAGTACTGAGTGGAGTGATGGGAAGATGAAAAAAGGATAGAAACCATTCTCCAGGGATTGGGGGCAGGGGAGAGAAATGACCCAAGCCTTGTATGCACATATGAATAATAAAACAATGAGCCAAGAAAAAAAAAAAAGAAAGAAACTGCCATATACCAGGTGCTGTCCTTGACTTGGGAGACACAGTTGTGGACAGGTAGAAAGATCCTGTCATAGAACTTATGGTTCAGTGGAGGGAAGTCAGGGAGGAAACAAAGGAACAGGCAAAGTCTAACCAATGTATTGAATAAAATATAACAAGGTGTTGAGACATATGGTCAGAAACTGCAACCCTCTTGATCTCACCCTCCCAAGAAGTTTGGGATAACGGACACAAACCACCATGCCCAGGTATGGGTGAGATGGGGCCTCATGAACTTTTTGCCTGGGCTGATCTTGAACCACAATCCTCCTGTTGTCAGCCTCGCAAGTAGCTGAGATTACAGGCATGAGCCACCAGCACCCAGCTGGAATAAATAGTTCTTTAAAAATGAAAGATGGAACAAAAAAAATAATAAAAAAAATAAAGGATTCAGAGGGAAATGAAGAACATAAATACCCAGTTCCAGGCTCCAACAAAACAAAGATAAACTATACCAAGGAACACAACCAAGCCCACAAGAACAACTTGAAAGAAGAAATCTTGCAAGTAATCATTAAGAATTTCATGGAGATGTTACTAGACACGGTCAACCAACATGTACAGGAGGCACTCATGAAATTCCAAGACAACAATAATAAAGAATATGAGAAGACACAAAAACAAATAGATGAGCTCATAGGACATCTAAATAAATACCAAAGTGAAACAGAGAACACCATAAGTAGAGATATAAATGAATTAAGGTTGAAAACTGACAATATTAAAGAAGTGACCCATGATATGGAAAAATTCAGAAAAAAGAATGAAACAGAAATATAAAACACAATGGATGCCACTCCAGCAGACTAGAACAAGCAGAAGACAGAGTCTCAGAACTTGAAGATGAAATGGAAATTAAAGGAAAAACTGAAGAACTATTAGTCAAACAACTCAAGACCTGTGAAAGGAATATGCAAGAACTCACCAACTCCACAAAACTACCAAACATGAGAATTATGGGCATTGAAGAAGGAGAAGAGGTGCAAACAAAGGAAATTTGTAATATATTCAACAAAATAATAACAGAAAATCTCCCAAAGCTAGAGAAAACTACTATGCCCATTCAGGTACAGGAAGCCTCTAGGAAACTGAACAGATTTGACCAAAATAGAACTACCCATTGACATATCATCATTAAAACAACAAGCACAGATAATAGAGAAAGAATATTGAAAGCTGTGAGACAGACAATTAAAAAAACAACATACAAAGGTAAACCCATCAAAATCACAGAAGATTTCTCAACAGAAACATTAAAAGCAAGAAGAGCATGGAGTGAGGTCATCTGTGCACCAAATGAAAATAACTTCAACCCTAGGATACTCTACTCAGAAAAACTAACATTTAAAATAGATGGAGCAATGAAAGTATTCTATGATAAGCAGAAACTAAAATAATATATGACCACCAAGCCACCATTACAAAAGAACCTTCAAGGAATTCTGCACACAGAAAATGAAAGCAAACAAAACCATAAAAAGACAGGGAGTACCAAACCACAGAAGAAGAAAAGACAAGGAAGATGAGAGTAAAATTGATTCCATTGCACACAATCAAACCCTTAAACAAGGAAAACAACTAAACAACAAGAATCACAACATACCTATCAATATTAACATAGAATGTTAATGGACTTAACTTCCCCATCAAAACACACCATTTGGCAAACTGGATTAAAAAGGAAGATGCAACAATCTGTTGCTTACAGGAGACCCACAAAATTGTGGGTGAAAGGCAGGAAGAACATTTACCAAGACAATGGCTCCTGGAAACAATCAGGAGCAGCAACATTTATCTCAGACAAAGAAGACTTCAAACTTACATTGATCAAATGAGATAAAGAAGGACACTCCATACTAATAAAAAGGGAAATACACCAAAAGGAAATAACAATTATCAATCTATATGCACCCAATGCCGATGCACCCAATTTTATCAAACATACTCTGAAGGACCTAAAAACATATATAGACTCCAACACAGTGGTACTGGGAGTCTTTAACACCCCTCTATCACCAATAGATAGGTCATCCAAACAAAAAATCAATAAGGACATTCTAGCACTAAATCACATCATACATCAAATGGACCTAGCTGATGTCTACAGAATATTTCATCCAACTTCTGCACAATATACATTCTTCTCAGCATCCCAAGGAACCTTCTCCAAAACTGATCATACCTTAGAGCACAAAGCAAGCTTCAGCAAATATAAAAAACAGAAATAATCCCATGCATTCTATCTGATCACAATGCATTAAAACTAGAAATCAACAGCAAAAACAACAGTAGAAAACAGGCAAACAATTGGAAACTGAACAACACATTGATCAATGATCAATGATCATTGATAAAATAAAAGAGGAAATTAAAGGCTTCCTGGAAGTTAATGAAAATGAAAACATGATCTACCAGAACCTATGGGATACAGCAAAGGCAGTCTGAAGAGGAAAGTTTATAGCCATGACTGCATATATTAAAATGACAGAATGATCTCAAATCAATGATCTAATGCTATATCTCAAATTCCTAGAAAAACAAGCACAAGCCAATCCCAAAACAAGTAGAAGGAGAGAAATAATAAAAGTAAAGGCTGAAATCAATGAAATAGAAACAAACAAAAAAAAACTATACAAAGAATCAATGAATAAAATGCTAGTTCTTGGAGAAAATAAATAAGATTAACAGACCCCTAGCAAACCTGACTAAAATGAGGAGAGAAAAAACCCAAAACAATAAAATCAGAAATGCAAAAGGGGAGATAACAACAAACAGCATGGAAATCCAGGAAATCATCAGAGACTATGTTGATAATGATTTATCTAATAAATTTGAAAATGTTGAAGAAATGGACAAATTTCTAGATACTTATGACCATCCAAAATTGAACCAAGAGGATATTAATCACCTGAATAGATCTATAACATAAAATGAAATTGAAGCAGCAATAAAAAATCTCCCAAAAAAGAAAAGTCCAGAACCTGAAGGATTCTCTGCTAAGTTCTATCAGACCTTTAAAGAAGAACTGATACCAACCCTCCTTAAACTGTTCCATGAAATAGAAAGGGAAGGAACACTGTTTAACACATTCTATGAAGCCAGTATTACACTCATCCCAAAACCAGGCAAAGACACCTCCAAAAAGAAGAACTATGGCCAGTCTCCTAAATGAACATCAATGCAGAAATCCTCAACAAAATAATGGGAAACCGAATCCAACAACACATCAGAAAGATCACTCACCATGACCAAGTTGGCTTCATTCCTGGGATGCAGGGGTTGTTCAACATATGCAAATCTATAAATACAACACATTAATAGAAGCAAGGAAAAAAACCACTTGTTCTTCTCAACAGGTGCAGAAAAAGCCTTTGATAAGATGAAACACCATTTCATGATAAAAGCTCTAAGAGACTAGGAATAGAAGGAAAGTAACTCAACATTATAAAAGCTATATATGACAAACCTATAGCCAACATCATACTTAATGGAGAAAAACTGAAACCATTTCCCCTAAAATCAGGTTGAGACAAGGGTGCCCACTATTCCCACTCCTATTCAACATAGTACTGGAATTCCTAGCCAGAGCAATTAGGCAAGAAGAAATAAAAGGAATAAAAATAGGTAAAGAAACTGTCAAAATATTACTATTTGCAGACAATATGATCCTATACGTTAAAGACCGAAAAAACTCTACCCAAAACCTCTCAGGCACCATAAACAGATATAGCAAGATGGCAGGATTCAAAATCAACTTACAAAAATCATTTGCTTTCCTATATACCAATAACGAACAAATTGAGAAAGAATATATGAAAACAATTCCATTTACAACAGCCTCAAAAAAAAAAATCAAACACCTAGGAGTATACTTAACAAAGAATGTGAATGATCTCTACAAAGAGAACTACCAACCCCTGAAAGAAGGAGACTGAGGAAGACTGTAGAAGATGGAAAGATCTCCCATGCTCATGGATTGGTAGAATCAACATAGCAAAAATGGCTATACTACCAAAAGCAATCTACATGTTTAATGAAATTCTCATCAAAATCCCAATGACTTTCATCACAGAGATTGAAAAATCTACCCTGAGGTTCATTTGAAACACAAGAGACCACGAATAGCCAAGGCAATACTGCGCAAAAAGAGCAATGCTGGAGATATCAAAATACCAGACTTCAATCTGTATTACAAAGCAATAGCAATAAAAACAGCATGGTACTGGAACAAAAACAGACATGAAGACCAGTGGAACAGAATAGAGGATCCGGATATGAATCCACACAGCTATGCCCACGTTATTTTTGACAAAGGCACCAAAAATACAGCCTCTTCAATAAATGTTGCTGGGAAAAGTGGCTATCTGTCTGCAAAAAACTGAAACTAGATCCATGTTTATCATCCTATACTAGTATCAACTCAAAATGGATCAAGGACCTTAATATCAGACTGGAAACTGAAGTTAGTACAGGAAAGATCAGGGAATATTCTGGAAGTAATAGGTATAGGCAAGGACTTCCTCAATAGAACCCCAGCAGCCCAGCAACTAAGAGAAAGGATGGACAAATGGGATTACATAAAATTACAAAGCTTCTGCACAACAAAAATAAATGGTCTCTAAACTGAAGAGACCACCCACAGAATGGGAGAAAATATTTGCCAGCTATATATCAGACAAAGGATGGATAACTAGAATATACAGGGAACTTGAGAAACTAAACTCTCTCAAAATCAATGAACCAATAGAGAAATGGGCAGCTGAACTAAACAGAATTTTTCAAAAGAAGAAATTCAAATGGCCCGAAAAACACATGAAAAAATGCTCACCATCTCTAGCCATAAAGGAAATGCAAATCAAAACACACTAAGTTCCACCACACCCCTGTTAGAATAACCATTATCAAAAACACTACCACCAACAGGTGTTGTCAAGGATGTAGGGAAAAAGGAACCCCGGTACACTGCTGGTGAGAATGCAAGCTAGTGCAACCACTGTGGAAAACAATATGGAGGCTTCTTAAAAATCTAAACATAGATCTGCTATGTGATCCAGCAATCCCACTCCTGGGAATATACCCAAATGTACCTGATGCAGGTTACTCTAGAGGCACCTGGACACCCATGTTTATTGCAGCACTATTCACAATAGCCAAGTTATGGAAACAGCCAAGTTGCCCCACTATTGACGAATGGATTAAGAAAATGTGGTATCACAATGGAATTTTACTCATCCATGAAGAAGAATGAAATCTTATCATTCGCAAGTAAATGGATGAAGGAGAACTGAGTGAGGTTATCCAGGCTCAGACGACCAAAAATTGTTTGTTCTCCCTCATATGAGGACTTTAGATCTAGGACAAATACAGCAGTGTTGTTGGACTCCATCACATAACAAGGGGAGAGCACATACAGGACATACAGGAATAGGTAAGAAATCCAAAACATGAAAATATTTGTTGTCCCCACTGAAAGGAGCTAATACAGAAACAGAAACCTTAAAGTGACAGAGGTCAATATGGGAAGGTGATCAGGAACTAGTGAAAAGGTCAATTAGAGATGAATCAATTTGGGTTGTAACACACCAGTGCATGGAAGTAATGCTAGGAATCTCTCTGTATAGCTATCCTTATCTCAACTAGCAAAAATGCTTTGTCTTTCTTATTATTGCTTATATCTTCTCTTCAACAAAATTGGAGAAAAGGGCAGAACAGGTTCTCCCTGGAAGCCAGTGGGGAGGGAGGGGGTGGAGAGCAGTGGTGAGAAATGATCTAAACAATGTTGCACATGTCAATAAATGAATAAAATAAAGCAAGTGAATTTTAAAAAAATGCCTCAAGTGTTAAAGCACCTGCCTGACAAGAATAAGGCCATGAATTTAACACCCAGTACCACCAAATGAAAAAAAATAACAGTAACAATAATGACTCAATGTATGGATTTTAAAGAATTACTAATGCTATACCTTCACTCAAAATGGGCAATCAGACTAGAAATCACTGCAATAATCAAGAATAATAAATAATTTGTCATCTTTTCACATAAAAAGTTTGAATGAGTTGATCTATATAATTTCTGAGACATGTAGAACAAAAGTTTTATTTAGGAAGATGAAAACAGTAACTTTCATTTCTACTTGTCAGTGTAGAGATGGTTAGCATAAGACAGTTAACCAAATACATTTTATTTATACATTAAAAGGAACTGAAATCAGGAAAGAACAGAGCACTGCATAATAGCATTGAGTAACAAGTCTAGAGGTTATTTAAAACTCTGGTTTCATAAAATGTACATAAAGGTCAAGGTTCAGGAAAAGAAATTTCAGAAGCATAAATATTTAAGAATCAGGTAGAGAAATAGGGCCCTGAAAACAAATAGAAAATAAATAACTAGAAAAGAAAAAGAGAACTAATGGAGACCAATGTAATTTTCAGTAAAAGAATTTTTCTAAGATTGTGTGTAGTTAAGATTGTCAAGTATTGTAGAATAGCAAAGACTGTTCACAATGAAGATGGTTCACAGTGATGTGGTGGAAGTTAGCAGCCAGATTGCAGAATTCAGAAACAAATAGTATATGAGGAATTTTTGTTTTTTAAAAAAATTATATATATATACACACATACTTGTTTTTAAACTAATACT
The DNA here is from genome assembly GCF_047511655.1 of Castor canadensis. Classification (NCBI taxonomy): domain Eukaryota; kingdom Metazoa; phylum Chordata; class Mammalia; order Rodentia; family Castoridae; genus Castor; species Castor canadensis. Next base: position 125,116,217 of record NC_133393.1, read on the forward strand.
TAGTTGCATGAATTCTTATTTTAGAAAATGTGATATGTAGGAAATTATAAATATTTTCCTGAATTAAAAATTAACCTTTTTTCATATCAGGTAGCGTTATCCCTTAGTTTGGATATTCCATTAGACTTTCTGATTTGTCACCAACCTTCTGCTGATTATGGATTGCAGATTCCCATGTTGGGAACTAGCACTAACTGCATCTTTGTAAAATCTAATCAATAGCTATAGTTATATAAGGACACAGCAGCTACAGGAAAACGTACTTGTCAGATTTGCTCTTTTGCTTAGTTAAGGAATCAAAGTAAGGTGACATCCTTCAAATTCCAAGTTAATGGGTTTCATATAAATTTTCTGCGATTAAACAGCAGAGCTACATATTGTTGAAAGCTAAATTATTGAGCAGACGAGGTACCATACTAATTCAGTTATTCATTTAGCCACGTTATCTTTCAACAAACATTTCTTCATGTTTTAAAAAGTAAGTGATTAGTACTGCCAAACAGAAATTTTCCACCATTCAACAAAATATTAAAGTTTTCCAGTGCTCTGCTCTTGAATACTTTTTTTCTATCTTTACCCTATCTTCCCAGGAAACAGCCACCAGATCCATGGCTTTAAATATCAAATGTGTGCTTATGAGTTTTACATTTATCTTAGCAGTTCTGAGCTTACTTGGGTTTCCACATCTGTTTATACTATGGTAAACTTATGTTTCTATTTGGATAGCTCTGATGAGAAGCTCAAATAGCTACCCTATACTGAAGGGGGAACAAAGCAAAACAAACAGGCAAGCAAGCCATTCTTTCCTTGTGTTTAGTAATTTCAGTAAATGGCACCATTACCTTCACAAATTTTGTGACCAAAAGCATCAGACTCATGTTGTCTTCATCAGCTCACTTTACTCCACCCCTGCAGCAATGGCTCAGTGAGCCTACTGATTTATCACATCTATTGCATTTGCCTAGCTCTGGTTTTTTCATCCTATACCTACCTAACCCATCAACTTCCAAACCACTGTTTCCCTTTTTACTTCTTTTAAGATTTTTCTAAACACAATAGCCAGTCTAATCTTGTTTGATATACAAACAAGGTCTTGTCTTCTAAATGGAAATTTTATGGGGACTTCCTATCACACTTGGCATTAAATGCAAACTCTTAACCATGATCTACAAAGCCCCACTTTATGGTACAGTATTGTCATAGTTCTTGACCAAATTATTTCTTCTTTTGGGAGTGCTATGGTCTAAATGGTTCTGTGCCCCATCTTCAGCTAAAAATTATATTAAAATCCAACAGCACAAGGTGATGGTAATAGGAAGTAGGATCTTTGGGAATTGAGTAGTAAGTCATAAAGGTGGAACCCTCATGAATGGGAACAGTGCCATTCTACAGGAGAATTCTTATTACTAAATTGCCTCTTCCACCCTGAGATTACACAGAAAGAAGGTGACATTCTGTTTTATGTTGAAATGGACCTACACCAGACAGAATCTGTAGACCCCCTTGATCTTGGACTTCTCAGTCTCCAGGAAAATGTCTAAAGTTAACTTTCTGTTGTTCGTGAACTATCCAATCTATGCTTCTTTTTTTTTAGTATAGCAGTATGAATAAACTGAAGCCATTTAGTATCTGCCATCTAAACAGAAACCAGAAACCACACTGTAAAATAGGACTAGCAATTACTATTGGTTTTGCCTAGGAGATCCTCACCTCAGTCAGGGTTTTGACAAAATGTCATTGATTTAGACAGGTCTTCTCCTTTGCTGTCTCTTGCTAGCCCCTCATGCTGAAGTTGTACTTTTCCCCTTGTTTATATTTAACTTGTTTATATTTAACCTAAAACATAGGCTCCATGAAGTAAAAAATTTGACTAAATCCTCACTCTGTTAAAGATTATTTAAGCAGTATTAGGTGATATAAAAATATCACCAGATGGATGAGTACATTATCTTAAATATATGAAGAAACATTATATGTAAAGATTGTTCATCTACTTTTGGCAGCATATGTGTGGCTGAATTTAATGCATAAAAACTAACTGAATATTTTATAATATAATGCCTGAGAATTTATGAGGTTCTTTCATGGGCTGTTTCATATAGTCATTGCAGTATAGATAGATTTAAGGAAAATGTAACTGAGAGAATTAATTTATTTTTCCCAGATTCAACATGTATTGAACTGTTGGAGACAGGGAGGAATTCCAGATCTTAGGGACTTCTTCCTGACTAAGCTGGAGAACTAATGTGTAATTGTTTTGTGTACAATGTAGTATTAAAAAATACATAGAGCATAAATTCTGGTCATATTGTCACATGGTTTCCCAGACAAGACTCCATTTTTTAAAATCAAGTACTTCAAATAACTTATCCTCTAAATAAACAACAGTTTAGAGACAAACTAGCAATTAGCCCATATAATTTTCCTGGCATAATAGAAATGTTACATTCATTGTTATGGTGCTTTGAAGGTAAATTCATATAACCTTGTGCTTGAACCAGAATGAGACTGATAATTCTGAATGTAACAGGAAAACAATTTTACATAATTTATAAATTTTACATTTGTATATTGTGTTTCTTTTCATTTCTTCTTTCCATGGCTGTGAATTTTGAGTTGCTTGAATCCACAACTTCAGGAAGAAACAGGAAAAAAAACCAACTTTATTTGTTACACATCTGCAAGAACTGTTTTTTTTTTTTTTTTTTTTTCTGGTATGTGATACATCATGCTCAAGAGACTGCTTGTGCATTCTGTTTTTAAGGTGTTGGTAATTTATTTCAAAACCTCCTTAGCATACTTATTTAAATAAAAATTATGAGAAAGGGCCTATTACTCAAGAAGAAGAAAAAATGCACTACTAAAAAATTCTTGTGAAATATGTGGTTCTCCATGTACTGATACTATTCCATAAAACATTCTATCGTCATATCTTTTGGAATTTAGATTTCATTATGAATCCTGTAGTGCTATAATAGCCTCTATAATAACCGTGTCAGGACTAACTAGTTTGCCATTGATGTGATTAAAAAATGCACACTATATATCAGAAAAGGTGCACACTACAAAGCTTGATTTAAAGGAGACCAATCTCATGAGAATTACATTACAAGCAGTGGCAGTTTCAATCTCGGTGGAATGTGAGGCTTTTCTCATCTGCATAGTTTATTCATACTGAAAGATTGTGTACTTTGTTCTCTGACAACTCAATCAGTTTCTTTTAATTATAAATAATGATTTAAGATTGTTCCCTATAAATTCATTCATTCATTCATTCATTCACACATTCACCAAGCATGTATTTTTCTTGAATACTATGTTAGTTGCTTGGAGTGAAAAGATGAATAGGAAATAATGACCCTTCCAAAGGAAAATCTATAACTTAGTGAGGCAATTAGAAAAGTAAACAATTATTATGTGATTTTCCACCCACATACAAGTTGCTGAAAATGCAGGTATATTCTGGCTCATTTTATTTAGAGATTTAGTTATAAATTAATACATTGAAATTTATGTGATTAACATGAAATCAGTCATGAAAGTTTGACTTTTCTTTAGGTTGAAGGCATTAAAAAAGTTTCTGAGCTTTCACGGTGAATTCTAGTACCTGAAAAGTGGAAATTTAATTAAGATTTGAAATCCAGGCATTTCCTGTTGCTAACACCATTATTCCAAATCACCTTCCTTAGTGCATATTCAACATTTAATTATGGCACATTTATGAGGGTGAGCATGCTCAAAATGATAATTGAAGCATACAAAAAAATCATGTTTGATGGATTGAAAACCCAGATTTTACAAACTGAAGATATGGTTAAATGGTAGATCTGCTTTGCAAACTTGAATCCCAGAGTTCAAATCCAGTCCCACCAATAAATAAATAAACGAATAAGTAAATAAATAATATCCAGATTTTAGATTTTTAAATTTAAATCTAACTATGCATGGATGCTTATTACATAGTGCAGGATGAAAAATATTAGTAGTTAGAAACATACTTCTAATGATTTCTCAACAACCTTTCTTTTATAAGAAAGCAATTTGGGGGACTTCTTTATTAATTATAAATTTTAATGGAGATAAAACATGGCAGTAGATGGGAATTAGCTTGTATTAGCTGATATCAAATATGGCTTTATTTTAGATGCACTACTTTATTTACTCTTACAAAATTTTGGGTTGAAGTTGAGTGAAGTAGTAACTTGTTTAATAAAGAAGTAAGAAATTCACTAAATATCTGATAAACTCAATGAGAAAAAGACTTTTCACCATTGGTAAGGTGTCTATTTCCTTACCAAATGCCAACTTCTGCTTGTGTCCTGAATTTCATACCCTCTCTAGCTGCAGAATTTTCTTATACAAATATTCTCTTTATTTCTCTTATCATTAGTTTTTTCTTTGAGTAGAATTATTTATGAAATAATTTCTGATTTAATTAAGAAAAAAACTCACTTTATATTTTTCTGTCATGAATTTTCCACTGCCCTTTATAGGTAATTGCCCCAAAATTTACAGTTGTTGTGTGTTTCTTCTTTCTTCTTCTTTCTAAAAAATACCCTGATCAAAATTTACTTTCTATTCCTCCTCTGTAACTACTTTGGTAACCTCCCTGTCATTAAATTATTATTTTAATTGATGAATCTAATTTAATTTACTGCATCCAATGGATACTTTTAAATCTAACTAAATTTTATAATTTAATCAAATTATTACTTGGTACTTCTGTCTGACTTTCTTACCAACATTTTATGATTTTTTTCTGAAACATCCCACACGGAATCACTTACCTCCCTGGAAACTACACATTCTCTTTGCTCATTTACTATTTTAATCCCACCCTCTAAACACTGAGTGCTTAGTATTTAATATTTTAGTCACTTCCTTTTCTACCCATAATAGTTCATAGTCTAATCTAGAGTCATATATTTATATCAACATTTAGAATAATGACTCAGAAGTTTATATAATTAAATAACTTAGTTCTCAGAAATTACACATTTGTATATTCAAGCAGCTTCATTATCTTTCAACTACAATATGTTTGACAACAAACCTTGGTTTTCATAAACTCCTAAACAGGTTCTTTGTTCAGTGTCTTTAAATTTTTTCCTCAGTCATTCAAGTCCCAAATCAATAATTCCTCCATAATCTTATCTAAGCTCTATATTCCATCCATCAATAAGCCTGATGAGTTACATTTACTAGCAAAAAGAGTCAGCACATTTGAAACAATCCTCTTGAAACCAGTTAGACTACAATGTACCATTAAAAGCACAGTGGAACTTCCAGAGCAGTGAGAATTAGCAGAGTTAAGAGCAGTAATTCTAGAATTTGAAACTTCTTTCCCCTCTGAGCTGCAGACCAATAGCAGCAAGGGATAGTATGAGATACATAAGCAGAAATTCAGCAGTGTGACTGTGCTGAAAACACACAAATCTTTAATGGGACAGAGCCAAGAAAGGGACACCTAGGAAAACAACTCATTGGATTGGAGATCTGAAGGGCTGTACTAGAGCTAATAAGTGAACTGAAATAGCTACCTTAGACTAGAAAAGAAACTCAGTTGTCACCCGGCTTAATTCTTAATTGGATCATGGTGGTCATTCCATATTCTAATTAGTATCCAAAAGGAAACTGCATCTTAGGAAATAGGACACAATATAGATTGTCCAATTACCTCCAAATTTTTCATATGTATTATATTTGATATTTAGTACAACTTGCAGGACATAACATGTCCAAACACATAAATGCACACAATAGAAACATATTCATAGGAAATTTAGATAATCAGGTTATATAGAGTTTATGCTTAAATATTTAAAAGTTAATCAATTTCTATAGAGAGTTATACTTTTGAGGACATACAAATAATTGAATGTCAAAGAAATGAAAACTATAATAATTTACATTAAGATTCAATATCATAATAGTCACATTTGAAAGGAGAATCATTATCTTTGAAGATTAATCAAGAAGAAAAAACACAACAGAAGGATGAAAAGAAAATTTTAAAAGGATGAAAATACAGAAAAGTATATGGGCCATGGTAGAAAGGTCATATATTTGTGACTAGAGTCCTTTCATGAAAAAAATTAATAAATTAGGGGAGAGGGAGAATGGGGAAGAGACAATATTCAATGAAAGAGTATTCAAGACTTTAAACTTGAAAAACACATTAAATATTAAGCCAACAATGCAAATACACATTTATAATTTTGTATTTGCACCACATGCACACACATTTTATAATTAAGCTATCACATATTTACAAATGCACATATGTAATTATATTTAAATGACCCAAATGTATAATGTCTTTACACAGAAAACCTAAATGCTTCATGAGAAATATTCAAAACACAAATAAAAAGAAAGATATATCATGTTACATATTTTAAGACACAATTTTATTGCATTATTTCCTCAATTTATTTTAAATGCAACACAATGCTAGTGAAACCCAGGCATTGGGGGGTAAGTGAGTACTTATGGAAATGAAAAAAGACAAAAATAGCTAAAATCTCCTTGAAGAAAAATAAAACAATATTACCATTTTATATGTCACGATTTATTATAAGCTACTAAAATTAAGAGAGAAAAAAATGGCACCAGGTGGCATTACAGAGTCCTGGGGAAAGGGTGTTTTTCAATTAAGGTTGCACAGTTAGAGAACCCTGATGGTTGTCACAGACAGAATTCACTAAGGACTGTGCTGGCATCATCCTATGTGACAGGAAAGAATCTTAAGAGGGATTGACTGAGAGAAAAATTAAGTGTTTATGGGAAGGCCCAACAATAACCTTGAATGACCCCAAGAGCCCTTTATAACTATTAATGGCCCATTACAGTGATCCTCCATTATGACAAGGTGGCCAAACCATTGCAGTGCTGTTTGGATTAGACTTTGGATGTAAGCCCCAATTGGGAAAAGGTAGTTTAGGACAAGTTGGTGCTCTGTAGCTCAGCTAACCCCTGAAAGGATTGAAGCCTGAAGGGCATCTTTGGACAGCACTCTCTGCAGGTAAGGTAGTTTTTCAAGGTAGAATTAGAAGGTGTATCAGGATGTCTTTCTCACATTGTTTCATTTTTAAAATGAGTTATAACTATATTTTGCTTATGCATTCATTGATTACTAAACTTGATGAGCACAAGAAATCCATCTTGGTTATTTTTTTCTTTAGAATTGGGCTAAGAATTGTGTCAAACGCTAATGCTCCAAAAATACTTTTTTAAAATGAACAAATGAGGCTGGAAAATTAATAACGCAAACTGTAGACAGGTGCCAGAGGTTCATGCCTGTAATCCTAGCTACTCAGGGTAGAGATCAGGAGGATGGTGGTTCAAAGTCAACCTAGCTGGGCAAATAGTTGATGAGAACTTGTCTTGAAAAAACCCATCACAAAAAAAAACCTAGTGAAGTGGCTCAAGGTGTAAGACCTGATTTCAAGTCCCAGTACCAAAATGCAAATTGTGCAGTATCTTATAAGTATCACTAACAATATGTCACTGTCTGCTTAATTCTGATATGTTTGATGCAGGCAGATTTAGATTGTGATAAGAACTGCCCCTTGCCACCATTCTGCAGCTTGAGCCACAGCTGGTTTCATCCCTTGCAGAACAAAGCCCACTGTTTCTTATCTCCCACCACCTTCCTTTGCCTGCCCCTAGACCTTGCTTCAGCAGCTGGTCTCATCCCTTGCAGAATAAAGCCCCACTGTCCCTTATCTCCTGCCACGTCTCTTTGCCCGTCCCTAGCCCTTGCTTTCTCCCAAATGCTACTTAAGACCAGACCCATTGAGAAAAGCTGCTGCGCCATTTTTTCTAGGCCAGCCAGCCTGCTTATTAAATTTTTGGACATGAGATACCTCTAGTGAGCCTCCTTTGTGTGTGATTTCCTAACATTTTGGTGCCATGACTTGGATCCAAGTGAGCTTCCAGTATTGATCTTGCTCTCCCAGTTAGTAAATTCAGGCCCTCCTGATATACATTGCACTTCCAAGCCTAATTTGGCCACAAGGCAGACATTCCCTATGTAGGGGGACCTGTCCAGAGGATTATATCGTCCTGCCAAAGCCACATGGGTGGGAGCTGCCTTCCTTAAGCCTGGATAAACTTACTGGAATCTAAGCTGCTTTTCCAGGACCCTTGATCCCAGACTAGTTGTGCCATTGCCACTCTCAAAAATCACAGGGAACTTCCTCAAGGCCAGTGTGCTCCCATTACTCACTCACCACTGGTTAATTTCCTCTGTCCTCCCTTGGTGAGTTTCCTCATGCTGCTGTGCTGTGAGTCATGGTCCTCTCTCTCTCTAGGTTGGTCAAAAATCTGTACTCTGTCCCAGCTCACTCGCCCCAGGAACCGGCTTCCTGAGGTTTGGATGATCCTCCAGGGAAGGCGTTCCCTTGAGGTCCTCCACTCCTCTGTTTTGTCCAGGAAAGCAATATCTTGGGGATGCCCACCATATTCTTCCTCAGACCGGGTCTCACCATGGGAACTGGACCTTCCAAAATTCCCTCAGACACTCCTCTGGGCTGCCTACTGGCCAATCTCGAGCCCATACGGCTCTCACCTGATCTCAAAGCCCAAAAACTCATTTTTCTTTCCAATCAGGCTTGACCACAATACCAATTGGACAATGACTCAAAATGGCCACTTGATGGCACACTCGACCCTAACACTCTCAGGGATCTCTACACCTTCTGTGAATGCACTGGAAAATGAAAGGAGATCCTCTATGTCCAGGCCTTTTCTTAGCTCTGCTCTAAGCCTTCTCTCTGCACCTCTTGCTCCCCTGCCCAAGTCCTTCTGGCCATAAAAACCCCAATCAACATCTTTGACTCTGAGATCTTCCCTTCCTTCAACCCTGCCAACAAACCAAATCCTCTACCAAACTTCCTCCTTCCCCATGTAAGCAGACTTCTTGTGCTGCTCATGCTGTTTGTCTCTTCCTATCTTCCTGAAGGACTTTCCCCAACATAGAGTTAAACAAGCCACTCCTTGCCAACTCTGGCCTCATGTGATTCCAGCTCTGGAGAGCTCATGCTCCCTCCCTATGGGCTGAGACCAAGCCTGGGATTTATTCAGGTACGCTTCATGCTACATTGGCGGAGTCCTGTTTGATTATGGCATCTGACAACTGCTTCTCTTTCCCCCTCTCCTCTCTAATGCCCCTTTTTCCTGAGACAGTGATCAGAGAGTGGAGGTTTCATTTTGCTGAAAGTGTTCCAGTACAAGTCAATGGGAACGACCCAGAGGCACAGGTGATGGCTAATCCCTCAGGTGTGTGTCGTGCCTCCAGGCTCTGCCTTCTCTTCCCTTACCTGAGATGTCAAGACACCTTTTGTGCCTCCTCCATGGTCTCACCACATGTCCTTTGTCTCTGTCTGCCTTCCCCTCCCTGGGCTTACTAGGACCCTGCTTCCCATGACAAACTTGTAACATGGTACCTTATGACTTAAGTTATTCTAACTAGTTTGCCAGGCTTCTAAATCTAAAGTAACTTTAAATCAGCTGCTTTACAAAAGCGCTTACAAAAAACTGTGGCTGCCATGCTTGTGCCCTAACTCTGCCCCCACAAGTGGAGGAGGGAAGACAAACAGGCATGCTCATACATAGGGATGCTGGCTCCTGGACATGGCAAAACAACTGCCATAGCTAAGGAAATCCATAGAGAGGACCCAGCACAACCTGAGCCACCAGCCACACATGGCGATGGCTGCATCCTGCCGCCACTTCCCCTAGAATAAACGCACGCAGAGTACACATGAAGAGGGGAGGGGAGACAGGCCGCAGGATCAGGACTAGGCAACAGGCTTGCTTGTCCTAGGTATGTATGGAGGCAGTGGCGCCTTGCACAAGCCCTGCTCCTAGCCTCACCTCACACCTGGCACCAGACCCAGCCCTTATAAGCCAATTGTTAACTCAAGGTTATAGTCCCCAAAATAACACATTACTGTGGTCTCTAAACTTCTCATTTAAGATTTTCTATACTTTCAGCCTCAACATAAATTTTTCCCTCCAAATATTAACACTAGTTATCCCATATGGTACTGTTATTGGCCCAAAATGCCCTCTGAATGCCCTTCTCTAACTTTACAGATGATTTATTTCTTTATTAAAAAGATAGCCTTTATTAAAGAGGCTGTCTGCTGTTAGCTAGAAGGCAGGATCCTAAGGTTTTTTTCTTTCTAGATGGGATCTGCACCTTCCAGTCTTTTGGCTTGTAGATATTAAAAGCTTTGTACTGAGGCCTGGCCTCAATATGCCTTGGTTGACCAAGAGAAGTGGCCTTCACAGGGTTCCTTAAATTACAATACCATACTCCAATTAGACCTTTTCTATAAAAATAAAAAAAGTAAACTGAGGTCCCCATACAAATTTTCTTTCATCTCAGATTGGCTTCACAATTACCATTCAGATACTCAAATGCTGCCCATTCTTTGTAAGCCACAGGATAAACATGGAAAGGAGGACCAGAAAAGCCCCTTATCAATGGCAAGGCCCACCCCTACTGCTCCACCCTCTGCCCTACCTTCTAAGCCACCCCAATATTCAGAACCTCCTAATGGGTGCTTCCCCTTCAACAGATAATGGTAGAAAGAGGGCCAGTCTATGTCTCCTTCCAGCTATCAGATCTAAGAAAAATTTAAAAACATCTGGACAGCTATACTGATGCTCAGACAAATACAATCAAGCCTTTATCTCTGTGATCCAAATGTTTCAAATAACATGAAAAGATATCATGCTTCTACTAGACCAGATTCTTTTCTCATTAGAAAAGGAATGGGTTCTGGCCCAGGTCACTCAGGTTAAAAATGATTACAATTTACAATAAGCCCCAATACTAGTGACACCTAGAAATGAGGAAATAAATACACCTACCTACAGGGGAACAGACAGTCCCCTTAACTGATCCACACTAAAAGGGACTAATGATATAACTCAAGCAGTAGAGTGCCACTTTGCAGGCTTAAAGCCCTGAGTTCAAATCCAGCACAGCCAAAGACAAAAAAAATATTTGGGGCTAAGAAAGTAGCTCAATGGGAAAATGTCTGCCCAACATATGCAAAGCCCTGGGTTCAATTCCCCAACATTACTAAATCAAAAAAAAATAAAGTAAAAAGATAAGTGTCATTAAGGTCACTTCAGCCATCTCATAATGGAAGAAAGTAGTTTAACCTAGACCAGATTCCTCATTCTTCAGATGAGGAAACTGAGACCCAGAACAGTTCAGAGACCAGCTCTCCAGAGTGTCAGATGTCAATGTAAGATAAAAACTTTGCTTTACAGCAATGCCCTAAAAAATCCCCTTACCTTTCTACAACATCTTAAAGAGGCTATCAGAAAACATACCACAATGGACCCAGAGTGACAGGTGAGAGAAGTTCTTCTCAAAGATAAATTTCTAACAGCCCCTAATATTTGTAAAAAACTCAGTCTATGGCTGAAGGAGAAAAGTCATTGGATCAGCTAGTACAACTAGCCATATCTATATATTATAACTTGGACATTACTAATAGAGAGAAAGATAAGAGATATGACCTCATTGCTGCCCCCACCTGACTGGGGCCTACATCTGGACTTTGCTACCATGGTGGACAAGAGGGGCACTTCTGCAGAGAATGCTTAAGGGGGACAGCCTGGGAGACAGCCCTGCCCCCAACCAGGACCCTGCCCTCTCTGCAAGGGTAACCACTGGAGGTCTAAGTGCCCCATCTCCAGATGGAAGGCGAGATGCCACCTCCTATGGATTGATGGGTTCCAGACCCCTGTCCATGCTCCACTTCTTGGCATCGATGTTGAGGAGTCTCATGGTAGCCATTATGACAAAAAAAAAACCAAAAGATCATTTTCCGGCTAGACAGTGGAGCTCATTTCTCTGTCTTATCTCTCCTGGTCCCCAGTCCAATGACAAGTCTATCATTCAGGGCAAATCTGGCCAGCCCCTAGAGTGCTAGTTTACCCAGCCTCTGGCCTGCTCTTGGGGAGACCTTCTCTTCTGTCATTCTTTCCTCATAGTGCCCAAAACTCCAGTGTCCCTGCTGGGACAAGGTTTACTATCACAATTAAAAACTCAAATTCTCCTCCCCCAGGCAGCTATCTCTGCTGTCCCCTCCTTCAGAAACAAATAGATCCTACAAAAGTGGACTGATGAGCTGAATGTAGGGTGAGCCTGGATGGCCTGCCCTATTCAATTAAAACTCAAAAATCCCTCACAGTTTCCACACCCAAAACAATATCTCCTCAAGCCTGAGGGACAATGAGGCCTTATGCTTATCATAAATTCCTTAGAACACCAAGGACTACTAATTAGTTACTCCGCTCCATATAATAAATTCAAAATTCTTATAAAAGTTAATTTTAAAATACAAGTTACAAAATAAACAACTAAAAAGGATATATATAGATAATAAATGTATTTTTTGAGAAGTTAAAGGAAGAAAATGTTTTTGGATGAGAAAGGATTTTATAAAGAAGGATTTATCCTAAAGATTGTTTCAAATAGGAGGGATAAAGACAAGCTATCAAAGGGTTTAATATGTTATATAAAGGTCTGAGTAGGTTTTAAAAGTGTGTAATAAAAAGCTTCAATGTATAATAAAGTTGAAGTTGAGTATAATCTAAGAGTTGCCTAAAAGATTTTTAGGGTCATATCAAACTAAAATCAAATTCTCTGTGTCTATCAAATAACAAGGTTTTCTTAATATTGTTCTGCTCTGAGTAACATCTACAAAAAACCATTACAGAAAAAGACTTTATCAAAGAAATTATTTGTATTTTCTGTTGATCTTGTCAAATTAAGTACTACTAAATCAGAGTTCATTTATATATTTGTTCATGCAACATTCTCTTAAATGACCATCTTATAACTGTGTTCAGTGTCTAGACTTTATCTAAATATGGTACAAACATTTACAGAGTTAAAAGTGTCAATTTTTGTAAAATGCTGAGCTAAATCTCTTTTATCCAAAAGTGTTACATTTAACCTGCATCCTGACAGTCAGCCTCTATTTGCCTTTAAAGGTCCCACAAACACTTCATAACAACTAACCTGGTCAGTCTTGCCACAAGAATTTAAAGATAGCCCTCATCTTTGTGGACAGACCCTAACCAGAGACTTATTAGATTGGCACTACCCAGAGGCCACCCTTCTTCAATGCAGAGCCACAGAGCCCTTTATCTGCAAAGCAACTGAGTCCCTTTTAAAACTTTCTAGCCTCCGGGAATACAAAGTCTCTAAGGAGAAAGCTCAATTATGTCTCCCACAGGCCACCTACCTAGATGTGTTCTTAAAGGGAAAGACTCATTCCCTGAGTCATGAGTAAATCAACCCAATCTTCCTTTCCACCCCCCCATACCATAAGACAGCTTATAGCAAGCTTGGAAGTTACAGGATTTTGCAGAATTTAGATCCCTAGGTATGCAGTCCCTTAGCAAGACACCTTTTATGCTCCTCCTAATATTCTTATTTGGGTCTTAAATAATGTATGACCACCCATTTCTCTTTGAAAACTTGCCTCCAACAGACTCTGCTCCTCTGGCTGACTACTACCTTATCTTAACCTTCTCAAGGAACTTCTCAAAAAACATACAGACCATATCCTGCCCCACCCTATAACAATTTCTATTAAACCAGGGGATTTTGTTCTCTTAAAGGATCTTCTACTCTCTCTGTTGGGACTTTGTTTGACCAGCCCTCTTCTGGTCATTCTCATGACACCCACTGCTGTCAGGCTCAATGGGATCCCCCAAAGCATCACCTCTTAAGGAATGGACACTTAGAATCCTCTAGGGAACAACATTTTACAGGAGTTGTCCTGGCTAATGCCCATCCTAATACCTAAGTTTCTTGTTCTCCTATTCTTAAGCTTCCTCCCTTGTATCATACTGCATGTCTGCTATTGCTAATAAAAATTTAACCAGTTGTACCTCCAGGGATATCAACTTCTCCAAAACCACCCAGAAAAACTACTGTGAAGGCCCCATCCAGGACGCCACAGGAGCCTGAGGATCCTGCCCCATGCGACACCCCCTGCCAGCAGGAATCAGCTAAAGAGACCAATGCTTTACCTCAATTCCTGATTCTTAGCCCCTACTCTCATCATTATTAAACAAAAAATGGGGGAATGACAAGAACTTTCCCTTGCCACCATTTTGCAGCCTGAGCCACAGCTAGTTTCATCACTTGCAGAACAAAGTCCACTGTTCCTTATTTCCTGCCACTTCTCTTTGCCTGTCCCTAGCCCTTGCTTTCTCCCAAATGCTGCTTAAGGCCAGACTCACTGAAAAAAGCTGCTGCAGCATTTTTTCTAGGCCAGCCAGCCTGTTTATTAAAATTTTGGACATGAGATAACTCCCGTGAGCCTCCTTTGTGTGCGATGTGCAGCATTTTCCTAACAGATTGAATCTTCAGTTCTGGGATGAATTAGCTAATTGTCAATGGGAGCATAGTTAAATTTTTGGTAAACATACTTGAGTTGTTATATAGCTAGAGAAAAAACTAAGTTATTCTTATAAAACATTTAGACGGTAATTACAATAATTAAGAGCAAAGAAAGTGTTACAATTCAGATTAAATTTTAGTTAACTGTCATTGCCCAATTGGTCAATTTCATGTAACAATTCTAAATAAATGAGAAGTAATTTTAGATTTTGGATTTTTCCATCATAAAATAGTTTTATTTCTGTCTCATTTAAGAACTTTATGGTTGGCATGAAATTGTTGAGGTCTTCTCCACTTTGTACTGGAAGCTTTAGTTTCTTTTACTTTTTCCAGCAAATATTGACATCTAATGTCTGAAAGTCTTGGTAAATAATGGTGCTTAGTTCTTTCCAGTTACTTTTCTGAAATTTGAACTTAAAAATGTCTTTTCTTTCTTTCTGAGTCCAAAAGATTGTAGAGGGATGTATCTACTTTTAGTAGGTGGCTTCTTGATTCTTTGCCACATATGTTATCTCTGAATAAATTATGAATAATTTTAAAACATATTAACAAATGCATTGAGCAAAACTTTATGTGATGAATCTTTCCACATTTCCAGATATTGTAGAAGATGTTGAATAAAATATTGAAAATCATCTTTTCTTTTCTTTGGGGAAACACCTTTACTCTGATTACTCTTTGTATGTTGTCAGTTTCTATTACACTTTTATAAATGGCTTTTTTTATATATTCAAAATAGATTCTGAACCTGATAAAATATGGAAGGTCAATGTAAGAACTCTGTTTTCCTTAACCTAACTTTTCTTTAGAATTTTCAGGTTATTATGCCTATCTTGACATGAAACAACCAGAGCTCCAAAAATATTTATAGTGATGTATTGGAGAGCAGGATTTGCTCCTTCTTATAGCACCTGCAGGATTAGTTCATTAACAATATTTGAATTATTTGATTACTTTATGCTCAACTGGTATAATTCAAAAGAGATACAACTTTGAAGAATTTTTGAAAGGTATCAAAGTGTGCTTATCAGGGCCACTTTAAGAACTGAGGACAATGTTCCCATTCCAATAAGATTTTAGTTATTAAGAGCATATATGTCTCAATAAGAAGTTGTTAATCAAAAGATGAGATGAATGAACCAAAATTCTATATGATAAATAAGTGATTTAGTGAAGTCAGGAACATTCATCCCAAGCATTACTCCACAATAAGTCAGCTTTACGCAAAGGTCTTTGACAAACATAGTTCTGGGGTATGTCCATCTCTTTTTTTGGAAGTGAATGCAAAAATTTCCATAAAAAAATTGAAAATCCCAGTGCCATTTTTCTGACAACTTCATTTGCAAAAAGGATGTTTTAGCATGTATTCACCCTGAATTTACTTAAAATATTCCAAATTGCAGTCTCAAAAACATTCCAATTTTGATTTAGCTTCACTGTGGGTCTACCTAGACCAAAATAACACTGGTCATGTGATATTTGAGAGGCTACTAAAAAAAAGAGAAATAAGTTCTTAGCGTGCAGATCAAATCAGATTTTGAGCCTTGACAAAAGGCCTTATTCTGAACTGTGGAAAATGAAGTATGATCCTGGGAAACAGAATTCAGATTCCCATGGCAAGAGACAAAGTTACAAGTGGAAAAAAATCACACAATTTATACTCCAAGTTGTACACAAATTAAATTTCACCATCTAAAGTGTCTCACTCTTACCTTTTAGGAGATATTGCTATTCCAGAATTTTCTTTTGAATAATGAAAAAACTAGGAAGTTGAAGTGACAAATTTCATTTAAATATAAATTCAGTACTAATAATTAAATGAGAGTTATTCTGTGAGTAATGGAGATAATGACAAGTGCAATATGATGTTAATGATGGTTTTGGTGGTAACAAAGACAATTCAAGTCCATTTCATAAATTAAAATGATATCGAAGGTTACAAAATGAAATTATAAAATTATAATTCCTGATCCTAATGTTTGTTTGTCATCTGACAACACTTTTCGGTGTTATCTTTCTCTGAAAAATACATCTTATATATCACAAATAGACCTGCTTCATTCTTTGTAGTAGCTTTATAATCTCTTAAATGGATATATCATAATTTATTTAACAGAACTCTATTTATCAAATATATGGAAATTCCAGCTTTTAGCTTTTGCCAACAATGAACCATAAGTATAATTTTATGAATCTTCCCAATATATTTGTTGACTAAATTTCTAAGCATGGGATGTCTGTATCAGAGTGAAATCTGAAGAAAAAAAATCTGTTGCACATGTGACTAAAGATTTAATTCTTTGAATGGAACTGAGCTATTAGAAACAAGAAAAAGAAAAAAAATCAAACTTAAATGTAAAAGACGTAAACATTTGTTACTAGCCAGCGCTGGTTAAGTTGTGAGCCTATAGTGGAGTTCTTACATCTCTTGTACAGCAGGGCATACAACAGACACAACATCTTTACCATATGTCATTGCAGTATCTATACATAATTACAAGTATTATGCTTATATTGAACCATATTGTGACACTAACAAATATTCTTAGGCAGATTAAAAAAACTTCCAAAAAGTCGCCAGAATATGAAACACATACCATAAGTATGTGTACTCAGAATGTGTGGCAGGGTATTCTATTGATTTATGTATGAGTGCCACATAAGTTCATTTCAATCACATTTAGTTTATTCACTTGATTTCATTCTGAAGGAATGAATTCATTCTGATCATTTTGTCTGTGGTTGAGAAAATTGAACTCTAACAGATTGCAGTCCCGGAAGAAATTGCCTAGTGTTAGAGCTGCAAGTAATTGCTAAACTCCCACATGCCTCAGGGGAAAAAGTATTTCCTTGATTATAAAAACATGTAAGGAAAAAGAAGCAGTAAACCCACAGTTAATGGGCAAGATAGCATTCTCTGTTAAGTGCTTTAAAGCAACAAAGCATATTCTTCTACATTTTTACTAACTAGAGGATTAATTTATATTCCAAAAGAAATGTTAAAATTCTAATCATTCCTCATCATTAAGTAGGGATTCTATAGCTTCTCATTACCATACAGAAGGGAAGTTTAATTCAAATGAAGTTGATAAATAAACAAATCCAAGGGACTTATTTAAATTCATTTAGGATGTAATTCTAAATTACACATTTCTGATAACACTACCACGAATAGGATATTTCACTGTCCAATTATAATGGGTCCCACAGTCAGAAAATCAATATGCCATAGCAGTGTAAACACTTAGATTGTTTTTGTGTTCCATAGAGTTTTGTTTGCATATCTTTCTTGGATAAAAAAATGTATTTTTTCACTTATTCATTCAATTTCTGGTTAAGCTTCTCTCATGAAACTGGCACGCAATTTATAGATCAGATTAGGTCATCATAGCATATCTTTTGCTTTAGAGTCATTATATATTGACTGAAACAGAATTAATTTTGGAGACTGTATATATGCCTTGGTATTTATTTATGATAAAAAATGCTGCTTTTCTCCAATGTCTAGCAATAACTGTAAAAAAAAAATAACCCTGAAAGAGAGCCAAAACAACAGATGATGAACACCAAATGCAAAGTTAAAGTATATTACATAAATTTTCCCATATTGGAACCAGATGACTTGTGTCTGACAAATACATAGTTAAAGTTGGTGCAATTCAAGTGTTAAAAAGCAAACTATTTATATACATCTTTAGTGCATATATAAAAAGTTTTGGAGAGCTTCAAAAATTCTTTCAAGGAAAAAGCAAACAGTTCCTAGAAGAACCAAAGTTATCTAAGATGAATAGCTAAATCACTGTTTAAATTCTCTTAAACTTAAAAAAGAATGTTTAAGAATAACAAAACAACAAATAAAATGGCAAAATCATCACAAACATTTATGCTAATTGTATACTCTTTGTCTATGCACAGACCTAAACATGAAGAAATTAAGATGTTTACAAATATTATTCTTTGCCTTTTTGTACACTAATATGTAAGGTACAGGTAAAGATTTCAGATAAAGCAAGTTAAGCTTTTCGCAGTCATGTGATTGTGTCTTAATCTAACAACTCTCAAAATAAATAATGATACTATTTAAATGAAATGACATTTTGACAGTGTTATTTTTAAGTAATAATCTTCTAAGACCAATAAAAGTGATACACATATAATAATAGGTCCATATGTAAGGGTTACATTTATATCTATAGAGACAAAAAATGAAAAGGATATTTTGATTGAATTAGAAAAATTATGACCATCATTTTTGTGTACTCTTTCAATAATTAAATTCTGACTCTGTTATTCTAAATACTGACCCTGAAAATTAACCCCCTACTGTCACTTAGAGCAATGCATGTATTCCTTCATATATTCTTGAAAGAACATTATAAAGAAAATCTCACAATGTAAGAAAATTAATCTTTTATTGTATGAGACAACATCTTCAGCATTATAGAGATGGCAAACAGCAGAGCTAATTTTATCAAAACTACAATACAAACTCTTTCAAGAAATATAAATGCAATAGGAACATATATATGAGGAACTTGACAGCAGGAAATACGCAGACTATTTCAGCCTTGCTATTGTCTTTTTTCCATATTGTCTTTCCATTTTGAGGACCATGTTCAGATCAACTGTTTTAAAATATAAAATTAAGATTCCACTAACGATTAATGAAACTTCAGGATATTACTAAAAATTTCAAAAGCAAACTTCTTCCATATTTTTATCACTTGAAGTTCTTGGTTTGTAAGCAATTTTAACTCTGGCTAACTTAATGCAAATGGTTTAACTATTGAGAGTGTATCATGAATTCACAGAATTTATGAGATATGAGATATGGAAACAACAGTTGCAAAGGAAGCTCCAGAAGCAACTGCTATAAAGACAGTTTGGAAAAAGTAACCCAAGAGCAATATGATGATAAATATAGCCTTCCACGATGACAATAGTGAGGCAATAATCAAAATGATAAGAGCTCATTTTAACTACATTCACAGCTCTAAGTACTCTGCTTGAAAAATTTCACTTAATTCTTAAAAAAGAAATCTATGAAAAAAATTGTCATCATTCCATTGAGTAAGTTCTCTGAATTTTGGGGAATGAAGGGATTTTACCTTAGGAGAGGACATCATTGCTAATTTGAGTTATGGGTCAGCCTTGTGGCTGCGCTCAGGTATCGAGTGGTCAGAACTAACATCTCTGCCCTCTGTTATTTAAGACAGGCCTTACTCCCCATGTCAACACAAAATGGGAAGACAGAGAACTGTTAGAGAAGGATTTTGTATCATGGAAAGCAAAACAAGTATGTTTGTCACAATTGACTTATGTATTTTATAATTTTATTAACGAATCTATGGATTAGGAAATAAAGTCTTTTAGTTAAGTGTAGATGCTCATGAGTGTGTCAATAAGTATTTAGGAAATAATATATAAGAAAGTAAGAAAATCAGGAAACCAAGGTCATAAAGTACATATTTTTGTAGGAGAGCACCAGCTATTACCTTCAATAGTAACAATCATTTTAGGAGACAGATTTTATTTTCCAACGTTTGTTGATAGGAAACTTGATGGTAACACAGAGTGAAATTAATTATCTCATCTATGGTCATACTTCAGTAGAAAAGTTTTAAAATTATCTGGTTTGTATGAAGTATGACGTGATTTTTTACAACTAACACTAAATGCTTTTGGAATAATTAGATAAACATGCATGCAGTAACAACCATGCCAAAGTAATGAGTATTTCCCCATATTTTGTGGTCCTTTATTCACACAGAGTAGCCTCTTGTTTCAGGTAACTTCTCATATTTTTGTCGCAAATTATAAGCAGAATTCATATTTCCAACTTTTGTGAGTGAAAGTTACAGGAAGTTTATCCAGGTCCCATCAATCAGAATCAAACACAGGAGAATTTTATTTCTGGGATTTGTACAGGGTAGGTAAATCTTCCTTTCCAAAGATAGTTATATTATTTGTAATGTATGTTCCTGCTAATATAGACTTCAAAATGGATACTTTGGTATTTGAAGTTTATAGAAACTACTTAATTATCTATCGTCTATCTATCTATCTATCTATCATCTATCTATCTATCTAACACAGGTTAACATTATATCTATCTATCTATCATCTATCTAAAATACTTATACAAGACAGAATGCATTGTATTATTTGCCACTGAGTGTCTGGATTAGTCAAGGGAAGGCACGTGATTAAGCACTGACCATTATGATACACACTATTGAGAATGGCCAAACCTTAAAGGGAAGTAAGAAATCAGAAGAGATTTCAAATAGACTCAGAAATCTACAAGATCTCTTACATTTGTCTAGGGTTTAGGATAGGTTCATAAGAATAAAGGCATTCATTCTAAAGGAAATATTATGAAAAAACTGAAATGTAGAATTCTTGAAATCTACTGGTGAATGAGCAGATGTGTTTGAATAAAAATCATAAGAACCAGATGGAGTATAGTTTGGAATTAAGCTTCATAGTGCACTGGAAGCTCCAAATGGCACAAGAGAAGAACAAAAACACTAGACAATATTGTCCTTTTGAAAATTTTTATTTGACTAAAATGTCCTTCCATCATTTATTTTACATTTCTACCATTTGTAAAAATTTGTAATAGAACATGATAATCTGGTCACTTTTGTACCTAGAAACAGAGATATAAAAAAGCTTCAAGTTATAAGTTCCAGGAAATGATGGTTTTATCACTTGCAAATATAGAAGACTAATGACTAAATATGTACTGAACATCATTTCAGAAAATTTCTAAATTAAGGTTCTGAATCCCTAAAGGGATTACTTTGGGAGTTTATATACCTACTTAGAATGCTTATAGTCAACTTTTTAAAAGACCTATAGGGAAACATATTTCAGAAAGTGCTTTTATTCATTTGCATTAAAGTCTTGAATGGAGATAATGTTCTTCTTATAAACATAGGAAAAAAACCACAGTTCCATAAATTGAATACAAATGTGTCTTTCTGCTATTATTGACAATTGAAAATTATTGAGTACTGACTTTGGCAATATTTCCTTCAAATAAAGGTGGCAAGAAGATCCTTTTTTTTTTTTTTTTGATGGAATAAACTAATTCCTAGTAACGCCTGCATCTGTGCCAACACAAGTGCAAGAAAGTTATGGGCCACAGACACTAAAGCTTTTTCAGACTGGGGACATGGCTCAAGGGTAGAGCACTTGCTTACAGGCATGAAGCCCTGAGTTCAATAACCCAGTACCACCAATAAATAAACAAAAGAATTAAAAGAATTGACCAGGTGTGGAACCAGTAATTCCAGCTGCTTGGATGGCAGAGGTGAGAAGATAATGGTCCGAGGCCAGTTAGAGCAAAATCACAAGACCTTATCTAAAAACAAAATAACCAAATTAGAAAAAAGAGCTGGAGGTATGGTTCAAATTGTGAGTGTTTGCCTAGCAAGCACAAAGCCCTCAGTTCAAACCCCACAGCTTTCAAATTCACTGATCATTGAAGAATAGTAAATAACATTGAAAATGAGATGTAATTTTTCACCATCAAGTTGGACATTGCTTTTTTTTCCTCCTCACAAAACCCTCAATGCTAGTAAAGTGGTGAATACTGCTGAACATCTGAAGTGGAGAGTATGACGTTATGTAATATTTCTGGAAAGAAATTTCTCTAAAATGATAAAAAAATAATTGTCTCTTCAGTTCAACTTCCAGGTATACATTCTGTCTTACATCAGCTTTCTTAAAGCTTAAATTGTCTTAAGTCTACTTCTGACTTAAATTGAAAGTGAAACCTCAAAGATGATTTGGATGAAAATAACTTACTAACTCTTAAGGTAGAAAGTGAAACAGGATAGGGAAGGAAATAGAACTAAAGAAGGGGAAACATGTGTCTAAGGTAAAATCTCCCTTGACTTTTCTTAGTGTTGCCCACTGAGCTGTCAGAACTGGGAACTGAGGGTTGTTAAACTTGAACGTTAGCATTCAACACTCTGTCACTTGCCCAATAAAGAGGATTTGGACAGTGCACCCAAGCAGACCTCAAACAGTTTTGGAAATAATCATAAATGTGAACCCAGAATTTTGTACATGTATGGTCCCTGCACAAATACAAGAATGACAATTTGGTTGATTTTCTTATTATTTTTATTTTTAGTGAAGCAATTAAATAATAGAAGAACCCAATAGTTTGCAATGAATTATAAGAGGAAGAAAGAAAATATGGAAACTAGGTTGGCTTTCACTTCACAAATTTAATTATTTAAATTGATATTTTATATTAAAATTCTTTTTCCATTAAAGAATACACTTTAATATTAATATATGGCACATATACTGTATAATTATAATTACTTATTAGTATAACGTGAACACTCATGTAGTCACCACCAATATCAAGAAACAGTATTGCTAGTCTTCTATGTGTTCCTCCTGATGGTAGTAACTTCTAGTGTAGTTTGACCTATATTTGGAGGTTCTACAAATGAAAATATACTGTGATTTGAATCTTTAACATTCTCTTCATTTTGTGGCTTTGTGACATCCTATTATTTGAGTATACCACAATGGACTGTGACTTACACCTATAATCCTAGCTACTCACGAGGCAGAGATCAGAAGGACTGAGGTTTCAAGCCAGCCCCAGCAAATAGCTTGCGAGACCTTATCTTGAAAATACCCCAAACAAAAAAGGGCTGGTGGAATAGCTCAAGTGGTAAAGTACTGCCTATCAAGCATTATGACCCTGAGTTCAAGCTCCAGTGCCACATACACACAAAAAAAAATTATTAAGAATTTCAAGACAACAGCAGAGTTACAAATCAAGTATAGGGCCTTCTAATGGTATAGTCTTGTACTGGTGCAGGTCTGTGTTCTCTGGGGGCAGAGATTACACTTTAAATGGGGACATTTTCAATGTTCATATATTTCCATATGTTAGAAATTGTTTCTAATGTTTTAAATGCTACTTATAAGATAAAAACTTTTAGATTCTAAATTTCTGGCAGGTTTCTATTTCATCCATTTACAAAATGAGAAGATAAGCAGTTTAAGGTTGTACTATAGGAAACATTTGGGGAATAAAGAGAGAAATTATATACATATTATGTACTGAAATTATAGACAAAGTTTTCAAAAGTTTACTTTATTTTGTGGTGTTGGAGGTTGCAACCAAAATCAAGTGCTAACTAGGCCAGTGCTCTACCACCTAGCTAGTTTTTTTATTATTATTTTTTGATATAGGGTTTCACTACCTTTGCCTGGTTTGGTCTTGAACTCAAGATCCTTCTGCCTCCACCTACCAAGTATCTTAGATTACAGATATGCACCACCACACCCTTACTTAAATGTTTTTGAAATGTGTAAATATTAAATCTAGTCTTCTCATTCTGCATTAATAAAACATAATAGTCCAGCTCAAGTTAAAAAAATAAAAGGATAGAATAAGAAAAAGATTTTTTTTCAAAATTAAGATGCCTACCATTTCTTGACCCAGAAGAACAAAATCAATGCCTAACTATAACAAGTAAGAAAATCTTCAGTTTGCATAAGTCAAAAGCAGAACTCATAAGCCCTGAGTGAATTCAGTGCCCTGGGCTATGCATTATAAGCACAGGAGAAATGATTCTTTAGGGGATACTGGACTCTCTTGAGTTGTAGCCAACATTCCATGAGCCATTTGTCAAAGCTTTTGTGTCATCTGATGTCACTTTGAGTCATGACAAAATTATTACTTTAAAAAACGACTTTTTCTTTGAGCATTAATCATTAAAACAGGGCATTCTTTCAGATTTTCACCTTCTAGCCAAAATAGAAACAAAAGCAAAATTAATAATGAAGGAAGATTGAATGGAGTTGGCAGGGTACGTGTAGTCTCAAGTAAAATATCAGGTTCTATTGAGTTAAACATAAAAGATAGGTGCTAGCTATAGATAATTTTCCCTCTTATGGTTCCCTTCCCTAAGAGTCTATGTTTTCCCACAACCCAATACATAGTGATCTGTAGCCATTAAACCAGAAAACAAAAAGGCACCTCCCCACCATGAGACTAATAATTACCATTGATAAAATTGTTTCACGGAACGAAAGATTCCGGAAAAAGGTTAGTGGTACAACATTTTAGTCCATCTATAATTGCTGAGTATTCTGAACATCTATGTAGACCAAGCATTCTTTCTATTTAATTCCTGTGAAATTGTCCAACTCTAATACATAAGGCTGCAAAACACACACACACACACACACACACACAATCACACACATCACAATGGCATTAATACCATTACTTTCAGTAGCTCTGCTTATGCTGAAAATAAGTGTTAAAATTTAGTGTCTTCCTATCTATAGCAATGCTTTAAATGATAGATTTTTAGAGTAAATTTAATATAAAGTTATCTATGAGATTCTGAAACTCCCTGTGTGAATATTGTTCGCTTTGATGAATTGATTCTTTCCCCAACCCAAGTGACAATATGTTCAAACAGCTGTCAAACATTTTAACCAACAAGTATTAGGCTGACCTTATCCTCTGAGGATGTATCATCTAATTTTGAAAATCTTCATTCATCTCCTGAGTTATCACATCATAATGAATGCATCTGTTACAGACAAATGCTGAAATAAGGTAAACTCTATTAATATTTTTTTGCAAATCAAGGGCTTCTAGTCTTGATAATACTGTAAAGACTTATACTTCTATTGTAAAGATATTTATTGATGTATCTATCTCTATGTGTCTATGTATCTCTCTATCATCTTACTATTTATCTTATTAGAAAGACTCCATATTAAATAAAATGGTTATTTAGTTTACAAATGAGTAAATTTGTAATTGATAATCCTTGAAAACAAAAATATGCTAAAATTTATTTCCTCAGCTTTTACTTTGTTATCAATAGCTTTGTGTATATGAGCTCATATGTTTCTGAATGACTTTATGGAATAAGTAACATTGTTATCTCTTTTTTTAAGAATGAGGAACCTGAGGCTTAAGAAGTTCACCTAAATTGCCCAAATTCCTATAGCATGGACATTAAAAAGCAGAGAAAATGTTTTATTTTCGCCCCTAGCTCCAGTGCTTACTTACTTATATATACATTATATACAAGCATGTAGTATCTTTGTATTAAATTCAGAGCTCCCTTTATATACTAATTCCCATTTTAAACATTTATTAATTATAGACCTGTGTTGTATGCAGGTATGGTAGAAGCATACTATGGAAAATAACTTTCACTTAGAATATTGTACTGCATCATATGAGTCATCATGAATGCAGGACAAGTTTCATATAGGAAACCACAGAAATAAATTTTTATTAGAAAAATAAATCTTATAGTCATCCTTTGAATACAGCAAGAAGGTGCATTTTAGGCATTAAAAATCAGCAGATGAAATAAAGACAGAGAAAAGATGCTTCTGTGTGATTTTTTTTCAAAACATAGGTTACCATTTCAATCATCATGTTTGTTCATGACCCTATGGCTCTATTTGGGATGATGCACTAATGTTCTTAGTGTTATATTACCAGTGAGTAATTCAGTATATATACATATATATGGAACAAGAGGGGAATGGAAAGGGAATGAGAGAAGAATGAAGGGAGGAAGGAAAGAGAGGCGGGAGGAAGGAGAGAGAGAAATGGAGAGATGGAAGAAGAGAAGGTAAGAGAAAGGAGTGTAGGAAATGAGGAAAAATAGATACCATTTAAGAAGCAATAGAAGTTAGTCTTCCTAAACTCCCAGCTACTCAGGAAGCAGAAACAGGGGGATCATGGTTCGAGGTCAGCCTGGCCAAAACTTTAGGAAGGACCTATCTCAACAAATAATTTGTACTTTATCTAAACTTAATGCTGTCTTCAGTCAATATTATTTAAGGTTGTTAATCTTATGAATATTTAAAACTTAGTAATTATATCACCTAAATTTCAAAATAGAAAACTTTAATCTTCTATAAAGATGCATTTTCAAATCAAGTAGTTTTAATGTGTTTCTGTAAGAAAAACAGGAAACAAGAGTATGAATTGTGTTTCTTATTTTTTTGTTTCACTTTATTTGCCTGAAATTGATCAATCCATTTATAATCTACTCTTTTAAGTAGATAAACATGTAATGCATTGATATACTATATTTTGTTTGCTTCTACTATTAAAAAATGTCCTATTGACTTTTTAAAAGATATGAAGTAATAATTGTCAAGGACCTTTATAGACCATAGCAATCTGTCGAAGGTAGGACATACAGACATTGAACAGACACATCATTAATCTACAATTAATCAAAACTGCTTATTGATGCCAGATTAAATCAAATAGACATTAGCATTAGGCAGGAAACTATCTGATAAACAGCACACATCCACTTTCACTTTCAGGAGATAGCTTCTGCCTTTGTTTCATAAGTTGTCCCTACATAACAATTTTGATCCTTTTCTTGGATTTAGCTCTCAAAAATAGAGACATTGTCTTTTATCTATTATCTTTTATGACATATAAATTAATTTTGTTTCTTTTCTTTGAAATAAAAAGTCATACTGACATGACTCACCTCTCCAGCTTTACGAATCCATCCCCTCCTGAAAACTGGTAGGAGTAAATCCATTGAGAAGCTAAGAATAGCTTACAAATTAATTTATATGTCATTGTACTATGCAAAATTTATTAAAAAGGAGAAAAAATTTTAATCTATTTGAATGTTCTGTGCAAGGAATGTCCTATTCTTCTGACAAGTGTACCTGTGAACTGATGTGAGATATATGCTTTGCAATGGCAGCATGACAATGATAAGATAAAAGATAATGACTCCATTTTTGAGAATTAAATCCAAAATTAAGCAGGCACTAACTTACAGGGGCTTGCAGTGCAAACAGAAGTGTGCTAGCATTTGGGGAGTGGACAAAGACCCAGTCATTTAAATACACAGTGGATCCTTCCTACTACCCAGCAGTACCTACTATACTTACACTGCTTTTATTGTTGCGGAGATTGATTTCCACTGTCCAGTAGTGAAGCTGGATTTGCAATAATCTACTTTTGGTTTCTCATGGCTAATAACAACTGACATTTGAAACAGAACTATTAGGAAGTAATAGCAGTACATCTTGGTCTCAAGATGGAAATAAATTTGTTTTACTCTCTTTTTGAAAATACCAACTTCCTCAAGTCTCTCTCTCTCATAATTATTAAAATAACTCTAGTTGTTCAGAGAAAAGAGTTTAAATATTGTCAATTATCTTCTATAGGAATTTGGATTCAACAAAAATGAAAAATTAAGATGTTAGTAATTTAAAATATTGATACTAAAGGAGAAAACAAGGATTCTTATTAAAACATAGTGTGCCAAATCTAATCCTCTGTTGCTTTTCCATTACTAACAATTTTGATGGTGCTTCTTTATCTTAACTGTAACTTTGTGGCATGCAATCTTTCTCATCAAAATTTGAAAAGTTAGATTATACTGTCAGAAATGCAAAGCTTGTTGCTTTAGTCTCAATTAGTGATTGTTTCTTGATAAGTAGTTTTAAAAGCCCAAAATACTAAATTATGGGTTATCTGAGAGACAAAGAAAGTTATTAATTCATAACATAAAGAGTTTTTTTATGGAAATGTTAGAAAATAACATGAAAAACTAGTTCAAGCATGAAATAGAAGAAGAAAGTCAGAAATAAAACAATTAGTCAAAGTGATCATGGAAAACCCCAATACTTAATAGAAATCTAATTTATGTACTTACAAAAGTATGGAAAACACAAACATTTTACCAAGTTCACAGAGAGAATGCCTACTTCTAGTACTGTCTTCTTTCAGTAGTGTCTCTACTTCATTGTTTATTATTAGGAGTTTGACGGGAATTATTGACTAGGATGATTATAATGTTTATACTTTTCTTTTCCAGGATGCTTTACTCCTATTATAGATTCCTTAAGTTCATCTGAAGAAGTAACTCTCAATCAGTAGTAATTTTGCCTCTGGATATCCTTTGGAGTGTTTGGTGATCACCATGGAGGAGGAGGGGAGGGCCGGCGGTGCTGCTAAGAGGCAGGGCAACACCCACCACATGTAGAGTGCCACTGCTGAGAAGCTGATTTACCACCAGGGTGAAATAAAATCCTGTCAATGACTCGTTGTTCACATGTTTTATATTGTTTTTATATTGCAGTTGTTCTTGCTCTGGGGATCTATTGCTGTGTAACAGCTGGAAGCAGAGGCTGGACAATATCAGCCAGGTATTTACACATGGCAGCCACAGGTGAGTGAGCTCAGCTGGTTAGAGTGCTTTGTGTGGCCTCTGTGTCTCATGCTAGCAACTCACAGTATCTGAGGACCTGGCAGCTGATGGTTCTCAACCAGGTTCCTGCCCATAGAAATTCTGGAATCCCACTTCCTGTTTGAGTTTATACTGTCTCTGTTGTGTCAGTTCAACCCTAATAAAATTTCTTTAAAACTATGTGAGACTTTTCTGCACGTATTTTTTTTTTTGGCAGGGGAGGGAAAGGTTGTACTGGGGTTTAAACAAAGGGCCTTGTGCTTGCAAGACAAGCACCCTACCTAACTTTTTTGATTTAGGTTGTTTTTCAGATGGGGTCCCTCTCTGTCTCTTTTCTTTTTGTGTCTCTTTATTTATTGCCTGAGTCAGCCTGGCCCCGTGATCGTCCTACCTACGCCTGATAGGTAATTGGAATTCCACATGTGCACCACTATGCTCAGCTTGTTTGTTGAGGTGGGGCTATCTCTAACATTTTTTGCCCAAGTTGGCAGTGAAATGAGATTCTCCCAATCTCTGCCTCCCAAACAGCTAGGATTACAGGCTTCAGCCACCCCATCTGGCCCCATTTCACAGAAAATTTACTATAGTCTCTAGGAGAAAAAAAAGGCACTTAAAAATCTTTTTGATAAAAACTCTTTTTGCTTTGGACTGTTACAGCTGCTTTGGGAAGAGTCCTTAAAGTACATAGATACCCTATAATTTATAATGTACCTGCTTGGAACACTAGTAGCATCCTTAGTAGACTTTTTGTCTGAGAACCTGTAAAAAATGACTTTAAAACTTTTTATGTTCTTATTAAAAGCTCATCTTGAATTTGATCTTTAATCTATGTCTTAATTTTAAAATGCTTGGCAGTTTAGAACCAATAATAAATATGGGATAGAGTTGTAGGGTTGGTGAGGAGGAAAAATTAGGAAAATCGATATTTACATTTCCTTAAAATACGACTTAAAATTAAACATTTTTTCCCCAACTTTCTTTCTTTATTATCTCTCTAAAAGATGTTTTTGAGGTGACTGGGTTTCTTGGCAACTGAAGTCTCCCAAAGCAAGTGTCTCCAGATACTCCTGCAAAAGCCACATGGCCTTTTCAAATCTAGTCTCAGAGTTATTCGGCAATATATTCATGGACACA
Source organism: Castor canadensis (assembly GCF_047511655.1). Taxonomy (NCBI): domain Eukaryota; kingdom Metazoa; phylum Chordata; class Mammalia; order Rodentia; family Castoridae; genus Castor; species Castor canadensis. The sequence goes on from NC_133393.1 coordinate 125,146,049, forward strand.
AGCACAGAATGACCCAGCTTCAAGATTAGTAGCAACAGACTTGCCTGGCATCACACTGTAAAGCTACTGTGGTGCTCTATATGCTATCTTTCATCTGACTTAATGCTCCATTTAGGTCCTGCTCATATTGGCATCTATGTCCTCTGCCTATGATTTAGCTTTTCTATACCATGATCCATCTCCCAACTCCCCTATGTCTCTTTCTAAAATCTGACTTAATTACCCATCTAAAATAGTTAATGATGACTTATCTGTGCCAGGAGCAATAGGAAAAGCAAAAGTATTAAAGGACAAGTTCCCAAATTTTATGCATCCATTAGTTGAGGGAAATTAAAAAATATGAAATGCAAGTCTAGAATATAAACAAATATAGCAACATGTTAAAATAAAATATTGACCTAGCCATCAATATAAAATAGATGGATCATCTACAGAAATTTAAGCAGATAATTGAAATGAATCTACTCACTCAAATCAAAAACAGAAGACAGAGAAAGTTGGAAAATCAGGACAATAGATGCAGGGAAAAATTCTCTGGACAGAGCTGAGCAGTATGTTGTATACTCTGACCTTGTCCATAAACCCTCTTACATGTGCATATCAAAAGATGAAGAGAAAAATCAACCTCAAATTGGCAAAGAAGAACTTTACCAGATCAATAAGAGTATCTGATAAATGTTAATTAGATGTTTGGGGTGCTGTGAATGACCCTCCACTTATGCTTAAGAAAGCTAAAGGGGAAAGTGAGTAGAAGGTGGCAGCTGTAAGAAAACCAGAGTTGGCATTACACTGGGTCAGAAGTGTGAAAATCTAGTGGAACATGGCCAGAGGAGCTCTGGTCTGCAATCATCTAGAAAGGAATCTTGCCAGAAGGATGACCTTCTTCTAAAGCATGAGCTGGGTGTCTGAACTAAAGCTGCAGGTGTACACTGTGTCAGCAAGTGAGGGCAGATTGGAAGAAACATTATCGAGAGACAGCTTGCACATTCTGAGGAAGGGTCCCCCAAAAGAAACTTGAGACAGTCACAGAAAAGTTCCACTAAAAAAAAAAATGAAGTGTGATTAGAACAACCTATGTGTTCCAGAAAGCATGAATTCACTTTTAAAATATTCCCTTCACTTTACTACTTCTCCTACTTTGACCATAGTTTCTGCAAAATCTTTGGCTAATCAGCCCAGAATGGATGGCAGAATGCTAGGTAGGAAAGAAGTGAAGAACAACCTCTGTGCCTTACACAACAAAATCCTTGAGGGGGAAAAGAAAAACATTTAACTTTAAACTACATTGAGTTTGATTATTATATAAGGGTGGGTCATTCAAATTTTATGGAATAAGAATTTTTTATCTTAAACTGACTAGGTTTTGATAACACACCATTGAACAAAAAAGCCTGGGCCCTACCAGATGGTCTAATCATAGTCCCCAACTTGGTTAAGTCCATTCTAGTTGTAATATATAGTGCACTGTGCTTCCATGGTATCCCCTACAGCATATTTTAAAAGACCGAATTCAAAGATGTTATTGTGATATTTGCTGTGGATAGAATCATTAGCCTGGGTATTATTAATGTCATGTCATTTAATGATATAAGGAACTGTGGATAATATTTATTTCCATGGTGTTGCTAAATCACCCCATATGTCAAGTTCTTACATCCAAGATTAAGCAAATATCAACATAAATAACAGGACAGTAAATATCAGGATCTTATGGCTGGGTGAACACTTTAGCACTTTGCAGTCAGTGTTTAGTAATGGTTCTCTTCTCCCATGGGTGATCTCAAGAGCAGGAGAAATGAGGATGACAGCAGGCGGGAAGGCACTGTTAGCTGTGCAGAACAGGCAGCAAGCAGGACACAAAGGGAAACGAGAGAGCTCTTGTGCTGCCTCAGGCCTGACAGGACTCTGTGCATGCCTCTCCTAAGAGCCTAAGACACTGAAACAGGGCCAGTGTCCCTAGAAGAATAAGCATCCGAAATTGACATCCAGGCTTTAGAATCCAACAAAAGTTTAAACACTTAAAATTCTATTACCGGTCTTTTCTTAGTAGTGAATTTACCTGCTGAAAATGTTCAGTTTTTTTTTCTGCATGCGCATACACAGTGCACCATGAAAACTTATGTCTAAATGATTCTTTTTTCCCGATGTACCAAATTTTGTGAAAAAATCCAGTTTGTGATCATACAACATTTGGATGTATTCAGGCATACTTCAATGAATGATATGCAAGTCCCAAAGTAACAGGTTGTACTAAGTAAATAATACCTTACAGGATTTAGATGTATCAAAATTAAAGCCAGCACACTCTCAAGTTCTATGACAGCAATGTTTCTGAGTTCCATAGCTGACTGTGACTTGCAGCATATGCCCATCTGTGCCTGAATGCTTTCATTTAACAAAATTTCTTTGGTTCTATCCATGTAAGATATTAACTTTTAGTTAGACACAAAAGAAGTTCTGATGTGCTATTGCACAGTAGGAGGACTATAGATAACAAATGTGTGCTTTGTATTTGGAAAAGCTAGGAGAAAGGAATTTGAATGTTTCTTTTGTTTGATTTTGTGAGAAAAGTTCTCACTATGCAGTCCAGGCTGGTTTGAACTTGGGATCCTCCTGCCTCAACTTCCAGAAGGCTGGGATTACACATATATACCATTGTGTCCAGTAGCCTGAATGTTTTCACCATAAGAAAATGATAAATTATTGGAGAGATAGATACATTTAACATGATTTAAGCATTATGTAATGAGCTGGGCGTGGTGGTAGCAAAAATTTGTAATCCCAGCTATTCAGGAGGCAGAGAAAGGAGACTATGGTTTGAGACCAGCCTACATAAAAGTTAGTAAGATTCTATCTCACAAAGGTGCCTGATGGAACATTCCTGTAACCCCAGTTACTCAGAAGATGGAGCTAGTAGGATCACAGTATGTTACTGAGCAAGGGAAAAACCTGAGACCTTGAGTTCAATCCCCAATACTTCCAAAACAATAGCAGCAACAACAACCCCTCCCCCAAAAGATTATATAATGTATTATCCATATACCAAAACAGTACATGATACCCAATAAATAACTCTAATAACAAGTACAAATTATAAAAAGAAAAGGAAAAAACTCATCCCCAAATAAAAGTGGATTTTAAATGACTATCTTGACTGATGTTACTGAAAAGATTATAGATTTCAAACCATTGTGGGACATCTTTGTTTCTATTCATCTTACCTTTTTTTCATGTTGCTCCCTTAGCAGTGACCTAGCTCATTTTTTTCACACATCCCTAAACGAATATGTCTGCTCAAGTGAGCAATGAACTCTAAATTTATAGACCTGAGCTGTATGTTCATCCCTCATTCTGGTTTTGGATGTTAGAAGGAATAGAGCTGAGTCTCTGCTAATTAATATACATGAGTGATCCAAGTTATTTTAATGGGAGAGTTATGTATTCATATGAAAAATGTATGTCCACCATATTCAGATAATAATATTCATTATTTTCCCACCTCTTGAGAAGAATATAAAGCTCTATGCACAGTGCTGAGGCTTAATCCATGCTCCAAGTCTGTGATATACACCGATGGCCCCATTATGTGATGACTTACAATCAACCAAGAGAGTTGTGTAATCACTCTTTGAATTTTAAGAATATCAACACACTAATGCTGCTAGGTTCATTCTTGTGCTTCATGAATTAAGAAGTAAATACTTTTAGCATTCTATTTCTTACATCTACTCCCTTGAGCCATGATGTACATTATGGAGATGCAAATCTTTAGCTCAAATATGACATATTTGTTAGGACAATTCATTTTCTAGTCCTACTGTAACAAGTACCAGAAACTGGCTAAGAACAGCAGAAATGTATTGTTTCACAATTTTTACTCCATAAGTAGGAAATCAAGATGTCTCTATTTAACAAGTTCAGAGAAGACTCTTGTTTCAGGTCATCTGTTACTTTTGGTACCTCATGTGTTCCTTGGCTTACAGATATCTGACCATCTTCTTCTTGTGTCTGCTCACAGTGTCTTTCCTCTGTGTAAGTCTGAATGTCCAAATTTCACCTTTGGATAAGGACACCCACTATCCTTATAGTTGTGCTCACCCTAATGACCTCATTTTAACTTGAATGCCTCTGTAAAGATACTGTTTCCAAATAAGGTAATATTCTGAGGTGCCAGGAGACTATATATAAATAAGGAAAGGAGACAAACTCATGACAGATGTTTCCTTTTACCTTAAAATTTTTGCCATCCAACAGTTTAATATTTGAAAGATTTCAATTACAACTTTCCAAGTACTCATAATCTTTTTTAGTTCTCTGTAGGTTGTAATAAGAATAAAATGTAACATCTGCAATAAAGTTCACTGGTAAACATTCAGGAGGCATATAATTAAATTGTTCATCACTGAAAAGATTTCCAAAATTGTATGTTTGAAAATTATGTATGTGTGTATATCTTTTCTTGTTTAGGTTACAATTAAAAAAAGAAAGTGAAGTTTTTCCTTTATCTGGACATGTATTTATTCTATACATTACAAATTTAACAGTTTTTTCTCATTCTTAAATTTAGATTTTTAAACTGACATAAAATTATATATATTTATTCTGTAATTAAGATGTTTGGAAGTTTATCTGCATTGTGGACTGACTAAATATTTCTGATTAATGTATGGATTGCCTAATAAACAACAATTTCTGTGCTGAGAACATTTCATATCTACTCACTTAGCATTTTTCAATACTATAACTGATTATTAGCTATAGGTGCCGTATTTTACAATAGATCCTTTGAAATGATTCTTCCTGCCTAACTAAAATTTTTGATCCCTGGACCAATACCTCTCCAATCCCTCCTACCCATTACTCCAGCCCTTGGCAATCTCCTTTCTACTTGCTACTTCTATAATACCAGCTTTTTTACCATATAAGTAAAAATTGAAACATTTTCATTGTTATTCAAAATTAGCATTGTCATTAATTTATGGTTCAAAATAGTTAATGAAAAATTGCTCACCAACAGTCAATCATTCACCTAGATTTTCACTTTATAATAAAAGTGTAACAAGGTTCAACAATCTTTGTCCCATCTTTAATACTGCTGTCCCCTTCAAATCACAAAACCTTAAGCATGTACTTGGTCTCTGTTGGAATCATTGATGTCTCTAAAATTTTCTGAAATGATTTTTTCATTTACAAGAAATTAAAAAATTTAAGTATCAATCACAAACTATATATAATTTCCCATCTGTATAACATTTCTGTGTAAATCTACAGTTGACAACCCATTACCAAATGTAGTTTAAATGTATAAATTCCATCAGAAATCAATAGCATGAAGAAATCTGACAGTCCACATTAAACAAAAATACTTACTTTTTTTTAGCAGACCAAGGGAATTCATATTGTTTTTATCCACTTTTTCTGAGATATTAGCAATACATCAGCTGTAGTAAATCATTAATCTGAGTGCTTGCTAATATATACATGGTCTTCTTCAGTGCTTTTATTCTGTTTTTTTATTTTGTATTTAATATGTAAGCAACATTGAGTATGGTAGTAATTAAATAAAGTTATACATATAAAAAGCAATAAATATCACCTTAAGTCATTGTTATAACTGATTATTAACAGCATAAAATTTATTTGAAAATATAAATGCATTGATTAAAATCATAAACATTTCTAGATATGATAACAAAACGTGAATGAAAATATTTACTTTTAAGAGACAGCAAAGGATTAAAAGTATATTATCCATTTGGATTAAAATGCTGTGTCCTGTACAAATTGTGGTGAGAATTATATTTTAACCCACTCTGAGTTAAGTATATTTGAAAGATCCTGTTTGAATTATATCTGTTAAGAAATTTTTTCTTAATTCTCAACTCTCTAAAAAGTTGAAACCATGTACCTTTGTTTTTTGAGAGGATGAACTTTAAATTCTCCCCCTCTTTAGGGAAGAATCAGAAACTAAGTGTCTAAAACAAATAATGTCTCAACATATAAAACTTGATGCGCAATTTCAAAATAGCACATAATACTTACCCATCCAAGAAGAATATAGCAGCAGCTGAGAAGCTGTCAAGGAGAAAAAGCCAAAAGGGTTAATAAATCATATTGCTTTCACATGATAATGAGAATTATAAACAGCTATGTAAAAATTAGGTCACTGGTAGCCATACAACTTGGCTTCCTTTTGTCTTGGTAATAAAGCATTGTATATTTATTATTCACTGTGTACTGGTAATTACCTGGCAAGCTTGGAATATATAAACATTATTGAAATATATTATGATTGGCTTAGATCCTAAAAATGTCCTCTCATTTATTGTTAGGTATCAGAGATCACAAATAGTGCTGAGGTGATTTAAGATGAAAGACAGAAATCAAAGAGGCACTGATAGTAAAAGATATTGACAAAATAATTAGGAAATAAAGCACATACATTTAATTATACAAGAATTCTTAAACAAATCCATGACATCTAAATGCCCATGTAGTTCATTAGGAAGGGTGGTTATTGAAGTACCTTGAGTGAACATGGTGCAAATACTGTGTACACATGTATGTAAATGGGAAAATGAGACTTACTGAAACTATTGCAGCAATGGAGGGGCGTTAAAGGAGAATGATGGAGGGGGTAACTTACGATGATATATTGTAAAAACTTCTGCAAATGTCACCATGTACACCCAGCACAACAATAAAAAAAATGAGAAAGTAAAATACTTAAACTAAGGTTTATACAATATTTCTTAAAAGTTTTTAATTTGGGCGGGGGAGGGAGGAGATAGCCCAAACACTGTATACACATGTAAGTAAATGTAAAAATGATAAAATAAAAGGAGAAAGGAAAAAGCAACTTTCTAATTTTAAAAAATTTCAGATGTTTAATATCATAGTAAAGTACCCGAAAAAATGTGATTCATCACTTCCACCTATCTAACATCTGTGCAATCCTTCCCCAGAATGAGTGTAGACTGTTTTAGTTTTTTCTAGGTGATGTCTTTTTAAAAATATTTACTCCACAAAGTCTTCAATAGCTGTTTTATTTTTATTCTTCGTAACATCTTCAGAAATGACATGTTTTATGTTGTTCAGTCAAAATTTGTAAAATAAATTATCCTTCAATTTTTTAGATTAATTATGGTGCAATGTCTTTGTTAAATCTTAGCTGATTGGAAAATAAATCACATGTGCCCTAAATATCCTTTGAACCACAAGCACTGTAAGTTGACATTACAGTGTGGATTTTTCATCTTGACAGCTTATCGTAGGAGCCAAGTAGCCTCAGACTTTCATTAAAGAACAGGCAAATCTGGTCAAATATCAAAGCACTTGTTTATTGCTGCAAAGAAATCAAATTGTGGACAGTATTCTGCATTAGATTTATTCCAACTGTTACTCCATAGATTGAAAATATTCACCATAAAAATTAGCAGTGATTTTACTCTTTACAAAGTTCCAGGAAAAGCAAATATGGCAGGGAGAGGTTTGCTGGGTGGGAGGATTTACTTAGTTAAATAAATGTACCTCTACTTTATTTAAAGGGTAGAAATAAAACATCAAATTCAGGAAGAAAGCTTTCCTTTTTTCAGGGTATAGATGAAAAATATGTTTTATTATCATTTGCATAAAAGTGAATGCTTTTGCTAATCAAATCTCATTAGCATAATCTGTATTTGCTGCATTAATAGGGTGGTAGGATAAAAAGTATCAGTACAAATGATCACAAAATATGTAGTCCCAGGAACAGTGTTGCCATTCAAATACATGATACATAACCGTAAAAATGTAAGGTGGGCAATTTAATCTACTACAAAGAGGCAAAGATCTCCTGCTATTGAAGAATAATATATTCTAATAGAGGTGAACTTCCAGTAAAGCACTTGTTTGCCTTTGGAGAGAAAATTAGACTCTACATGTGCCAAAAAAAGTAGGGGCAGATGCTAAATTAGGGATTATGATAATGATCCTCTTCTTTTTAAAAAAGTATTTTATTACATCGGTTAATAGTTACTATTGTTATACAATAGGTACTGTACTTAACTCTTCAGATATACTCATCTTAGTTAGTCCTCCACAGCAATTCTAAAATGTAGTTATTACTAAGGCAATTTCTAGAAGTGAGAAAATTGAATGTAGAGAAATTTAGAGGTTTGCTTTTGGTCAACTAGTCAGAGGCAAAAGTGCACTAAAATTGCCTGACTTTCAGTGTCTGCTCTTTTGATCCTGGTGTTAATAATCCAAACAATCAATTTTTAAAGTTCTTAAATAATCTGCATGCCTGTGATTTCCTTTTCCACGTATAGTCACCATATTCAGTCTGTGGTTACTCACAGACAGAAACACTGAAGACATGTCAGATTTTAACTGCACATTTTGGAGTGGTCAGCTGCAAAGTTTTTGAAATAATCAGCTAAGAACTCAATTGCAAACACCTTCTGCCCAATCTAGCTTTTCTGCCTTGGAGATGTCTTCCCCAAGAATAACCCAAATAAACTTCCTCATGCAAATTTCTACCTCAGGGTTAGTTTCCAGGGACCTCTACTTCAAACAGTCTTTTCCAATATCGCAGTATTCTCTTAAGTCTTTCCTCAAATCTTCCTGGTCTCTTTAATATTCCCTTGTGTTTTCTTACTTCTTTTTTCAGGACCTTCATTTATTTATGCACCTTATTGAGTTTATTTATTTTATGTATGCATTTATGACACTGTCTTTTATTTCTGGAAGTTGTCACCTATGATTTCTTGTTTCCATGGATAGCTTGTGTTGTTTTTATTATAAACTTATATTTCTTTAAATTTTACTTGTGGGAATTATTTGTGGTATGGACAAAAGTATTTCATTCCAGAAAAAATCTGCAGTTGTTTCTTCAAGATACTAGGGGCTAAACCAACCCAGGAGCACTTTAAACTGTAATACTGCATTGAGCTTTTTCATGTCAATCAAGTAGTCAGGCTACAATCCTACAAAAACACCAACAGAAACCAGTTATTACCTAGAATGATTATATTTACTCCTCCTTCATTTAGCACTAGGTTTCAAGATAGGAGTATTTTCCTGTCAAACCCTCAATGAGTGGGAATTTATTTCATTTTTACACTTATATCAAGGACCAGCACATTTGGTGGACCCACTTTTATGATGGAATTATTTAGAGTTCATAATTTAAGCTATGACTTTTTTTTTTCTCTCATTATTTTCTGTGCTCTGCAAATCCTGGAAAGCTAAAGTTCAATTTCACTAAGATTTGAATTGTTCTCAAGGTGGAAGCTAGTATCAATATTCTTCTTATCACTTTCCACTTTATCTTTTTATTCACTTTTCCCTTAGAGTATTCTTTACTTTCAATTTTGCTCATCAATACACTTAAATATTTTCATATATAGTAGTATTTTTCTCTAACCAAAGAGATAAGCAGATTAATCGTTGTGTCATGCTACAGAAATGTCACTCCTCTAATCACCAAATATCTTCACTTTTTAGCATGTGGTCCTTTTTGCTCAGCCTAGCCAACTGTAGTGAAGTGAAAATAAAGACTGAAGAGCAGGGATGCTAAATCTTTGGCTTTCATTTTAATGAAAGCTGTTGTGCTGATATAATAGACAAAGAGTTGGAAGAAAGGAAAAATTAAATCACTCTTCCCCCTCATTAGAATAAAAGGATAATTACTCTGTCTGGTACAGAGAAAGGTTGAAAATGCATTAGAGGGAACCACTTACAGCCTGTGGGATTTAAGAAGCAGCTCTACTCATTATATTTTCTGCTGTTGTGTTAGTGAAAAGTATAAAGGATATTGACAGAGTCCACAGAGCTATTGGGGACCCAAGAATCAAGATGCATTTGCCCTTAATCTTTTCTGGAACAGTGTGAAGAAATATTCTTTTAGGATTCCTTAGTAACCCAGTGAAATGGGAACAAAAGAACCAAAAATTTCATTTGCTGCTAAAGAGGGGAAGGTGTAGGTTACCTTGTCATCAAGTACAGGTTCAGGCAAATATTCTGGAGTCCTTGAACAGCAAGAGAGAATGACAGGATTTCCTCTTACCTCTGACAAGAAAGCTCTTGGCTGAAAGACTAATAGTAGGCAGATGTTGAAGGGGTCTTTGGTCATGACAAGAGGAAATTAGAACAAAAAACAGTGTAAAATAAAATGTATGTCAAGAAACCAGGTGGGAATACAGAAATCTCAACAGATGACAATGTGGTGAGTATATGAGACAAGGTTTTACATTGCAACAGATGTCAGAGTAGGACAAAGGAATGTGAAACCCAGATGCTTCACCATCTGATGTTATTGTGCTACACAAGCTTTTCAGAAATTGAACCAATTCACAAAGAAAAGGAGAAGGACAGGGAGGGAGAATTTTGGTTTAATTGAATGAAAACTTGAAACACTGGAGAATACTTTGAAGCAACTACATTTTCTTACAGTTGATTCAATTGGCATTTTCTGCTATCAAGTAGAATAGCGTCTTAGATCTCAGCTCTGGTAACGATAAAACATATAAATAAAAAGGGTATTACATATTGTGTTTACTTTAGTTTTAGCAACAGAATAGGTATGTACCACGCTTAAAGATAAGAAATTACACTCTTGTAAGAGGAGTTTAGTGGTCACTGAGAACTAATGCAGGTAGAAACATGTTGAATTTGGCAACAGGTTGTTAATTGGTAACTCTGGGAGCAGAACCCTAGAATGGAAAGGGTGGGAAATTAAAGGGAAAGTGAGAAATGTCAATTAATACATGTCGAAAAGAAAACAAATGCTTTTTGAAAAGCTGTTATAAAAGGAAATAGGAAGTAAAAAGAAAAGCTTTAACTGAAAGGCAATATGGCTTGTTTTGCTTTATTGAAGATTGTGATTCTTGGTCATGTTCAAATTATCAGAGGAAATATTTGTTAGAAGCAGTCCTTAGATAGTGTAGTGAAAAGATTAAGTATTACAGTTATAATCTGCTGTATTCATTCTTGAAAGATGTGAAAACTGTCCACTGAGATTAGTAGATAGAAGAGAGAAGCAAAATATTTTGGAGGAGCAGATGAATGTGATTTCAGAGTGCAACTGAGCAGAGTAAACTTGCCAAAACAGCCTTGTTTCTTGTATGCAGGAGAAATAGAAAGCCCCTTTGAGTTTGGTAATCAGGAAAACTATGGTAACTCCATTTTACTGTAGAGTGGTAAATTGTTGGGGTACAGGCAAGAAGAGAGATTTGTCCAGAATTTCAGTCTTGGACAGGGAGTGTGAGATATTTGGACAAGGGTTTGAGAATATTTTAAAAAGAAAAATGGCAAATGTGATATAAAAAAAAGGAAGAGATGTGGTAGAACACTGGTCAGTAGCAAGTTCAGTAATCAAGAAGTTGTGCACCTCAGTTTTGAAGTTGCTCGTGATTGTTAGGATGGTCAGCTGATAAAAATCATCACTGACTTGGAACAAATAACTCGAAGATTCATAAATATGCATCCTCAGGAAGGGAAAGAAAGGAGGGCAGCGAAGACTGACAATTTGACTGGTTGTTTAAAAACAGAACAGAGGTCGTACATTAGGTAGGAAACAAGTGGAATCTCTAATTATGAAGAACCAATGATATATAGATTAATATTTGATTTTAAGGTAAATAATGTATTTTTGAATGTAGAAAAGTATTTCATACTGCACTGCCTTTTAAGTAGTCAGCCATAGAAAATATTCAAGTAGACACTGGGTATTTGTATATTGTGAAGAGACTTTGGGATACAAGGTTAGATTATATATCATCTTGAAATTTTCTCCTGCACCAAGGTCTATTCTGCAACTGAGTTTACTCACTCACCATCTACATTTTCTTTTCTCTCAAGTGCAATCATTCACAAAATTGACTGTGTCTTTAACTTCTTCTTTGAATGTTTATCTCCTTGTCTTGCTCTTCCTTAAACCTGTTTATTTTGTACTGATTCTATTTCTTCCACATACTTCATAAATCCAAGCTTCAAATTGTCATCACTCTGGACAATTATCTCTCTCTCCTTTTGTTAGTCATCTTTCTATCACTATAATAAATATTTGAGATAATCAATTTATAAAGAGAAAAGTTGTATTTTAACTCCTACTTTTGCAGGCTAAGACAATGACCACAAGGTCCTGTTGCTTTTAAGCTTGCTGTGAGGCAGCATACCATGGTGGAAGTACATGAAAGAGCAAAACCACTTATGTCATGGCAATAAAGTAAAAAAGAGAAAGAAGAGGCTGTGGTCTCACTGCTCCCTCCAAGGGCACAACCCCTATGACCTAAGACCTGCTACTTGGACTTTCCTCATAATGGTTCCTATACTTCCCAATAGCACCATGCTGGGTCCTAGCCTTTGAAGGACATTTCAGACCAAAACTATGCCACAGCTCTGGGAAACACCTTCTTTTTGACATGTGTCATGCCTTCTTCTTATTTCATTGATAATATTAGCTCCTGACTTTTTGCAACTATTTCTACCACTTCTGGGATAATGAATTCAAAATTAAAGACCTAGCCTTCCCATTCTACTTAGTGATTTCGGTTCTCATTTGAATTCCAAAACTAACTTCTGTGATTATACTCAGACTATGTTGTGCAAACAACTAGTACTCTCCCTAAGTTCAGTCTCAAACACGTCTTACTACTGTTCTCTATCCTTCCATCTCACCATTCATAGGAAGTCAATTTCAAACATCTTTTGAAGCCACCATCTCTGTTATTTTTCCTAATCTCTCACTCCTCACCTAATATCCATATTCCTCTTATTTTCCAGCCTAAGTTTCATTGCTAGCATTTATAAACCTACTCTCTTAAATATAACATTGCTTCTTTATTTTCTATCATATTTATGTGCTATCATAACTAAATCTTAACCATGATTAAATCCAATTCCTGCCGACTATGCATCAATATCTCTACCACTGTGCCAGACTAGAGGGAACCCCAAAATATCAGTACCATGCTTACTTTGAATCCATGTGCACTAACTCAAAATGTATTTCCTCATCCATTCACTTTTACTGAACTATAAAACAAATTTATACTATGTATTCCTGTTTAAAATTTCTCCCACTTTTCAATGGTGAGCAATTTTTTCTACTTTGCAGAAGGTAAAATAGCATTTAAAAGAGAAATTCCACAAGCTGCTCTTTCACCAGCATTTTTGTGCGTTTACATTTGAATGCTGCAATTTCTCTTCAGTTCCTAGGTGCACTGCACTCCCAGTAAATACAGACCTTTCATTTGCACATGATCCTATCCCTTTTTTCTCTAACAGACCTTGTTATAGTAATTTTCTCATCTTACCCTTAAATCATTAAATATTCCCTATTAATTTTATCATACCCACCACAATCAAAATAACGCAGTTTTGCTGCCATCTTATAAAATAAATGATCCTGACCCCACTTACCTTCAAGGTGTCACTTCTCTTTTACCTATAAAAATAAAACTTAAAATAGCTGTCTTGACTAGATTCCTTACATTTTTTTCTTCCTATTTTCTCAAATTTTTATCCCTTCAACTCCACCAAAACTGCTCATTTTGCTGTTAAGTTTGGTTTCTACACTGTTAGGTCCAATGATCAATTCTCAGTTCTTTCCCTTCTGAGCCTATCAGAATTAACTGATACCATTGATCTTTCTTTCCAACTTAAAATATTTTCTTCAGTTAACTTCATTCCTAATAACATGCAGATGAGATTTTTAATGTTTTTCTGATTGATTTTCCTCTTCTTTTTAAAACATACCATCTAAAAAACACCTAAATAGTAAATTACTTTGATTCAGACTTTGAATTATATCTCTACTATTGATTCCTTTAGTGATTATCATCCAATTCAAAGTCTTAAGTCATGTAATTCAGATGTTTTTCAAATATATTTCTCCCTTAGCTCTTCCTGAATTCCAGACTTTTTTTTATCTATCTACATAATCTAGACACATCAAACTGAACGTGTCAGAAACCCATCTTCGTACACCCTCCCCTAAAATTTGTTCCTCCAGTTTCTCCAACAGTCAATGACACCTAGTCTAGAAAAAAAAAAAAAGATTCATTGTGGAGGGTTTTTTTTGTTTTGTTTTTTTTCTCCTCTAACAACACATAACTTTTGTTAGCATATCCTTTTGGCCCTTCTTTCAAAACATATTTCAGCAGTTTTTGTTTGTACATGACTCTAAGTCAGCTTCATTGTAGGTCTAGATTTTAGAATAGTCTTCTCCCTGTATCCTTGCATCATTTTTCTTCTCCTTCCACCTTTGTGATAGCAGAGTAACCTTGGAAGCATTAATAATAGACCACAGTATTCCTGCACTAAAAAGTTTATAATAGACAATTATTTCCAATGAATGTTACAGACACTTAGGATATGATGCCTTGCTCCTGGAGAACTCATCTCCATAACACTCCTCAGCCACTCTTTTTCCAAAACTGAAACCACACACCCACTTTACGGTCTTTGATCTAACTATCCCTTTTCCTGGGATGCCCTTCCCACAGATATCTGCTTTTCCTTCACATCTTGCTTTTAAAAGAATCTTGGTTTTAATGAGAATTTCAACCTCATTAAAGCTAAATTGTAGCTAAAATGTTTGTAGCTAAAACATTTATCTGAACTCCTAACTTAATATCTTCCTCCCCTGCCTTTTAAAAACCTTGAGCACTTACCACTAGTTACTATATGGGATGTTTTATATTGTTTCTTATTTAGTTTAAGTTTCCTCACTAGAATAAATGTTTTCATGAGGATGAGGGCTTTTGCCAGTTTTGTTCACAAATAGATTCACAAGCCAAATACATATAACATTGTTCAATAAATATTTGTTAAATGAATGAGTGAATGAATAGTGCCATCTCTTCATTTTATAATGAATTTCAAGTATGACATTCAATCTATATTTATCAAACTCCTATAGGAAGTATGTTTTTCAATTTTATTATTGCTTTTAGAAGACAATATAAATATTTATAAGTCAATAAATTTCATATTTGTTAGTGAATGGAAATAGTGTTAAGAATACAACATATACTTTTTGGTAATCCAATTATAAAAAATGTTAATAGTATAAGATTGGGCCTACAAGTTAGAAATCGGTAGTTGAACTTCTTTTCCCCTACAAAATTAGCTGATCCTTAAACTATGTATTTCTAAAAATTAAAAGATTAACATAAAGAATTAAAGGGATTCTTTCTTCATAGAATTTTACAAAATGCCTAGTCAAATCTAGAACAGAAGAGAAAAACACACATAAAAAAATTAAGTCCAAATTTGTATCAAATAATTTCTTCCATGTGTAAAGTCTTAGGGAATGTGTATCTATCTAAAACAAACAAAAAAGTCAGTTTTCTTTTTCTTTTTCATTTACAAAATCTGAGAACAGGAGGTCCTGCCTGGGGGATTAATTCCAGAAGGATGAGAGAGGATATAAGGAAAGGGTGTGGGAGGTGAATATAGTGCAAATACTGTGTATACATGTGTGTAAATGCAAAAATGATATCTGATGAAGCAATTCAAGGACTAGGGAGAGGAGAATAAAGGAGAATGTTGAAGGGGGTGAATTCAAGTATGATATATGTGACATATTGCCAGAACATTTATAAAGGCCACAATGTGCCCCCCATCCAGCAAAACAGTAAAAAAGAAAGAAAGAAAGATGTCTATTGAGACAACTTCTTGTTAACCTAAAATCCTTAAATTTCTTCAATGAAGAAAGATGTCAAATGGTCTTCTACTGTTGTGAGAATAAAGGGTTAAGAGATTTATAAAAAGTTAATAAGCAATCTAGCTATATGTTTTTCAACATATGAAACTGTGCATAAAAAAAAAAAAATGAAGGGCAGGAGGACAAAATAGTTCTCCAGGAGTACTAGTTGGAGGGAGGTGGGCATAGGGAAAGGACGAATGAAGGTGAATGTAGTGGATATGCTTTGTATTTATTTACCCTGAAGTCCATAACTGTTACCGATTCACAATCATTTTTTCAAAATTATAAAGTTACAAAATGTTCGTTTTCATTGTAGTACAAACTCTTCATATATTGGTCTTTCCCAAATTCTTTTCAGACAATGTTAAAAGCTGTTTTCTTTTATGAGGACAAAAGTCGAATGTATTTCATAATATTATAAGAATGTATGGAGTTTTAAATTTTTTGAGAGGACTTGATGCTACTTTTGTCATACTTCTATTCTACAATGTATAAGTGTAATAAAACATATTGTACCTGTTAAATAGATAACATTTTATGTTAATTAAAAAATGAATGACCCAATCAGAAAAAGTAAACTATAAATAAAATCATGATCATGTGGCTAGGATTCATTATATGCTTATAATGCTTTTTGCTTACTATTGTATATTTGGCCAAGTAGAAAAATTTAAATATTAATTAACAAAAATGATTCTGCGTGTTTATAATTCTGAAAAATCTTGAAATTCAATGTAAGCACTTATTTTGGGGAAGAAAATAAATAATGTATTTCTCAGGATAGTATAAAATTGACACAAAAGGAAAAAACTGCCTAGTCTGGAATTCTAATGATAACTCCCCAGATTTCCCACTTTGTGTACATAAAGAAATCTTTCCTAGAAAAATATCAGTGTAATCTTTTACCTAATCACATTAAAACAATGCAATAATTTTTTATTGAATGCTCACCTTTGTCTCCATAAACCATTTCAAATGAATAATATTTAAATTTTTTATGTTATATTTTAACTTGTTCAATTTTAGTTTAGGTTGTTTTGTTAGCCTGCATATGAATTTCATGAAAATATTGTACGTTCTTTTTGTCTTTTGAAGTTATAAGATGTATTTCCTTTTATGTTAAAACAATACATGGAATGCAATAATTTGCTCACTTTTTGCACAATAGTACTAGAGGAAGTGAATATTCCTATAGAGAATATAAATAACTTTCCAGGAATGAATTTCCTAAGGAAGTAACTATAAAATTTATATTATTCTTAATTTTGATGTCTTAGAAATATTTGCATTAAAAATTAGAAACTCAATGTATTTTGTTTAGTGCCATTTAAAGAATCCAAAGAGAAAATAATGACTGACATTGACAAAAGGCAACATACTTTTAAATCAGAATACAAAACAACTACCCAGGATCTGTCTCTGACCCTACCCATAAAAATTATCTTTGAAGATTTCAGAAATTTAATGCAAGAATGGCTTTGCATGTATGCAATGATTCATCTTCCTTTTCTTCCTACACAACTGCCTGAGATTCTCATGTTATCTAAGGTTTCTTCATACACTAAGATGCAACTTTCAAGTAGAATGTCCCTTCAGATTACTGAATATAAGAGAGAGCCATCATGAACAATAATATTGATTTGTTTCATAGGTTTTGGGGGTTTTGTTTGTTTTGGTGGTACTGGGGTTTGAACTTGGGAACCATGTAAACGAGTATAACAGTTTTCAACATTTATATTATAACCCATTTAAACAAAACCATTTTTATGTCTTTGGATGTTTATTTTTATAAGGTTTACTCATATATTTAGGCATTGATAATAAAGCGCTGTTAGTTCATGGTTCTTTTTAGTCATTTGATGTATTTATATTGAACTTGATCTTGTCTGTGTTGTGTTTTTAATGCCTTTTTTGGTTTAAGGTTATAAGGATTTATGTATTATTTCAGATTGTACATGCTTTAGTACAAATTTCTAAATCCTATGAAATCATAATAAATATCGCTTGATGATCTCATTTCAAGACCCATTTGGTAGATGGTATTATTTGTTAATAATTCTTTATTTTCTCCAAGTTAATATCATACAGTATCTTTGAAGTACTCTTACATAAATGACTTATGTTAAATATGACTATGAAACTTGCTATAGCCATTGAAAAAAGTGGCAAGTGACACTTCTGAGATGACACCTAAACAGAAGTGATGTTTTTGCTTCTACCTTGTTCCCTGATTACAACATGTCCTAATTATCAATTCTTCCTTCCGCCAGAATGAATACACATAAACCAAAGTCCTGTGATCAGTTTCATCCCTGTTATCCCCAGCTGGTATTAGCTGACCTACAGACTGTGAAGATAAAATCAGTAAGTATTCAGCCATTGAGGTTCTGAGTGTTGTTATGCAGCATTGTCATGGCAGCAAACTGCCATCAACTTAGCATAGCAAGCTGATACATATAACAATATAAAAAGAGAGTAACCACTTTAGTCTGTTATCAATAATAAAATTATCCATCTAAATTCACAGGTGATGAGTTATTCTCAAGTTAATTCTATGAAATTTTAAATGTAGTTTTAGAATATCGTAGAGACTAAAAGGTACAACATTTTACCTTTTATTTATCCCTTAAGGGAAGAACTACATTATACCAAGAAATTATGTGCAGACATACACACACACACACACACACACACACACACACACACACACACACAAATTCATTCAGGTGCCATTCTCTGAGTCACTGAATCACTGGCTTCTATTGATCGCTTTTTGGCTTCCATTCAGATACTATGAGTACTGGAGAGTTAAAGCAAGCATTTACTCGCAAAGATCTAGGGAAAGAGTCATATCAAACAAATTAAAAATATAACATTAGATATGTTATGTACAAAGAAAATGTACTCTCTATTATACATTGTCTAAAATAGTAACATATTTCAGTGACTTATTAACTTATGGTACATATACATTGCATGGTTGAAGAGATAATATATCTAAATGGAAGATAAGCTTTCTCTTAAAGAGATTGTTTTAGATTTTATGAGAGTGCCTGAGAAATACTGGCACAAAATAACACATCTCAGTTCTCACATAAATTTTGTAGCTCTCTTATGTTTCTGTTTTCTAATTAGCATGATAGTATAAAATAAAGGCTCTTAGGGATTTAATCACGGATAAATAACCAACACTTTTTGGATCATCTAAAACACAAGTTGAATTGAGCCTGTCCATGCAGCAGTTTGGGGGACTGAAGCAAAGACTGACAATGAAAATCCCAACAGTTCTCAGCACTTCTCAAAATTAGGTAAAACATCAGATGTGATTGAGACACTCAACTTTTCATCATTTTGAGGTAGCTTTATTATGAAATGCAGGACATTCTGGAGCACAATAAAACCAGGCTTCTGAATCTATAAATATGGATGAGGTTGTGTGTCTATGGGACACATCATAAGATTCTGTGTATTTAAAAAAAAATAAGACTCTCCTCCACATAGATCACTAGGAAAAATAAGCTATGTCAGGACCACTAGATCTGGAGCTCCTCCAACAATATGTAAACAACTTCATACCAGGACATGAACTCTAAATATTGACTTGAAATTTAATCAGCTTAATACCTTGTATTGAGTTTGGGAAGTTGACTGAAGTGACTTGAGGAAGATGAACCTTGATGTAAGCCCGTTCCTCATGCATCAGCCTGAACTTCCTGTAAGAACTCCTAGGCAGTGAAGAGAATGTGTCTGCAGGTAATTACTGAGCAGGAGAAATAGTAAGGCTGTTCACCCGACCTTCTCTTCCCTAGAGGGTAGTTAGAGATACACCCTATGGGGCAGAGAGGAAAGGGCGTACCACCTGTGTTACACCTGTGCAAAATAAAGAAAATTAAAGGCTTTATCACCCATAAAAAGACATTTCATCTTTTAAAATGGCACAAAAAGATTGGAGTAGCTAAATTGGACAAAGAGAGGCATGTATATTCAGATTCAAAATAGTCATGTAAATGAAGCAGTGTGCATCTGGAGAATGAAGAAATTTCTTATTTCTGTGTAATCAAAGTATTTTGAAGAACTAAAGACATATTTGACACAAATGAAGTAACAGTTTCAGAAGATGCTCACATACATCTATGAATAGAAATAATGCTTTCAATTTGTACTTCTGATTTGGAGCCTAAACTTTGCAATATAATAAGCATAACTTCCTAGCATGGCTAAATTTCAAAAGGTGTTGAAATTCCAAGACAATAGTTATCCTTGGAATCATCAAGAAAAGTATAGAATTTCTAGAAACATTTGTCTATAAAGGCCAAACTTTGAATATGATTTGTATCTGTCTGGTGCTTTATCCAATGTTGACAATTAATTTTAATTGATTAATGGTGAATGAATGGATGGATAGATGTATGCATGCATGGATGAATTAAATGCATGAATAAACTGGCTCCATGAAAGTGTCTTCTTCTTTTTTTTGTTTTTATAAAACTTCCAAAATATAAACTGAGAGCCCTGTCTGTGGTAATGACTTTGTGTCATGTTCAAGATATGGTATTACTAAAGACTCTCATGTGAATCAATAAGGATTTCTTTCAGCTTCAGAAATAAAAATTCATGTCCCAGCATAGCGGTACATTTCTGCAATGCCATTTACTTGGGAGGTATAGGTGAAGAATAGTAGTAATCCGAGTCCAGCTCAGGCAAAAGTATGAAATCCTATCTGAAAAATAAAACAACGCAAAAAAGACTGGGGACACAGTAAGTGGTAGAGCACTTGCCTAGCAAACATTAGACCTGAGTTCTAATCTCAGCAACACACACAAAAAAAAGGAAAAATTCAACTTCAGGACCTAACACTAATCAAACATTTGAGGGTTTTTGTTTCTTTGTTTCTTTTGTTTTAATTAAGTGGAAGTATAGTGCTATCTATTCCTGTCAAAATTAGCATGCTTCAACCTATAAAGAGACTGTTACTTGGGTTTGTTTTCTTAACACACATCTTCTGCTCTTATTCCCTCGGTTCATAAGCTGATATCTTTATTTTCCAGCAGCTGATCCAATGTAATATGATAGTCTCAGCACTGTCCAAAGCCAAATCTAGACCTGCCTGTGAAAGGTGCAACTAGCACTTGTGATGTTGTCTACTGTCATACCTTGTAACCCACTCTTCACAAGCAACTGCATAGATCTTTCTAAAGTAGAAATCATATTGAGTCTCCTCTCTGCTTAAAACTATTTAGTGGCCTAGAACTGTGGCTCAGAAAGTGCTCAAATGTCTTTATTTTTTCTACAAGGTCTTAATGATCTGTTTGCTGAGTTCCTTGGGAGGCCACTATCATAATTGTGGGGTGAAAAAAAATTACCCAATGTATTGCAATCCACATCCACTAAATCTTAGTAATACTGCTCTTTGACCCAAATGTACATCCCCGGAGATATCAAAATGTCCCTGGGAAGAAGGGAGAACCTCTTTAGTTTGACTATTTCTCCCTGAAACACTGCACTTCAATACTTTAACCAAAATGAATTATTCACAGTTCAGTTAATGAACCACATGTCTCTTACATTTGATACTTTTACATGCTCCCACTCTTCTCTTCTGGACTAGTCCTCCATCTCCATAGACCTAACAGGAAGGTCAACAAATGCCACTTAATATCTTTTTTGTGACTCCTATAAAATGTTGGTTATGTCTTCCTGTTAGATGGTATCAAGACACTTTATACATACCCTGGATGTGTTTATTTAACAATATTATGTGGCCTAATTATTTGTTTCACCCATTGCATTTAAATCTACCTGCAGGCAAGCTATTAACCTATTTAGATTGGTGCCTGAAGTTTCTTCTCTATGACACTCTTACACCAAACTTACACAGTACTAAATGCTTAAAAATAAGTGAACTAATAGAGATAGAGCTAGGAATTACATGAACTAATTTTGGATCTGTATCCCAATAGGTTTATGTGACCTGAGGAAAAGTATCTAAGGGATTTGATTCATCTTGTGATGCTCTTCACCGTGCAGGATTTCAGTAGAGATTAAATGAGGTGATGTATGTAAAATCTCTTTAAATACTGATTTACCATTACAATCATTTTAAATTTAAACTATAATCTTGTAAGTGTTAGTAGAAATGCTGTTGAGCCATAAGCTTAAGTTTCCTAAATGGCTTAAATACTTTCTGGACTATGCAGCTTGTTAGAGAATGTAAATGTCTACCCAACTAGGCATGCATTTAAAAACAATTAGTCAATTTGACTATTTAATCAGCCAGTACTTATGTGAAGGTTGCTTTAATTCACGTTGAATCAACTACTTATGTATTTGCATGTCCCAATTTCACAATTATTTCCCTTTAAAATCACATTTCTTCAAGTACTGTAAAATTTTTGCTTTTAATTTGGACAGTTCATAGGTAAATTATCAGAAACATGATAGATTATGGGCAACTGGGTATTAGTAAATATTTTAGGGGAATGTATCCCTTTCTAGGAGAAAATTTCTCTACTGTTTTCTCTTAACTAATGTAATTGATAATAGTGATAGAGCTATCTGGCACTTTAATCATGCAGATATGTCTTTGGCTCTCAAAGTGAAATTAAATCATGTCAGCAGTCTTATTTTCACTGATAGCTGGAAAGGAAATTAAAAAAGAGCTGCTAATAAATGGCTAATATATTCCATTTGAAAGATCACAGACCTGGATCACACAGATGTGGGAGGGAGAACTCAAAGTATCCAGAAAAATGCAGAAGAAAATCTATCCACGCAATGAATTTTGAATTCTGGCATCTTTAATAATTAGCTTTGTGATGCATATTTCCATCACAATCAAGAACAAGGCACCTACTTTTTAGCATCAGTTTTTGTGTAGATTTAAAAACAAATCAGAACCAAGCTCTGTATCAATTTCTTAGTTGGTGTTTGGTTAAAAGGATCTAAATATATACACAGTTCTTTTAACTATGCCTTGCACAGCTCATAAGAGTGGCTTATTAATATGCTAAATAGTCATACTAAGTAGTTGACTATCAGGCACACTGATCTAATTATTAGGAAATTGTCTGTAACTCACTTCCAGATAATAAGACAGTTAAAATGGTACAGTTTTAATTGTAGAATTATCTTAGAAATGGTTTATGTACTCTGGACAATATCAAGAATTTATGATCATAGAAATGAAAAAGTTGGCCAAAAGCCAGAAATTCAACATTTTATTTCCAAGTCTACTCCTCAGTGAAAGCTGAACCATTGGACATTTTGATTCCTGTACCTAACATGCCAATGTATTCAAGGATAATTGACTTTAACATCTGGGAATCATATGAGTAAAATACTAAATGAGGCTATGACTGAATGAGAATATCAAAAAATAATGTATGAAAAGGAGAGAGAAGTCCTGAGAACAAAACTGTAGGGAATACCTGCTTTTGGAAATTAGATGCAGTAAGGGTCAGAAATACAGAGTGTAGAATACCTAATGAACTAAAGAAGATTTTGAGGGAGGATAGTAATCAACCATTGACCATCTACCGAGATTTCAGTGGGAAAAGGTGTGAATTTTAATGTGTTGCTAAGGTCAAAATATTTTTGTTAACATTTACAAACCTGTGTGTTAACAAAATGATCTCAAAACAGAGAAAATTAAAAATTTTGAGGATATCAGTAGAGAATTCACCCAAAGTAGCTCTGAGATGTTCATGTTAATTTATTACTTAAAAGTATTTTTTTGTGGTATAAGTTTTACTTGCATGGGTTTCCTTCAACCTTTTTTGTTTTATTACATCCAAATTTTGCAAAACCTAGACAACATATTGTTTTCTTTTTTTCTAACCCACCCACATTGATACTCCTCACTTCTGACTTACACAATGTAAACCCATCCTTACTCTCTTGTATCATTTCAGCAATGATCTTTTCACTAGGCAAAATAGTTACAAAGATGTTTTCGGTAATGTTGAAGATAATTAGGTATCTATGAAAAGCAGTTTTTCTCAGTACTCAACTTCTTTCCTAATTTTCTATTTTCTAAATAATAGACTTGCCACTTTAATATTTTATTCAATTCTTGTTGCTATATAGAAATAAGACAATGTCCAAACTTTTTAGTATTTTAATGGTTAATTTTATTGTATTACTTTGCATTAAATACATAGAAACTTTCACTTTAGTAAAGTTTTTAATGCAAAACTGTACTGTTATTCAATTATTTCATAAAGTAGTAGCTGTCATTGAATGCAAAGTAGTAGCTTTTTGTTTCATACGGTTTTGCGTTTTTAAAGACAAATCAATATCCCCAATGGATCATAATATTAGTAACAAAGAGAAGCAAAGAAAAAGATAAAACAATGCATGGTATCACATTTCAAAAATGGTTACTGATTTTTTTTGAAGTATCAACCTTAAATCTTCTTTTCCAAGTAAATAATTAAAGTCAAACATGGCTTCTACATCAAACATCTTGTTTAAGTAGTGCAGGGGAAATACTGTGTCACATGGTAAGGGATGCTGTCAGCTTTGGAGCTAATACAGTGACAAATTCAAAACTTACATTGTTACTGCACAAACTCTGAAGACAAATGAAGACTCTCATTCAGTAATTAGCCATATTTACCAGAATCAGATCTTCTAATCGAAATCATTCCCAATGCGTCTTCTATCTGCTAAAAGTCATGGAGTATGTAGATATACTTAGGTTAAATGATCATAAAAATTTATGAGCTTTGATTATTGCAACACCTTTGCTTATTTTGAACCATAAAGAGTATGTAACATACAATGTGATCATAGTAAGAATCGAATTACTTGTTGCTTTGGTGACTTTATTTACTTAGTCCACATGTCAATAAGTTGAGATGAAGTATATCTTGTTAAAATTTAGACTAATGGGAAGGTGCTCCTTTGAGAAGAACCTATTGAGAGATAGATGGAATACTTTGGTTAAACTAAAGCTTTCATAACTGTATACAAACACAGTCAATCATCTTACAGGAATTGAAGTGAAGCTCATAAGGCAGGGACATATTTCTAGGGAAGATAATAGCTCAGCTAAAAAAGTTGTACTTACTAATCACTTTTATCACAGAAATCCCAGTCTTGAAGAACCTGAATTCAGATTTGAAGGCATGTTTTGTTTGTACTATATGTAAAAATGAACTTGAATACCTCTAGGTAGGAGCTGTGCTCTCTGCTCACAGCCTACAGTAATCATTTGAAACTAGATCAGCTTTACTTCTTAAATTTTTAACTGGCTCTGAAGGCATTTGAGTGTAAGAAGCTTGCTTAGGCAAACAAAATAAAACAAATTCACCCACAGTAGTGTTTTAGTTTTGCCCAGAAAAATATCCTGAGACAACAATTCAAATGAAACTAACTCATTTGAGAATGTATTCTAGGAAAAGCTGTAGTAAGAAAGAAATTCAAGAGAAAAATACTAATATGGGTGACTTGAGCTTAATTCCCTGATAACTTTGGGAATTAGAATGGAGACTTCAGACTTAATTCTAACCTAAGGGGAAAAGAGCTAGTGTATATTTACCAACACCAAAATAAGACAATGTTTGAAGGTTGATGGGGTAGAGATTCTAGGAATTAATTCTCAGCAATCTCAGAACTGACCAGCCTGAGGTAGTCAGAATTGCAATTTAGTAGTAAGACACCTCAAGAGTTTTGGGCTGACAAGCCAGAATCTAGAGAGGCAATGTCTACTTCTGTGAAAAGGATGCTGTGGAAGGATTGCAAGCTACCTGGGTAGCTCATACCACAGAGCTTCAAGAATTTAGGGTACCAATACCAGGAGAAGAGTTAAGGGAAGAGAATAGTACAGAACTGCTGTGGAAAATAACAGTCAACAAAAACCACTGGGTTGCAAACAGACCTAGCTGGGGACTGTTCTAGAGATTGTTCAATGCAGGAATGTTCCATAAACTTAGGTTATCGCAATTTTCCAGTTACAATTCAAAAACAAGCACACACAAAAATATAGGGTTGTAGTAATTTTCTTATAATCTACTTTTTCGTAATTTCTTATGCTTATCAACTTGTGAGAAGACTGCTTTATTTTTAAAGGAATATTATCCAGTTAAGTGCAGAAGTTATATCTGTTCTTGTAAAAAAGATATAATACCGTAAAGAGATGTAAAATTAGACCAAAATCAAAAGGGACTAAGAACAGCCAGAAGCCAAAAGTGCTGGCTCTTCCTGTGTACTCCACCAATTCTACTCCTAAATTCAGCCAAGTAATGTGCATCTAAGGCAGATTCAAGAACAGCTTTGAATTTTGAATCTCTTATTTTTGTCTTTTGTTTCCTACTTTTATCACTCTCTTATTAATAACTTTAAGGTAGCTACTATTTTCCTTAAACTTCTTTGCAGGAATCTGGATTATAGATTTTGGTAAAATACTTAATTTAATGATGACTTGGGGTAAATTATATCAGTGGACAAATTAAAATCTTGGGAAAGAAAAGTGTATCAGCATACACTCCTTGGCCATAACATATCAGACTGCATTTGAAAATAAAAGAGTATATTGTAAACTGAGGCTTATAATATCTTAAAAGTTCTTGTCTTAGGACCAGGCTTGACTCAGGTCTTAAATGATACAAACCACGTATTCAATAACATGGTAAGGTTTTAAGACTAAATACTATTTTTATTACTGTCATGTAGCTAAGCACAAAAAGACACAGAGAAACAACTTTATAAAAATGCATCAAATATAGCAATAAAATATGAAATGTAATGATAGAATTTAAATGCAATGATCAGAAAGAAAAGTCTGCAAATATTTTATATGGAAAAACTATTTTGTGCTGTAAAGAGGTATTGTCCACAAAGCCCTGTTAAACATGTAATGTGTCTCCACAAGGTGACCTGTGTTTTGCTAAGTGAATCTTTTGCCTTGCCCTCTGTAATTCAATTAGTGATAGTCTGAGTGTCACTCATGGCTTAGGTTTAAAAAGTTAAACATAAAATTTTAAAAGATAAATGCATATGCAAATTGCACACACCCTTGATTACTGCTGTTTCAGAAAAAGTCTTAAAATGACAATGTAAGTATTGTCATTTCCAAATTCCCCTTCCAAATTTGCTTCAGTTATTCTAGGCCTTTTGGATTTTTATGTAAATTCTAGAATATGCTTAACAGTTTCTGCAAAAATCCTTGCTAGAACATTGATTGGGACTGAATTACTTTTTAGATTGATTAAATGAGAATTGATAGCTTAAAAATAACAAATTTTTGAATACCATAAACATAATATGTTTTTCCATTCATTTAGCTTTCTTAATTTCTTACAGCAGTTAAAATAGTAAAATACTAAAAACAGAACAGTAGATCAAGGTAACATAATAGAATCTAGAATCAGATCTACACATATCTGGAAAGCTTATTTATGATAAAGATCTGAAGACATTTCATTAAAAGGATAGCATTTTCAGCAATATTGTTGGAACAAGTTTCTATCCATATGCATAAAGTAAAACTCCATTTCATACTTCCGTACCTTATGTAAAAATTGATTCCAAATGGTTCACAGACCTAAATGTCAATCTTAAACCAATAGAACTTCTAAGAAAAAATGGAATAGAAAACCTCTATGATCTGGGTTAGGAAGATATTTTTTAGAGACAATACCAATTGCATAACAAACAGTGGAAAAATTTATAAACTGAATTATCTCAATGTTAAAAGTTCTGCCTTACAAAAACTCACTGATGATCAGTAGAACACTCTTTCAAAGTGAGAGTGTGGAATGGCAAATTTTGGAAAAGAACCTGACAGTTATTAATTAATTTAAAATGTAAACATATCCTTATTTTATGATCCAGTTATTCTTCTAAGCAATCAGGAGAAACAAAAGCATATTTATGTACAAAAATGTATATAAATGTTCACAGCAGCTCTATTTATAATATCACTGAATGGAAACAATCAAAATAACCATCCACAGGTAAATTAATAAAAAGTAATTGTGGTAATTCTTTGCAATGGCATATGAGTTTGGGTTGTCATAACAAAATATCATAGGCTGGGTGACTTAAACTCAAAAATTTATTCCTCACATTTGTGGAGTCTGGGTGGTCCAAGAAAAGGTTACTGGCCACTTGGCTTTCTGGTGAGTGCTGTCTTTGAGGCTTACAGATAGCCACATTCTTGCCATGTGCTCACTTGACCTCTCCTATATGAGGATGTACAGAGAAAAAAAAAAAAAAAAAACAAGCTTTTTGGCGTCTCTTTTTTAAAGGGCACTAATCTCATTACAAGGCCCTAAACTCATTACTTCATATTATCTTAATTATCTCTAAAATCATTTTCAAAAAACCATCACAGTAAGAGTTAGCACTGAGGGACACAAAATTGGGACTATATTTTAGATAAGAAAAATTTAAATAAAGATTTGCGGTATAATGGAGTTGTTAAGAAGATTGCGGGAGGTCTCTAATTTCAGCGGGAAGAAATATTAAGTGGGGGCATCTGAATACGCATCCATCTCATGTCCCTCTCCCTGAGGCTTGCCAATTGAATCCTTGCTTTCTTCATGCTCCCAGAGATTTGAAACTGCTGATTGCCCCTGATTCTTGCACACGGCATATTATTGTAAATATCTAGATTTTTCTTCTTCTTAGAATAGACGTAGATACTAAAAAATGTAAAGGATTGTCATAAAAGAGACCCTACAAAAGCTACATGGGAGACAGATCCCTACAATACATTACAACCTTGTGATTCTTGCCTTCCCAGTCTTTAACCTCAAGGCACTAAAAGATAACCATTCTGTCCAACAGTAAGTAGTAATTCAGTTTCTTATTCTGCAAAAACCATAGCTTCACCTCAATTTTCACAGCTGAAATTCTTATGTCCTCTGTGGGTCATATTTGGTCACTTTCAAATATGTCTTAAATTCAGTTACCAATGGATGTCATATACTATCTTAAGGGTGAACTCAAAAGTAAGTCAGAAAATGCTGCTCTCTAATAGCTTCTTTTCAAAATTGTCCAAACACTCTATATTGAGTACAATTTCTGAGACACTTTACATTTTCCTTATGATCAGTGGCAGGGCTGTTGATTGAGATCTTACCTCAAGCTTCTACCAAAATTCAACAAACTGCATTTCAATTACCCAAAGTTCCTTTGGTCTTATATCGGTGTCACAAAAATCAATTGCTATAAGACTTTGCAATGATATACCACTAAAGGTTTTTCTAGATCAAGTTGGCAGGCTATCACGGAAGCACATATTTGGATAAAGATGAATCAAAGGAATTTTGATAGGCTACAAAAGATTAGAAAACAAAGCTATAGCACATTTTCGTTTCTAAGTACTTTTAAAAAAATAAATAACATCATTTAATTTTTTCTTAGAATCATTCTTAGGTACAATTTTTATTACTTTACTTTTTTATTAATTCATCAAATCCTTGCCCAACTTTGCAATAAATAAATTTGATAGCTTTCTCTTTCTATAGAAAGAAAGCAGAGGTACAGAGAAACAGTAAATTTCTTAAATTCATTTAGATGGTTAAGTGCAAAATCATAAAATCAACCTTCAAAGAGAACTCTGGTTTGAGAGGTTTCTGCATATGTGTGTTTATAAACCACTGCAACTTTCAAATTCAAATGAATGCAGAGAATCAAGTACAAAAAATCTCAATTATATATGAAATCATATGTGGGAGATATTTATCAGACAAAATTTGTAACTCAAAGCATCACATCATCAACTTTCACACTCACTTTCCTCACACTGTGTTTTGTTGCTTATGCCTTTGTGCAGGTGTTCATGGGCACAAATATGAGCAGAACACTACAATGGTGATAGATTTAAACTGAGACTAAGAACTTATTATGTGTCATAGTCTGAAGACTAAAAATGCATCTTTTCAAAGTAGTAAATGACAAATTTAGAAGTGCATGATTTAACTAAAAAGTTTTATGAGAATTCACAACTATTGATAGCTTCTGCTGCCATTCAAGTTGGAGTCAAGGATCTTGCTGCCTGCAAAAATCAATACTAAACGAAAACCAAAAGCCACACAAAACTGTGGCTCCAACAGTTTTGGAGACACTGGTTCAGTCAAAGAAGGAAAGTAGTCCCTGATAAATGAGAAAGAAATGGTGATTCTCATAAGGCCCCAGATCACTGTCTTACGAACACAAAGATTTCTTTTGTATGGTAAAGAAAGAGAGGATCCTGATGGAATACCAAAGATTCCCTGAGATAAGGCGATTTTGTTGAAAGTACTCAACTCATGAGTGGGAACTGCACCTATAACAATCTAAAAATAATAATGTGGAGTGCAAGAAGTCAGACAAAAGTATGCATAGTATATAATTCCTATTACATCAAGGTAGAATACGCAAATTTTTACTGACGGCACATTTACCTAGGGAAAGCCTCATTGGATAGCATTTGTAGGAAGAGGCTCTGTAAGGTAGAAGATAACTTTTGGATGTGATTATGATCTTAATGATGGTGTTAGTTTCCAAAATGTATAAATATGCTAAAACTTATTCAATGGTACAGTTGACATATATGTATTTTATTATATTTAACGATATCTTAATAAAACTCTAAAAGAAAATTTGATGTGCATGAAATATTTTAGGAAAGCTAGGTTTCATTGTTGGTCTTCATGGACTGGTGGCATTCCATAAAAGAATAGGAATAAAGTCTGCTTGATGAATGGCACAAGTACAGTGGGAATAAACTGTTTTTAGAGAGCTTTGAACATTCTGGCTTGAATCTTGACTAATTTGATTATTGTGGGATAACTATGATGACATTGCATTCTTTTACTGTTGTTATGTAGTTATTTCACAAATCTAGTGAGTTAAAACAGTGTGGATTTCTATTTCACACTTTTCATTGTTCAGGAGTGCAAGTGTGGGTTTATTACTTTCATATTACTGCTGTAACAAATTATGAAAAACTTAGATGATTAAACCACACAAATTTATTCTCTTACATTTCTAGACATTCTGAAATCTAAAATTAAGTTCCCTAAACTGAAGTCAAAGTGTCAGAAGTCAGCACAGAGTTTCCTTCTGGATGCTCTCAGGGAGAGTCTGTTTCCTTGTTCCTCTTTAGCAGCATGGTTTCTTGGGTTCCTTAGTTTGTGGCTTCTGCTTCCATCTTTAGAGTGAATCACTCTAATCTCTGCTTCCATCTTAATAATACCTGCTACTTATTTGACTGATTTCCTCCTTCTTCTAAGGACCTTTATTATTGTATCTAGTGCACACTCCGTCTCAAATAATTCAAGAAAATCTCCTCTTATTAAAACCTTTGCATCTGCAAAATCTCTTTGCCTTATCAAGTAATATTTACAGAAACTCTAGATTAGGACATGTGTATCTTTAGAAGGGCCTCATTCAGTCTACCACAGAGATTAACTGTGTCCTCTGCTCTGGATGTCAGCCAGGTGAAATCACGGTGACTCCCAGGTTGATACTCTCATCCATGGCTGGTGTTTCTCTTCCAAATTCATTCAGGTTTGTACTTCAGAAATTGCAGAACTGAGATCCCATTTCTTAATGAATATGGGCTGAGGGAGCCACTGTTAGTTGCTAGAGGCTGTTCTCAGGGCCTACTAATATTTCTCTCTTAAAATATGACAATTTATTCTTTCAAATTAGCTAGAGAACATTTCTGCTGTGGTGGAATCTTAGGATTTTTCACTCTGCATCTTTCCACATTTAAATAAACTGAAAAATCTCATCAAATACTTTTATTATGTGTTTAAAGAGAAAGAAGAACTTTTTTATAAAGCATTTTTGACATGTACTTCTTAAAAATCTGCATCAACTACATGTTAACAAGCAATGAACACATTTCCAAAGTATTGTATACCTGCTGCCATAAGGCAATGTCAGGTTCAAAGCAAACAAAGAAGCCACACTGACGATGTACAGTGCTTTTTTCTGCCATTTTCAAGTGAGAAACAAATATAAAAACTTCTAGTCTGCAGGTGCTCAATATAAATCAGATACTGAATTATGACATATGTTTCTGCTCTTTATGGAATTTATGCTTCTTGAAGACATTTTATTACAAAATGTACCTTATTGAATTCTCTGCTACTTTGAGAAGAATGGAACAAAAAAATAACAATATAAGCCTGTCTTAAGCCTTTGTTGTTGGTTTTAAAACAGCATAATGAAGCATATTTTCACGTTCATGTTTGATTTTTGTGAAAGCAACAAGAGAAATTGTCAAGAGAGAAGTATTAAATGTGATCCACAGCAGAAATTTGTACATAAATGACAGGGGAAAAGAAAAAAGAAAAGTGATGTCAATCTCTCTAACATCTAAACTAAATAATGAATCCACCACTATTAGTTTTTTTTGCCTTTACAAGAGTGCATTAAAAATTAGGTAGAATAAAACTCTCCATTCTCAAGTTGTATTTACATGCACTTATTTTCATTTTATTACAACCATTTCTAAATCTACATTTACTTAATATAGCACTGATATTATACCTTATTAATGTGTTTTACAAAATTTTATTAGTTTTTTTCACATACATTATGACCTTAAGTAAATTATGAACAACTAGAGGACAAAAAATTCATATTTCTTTGAATTATCCTTGTCCATAATATATGTTTTGAATGCTATACAAAATAATTATGGTTCATAGATAATTTTAATAACTGATTAAATTATTTTGCATGACTTTGAGCATTTTGTAATCAAGAGGTTCATTTTTGTTGATACAGAGATATATGAAAACATACTGAACAACACACGAATGTGTGTGTGTGTGTGTGTGTGTGTGTGTGTGTGTGTATCTGGTGCATTTGTTCGGTAACTGGTAACTATATTTATTCCTGAACTCTGTAGAAGACAGTTAAGAATGACATTTTCACTATTTTAGTAGAAATTGCGTGATTCAAAGGTAAGCATTTTATAATTATGATTTAATAAAAAGGATTTAGCTTATATTCAGGAATAAAGTGTATTATTCTCTGAATGTTGGTATTTCATGAGTAGTTAGGGAAAAAGCAGTTTAAATATAAATACTCATTTATGATAACAGTAATAGTGTAGATATTGAGCAGTAACTCCATTTACTCAATATATCAAATTGCTCTGAATGCACACTTCAAGAAGATATAAACTGTTAACATTAATTAATCCTTTTATTTCCTGGTATTAGTTTAATACTTAAAACAGTAACTGTTAGGAAACCATATGTAATTAATGTCATTTCATTATTTATTTAATATTCAAATTCTTGAAGTAAGTGCTCCTCCACGGTTTCTGTTCTATACATATTTTTAGGCTTTTCAAAACTGTGACAAAAATTATGTATGATGCATAGGACAGAGATTGCAAGAAATTAAATGGTAAGATTGTAAGAAGTTAAGTGATCTTTAATTTAGTTAAGAAATTAAATGGCTATTTAAAATAATTGCTGGAAGGAGCTAAAAATATACGATGGAGAAATAGCAGCCTCTTAACAAAAACTGCTGGGAAAACTGGTTAGCAGTCTGCAAAAAACTGAAACTAGATCCATGTATATCACCCTATACCAAGATTAACTCAAAATGGATCAAGGATCTTAATATCAGACCACAAACTCTAAAGTTGATACAGGAAAAAGTAGCAAATACTCTGGAATTAGTAGGTATAGGTAAGAACTTTCTCAACGAAACCCCAGCAGCACAGCAACTAAGAGATAGCATAGATAAATGGAACCTCATAAAACTAAAAAGCTCTGTTCATCAAAAGAAATGGTCTCTAAACTGAAGAGAACACCCACAGAGCGAGAGAAAATATTTGCCAGCTACACATCAGACAAAGGACTGATAACCAGAATATATAGGGAACTTAAAAAACTAAATTCTCCCAAAACTAATGAACCAATAAAGAAATGGCAAGTGAACTAAACAGAACTTTCTCAAAAGAAGACATTCAAATGGCCAAAAAACACATGAAAAAATGCTCAACATCCCTAGCAATAAAGGAAATACAAATTAAAACCACACTAAGATTCCACCTCACCCCTGTTAGAATAGCCATCATCAGCAACATCACCAACAACAGGTGTTGGCAAGTATGCGGGGAAAAAGGAACCCTCTTACACTATTGGTGGGAATGTAAACTAGTACAACCACTCTGGAAAAAAATTTGGAGGCTACTTAAAAAGCTAGACATTGATCTACCATTTGATCCAGCAATACCACTCTTGGGGATATACCAAAAAGACTGTGACACAGGTTACTCCAGAGTCACCTGCACACCCATGTTTATTGCAGCACTATTCACAATAGCCAAGTTATGGAAACAGCCAAGATGCCCCACCACTGACGAATGGATTAAGAAAATGTGGTATCTATACACAATGGAATTTTATGCAGCCATGAAGAAGAACAAAATGTTATCATTCGCTGGTAAATGGATGGAATTGGAGAACATCATTCTGAGTGAGGTTAGCCTGGCTCAAAAGACCAAAAATCATATGTTCTCCCTCATATGTGGACATGAGATCAAGGGCAAACACAACAATCAGATTGGACTTTGAGCACATGATAAAGCAAGAGCACACAAGGGAGGGGTGAAGATAGGTAAGACACCTAAAAAACTAGCTAGCATTTGTTGCCCTTAATGCAGAGAAACTAAATCAGATACCTTAAAAGCAACTGAGGCCAATAGGAATAGGGGACCAGGAACTAGAGAAAAGGTGAGATCAAAAAGAATTAACCTAGAAGGTAACACACATGCACAGGAAATCAATGTGAGTCAATGCCCTGTATAGCTATCCTTATCTCAACCAGCAAAAACCCTTGTTCCTTCCTATTGTTGCTTATACTCTCTCTTCAACAAAATTAGATATAAGGGCAAAACAGTTTCTGCTGGGTATTGAGGGGGTGGGGGGAGAGGGAGGGGGCAGAGTGGGTGGTAAGGAGGGGGTGGGTGCAGGGGGAGAAAAAAAATTGCTGGTTTTGTTTCCACACAGATAATATACTTATTATAAATTGTGAAAGTAAATTCTACATAATTCCATAATATATTTTGGATACCTTATGCATCAACCTATAGGTGGATATTTTAACCATTACAACCAAAGATTCAGTCTTAAAAGAATTTACCACTCAAACTTTAGGTGTTAAATAAGGAAAAGAGAAAATAATAATTTTGGAATATTTTAAGAGTAGAAATTTGAGTGATTTTCTCAGAAATATTTATTTATAAAATACAGGGCTCTCTCTATATATATGACATTAGTTTGAAAAAGATGTTATGAACTGAACTGTGTCCTGCTCTCCCTAATTTATTTGTTTAATTCCTTACATCTAGTACTTCAGAATGTGACTAGTTGTGGGAACAGGATCTTCATGGAGGTGATTCAATTAAAACTAGGTCTTTAAGGTAGGCCCTGAGCAAAAATGATTGGCATCCCTATAGGAAGGAGGAAATTTGGACATAGGCATATATAGAGAGGAGATGATGTGAAGACATGGAGAAGAGAGCCATCTACAACCCAAGGGTGGAGACTCAGAACAACTTTTCTTTCTTTCCACCTTCAGAAAGAACCAACTCTGGTTGTACTATGACTCAGACTTCTAGTTTCTAGAAACATGAGAAAATTAATTCCTGTTGTTTAAGCACCCAATCTGTGACACTTTGTTACAGCAAATCTAACAAAACTAATAGAAATTTTGGTACCAGAAAGAGAGATGTTACTATAACAACTATCAGAAAATGTAGAAATAACTTTGGACTTGGGTAATGAGTAAGGGTGGAATGGTTTTAAAGTGTATGTTAGATTCTCTGCATTGAGGACAACAAATGCTATCTAATTTTTTAGGTGTCTTACCTATCCTCATATCTCCCTTGTGTGCTCTCACTTTTATATTGTGATCAAAGTCAAATCATCTTGTGTTTGCCCTTGATCTAATGTCCGCATATGAGGGAGAACATAGCAGATACCTTAAAAGTAACTGAGGCCAATAGGAGATGGAGACCAGGAACTACAGAAAAGGTTAGATCAAGAAGAATTAACGTAGAAAGTAACACACATGCACAGGAAATTAATGTGAGTCAACTCCCTGTACAGCTATCCTTATCTCAACTAGCAAAAACCCTTGTTCCTTCCTATTTTTGCTTATACTCTCTCTTCAACAAAATTAGAGATAAGGGCAAAATAGTTTCTGCCGGGTATCGAGGGTGTGGGTGGGGAGAGGAAAGGGGTGGGATAGGTGGTAAGGGAGGGGGTGGGGGCAGGGGGAAGAAATGACCCAAGCATTGTATGCACATATGAATAGTAAAAAAAAAGGAAAAAAAAAGAAAGTGTATGTTAGAGAAAGCCTAGATTTCCTTGAAAAGATGTCTCATACAAATATGAATGTTAAAAATATTTATGGTAAGATCTTAGAAAAAACAATAGGAGAAGAGTTCTGGATACAGAGTTGATCATCTCAGCCAATGCATACATCATCATGTATGGAATATTGGTAGAAACTTGAGTGTTAAATGTGTCTTCTCATGGAAGTGGGAAGAAAGATGATTATTATAAAATAGTGTAGAACTCAGCTAAATTGTATCCTCGTGTTTTGTGGAAAGTAGACTCTTGTTATATTTGGATATTTAGTTGAGATTATTTCTATGAAGAGTGTTAGAGATGCAAGCTGTCTTCTCCTTGAAGCTCATAGTCAAATGTAGAGGAGAAAGCTGAAGAAACAACACTAAACAAAAAGGAATCAGAGCTTGAAGAGAAGGAAAATCCATAAGCTATTCTTACTGTACAAAGTGAGAAAGCCTGAGATGGAGAGAACATCTAGGTTATAGCTGAGTAATCTTTTGTTACACAAGTTACATATGAGACTCATGAGTCAATTCAACCATTTCCATAAAGTCAGGAATGAAGTTGTGGTTAGCTAGGAAAGATCTAAAAAGGTTTTGGACCCATGTAATTTGCATGTAAGGCTAGAAAAATTTTTGACATTTTATAAATCTGAAACTCTGCCAGATTAAATAGAAGAAAGCAGAGATAAGACAAAATGAAGAAAGGCTGTTGGTCTTATATAATTCTGAAGGATGGGTCAATAGAGTTAATTGGCTGTGAATGTAAATTTTTCTTCAATAAATGTAAAGAATGACTTTGAAGTCAGTTCAGGAGGAGATTCCAAGATGGCAGCTAGAGGGAGGAAGCAGAAAGTGTGCTTCCTAAAGTAAAATTTTGGAGAAGATGCTGGAGATACACATTACAGGAAAAACCATGAAGAACAGTCAAAATTTTGATCCTCCATATCCCCAGCCTGCTCATAGCATTCCCACTCCACAATAAACGGAGAAACCAGGAGGTCTCCTGTGCCAACAACGCCAGTGCCCAGACTGCTTGGGAAGATGCAGACCACAAGGTGAGCTAAGTGGCATGTGGTACTCCCACAGACAACCCTGGGCCAAATCAGCATAGCCCCCTGGACAGACCAACTCCCACCCAGGGAAAAAGAAAAAAACACTGAAAAATAAGCAATAACAACAAAGAAGAGACATAGCAAAGAGGGCAGGGCACCTTGAGCACAGAAGAGGGGTGGAGGGGCAATCCTTCACAGAACTGTAAATAAACAAGCCAGCCAGAGAAGGCAGGAGTGGCAGCACATGCCCAGCAATCAGGAGCGGGAAAGCTTGTAAAAGTGGTGGTGGGAGGAAAGCTCCAGAGGAGAGGGAGGAAAGCAAACTTTCCATGTGAACTGTGAATAAACACTCTGGCCTGAGAAAACTGGTGCAGTGTCACCTCCCCCAGTGTGCTTGGAAAGGGGAAAGCTTGTAACAGTGGTGGTCATTCTGAGGAGAACTCTAAACATAGCCTACAGGGCTAGATGAGTGTTAAGCTCACTCCTGAGATCTGCAATCAATAAAGCCTCCAGCAATAGTAGGCTGACAGCACTGGGCAGGTGGCCACAGCCTCAGATAGCCATTCACAGAACTGTCTCCAGACTCTTTTTTTTTTCTCCCTTTCTTTGATAAAATAACAACTGAACTACACCTGAATGCTGAAAAACTTACTGAAACTGTATTGCATTTGAACTTGGGACACTTTATGGTGTTTTGTTTTGGCTTGGTTTGGTTTGTTTTTTTTCCACTTTGATGAGACAGTGACAGAACTACTTCTGAGAAACCATATCCAGGATTGGAGGCTGAGGGACTAACATCAAAATTACTGAGACTGAAATTTTATTGCATTTGAACTTGGAGATTTTTAAATTTTATTTATTTTTATTTTTATTTATTTATTTATTATTCTTTTCTTTTTTTCTCAATCCTCTGTCTCTCTAATGCCTGTTCAGCTTGCTATTGATTAGTACACTATCTCTCCCTGTTTATATCTTTGAAACTTTTGTTTGCTTGCTTGTTTTACTTGTTTATTTGTTTTTCCCTCTTTCTTTAACTTCTTTGCTTTCCCTCTCCTCTCACCCTTCCATTCTAAATATCACCATTGTTATTGTAACAAGCTAGGAAATACTTAATTGCACATAGTAAAGGGACAATAACAACACCAAGAGCAATGACAGGAAGACAGAAAAAACAGGGAAACCAGTTTCTCCACAGTAAAAAATTAGTACAGGAACAGAAAGAAATGAAGAAAACAGATACTCAGATCCAGACTCCAAAAAAACAAAGATAAACTATGCCAAAGAACCCAATGAAGCCCACAAGAATAATCTAAAAGAATACTACAGGTAATCAAGGAGAATTTTATAGAGTTGATACTGGATATGGTCAACCAAAATGTACAGAAGACACTCAAGAAATTCCAAGACAACAAAAATAGAGAATTTGAAAAAGCACAGGAAGAAAGAAACCATAGAAGCACTGTATAAACACCAAAGTGAAACAAAGAACACAATTATTAAAGGGATAAATGAACTCAGGATGAAAATAGACAATATTAAAGAGGAAACTACTCAGGATATGGAAAACCACAGAAAAAAGAATGAAACAGAATTGCAAAACAAATTGAAAGACCAATCCAGCAGAATAGAACAAACAGAAGACAGAATCTCAGAACTCAAAGATGTAATGGTAATTAAAGGAAAAACTGAAGAACTATTAGTTGAACAACTCAAGAGCTATGAAAAGAAAATGCAAGAACTCACTGACTCCATGACTCCATCAAAAGACCAAACCTGAGAATCATGGGCATTGAAGAAGGAGAAGAGGTGCAAGCAAAGGGAATGTGTAATATATTCAACAAACTAATAACAGAAAATTTCCCAAATGTAAAGAAATCTATTCCCATACAGATACAAGAGGCCTCCACAACACCAAACAAACCAGACCAAAATAGATCTACACCACGGCATATTATCATTAAAACAACAAATACAGAGACCCAAGAAAGAATATTGAAGGATGTAAGAGAGAAAAAATAAATAACATACAAAGGCAAACCCATCAAAATCACAGCAGACCTCTCAACAGAAACATTAAAAGCAAGAAGAGTTTGGGGTGAGATCTTCCAGGCACTGAATGAAAATAACTTCAACTCTAGGATACTCTACCCAGCAAAACTATCATTCAAAATAGATGGAGCAATAAAAGTCTTCCATGATAAG
The DNA here is from genome assembly GCF_047511655.1 of Castor canadensis. Lineage (NCBI taxonomy): Eukaryota > Metazoa > Chordata > Mammalia > Rodentia > Castoridae > Castor > Castor canadensis. The sequence continues at coordinate 125,185,320 of NC_133393.1, forward strand.
CAGAAACTAAAACAACATGTGACCACAAAGCCACCACTACAAAAGAATCTTTAAGGTATTTTGTACACAGAAAGTGAAACCCAACACAACCATGAAAGGGCAGGCAGTACCAAACTACAGGAAAAGAAAAAACAAGAAAATAGAGAGTAACCTCAACTTAGGTACACACAATCAAACCTTCAAACAACTAAGACAACTAAATAACAGGAATCACCACATACCTATCAGTACTAACACTTAATGTTAATGGACTTAATTCACCCATCAAAAGGCACAGTTTGATGAACTGGATTAAAAAGGAAGATTCAACAATTTGTTGCTTACAGGAGACCCATCTCACTGACAGAAATAAGCATGAGCTTAGAATGAAAGGACAGAAGAAGATTTACCAAGCCAATGGTCCCCGAAAACAGGCAGGAGTAGCAATACTTGTCTCTGACAAAGTAGATGTCAAGCCTGCATTGATCAAATGAGATTAAAGAAGAACATTCCATACTAATAAAAGGGGAAATAGACCAAAAGGAAATAACAATTATCAACCTATATGCACCCAATGTCAACGCACCCAATTTCATCAAACATACTCTGAAGAATCTAACAGCATATATTAACTCCAACACAGTGGTTGTGGGAGACTTTAACACCACATTATCATCAATAGATAGGTCATCCAAACAAAAAATCAATAAAGAAATCCAAGATCTAAAATATACAATACATCAAATGGACCTGATAGATGTCTACAGAACATTTCATCCAACGTCTATATGCTATATATTCTTCTCAATAGCCCATGTAACCTTATCCAAAATAGATCATATCCTAGGACACAAAAGAAGCCTGAGAAAATATAAGAAAGTAGAAATTATACCATGCATTGTATCTGATCACAATGCAATAAAACTAGAACTCAACAACAAAAGTAAAGACAAAAAACATGCAAACAGCTGGAAACTGAATAACTCATTGCTTAATGAACAATGGGTCATTGATGAAATAAAAGAGGAAGTCAATGAAAATCAAAACACAACCTACAAGGACCTATGGAACACAGCAAAGGCAGTCCTGAGAGGAAAGTTTATAGCCATGAGTGCATATACTAAAAAGATTGAAAGATCCCAAATCAATGACCTAATGATAATCTCAAACTCCTAGAAAAACAAGAACAAGTAAATCCCAAAACAAATAGAAGGAGAGAAATAATAAAAATAAGAGCTGAAATCAATGAAATAGAAACCAAAAAAATCCATACAAAGAATTAATGAAACAAAAAGTTGGTGCTTTGTAAAAATAAACAAGATTGACAGACCCCTGGCAAACCTGATTAAAATGAGGAGAGAAAAAACTCAAAATAGTAGAATCAAGAATGTAAAAGGGGAGATAGCAACAAACAGCATGAAATCCAGGAAATCGTCAGAGACTACTTTGAAAACCTATATTCAAATAAATTTGAAAATCTTAAAGAAATGGACAGATTTCTAGATACATATGATCATCCAAAACTGAACCAAGAGGATATTAACCACCTGAATAGACTATAACACAAAATGAAATTGAAGCAGCAATCAAGAGTCTCCCCAAAAAGAAAAGTCCAGGACCTGATGGATTCTCTGCTGAATTCTATCAGACCTTTAAAAAAGAACTGATACCACCCTCCTTAAACTGTTCTAAGAAATAGAGAGGGAAGGAAAACTGCCTAACACTTTTTATGAAGCCAGATACACTTATCCCAAAACCAGGCAAAGACACTTCCAAAAAGGAGAAGTATAGGCCAATCTCCTTAATGAACATTGATGCAAAAATCCTCAATAAAATAATGGCAAACCGAATTCAACAACACATCAAAAAGATCATTCACCATGACCAGGTAAGCTTCATCCCAGGAATGCAGGGGTGGTTCAACATATGAAAATCAATAAACATAATAAACCACATTAACAGAAACAAAGACAAAACCACTTGATCATCTCCATAGATGCAGAAAAAGCCTTTGATAAGATCCAACACCATTTCATGATAAAAGCTCTAAGAAATCTAGGAATAGAAGGAAAGTATCTCAACATTATAAAACTATATATGACAAACCTACAGCCAACATTATACTTAATGGAGAAAAACTGAAACCATTCCCTCTAAAATAGGAACTATACAAGGATGCCCACTATCTCCACTCCTATTCAACATAGTACTGGAATTCCTAGCCAGAGCAATTAGTCAAGAAGAAGGAATAGAAGGAAAACAAATAGGTAAAGAAAATGTCAAAATATCCTTATTTGCAGACGATATGATCCTATACCTTAAAGACCCAAAAAACTCTACTCAAAAGCTCCTAGACACCATCAATAGCTATAGCAAAGTAGCAGTATATAAAATCAACATAGAAAAATCATTAGCATTTCTATAGACTAATAATGAACAAATTATATGAAAATAATTCCATTTACAATTGCCTCAAAAAAAATCAAATACCTAGGTGTAAACCTGACAAATTTCTACAAAGAAAACTATAAATTCTGAAGAAAGAGATTAAGGAAGACTATAGAAAGTGGAGAGATCTCCCATGCTCATGGATTGGTAGAATCAACATAGTAAAAATGTCTATAATCCCAAAAGTAATCTACATGTTTAATGCAATTCCCATCAAAATTCCAATGACATTCATTAAAGAGATTGAAAAATCTATGGTTAAATTTATATGGAAATACAAGAGGCCATGAATAGTCAAGACAATACTCAGTCAAAAGAACAGTGCTGGAGGTATCATGATACCTGACTTCAAACTATATTACAAAGCAATAACGATAAAAACAGCATGGTACTGGCACAAAAATAGACATGAAGACTAGTGGAACAAAACAGAGGACCCAGATATGAAGCCACACAAGTATAACCAACTTGTCTTTGACAAAGGAGCTAAAAATATACAATGGAGAAAAGACAGCCTCTTCAACAAAAACTGCTGGGAAAACTGGTTAGCAGTCTGCAAAAAACTGAAACTAGATCCATGTATATCACCCTATACCAAGATTAACTCAAAATGGATCAAGGATCTTAATATCAGACCCCAAACTCTAAAGTTGGTACAGGAAAGAGTAAGAAGTACTCTGGAATTAATAGGTATAGGCAAGAACTTTCTCAATGGAACCCCAGCAGCACAGCAACTAAGAGATAGCATAGATAAATGGGACTTCATAAAACTTAAAGCTTCTGCTCAACAAAAGAAATGGTCTCTAAATTAAAAGGCCACTCATAGAGTGGTAGAAAATATTTGCCAGCTACATATCAGACAACCAGATGTTGTCTGATAACCAGAATATATAAGGAACTTTAAAAACTAAATTCTTCCAAAATTAATGAACCAATAAAGAAATGGGCAAGTGAACTAAACAGAAATTTCTCAAAAGAAGAAATTCAAATGGCCAAAAAACACATGAAAAAATGCTCACCATCTCTAGCAATAAAGGAAATACAAATTAAAACCACACTAAGATTCCACCTCACCCCTGTTAGAATAGCCATCATCAGCAACACCATTAACAACAGGTGTTGGTGAGGATGCAGGGAAAAAGGAACCCTCTTACACTGTTGGTGGGAATGTAAACTAGTACAACCACTCTGGAAAAAAATTTGGAGGCTGCTTAAAAATCTAAACATTGATCTACCATATGATCCAGCAATACCACTCTTGGGGATATACCCAAAAGAATGTGACACAGGTTACTCCAAAGGCACCTGCACACCCATGTTTATTGCAGCACTATTCACAATAGCCAAGTTATGGAAATAGCCACTGCTGACGAATGGATCAAGAAAATGTGGTATCTATACACAATGGAATTTTATGCAGCTATGAAGAACAACATGTTATCATTCACTGGTAAATGGATGGAATTGGAGAACATCATTCTGAGTGAGGTTAGCCTGGCCCAAAAGACCAAAAACCGTATGTTCTCCCTCATATGTGGACATTAGATCAAGGGCAAACACAATAAGGGGATTGGGTTTTGATCACATGGTAAAGTGAGAGCAAACAAGGGAGGTATGAGGATAGGTAAGACACCTAAAAAACTAAATAGCATTTGTTGCCCTCAATGCAGAGAAACTAAAGCAGATACTTTAAAGCAACTGAGGCCAATAGGAGAAGGGGACTGGACCAGGAACTAGATAAAAGGTTAGATTAAGAAGAATTAACCTAGAAGGTAACACACATGCACAGGACATCAATGCATGTCAACTCCCTGTATAGCTATCCATATCTCAACTAGCAAAAACCCTTGGTCCTTCCTATTATTGCTTATACTCTGTCTTCAATAAAATTAGAGATAAGGGCAAAATAGTTTCTGCCAGGTATTGAGGAGGTGGGGGGAGAGGGAGGGGGTGGGGGGTAAGGAAGGGGGTGGGGGAAGGGGGGAGAAATGGCCCAAACATTATATGCACATATGAATACAATAAAAATTAAAAAAAAGAAGAAGGAGAAGTCAGTTCAGAGGTTGGCAGGTCTGCCATTACAGCAATAGGCCCAGAAGACACAGGTCCAGGGTTAGCACTGTCTTCTCCTTAATTTCATAGCTCCAGGGCACTGCTGTTCAGAACAAAAGCAGTTAGGTTGCCACCTTCATGAGTCCAAAAGACAGAATAGAATTCTACTGTGGTTGACCTAAAAGACATATTGAGCTAATGAGGTTCATTCTTGAGAGTTAATGTCTAATGGAATTTGTCCTATCCTCAGAAGGAATCAACCTTATGAAAACCATGTACTTGGCCTTAAAACCTACAAAAATGTAAGAAAATGTCTGTTTTTTTTTTTAAGACACTCAGTCTGTGGTAATTCATGTCATCCCTAGCAAGCTAATATACAAAGCAAGTGACCAAAGATCTTAAAATCTTTCCTACTGAGTAGAAAGTTAGTAAAAAATTTGAAATCATTTTTCTGTGTGGAATAATTTGCATCAATATTTTTGACTCTTAATTATAAAGCAAGTATGTATGAATATATATATATTCTCACATTATAATATAGGAATGTATATAAGTATGTATATGTGTGCATATGTACATACATACATCACTCTCAGTGAAAGTATTATTTGTACTTATGTACAATGTAGCTTATGATACAATACATCTATAGTATTTCAGAAGTTTCTGTTGAGTAATGAATTAAATGTAGATTATTTAAATTAAATTAGCTTATTAACTTTATTTCATTAAAACACATCAGTGTAACATTCCCAAGTTAAATAAAAGTAACTTCTAGGGTGCCATGTTTGTTCACTCTCAGCCATGCCATTAAATATACATGAAAAGAAACAAGGTATATTTCTTTGAAAAGTTGTTCCTGTCACAGTTGGGTTTGGCTACATTCTCAAATAATTATAATTGTTCTATTCTCCTTCTTTTTAAAGAAATCATGCTTGCATCACACAATTTTTACATAAAATAATTCACTACGTTTATGAATTTAATTGTAATTATCTTTTTTGTAATCTAAAACTATCATTCTTTTTGACTAAAAAAGATTTTCAACTACTATTCAAAATTATATTAAATATTTTACAAACATTTGGATGAAAGTAACAATTCAAGCACTTTTGGTCTTCATATTAATAAAAGTACTTATTTAATGATTGAAAACAGAGTTGGTTCCATAATGATATCTCATGAGTACAAGGTACCACCCCAAAGATAAGTGATTCTTAGAAATTTAAGAGAGAATTATCGGCCAAAAAGAATCAATGTAACAGATTATCTTTAGGCCAAGTATTCTAAACCAGAAATAATTGTTTAGTGCTAATTTTTATAAATATATCAAAACCTTGTCTTTTAGAAATGTTTATAGTTTATAGTGAAAAGAGTCATGAAATAAATGTTGCAAATACTTCTCTCAAATGATTTGCACATAGGCTCAAATTCTTTCTTCTGTGTCTAAGGAAACTGATAAGTCACGTCTTTGTTCTTTTAGTGGGAAATGTTTTGAAGGAACTAACCATCCTACTTAACTTATAATAAAATTCTGTAGCTTACCATTAAGTTATTTGGATAAAGGCAAGTACAAAATTTCACTTTTGTTTATATATGTATTTAACATATATAGCAATTCATTATATGTTATGCATATATAACATGAAACAATATATAGTTTTATGACATAAAATTAGTTTAATAGTTTCCCTAGTATATGTGTCTATCAACTTAACAACAATTATATTTGTTGAGTAGCTATTATAAACACATGGAAAACAGGGATTTTTATTGGCTCCTTATGAGGAGCAAATAAATAAAGTTTGATGAGTTCTATCTTAACAGTTGAAAGTGCTGCAGAAAAGAAAAAGAAGCAGTTAATTTTTGAAAGTGTTTAATAAATATCTAAATAACTAAGGGACTGATATTTATTTAACACATGGATAATGACTTTTGAAGATGAAAAGATAGAATGATATTTGGGTTTCACAAATGCATAGTGTTATTATTTGCTAAACTATGTCACTTACAAATTCTGAATCTTCACTTATTCTTTACATTTTTCTGGAGTTCTAGCTCTTTTACTTATTTTCCCTATTTGCAGTTACTTTAGTTACTGTCTCATATTACCACGCATGAGTCCCCTCAATATATTACACAATAGATTCCTGCTCACAAAATAGGTCAAGACAACAATCCATAATAATTTCATTGAATGATTCATAGGGATTCTTAAGACTCAGAATTTTGTATTAAAAAGCAGTTGTGTATTGATAAATGCTTGAACTAAGATGGTGTGATGAGAAAACAGGCCAGTTAAAGTAGATATCAATTGAGCAGAATCTATAGAGCTAAAGGAAATACAGGAATTGAGTAAAAGGAACATTTGTAAGATAATTAGTAGGGTTCTTTGTTTGTTAAACAGGGATCAAAAATATCAGTGAAAATTGTTACCATGTGGAAAATATTGGAAAAGAGTCCATCTCAATGGTGAGCAATAAGACAAATTAAAAAATATCTATTTTGTACATATTGCATTAAATGTATACTTACAAAATATAGTAATTTAATGTTCTGTAGAGCTATAAATGCATTAGAACACTTAGAACAATTTAATTTTATTTTTAGTCTGAAGATAAATTTTAAGATATCATGTCACCAATCAATATTTCATAATTTACCAGGATAAATAAAGTTTAGTCTTAAATGACTTAATACCTTTTCAAAACAGTCATTTAAATAAAATCCTCTAGTAGACTCATACATACGCTAATAGGGAATTCAAATCACTGAATAGAATTGTGCACATTTGTTAATTTGTGACCTTTTATGTTGGTAGGCCTCAGTTTTACCATCTATAAAATATAAATGTCTTCTACCCTTTTTTGAGGACTAATTAACTAAAATATATGAAATTTTTTTAGCAGAGTGATTTATAAATGCTAGATGACTTCCTTCTGACTCTTCATATTAGTGTATATCTAAATTAAATGAGACACATCGCATTTTAAGTACAATATTTAAGACACAGTCAACACATCAGTTATGAAAATATCCAATTTCTTTTGGACTATTATTCACAAACACAAAATTATGTCTAAAAGTTGTGAATTTCACTAAAAATTATAGCCAAATAAAACTACTTAGGAGCTGTCTAATTATTCCCCAAATAATGAACACTGGCAACATACTTAGTTTGGCAAGATTAATAGATGAAAATCAATGTCAAATTTCTAAGCCAAATTGTAATGCATTTAGTGATATGCTATAGTCATTCTTATGAAATCTAAACATAGAGTAATCCTGAGATGTTACAAAAGTATTCTCTGTGGTATACTCTATTGGACTGTTCTACTGATGGAACACTGTGAATTCTGTTATCTCTGATTGGTTGCAGTGTAGACACTTCCTTACAAGAAGAATATCTAATTTGTTTGCAGATAATTTATCAGAATTGGACTGGTTTGACTCTCACAAGTTGTTTTGGCAGATCAAAAAGTGTGCTGGCCTGGTCTTGTATTTGGCTTGAGTCTCTGATGGATATGTTGGATATAATGAATTAGATACAGCCAGTGCCTGTGGATCTTGTGGTTGGAAACTTTCCTAGTAGTCCTTGGCACAGATTTCCTCTTATTCAAGAGTGTTAGTTTTGGAAAACTCTAGTTGAAATGGATCTAGATGAAAAGTGAAATGCATACATAGCAGAGGAAGCTTATCCCTGTTAGCATAGGAGGAAATACAAGAATTTAAGTTGACTCTACTTCTGGATTCCTCCAGAGGTTTGTGATAGATCTCTCTTAAGTCATAAGAGAAACATTAATAAAATCAATAAAAAGTAGCTGTCACTCTTCCATATATTTTCAAATTGTTTTTCTATATAGATTTCAAAACATTAAAGTTTGAGTAACAATTTTAATTTGCCTGTATAATAATAAAAATAATAATAACTTCTTAGAAATCATCTCATTAACATTTAAAAAATGTCTTTCCTTCTAGAGTGAAGAAAATGAATGTAGCTTGTTGCTCCAAATGGACTGATTCAAAGATCACCACCCTCATTTACTACTTGTGTGGTTTGAGTCAAGCCCTTTCTCCTTCAGACCAGATTTCTGTCATGTGGGCTAGGCATGGTGGTTCAAACCTATAATCCCAGCCACAGGGGAGGTAGATATGGAGGATCATGGTTTAAGGCCAGTTGGGGAAAAAGTGAGTGAGACCCCATGTCAATCAACAACCTAGCTGGGTGGCATATCCTTGTGGTCCTAGCTATGCTGGAGTCATAGGTAGAAGGATTAGGGTCTGCAAAAATATAGTACTATCCTTGTAGGAGAGATGAAGTGCAAAGATAATGTATGTAGAACATCAATCTCAATTTTAGAGTTCTTAATGTTGAAGAGTGTGTGTAGTTTTCCATCTTCATTCAACTGCTTCTGTGTGTGTATATAAAAGAGAGACAGGGAGAGAGATGGAGAAACTGAGGAATAGAAGTAACTGTGTCAAGAGAAGATACATTAGATAACACATTTACATGCATTTTATAAAAGACATCTCAAAATGCAGATACACTCTGAGAAACTTCTCCTTTCTGAAATTTAATTGAAGAATGAAAGCTGGAGGGGAGAAAGTTGAAAGCATTTGTGAAAAAGATACCTTTATTTAGCTACTAAATTCATTGGCAGCAAAATAAAGTAAGAAATGTGTACATAGAAAATGTAAGAGTGGATCTGGCAACCTGAAAAGTATCTACAGGATAATTTGACAATCATGTAAGCAAAGAGCATCTTTGGTATTGAAAATGAGCAAAGATGGCCTACTTTCTCACATTTGTCACTAATTGCTACACTTATCGGTGACATATAATAAGGGGAAGGTCAAAGATTTATGTGATTTGAATTATGTCTATTTTGGAATAATATATTTACCAATGTGGAGAACAGGATTTCTGGGAAGTGGCTTTTTTACCAATACATAACTTTTAAAAAATTTCCCCACCAGACTATGCAACTTAGAGTATTACTTTAAAGACTAACATTAATATATTGTTTTCCAGTTTAGAAAATATAAATTGATTTTAATATAATGCAAAAACAAATATCGAAATGTTTACTATAAAACAATCCAAAACTGCTACAGAGCAACAAAACACACAGATCACCTACTAAAATTATAGGACAGGACCAATCTTTATTGTGCCTGGTAGTTGAAATTATACATACATATATAATATATATACATATACATAAAAGCAGTCATATACATATACATAAAAAGCAGTCAGTTTTTATGAAAGTGATAGCAAATGATATATAAATTGCCAGAGAGCTGGTGAAAAGTTTAGCTCTCAGGGATTACAATGTAGTTATGAGGAATTTTAAACTTTGAGGTGAGATTCAAGATGGCGACCAGAACACAGCCATAGACCTTCTGACCTCCGTGATCCAGGGACTTTGATAAGAAGCTGGAGACACACTTGATTGAGGTAAAGCAGCAGGGAGACCTGAAACATCAGCACTCTAAACCCATAGCTCCTGGGAGGCCTCTCCACGCCACCATATACTAAAAGAATAGCAGGTGCTGCACACGAAGCCCCACCCTATAGGCCCCTGGAGCCATCTCCGATCCTCCGGCCCTGCTCCTTTGCTCTGCTAGAGCTGTGCTACCCCAAATTCCCACCACTCACAACTGCAGGATCTCTGTGGGAAGAGCCCTTAAGGCTGGGGATCCACAGACATTTATGATCTCCACCAGGCCATGACCCCCTCAGGCCTGCACTGCCCTGCACAATCTCTGCTCTGCCAGTACATGCCCCCAAGTCTGCCACACTGGAGATACAATATGCATGATCTCTGTTCCGCTGGGCCATGACCCCAAGGCCAGCACCAGCCTGCAGGAGCTCCGTTTCACTGGGCTGTGCCCCCCAGCCCTGCATGATCTCTGCTTTGTCAGCCAAACCCCTAAGGCCTGACAGTCCTGCAAGATCTCTGCTCTGCCAGTACATGCCCCCAGGGCCTTCCACACCAGAGATACAAACACGCACCATCTCCATCAGACATTTAAAGAAGAACTAATACCAACTCTCCTTAAACTGTTCCACAAAATAGAAAGGGAAGGAACACTGCCTAACTCATTCTATGAAGCCAATATTACTCTCATCCCAAAACCAGACTAAAGCACCTCCAAAAAGGAGAAGTACAGGCCAATTTCTCTAATGAACATCGATCAAAAATCCTCAACAAAATAATGGCAAACTGAATCCAACAACACATCAGAAAGATCATTCACCACAACCAAGTTGGCTTCATCCCAGGGATGCAGAGGTGGTTCAACATATGCAATTCTTTAAATGTAATACAGCACATCAATAGAAGCAAAGACAAAAACCACTCGATCAACTCAATAGATGCAGAAAAAACTTCGACAAGATCCAACACCATTCATGATAAAAGCTCTAAGAAAACTAGGAATAGAAGAAATGTACCTCAAAATTGTAAAGGCTATATGTGACAAACCTACAGCCAACATCATACTTAATGGTGAAAAACTGAAACCACTACCCCTAAAATCAGGAATGAGACAAGGGTGCCCACTCTCCCCACTCCTATTCGGCATAGTACTGGAATTCCTAGCCAGAGCAATTAGGCAAGAAGAATAAATAAAAGGAATATAAATAGGTAAAGAAACTGTCAAAATATCCTTATATGCAGATGATTTGATCTTATACCTTAAAGACCCAAAAAACTCTACCCAAAAACGCTTAGACACCATAAACAGCTACTGAAAGGTGACAAGATACAAAATCAACCTACAAAAATCATTAGCTTTTCTATACACCAACAACGAACAACCTGAGAAGGAATACATGGAAACAATTCCATTCACAATAGCCTAAAAAAAAAAAAACCTAGGAGTAAATTTAACAATTATGTGAATGACCTCTACAAGGAGAATTATAAATTCCTGAAGAAAGAGATTGAGGAAGACTACAGAAGATGCAAAGATCTCATGTGCTCATGGATCAGTAGAATCAACATAGTAAAAATGGCTATACCACCGAAAGCAATCTACATGTTTAATGCAATTCCCATCAAAATCCCAATGACTTTCATCACAGAGATTGAAAAATCCACCCTAAAGTTCATTTGGAAACACAAGAGATCGCAAATAGCCAAGGCAATATTCAGAAAAAAGAGCAATGCTGGAGGTATCACAATACCTGACTTCAAATTATATTACAAAGCAATAGTAATGAAAACAGCATGGTACTGGCACAAAAAAAGACCTGAAGACCAGTGGAACAGAATAGAGGACCCAGATATGAATCCATACAACTATACCCTCCTCATTTTGGACAAAGGTGCCAAAAATATACAATGGAGAAAAGACAGCCTCTCAATAAATGTTGCTAGGAAAAGTGGTTACCCATCTGCAAGAAACTGAAACTAGATTCATGTCTATCACCCTGTACTAGTATCAACTCAAAATGGATCAAGGACCTAAATATCAGACCTGAAACTCTGAAGTTACTATAAGAAGCAGCAGGAAACACTCTGGAACAAATAGGTATAGGCAAAGACTTCCTCAATAGAACCCCAGCAGCCCAGCAACTAAGAGAAAGAATGAATAAATGGGTTTCATAAAATTAATAAGCTTCTGCACAACAAAAGAAATGGTCTCTAAACTAAAAAGACCACTCACAAAGTGGGAGAAAATATTTGCCAGCTATACATCAGACAAGGGACTGATAACCAGAATATACAGGGAACTTAAGCTAAACTCTCCTAAAATCAATGAACCAATTAAGAAATGGTCAACTGAACTAAAAATAACTTTCTCAAAAGAAGACATTCAAATGGCCAAAAAACACATGAAAAAATGCTCACCATCTCTGGCCATAAAGGAAATGCAAATCAAAACCACACTAAGATTCCACCTAACCCCTGTTAGAATAGCCATCATCAAAAACACTACCAACAATAGTGCTGGCGAGGATGTGGGAGAAAAGGAATTCTTGTACACTGCTGGTGGGAATGCAAGCTGGTGCAACTACTCTGGAAAAAAATTTGGGGACTTCTTAAAAATCTAAACATAGACCTGGCATATGATCCAGCAATCCCACTCCTGGGGATATACCCAAAGAAGTAAAACACAGATTACTCCAGAGGCACCTGCACACCTATGTTTATTGCAGCACTATTCACAATAGCCAAGTTATGGAAACAACCAAGATGCCCCACTACTGATGAATGGATTAAGAAACTGTGGTATCTATACACAATGGAGTTTTATTCAGCCATGAAGAAGAATGAAATCTTATTATTTGCAGGTAAATGGATGGAACTGGACAACATCATTCTGAGCAAGGTCAGCCAGGCTCAGAACACCAAAAATCATGTGTTCTCCCTTATATGAGGACTTTAGATGTAGCTCAAATGTAGCAGTGTGGTTTGACTTGGATCACAAGAAAAGGGGAGGGCACATACGGGAGATATAGGAATTGGTAAAAAACCCAAAACATAAAAGGGTTTGTTGTCCCCACTCTAGAGGAACTAATACAGAAACCTTAAAATGACAGGTTATCATGAGCGGGGGATCAGGAACCAATGTAAAGATCATTTATATTTGAATCAACATGGTTTGTAACACATGGGTACATGAAAGCAATTGTAGGAATCTTTCTGTATAGCTATCCTTAACTCAACTAGCAAAAACGCTTTGTCTTTCTTATTATTATGCTTATGTCTTTTCTTCAACAATATCAGTGATAAAAGCAGAACGGGACCTGCCTGAAACTGGGTGGGGGGAGGAGGAGAAGGGGAGACTGGATAGAGAAATGACCCAGCAATGTATGCACATGTGAATAAATGAACAACAACAACAAAAAAATCCTTTTCCTTTTCTGATGCTTTCTAAAATGTAATTTTTTAAAAAAATATTCATTGTTATTATATATAGTAAAATTAATTTTTATACTTGAAAAAATAAAATAAAACGGGCTCATTCTGCATTCTAATTATGCCTTATCAAAAACAAATTATAAAATGGCAAAAAGGCAGAGCAACATTTCACAGATGATTGAGCAAAATTCTCTAGGGAATATTGTAAAAACTATTTCTTACCTACCTATAGAGATCCTGAAAATAATCAAATACGTATTTGATAAAAAGTGTTGTCTATTTTTGACTGTGTGCCCAAATTAATGCAATAAAGGTTTTTTATAATAATTCCTCTTTTGGTAATTATGTAATGATTTTTAATCTTCAGACTATGAAATGAATGCTTATGAAAACATCATTTCTTTTTGTTTTCTAAGTATTCAATTTTAACTTTAAAGGTAAATAAATAGTATATCAATTATAATCTCAATTCTGAAATTAAGAAGCTCTAACTGACGACATTCTTGTCCGTGGAAATACCATTTAATGTTATCATTTTACAATGTAATTTCAATAATCAGTATTGTCTACACTAGATCTCTTTTTTATATATATAAAACAAATACAGGGTTGGATATAAAATATTTGAAAACTATTTTTTTTCACAGTTTCAAAAGTTCATCAGACAGCCATAGACATATTGTGGAAACTTTAACACAAAATTAGTTATGTTTGTGTAGAATAAATTGCTGTTTTAAGGTTTTTACATAAAATTACAGCAATGTTTTTTTGTTTCTCTTACTTAAAATTTAAACAGATGTAACTGAAATCAAGATTACTTTAGAATAGGAATAATAAAAGTACTATATCTCACAAATGTTATTAGTGAGATAAATTTGCTTTTTTCAAAGTAATGGAAGACAGACTAAATCCTGTTCCCCAAAATTGGTTTGTTGACTATAATGGAGGGAGTGAACTTATGCAAAGTGCACTCTACCCATTGATAGAATCACTACAATGAAACCCCATGGTATTATTACTGTCCAGTAATTCAATAAATACATTTTAGAAAAAGAAAAATTCTCTGAAGAATAAAACAAAAAATTAATTATGTTGTATTCCATCTCCCAGTATGATTGTATTTGGGCTTTTCAGGAGGTAAGGCAAATTAGGTTAATGAGGTCATAAGGATAGAACACTAATCCAATAGGGTTTGTGTGTTTTGAGAAGAGGAATGAATAACAGCAATTGATCTCTGATCTCTGTATGTGCACAGAGAAAAAGCCAGGTGAGGACAGACCCAGAAGGCAGTTATGTGCAAGCCAGGAAACCATAACCATAAATGAACTCTGACAACACCTTGATGTTGGACTTTCAGTCACCAGAAAAATGAGAAAATAAATTTCTGTTGTTTAATCTACCCAGTCTTTAATATGTTGTGATGACAGTCCAAAAGGACTAACATAATGTATAATAGGCCAGCTGAAGACTACTCTTTTATGTTATTTCCTTCTAAGTTCTCTCATAACTTGTTACCTGTCTTAGGTGTATAAATGAAAAAAAAAACTCAATTCATCTTTTAAGACATCAGTTATAAGTTTAACAAGAATGATAATATATCAATAATTCAATAACCAAAGAAATCTCTGATTTCATGATCAACTTTCCTTTTGTCACAAAACTGAGAATACTGGCTTGGTGGCTTGGTGAATGTGATAGCATAGTTATATTATATGAAGAGAATTAGCAAATAGATAAAGACTGAAAAGCTATAAGAGTTAAATGAAAATGTCAATCCATAATGACATAATTAAAGAAAATTTGATTGATAAATGGAAATTATCATTATTATGACTGTCATATTAGTTTAATGCAATTAAGGAAGTCATTTTACACGTATTACCTTAATTATTCAACATAATAATCAAAAAAAGTCACAGAAAGATAAAAAAGATCCTATCATGCACTCAGAGAATTTAACTGTCTTTCCTTTAAGAAAATCATCACAATTGCAATTTTATTTCTGTAATTCTTTGATTATTGAATATCTTTCCCACTAGATTGTAAAATCCACATTTGTTTTGTCCATGCATGATATAGATTTGTTTTTAAGTTTTTAAAATTTAACTGAAATGCAAAATTTCATAAAAGACTAACCACTTTTTCATCCTTGCTTTTGAAATTTTTTATTTTTGGAAAACCAACTGAAAATTTCATTCATTTTCTCGTTTTCAAGGAAGTAAGATCAAATTTTATATTTCCTAATTATTGTCATTAAAACTGATGTAAGACTCAGAAAATATATTACTGTAAACAAAATCAATTTACTCTTCCAAGTAGCTAAGAATAAGTTAATAGTTGACAGTAATTGACAATTTATTTTGGATATTGAGATATGCTTTGTAGAGGTAGAAGATTTCATCAATCTTCCTTTTTAATATGGGAGAAGAGATTCCCACATCCTGTGCGTTCATTGAAGTGATTGTATAACTTCTCAAACTTGAGAACAACTTGGTGATACAGTGACAGGAGATAATTATATTAAGATAGATTTGAGTGTGCTTTGTCTCTCCATCCCCACCTTCATATTCACATACAGGTTTTTTGATAGTGCCTACAGACCCAGTCAGGCTTTTCAGCACAATGAACTTTTACAACAATCCATAGATAGGGAAGCATTAGGTAGGAAGATTTGCCACAGCATCAGTTCCCACTAGCAAGGAACCACAAGACTTGTCTCTAGAAAAGTTCTGACAGAAACTGGCAAGAGAAAAATAGAGTGCCACAGATTTCTGTGCTAGATTAAACAGCCTCCTCTTATAATGAGTAAACACAGTATGTGAACCCTCAAAGGATTTATTCATTCCTTCATTGTTCTTGAAAACACATTTTAATTATGTTCTACATATTGATAGGCTCAACACAGAAAATACAAAGTGACAAGCAAAAATGAAACACCAAGAATAATTTCATGAAGCTTATAGTCTTACCAGGAAAGCAAAACTTGATCACATACTTATAAATGTAAGAGAAGTTATAATTGTGATAAGAGATGTCAGAGGGAACAGCATGGGTAAAATTCATTAACTGAATGGCCACAGTAGGTAAAGGCCTGATGGAAGGTTAGTCTACTGTGGCAAAGACTGTCCCTGCAGGGAGCTCCAGGGGGAAGTAGATATTGATTTCTGCACACGGGGCCTTGCTAATCTTATCTTTATAAAACGCACTGGAGGCCAGGTCTGTGCCCTTACACTTAACATATCAGAGTTAGAAAATGGGAAATATCAAATTTATGTTTTGCAATGATAATTCAAGCACATTTAAGAGAAACGGAAAGGATTATCGGAACCTTGAATTGATATAAGAAACCAGTTCTTAGTTCTTGGAATTAGACAGACCTGGGAATTCTGATCAATAAGTGAGATAAATTTAGAAGAATTGATATTTGTTAACTTGTAAGAAAGTTCCCACTTTACATAGTTTGATTAAATTGAAGACACTATTAACTGCCAGAAATAACTGTGTAAATACAGCTGTTAAATTATATAGCATTTCATGCACTATTTCTCATTCAACCATGAGAAAACTAAACTATCATAAATGTCTGACTCTATTTGCTAGAAAAATGGATGCAGTGTATTGATTCTAAAATAATAAATAGCAATATTGTCTTGCTCTGACACAAAAATATCTATTCTTTATTTTTGTGCATTTTCTTTTTTTCTAAGTTGAATGTGAAACATTTAAAAAGTAAAAATATATGGAAAATATTAATATGATTAAAGTATATACAAAACTATTAAGCACTTTTAGTTCCAGTCTTGAGGAAAAATCAAATTCCATGCAGAAATGTGAAACTATTATAAAAATTTTATATAAGTTCAGTTACACAAAACAAGATTTTCTAAACTATGAAGCATCAAACATAAAATCTACTCACTTTATTTTTGTTTTAGTGAAAATATCCGATATCCAATAAAAAGTGAAAGTGATCATGTCAAATAAAACACACTTTATTTGTTTAGTGGTACTGGGTTTAAAGTAAGTGTGCTTGCCAGGCAGGTGCTCTACCACATGAACCACATCCCTAGCTCTTTTTCGCTTTTAACTATTTTTCAGATAAGGTCTTTCTTTTGCCTGGCCCTAGCTTCAAACCATCATACTCCTAATCTCTGCCTCCTGAGTAGCAGGGAATATAAGTGAACCTCTGTATCCACCTGAAGACATCATTGTCTTTATATTTGAACTCCATTGCTCTCTCTCTGAATTTTTAGAGCTAGTCCTCAGCATTAGTGTATTGATCCTGTTTACACACTGCTGGACTTGTTCCTTTCTATATTTGTAGTTAAATCTACAAACATTTTGATAGCAGATATTTTTCTGATAATTTTTGTGTCACCTGAGGAATTATGAATTGAGAAGGTTTTAATAGATACTTGTTAAACTGAACTAAATTGTTTCCTTTTAGTAAGCAATAAGCTCACTCCCCTCAATGCTAAGCTTCATCATCAAATGATGTGCCAATTCAAAAGGAATCATTCTGTCAGAGGCCTCACATATTAGCCATGTTCCTACTTTCAATACACTTACTTCCAACACTCTGACAAGTCCTATGAGTTTATCAAAAACTTAATTGTTTCTTCTTAAATACATCTAATATCCATCAGACATCACTCTTCAGTGTTCGTACATTACTTGTTAATATCATACTTCTAATGGTGTGTTTAGGGTCCCATATTCTAATGCTCTCTCTACTTTCTTGCTGCTCTTAAGTTGGGAAAATAGATTAAAAGTTATTCATCCTTCCATTGCTAACTGTTAGTGTAGACTTAAAATGAATAAATTATAATTTCAACTGTGCTGATGTAAAATCTATTTCAGAGACATGAAACAAGACGGTCTTGTTAAAAATTTTGGAAGTAGTTCTGACACACTGAAATGTACAATTAACTATAAAAAAAGGACAAGAATTGAGTGAAATAATTTATTAATAAATACCTTGTTGATTAGTCAAATAGTAATAATAGACAGAAATTCAAGCTATAACTAAAAGCCAAGACACTAGAAATTTGTATGATTACCATCAATTCACCAAACCAAAAGTAGGGGAGGACAGCAAAATTATGCGCAAAGGGGCAAAGTATTTAATGAAAATGGAAAGAGGAAAATTTGTGGGCAAGAGAACTAATAGGTGGTTGCTAACTAATAGTTCCGTAATAATAATTATAGAACCTGATCTGATATGGTAGAATTAGAAAATCAGAGGAGACATGCACAGGAGGAACTGTGATAAAGAAATTGCCAAGACTTGGCAAGTATTGTTTTAATTACTAAACCAGTATTCATTCAATGCTATATTTATTCTAGGAACAGTGCTAATTAATATGGAAACTTTTATGGAAACATGGATTCTGCTCTCAAGGAATTTCTGCTTAAATAAAAATGAGAAATATTCCTATGGAAGAAGAAATTCAAGCTGACGCTTTATAGGAGGAGCTTCAAAAGATTATTTGGATCAGTCAAGGAAGAAAATAATTTTTATAAAAACACTCTAAGTTAGGAAGGAGTATACTGTGTTTAGCATAAAGAAAGTCCTATAGATTGGCTGTAGTCAAGGATAGGTAAATAAAACAAAATGAGGCTTAACAGAGAGATGAAGGAGGAACATTGGAACATCAGGCTAAGGAGTTTAGGGAATACATAATCTGTTTTTAATCAGCCTACATTTCTTATCTACTTTTATTTCTTGTATTTATTTTGTATAAAACCAGCCAATTTTTCTTTGGAAGTATCCATTTTTGTGGCAAGCTATTCTCACTCTTTTTTATAGGAGTTTGAATCTTAGTCAATGACATAAGGAGAAAGAACGGGAAGAGTTGAAACACAAATTGCAGTAGTGTTATGAGTAGATTTCCTTCTCATACTTCCAAACTTTCCTAATTTCTCTCATTTGCAAGAGTAGAAGATTTTTGGATTTTGGCTGCCTTGTTTTCTTTTTGATCTATGAGCTACCCTGACTTTTTCAATAAATGCCACTGGCTCCCTGTAAATTGGGTAGAGTTGATTTATTTTGTTGTTTTTTGCTTAAAACAAAATACTTGTATTCAGAAATCAACAGAATTATATGTATGGCTTTTTCACACTGGTAGTGGGGGTTTGAATAAACAAATATTCTGTATCTCTTATGTACTTTTGAAAGATGAAATGAAAAACTGAAAAATCTGTCCAGTTGAAAAAAAGGATAGTTTAGATGTTATTCTAAGACATCATTATGCAGAAAATGATATGGTAACTTTTGAAAGATATCTTAAACCAATACTCAGTAAGCCTGTATTATTCACATGGTTTTGACCAAGCATGGTCAAAAAAAACCAATAAATTGACAAAAATCAAAAGAAATTTCAAAAACAAAAAATTTAAATTCACATACAAAGATTATTCAGCTGAGTTGATTTAGAGAAGGTCTTAGTCCTATATTATCATCAGTTGTACTTAAATCTTGTGTAGTCTGCTAAGTTCTTTTCTGCTTTTAATTTTATGAAAATATGTTCGTCCAAAGCAGTGTCCAAAAAGCATGGTAAAAGTTAATGTGCCTAATTTAAGTGATACAGTGAAAATTATAAATTTGTTGAAATGTGGCATGCCTTTAGTGGAAGTTGGCATTATGAGAAAACATGAATCAAACATGCAACTCTATGCATCCTGAACAGTGGCTTTTTTTCAATGGCATCTCCTTAGAACCATGTAAGCTCAGATACCAAGGATGCACTGTACAAAGTAACTGTGACTCAGGTTTTTGAAAAGAAATAAGCTCTCATGTTTTTGTAGCCAGTCCATAAAAATCAACCACTGATAGTGGCAAAACCAGAATTGGGCTATTCTTGTAGAGTATGAAGAAATTTTCAATTACTTGAAAACATGTAGTTGCCAAGAGATGTAATCATGCTCAAGTATATATCTCAAAAAAGTATAAAAGTTTATATAAGTAAACTAAAATCAGAAAAGGCTCATGTTATAAATGATATAAAGAAAGATAATTTTTATAATTTAAAATACCAACTGATTAATATTTTAGATATTCATCATACCTTGTTAATATTAAAAAAATTTGCTACTCATAATAACAGAAATGTATTTAGAACTAAGAACCAAATTATATACTGACTCTATATAGATTGTCTCATTCAGTCTTTATAAGACTACTCTATGACAGTTTCTGTAATTCCTAGGCTTCTGTGATCACAGAAGAATAGAAAATCTAATCTACACTTACTTTGGCAAGCAGGAAATTTATTGGTGGACATAAATAAAAGCTATTTCAAGAGTGTTGCTTTAAAGACAGCTTAATTCCTGAGCATATACATATTAGGGAATATTGATACTCTCAGCTTCTCACTCTACCTTTCATGAATTACCATTACTAACCTTTTCATGATCACAGGATGGCTTATTTAGATCTGACCATTCGAACAACTCTGAATTGAAAGGAAAGAGAAATATCTTATCCCTCAATATGTTAAAGTCTTGGCTTGATTATCCTTGTCTAAACTGAATGGCACTCATTCCTATAACAATCAAGACATGTGCTGATGGATGGACCAATTATAATAATGTAATAACTGAAATGGTAATCATAGTATGAGCAGTGGACATCTACAGTACTTACTTTCAGAGTTCTAAAAACTTTGAATAGATTAACTTACACACCCATACATAGTAACTACAATACTTAATGTATTGTTAATTAAATTAACAGAGGTTAATTTAATTTGCATCGCTCACACAGGTGTCAACTGATAGAGTTTGGGTTTGGTCAGAATCTGTCTGGCTTAAAGTGTACAAAGTAACAATTATACCATTTTGTCATTCATTCTTTGAGTAGACAGTTGAATAACTCCCTTGCAAATTGCATGTGCTAAAAGTAGTTGAGTGCTGTCACAGAAAATGTGAGGTGCTTTTCCCAAAAGATAAGTAAACTGAGGGACAAAGAAATTAAATAGCTACTCTGGAGTAAGGAACTGGTTGAACACCAGGTCTCTGAAATGGTAGAGCCAGAAGCCCTAACTGTTAGAATATGAGAATGTATTTGTAGACAGATAAGATAATCAGAATTGCATTTGAAGCCTATTATCTTAATAATTTTCAATTTTCCCATTAATCATGTTCCATGGTAATCCTAGACCTACCACAATGCTCTCGACCAATGCAGAAGAAGGGTCATAGCTACATTGTAGCAAAAAGCCATTGGTTAAATGGGTAGGTTTGTATTTAATTTTCTTTCTTTTTAAAATGCATGTCAAAACAATAATCTTAAAATATATACTTTGCAAAAAAAAAGAAACAGAGTTTTATGTGTTAACAACTTCTATTCAATTATTGAGAGATAATCTTAATAAATTAAATCATAGATTTTGCTTCATAATTTTGGATATATATCTCCAAAACCATTAATTCTGACTTAGAAAAGGAAAGAAACAGCATATGATCTACAGAAACCTATCCCACAGAAAAAGAAGTGTTCAGCCCAAGACATTGCCCCATTACAGACTAGTTAAATTAAATATGTGGTCTACAGCCAAGGCATTTATATTTGAAAATATGTACACCTATGTATACATAAATATAAAGTGTTTTTAATGTTCAGTTCCTATTGAAAAATGCTGCTCTGGAAGTGCTTCACTGTATAGCAACATCACAGGGATGAGCTGGGAAGATAAAACTGAGGAAGCTCTTCTAACTCCCCCAACCTGAGCATAGCCTACAGTGGATACACAAGATCCTAAGAGGTCAGTAAGAGGAAATTTAGGGGCTGAGAGGGCCAATAACTGGGTTAAGAACCAAGATAACTCTATGTTTTAGAATTTTATAAATGAGGAAAACGATTAAGGCCACAGATGCAAAAGGTACCCAAAAAACTCTGAAAATCCAGAATGGGAAAGTATCCAGTCACCAGTGTAGGCTGAAAACAGAGGAGCAGTACACTCCACAGAAATATCCAAACGCCATCTTAAAAAGACCAAGGAGTCATATAAGTTGTATATTTGAGCATTTACAAGAGATTTCTTTAAACCTAAATAAACTATGGTACTTTAAGTTGTTGTGATTATTTGTTTATTTTTATTTTTTTTTTATTGCATATCAGGGTGAATGTGAAATCTAAGGGTAGCTTATAGGGCTTGAGAGATAAATAATCACATAAATTACTAATTATAAAAATCTTTATTTCCTCTGCACTTTTAAGTTGTAGTGTGCTAATATTTGACCTATTTATAATAATAGTAGAGATCCTGTGGTAAAGTCAAAAACCCTGCAGATTTAACTTTTTGTTTTTCTTCCATATATGCAGTTAGAAATTTCTCTGCCTCCTTGCCTATGTCTAGGCTCATAACAGGAAAGAAAGTATATTTGTCTACAAAACATTCCTTCCTCAACTATGATTTCCAGAAGTGTAAATTCCTTGAAGAAATTTTACAGAGTTTCTGAGGAAGCCATAGAGAGAGACTCATTTCTGAATAAAAAAACATCAAGTGGAGAGAATCTGTAATAGATGGAGAACTGAAGAGGTGAATGTGGACTGTAAGGTCAGAGGCAAAGACACACGTTTTGGAGGTCCTTAGCAGTAGAGGGAAGAAGAGACAAACATTAAAATAGATTCAGAATACATATGGTACTTACAAAGATACCACATGATAGCATTTTTTGCTCAGTAAGTCTTGACCAAAATTCTCATCTGCAGAGTTGACAACAATATAGCATTAAATCTGCAAATCTACTAAAGGTACCATAAGCAACCAATTTAGCATTTTCTTCCACTCTGGTGCGCTCAAGAGCTCAGTTGAAATTAGGTCAATTTGAAGAAAATGAAGTTATGTTTATTGTATACCTAGGGAATATTTATTCATCCAACACAAAACAACTTTGAATTGATGAACTAAATTTGAGAATGTGCAGTAATTAATATCTCCAACAACTAACAATTGTTTAAGACATTAAACATAAAAAACAATGTTCTCTTGAGTCAAAGTTTGAGTGGACAGCAATTAGATACGTGCCTAGAAAGTCGAGCCAATGCACATCAGAGTGTACCAAGTAGTGAGGTGTTTGTATTGTTCATAAGGTTTTCTTTAATATTTTTATAAGATTACATTTTAGTGACTTTTTTATTTACGTTTAAATTTATTTACATTTATTTTTAAAGAAAAATTATTAAAAATGTATGTGGGTATTTTTACTGAAATTAAGACAGTTATCTTCAAGAAAACTTGATTATTTTAAAAGTAAGAGAGAATAAAGATGTAAAATTACATGAATATACACATTTGTTTTCAGTTAACAAACATTTCCCACTATATATTTATGCATCTGGCAATTTTTCCTAGAAATAGTTAATGATTATTTTTATAGCATATAAAACTATCTCATAATAATGAATTAATTCACTAAATGTTAATTTTCCATATATTATTAAAATTTGAACAATATAAATGATTACTAAATCACCAGAAACAAGCTACAGTCTGTACCCTTAGTGGTTGTCAACTTATTTTTTTAGAGTAAATAAAATTAAACCACAAAAGGATTAATATTGGTAAATATTGCCAAAAGTTGGAAAACTTTTCCACATATTACTAATAAAAGTGTGAAGGCCAGGTACGGTGATTCAAACCTGTAATCCCAACTACTCAAAAGGCAGAGATCAGAGAGATCATTGTTGGAGGTGAGCCTTGGGGGTAAAATGTTACTGAGATGACCATCTAAACCAGTAAGCTGTGCATGATGGTGTGCACCTATCATCACAGCCACACAGCAGATGTGCAGTATAGGCTTGCACATCTTGCAGTATAGGCTGCCCTGGACAAAAACACCAGACCTTATTCAAAAACTAAGTAAAGCAATAAGTGTTGGGGAGTGTGCCTCAAGTGGTAGAGTGCTTGCCAAGCAAGTGGGAGCCCTGAGTTCAAATCCCAGTGATGCTCTGAAAAAAATGTGAAATAATAAATTAATAAGTCAAGAATTTGGGAAGCAAGTAAGAGATGAAAGAATGTTTGAGTTTAACACCTTAAATTTAAATATACATTAAGAACTATAGATAAATTTATATAGACAAATAACTAGAAACTATGCCAATAGTATGCATAGTAAAATGATTAGTATATTGGTAATATTAATGGTTTAATTTTAATGTGAACTATTAGAATTACAGTAGATTTTATGAAAGCATAATTATGCCCAAACATCGAAACACATTTTTTGCAGGCTGAGAATTGAACCCTTATGCATACTAAGCAAGTGCCCAACCATGAGTTATATCTCCAGCCCCACCTAATACTTTCTATTTAAATGTTTATTTTGTGGATCACAGTCTGAATATCATTTTTGATATTTTACTTACAAATTGAAACTTTGGTTGCTTAATTGTCATGTTAAATTAAACTAATTCCTAGTTTATTCATAAATATCATAAAAATTTTAATAAAATTGAGTTTTAGGAATATTTTATGTTTCTTTTCTAAGGACAATTGAAGGTCATTCCAGCAATTTCTTCCACCAAGTATGGGATGGTTCATTTATAGTCTATGTTCTAGAAATGAGAAATTAACAAAATGGTAATGTTTAGTGTGCAGTTAATATATGGAATGCATTACTATGACCCTGATCGTTTTTACTTTTAAAATATTTTTAAATTTTTTTATTGTTGTTGTACTTTGGGCACATTGTGACATTTACCAAATTTCATACAATATTCGTAGTTGAATTCACCCCTTCCATCGTTCTCCTTTATCCTCCCCTCACCCCTTCCTGGAATAGTTTCCACAGGTCTCACTTTTCCATTTTCATACAAGAGTGCACAATATTTCCACACTTTTATTCTCCTACACCTTTTTCTTATGTCCTCCCCCTCCACTGGTACTAATCCCCAGACAGGACCGGTTTTACCTTCCCATTCTCCATTTTTGGAAAAGGACATTTTTGTTCATATAAGATAGCTTAAATACTCTTTAAAAATAAAAAATTAGGCTAGAAAAATACCCTAACTATAAAGTAGTACAAGAAAGAAACAATCTCTGACAAATTCCTGAATATTTATGCTATTCAGTATGCTCTGAGGGAACTCCAACCTCTTTGTCCACTATCCTAAAACCGAGTATGCTACTTCTGAAAGTTAATGTGAAATTAAGCACAAACAGAATTCAAAGATTCTTTTAGGTTTGGTACAAAAAATATGGCATCAGTTTTTAAAGTGTCATTGTTGCTATGTTTCGGTAATTCAGAAACAAATATCATTGTGAAAACTAGGAATATTCAATAAAAATCAAGTGACTACACCCTTTGCTTCAGTAAATACTTACTTCAATAATATACTCAAAAATCTAACAGTGATTCTTAGGACCGATAGACATAATATTTTAAAATCTGTTATACACATGCAATGTTCAATTTTAAAACTCACATGATATTCATGGTGAACATTATTTAAAATATAATGAGTTTACAAAATATATGCACTATTTAATATTTTAAGTCTGTGCTTTCCTTTATAATAAAAGAGAAAATTATCTTCTACTGAAAACCACATTTACTATTTTCTACTTATCATTCTTATTCTCATTTAGTAAGAAAAAATTATGTCTTATTTTCTAACTAAGAAAAGATGGAGAAGGAACAGTCTGTGTCCTATTGATTTTAACTCCTGCTGGGCTTAAACTTACACATTTTTATACATAGTTCTCAATGGAATTCCAGTGCTTTCCTCCAAAAAATAGCATTGATGATATCTACAGGGATATTATTGCAAAAACCCTCTCATTTGTCTTTACCAGTTCCATAATGGACATAAGATTTATAAAATTCAACTTTGCTTATTTTTTTTTAACGTTTATGGACTCAAGATCAAAGATGCTTGAAGTCAATGTATTTAGAAATTTAGGATGTGAGAGGTACAGGACGATATTAGAAACAAACATGGTAGAGATAGAGTCAAAGATATCAGTGAAGACAACAGAAAGGAGAAAAACTGAACACATCTGAGTCATCAATGATTAGTTTGAATTACACTTGAGATAAGTCACTTTTATCCCCCTACATTCCCAAAAACCTTTCTTAGGGATTACTGGATATGTCTAGAAAATTTTAGTGTCAAACTTGGTTTAATAGATTTCAAATCTTGTTATTTGTTGGAGATCTTTACTTAAATGTTTCCAGCGCTCTTCAAAATGAGGTTTGAAAGCAGAATCATTCATTGCCATATATAAAATTAGAAATGCAAGCTTTGTGATTGTTAAGAGCATTGTATTACAGATTTTTATATGACCTTTAAAGTAAGTGCATATGTTGGCTCAAATATTCTTTGGTGATCCTGAGCATGAAAAAATATGTTCAAGTTGAATTGGTCTCAGGAGATCAGTACAAAAGTCTGATATAGAAGGAAGCCTCTGGAATCTGAACTTTACTCAACTTCTAAGACGTTCTTTAACTTGTTTTTACTGTTGTTTTTCCACATCTACAGTCTCGCACTTGCTACCAGCCACACTGAGCTACCATCGCACATGCCAGGTTGATTGCTATTCCTCAACTTCACTTACGCTCTTTTCTCTTTACTTTTTCTTTTTCTCAGTAATGTTATTGAGCACCTGCTGATGATAGAGAGAGAGAAATAACAAAGAACTTGACCTCACAGTGTTTACCACAGCAAGATACATAGTCTAAAGAAGGAAATCCTGTCATTTGAGACAATGATGAACCTGGAGAACTGTTAACTAACATAAGCCAGCAGAAAGGAGAATATTGAGTGATACCATTCATATGTCCACTATGAAAAAGCTGACCTCACTGAAGCTGAGAGTAGAGTAGTGATTACCAGGTGCAGAGAATGGAGAGATGTTGGTCAAAGGATACAAAACTTTTAACAGGAGGAACAAATGCAAA
Source organism: Castor canadensis (assembly GCF_047511655.1). NCBI lineage: Eukaryota > Metazoa > Chordata > Mammalia > Rodentia > Castoridae > Castor > Castor canadensis. Next base: position 125,212,580 of record NC_133393.1, read on the forward strand.
AGATCTATTGGACAACATGGGGACTATATATTTTATTCTTGAAAAATTAAGAGAATGCATGTGAAGTGTTGTGACACACAAAAATTATGTGAGGTAATGTCTGAAGGTAATTAGCTAGATTTAGTCATTACATAATGCACATATACACTTCAAACATCATGGTAAGTATATACAACTTTTCCTGCTAATTTAGAAATAAGAAAAGTAAAAACAGGAAACATGATAAGTGCTCTGGTCTTATGCAGTACTAATCCTGACTCATTCTCATTACCTAATTCCCTCTTCCTATTCACATGCCATTAGGTGCAGCTGGATAAAAGACAACAGCTATTGAAACTGCTGTTTTCTCTTCTTTGTCATCCATGTTTATCTCTGCAGTGCCTTTGATTCCTCTCTGGCTTCTCTGCACAGGTCTTTCTTTCTCTTTTCTTTCTTTCTTTCTTTCTTTCTTTCTTTCTTTCTTTCTTTCTTTCTTTCTTTCTTTCTTTCTTTCTTTCTTTCTTTCTCTCTCTTCTTTCTTTCTCTCTCTTTCTTTCTTCCTTTCTCTCTCTCCCTTTCTTTCCTTCTTTCCTTTCTTCTTTCTTTCTTTTTTCTTCCTTCCTCCCTCTTCCCCTCCCTCTGCCTCTTTCTTTTTTTCTTCTGCCATTATTCCCTTTCCTCCTGTACCCCTTTCCTTCCTTCCTTCCTTCCTGCCTTCCTTCCATCCTTTCCTTACATCCTTCTCTTTCTGTCTCTGTCTCTGTCTCTCTCCCTCCCTCCCTTCCTTCTTTCCTTCCTTCTTTCTTCCTCCAGGGGATGGTACCCAGGTCATTGAACATACTAGGCAGAGATTCTGCCACTGAGCTCCATCTCCAGCCCTTGATTTTTTGAGACAAGGTCTTGCTGTGTAGACCAACCTGACTTTATACTCTCAAATCTATTTCCTCTGCCTCGCAAATGCTGGTATTACAGGCGTGTACCACTGTACCCAGCTGCTGTGAGCATTTTCATTTACTTCCTTATAATTAAATAATAACTAACTAAACAAGTAACTAAATAAATAGCTATCCTTATGATCTCCAAGACCCTGTAGTTAGTATTTGATCATTATTCTCTGTTTGTCTCTCTAATTTTCTTAGTTTCTTACTATTTCCACCTTCATGCATTTCATTGAGCTCTCATTCAAGACTAGTAACTTCTATTCACCACATGGCTATATCTACATATAGGAAAGTCAGTTACTAAATGCAACAGATTTTTTTTCAGTTCAATTTGCTAAATGTCCCAGAGACATTTGATTTACTGTATTTTTGCACACTGACCACACCCGTAGGGAATGCAGGCTCTTGTTCTACTTGCTTCCATTTGAATGATTCTTATCTTTATTTTCTTACAGTTATACCTTTTGCCTAACCCTTTTCTATGGCATTAGATAATTTAAAGGATTCTGTTGCCTTCAAGTAGTGAAAACCTACCCTATAACATGTCTTCAAATGGCCCAATGTGCTTTATTGATAATCAAATCAAGCCTGAAATCTGTGTTCCTTGAAGGTTCTCTCATCTTCTGATACTACTTATTATAGATACTGAACCAAGTCACCTTGGCAGTATCTGAGAAATCACTGTGGAAGCATCACTTTCTTCAATCTTACCATCCACTGACAAATTCATACACATTTATGTCCTAAATACTTATTTTTGTTCTGTTTTGGTCAACACTGGGGTTTTTAACCAGGGCCTCCCACTTGGTAGACATGCCCCCAGCCCTTTTTGCTTCAGTTATTTTATCAGATAGAGTATCATGAGGTTTTTTGTCCCCCACTGGTATGGACTATAATCCTCCTACTTCTCCCCTGAGGATTACAGGCAAGTACTACCACGCACAATTTATTTGTTGAGATGGGCCTTAGTAACCCTTTACCCTGACTGGCCTCAAACCATGATCCTCCCACTCTCCATCTCCTGGGTAGCTGCGATTACAGCATGAACGAACACAAACGAACACACTGGTCCTTTTCTTAAATACTCTTGAATAGATTATCTCACCTTTATCTTTACTTTTGTGTCTTTGACTTGTATTTGCCTTCTATCCTGTGTGCAGTAATTTACATAATTTTCCCAGAACTATTATAACTGTCTAGTTGCTATCAAAGTATAAATCACATAGTATTCTTTACCTGCATAAAACTCTTCAGTGACTTCCCCTATCTGCCAGTTTAATTGACGAAATCCACTGTAGAGTGGCTCAAGTGGTAGAGCTCCTGTGTACCAAGCATGAAGCTCTGAGTTGAAGCCATGGCACTGCTCACCCCCCAAAATGACTAGATCTTTCCATGACACACACAGCAGTCAATAGTTGCATGTCTATGAAGCTGGCTCTGTTGTTAATCTGTTATGATTAAATAAAACAAACCTTTTGCTAGTCATATTTCATGCATTTTGTTTTTAGGTTGGTTTTGTTTTAGTTTTTTATTTGGAATTCACATTCTATTTGACCTATTCTTCCCTTCTGTCTCTTCCTACCTTCCTCTTTGATGATGTATTTTCTTCTTAAAGTTCCAGATAAATATCTGGACAGTTGTTATTGCCTTAAGAATCACTCCATGCCTGAGCCCAGATATTTCCCAGCCTTAATTGAATTCAATCTCTGTATTCTTAAAAGTTTTATAACTATCTGATTATATGAGAGTCTTTCCTACTATAATTTGAACTATTTTAGGAACAGCAATCAAATATTATTTATTTTTGTGTTTTTCTTTGCATACATTTTTATGGATGCCTAATACATTCAAGCACCTGAATTCAAGCAGCATGTGTAGAAAAACAGGTTTTTCTCTATTGCTGTTGTATAAAGGCTGACTGCTGGGAGCTTAGAACACTAGTTGTTTAAAAGACTATTTTCTCTTCCATTAATTATCATGTAAAGGTACAGGTAAAGTCTTAAAGAACTATCAATGTAAATGAAATAAAACATTTTATTATCTTAAATACAATTTTTTTTCTCTTTTTCTAGTAGATATGAACCAAGCAATAGTTCATATCTAAAATGAATATCTAATAGTTGTATGTTGAAAAACAAGTTTCATTCATCAACACAAGCTACTGTACCAAGGGTGCTTTATAGGAGGGACCCTGCTTAAATATTTCAATATGTTTTAAAGAATCTTTCCATGGATTTCAGTAACAAATTAATTAATAAGACCTTCAGTATATTAAAGAGAAGTTCAGATGTGAAAATTAATAAGGACTGTAGGATTTTATTTCTTTTTTTTTATAAATGCAGCCTAATTGTTTGGGATAATTATCACTCTTGATATCTTCATATATTTTGCCCTCTCCAGTAGAATAACAATGACTTTCTTCTGTTTTCATGTTTTCCCAGTGTTTTCTGTTTTTTGTAAGCTGCATTATTGTTGTAGTCTCAAATTATTTTTAATTAGGTAAAGCATCATTTCTCTAACTTTATAAGTTCTATGGGTTTTCATATTGAACAAGATTTAGGACAATAACAATAAAAATCTGTGCTTGAAACCTATGTCCTAGAAAGAATATTTTCTGCAATGCATAATTTTCTATGTGGATATTACAAAGATCTAAGTTACAATTGCTTTCTACTTCACAGCTGTTTTCCTTTAAGCTATCATTATGTCAGTTTCCTTATAAACCATTATTTATGATGCACAAAGAGCTTTTACAACTTGTAGCAGGGAATTATCCAGATGGGAGAATAATACTAGAAGCTACTTAATAGTGAAATATGTATTAAATTCCATTCTATGTGATCTTCCCTGTGGCCTTCCATTGTTTGCCCTTGATGTGGATACATAATTGTCAGTTTTCTTTTTCTTTTCCTTTCTTTTGTCCTCTATGGTTTTATCTGGGTTGTTCATGGTACTTGTTCATACATAGAGTATGGATTATAGGTCACTGGGCTATTAAGAGTTGTCTCTACCTAATGGGGAGGGCTGAGTATTGCTTGTTGATAGCCACTAATTATGTTTTTTGTCTCTTGACTTGGGAGAGCATGACAGCATCTTCATTTGTTTTGTGCATAGTTTCTTCATGTTAGGCAAAAGCAATGACCTATATATGAAATTTAAATACAGGTCAAAAGATGAGAATAGATGCCAATTAAGAGATATGCGCTCTTGGTCCAGTGTACATCTGCCTTCAGATGCAACATTGTTTTCTCTACTCTTCTTACTATTTATTAAAGGATGGTTCACCTTACACTTGCATGTCACCTTACACTTGCATGTCAACTGGGTTGTGGCTTGGTTCAACAAATGAGTCACTGATAAAGGAAGAAGGCTCTCTGGGCCTTTTCCCAAGCCTCATGAGACATTTTGATAGTGCTAGTTTACATCTATAGCTCCATTCTTTCTACACAGAGCAATCATGAAGCCTGCCTTCTCCAGGTGATTCTGGCTCTTTTTTCCTAGTAACACAGCTTCTTTCTATTGTCCCTCTCATCTGGTAGTGACTTCCTGCTGTTGGCAATCTGGACTGGTTTGTGAAATACTACTTTCCTTCTCCATTGCTGTATAACCAATACTTTGCATTAAATTACATCTGTTTCACATCCCAGCGTGGTCTCTCTTTTACCACTGCATTCTGGCTGATACAGAAGAGACGACAATAAGATACTAAGATCAATGGATATAAGTGTTAGTGGTAAAGAAGATTTGGTGGGAGTCATGTATCAGAGGAAATAGAAAAGAAAAAACTATGGTACAACAATGATGTAGTTGAAATTGAAATTAGGAATGTTTGCAATTGATAATGACTATCAATTTTAACCATAGAAATTATTCTTTAAACATATTTAGAGGAAACATGTCATGAGAGAAGAGGTTTTATAACTAAGAGTCAGGGTATTGGAAAGAATCTGAGAAAGACTCTCTCCTTGGCCAAACTTTATTCAGAATCTATTGACCTATTTTCTTGACTAGCACTCAAACTTTGGACTTCTGTCTTTGCATAGCTCAATTTTAGCAAATAATCCTACCAAGTCAGTTTAGGTCAGAATTTCACCTTCAATGTCATATCATCCCAGATAACTGAATAATTTCCAGTCCCTTGCCATCCTTCAGTTTGCATCTGATCACCTAGGACTACTTTAAGCAAGAATCCTGTTATATCTATTTGCCCAGAATTCCCTGTCCTTGATGTTTCATCCTTGTCATCTACCAACTTCCTATACACAATGTGTTGCTGGCCTATGGATTTCTGCTTTTATTCAGAATGAGCCTATTTCTCTATATATAGAAACTATAATAGCTTCCTGATTGAAGTTTGATTTTTGGGGGGAAACTCTTGAATGGGTAGTAAACAGGAATTTTGACAGACATAGTGTTAGTGAAAGTACATAAAATCCTCAAGAACTCAGAATGTTGGCCAGGAATATAGGTGACTGCAATTCAGTTGGGGCATTTGGAGGCATAGGATTTAAAACTGGTGAGGAGATTGTTTAGGAAAAGTGAGGAGACAAGGCCTGGAGGTAACAATGTGAAGTATGGAAGACAGTTCCCTTGATCTAACCTCCTTAGTAATAAAAACAAAAAAAAAAAAAATGAGAACAAAAAGAACCTTTTTAGTAATAAAAACAGCAACAAAAAAAGGGAACTTCAAAAAGAAAAGTTGCAAGAGAATTGGTGTGTCCAGGAGACAGCAAAGTTCTCATAGGCTGAGTAACAAAGGACTCAGTGGAAGGGAATTTGAGAAGCATGGGATCTGTGACTGAGAAAATCAGATGTACTGACTGCTACAGGAAAGAGAGTCCAAGGGATTGGAGATCATCTGAAAGCCCTGGGTTCCTTTAAGGGAGTTAAGGATTTTTATCTGTGAGTTATAAGGGAGAGGGTGACATTATGGCTGTGGATAGGGAGATGGAAAGTTAAAATGGATAGATATTACTGAGAACTCCTGCTTATGAAGATGCGTCAGGGGAATTCCAAGATGGCGGCTAGAGGTAGGAAGCAGAAAGCGACCCTCCTATAGTGAAATCTTGGAGAGACGCTGGAGACACACTTTGCAGGCATAATCACCGAGAAAAGGCATAACTTTGACTCCTCCACACCTCCAGCCGGCGCAGAGAATCTCCACTTCACGTTAAACGGAGAACCGAGGAGGCCCCCGGGCCGCCAGTGGCCGGCGCCCATACGGCTTGGGAAGACGCGGACCAGGTGAGCTTCGCGGTACCGCGGTTCCCCCACAGACAAGCCTGGGCCAGAGCAGCATAGCCCCCTGGACAGACTGACCTCCACCCGGGAAAAAAAGAGAAACTGAGTACTAAGCAATAAGAACAGTTAAGACACGCTGGAAAGAGGGCGGGGCGCCCTGAGCGCTGAAGATTGGGGGAAGGGAACCCTTCCCGGGACTGTAAATAAACGAGCTGGGCGGGCCGGAGAGGCTCTGGCGGGAGCGGGGCGCGCCAGCAACCAGGAGCGGGGACGCTTGTGAGAGGAGGGAAGACCCACTTCCCACGTGAACTGTAAATAAACACGCAGGCCTGACAACGCGGGGCAGTGTCGCCTTTCCCAGTGCTTGGAAAGGGAAAAGCCTGTGGCAGAGGCCCCCCTCCCCCGCACAGGAGAACTCTGAGCAAACAAAGCCTGTGGAACCAGGTGAGTGCTAGCTCACCCCAGAGATCTGCATAAATAATGCCGCCAGCTACAGGCTGAGAGCAGCAGGCAGGCAAGCCACAGTTGCAGACACCACTCTCAGAACTGCCTCCAGACGCTTTTTTTTTTCTTTTTCTCCCTACCTTTGATGAGAGAACAACCGAATTACACCTGCAAGCCGAAAAACTTACTGAAACTGTATTGCATTTGAACTGGGGACACTTGGTGGGGCTTTTTTTTTTTTTTCTTCTGTGTGTGTGTGAGTGTAGTTTTGTTCTACTTTATGCATCCCCTTTGATGAGACAACTACAGAACAACATCTGAGGCACCAACTCCAGGACTGGAGATTGAGACGGACATCCAAATTATTAAGACTGAAATTGCATTGCATATAAACTTGGAAGTTTTTTGGTTTTTTGGTTTTTTTTGTTTTTTTTAATTTTCTATTTTCCATTATATTTTAATTCATTTTTATACATAGATATTACTTTCATATACTTATTTTTTATTTTTTTTATCTTTGATTTTCAATCCTCTCTCTGTCACTCTATTGTCTGTTCAGCTTACTGTCCATTAGTACACTAACACTCCCTGTTTATACCTTTGAAACTCTCTTGTCTGATACCTTGTTCTGCTTTCTCCCTCTTGTCTGTATATTTGTTTTCCCCTTTTCTTTAACTTCTTGCTTTCCATCTCAGCTCACTCTTCCATTCTCAATATTACCATTGTTATTATTACAAGCTAGAAAATACTTAATTACACACAGTACAGGGACAGTAACAACACCAAGGACAATGACAGGAAGACAGAAAAAACAAGGAAACCAGTTTCCCCACAGCAAAAAATTAGTACAGGAACCAGAGGGGAATGAAGAGAACAGAAACTCAGAGCCAGACTCCAACAAAATGAAGATAAACTATGCCAAAGGACCCAATGAAGCCCACAAGAATAATTTAAAAGAAGACATACTACAAGTACTCAATGAGAATTTTATAGAGATGATACTGGATAGGATCAACCAAAATGTACAGGAGACACTCAAGAAATTCCAAGACAATAAAAATAGAGAATTTGAAAAAGCAAAAGAAGAAATAAAGGAAACCATAGAAGCACTGTATAAACACCAAAATGAAAGAGAGAACACAATGAATAAATGGATAAATGAACTCAGGACAAAAATAGACAACAATAAAGAAGAAAACAGCCAGGATATGGAAAACCTCAGAAAAAAGAACGAAACAGAACTGCAAAACAAAACGGAAGGCCAATCCAGCAGAATAGAACAAACAGAAGACAGAATCTCAGAACTTGAAGATGAAATGGTAATTAAAGGAAAAACTGAAGAACTACTAATTAAACAACTCAAGACCTGTGAAAAGAAAATGCAAGAACTCACCGACTCCATCAAAAGACCAAACTTGAGAATCATGGGCATCAAAGAAGGAGAAGAGGTGCAAGCCAAGGGAATGCATAATATATTCAACAAAATAATAACGGAAAATTTCCCAAATCTAGAGAAAGATATTCCCATACAAATGCAAGAGGCCTCCAGGACACCAAACAGACCAGATCAAAATAGAACTACTCCACGACGTATCATCATTAAAACAACAAGTTCAGAAACTAAGGAAAGAATATTGAAGGCTGCAAGAGAGAAAAAACAAGTAACATACAAAGGTAAACCCATCAAAATCACAGCAGACTTCTCAACAGAAACATTAAAAGCAAGAAGAGCGTGGGGTGAGATCTTCCGGGCACTGAATGAAAATAACTTCAACCCCAGGATACTCTACCCAGCAAAGCTATCATTCAAAATAGATGGAGCAATAAAAGTCTTCCATGATAAGCAGAAACTAAAACAATATGTGACCACAAAGCCACCATTACAAAAGATTCTGCAAGGGATCCTGCACACAGAAAGTGACACCCAACTTAACCATGAAAAGGCAGGCAGCACCAAACCACAGGATAAGAAAAAGCAAGACAGTAGAGAGTAACATCAAGTTAGGTACACACAATCAAACCTTCAAACAACTAAGATAACTAAATGGCAGGAATCACCACATACCTATCAGTACTAACACTTAATGTTAATGGACTTAATTCACCCATCAAAAGACACCGTTTGACAAAATGGATTAAAAAAGAAGATCCAACAATTTGTTGCTTACAGGAGACTCATCTCACCGACAGAAATAAGCATATGCTTAGGATGAAAGGCTGGAAGAAGATTTACCAAGCCAATGGCCCCCGAAAACAAGCAGGAGTAGCAATACTTATCTCTGACAAAGTAGACTTCAAACCTACATTGATCAAACGAGATAAAGAAGGACATTCCATACTAATAAAAGGGGAAATAGACCAAAAGGAAATAATAATCATCAATCTGTACGCACCCAATGTCAACGCACCCAATTTCATCAAACATACCCTGAAAGACCTAAAAGCATATATAAACGCCAACACAGTGGTTGTGGGAGACTTTAACACTCCATTATCATCAATAGATAGGTCATCCAAACAAAAACTCAATAAAGAAATCCAAGATCTAAAATATGCAATAGATCAAGTGGACCTACTAGATGTCTACAGAACATTTCATCCAACCTCTACACAATATACATTCTTCTCAGCAGCCCATGGAACCTTCTCCAAAATAGATCATATCCTAGGGCACAAAGCAAGCCTCAGCAAATATAAGAAAATAGAAATAATACCATGCATACTATCTGACCACAATGCAGTAAAAGTAGAACTCAACAACAAAAGTAAAGACAAAAAACATGCAAACAGCTGGAAACTAAATAACTCATTACTTAATGAAGAATGGATCATCGATGCAATAAAAGAGGAAATTAAAAAGTTCCTAGAAGTCAATGAAAATGAAAACACAACCTACCAGAACCTATGGGACACAGCTAAGGCAGTCTTGAGAGGAAAGTTTATAGCCATGAGTGCATATATTAAAAAGATTGAAAGATCCCAAATCAATGACCTAATGATACATCTCAAACTCCTAGAAAAACAAGAACAAGCAAATCCCAAAACAAATAGAAGGAGAGAAATAATAAAAATAAGAGCTGAAATCAACGAAATAGAAACCAAAAAAACCATACAAAGAATTAATGAAACAAAAAGTTGGTTCTTTGAAAAAATAAACAAGATCGATAGACCCCTGGCAAACCTGACTAAAATGAGGAGAGAAAAAACCCAAATTAGTAGAATCAGGAATGCAAAAGGGGAGATAACAACAAACACCATGGAAGTCCAGGAAATCATCAGAGACTACTTTGAGAACCTATATTCAAATAAATTTGAAAATCTAAAAGAAATGGACAGATTTCTAGATACATATGATCATCCAAAACTGAACCAAGAGGAAATTAATCACCTGAATAGACCTATAACACAAAATGAAATTGAAGCAGCAATCAAGAGTCTCCCCAAAAAGAAAAGTCCAGGACCTGATGGATTCTCTGCTGAATTCTATCAGACCTTTAAAGAAGAACTGATACCAACCCTCCTTAAACTGTTCCATGAAATAGAAAGGGAAGGAAAACTGCCAAACACATTTTATGAAGCCACTATTACACTTATCCCAAAACCAGGCAAAGACACCTCCAAAAAGGAGAACTATAGGCCAATCTCCTTAATGAACATTGATGCAAAAATCCTCAACAAAATAATGGCAAATCGAATTCAGCAACACATCAAAAAGATTATTCACCACGACCAGGTAGGCTTCATCCCAGGGATGCAGGGGTGGTTCAACATACGAAAATCAATAAACGTAATAAACCACATTAACAGAAGCAAAGACAAAAACCACTTGATCATCTCAATAGATGCAGAAAAAGCCTTTGATAAGATCCAACACCACTTCATGATAAAAGCTCTAAGAAAACTAGGAATAGAAGGAAAGTTCCTCAACATTATAAAAGCTATATATGACAAACCTACAGCCAGCATTATACTTAACGGAGAAAAATTAAAACCATTCCCTCTAAAATCAGGAACCAGACAAGGATGCCCACTATCTCCACTCCTATTCAACATAGTACTGGAATTCCTAGCCAGAGCAATTAGGCAAGAAGAAGGAATAAAAGGAATACAAATAGGTAAAGAAACTGTCAAAATATCCCTATTTGCAGACGACATGATCCTATACCTTAAAGACCCAAAAAACTCTACTCAGAAGCTTCTAGACATCATCAATAGCTATAGCAAGGTAGCAGGATATAAAATCAACATAGAAAAATCATTAGCATTTCTATACACTAACAATGAGCAAACGGAAAAAGAATGTATGAAAACAATTCCATTTACAATAGCCTCAAAAAAAATCAAATACCTAGGTGTAAACCTAACAAAAGATGTGAAAGACCTCTACAAGGAAAACTATACACTTCTGAAGAAAGAGATTGAGGAAGACTATAGAAAGTGGAGAGATCTCCCATGCTCATGGATTGGTAGAATCAACATAGTAAAAATGTCTATACTCCCAAAAGTAATCTACATGTTTAATGCAATTCCCATCAAAATTCCAATGACATTCATCAAAGAGATTGAAAAATCTACTGTTAAATTTATATGGAAACACAAGAGGCCACGAATAGCCAAGGCAATACTCAGTCAAAAGAACAATGCAGGAGGTATCACAATACCTGACTTCAAACTATATTACAAAGCAATAATAATAAAAACAGCATGGTACTGGCACAAAAACAGACAGGAAGACCAGTGGAACAGAATAGAGGACCCAGATATGAAGCCACACAACTATAAGCAACTTATCTTTGACAAAGGAGCTAAAAATATACGATGGAGAAATAGCAGCCTCTTCAACAAAAACTGCTGGGAAAACTGGTTAGCAGTCTGCAAAAAACTGAAACTAGATCCATGTATATCACCCTATACCAAGATTAACTCAAAATGGATCAAGGATCTGAATATCAGACCCCAAACTCTTAAGTTGATACAAGAAAGAGTAGGAAATACTCTGGAGTTAGTAGGTATAGGTAAGAACTTTCTCAATGAAACCCCAGCAGCACAGCAACTAAGAGATAGCATAGATAAATGGGACCTCATAAAACTAAAAAGCTTCTGTTCATCAAAAGAAATGGTCTCTAAACTGAAGAGAACACCCACAGAGTGGGAGAAAATATTTGCCAACTATACATCAGACAAAGGACTGATAACCAGAATATACAGGGAACTTAAAAAACTAAATTCTCCCAAAACTAATGAACCAATAAAGAAATGGGCAGGTGAACTAAACAGAACTTTCTCAAAAGAAGAAATTCAAATGGCCAGAAAACACATGAAAAAATGCTCACCATCTCTAGCAATAAAGGAAATGCAAATTAAAACCACACTAAGATTCCACCTCACCCCTGTTAGAATAGCCATCATCAGCAACACCACCAACAACAGGTGTTGGCGAGGATGCGGGGAAAAAGGAACCCTCTTACACTGTTGGTGGGAATGTAGACTAGTACAACCACTCTGGAAAAAAATTTGGAGGCTACTTAAAAAGCTGGACATCGATCTACCATTTGATCCAGCAATACCACTCTTGGGGATATACCCAAAAGACTGTTACTCCAGAGGCACCTGCACATCCATGTTTATTGCGGCACTATTCACAATAGCCAAGTTATGGAAACAGCCAAGATGCCCCAGCACTGACGAATGGATTAAGAAAATGTGGTATCTATACACAATGGAATTTTATGCAGCCATGAAGAAGAACAAAATGTTATCATTCGCTGGTAAATGGATGGAATTGGAGAACATCATTCTGAGTGAGGTTAGCCTGGCTCAAAAGACCAAAAATCGTATGTTCTCCCTCATATGTGGACATTAGATCAAGGGCAAACACAACAAGGGGATTTTACTATGAGCACATGATAAAAGCGAGAGCACACAAGGGAGGGGTGAGGATAGGTAAGACACCTAAAAAACTAGCTAGCATTTGTTGCCCTTAATGCAGAGAAACTAAAGCAGATACCTTAAAGCAACTGAGGCCAATAGGAAAAGGGGACCAGGAACTAGAGAAAAGGTTAGATTAAAAAGAATTAACCTAGAAGGTAACACCCACGCACAGGAAATCAATGTGAGTCAATGCCCTGTATAGCTATCCTTATCTCAACCAGCAAAACCCCTTGTTCCTTCCTATTATTGCTTATACTCTCTCTACAACAAAATTAGAGATAAGGGCAAAATAGTTTCTGCTGGGTATTGAGGGGGGGGAGCGGGAGGGGGTGGAGTGGGTGGTAAGGGAGGGGGTGGGGGCAGGGGGGAGAAATGAACCAAGCCTTGTATGCACATATGAATAATAAAAGAAAAATGAAAAAGAAAAAAAAAAAAAATGAAGATGCGTCAGTTCTGCTCCTGCCAGTTTCCACTATTACTTTGGCTATAATCACACATTGCATTCTGAGTGGAATTATTTCCCTCTTCTACTATATAGTCAATTTCTTTGGAATTTACAAGTTATCAGAAAAGCTGAACATACCCGTTATGCTTAGTCTCCCTATTTTCAGAAAAAAAAATCATGCAATAAATGGAAGAAAATTGGGCATTTACTGGAATGTCAGATTTTAGTAGTTTATTATTGGAATTTTAAAATAGTTTTATTGAAATATCAATCTGGCTTACTGTTTTCTACAATTTTATTAACATTATTTTTTTCCTGTTTTCACACTTAGATTGTGGCAGCCACACTTATAGACTTGTCATCCTGCAATCTAGGACAAGTCTTTGCACTTGGTTAACAGTCATTCATTAAAATAGCCTCTAAAATATTGTTATTGATGATATCATGATTGGTATCTATAAAACCTGTAATTAGCCCCATTCCTTCTTCTGAGTTACCTTATTTTTAGAATTGTTGAAAGATTAATATGGATTTAGTACTTTCAAAACCTCACGATTGCCAGCTATTTTTAGCATCTGAATAAGCAGGGTATCAGTAGATTTGCTCCTCATGCTATGATTTCTTTGATTCATTTCAGTCAGACTGTGATGTTCAAATGTATATTCTGTGCTAGTATCTGGAATATACAACTAAATTTTCTGGTTCCCATGAGAAATAGGGGCTTCTAAACCTTTCAAAATTATATCCATAGTATTGTGTGGAGGAATAACACATTAATGATTTGAGGAAAATCATTAATTCACTCACTAATTTTTCAGCATCCTACATCCTTAGCAAAGTGCAGGAATATACAAATATATGAAGGTTCATGTTATCCTATCTCTTTAAAACCTGTTTATTTCTATTCATATTTTTTACATATGACATATTATTTCCATCTGGCTTTCATATGGTGCTGTATTTTAGTCAAGATGAATCTTGATACGACACAAACCAAATGCAACGCATTGCAGCCAAAAATACACTGTTATGTGATGTATATCACTTAAGAACTTTCATACTTGTTTTCCAACATGTACTCAATGCTTGTTTCAACTGCGTGCATTTCTATCCAATTCTAAATCAACTAGCTAAATAACAAGTCCCTGTGTCATCCAAGACATCAAAGAAATCTGTACTTACCAACAGTTCAGCTCACTCAATGGTAGAAAAAGACATATATGACATACTTTTTAAAGAAAATTCTTAAGAATATAGTTACCATTTTTACTTCCTTTTTTTTGGAAACTCATGCTTTCCAAACTTTGATAAGCAATGCAGGAGAAGACATCGTGAGCCTTTGGAGATGATAAAATTTTGGCTAAACCAATTTAACTAATTGGATATGAACTAAATTTACTTTTGTAGAAGTAATCATAGTGGACCTCATAATACATACTTTTTGACACTCAATTATATTATTATTATTATAAGTATACACTTGTTCTTTTCTTATATCTGTATAATATTATTATGGAATATTAATTTGTTAATTGTGGGGTATGAAATGATGTATTGCATAAATTTTAATTTTCCTGAGTGTTAGTGAGGTTGGAACACATTTTAGGAATCCTGGTTTCTTACTTTCTTACTTTCAAATTGCTTTTGTGAAGTACTTTTGTAGAAATCTCTTTTATTTCCTATACCTATGTTGCTTTTGCCTTGTCAGTTTATAAAATACATATGTATGTATGTAGTACATAAATATGCACATGTTTAACATGTTCCTTCTACTGGGACTTTGTTATGTGGATTGCAAATACTTTTTCTCAGATTATGTATTTCATTTCTTTATGTATATGTTTAATGGAAATTTTTCAAGTTAATTATAGTTTCACATGCAGTTTCAAGAAATAATAGGGAAAGTATAGTGTGCACTTTTCCCAGTTTCTCACAATGGTAATTTTTGTAAGACCCCTAGTATAATATCACAATCAACATGTTAGTGTTGCTATAATACATTGAATTTTCTCAGATTTCTCAAATTTTGGTTATATAAGTGTGCTTATGCTTATTTAGCTACATATAGCTTTATTATATGCGTAGTTTCATTTATACAGCAATGCAGTTGACACTGAACAGTCCCATCACAGCAAAGAGCCCACCTGTTGCATTCATATGACCACATCCATCACTCTCCCACTATATTTCCACACTTTACCCCCATCTCTGTCCCTAGCCTCTGGCACATACTAACCTATTCTTTCTTTTGAAATTTTTGCCACTTCAAACGCTTTATAAATAAGAACATATAATTGGTCACCTTTTGGAAATGGAATGGATGTCTATACCTTTTGATAGCAAGACTTTTCACCTATTTGAATTTAATTAACTCTATGGTGTGAATAAGTAATTGAATTTTAAAATTTTAATGTGGGTCAGCAAATATTCCTAGTGGCATGTACTAAGTTGTCAGGATTATTAACACTTTTCTCTTAGAAGTTTCAGTGTATGTATATACTTATAGGCCATAGCTTTTGGTAATATATTTATTTCTGCCAAAATGTACATATAATATTTGATTCTTATAACTATAATAATTCATTTTAGAAGATAAAGTGAGTTATTACATTTGTCTTTAATATTGTCTTGGAGTTTTACACAGTCTATTTAAATTATAATATTACCTTACAAAATTCTGTTGAGAGTTTGAAAGAAATTACATTATCTTTGAATATTAATTTAAGCAGTTTTGCCAGATTTACAAGTCTTTTAATCCATAATAAAATGTTTTCCTCTATTTATGGAAGCATTTTATTTATATTTCTATAAAATTTTATATTTTTTTTCCTGTAAATGTCTTACACATTTTGGACAGATGGATTCCTGTTATTTCCCATGGCTATTGTAAATTATTTGTTTCTTAAAAACATTATTATCTAATTATTTGTCATCGATATGAATAACATTTTGCTTCACCAAGCAAACTTGATGAATTCTCATATAATAATTCCTATGCAAATTACTTAGTTCTTCACTGTTCTTAATTGTCATTGTCTGAATATTTGTGTTTCCCCAAAATTCATGTGCTAAAACCTATTCAACATTGTGATGTCTTAGAAGGAGGTCCTTAGGACAAAGTTAATAATATATCACTAAAAAAGAGGCCCCAGAATGCTGGCTTGTCCCTTCACCTTGTGAGTATGTGTCCTCTATGAACCAGCACATGGATGTCACCTGACTCCTTCTCTGCCAGGTATCTTGGATGTGATCTTAGACTCTCCAGCCTCTAGAATTGTGAGCTACTCTAGAATATGTTATAAGCTACCAAGTCAACGTACAAGCTGAGTGGACCAAGACTTTTATCATAAAATGGAAAAAGAAAGTCATTCTAATGCTTAAGTACAACCTTATGTTTTTGTGATTCTTAATCTTTATGTTACTTTCTTAAATATAACCCCCAAGACAGTATTGAATCAAGGAGTTGTTAATCTTAACTTTAAAGAGAATTCTTCTCAGATTATAAAATAAAACTTAATATAGTGACCTTTAAGCTGCAAAGAATTTACTTTTTGTACATTGCTAAGAGTTCCTTTCTTTGTTTTTCTTTTATTTTCATAAATGTGTTGAAATTAACCAAATACAATTTGCATCCATTACAATTTAATTTATGTTAATATTTGGTAAACTGTCTTTTAATTTCTGAGAAAATATGTATTTGATCATCGCATTTTACTTTTGTATATATTCTGGTATAGGTTTTGTGATTTAGAAACAATTATGAACATGAGACAAACTATCATTGTTCTAGAAAAACTATGAAATGAAGAGTATAGGCTGGTGTAGTAGTTCAGGGTGATATCATTTTGGTTTTTGTTCATTTCTGTGTTCTTGGTTTTGTTCAGCATACTCATTTGCTTTCCTCTTATTGACTTATAGATGTAATTTATTAATTTTTCAAAAATTCAGTTCTAGGTTAAGAAATATAGAGAATATAAATTTTCCTTTAGAAACTGCTTTACTCATAATGCACAATTGTTGAATTTAATACTTCCAGTCATTCAATTCTACATAATTGTTAACTTAAATATCCATTCACTTTAGTTTTAATGAATAAAATGTTTTTAAATTGTGTTTATGAATATTTTCAAAGAATTCATAGGCTTTATAAACTTATGTTTCCAATTGTTTCTTTTTTTACATTGTTTTCAAATTTTATGGGTTTTTTTAGTATCTATTTCATATTGTCTCTAGTACTTTTGGAGGCTTACATGGCATATTATTTGTTTAATTATCTGAATATTCCAAACATATCCATTTTACAATTGTTGGATACAGAACTAACTCCATAATAGTTTGGCTAATATGATTTATTTTTAATTTTTTGTTGTTATAAGCATTAAAATTCAGAAGCCTTGCATGTTCCTAGTGAATTTCATCTTTTATCATATGGAAATGTCTATCTTTTCTTTAAGAATATCTTTGCCCTCAAAGCCCATCTTTTAGACAATAAAAAGAAATATCTTTGTGCAGAAATAAATTGAGAAGAGAATATCACAGTAGTAAACTTCCCTTTGCAAAGATATTGGCAGAGGAGTCAATGGTTTGGGTTTTAATGTGTGCACTGGGACAGCATGTGGGACTTTTGAAGTACCTGAAGCAGGATTGGAATCAATTTCTTCCAGAAGTGACATGGCTATAATTTTTGCTTTTAAGAAAACAAAAAGAAGGATAAACTAATAAAATTTTATCTCAAGAAATATAGATTTAGAACTAGGCTTCTGCAAAGTGGTAAATTACTATTATACAAAAAAAAACTACTACAAAATAAGTTAATGAAAAAATATGTGTTGGAATATTACAACTCCTGAGACAGAATGAAATTTGTACAGAGTGAAATTGTGTCACTAAATAAATATATCCTCTTTATTGAAAATTATACAGGAAAAGAAAAATTTCCTGCATGAACTAAATTCACAAGCATGAAAGAAATGAATTCAAAGTCACAAGAAAAATAAAGCCCTCAGAATGTATTTTATAAATAAGAAATTTGGTGAAGTAATAATTCAAAGCAAATATAATAAAGATTTTATAGAAAAATTTAAAAGGCACATTAAAATCATTGAACAAGTAAAGTCAGTCGTTAGCACAGATGATAACCTAATTAGTGCTTTAGAAAATAATTATGAGGAATCAGAAAGGGATAAAAAGATAATCTGAGTGAGTGATAGAAACATGGAACCTGAGGTGAAGGGTCTAATGATAATTAGAGAAAGTGGAGGAGAAAATTTTAATACAGATCATTGTTGTGACTATTCCATATTGATAGAATTCTTGCCTAAATTCAAAATATACAACAGGTCTTGAGTAAAATAAATTCACATGTGGACATATAGTAGGAAAAATGGTCAAATTAAAAATCTTAAATCTTCTGAGGATAAAAACAAAATACTACATCCAAAAGAACAACAATTACATTTCAGCAGTCATCTCAAGGACTAGAATAGAAACTGAGATAACATGAAATAATTATCTTAAGGGATTGAATGAAGAAGGTAAAAACTGGTTTGTATTTTAAAACCTTTGTATCTTTAAAGAAAAAGAGAAACTGAAATAAATAAGACATATGGTTATTTAGTTATTAAAAAGAGAATATGTATAATACATTAAGAGAAATTATAGA
Organism: Castor canadensis; assembly: GCF_047511655.1. NCBI lineage: Eukaryota > Metazoa > Chordata > Mammalia > Rodentia > Castoridae > Castor > Castor canadensis. The sequence continues at coordinate 125,231,223 of NC_133393.1, forward strand.
TGATAGAAAAAGTCTTAAGAGAATGCTGTCCTCAGAGACTTTGAAATTCATTATTCTGCAGTTATGTGGCTCCAACAGCCATAAAAGTACCTGGTCAGTGTGCATAGTCTGCACTGAAGAATGAATGAATGAATGGCTGAATCATTGAGAACAAAGTAATATAACCTTTTGAAAATGCTCTCTGCAGATTTTATTGTAAGTTAGCAATATCTATTTATAAAAAACTGAAGTATCAGTGTTTGGAGTCACTGGACATTAGATCTAACAGAATCTGATCAATATTCTTGGAGAGTTACAAAAAGAGCATGGAAATAAAATTTCAATCGCTGTCTTCTTTGATTTTGAAATAAAATGAGGAAGACAAGTGATATATATACTTGCAATTTATTATCTAGTCACTATTCACTCCAGTTATAGGGCTATAATGGTGATGAGCAAATCACTTTTAATTCTCATACAAAAGTTAAAGGTAAAAGTATTGGAAATAACTATGAGTAAAATATGTTTAAAGATATATAACACAGGTGTAAATTGTGAAGATGATAACATAAACTATAGAGGAGGAACTAAGATTTAGAGCTTTGTTTGTGATTGAATTTAAATTATCAGAACAAAATAAAATGTTTTAAGACATTTTATGCAATCTCTAAGTAAGCGATACAAAGAAGTATACCTATAGAAGTCACACAAAAGAAAAATAAGTGAATCAATATTTATCAGTATAAAATATTAATGAAACACACAGGAAGACAGTAGGAGAAAAAACACAAAAAAGCTATAAGACTATGAGAAAACAATTAACAGAATGGCAGTAACAAAGCCTTCTTTATCAATAATTACTTTAAATGTAAAGAAATTAAAAAGACCAATGAAAAGATATGGAGTGATTAAATGGATTTAAAAAAAAACTCAGTTGTGTGCTGTCTACAGAAACTCACCTTAGATTACAGGACACAACAGGCTACAATTGAAGGAATGGAAAAAGATATTCCATGTAAATAGTGACCAAAAGAGAGCAGAGATGTTTATACTTAGACAAAATGTACTTTAAGTCAGAAAAAATCAGAGGAAACAAAGAAAGATATTATATATTAATAAATGTTTCCCAGAAGATATAATAATCCATATAAGATCAGAAAACCTAAATATGTGTAGCAAATATTGACAAAATTGAAGGCAGAAATAGACCAGCAATATAAAAGTTGTAAAATTCAATACCCAGTTCTCAATTATGTGTAAGGAGTATTGTTTCTTGATTTTTATTAATTGCCAAGAATCAACTACCTAATGAAGATATGGGCAAATGAACTGAACAAACATTTTTCAAAGGAAGTAGTACAAATAGCCAATAAATACATGAAGAAATGCTCACCATCTCTGGACATAAAGGAAATGCAATTAAGATTTCACCTAGACCATTAGAATGGCTATTACTCTGAACACAAACAATAGCCAATGTTTGTGAGAATGCGGGGAAAATGAGACTTTATAAACTTTTGTTGGGAATGTAAATCAGTATAATCACTATGAAAAACAGAATGGAGGCTCCTCAAAAACCTAAAAAAAGAACTACTGTATGATCCAGCAATATCACTCCAAGGCATATATCCAAAGGAATTTTTGTCAGGATACAATAGAGTCACCTACACAATTAATGAATGAATTAAGAAATGTAATATAGGCAATTGTCTCTCTCTTCCTCTCTCTCTCTTTCCATATATATATATTTATATATATATATATATATATATATATATATATATATATATATGAATTTATATATAGTTTAAGTTCTACATTTCAGACCTTTAGCTCCACTAAGTAATACTCTATATCTGCCTTCGGTATTCTACAATCCTATCTTCTATTCAACAAAATATCATAAACTGCATAGCTAATGAACAGCAGAAATTTATTTTTCAAAGTTCTGGAGGTTTGGAAGTTCGGAAACACGGACTCTTTTTATTCATACTGCAATTTATGTCTAGGAGGAACTTTAAGCTTGGACATCACCGAAATGACTTTTTTTGGGCTGGAATTCTAAAGGATGAAACAAAAGGCAAGCTAACACATGAACGAGGTCGTCCTGAGAGGAGAGTGTGCAGAGCTATATAGATAGAGAGCTAGATATATCTCTACATCTGTCTGTCTGTCTATTGTCTCTTTCCTCCCTATTCCTTGCCCTGAGACTTAATAATATCAAAATTAGACCAGCGAGTAACTCTACAATGGACTCTAAGTGTTCCATGGAAAAGAAAAAGTCACACATCTCTAACTGCATATCAAAAGCTGGAATGTTTAAATTTAGTGATGAAGACATGGGGAAAGCTGATAGAGGATGAAAACTAGGCCTCTGGCAAAAAGTAGCTAGTCACATCACAAATGCAATGAAAAGTTCTTTATTTTATTTTTTTTATTGTTGTACTGGGTGGGGGTACATTGTGGCCTTCACAAAAGTTCTTACAATGTATCAAATATATCATACTTGAATTCACCCCCTCCTCTGCTCGCCTTTATCCCTCTCTCCCCCCATTCCTGGAATAGTTTCAACAGGTATCATTTTTGCAAATACATACATGTGCAAACTGTTTTTGCACTGCATTAAGCCTGGCAGTATGGCTCAAGAGGAAGGGTACCTGCCTAGCAAACTGGAGGCTGCAAGTTTAAACCCAGTACAATAAATAAATAAATAAATAAATAGTTTTTGCAGGCAAGTGTAAGTATCACTGTAGTGAATTCATGAACCATCAGAAAGGGAAACAGCTTTCTTGCTACTATGGACAAAGTTTGAGTGGTGTGAATAGAAGAAAAAACACCAAAAATACATAGAAATGGTCGTGATCTATGATCAAATGCTTAATGTCATAATTTGTCAGGAAAGTGAAAATCAACACTATTATGATACATTACATCACATCTTTCAAAATACATCTTGACAGAAATAAGGACTTACTAACTAATGTACATAAAGTTTTAGCTAAGATAAATGAATAAGATCTAGAGATTAGTCATACAACATTTTAGTTGTAGTAAAAAAAGCTACATTGTACTCTTAAGAATTTTGTTCTTAAATAAGTTAAAAGAAGCTATAAAGAATGCAAAAATTAAAAACATTTTTGTATAAAAGGGATATCTCACTTCAAATTCAACTTAGTGTACATAAAAATTAAACTGTGTATCTTACAAAGTCATAGAAATGCCAATGTTTTAAATATAAGCCAGGTCTTTAATTTATATTTTCTTTGAATGTTCTTTGATAAAATGTTAATTCAAGTTGCTTGGCAACATTTACCAGAAAGTGAATTTCAAAGCATTCTAATATTAGTTACTTAAACACTAATGGAATTATTTCTAAAATACTATTAAATCATAATATACCAGTAATAACCTTTTATGATATGTTCATTTGCATGAAGATTTAGAAGTACAAAATGACATAGACAAAGATTTAAAAAGAGGTGTGATATTCACATTTCAAAATGAGGTAACTGAAATGAAGAACAAACCAGAAAATCTAATTACTTACTCACTTATAAAAAGATTAAAATTTGACTCTAATTCTTCAAGTATGAAAACTTTTAGATCATTTTAGAAAAATTAAATTACTTTTACTGGTGTTATCAATAAAACTTTATGTTTATAGAAAAATAGTAAAATTATTTTTCATATATAATGTTTTAGCAAGTATGAATTAAAACTACATAGTAAAGATTCTCCATTTATCTGTCATAATTATCAAGTATTTTGCTATTTAAATTTTACTTTTAATTATTAGAATTAATGCTAAATGATATTTAAAGGGAAATATAAGAAAAATAGCCATTGTAAATGTATGCACTAGTATGAAAAAAAAAGGTGAAAAGGGAGATGGAGCATTGGCCCAGAGTATCACAGACATTGTGGATCAGCTTAAGGACCTCATATTTTAATAAATATTATACAAAATAATTAGAAAATGTTGATTAGGGCTGGATCACAACCTGATTTGTAGTTTTAAAACATTAGTTGAGAATTTCTGTTTGAATGCTTAATAGAGTTAGCTAGCATACCTCTCTCCCTTCTCTGTCTTTCTCTTATTTCTCTGTCTCTCTCTGTTTCTTTCTCTCTCTCTCTCTCAGCTTAAAAGAAATAGGACCTCTATTTTAGTTGGAAATAATTTAGAGCTAACACAACCACCCTAAATAGTAGGAAGTCTCCTAAAATACAATATAGAAGAAAGAACGTCTGAAGCAGAAAGGCAAAAAGAAAATTACAAGTCTAGAAGTTTCATAAGGTGCCAGCAAAATACCTTCTCAAACATGAGATCACATGTGTACATGTTAAACTCAATCTTATTTGTAAAAGTAGAGATGGGGCATGCACTAGGGACAGGTGCCATTCAGGAGCAGCTTGATCATAAAACACATAGGAAGCAAATGTGATATTGCTAAATAAGTAATCAGTTGGTTTGGTGGTACACACTTGTAACCCCAACATTTGGGGTGTGGGGCATGATAATCAAAAGTTCTGTGCCAGCCTAAGATATACAGTCAAATTCTGTCCAAGGTGAGGAAGAGAAAGAAGAACAAGGACAAAGAGAAGAAGAAGGAAAAGGAGAAGAAACCTACATGGAAAGTTATATTTGCCAAGGTACACTCTCTATTCCTATGTAACTAGGAGAAACTTTGCATCATAAGAAAACCTAAAGCTTCCTGTCTTTACTGACTGAGAACTACAGACTAAATTCACTCACATTAGGTCAGGGGTACAGGGGCACAGATCAGTGAGAGGACATGATTAGCATGCATGACTTCCTGGCTTCAGTCCCTAGCATCTAAATCAATCAATCAAAATCTTGGGTCAAAAGTAAATTTCAACCTAGCATCAGACATAACTCTGACCACCCAACTTACTTTCAAATTAATGGTTTAGAGTAACTACATTTTATAAAAATAAATAAACACAACCAGTAAAAATCTAGCCTATAAAAATGATTTAATGACGGAAAGGGAAACTAAAGGAGGAAAATAACAACAGCAAAAAAGAAAAGTTGAAACAGTGGAGGGATCAGGAATGCTCTATCAAATCTTCTAAAGTAAATGTTTTATGATTATAGACCATATATTTTTTCTAAAATATAAAGAACAATTATTTATGCTCTAAAAAGAGTAATTCTAAAACCAAACAAGAATTTCTTTAATTACCTTAGATATGAATACCCTGTATTTTAGGATAACAGAAAAAATGTGCCATTTAAATGTTTTAGAAAAGCCATTTATTTTCCAATAGACATATAGCAAAATTGAATGCTATCATTTGTAAAATTAAACAAAGATATTTCACTATAAATAGGTAAGAAGACATTTGTTTCTGCATATTGTGAAACTGCATTAACAGGAGATCCCTCCCTAAAATAATTTTGGTTGAACCAAGTAAAGATTGGACCTTACTAACAGCACTAAGACTGGTTTTACACCATCCATCAAAATAATGATGGGAGATGAAGCACTTAGTTAGAATGCAAAATTTTTGTTCCTGGAGTGATGATGTACTAGGTCCAAAAACTTTATAAAATAGAATAAATTACTATTCTCTAAAACAGGGAATTAGGTACTAATCCTTCCTTTAGTTTCCTAAGTAGGATTTTTGTAATAGTGTTTTTAGGAAAGAAAATTTTGATTAGATTTTGAACATTTACCTACCATGTCAGAATCAGAGGAAAGAAGTTGTGTTTATAGTTATAGATTTAGATTAAGTTGAAGATGTGCCAACGAATGAAACCACCCATAATGAGCAAATATAGAGTAAAATAGGAAAAAAAAGTGAACAATAAAACTTGAGGAATATGTACCTAAGAGATGAACCAAAGACAAGTGTCTTGCTAAAAATATTAATTTCTTCTCTCTATAAATAAACTATTATGATAGATAGATCTTATATTTGATTTTCTTATATATTATGTGAGGCAGAAAAAAAACAATGAAAAGTCAGATAAGTTTCACTTCATGTTCTAAAGGTAGCATCTCATACTAACTGGTCACAAGTAAAGAATTAATTAGAAAAAAACAATTAATTAGAATGATCATCATTAGCTAAAAACTGAAAATGGGCTTACTTGTTGCCTGAGATGCCAGTAAATTCAAGAAATGATAGAAACCCTATTGATAAGCAGGCTCACACATGGCTTTGCTCAGTCAACCTCATGGTTTTGAAATTAATACTTAAATTGTTCTCATGGTTAGTGATTTCTGAAGATCACAACTAAAAAGAATAATTTCAACTCTCAAACAATAATTCAAATTATCAGGCAAAATTAAAAAGATGAAATGAATTGGTCTGCACATTTATCATTTATATTTCTATTTTGAGATATTTTAAACAAGTAAGATATATGATATTCAAAATAAGTCACTTAAGCTTATCAGGCTATAAAATATCATTAATTATTAAAAGTTTTGTTCATTTGCTTTCCTTTATTCTTTGTTTTTCAAAAAGTTTTACAAATCTCAACATCTGATAAATTAATATGAACATTAGCTGGTTTGCAGACATGCATGCATACCACAAATAGAAATCTTCTAGGAAAATAATACCATCTTAAATTTTGAACAGTAACCTCCGAAACAAACTAAATGTACTTGAACTGATTAATGGATAAAGAATATTTGCTATGTCAAAAAAATGAGGTGCTTCTGGACAATGAAACGGTACTATAACAAAGAAGTCTACATATAGCATGAATGTATTTATGAGAAATGTCTAGCATATGCAAATATACAAAGACATACAGTTGCCCTAGTGAGAAATGAAGTAACTATACATTGACACATTGTTTCTTTTGATGATGGAAGTGTTCTAATCCTGGATTATAATAAAAATTGCACAAACTGTAAACTTGTTTAAAACCATTTAACTATGCACTTAAAACTGATTAATTTTATATCTCAAAAAGCTGAAATGCAAAGGGAAATACATTATATACACTTTGTACTTTTCAAAGATTATAAGATGGAGAATATTGTCTGTTACACTCCATCAAAAGTAACTTGTATCAAAACACAAGCCCCAATTTTTAGTTTGTGTTGATTTGAAAGAGCATCAGATGTAATGACTAAAAACAGGTTTTTTGGAGGGAGAGTACTTCCTGGTTTGCTAAGCAAATGCTGTACCACTTGAGCCTTGAGCCATGCCCCATGTCCCAATAGTAGTTTTAAAATATGAGAAGCTGTTTAAGGTTTTAATATGGTTGACTTATACCACTGGAAAGGAAGGATGGTTATAAAAATGAGCCAGATATTATATTATTATTAGATAAATAATAGTTTAACCTTAGAATTTTATTATATACTCTACATAGTTTTTCCATATATCTAAAAGAAGCTCCCAAATAAGCACTAGGTTGTTTCATCCTATAAATATCGTTATAATTTTAAGCCATTTGAAGAGCTGAAGAACTATTTCAAATAACTAAACAGTTAAATAAAATGCAATAAGTCAAAAGATTTAAAATCTAATGTAGGTCCACCCAAGCTTCACATTTCCATTCATTCACAGTAACATTATATTTTCTTCTGCTTTTCTTATCTTTTTTTTTTTTTTAGCAAAAAACACATCATGTGCATTTATAACTTAGAAGTGATTTCTGTAACCCACAGCAAATAGACATAGGGCTGTGATAATTGTTCTGACACTAACAATGTTTTGTAGGCACACGTTTTGTTCTTTTGTTCAGCTTGCAGTTGTTGTAGAGAAAGAAACTGATTATTTCTTTTTTGAATTCTGACTTGTCTTTTACATTACAGAACCTGAAAAGACCTGAAGGTAGTATTTCAATAGAAACTTAACAATAAGGAATATTTTTATTTGTTTTTCTTACCCAAGACAGCAGTACTAGATAAAATTAAGGGGAATTACAAGGCAAGTTTTCTACATCTACGTAATGAAAAAAAAATTGATCAAGATACTTTAGAAGTGTCTTTCAGTAGGTAATAAAACAGATTATTACTAAATTTTGCCTTGTGGATATAAAGAGTAATATTCAATTGTATATTTAAAGCACAAATACACACAGTTTTCTAAGTCTATATTTATGCTGGGTTGCCTCTCAGTGCCTGGACCTGTCAGGTCATTTTGTGCTTGAGCCTCAGTTTCACTGCCTCTCCTTGTCCGTCCATCAATTTCTGTCCTTCTCTTACTCATTTGTGCTTCTCTGCTTGTCCATCCTTCCATTCTTCTCTATGGTACGTTTTTGTCTATCTTTCAGTCAGCCTGCCCCTGTCATTGGTCTGACCATTCTCGTTCCATGGTCAGTTGTATCTGTCAGTCTGTGTATATATGTATTGGTCAGTTTACCTCTGCTTCCATATGTGAGACTGTATGTATTAATGTGTAGGTAGTTGTTATCTATGTATGTGTGTGTCTGTCCATAACTCTTACTTTTCTATGTGTAGAAATATGCAGATTAAGATTTTTCCCTTAAATATAATTCATGCTATCTTTTAAAATGATTTTTAGATGGGTAGTATATACAGCATTTTGTATCTCTGAATGTATATCTTTCTGCAGATAATGTATATTGTTGTATCATTAAAGTGCTTGTTCACTATAAGCCTCAATCTATACAAAAGAAGGATCTAGAGTCTACTCATGACTGCCAAGAATTAGCTTTTTTTATTATATTCAGAATATTGTGAATTATCAGTTCCTGAATTATGCACTGTTGTATCCCTCCTCACCCACACAATATGACCCTTAATGAGAAGAGACTTGTGAAAACGAAACTTCATATCTACAGCCCAGGTTTCTGCTTGCTGGGTTACTCTAATCTACTCCAACTCTGAGAATATAATACTAGAGAAGAATGAGAAGGCTTTATCTGCAATCATTGCTCCACTTTAATTATGTACACTGTCAAAATTTATGTCCACAGCACATCTGATCCACCTCCTAAGTGGATATTTACCAAAAATTTGAAGGTAGTTAGAAGGGGTTAGAAAAAAAAAAAACTTAAGGTTAATACCAAATATAATGGTCCCAGGGTCAAAGCAGAAAATATAGTAATTTAAATCTATGGAAAATTCACTTTATGGGCTTTTCTGTTTCCATCTTTCTCCTCAAGATAACCCTTCTGTCTTCTGAAGAATACAGACTATGCTTTCTTCAGGGTTTTTTTTTTTTAAGATGCTACTCTTCATTCCCATATATAAATTCCACTTATTATAATAAAGGTTTCTATTTTCCTAGAATACTCCCAATCTTGTTCCCACCAAATAATACAAAAGATGAAAGAAGATGTCCTTGGTAAAACATTTTCTAACAATTGAATTATTCTTTGAGGAGTAATACTATGTAGAGGGAGTTCAAGAGAGAGTTGCAAGATAACTCATATTGGAATTTAATGCTGAAAATTCAAATATAGTATGGAATGTATTTTTTAATGAGGTGAAAAGAACTTCTCAATATTCTTCCTATAGACAGCAGATCTTCTCTACAAATATCCTGTGGAAAATGCTTGGAGAAAACACAAACACACATGACACTTCCAGGTGTGCATGCAAATATCCTTATGTACATTTACATACTATTTATACTTGAGAACAGAAGTACTTTAGAGATATTAAGTCTAAATTCTTACTGAAAATAACTTCCAAATAATATAAGGCACATAAGGATCCACCTGTTGAAATGAAAATAGCTAAAGAAATTATACTTTAATTTTTCTCTGCAATGTGTGGAAGCCTACTAGAACCTAAATACACAAAGTTTATTTTAATAATTTTCTAAGCAATAATAGTTTTTTGTATGGTTCTCCATGTGAACTAATATTTCATTACACAATAGAAACTATAATTAAAACCTGGCTCAGACTATTAAGGCTGGTTATTTTCATCATTTGATTTTAGCAGGTGATTGACAGCCTTCAATTTAATGATGATTATTTTTCTTACATTAGACACGGACATCTGACAATATTCTATTGTGCAAATGAGGTGACAAAAGAATAATTTATGAAGTAGGTCAAATGCACCTTACATCACATGGAAGTGCTGACCTACTTTTCTTTTCAAAGATACTCTAGCAACTTCAAATTTGGCTAGAAAGTATGACTCAGTTCTACAAAAATACTAGAGACACATCACATACATCACTGAACTTAAAAAGGACAATGCAGAAATTCACACAATATCATATGCTTCTTAGATTTAAATCAGAATTGCCACCTGGTGGTTTTTGCCTCTGCACAGCCTTCCACAAAAACACTGAAGTCTCTGTTTGTGGTGTTTAAATAACTAGAAATAATAGAGTTCTTATAATTATTTGTCAGATTGGCTTATTCATTATTTTTCCATTTGCCATGAATTATTAAATTAGGTCTCAATATTTATATGCAAAATTAAATACAAAATTCTTGGAACTTTCAAAATTATACCATTTTATTCTCACATTGCCCGTGATAAACCAAATTTCCTTTGTCCATACTCATTTACTATGTAGTAATTTTAAGAAAACAGTACTAAAAACTCAAAGCTTCTAGAAGAAGAAGCAAGCAGAAATGAGATAAGTAGAATAATATCATACCTAATGTAGTAACAGATAATGTGGAGTCAAAAAATTCTCTGTAATGCTCACTCCATCATTAAGTAGAGAAAAATTATAAAGAATAAAATGATTACTTATAATCTATAAATGAGAAATAGCCATTAAAATCAAACACATTTCATCTATAAATTTACTCAAATTAATTATTATATTGAAGCCAACATCTCTAATATCAATTGTGATAATTTAACCACTTTACTTTGCATTACTTATTAAGAGCCTTAAAGAACAAAATATGAAGCAACACTTTTTGTCTCTTATATTTAAGCAGTAATTATGATCACTAAATATTAAATTCAGATAAGATGTTGAGCCTATACATCTCTAGTTCTGAGAGTTGGTAGACTAAGTCTCTACCAGCAACTATTTTATTTAAAATATTATATTATATATACAAAGCATAATAAAAGCAAGAATTAACATTGTTTTCCATATGTTATATTTTTACATTGCTCTTTATTTCTTTTTTCTCTTTTTATTTTATCGCTTTTACATTTACTTACATGTGCATTCAGTGTTTATGACAACTCCCCCCTTTACCCAATCTCCCCCCTTTCCAGACAGAACCTGTACCACACTCTTCTCTGATTTTGTTGAAGAGAAAATCTAAGAGATAATAAGAAAGAAATATCGTTCAGATAGTTTGGGATAAAAACAATTATACAGAGAGAGTCTTAGCACTGCTTCCATACACTTGTGTATTGCAACCCACATTGGATCATTTCTGCTCGACCTCTTCCCTACTTCCTGGTCCCCTTCCCATAATGGCCTCTGCCAATTTAAGATTACTTTATTCGCTTCTCAACAGGGAGCACAACAACCACATTCAAGTTTTAGGTTTCCTTTTCTTTCCCTATTCCTTCAGTGTGTGTTCTCCCTTTAGTGTGTGACCTATGTCCAGTAGTGTTACTACATTCATTTTAGGTCTATAATCTGCATGTGAGGGAGAACATGTGATTTTTGGCCTTCTGAGCCTGGCTAACTTTGCTTAAGATGCTGGTCTCTAGTTCCATCCATTTACTTGCAAATGACAAAATTTCATTCTTCTTTGTGGCTGAATAAAATTCCATTGTGTATAAATACCACATTTTCTTGATCCATTCATCAGTAGTAGGACATCTTGGCTGTTTCCTTCGTTGGCTATTGTAAATAGTGCTGCAATAAACAAGGGTTGCACTTTATTTCTCATTAAAAAAAAAACATAAAAATGTGGGATCAAAATAAATGCCATGTCATTTTTTCCTACTTTTCCCTAAGTTGATACATAATACATATTTTCCATATTTTCACAGCTGTTTATGTGGTTAATGAAAACTCCTATCATGGCTTGAATGTTTTTGTGGTATAGTGGTTAAAAGCCAGATTCTGGACTTGATTCTTTGTCTAAACATCTAATCTACTCATGCTAAGCAATCATAACCAGTTGCTTTATCTCTCTGAGACTTGATTTCCACATCAGCAAAATCATTTAATAGGAATTATGATGCAAGGCTGTTGATAGGGTTAACATGAGAAAACACACATAAACTGTGTTGCACATTTTTAGTCAACAGAAAGCTTTCCATAGGAACAAACTGTGATGATGTTATGCATTTTTTCTACAACATTTTAACACTGAAACTTTGTGTCCATTAATGGTGAACTTAAAATATTCTCATAGATCCTCACATCAATTGAGATAGAAGGATTTTTGGTGGAAGAATAGATCAAGTTCTATTTTTAGACTTCACATCAGTCTGCCTTGTGCAAAATAGATTATTTTATGTCCTTAACTGGATACTTAGGACTATTTTTCAATCAAACTTTGGAAGGCTTTGGAAGACCTTTCCTGCTGACCTTCTGGGGCCAGAAAAGTGGGACATATTTGTTGTATTTCTTTGCTAGAGCTGGCATAACAAAGTACCACAGACTGGACAGATTAAGTAACATTTATTTTTCTTAAAATTCTGAGCCTAGAAGTCCAAAATCCAGATATCAGCAGGGTTGTTTTCTTCTAAGACCTCTCTCTTTGCAGATGCTCATCTTCTGTCTGCATCGTCACATGGTTCGATCTCTGTGTACACCTGTCCAAATTCCCTCTTCTTACAAGGATACCATTCCTATTTAATTGGAGCCTATGTCAATGACCTCATTTTAACTTAACTGCCTTGTTTTGGATCCTATCCTCAAAGATCATCACATTCTGAGGTCTTCAAGATTATGGCCTCAAAACATGGATTTGGGGAAACACAATTCAGTGTATAACATTTACTGTCTAGAATTTAACAGAAAGAATTATTCTCTGTTATACACACCCACGTGATTCCTAACAAGTCAACCTTGTACATTTCTTTTTGCCTGGTTTACTTTGTTTTCCATTATACATAAATTGATAGACTCACTGAGCTGAGAGATTTGCTTTCCCTTTAAGAAATTGCTTGATTTATTTCACAAAGCATAATCTTCTCCAGTTTTATCCAGGTAGTCTCAAATGACTGAATTTCTTTTTTAAGGGTGACTAGTATTCCATTACATATATAAACCACATTTTCCTTATCAATTTATCAGTTGATGGGCACGTCTGTTGCCTGTAGATCTTAAAATTAAAAACAAACAAGAATTTGCTGAGAAAAAATTACCTTGAAATATTGGTGACCAAGTAAAGCTATTTAATTTTGTTTGAATCAAAGACATAGAGGTTGACAGATGACAGCATTTACCTGAGATTAGTCATAAACTAAAGAAATAAGTAGGTGAGCTCAAATCTGAAACCCCAAAGAAGTCTTAAAATCATGCTGAGTAACAGCAAACTAAACATCAGGAGTGGGCGTGGAACTGGCAATACTGTGATAGAAATAATAACCATTACCATGCTTTACTACGTATATGAACAAGGCCCTATAAAAGTATTTAAATCATTCTCTTACTGGTGAATTGGTAGGTATTTGCAGGTTTGACAAAAGATTGTTAGTGGTAACAGTCACTAGTTGAAAACAAAAACGAAAATAAACTAGAATGGTTTGGCAGGTTCTTGCTTTTATGTCCAAATTTCCATCAAGCTAGAAAATAATATAAACTTTCCTGCAATGCACTTCCAAAATAATTACTTGGAGGTTCCAGGTACAAAGTTCCAGTACAACAAAGGATAGGGCAGATGTGCTGCACTGAGTTTATCTCGCCATATAACAGAATGTTAAGTATGTTTCTGTATATTCGTAATATGAAATATATCTAAGAAATTCAGACACAGAGTTTTTCAATACCCTTGAGACCCAAAGGAAGCAATTTCTAGGCTGGATACTATTTTTGTGAAGATTCAAGTTTGCAGTTAAGGTCAACATCTGGCTGAATTTAGCATTCACACTTGACAGACTCACTCTCATTAAACAGTGTTTAGCATTTTTCAAAGCAGAAGCTGTCTTTCATTTTAATAAAAGTTTTCATATTCTGACTTTGTTCCTTGAGGAGTGGATTTGTATGCTTCAAATACTCTAAGCACTTAGAACTTGAGGCCATCTCACTAGACAAGCCACTGTAGCAAAATAAAATGCAAATAAAAGGGCATAGCATAATGAGCAAGAGAATTTATTATCTTGTCTTCTATTTCCACACCTCTTGGGAGAATAGAAAAGAGGGAAATGGGATATAATTTTCCCTGGTAAGTTATGATTGATAATTTAGCTATTTGGTAGTCATTTAGAATATCTCAACTACTTTCTCAAACTAAGCAATTTCTAATTTTATCAATTGAAGGATAATGCTTGGATACATTGACAGGTACTTTAGTTCCAAACAGTAAATATATGTTCATTGCATGATTTTTATTACTGAAACTGCTAAATAAATAGATCTATGGTAATACACATGAAAGTACACACCACTGCACACACACATGCATCATTAAAAAGTCAAAGTAGTTTCAATTGGAACATCCTTATCAGAGCGTTATGATAAAAGACATTAAAATAGATACCATTTATTGAGCATATACTGTGCGTAAACTGTTTGATAGTGAATGTATGTGATTTCTGTCATACACAAGATTCTAAAAGGTAGATTTCATTATTGCAATTACATAGATGATGGGAAAGAAGTGCTTTTACATTAAATAACATAGACAAACTTGTTTAACATATTTAAAACTAGTTTTATTTAAACTAATTCATTACTCTCAATCCTATGTTCTGTCTACTATTACACTTTTTTTTCTTTTACTATTGTGCTAGTAAGGGTACATTGTGGCATTTACAAAGATTCTTACAATGTACCAAATATATCATACTTAAATTCCCTCCTTCCACCACTCTACTTTTCCCCCCATCCAAATTCCTGGTTTCAACAGGTATCATTTTTACATTTGTATACATGTGTACACACTTTTTTGCACCGTATTAACACTCTTATCCCTTTTCTCCACAACTACCCCTTGCCCTTGGTGGATTGCACACATGCTATTATACTTTGACATATGGAATGGAATTAAGAAAAAATTTGAAAACAACTGGATGATCAGTCTGGTTTCCTTAGTAAAGATGAACACAAGTTGTTGGTTCAGATAGGACATTTCATGCATTATATGCATATAAGAGGATATTAAAGAACCGTGCTTAGTTCCCTCCTTTTATGTGTACCAATTAGTGGTCCTGAAATATTGATAAACTAGCTGATTTAAGAGAGAATATCATTACATATTTTCTTCCTACATGTGACTTAGAAGCAGCAAACATATCATGGACACTCAATAAATATTATTTAGTAGCAAATAATAAAATGAGATTTTGGTAATATATTTTGCAATGAACTCACCTTAAGATGAAGTAAAATAAATTTTAGTACTAGACCTAAAGCTGAGATGATTTCAATGCATCTTTGGGGAAGCAGGAAAATACTAACATCATGGTGGTAGGAAAGGTTAATAGGAAATCAGGGAAATAAAATTTTTATAGCAATTTGACAACTAAAGTTGATCCTCCTGATTTTCATATTTATTCATTTAACATTCAAGACATAAATTAAAATGTATATTATTAATTTGTTGTCATATCATCCCCATGCCCAAACAAGAAATGACATTTCATTTTCCATTGATATTCTCTTGTTTTAAATGATCATAAATGTGTTCCCCTAAATCATTTCTCTTTTTTTTAACCTACTGATGCCCTCTTTGCACATAGTCTGGCATTTTCAGAAGGGCCAGTGGTAATTAAAAAAAAAAAAAAAGAAGAAAGTAAAACACTTTATCCTGTGGCATTCATAAGCCACTGAATTGTAAAACTCAGAGAAACACAGGAGTGTATGCACTTTCAGAGAGTATCCTTCTTTGGATTTATTTTAGAGCTGTATTTTATTGGACGAGAAACCAGGCTGGGAGCAATCTCACTTTTTTTAAGCAAGTGAAGGGGAAAGGTTTCACAAAGGAGTGAAAAAGCTTGCCAAATGGAGGAATCCATGGGGAAACCTTAATTTAAGCCCGATTCCTCAATTCCTTTATGGTTCACGAAAAAGAAGCACTTAAAAGTACTCTTTGAGGACTCTAATTCTCTTTTCTCTTTTCCATGTTTTGCCTTTACAGTCCCTCTGAGGATAAGGGAAAATGCACTGAAAGTTAGTATTTGGGTGACTCAATCCTCCTTCTTCATCTCCTTTATTCTTCTAATAGTCTTTCCAATGCCCCAAAGAAATTAGAACACATTTAACAAGTGCTCTTGCGAAGCTCAGCCACCATTTCCCCCCCAAGCCTGTGATTAACCCACTGATGGGTGCACAAATGCTGCGTTCCAGTCCAAATACAGCAGCAGGTACACCATATCCCACATCAAATATGCTCACTTTTCCACCCATCCTAATAGTCATTTTTAACCTGAAAAACTGTAAGCAGCATGGCAGGTTTCACTGAATCCATTCCCACAGCAATGACACTTTAAAATGGATCAAAAGTCTTAATACTATAGTTTAAAATGTCTTCATTGTTTATAAACTCACTGTGATTACTCTGTGATTGTTTTCTACCTAGCACCCCCATCCTTTTCAGATGTAGAACATCATGCCCCAATACACACACACACACACACACACACACACACGCACACACACACACGTACTCACACGTACTCCTTTAACTTTTACTATCAGAGAAGACACGCCTTCCTGTTGTAATAGATCATAGGTATAATAAGCTAAATTTTATTTAGGACAAGACTTTCTGTCTTTTCCTTGGTTCAGTTACTTATTCTTAAATTTGTCAGCATTTAACATTTTATTTTGCTAGATAATATATGTCCTTTTATAGACAATATTAACATTTCTACTTAACAAGACAAAGTTAAATGACAATTTTATAGTGTATTTCATTAACATGGTAGTAATAATTTTAGTACAATTCCTTCAAACTCAATAATAAAGATCTGTAAAGCAAACAAAGTATACCAACTTAATATTCTCCATAAGACTTCTGTTGGAGTTTCTCTAAATTAAATATTTCCATCATCCATATATTTATATATCATAAATGTCAGTGACAACACATGTGATAACAGCTTTTGAGGCAAAGTTTGTACTTGCAACAACACGCAGACAATATTATGATTATTCAAAAATACATATAGTTAAGTGAGTTTGCAAAGTATCTGTTTCCCTTTATCATATGTTGCAGCTGCAAAAGGAAAATCCTCCAGAGAATTAATCTGAGTTTATGATAATGCACCCTGCAACCTGATTTTGCTTTGGTTTTGCCTGTTTTTGCTGACAGTGCAACTCAAACTATATCTTACTCATCTTTAGTAAAAGAATCAGAGAATTTCACCTATAAACATGCAGCCATAAAGTGTCATCCTTCAGTCAATACTGAGTACTTAACATCGTTCTCTTTTTACAGGTTTACATCCCCAGCTCATTAGATTACTACCTGATAAATAGAAGAGGGTAATGAATTGAGAAAATCACTACGTACCTTCAGAGAAAACCTGCCCGATAACAATAATCCATTAGAAAACTGGCAATATCCTCTGATCTATTGCCCACAAAGCTCTGACTTGATGGAGAGTTTCATTCCCTGGGCTCAGTTCTCCAGAAGAAAATCAGCACAATTTAAATATTTCTTGGAATGTGACAGCTCTCTAGATCCCGGTTGCGTTCTGTTCCCCAGGGATGGCAATCTGGTGTTCCCGTGTGCACAGAGCAGTGAAGATGAATTGAAAACGCTTGAGATAAATTAGGAATGGCTAAGTTAAAATTGTCTCTGCTCCAGACTCTCTCATCTGCAGTCTGCAAGCCTGTTTTTCTGTGAAAAAGCTAGATGGCAGGCTGCCTCAGTAAGTTCTTCTTAAGCGACAGAGAGCATTTTCAATGAAGAAAAATTCTCCCATTATCTAAGCTAATGTGACTGCTGCTACATCTAGTTTTTAAAGTGTCTTCTGGCATGAAATTTATTTTCACTACCGCTTTCTTTCAAACTACAGCCTAGAATCCATACTATCAGTGTGTATATAGTTCTATCCGAGAGAATCATTCAAAGTTTTTAGTTGGATTAAATCCTATCCCTTTTCTGCAGGTTTAATGATCATTTATGCATCAGAAATTTTCTCTTTGGGTGCAAAAGGAATGTTATTGTATTTTATAATTTGCGAAAGGTTTGTATTGTTACAGTTCCATAGTATGAATACTGACATTTTAAAATAATTATCACTTAATTGAATGCAGTTCCATACAGAAAGAAGTGCATTATTTTCAAATGTCAGTCAAAATGCAAAACTTGTAGAAGGACAGAAAAGGGGAATATCTAATCACCATAAGTGACCCCTGGAGTAAATATTGACTCTGAATATATTCCTAAGGAAAATAAGATATTTCAAACAAAACCAAATACACAAGTTATTTCCCTTTTAAATGAATAAAAAAACAAGCCATATGACAATTTTATTATTTCAGTTGAATGAAATATTGTTTGGTAGTTTTTCTTTCTATGTCAGAAAATTCTTTTAGCATTTTAGTAATATTGTGGATTTGAGACATAAAATAGGTAGGTTCGATTTGACATGGGCAACATACAAAACATGGATAGTCTATCAAAATATCCAGATCCTTGTCTTTACTTGGATTTTATTTGAGAAAGTTTTTTACATGATCAGACAAGATACTTAAAAAGAATAGTTACCCATAAAAATATAAATACTTTAAAAAATAAGTACTAGCTATGTAAAATAATCTCATGCTTGCTGTAATGCTTCACATGGCAACCAACCTAAAATTCTATATGTCTGATTATTTGATATTAAAGCATATTGTTGATTACATGATAAAAACGGGGTTACAGATGGTTGGGAAAGCAATGGTTATAAAATCACCTGAGAGTCAACAAAAAGTAAATTGGAATTTCTTCCTTGACTCCATTTACCCTGTAGAGCTGGTCACTTCACTCAGGGAAGAGTAGAGGAGATAGGAGAAATAAATAAAATACTCTGGCATGACCTGGACAACCTTGCTCATTCTTCAGAAGTGGCATCATTGTAGCTTTTTTCTGAGGAAGAAACACAAAGAAATTGGAAAGTAATAAGCTTTACTATTCCAGTTAGGAATTAAAGCTATCTAGCATTACCATCATTTTGAGGGAGGTACTGGGGTTTAAGTTCAGATGAGTTTTATTCCACTTTAGCCAAGCCTCAACCCTGTTTGCTATAAATTCTTTTTCAGATAAGGTCTCACACTTTCGCCTGGGGCTTGGCCTCAGATGATGAGCATCCTACATCTGCCCCCAGAGTTGTTGGGGTTGGAGATATGCACTACTATGCCTGTCATATTTTAATACCATTAGAGATGGGGAGGAAGGAGAAGATAGGGGAATAGAGAGGAAAGAAAGAAAAGAAAAAAAAGAGTAGAGAAGGAAGAGAAAGGAAGGAAAACAAGTGAAAGGCTACAAATCAGTGTCAATTACCATTTCCAAAGTGTCCATGGTGTTTGATGCTTACAAGATATAAAGCAAATGAAAAATAAAAGTATATGTAATAACTGGTGGTTGATTGAGTATTCAATTGTTTTGCACTAGTGCATTGAGAAGTTCAATAATGTAGTGGGTAACTATTGCAGTGAACTAGGCTCATACTCTTTCTTTAAGGATCTCAGATATTTATTTCTACCTAGAATTTGCCAATTGTACAAACACTCTACAGTATTACAATGATGGCTTCCCAGTGGTTAATTCAGGGCCATATGCAATTACCCTGGAGTGATACCTAACCTATTTTTGGATGTTAGGAATTGTTTTTTGTAGGATGTAACATTTCAGAGAATGCCAAGCAAGCCTTGGTTGAAAGGACGAAGAGCATCTACAGGCAGTGGGAACAAAATCCCAAGTGAAACATATATATTACATTTAGATACGTGGCATAGGTCAGTATGTCTGGGGTGTGCAGAGAGAGATTATGGATATAAAAAGAGAGGACCCTATAAAGAAAATGAGACTTTTGCACTCTGTTAATTAGTTGGGATTTTATCTTTGCTTTGGGAATGATTGCTAGACTAAAATAAGAAAGAGTAATAATCAGATTTGCAATTTAGAAAGTTCTATCACTATGTCTAACCTAATTGGTTAGCTAGTTACCAGTATAACAGCAAGAATATTCTGTTTGATCTCTGTATTTTGACTCATTCTTTTCATCAATTCTTACATAGCTGTCCATTATCGTTCTAAAATATGCATAATCATGTTAATCTCCAGCTTACAATTTATTTATCATTACCTGGAGAACAATGTTCCAAATCCTTAAAATGATCTGAAAAGTCAGAATGACTGCCTTTATCAATGAACACCTATTTTAACCAGGTAGTATTCGAAGGAAATCAAGACTAATAAACAACATTATTTCAGTTAACCCTAAAATTTCTGCACTACTGCTGCTTCTACATCTAGTTTTTCAACAGAACTATGTGACTGAAAAACTCTTGATATCATTGAAGATTTTTGTAGAGCATTACTTCTTTCCTTAAATCATCCTGAGTCCCTCATACAGTAATTTTTACGCTCTGAGTTATTGCTCACCTGCAATGTGATGTGTTGGTGATAACCTTGTTGAAGCCAATTCTCAAGTAAAATATTTAATGTCCTTTTGGAATATATTTTCTCTTCCTTTACATTCCCTTACTTGTGTTCTCCCTCCCTTCTTTTTTCTCCCTCCTTTTTTTAACTACTTAATGCAATTATTTGTTTTCCATGGATTTGTGTATATCTATATCTTATGAGTTTGTTATACTTATTCTATATTTTAATTCTTCCCTTGATGATTATTTTTCTTGATTTATATTTATATCCTTACATTTCCCTCTTTTATTTTTCTTGCCTTCCCATTTATAGACTAGTTTTATTTAATACTTTTTTTCCATCCTTGTTTTGTTTCTCCCCAACTTGAAGCTATCTTGCTAACTTTTAGAGAAATATACTAAGCATTTTTCCAATTGATGACCATTTTCATTTTGTATTCTTTGTAATCAACAAAATATGAGACCTAAATTGTGGAAAGGGGTTTCATTGTATAGTTGCAATGTAGTTTAATGAAGAAAAAATATTTTTAAATTTCTTGCTAAACTCAAGATCTCCATACATTGTAGTATAAAATACTTTTCCAAATTAAAATTCCAACTAAAAAACTGACAATTTCAATGCACAGTAAAAATGACAACATTACTCAACATTTACTTTTAGTGGGAACACATTTACTTCTATTGTCATTATGTATGACTTTAGAAATAATCTATTTCCTCCTGGGTTAACTTTGAATAACTGTAGCAACATTTATCTTAAATATTTGGCTTATAACAAAAGAAACTCAGCCACTCATCACTTATAAATTTTTAATTTTAAATAACTTATTTCACCTTAAAATATGTGAACGTGATTGATCTTACAACAAGGGGATTTTGGCAACATGGTCAAATCAAGAAATAATGAAAGTACAGCATCTTAATTCATAAATAAAATTGGCATAGATCTAAAAGACAGGAAATAGTCATGAGAAGCTTAATAAGAACAAATATATAGAGACTATATTTCTAAAATGGCAGCATTGTTTAAAGAAAAGTATATACATACTTGCATTAAATTTAGAAATGTATTTATCAAACAAGGCATAAGATTGGTATACCAAAACTATAAAACATTATTGTAATAAATTAAAGACATAAATAATTGTAAAGACATCCTGTGTACACACATTGGAAGGCAATAGTATTAAGATGTCAATACAACCTAAAGTGATCTACAGTTTCAGTGAAGCTGCTATCAAAATCCCAATGCCAGAGTGTTTTCCTTTGCTTCTTGAAAAAAAAAGTTGAAAAAAATATACTGAAATTTGTATGGATTCTTAAGATATTCAATTAGACAAAATAATTTTTAAAAAGTATTTGAGTTGGAAGGTTCACATTTCTTGACTTTAAAACTTATTCCAAACTCTACTAATCAAAATTGTGACTCTAACATAAAGACAGGCATTAAGAGAAATGAAAAAGAATTTAAAAAAATAAATAATACTTTACTATACAGTCAAATGGTTTCACAAAGAGTATCAAGATCATTCAATGGGAAAACTGCATCCTTTTAAAAAAAATTATGTTGGAAGACCAGGATATCTGTGTATAAAAGATTGAAGTCGGAAACTTATCTTATAGTGTATATATATATATATATATATATATATATATATATTCAAAATGGAGCAAATATTGAAATGTAAGAGCAATAGCAGTGATGCTTCCTTGGATGTGACACCAAAATCACTTTCAAAACAAAAAGTAGATAAACTGGACTACATCAAAATTATAAACTTCTGTTTTGGAAAGCACTTAGTCAAGTAAGTGAAAAATCAACCCACAGATTTGGAGAAATATTAGCCCATCAAGTATCTTAGGTACTGGGATTTGAAATTAGGACCTCACATTGCCAGGCAGCTGGTCTTCCTCTTGAGCAATTCGAACAGCCCTTCTTTGTGTTGGTTATTTTTGAAATAGGGTCTTGCTTTTTACTCAGTCTGACCTAGAACTGTGATCCCTTGATCTCTGCCTCCTCAAAAGCTGGAATTACAGGCATGAGCTATTAGCACCTGTTTGGTAAGAGATTAACATGCAAAATATCTAAAGAACTACTAGTCAACATCAATAATAAAAACAACTAAAAACAGATTAAGAAATGGCAAAGGACTTAAATAAACATTTTGCCAAAGAAGAGATACAAATGACTAATAATCACATGAAAAGATGCTCATCATCATAAATTGTTATGTAATTTAAATAAAACCACATGATACAGTTTTATACTTGTTAGGATGGGTACCATCATAAAAAATAGGATGTGGGAAAATTAGAACTCTAGTACTGCATTAGTAGTAATACAAAATGGTACACCTACTATGTAAAACTATAGTGGTTTTTCTAAAAATTAAAAATAGCATTCTATAGATTCAACAGCTCCATTTCTGGTTATATACTCAGCAGAACTGAAAGGGACTCAGGTTGATATTTGTACACCCACTTCACAGCAGCATGGCACACAACAGTTAAAAGGTAGAGATAAAAGAAATTTCAGTTAGTTGTTTCCTATAACTAATATTTTTATTATTTATACATAAATTCAAAGTGATTACACATGGTAGTTATATCAGATTTTCTCTTTAGTCCCAATCTAGATGAAATTTCCTTGATAATTATTTTATACAGCATTTTCTGTTTGCAGCATCTCCTGTTATGTGTCATAGGGTAAACTAAAAGCTTGAACACAAGTACCTATTGTATTCAAGGAAACCTAATTACTAATAATTCACAATGCCATCAACAGATTCAGTAATATATACATCAAGCAGCATGACAGATTAAGGGAAAATGCATGTGAATTTTTTTTAAAGATAGGAACACTAAATTTAAAAGAGCATGAAAAGGATTAGCAAGTTATATTTTGTTCTTTTAAAGTAAATTAATTTTGTATGCACACTTTATATTCAACCCAAAGGTAAGCACTCCACTTCCAGTTATCTATTCATGAATTGCTATTTATTTCTATGAAAATAGACTACTTATAAATGATTTGAAAAGAATTTAAAGCTAATCCCATTAGTACTGACATACAATTTAAGAAAGTTTGATTTTTATTACAAACAATAAACTACATACACTCCAGCATGTATTATTTTAAAAACTCCTAAAGCACAAAACCACATTTCCCAATTAATGTTAAGTAGCTTATGAGATAGATAAACACAATTCAAGAGATCACTTAAACTCTCTCACTGAAATGATACTCTTCTGATAGGTAATACAAGAAATTAAAGCACTACAGTAAATATACATGCCATATATTTACTTTACCGACATATATATTAATGTGGTGCTTATATATATGCATATGTGTAATATAGGTGTACATCCTCAAGTCTATGATGCATATGGAAAATTTGTGGCAAATTCCAGTCCAAATTATATAAGTTGGCTTGGGTCTCAGAATCACTATACATAAATGTCATATGCAAAAATCACTTTGAATAGTGTTTCATTTTTAAAATTAGAGTTAATAATACTTCAGTTATATAGCATTTGCTCTGTTTTATTACATTTTAGGTTTTTACTGATAACTTTCAAATAACAATGGTATACATTTATGGAGTGCAATGAGGTGTTTGGATATATGTGTACATTGTGGAATGATCAAATCAGGCTAATGTTATCACTTCACACTCATATAGGTAAATAACATTTATGTTAGATATAAACTATAAAGCCAGATGTTAAATATTTTATAGTTCATGTTTACCATATAATTATATGAATTAGATATTAATGAAAACAATATTTTTAACCTTAAAGTGACCAATGCCTTGAATATGTTGACAAACTTGTGACCAAAACACTAAATAATTGGTGAAAATCTTTAAAAATTTAATATTTATATACTTCATGCTTTTACACAGAGCAAAAACCAATGGAACCAATTTTCAAAGTTAAAAACTAAAAATGCATAAGAGAAAACTATAAGCTTAATGTGGGCAAATAAAAGTTCAAATAAAAAGATGTCAAGGCCATGATCTGGGCAAAGAACATACTTGGAATAAGTACCATTATTACACAGACAGCAGGGATACTTATAAAAGTGATAATGTGCAGAGAGTTAGTTCACTATAGAGAGTGCAAAAATATTACAATTATAAACCAATAGATCTAGCCCTAGATTGGTGAGAAAGTTGAGTGTGAGAACCATGAAAACAATGCACTATTCCTATAGCCAAATTACTGAGTAAGGAGCTTCTGGATAGCCATTTCACAGTATTCTTCAGTTTTATCTTTATATCTTTAGACTCGAGGAAAACATAGAACATGTGCTATCTTTGGGGATCATTTTAAAAATCATAAAAATTTGAATTTCCTAGTAGGATCTTAATAACTTTAGTAGAAACTTTAACATCAGTCAAATGAGAAATAATGTACACAAGATAGAAAATGACATGAAATCAGGAGTTGCAAACAAAGTGAAAATTCTAAGCAGAGATTTGGTAGTCATTAAACATGTTGTGAATAGCAAATTTGACAAAAAAATAATTCATATGATGATAGCTGACAATATTCTACTTAAAAGAGCACTTGTCAGTGGAATAAAGCAGCATTGTGTATTATGGAGAGTTTAATCAAGCTCTTGTAATCTGTCATGTGATACACACAAGAGACAGAAACTACAAATACACCTACCTTTTTAGCAATTTGTCAAATTCAACATGTTAGGAACAATATCAGGCTATGAAAAAAAAATCCAAAATAAACCAGAGGTGAAAAATTAATCTTTAACATGTTACCTCAATAAATACGCCAATGACAGTGGAAAACTTTTTGGACTGTGTATGTTATCTACTTTGAGCGCATAGATGACTCCATGAAATATGCCAAACCTGCAGTCACCAAATCAATGTCAAAAGGTATGAAAGAAAATGAATGATTATCACACATGTAGTTTATATTTCCCACTTAGGCTTTAAACATTAGTATTAGGCATTTTAAAATCCATGAGTGACTTCTAAGTCATTATTTCAAACATTATGATATGCTTACAGGAACATTTAATTTTATTCCAATTATTGCAAATTCAAAGTTATCAGCTAAAGACACAAAATATACTTATTTGTTGAAATTCTCCAAAAAATCCTATTTAATAAGGTGTTTTCAAGAATAAATAACCCAATTCTTTAAAAAGTAAATAATGGTCATAGACATAATAACAAAACAAGAAAAGTAATTAACATTCCAAAAGCACCATGTCAAATTACAGCATGTGTCCATTGCTTAATCTGTCACAATTATGCAGAAAAAATCATAGTATTAAAATTTCATAAATGTTTTCATTATATTTTTTAAACAGATGGAAATTTCTATATTTTTAAAAATAAAATTTGTATTTTGGAATATTTTTAGATTTACATAAATATTGTGAAAAAACTACAGAAAGTTCCTGTGTAACAGTAGACCAATTTTGTTATCATTACAATCTCACATATATTTCTTAGTGTGGTATAGTTATCATCATTGAGAAACTAGTATCAGTATATCCTTATTAACTAAAGTCTGCAATTTATTAACATTTTCTTAGTTTTTATCTTTGTTCCATTTTATTACAGGATCCCATCAAGTGTACCTCATTATCCAGCTGCTGATGGCTCATTCCTGTAATCCTAGCTACTCAGGATGGAGAGTGAGGAGGATTGTGGTTTGAAGATAGCCTGGGCAAATAGTTTGCGAGACCCTATCTTTAATATACCTATCACACACACACACACAAAAGGGCTGGTGGAGTGACTCAGGGTGTAGGCCCTAAATTCAAGCACAGGTACCGCCAAAAAAACAAAAAAGCAAAATAAGAGTACTTCACTATATTGATTGCCTATATTTTCTTAGGCTCCTTTGGGAATGACAGTTTCTCAGACTTTCCATGCTTTGGGTGACCTTGCAAATGACCTTGACAATTTTCAGGAATACTGGTTAGATATTTCATAAATGATCCCTGAATTGTCATTTTCTAATGTTATTACCATGATTAACCTAAGCTTATGAGCTTTTGTGAGGTAAAAGTACCATATTCATCCTGTCATCTCAATAGTGGATAAACATGTCACATAGTTGATGTTAATCTAGACCTTTTGGTAGAACTAATGTCAGTAATATTTCTCTACAATATAGTTAATTTTTTTCCACCTCTTGACATACTGCATTTTATTTGGAATTAAGTCACTATAAACAGTTCACATTTAAAGAGTGGAAAATTATTCATCACCTCTGAGAATGGAGTAGCAAAATATATCATTTGGAAATCTATATAGATTATCTCTTGCCCTCAATTTATTTCACAATTTATATCAGTTTGGACACATGAATATTTATCTTAAACTTTGGGTTGTAATTTAATAACAATTTTTTTACTTTGCTGCTCAAATTGTTTCAGCTTCAACCATCGGGGCTATTTTCATCTGGTTCCTATGTCCGTTGATATACACTCATCATTATGATATGTTTATTTGCATTTCCTTATTTTAAGGACTAGAAAAATGTCTCAGATATTTTCTGTTATCCAGCATGTGATTTTTATAGAAACTTTATTATTCAAACTAAGATCAAGCAATATGTTTTTCACTGGGCAAATAGATAAATTACGACTGCATCAGTGAAATGGAATATTTGTCAGTATTAACAATAAATTAGCTCTCAAACAATTAAATGACACAGATAAATCTGAAAGGCATATCACTAAGTAATTTGCAAAGGATACATACTGTATCATTGTCCTTGCTTATTTCCTACTTCAGTCTATCTCCAATCAACCTTTTTTCCCAAGGTGTTCTATTCCCTTTTACTGAAGAATGACATTAACAAACTATCTGGATGATAAGTGTACTTATTGTTACTAGATCTTCTTCTTAGCAGTCTTAACTGATGGAACCAGAAAATATATGTATGTATACTACAGATGTACGTATCTTTTATCAATTCTATATGTAACAGTAACAGTAACAGTTCTAAATGTAACAATAACAACTAGTGTCTACACTAAACAATAGATGAATTTATAGTAATTTCTCACTCTCTACATGGATTATTATCCCTCACTTTCGCTCCAGGTAAGCAGATAATTGCTTATCTATAAACTCGACCTACAACCAATCATGATGATTCTGGCTCCCACCATTAACAGCCATTGATTTAATTGTTTAAATCCATTACATATATATAGTGGCATCAGTACCTTAATGAACAAAACATCACTTGAAGTACAGTGTTAATATGTAGTCTCTAATAATTCCAAAAGTTATTTTATTTTTGCTGGTGTTTTCTCACTCTAGAGCTTTAAGAATATTATACATAGTTTAGATAGAACTACTTTATCAGGTACATGTTTCACAAATATTTTTCAGGTTGTAGGTTGAACTTTCATTCTGCTAATAGTGTATTCCTCATTGGATTATTACTTTTTATTTTTAAGAAAGATCAACTTGAAAAAGTTTTCTTCCATGGATAGTGCTTTTGATGTACTAGTAAAAAGCCCATGATCAAATGATGGTCACCTAGCTATTCTCCTACATTCTTTGTCTCTTTAGAATGTTTTCCCTTTTTTGGTTTTGATTTGTTTTTAGCTTTTAGCATGTTTTATAATATTTTGATAAAAATGAATAATTGAAATAATTAGTCTATTTAAGTGTCCTCTATAGCTACAAAGGTCATGAAGGTATCATTATTGGCTCTTCACCATTAGAACCTGATAAAATTTGCAGAAGTTAAAAACACAGTATCTTCCCCTCAAGACTGGTTGCCTAAGGAGTTTCTCACTCTCAAGATTGTCCACACTCAATCTGAAACAGTTCATCCAGTTAATTTTAAGCATTCCTACTACCAACAGCTTCAGAATATTCTATTCCAGGTAAGCAGATCTTGGCTGTGATTTTCTGTATTTCTATCTCTCTAGATTTTAGAGTGCTGGTTGGCCTATCAGTTATCTAATGGGTCCAGGAAACATTTCTTCATTTTCATTTTGTTCAGTTATTGTTGTAAGGACAAGAGTGAAACTACTAAGATCTTTGCATATTTTGGAAAGTCTTTTATTTTTAAAAATCAGTCATTAAACACCTATTTCACATCTCAAATGTTCAGATGGTTATAAGATCACATCATTAGACTAAAATCTTTCTTTACTGAGATCTTAAAGTGTATGACAGAATCAAAGCAAATGTATAATAAAAAGATGAAATAAAAGGATTCTTAACAAATTATAGAACATGATTTGAATTTGCATAAAATCTTATATTGAATGATGCTTTTTTTATACATTGTATATACTTTCTTAGTTATGAATTACTACTTCTGCATTATTTGTATACATTAACATAAATAATAGTTAATAGACTAAAATGGACATTATTCTGTGACTGGAAGTGATTTCAAAGAGGTCACTAAGTGTCTGTATCGAACTATATGAAAATCTGCATTTTTAATCTATAATCTTACAAATGTATTGTAAGTGTCTAAAACACATTAAATAAGCTGCAAGAACACACAGACATTTTAAGGAACTGCAGAGAGAATAATTAGACGTGCATTTTCTTTATGCTTAATTTCAAATCAAAGTCTAGGCAAAGCCACAGGGAAGGTCATCCTACAACATCAGGCACTCGTGTAGTACACTGCAGATGTAAGTAATACCACATGGTATGTCCAGTTGTTTACTATCACTATTACCAACAGAAAGATTAATGGTAAACTAAAAAATTCTCACAATGAAAGATATTATCACAAAAAAAAATTTTCCTGTCTCACATAATCATATTAAATGACAAATGATAAAATATACCATGACAAATATGATAATATGTACTGAGTGATAACTATGTTGCAAAGATTTGATTCTAGTACTGTATAAGACAGATATGGGGCTCATTCATGCAGAACTTGTAGGTCAGGGTGCACAAATGTTCTCGTCAAATATTGGCCTTGTTCTACTACCAGAGTTATTTGTTTATTATGGAATTCTGGTATCCAGTCTTTTGGGAAAGAACTATAAGGGTGAAACGTGACTGCAGTCCACTTTTCTATTGAATGTGCATAGAGGTTTTAGAGTGAAGATGCCCAATTTTCTGAATGGTGAAATAGAACATAACAAATATTTACGTAGAAGTAAATAATAGAGCAATTTTGCTTGGCATTTAAAATATATCAACTAATAAAAATATATACTCCTAACTCAATAAAAAAAATTCATGATAACATCTAAAGCAAGTGGAATGTGATGATTATTCTCAATATTCCAAGCATCTGCTTTTTGTCTTGTTGCAGCCTATACTTGTCTGCTTGTGGACTCTGGGGTTTGTGTGGGAATGGGCCCTAATGCCTTGAAATAATTATATTTTTGTAGTGTTAAACTGAGACATGAATGCCAGTGTTAGCATTGAGTTGCAAACAAATTTTAAAGAAAAAACTTCAAACACACCAAATCAGAAGACTGGATTAAGATGTAAAGAAGAGTCTCCAAGTTGAGAGGACTACTCTGAAATAATTTCTTCTTCTCTCTTGCCTGCCACCTACAGTTTGAATGTTTGTAAGATTAACAGAGTTAAAATGGAGTAAACAGTAACTAATCCTCACTCATTCTGTTGCAGCTGCATAATAATCTCTAAATCCTTGACATCACTTGATTATGCAGTTTAATTAGAATATTAGAAGTTTCTCCTCAGCTCTGATACCACTTTATAATTTCATTGAATGTCCCTAATTTTCAATATTAATCCATTAAGTGTAAAGTTCACTTACATTGAAAAAATGTTTATTTTAAAAACATTGTTTTTTAAATATTTTCACTAGAATCCTTATTCAAAAATTGATATTGTTTTGTTCATAAAAGAATATTTTTTCACTGAAATGTGATTTGTTTTTGAGTTGACCTAGAATTCTTTTTATTTTTCAAGATGCATTAGTTGAACAAATTAATGGGTTTTAGTGTATTATTTAAACACATGCATATAGTGTGCATGGATGGAGTCATGAAAGAAAATCCTAAAGATACTTTTGATAAAATATATATAAGCATATGAAGTTAAGTCTTACTTTATTATAATTTTAAATATATAGAGGCATTCTGACAGGTCAAAAGATTCCAAAACTTATAATGTCTTAAATTCACATTTTAGAAATGATTATGTTTCTAACAACAGATTTTACCTATAAAAACCAAAGATTGTTTAAATCTGAATATTAATTTCATGAGGGACAGTAATTATCAATATTGTCCACAAGTGTGGGAGTATGTGCATACCTGTTTGTACTTATGTAATATGTTGAAATTGGCCTGTGAGTTAATGTCTATTTCTAGTTATTTTGTAATTTTAAAGAGATTCTATTTATGTGGGTAAGGAATCTCTCCTAAATCAGAGATATTTTATAAGTTTACAACCAGAATTATTTTTATCACCTATACTACAGGTTTATAAAAAGAATGTTACATTAAATATAGTGTTATTTTTTCATGATAAATTGAATATATATTTGAAATCATTATCTCATTTCAAATCCATTACAATTATTATATATATTTGTGGTTGATGTCATGCATTTTGAAAGCATGTATACACATACAGTTTTATTAATGTTTAAAAGATATGTTTAGGTGCATTAGGTAACATTCATATTGTCACAGGTTATAAATTAAAAGCTTTATCCTTAGAATTACTTTAATTAAAATGCATTGCTAGCTGGGGTGGTAGCACGTGCCTGTTATCCCAGCATTCAGAAGGCTGAGGCAGGAGGATCATGAGTTTCAGGCTGAGGCTACATAGAGAGAACCTGTCTCCAAAGAAAACAAAGGTGCATTACTGCTCCAGTTTGGGTAGAGTGGCATGGAGTGTGAGGTGGTGATGCTGGTCCAAAAAATTGTTATGTTTGACTGTGATCTTTGTTTCCATTATTCAACCTTTCACTTAGTAGAAAAAGCTGGGTTGTGGGCTTCTCCATTGGGTCTGTATATAAAAAGTGCAATGAGTTGTTTTTTCCAACAGGGTTATAAAAGATTCAGAGAAACATCAAGGAGTAAGAGATAAAGAGTGGTACTCCACTGTAAGAGTCACAGAGTAACAGAGATGTTTTCATGGGATACTTAAATGCTTCTTTAAACAAGCTGTACCTAATGAAAACATTCACCCATTAAATGTGGCTTATTGTAATTTGGAAGTTTTCACAACCAAAGAATATGACAATGAAAGCAAAACACTAAATTTAGTCACCTAAATCCTATTACTAGACTATATTTGTTCTTGGAAGCATAGATCTGCCATGGAAATGTGAGGGAGCCAGGGTAAAGAGATAGTCTTATTTTCTGCATTCTGAAAGTGTTCTCATATGGTACTGCAGAAATGCAGCATGTATGTTTTCTATGAATTATAATTCATGCATCATTGTAAGGAAATAAAGTTGGAAGACCATGTCCTGTGTGTGTATATATACTCTTGTGTTCAAGCACTTTTATAGTCAAGTCACATTACTATATCCAGGAAGGCTCCTTAGCACTTGTAGCACAGTTTTATTAGTAAGATGTGGAATATTTTGGAAATTGTTTCCTCTATCCACCCACCATTACTGTCACCCACATAGCCCAGATTACTTCTTTCAGAAGTAATCAGTGCAGCATATTTTTTGTGGGTGTTCTCAGAGCAGCTTCCTCAAACAATGAGCTAGGCCATCTTATTTATCCTGTTTCATTTCTAGGAATTTCTTTACAATCTACCTCAACTTCCAGTCACAAATTTATTCATTTTCACAGAGTATTTGAAGCCAAAACTACATCCTTCAGACTATTTCACTAAACAAAAATGTGAATATTAGGAGATTTTCTATTAGATATCTATAATCAACAGATGTGAATAAAAATAATCACACTATTCAAAGACTACAATTAGTAACTGT
Source organism: Castor canadensis (assembly GCF_047511655.1). NCBI lineage: Eukaryota > Metazoa > Chordata > Mammalia > Rodentia > Castoridae > Castor > Castor canadensis. The sequence goes on from NC_133393.1 coordinate 125,263,734, forward strand.
ACATAATTAAAACTCAAATGCCTCTTAAAATTAAGGTGGCATCATTCTATGTCAAGGAAAATAATAATAGATTTATGTTTCTCTTTCATATTAAAATGATTATGTGATCATTTACTCATATGATCTTAGAAATTAAGTATTTTTAATTTGACTTTTAAATTTTGAAGTAAGAATTTTGTATTTTATGCTAAATTTTGTGTACCAATATGCCAAAATCTACCTATAGTTCTTGCCCTGAGTGGATACTCATTAGCTGCCACTTATCTATAGATGAACATATTTGCATAAATACATTATTTTTACTAAATTCATTTTACATTTTACATGTAAGTTTTTATTTAATATTAAGTGTATTTGTGTTTAAATGTATACTTTACCATTTATATAAAGTAGCATATTTATACATGAATTTACAAAGTAAAAAGCTTGTAGAACCTTTTATGTAGATGTTAATAGATATTGACACTGTCCTCCATTGGTTCTGTTTCTTTACTTGACCAACTTTCCAAAGCACATTATCCATTGTCTTTTCCTATGAGTCAAAATGAGATTTTCATCTTTCCGTTCTGTAGACATGATTTACCAGTTGCAAATTTCTTTTCCAACTACTGAAATCATCAGTGCATGTGATTTAAACAAAAGTGATGCTATTCAATCACATTGTCTTGTTCTCTATTTAATAGGCTGTTCTAGAAGAACCTCAGCAATTTTTTCACTAACAAATATGAAAAATAATATGTTTGTATAAAATAAGTGAATTTATAATGGAGAAAATTCTTTTGGGAATAATTATCATTTTTAAATAATATTACTTATTTCTCCCTATTTTTAGTAAGAAATTTCAAATTTTAATTGAAATTCAACTTCTACACAGGATTAATGATACAATATCATCTTTACTAGCATGGGCAATAAAAGCACAGAACTTTCCACAATGAAAATCATGGTATCCAAAAAATATTCCTGTATACATAAAATTAAATATTCATATTTCAAGAAAGCAGTTCTTAAACAATAAACATAAAGCTAGAAGAAATATAACATTTATATGGAAATGTCAGATTTATTTATAAATGACTATTACACATATACTGAATTTTGATTTGAACACTTAAGAATTGAAAACAAGTATTCATATTCTGTATTCATATAAACTTTTAAACAGTAATTATTTAAACTATTATCTAATTAGAAATTTAAAGATAGTACACTTCTTAATATAGGGAAGTGTAATAGATCCAAATGAGCTCTCTCTAAATCCAAGTGTGATCAAATATTTTAAGTTCTGGACATAGTTAAATTAATATGGAATTAATTTTTTCTTCAAATAAAGTACCAAGGGATCTATAAAACACTCTAGACACCTTCTCTTTCTCCATTTTTTATTCACTTGAAAGTTGGAAAATGTTTCACAGGTTTCATTTATTCATAAACTACCAAGTTGTAAGTTATTCTTTGGAATTCAACAAAATGAGCAGTTGAAAGTTCCTTAATAAACTTTAAGTGATTTATCAATAGATAATCTGTGGAACGAAGATGGTTGAATTTGGAACATTCCAAAGAAGGTAATTTTTTAGTCTACATTATTTTGTCTTTTAAAATATTAATAATAATAGTGTCTTGTCCAACACCAATACTTATGGCTAAAATTGATTAACTGTTACTCTATGACAAACTTTTAAAACTCTATATGTAGCCATGTTGCCATACTCTTTTTACAGATTGTGATGTAAGGATGCAGTAACTTGTCCAACATTTCACAGCTTGTGAATGGTAAAGCAGTATTTCAAACATAGGCAGCCTATGTTTGAAACTACATTCCATGGGATATGAATCAATTCTCAGCTTTTGAAATGGTCACTCAAATATACTATTTCTTTAGTGTTCAAAACAAAAAAAAAAACACATGGTTTTAAGGGCCAGGTGCTGGTGGCTCATGTCTAAGTAGTTCACTAGACCCTATCTGAAAAATATCCAATTCCAAAAGGGCTGGTGGAGTGGTACAAGTAATAGAATGCCTACTCAGGAAGTGTGAGGCCCTGAGTTCAACCTCCAATATCAAAAAAGACACAAAACAAAACAAAAACCATGATTTTATGTGGCTCATGATAACTTAAAATTAATGAGAACCATCTCTTTGGCAATATAAGTGACTCTCAGAAATCCACAATCGTTTATGGAATATCTATTTCTACATGAAAAGAAAACACATTCTGAGCAATTTGCTATGGACATTTAATTAAAAGATCACTTTTCTATTTTTATAAAGCTGTGTTTTAACAAAATTACAATTATCACATTTTATTTAACACAATCCTGTTGGGTCATTGTATGCTGAAGCTTACCCAAAGTGAATAAGGTAATGAATGAGAAATTAAGAACAAAAAATAAGGTTTTATAGCACAACCTATGGTGGGTGTTTCTATTCAAAAAACTGATTCTTCTATGAATAAATTAACCCTGTATGGTTTATTTCAGTAGAGAAACTTAAGTTAACAATGAGCGCAAACAACACAGAAAGAATGTGAATTTAATAAGATGAATCAAGAAATACTTAATTAAAAAAGAGACTAAGGAAGAAGGCATAAACTAAAATAATTTCAAACCATGGGAAGATAGTGCCATTTTGGTGCTGCTGCTTAATGATAATAATGTAATTAGAAAATTCAGGGCTGGGGGTATGATTCAAGTGGTGGAGCTCCTGCTAAAAAGTATGAAGTCATGAGTTTAAACTATGGTGTTTCCTCCCCCCAAAAAGGAAGTACAAATTGATAATTTCAATTATAACTTCATAAATAATGAACATAATGGCCAAAATAATTAAAATTGCATTAGAACATATCTGGACTATATGTTCTATATGTGTGTGCAGCTAGCATGCAAATGTATATTTAAGAAAAATATTATCTGCTTCTCAGACTTTCTAAGGTATAGTGCTTTTTAAAACACAAAAGTTACAAACAGCTGAAAATTTCTACACCATTTATAAATTTAACTCAGAAAGGGTTACTTGGTCAGGTTAATATAGTCCATCTGAAAATATTACAGGCCAGATCCAAAAACATATTTGATGAATAATTTTTTGTACATAGAATTGTACCAAAATTTCATAGAAATCTTACCAAAATGGCATGTCTGCCATTAGGATAAGAAGAGGATATCAGGAGGCTTCCAAGATGGTGACTAGAGGGAAGAAGCAGAAAGTGTGCTTCCTAAAATAAAATCTTGGAGAGACACTGGAGATACACCCTACAGGAAAAACCACTGAGAAGAGGCAAAACTCTGACTCCTCCACACCCCCAGCCCACACACATAGCATCCCCACTCCATAGTAAATGGAGAAACCAGGAGGGCTCCCATGCCACCAGATGCCATTTCCTACCAACTTGAGAGACGCAGACCACCAGATGAGCTAAGCGGCACACGACACTCCAAGAGAACCCTGGGCCAGATCAGAATAGCCTCCTGGACAGACTGACCCCCACCCAGGGAAAAAAGAGAAAGAAAACAAACTGAACAAACAACAACAACAACAAAAAAAGACATGTAGCAAAGAGGGTGGGACACCCTGAGCACCAAAGAAGGGTAGGGACAATCCCTCATGGAACTGTAAATAAACAAGCTGGCTGGAGAAGGCAGGAGTGGCAGCACCTGCACAGCAACCTTGGAGCGGGAAAGCTTATAAAAGTGGCAGAGGGAGGAAAACTCCACAGGAGAGGGGGAAAGGGTCACTTCCCACATGACCTATAAATAAACAAGCTGACCAGAGAAGGCAGGTGTAGCGCCACCTCCCCCAGTGTGCTTGGAAAGGAGAAAGATTGTAACTGTGGTGGTCACATCCAGGAGAACTCTAAATAAACAAAACCTGACGGACTAGGTGAGAGATAAGCTCATTCCTGAGATCTGCAGCAAATAAAGCCTCCAGCAACAGCTGGCTGATAGCAGTGGGCAGGTGAGCCACAGCCTCAGATAGACATTCACAGAACTGTCTCCAGATCCTTTTTTTTTCTCTTCCTTTGATGAGACAACAACTGAACTAAACCTGCATGCTGAAAGACTTACTAAAACTATATTGCATTTGAAATTGGGATACTTTGTTGTGTTTTGCTTTTTGTGGTTTTTTTGGGTTTTTTCCACTTTGATGAGACAATGACAGAACTACTTCTGAAACACCATTTCCAGGATTGCAGGCTGAGGGACTAACACCAAAACTATTAAGACTGAAACTTTATTGCATTTGAACTTGGGGATTTTTTTTTTTATCCTCACTCCATCTCTCTAATACCTGTTTAGCTTACTGTTGATTAGTACACTATCTCTCCCTGTTTATTTCTTTGACACTGGTTTTTTTTTGGTCTGTTTTGCTTTTTTACTTGTTTGTTTATTTGTTTTCCTTTTCTCTTTACCTTCTTTGCTTTCACTCACCTCTTACCCTTCCATTCTAAATATCACCATTGTTATTATTACAGGCAAGAAAATACTTAATTGCACATGGTATAGGGACAGTAACAATACCAAGGGCAATGATGGGAAGATGGAAAAACCAGGGAAACCAGTTTCCCCCCAGCAAAAAATTAGTACAGGAACCAGAGAGAAATGAAGAAAACAGATACTCAGATACAGACTCCAACAAAATGAAAATAAAATATGCCAAAGAATCCAATGAAGCCCACAAGAACAATCTGAAAGAAGAAATCTTGCAAGTAATCAATGAGAATTTTACAGAGATGATACTGGATATGGTCAACCACAATGTACAGGAGACACTCAAGAAATTCCAAGACAACAAAAATAGAGAATTTGAGAAAGCACAAGAACAGATAAAAGAAACCATAGAAGCACTGCATAAACACCAAAGTGAAACAAAGAACATGATTAATGAAGAGATAAATGACCTCAAGATGAAAATAGACAACATTAAAGAGGAAGGGACTCAGGATATGGAAAACATCAGGAAAAGAATGAAACAGAATTTCAAAACAAAATGGAAGTCCAATCCAGCAGAATAGAACAAACAGAAGACAGAATCTCACAACTCAAAGATGAAATGGTAATTAAAGGAAAAACCGAAGAACTATTAGTTAAACAACTCAAGACCTGTGAAAAGAAAATGCAAAAACTCACCAACTCCATCAAAAGACCAAACCTGAGAATCATGGGTATTGAAGAAGGAGAAGAGGTGCAAGCAAAGGGAATGTGTAATATATTCAACAAAATAATAACAGAAAATTTCCCAAATGTAGAGAAATCTATTCCTATACAGATGCAAGAGGCCTCCAATACACCAAACAGACCACATCAAAATAGAACTACTCCATGGCATATCATCATTAAAAGAACAACTACAGAAACTAAAGAAAGAATATTGAAGGCTGTAAGAGAGAAAAAGCAAATAACATACAAAAGTAAACCCACCAAAATCACAGCAGACATCTCAACAGAGACATTAAAAGCAAGAAGAGCTTGAAGTGAGACCTTCTAGGCACTGAATAAAAATAACTTTGACTCCAGGATACTCTACCCAGCAAAACTATCATTCAAAATAGATGGAGCAATAAAAGTCTTCCATGATAAGCAGAAACTAAAACATTATGTGACCACAAAGCCACCACTACAAAAAATTCCTCAAAGGATTCTGCACACAAAAAGTGAAACCCATCATAACCATGAAAGGGCCAGCAGCACCAAACTACAGGAAAAGAAAAAGCAAGAAAGTAGAGAGAAACCTCAACTTAGGTACACACAATCAAACCTTCAAACAACTAATACAAATAAATAACAGGAATCACCACATACATATCACTACTAACACTTAATGTTAATGGACTTAATTCCCCCCATCAAAAGGCACCATTTGATGAAGTGGATTAAAAAGGAAGATGCAACAATTTGTTGCTTACAGGAGACCAATCTCATTGACAGAAATAAGCATAGGCTTAGGATGAAAGGCTGGAAGAAGTTTTAACAAGTCAATGGCCCCCGAAAACAGGCAGGATTAGCAATACTTGTCTCTGACAAAGTAGACTTCAAACCTACATTGATCAAATGAGATAAAGAAGGACATCCCATACTAACAAAAGGGGAAATAGAACAAAAGGAAATAACAATTATAACTATATGCACCCAATGTTGAATCACCCAATTTCATCAAACATATCCTGAGGGACCTAAAAGCATATATTAACTCCAACAAAGTGGTCATGGGAGAATTTAACACCCCAATATCATCAATAGATATGTCATCCAAACAAAAAATCAATAAAGAAATCCTAGATCTAAAATATGCAATAGATCAAATGGACCTAGTTGATGTCTACAGAACATTTCATCCAACTTCTACACAATATACATTCTTCTCAGCAGCCCATGGAACCTTCTCCAAAATAGATCATATCCTAGGGCACTAAGCAAGCCTCAGCAAGTATAAGAAAATAGAATTATACCATGCATTCTATTTGATCACAATGTAATAAATTAGAACTCAACAACAAAAATAAAGACAAAAAATATGCAAACAGTTGGAACCTGAATAACTCATTGCTTAATGAACAATGGGTCATTGATGAACTAAAAGAGGAAATGAAAAAGTTCCTGAAAGTCAATGAAAAGGAATACACAACCTCCCAGAACCTTGGGACACAGCAAAGTCAGTCCTGAGAGAAAAGTTTATAGCCATGACTGCATATATTAAAAAGACTGAAAGACCTCAAATTAGTGACCTAATGATACATCTCAAACTCCTAGAAAAACAAGAACAAGCAAATCCCAAAACAAATAGAAGGAGAGAAATAATAGAAATAAGAGCTGAAATCAATGAAATTGAAACCAAAAAAAAAAGAATTAATGAAACAAAAAGTTGATTCTTTGAAAAAATTAACAAGATTGACAGACCCCTGGCAAACCTGACTAAAATGAGGGGAGAAAAAACCCAAATCAGTAAAATCAGGAATGCAAAAGGGGAGATAACAACAAACCCCATGGAAGTCCAGGAAATCATCTGAGACTACTTTGAGAACCTATCTTAAAATAAATTTGAAAATCTTAAAGAAATGGACAGATTTCAAGATACATATGATCATCCAAAACTGAACCAAGAGGAAATTAATCACCTGACTAGATCTATAACACAAAATGAAATTGAAGCAGAAATCAAGAGTCTCCCCAAAAAGAAAAGTCCGGGACCTGATAGATTCTCTGCTGAATTCTATCAGACCTTTAAAGAAGAAATGATACCACCCCTCCTTAAACTGTTCCATGAAATAGAAAGGGAAGGAAAATGGCCTAACACATTTTATGAAGCCAGTATTACACTTATCCCAAAACCAGGCAAAAACACCTCCAAAAAAGGAAACTATAGGCTAATCTCCTTAATGAACATTGATGCAAAAATCCTCAATAGAATAATGGCAAACCGAATTCAACAACACATCAAAAAGATCATTCAACACAACCAAGTAGTCTTCATTCCAGGAATGCAGGGGTGGTTCAACATATGAAAATCAATAAACATAATAAACCACATTAACAGAAGCAAAGACAAAAACCACTTGATCATCTCCATAGATGCAGAAAAAGCCTTTGATAAGATCCAACACCATTTCATGATAAAAGCTCTAAGAAAACTAGGAATAGAAGAAAAGTACCTCAACATTATAAAAGCTATATATGACAAAACTGTAGCCAGCATTATACTTAACAGTGAAAAATTGAAACCATTCCCTCTCAAATCAGGAACTATACAAGGATGCCCACTGTCTCCACTCCTATTCTACATAGTGCTAGAATTCCTAGCCAGAGCAATTAGGCAAGAAGAAGGAATAAAAGGAATACAAATAGGAAAAGAAACTGTCAAAATATCCCTATTTGCAGATGATATGATCCTATACATTAAAAACCCATAAAACTCTACTCAAAAACTCCTAGACACCATCAATAGCTATAGCAAGGAATGGGATATAAACTCAATGTAGAAAAATCATTAGCATTTCTATGTGCTAATAATGAACAAACTGAGAAAGAATATCTGAAAACAATTCCATTCATAATTGCCTCAAAAAATCAAATACTTAGGTGTAAACTTAACAAAGGATGTGAACAACCTTTGCAAGGAAAACTATAAACTTCTGAAGAAAGAGATGAGGAAGACTATAGAAAGTGGAGAGATCTCCCATACTCATGGATTGGTAGAATCAACAAGCAATCTACATGTTTAATGCAATTCCCATCAAAATCCCAATGACATTCATTAAAGAGATTGAAAAATCTACCATTAAATTTATATGGAAACACAACAGGCCATGAATAGCCAAGGCAACACTCGTAAAAAGAACAATGCTGGAGGTATCACAATACCTGACTTCAAACTATATTACAAAGCAATAACAAAAAAACAGCATGGTACTGTCACAAAAACAGACATGAAGACCAGTGGAACAGATTAGAGGACCCGGAGATGAAGCCAGACAACTATAACCAACTTGTCTTTAACAAAGGAGCTAAAAATATATGATGGAGAAATAGCAGCCTCTTCAACAAAAACTGCTGGGAAAACTGGTTAGCAGTCTGCAAAAAACTGAAACTAGATTCATGTTTATCACCCTATGCCAATATTAACTCAAAATGGATCAAAGATCTTAATATCAGACCCCAAACTCTAAAGTTGGTACAGGAAAGAGTAAGAAATACTCTGGTATTGAAAGGTATAGGCAAGAACTTTCTCAATGGGACCCCAGCAGCTCAGTAACTAAGACATAGCATAGATAAATGGGACTTCATAAAACTAAAAAGCTTCCTGCTCAACAAAAGAAATGTTCTCTAAAGTGAAGAGACCACCCACAGAGTGGGAGAAAATATTTGCCAGTTACACATCAGACAAAGGACTGATAACAGGAATATATAGGGAACTCAAAAAACTAAATTCTCGCAAAATTAGTAAACCAATAAAGAAATGGGCAAGTGAACTAAACAGAACTTTCTCAAAAGAAGACATTCAAATGGCCAAAAAACACATGAAAAAATGCTCAACATCTCTAGCAATAAAGGAAATGCAAATTAAAACCACACTAAGATTCTCCCTCACCCCTGTTAGAATAGCCATCATTAGAAACACCACTAACAACAGGTGTTGGCGAGGATGTGGGGAAAAAGTAACCCTCTTACACTGCTGGTGGGAACGTAAACTAGTACAACCACTCTAGAAAAAAATTTGGAGGCTACTTAAAAAGCTAAACATTGATCTACCATATGATCCAGCAATACCACTCTTGGGTTTATACCCAAAAGAATGTAACACAGGTTATTCCAGAGGCCTACACAGCCATGTTTATTCCAGCACTATTCACAAAAGCCAAGTTATGGAAACAGCCAAGATGCCCCACTACTGACAAATGGATCAAGAAAATGTGTTATTTATACACAAAGGAATTTTATGCAGCCATGAAGAAAAATGAAATGTTATCAACCACAGGTAAATGGATGGAATTGGAGAACATCATTCTGAGTGAGGTTAGCCTGGTCCAAAAGACCAAAAATCATATGTTCTCCCCCATATTCAGACATTTTATCAAGGACAAACACAACAAGGGGATTGGACTTTGATCACATGATAAAGCGATAGCACACAAGGAAGATACTATGAGGATAGGTAAGAGACCCAAAAAACTAGATAACATTTGTTGTCCTCAATGCACAGAAACTAAAGCAGATACTTTAAAGCAAATGAGGCCAATAGAAGGGGACCAGGAACTAGAGAAAAGGTTAGTTTGAGAAGAATTAACTTAGAAGGTAACACACATGTACAGGAATGCAATGTGAGTCAACTCCTTGTATAGCTATCCTTATCTCAACTAGCAAAAACCCTTGGTCCTTCCTATTATTGCTCATACTCTCTCTTCAACACAATTAGAGATAAGGGTAGAATAGTTTCTGCCTGGTAGTGAGGGGAAAGTGGGGGTAAGGGAGGGAATTGGGGGGTAAGGGAAGGGGCTGGGGGGAAGGGGGGAGAATGACTCAAACATTATATGCATGTATGAATAAAATAAAACTTAAAAAAAAGAAGAGAATATCATCATAGGATAATAAAAATTCCATAATCTAAGAAGAGACTAGTATTCAAATAATCTTAAATCAAAACCATATTATTCTCATACCATTTTTTTCAGTGAATAAAATTCCATAAAATAGAGAACTAATATAGCTCTCTCAGTTTTCCTGTAGGTAATGGCAAGAGGAGAAACATTTTTCTGTTTTCTTCTTTACATCATTTTAAATTTAACTATGTCCATAGTTAACAACTGCTACAGATTCTCTTTCTGTATAGTACTTTGCTATTTTCAATTCCATCCTCTTCTTGCATCCTTATATGTGATTATTTGTTTTTACAAATTTCTCAATCAGGAAAAGGGCAAGGCAGTTCTCATTAATACTTCAGTGTACAAGGAGTAGGATAGGCTTTCCAAAGCATGTATTAAAAGAATGGAAAAACCGATTTTTAATATTTTCATTCATCAGAAAATTGTGTAGAAGGACAGTGAAGTATACCAAATAATTGGTCCTTCATAGAACACTCTGGTGCTTCAAACAATGTGATGGTAGATGGAACATTGCCTTCGCTACAGACAAGAATAGCTGAACATATTTCCATAATAATTTAGGCAAATATTTTCACCTATGTTAGTGGGGATATTTAAGACACACATGGAAAATATTATTTTGTCAGTCTGTAAGCTTGAATTTTCTGAGTTTCTGGTAAAAAGCTATTCAAGTCTTAGAAACAAACTCTGTTCATATTGTTGAGTTGTTCTAATGGTTAAGGTTAATTTTAAAAACAGATGGCTGATGAGTTCACATTTGGGAACATTTTCCTTAAGAAGAATTAATCATTTTAATATAGTTAAGTTGCCTTCATTACTAAAATCAAGATTCACTGTTTTTCTTTTCCTTAAAATTGCATTATTCAGTAAAAATCTAATCACTCTTAAAATGAATTTAAATCAAATTAGTGTTGTAATGACTTGAAAAATATAGTTTTACATTTGAACTCAATCAATTCCTACCTTAATAGACATTTCTTAAGAGAGGGAATTCTAATGGCCAATGAATATATAAAAGAAGTTCAACCTCACTAATTATCAGAAAAATGCATATCAAAACTATAATGAGACATCATTTGACTCCAGTTAGAATGTCTATTATCAAAAAAGCAAGAAGTGAATGCTGGCAGGGATGTGGAGAAAGGGGAAATGTGATACACTTTCAGTGGGGGAGTAAATTAGTGCAGCTGTTATGGAAATCAGCATGGAATTTCTTCAAAAAACTACTAGTAGAATGCCAAATCATTGGACAATTTTACTACTGAGTATCTGTACAAAGATACTGCAATTAATATGTCAAAGAGACATCTGCACTAGCATGTTTACTGCAACACTATTCATAACTGCCAACATATAGCTTGGATGCAGATCGACCCATCATGAATGAATGGATAAAGAAAATATGGCATATATACACACTGGAATATTTTTTAGCCATAACAAAGAATGAAATTCTGTCATTTCCAGAAAAATGGATGGAATTAGGAGATAATATGTCAAGTGAAATAAGTTAGGTATAGAAAGACAAGCACTGCATGGTGTCACTTATATGTAGAAGTTAAAAAAATTGATCTCAAAGAAAATAGGGAACAGACTAGCAGTTATCGGAGCCTAGTAAGGGAATGGGAGAAAAAGCGATGGAAAGAAGATTGTTAGTGCTTACAAGGGAACAGATGGAGGGGAGGAATAACTTCAATAATTTCTCATTTTTACAGCACTATAGCATAACTGTGGTTGACAACAACTAATTGACTATTTCAAAATATTTGATAGAGAATAATTTGAATGTCTCTAACACAAATAAATTATATATGTCTGAGCTACACCAATTATCTTAATTTAATCATTGCATATTTTATACATATATGGAAGTTTACATTATATGCCATAAGTTTGTACATTTACTATGTGTCAATTAAAAGCAAAATGACAGCCAGATATCTTTGTAGTGCATACAAATAGAATCCCATGCCTCAGGAGTTTAAGGGAGGAGAATTGTGAGTTCAAGGCTAGCCTTAGCTACACAACAATACCCTATCTCAAAAATAAAATACATAAAAGTTAGAAGATAAAAAATGAAAAAAATAACTAAATGAACACTAAAGAAGCTTTTAAAAAATAGCTCAACCAATGTTGTGGTTAAAATAGAATTACATATATAGGCATTGAGGAAGGATTTTTTTCAGAAAATTTTGTGGAAATTGAACTTTTACCTTCTATTAAAATTGCTGCTGAAGCTATGCCCACTTGATTTTTGGCAAAGGTGCCAATACAATTGAGAAAAGACAACCTCTTCAGCAAATGTTGCTGGAAAAACTGGATATCTTCATGCAGAAAACTGAAACTAGATCCATATCTTTCACATTGTATAAGGATAAACTCAAAGCAGATAAAGAACCTTAATATAAGACCTGATTTTGAAGCTAGTGTAGGAAAGAGCAGGGAATACATTGGAATTAATGGGCATAAGGAATGACTTCCTGAATAGAACTTAAATGGCTCAGCAATTAGAGAAAGAAGTTGATAAATGGGACTATATAAAATTAAAAAGCTTCTGCACAACAAAAGAAATGGTATCTAAATTGAAGAGGATGCCCACAGAATGGGAGAAAATCTTTGCCAGCTATTCATCAGACAAGGGACTGATAACAAAAATATACAGGGAACTCACAAAACCAAACTCCCCCAAAAATCAATGACCCAATGAAGAAAGGGGCAAAAGAACTGAACAGAGTTTTTTCAAAGGAAGAAATACAAATGCCTAAAAAACGCATGAAGAAATGCTCAACATCTCTGGCCATAAAGGAAATGAAAAGAGAGGAAGAGAGGAGAGGTGGCCCAAACAATGTAAACACATATGAATAAATGTATAAGCAATAAATAAAAAGAAATGAAAATCAAAACCATGTTAAGATTTCATCTCACTCTTATTAGAATGGCTACCATCAAGAACACAAACAACAACAAAATGTTGGCAAGGATGTGCAGAAAAAAGAACCCTTACACACTGCTGGTAGGAATATAAATTAATACAACCCCTATGGAAAACAATATGTAGGCTTCTCCATATGATCCAGTAATTCCATTCTTAGGGATACACAGTAAGGAATGTAAATTGGGTTACAATAAAGGTATCTGCACACCCATGCTTACTGCAGCATTATTTACAATAGCTACGTTATGGAAACAACCAAGATGCCCCACTACCGACTGATGAATTAAGAAAATGTAAATTATATATACTGGAATTTTATTCAGTCACAACGAAGAATGAAAGTTTGTCATTTGCAGAGAAAGGGATGGAATGGGAAAACATCATCTTAAGTGAAGTTAGCCAGTTCAGAAGGCCAAAAGCCACGTTTTCTCTCATGTGGAACACAGACCTAACACAAATACAGCAATATTATGAAAAACAGGTTACGCTAAGGGGAGGTGACATACAAGAGGAGGATAAAAGAGGGAAGTTAAGAAAGTGAATATGATTGATCTATTCTCTATACAAGAATGAATACAGAATTCTTAAACCTGTTGAAACTATCATAAAAAGGAGACTAAGGTAAAAAGAAGAAAATTAGAGATGAACCAATTCAGGTTATAATGCATATATATATGTATGGAAAGTCACAAGGAAACTCCTGTCTCAAATAAACAAAAATGTCATTTTCTTTTTCTTTTACAAAACTGGAGAACAAGAGTGTGGAACAGGTCTCTTTTGGGGGGAAGGGTTGGTACTGGTGGGAGGAGGGAAGAGCTGAGGAAAGGCATGGGAGGGTGAATATAGTGCAAATACTGTGTGAACCTTTATGTAAATGGAAAAATGATATCTGTTGAAACTATTCCAAGAATGAGGAGAGAGGTGCAGATTAAGGAAAATGGTGAAGGGATAAATTCAAGTATGATATATTTCATAGATGGTAAGAACTTTTGTAAATGCCATAGTGTACCTCCACCCAGCACAGCAAAAAAATTAAATTGTTGCTGAAAAATAAGTGAGTCTGGTCTAATATTATATCTTTTGTAAATACATTGTCTGCCCAATATTTTAACAATATTTTCCCTGCTTTTAAAATAAAAGGTAAAAGATTGTATATAGACAGTAATGATATTTTTACTAATTTTATCTGTAAATTGAAACATGTATTCAATTTATAGCAATTCAACAAATGTAACTCAGCTATAAATTCAAATGACTTGTAAGACAATTTAAGTACTACAATAGGGTATCATGATAGTACTTAAATTTTGATTTTCTAGCTATATAAAATAACATGGAAAAGAAAACCATTTGACTGTGTCAGACAGTGATTCCTTTTGAAATGATTATTTTAAAATAGCTTTTAAGTAGACTTTACAATATATTCATAAAATAACTTTTCTGAATTTATGAATTCATTTGTGAAATACTTTTATGTATTTTCTTTGCAAGAAAAAAATCAGAAGAAAAATGAGAAACATACTTTTTGGCCTTTCTCTTGTACTATACACATATTTAAGTTCTTTCTTTATAAATTGAGAGATTTAAAGGAAGCATACAGGGAACAGAACATGATCAGTTTCTTCCTCTCTTTAGAGGAGTGCTGTATTGTTTTTCTAATTTTAATTTTTCTAATTATGTCTCTAATTCCTTCACTCCCATCACCATCCCACTACTACCTCCCTCTCTTCATCCCAATCTTGCCCCATCTCAGTCAATGACTTATTCTCTTCTTTCCTTCAGAACTTTTCTGGAAGCACAATCAGAGTGAGATCAAATTGGTCTTTAAAACCTTGTTACCTCTCTTTCTTCAGAGCAGGTCATTATTGTTGCTGTTTTTCTTTTTTAATATCTCACAAAGGAATAGCTTTGTAGTTTGCTGATGAACTTTTCATTGACTTCTAAGAGCACTTACAAAATTCATTAAGACTTAATTTAAGAGAGAAAAAAACACTTTGGCCATAGCCCACAAGTAAAAAATATTGATTTATTTATAGCAGTATATATATATATATATATATATATATATATATGCTCAGCTATAAAAGTCCAGCTATTGTGATTCATTACTCATTGATAAAATTCTTGCTCTTCAGAGATATAAATGAGAGCAAATGAACTATAATTGTGGAGCAGATTTTATGCACCTGAATTACTAAATCAGTAACAATGAGCACAAACGTTAAATCCAGAATAGGTTTTTAAAGTTGTTAGAACTCTTACTGTGTTCTCAGTTTACTACGATTTACACTATAAGAGATCATGATTAATTAGGGTAATGTGCTGTTGTAGAACAAGAGGTGGACTGAAAAATACGAAAGCTTGTTTTTTACATGAAGGCTGTCAGTTGAGGGAAGTTTTTTGCTTGGGTCCCAAGATACTGTCCTCAGATTCAACATGTTTTCTCTGTTATATTAAATGAGTGAGCCCTTGCCCTAAGACGCTCTCCTTCCTTTGAGTTACTATGCAACAAAACGGCAACCGAACTTACCTAAAGGAAATAAAATCTAATTTGGAAGTCTGACTTTCGAGAGCACATCAGAGTCTCAGCCAATCATGAGTGGCTAAGTTTCAGATGATCATGGGCTGCCCATTGATTGGCCCATGTCTAAGTAAGGCAACCCCTAGCTGTAACCTAACAAAGTTTTTTGATATTGTATTTACATATTCTGTCTATACATACACATTGCCTAAGTTACTGTGGAGCTTTTCTGAGTACTGCCTGATTAATACATTTTTTTTCCTCAAACTCTATTAAATTTATCTTGTCAAAATTTATTTAAATATTTGTTCAACAAATATTGACAGCAATTATGCACCAGATGTTGTACTTTCCGTGGAAAAAAACAAAACAAAACAAAAAAAACCAGAGACTAGTAGGGAAGACACCAGGTTTTATAAAGCTTGAAAGTTCTGAGAAGTGAAATAGATCATTTAAAAAGTATATTAGGGCTCCAGATCAGAGGAGGGCAAGATGGAGGATTAGAAATACCACATTGTTGCTTCTCCACAAAACTGAAATAGAAGAGGCCTGGTAGAGATGAACCAATTGGGGTTGTAATGTATATATGCATGGAAACAGCACACGGAATCTCCCTGTGTAACTATTTTTGTCTCAAACTAGCAAAAATGCCATGTTTCTCTTATTTTTATGTTTTTTCTTCTACAAAATGGGAGAACAGGAAGGTGGAACAGGTTGGAGGGGGGATTGGCACTGGTGGGAGTGGGGAGATGGTGGGGAAAAAGGGTAGGAGGAACAATACAGTGCAAATAATGTATACACATGCAAGTAAATGCAAAAATGATACCTGTTGAAACTGTTCCAGGAATCAGGGTAGGGAGAATGAAAGAGAGCAGTGGAGGGGCTTAGTTCAAGTATGGTATATTTGATACATTGTAAGAACCTTTGTAAATGCTACACTGTACCCCCACCCATCACAACAATAATAATAATTTTAAAAAAACTGAAATAGAACCTCAGGTCTTAAATATAAGGAAAGGCAAGTGTCTTAGAAAGGCAAGGAAGAGTACCAGAAAAGAATAAATATTTAGAGGTCAGGAGAAACCCAGTATATTGAATGTTAGATCTATTAAAAATATATTAACAATACAGAAAAGCAAGAGAAAAACAGAAGCATGAAATGGGGAAAATAATAATCTAAGGGCTCTTGAAAAGTTTAAGAGAAAGTCATTTCTAACATACTTTAAAGTCAATTAATGCAAAACAAAGAGTGGGGGAGGAAGAACTCACAGAACTGAAGAAACAAAAGTTTAGAAGTCAAAACCAAAATGGTACCTGTATGGAATTAAAATAGGTTGCATTAAGTCTACAGTGTAAAAATCCTCATCTATGAGCTAATCCAAAAACCTAATTTTTCCCAGTCTATCAGAGACATTAAAATATTCTCTGTGTTCATATAATTTAGGCGTATGCTGACTTATGCTTTACTTGAAGTTTGTATGAGCAATTTTGAATGTTCGTTTTGTGTTCTTAGAATTCATCAGTGAATCTTAATAAGAACTGGAAAGTAAAGATTAAGTCAAACAGTAAAAGAAAATGTTTCTCAGCTTATTAATATGTTATAATTTCTAATGATTGTGAAATAAGGCATTCATTTATCCTCTGAATATTTTCAGAATGTCATTTATTCGATATCTATAATGTTATTGTGTATTATTAAAATAAACCATTTTCACAGCATTTTTAGCAGTCCTTAAAGTTTTTCCCTATTTCTCATAAGTAAAACTGGTAAAATACCAAATTTGTATCTTAACTTTAATTTTCTACATCAAAAGAAAAATGACACATATATTGTAAGAGGTAAGAACAGTGACTATAATTTTTTAAAAAGGCAACTCAGTTTCAAGAAGAGCTGTTTTAGATCAGTAAACAGATTCAGAAACATGGCTCTATTTAGGCATGTACCAAGCATTTTTCACATGCATTTCAGGGAAAATTGGATATATGAAGAAGGAGATAGAGGGAAAAAACCTGATCCAATATTTCTGTCTATGCAGCAAGGTGATTGAAAATGAGATACAAAGTTTTCAGAAATGAGTTGTTACTAAATATGAATTGTTAGTAAATGTGTTATTATGGCACCAGAGTTTAAGCTGATGAACCCAACTGAATTTCCTGACATAATATAGATGTTGTTTAAACTTAATATAATAATAATGGCACTACAGATACAATTTTAGAACACCTGTCAGGAATTCCACTTGGCAAATATCATTTGAAATACCTTAGTTACAAAAGTAAAAGATAATTTTGCCTACTCAAGTTTAGGCAAAGTGGTAGCTATTACTATTGTGTCTTCATGCAGAATTGCTTAGGCCTAAGGAGACTGAATCCTACTTACTTGCCCAGAGAACACTTACCTCAAACTCTGACTGTAAGCAGAATTTCTACTGTGTTATTTCAAAAATTGGCTTCCCCTACATTTTGATATGTCTAGTGACAAAGTAGCATATATTTGGTCTATATCTTTTCTTTACAATCAAAATGCAATCTCCAAGTATTTCCTTTTTTCTTTCCTTCCTCCTGTTCCTATCAGAAAAGATCAGTTGATTGTACAACACTTAAACATGTTTCTTAGTCTATTTAAATTGCTTGTTAAATTGGTACTGTTATCTGCTACCAAGTTTCTTTTCCTTTCCCATTACTGTCGAATCCATTTATTTGCATTTTCTGACTTTGTTTAAATTAACAGGCTTCCTATAGTGAGAAATATGAAATATATGAGTACTATATTTGGGTACAACATTGACTTTTAAAGACAATTTTGTTCAATACCACGTCTATATAGTACATTATGGGCAGTGCCAAGGTAGAATCTGCCCAGAAGGAGGCTATGGGAGGATGCAAGTCTGGAGATAACTTGAAAAATAACTGAATTAGTTAAAATTGTTCTGTATTTTTATTATCACCATAATCCAACAATTTAAATAGCATCAGTAGTAACATAGACTTCATAAGAAAATTTTCCCTTTATTTAATAGTACATACTGTATAAAAGTTAATTCAGAGAACTCTTGATTGCTGAGTAAGACTCCAACACAAGTGAGTGAAGATTTAATCATTCTTTTTCTTTTAATCATTCTTTTTTAAAGTAAGGTTTTGGTGTGTAATCATTTAAATTTTCCTCGGGTATAGTGTGCTTCACTTCTAGTGTAGGACCACATATTACTATTTTACAATGACAAATGCAAAAAAAGCCATGATAAGTTATTTGTATAGATGAATAAATTAAATTATCTAATGCCACTCAATAAATTCCATTTTATTAATTATAATTGATTTATTTCAATTGTGTCATTTACATGTCTACATGATATGTCACTTATATTCACTTTTTTGATCACTGGAAGTTTTGTTTTTATCTTAATTGAGAGTGAAATCACATGTAAACTCTAAAGTATCTAATTTTTG
Organism: Castor canadensis; assembly: GCF_047511655.1. Lineage (NCBI taxonomy): Eukaryota > Metazoa > Chordata > Mammalia > Rodentia > Castoridae > Castor > Castor canadensis. The sequence goes on from NC_133393.1 coordinate 125,282,731, forward strand.
TTTCACAAATTCAAAGTAATCCATGTATAAATATGAATTATTTAAATAACATATTTAAAAGAAGATTTTATTCTTGTATTCATATTGTTACTTTTATTTCCAAACAAGAAATAAATCATGAAAATAAAATGTCATGCCAGTGGATCAATTCAATAGCTACTTAATTGAATATTTCAAATTTTAATTTTAAAAAGATGTACTTATTACCTGATGAAAAATAATTTAAATAAACATATGAGATTTTAAACAAAGGATTAAAGTAGATGTTGTCCACTAAGTATGATCATAGTCATGCTTATTTTTTCTGTAGGAATTTGGAAAAGTCCAAAGTTATTTATAGCTTGAATGTGAAATCAGTAACTGGATCGTTATATTTAAATTTTTAAAAGAATTTCTAAGTGAAGAATGTTTATCAATATGGAACAATGTTATTCTAGTGGAGTCTGACTGAAAACAGAAAAGTAGGTAATTCAATTGTTGTCTGAACAATAGTATATAATACATGAAAATTTGTGGGAAATTCAAGCTTTCATACTTAAAATACCCAAACAAGAAATAAAGCATGATTTAAATGATATAGGTGAACAATTACAATAATTAATTAATTATTTTCTTTGAATGCCAATGGTATAGAGGACAAAGGAAGTGTTAGCAAAGTCAGTAAAAGCCAATAAAAAGAAGAGGAGGAGGAAGAGGAAGAGAAGGAGGAGGAGGAGGAGGAGAACAACAGCAAGAACAAGGACCAGAAGGAGAAACTGATGCTTGCAAATACCAAGACCATGACTTTTATGAGGACAACATAATAAATAAAATTTAATATATTACAGCATCTCTACCTGCTCAATGATGGTTCCAGGTAATTGAGAGTTATCTGACTAAAAAGAGAAAGTGACCTCTTCATAATAAATGTTGTTGAGCAATTGAATGAGAATAAAAAAAGCACAAAAGAAGTCAATACATATTAACTAATATTTATAAATATTAATGAATATTTCTAGCATTTACCAATTAAGAAAGGTGTTGAAAATTTATGGGTTTGATCTTCAGATAATGAGACAAAAACTGAATATTCAATTTTAGAAGTGACTTTAAATCTGGTGAAAAGAGTAACCTAAAATTTCTAGCTTTTAAATATCTAAGTGATAATTCTTTTCATACAGTTACAAGATTTTGGCAACAAGCTGACTGTGATGGTACATGTCTGTAATCCCAGTTATGTGGAAGGCATAGGAAAGGAAGGCAAAAAGCACGAGCCTATCTGAAAAAAATAACTAAAGTCAAAAGGTCTGAGGGATGTGGTTCAAGTGGTAGAGCATATGCTTCTTTGAAAAGTGTGGCCATGAGTTCAAACTCCCATATGCCAAAAAGAAGAAAAGAAGGAAGAAAAGAAAAAAGAGAAAGATTTTGGCAACCAAAAGGAAAATCGGTTCTTTATCTGAACTAAAATCAATATAATACCTTTTTATGGAAAAAAGTAGTATTGATAAAGAATAAATGAGTATTACATCATATATTTTATTTAAAGCTGCTTTCAGCTAAACTTTCCTTTTACTGATCTCAAAACTGTGTTATCAGAAAATACAATGCATTATGTTGAAGTTGAAAGAGTTGCTGTGAACTTATGACTGAAATTTGAAAAAACATTTTATAAGAATTAATATGCTATTCTTTTTCTGAAGACAGAGTACAAATAATTCCACCCATCTTCTGGGAAACAATGTCAAAAAACAGTTACAGATGTTAGGGATGTAAAAGAGTTTAAAATTATAACAGTGTTCCCCAAACGTTATACTATTATCATATATACAAGCTGTTCATACACATCAATATTGAAGATGGTGAAGATGAAATACAGAAATTAATTTTTAGTTTTTCTTCCATTTTAGTTTCTGGAAAAAAATGTTGAAATAAATGCACAAGATTCAAGGATATGTTATTATACCTCTGGCCAATATACATGACAGTATAAAGGCAAAAAATCAAACAAGTTCACCTCTAGTTTTCATTTCCTTCTCTTGCACATTTTTCACTAAGGTTTAATTCAGTTTTATAAAAAAATTAATTCTTTTATATGGATTTGCTCAATGTGATGTAATTTGGAATTTGTGTATAGATTCAGCCTTGCCAGTCTCATCTTGTCCATATAAAATGCTTCAGAAAGTATGTGTAACCATATGAAGCCTATCTTAAAAGACGGATTATTCATTCTGAAGCTCTGTGCAGGGGAAAGACAAATTTTGACAGTTAAATTCAATATATGAAGTACTGGGTGATCCAAAGAAAGTGTGGGTACAGGCAGGTCAGTCCATATGCTGCTTTTTAGAACATGCTGCTTTTCTGAATTATCTTTGATTTGAAGATGAAAGATGTTAATTTTAAGAAGACACAAAAACATTTGCAAATAGCCAGGTTGAGACTTGAATAATTTAAAGTAAAACACTAAGCATTCAAATTAATCCATGAATATTGTTCCACAGGAACAATGGAGGAGGTAATTAATTTTTCAATAACAAAATGTAAGCAAATGAGAATTTGTGTAGAAAAAATCAAAACTAGAAGAAAACTGCTAGAAGAAATAAAAAAAGATAGCTATATTTCATTAGAGGAAATCAAATAGACAGTATTGGAAACAAGAAATAGTTTTGATCCAATAATGGAGCAATTCTTCCAAATCAATAGATCAAATAAAGTCAGTGTACACTATCATTTAGTGTTTTCTTTCTCTGAGGAATACATTTTTGTTTGAAAAATTACATGATGATTTATCTATTGAAGATATTTTTAGACCATAGAACTATTAGGGAATAGGGATGGAGCTCAATGGTTAAGCACATGCTTAACATGTGAGGCTCTGAGTTTGATCACAGGGGAGAGATAGAGAGATTGCCAATCTACTAAAAGAAATCTTAAAGAAATGAAAACATGGGCATTCATAGAAATACTTAGACTTTTTTATAAAATTTATTTTTATGAGTCTCTACCAAAATAATTATTACATTTAACAATTTTCTTTTAGGATGACTTGCAGCTAATAAAATACATTTTTATGCAAATTTGAAATTTAATAAAAAATCAAAAATTTGTAAAAAATATTTTTATCAATTATGAAGATAAAAATGAATATTCTTGCTGTACTATTTATTAATGACAAATATGCAAATGAGATAAATTTTAGCAAAATCATTGATAAGTTTGCTGTATTTAAGTTTCAGAACCAAAGTAAAAATTGAATATCAACAAATTGTTTCCACTTTTTGCATTGCAATATTTACTTCATATTATTTTACTGTCAAGGTTATGAATAAAGAATTCTGTGAAAGAAAGAAATCTGCTTTGCTTTTTTGGCTAATATCATTATTTATTTAATTTCATGGAAAATCCTGGAAATAATTTTATCCTATAAAAAGTGTTGAAAAAATTGGTTCTTGTAGTCAACCACACTAAACGTGCCACTGCTTTTGAGTTATTTAAATTATTAAATCTTCCTTTAATATTGTCTAACCTTGTTATCACCTCCAGCCTTTTGTTTCAGGCATCTTGTACCCTATTGGAAAATATTCTGGTTTGCTGCAACCAGTTTCATTCAAGCCTCTACCAGCGTTCATAATGCCTTGCTTCCTGCTTTACACTTTACATTGTGGCTCTTGCCCTGGAGCTTCTCTGAGACTCCAGTAGGAAATGTTAGCTAAGCCCTTGACTTGGCAGCCTGGAAGTATAAGGAACTACTGTCATTGGGAACTCCCTGAACCCATATGAGAGAAGGGAAACTTGAAAAACATGTCCCTGTTTTGTCTTTACGTGGTTAATTTGGTGGTGCATGAAGATCCCAGTAGGAATAAGCATCAACTGCTGGGTAGGCATTCAATTTAATAACACATTGTTGCATTGACTTTCTCCATGTTCCTATTTCACCTGTTATTTCTGCATTCCATCTCCTGCCTTGGATCACATCCTAAAACAACCCTCACACAAGCTTTGACTTAGATTTTGTTTTCAGCATGAATGCCGGATTAAGGAACATTTAATGTATTCTTTTGGCTATGTTTTCCCTTAGAAAATAAGTTGCATTAACTTATGAAAGATATTCTATAAGAACACAGGAAATACCTGTTCCTCACCTGTATTAAATGTTCACCTTAAATATCGAAACACCCATGTTTATTGCAGCACTATTCACAATAGCCAAGCTATGGAAACAACCCAGATTCCCTACAATTGATGAATGGATTAAGAAAATGTGGTACATATACCTAATGGAGCACTTTTCACCATAAAGAAAAATGAAATTATGTTATTTATAGGCAAATGAATGGAACTATAGATCATCACGTTAAGGAAAGTAAGCCAGGTTCAGAAAGACAAAGGCCACATATTTTCTCTCATATGTGGAATACAGACCCAAAAGATAGACATATACACAAATACAAATGAGAGAGAGAGAGAGAGAAAGAGAGAAAGAAAGAATGAAGGAAGGAACTAAGGAAGGAAGGAAAGAAAGAAAGAGAACATATCCATATACCGTAATAGTGGGACTATCTGAGGGGACTAGGGAGAGGAAGAAGAGGAAATAAGAATGATAAAAATGAATAACATTAAAATACATACATTTGTGTAGGAAGATGGCATAACAAATGCTGTCGATTAATGTGTGGGGGGTGAATTGTAAGGGAGAGTAATAGAGAAAGTTAGTTTGATTATAGCACAATATATTCATGCTTGAAACACCAAGGTGAAACCCCTTTGAAATGGCATATACACTTAAAAAATGAAAGACTGGAATGCAAAATAGGTTCTGTCAGGAGGTGGGTATGAATGGGAAGGGGAGGGTAAATGGAGAGGATGGAGGAGGGAGAATATTATTGATCTACTTTATATACTTGTTCTTTACTTGTATGAAAATAGAACAATGAACATGCTGAAATTATTTTACGTATGGATAAAGTAAAATGGTGGAGGGGATGAATCTAATCATGATACACTGTAAGCACATATGGAAATAGGACAATGAACCCCCTATACAACTAATATATGCTGATAACAAGCTGTTAAAAAAGTCAAAACTATAATTTACATCTGTCCAGATTACCTCTGACAACTCAATATAGCACTCACAATATTTAAGTAATTGATATTAATTGCTGGATATGGGTGAATTTGGAGAATAATTTTGGGTGTTACAATAATGGATTTCCTATAAATCCCCAGCAGAGAAACTGAGGTATAAACCAAAATGAAAAAGTAAACGGTTCACCAAATTTTATGAACAGATGTCAATTTTCTATTTTAAAAATCTAAGTATTTTAAATTTATATCTATTATTACCATTTTATTTACTCATAATTGAATAATTATTCTTGGGAAGCAGAAATCCATTGGTTATAGGGGATTAATTTTGTTATATGTAGAAATAGGGCTTTTTTAAGTTTTAGAGTTCAATTTTAAGAAAATGTTTCATTTTCTTAACAGTCTGCTTTTAGAATAATAGGCTTAAGGAAATCTTATTATAACATAAAATAACTTCTTTTCCTCAAGTGTTTTTTCTCCTGAACTCCATCATAATCTTGATGATCCTGTTTGCTTATAAATTACTTTTTGTCTACAGAGAGGTATGCAACTTTTGACTTTGGAAAAATTACATCTACATAAAAATAAAATAGATGAAGAAATAAAAATAAGAATACCTGGAGAGATACAAATTAATTCTCAGCTGGCTGCAAACTGTGAAACACAGAATCATCCTAAAAATATTACTCGATCAAGTATTTTTATATAGAAGATTGAGTATGTGTACATGCTTAGAACAGCAAATTTTACTGTAGGACCTGTTTTTCCCTGTTGTCTTGAACTCAAGTGATTTTTTTATGTTAAAGTAACTCAACTCTCATATTTATTCCCAGCATTCTGCTAATTTTTCTTCTGTTCTGCAATTTTTTCTGTTGACTCCTCTCTCTCCTGTGGGTGTATATGGGTGTGGTTTTCCATATTATCTGTCAAAGATGTTTATATACAACCTTGAAAGTTAAGATGTCTTCCCCCAGAACAGAGACATATTGGTGTGCTGTACATATTACTAATGATAATGTAACTCTCCAGGGCAAATGTTGGGTGGATGGGTAGCTTTTCTAATGACCTTCTTACAGAAGATTGGGTATTTTCCTAAGCTCACAGTTTCCTTCTCTAACACAACCCTTGGTGTGAACTAGAATAACCTGCACCTTGCCATGTCATTCTGTGGGAATTAGGGACTTGGGAATGGGCACAAGTGCCATAACCTTAACTCTTGCTGTTGCTGTGAACAACAAATTCCCCTTTTTCTCTTATACAGGAATCATGTGTTTTTTCCAGTACTCACAAAGTGACTTAGTAGTTTATATGTAAGGTAAAAATCTCAAACACTTAACAATTGTTGAGATCTGCATGAAAGACAACTGATTTAAAATTAAATTCTTTGCACTAGTGAGCTTAAATTTAAAATCTGATTTAGAAACTACATTTAATATTAGTCATGAACCACTCTATTCTTTCATGAAGAATATTATTTTATAGGTTAATTGCAGCTACAATTTAATAACCATCATTTATGGGGCAAATAATATAAAATATCCTTTAGTAATGTGAAGTGATTTTAACAACAAAGCAGTGTAGTAGGTGTAGTTATCCCAGATATAAACACATAAAACTGATAACTACAAATTAAGTATTATTTTCCATGTCAAATGGGTGGTGACTGTTAAATTACTAGGTCTGGGACTAAAACCCATACACTTCCCAGTATTCTATATTGTAACTTTAAGATCTCAGTTGGTATTTAGAACTGACATTTCATAAAGTGTTATACAAATATCTGACACTTACCCTTTCTTACATGAATTACATGTTGAACTTGCTATAACTTTAATAAAAAGATGACTTGAAAGACAACTTCATAAACACACTAGACTGGAAAGAAATAGCCAATAATAGAGGAAAAGAGAATACCATTCTTTTTTCTGCCATTCATAATTTTTCCTTTATTGTTTCTTAACAATTATTGATGCAACACCAGAATTATAGGTTCAGGACTGGCAACAGGGCTCACACAGTAGAACACCTGCCTAGCAAGCATGAGATCTGAAGTTCAAACATCAATACTGCCAAAATTAAAAAAACAAAAACATAGAAGAATTAGAATGTAAAGACAGGAGTCAAGTCTAGATCCCTGATAGTGGGACTAATTAGGCTCTTTTTAAATGAAAATGCTTGGGATATTAAAGTGAATATGACATTATAGATACTTTATTTTGTGTAAAAATATCAAAAATGATTTGATTTTTAGAATGCAAATGAGAATTTTCAAACTTATGTTTGTGTTTATGAAACTTTAAGAAGTCTTGTCAGACATTTTCTTGTCAAGAATTGTGAATTTCTCTCTCATGCTTGTGGAAAGACTGAAATTAAGGCAAAACATATTTTATTTATAAATTCAGGTGGAATAATTCATATATTAAAGTTCATAATTATAATTCATAATTAAAGTTAATGCAAAAGGTTTATATTAAGGTATGTTAGTTCAAGTTGAGTTAATTTATGTTATACAAAGCAGTGTTTGTTTCTACTACATATAAAGATAGTAACACATTTTATACATTTAACTTAAAATTCAAATAATATACTTATAAATTAGTGACCTGAATATAAATGATGAAAAAGTTATTATGGTGTGCCATAAATATTCAAAACATCATGTTATCTTGAAAATCCATAAGTGTTTTTAGAAAAAAAAATTGATAATACAGAATAAAGTTTACAAACTGTTTATTGAAATACTTTAATAAACAAAACCACATTCATGTTACTGGATGCCTATAATTTTAGCATTAGAATACCTTCTTAGAGAATTTTTTCCTTTTGGTAAGTGTTAACCCTCTTTATCTTTTAAAATTATGTACTTCAATTTTTTTCTGACAAAAAGTGAGAAGGCTAGATCATATGCTGCTACTATTTTAGTTTTCCATACTCATATCACCCACCAGCAATGCACAACTATCCCATTTTCTGCGTATCCTCAATATTTATTATCCTTTTTTTAAATTTTTTTTTTATTATTCGTATGTGCATACAATGCTTGGGTCATTTCTCCACCCTGCCCCCACTCCCTCACTTATCACCCACTCCTCCCCCTCCCTCTCCCCCCATCCCCTCAATACCCAGCAGAAACTATTTTGCCCTTATCTCTAATTTTGTTGAAGAGAGAGTATAAGCAATAATAGGAAGGAGCAAGGGTTTTTGCTAGTTGAGATAAGGATAGCTATACAGTGAGTTGACTCACATTAATTTCCAGTGCATGTGTGTTACCTTCTAGGTTAATTCTTTTTGATCTAACCTTTTCTCTAGTTCCTGGTCCCCTTCTCCTATTGGCCTCAGTTGCTTTTAAGGTATCTGCTTTAGTTCTCTGCATTGAGGGCAACAAATGCTAGCTAATTTTTTAGGTGTCTTACCTATCCTTTATTATCCTTTTTTGATAAAAGCCATTGTAAGAGGTGTGCGTTGATAGTTTAATTGTTTTTTGTTCTTGTTATTGAGTCACATGAAGTATATGTTGCACATATTGCATATTAATACTTTCAAATATGTTTTATATATCATTTCTTCTATTTTGTAGACTCCCTTTTAATTTTGTTGATAATTACTTTGACTTCATTCTACTTGTTTAGTTTTTATTTTGGTGCCTGCACTTTGAGTCAGTCCAAGAAATCATTGCAAAGGCCAATACTCAGGTATCTTCTTTTTTTTCTTCTAAGAGTTTTACAAGTGTTAAGTCTTACATTTAAATCTTCACCCTATTTTGAGTTTATCTTTGCGTATAGTGTGAAATGAAGGACCAGTTTCATTCTTTTGCATTATCTATTGTGGGGACTATTTTTGGGAAAAAATCCGCAGCATTTTGTGAAAGATCAATCAACATAATATGCATGAGTTTAGCTGTGGGTATTCTGTTCTATTCCATTGGTTTATCTTTCTGTTTTCTTTATTTTCTTTTTTGTTTTTTTGGGTTTTTTTAATCTGTTTTCTTTATTTTCTTTGGCAATTTTGGAGGTTTTGTGCTTCACTTACAAACATAAGGTTTTTCTAGACCTGGAAAAATGTCATTGGGATTTTGATAGGATTGAATTGAATATATAGACCACTTTGGGTGATATAAGTTTTTAAATAATATTATTTTATTGTAAGTTTCACTAAGGTTTTGTTGATTTTTTTTTTTACATTTCAGAGAATCAACTTTCATTTCAAAAAGTTTTTTTTCTGCTGTTTTCTATTGGCTATTTCACTTATTTTTGTTGTGCTATTTATTTCCTTCTTTCAGCTAACTTTGACTTTGTGCTTAGTTTCTTCTTATTTTACTAACTCCCTGTTGTGTCATGTTAGATTGTATATTTAAGATATTTTTTCTTTTAATATAAGAACTGATCTTCACAAACATTCCCTTAGGACTACATTTGATGCATGCAACAACTAGTGAGTTGTGAGTATTTTGTTGTTATTGTTATTGTTTTAATTTTGGTTTTGGTTTTGTAGTACTGGGTATTGAACTCAGGTCTTCATGCTTGCTAGTCATGCCTACTTTTCTTTTTCTCTCAGTTCATTTTTCTGATAGTGTCTTAAGCTAACTTTGCTCATGCTTTCTTTGAACCTCAATCCTCCTGCCACTGTCTTCTAAGTAGTCAGAATGATAGGCAAGTGCCATCATGGCCAATCTCATCCAAACTTTTGCTACATTGTGTTTTCAATTTTTTTGGTCTCAAAATATTTTCAAATTTCCTTTTTCATTGTTCTTTAACCTAATTGTTGTTCAAGATTGCATTATTCAATTTCAATATATTTATGAATGCTTTCATTTACCTTTCCTCCTTCCTCTTCTCTTACTCCTCCTCCTTCTTCTTCTAAAGAAAAAGAAATTATTATTATTTATTTGGTAGCACAGGGCTTGAACTCAGAGGCTAGTGTTTACCTTTTGTTATTCTTTTCCAACTTTTTCCCATACTGTTAGGAAGAGCTAGTTGCAATGATTTCAATTTCCTTAATTTTGTTCACAAGTTTTATAACAAAGCATGTGATCTGTGCATTCTCATAGGTGGAATGGTCTGTGCATGTCTATTAGGTCTATTTATTTTACACTGTAGTTTAAGTTTCTTGTCTTCTTGCTTATAAATGGGAACATGAAGCCTTCTGCTATCATTGCATTCCCATATTTTCTCTCCCTTCAGATCTGTCAATATTTGGTTGCAATACCTTCATATTGAATTGACCTTTTTGCCATCATAAAAATTATATAATGACCTTCTTCACCTAGCACTGGGTCAGGTCTGGAACATATGACTGTAGGCACCAGCAACTCCTTTATTTTTCTTTTCTGCCTTACATTAGATTGATTGAGATTTCTGGATTCTATGACTTCTCTTTTTATTAATTTGTTTTTAATACAGATTTTGATGTTATTTACTATTAATCTTTAACCATTTTATTCTTAAATAAATGTTTAGCATAAAATTTAAAATGAATCAAGATCTCTATCAATGCTCAATATAAGAACCATAGAATCTTAAAACTAATAAAACTCTTCAATCTGCAGTTTGGGTCTCATCACTCTTCTGTCTTATTTCTACACATCATAAGATAGTACTGACGTTTTAATTCTATATTTTGAATCCTTGTTTAAACCTATACATTAACATATACATTAACTTGTTTGTGTGAATTCAAATTCATTTTTATATCTCACTTTGTTATTTTGGAAATATTTTTCTACTATTATCAATTATTATAATTTTAATTTCATCATCTATTGTTTGAGAAAATTTAATTCTGAATGAGATTATAAGTAGGAATACATATTAAGATAAATTTTATTTTATCTCAGTCTTTTAAACTACAGGCATGCAATGCATTATGATTTGGTCAATGACAAACTGCATATATACTTGTGGTCACCTGAGATTGCAATGGAGCTGAACAATTCCTATCACTTAGTGACATAATAGCTGTCATACAGTTGTAGGATAATGCATTAGTCATGTGTTTGTGGTGAAGCTGGTGTAAACACTGCTGCACTGCCTGTTATATAAAAGTATAGAATGTATCACTTTATATAGTACAGAATATTCGATAATGGCAGTAAATGATTTTGTTAATGGTTCATCATTATTTTTTATATACTCCTACTTATTTAAAAAAGAGGAACTGTAAAGCAGCATGCTGTGTTACATAGTCAGTCTCTTCATACATCATGTGTTTTTCAATTATATCATTTTCTCCTGTGCTTGATTTTTGTCTTGTGTTGTTTGTTTCTTCATGACCACAGGAGCAATAGACTATACAATATGTAAACACTGCAAAGCCTAAATGTGTAGTAGGCTATACCATCTAGGTTTGTGTAAATACACTACGATGTTTGCACAATGAAAAAACTGATTAAATGTCATGTGTCTCAGCATAATTCTAGTGATACTGTTTTCATTTAATATCTGGAAATGCTATGTAATGAGTGCATATATCTAGCTAGATTTTTATTTTGTTTCTGTAGCACATCCAATATAGTCCTGGCTAGGAAATATTATGTTAATGTTTCAGCTGCTACTTCAAGTACTCAGTGTTACATAATTACAATAAGTAAATTATTTAACAGTGGGCCACTGTTGGACATGAACTAAATTTTTCCAAATTTTTTAGTCAATAACTAGACAAATTCATAAAATTTTCCTATATCGCTTTGATTTATGATAAAATTTGCTTCTAGACCACATAATTATTTAGTTTTGAAGTGGTAGTGTTTACAAGAACATCACTATAAGAAGGCTTGCCTTTCTAATTCTCTCAATATACAGGCTCTTTGTTAAGGCCTTTTTTTCCCTTTCAATAAATGGACATTACAACATAAATCTTACTCTCTACCCTACAAAGCACCCCTAACTTAGAATTTCTGTAGAATTGTTTTATTTGATAATGTTTTTATTTTTTTATTTAATACTGTTCAGTGATATACAAAGGTCACCATTTATTTTTGGCTCCTGCATTTTCAATACTGTAACCTAAGTTCAAATATACATTAAAATAAAAATTTTATATTGTATTACTCTGGATGTTTGAAACAAGAGAGTGTCCAGCTACTTACAAAATACCAGAAGTGATTCTTACACACTCATTAAATACTTGGTTGATAATACAACTAATCTATTTATTTTTCATTATGAAAATATCTGCAGAAATAGAATACTATGCCATAGTATCAGCTGAAATATCACTGTGGATCTTGTAGAGTTTGAAGTGACTAGATCAACATATCACAACTCAGACTATCTCCATAGTGACCTGGAAAATATAAATCCACAAAAATAAATGATATATGCTGGATTGAATCAGGTATACAAACTGTGGTTTATCCTTTGTAAGACTTCCTGCTGTGGTCAGCAAAATCCTTTGCTGTTCAATTTAGAATTAGATTCCCAGTTCATATTAAAACAAGTGTAATGAGTTAAAATATTAAAGAGAAGCCCATTAAGATGCAAGTACAATTTCAGAAGAAAGTCAAGCATCAGAGGAATGTTCAAATGGAATACCGTAGCAAGACAGACTTCTTTCTACAACAGCACAGAATCAGCAAGGCTGCCCATAACCGAACTTTATCACAGAACACAGACTTGCATGGCTGAAAAAGATAGTGCTTCAATGCCAGATAGAAATTGTGTGTGAGCTTGGCAACACAAGCAAGCACATTCAGCAAGAAAGCAGACAAGGAGAGTGGCAGCCCATTCACTTCCATAGGGAATGGATAAATAGCGGGGAGACTAAAAATAGACAATGCTATGTTTTCTATTAATTGAAAATAAAATGATGCCTCTTTTCCCACTTCCTTTTGATGAATATTAATCACTTCATGCTATTTTAAAACTAGAAGCTACACTAAAATATCTGTGGTACACTAAGAAGCAAGACTGTAATTTTCTACATTTGCATTACTTAAAACATATGAATCACTAAATATTTTTTATCTTATACAATTTTTAACATCCTAAATGAATTTATCTAAGTACCTACACAAATATATAACCATGAAGTAAACATTTTCTAAGTTTTACGTGTAAAAATTATGATATGCTCCAAAATTTACATTATAATATAATTTTATATGCATAGTTATTTATATATATAAATTATTGAAAAAATAAATCATAGTATCCTTCCCCAAGTAAAAATGGATTTTTATTAAGAAGTGACGAATTCTATTTCACATGCTGCTAATTTTTTGCTTTTCATTGTTAAGATTATTCACAGCTTCTGATAAAATACAGGATAAAAGTATAATTTATATACAAATAACTATAAAGGATGTGACTTATTTCAGTGTTTTATTTCATTACTATATCATAGGATACATTTCTAAGAGCCCTAAGAGGTTCAAAAGAAAGTGGTTTTGAAAGAATTACTTCAATATCTTTAGCAGGTATATAAATATTTCACTAGCATTTTCATATCTGTAAAGCATAGAGTGAAAGAGTGTGACTTAAATAAATTAGAACGGATCATATCAGAATGTTAGAAATTTTATTGAGTACATCATGAAAAGATTACTTGAAATGAAATGATTATCATTTTAGAGTGCAACTTTCTCCAACATATTTCCCAAACACTAATTTATAAGGACCATAAAACAAAATCTCCAGACAGGGAATAAAAGATTTTGTTTTATCAGTATTGAAAAATGGTTTATAATATCTTAGCTCCGTATTTATCAGTATTAAGTTTTCTATCTACGGACACATGATTATGAGCTAAAAAATGAAAATATGTGGTGGAATTGTGTATCATAGTTACTGCCCTTGAAGAAAAATGGTAATCATATAGAATATGATCCATGTTAAACCAAAGTTAATCATAATTGAAGCATAAGTTCTCTACTCCCTAAAACCTTACCTATTTTGTTCAATCTTCAAAGTTCTCAGTCACATGTGTGACCAGGCACAGCCCATATTACAATGATTGGCTCAGTGTCTTCAAATATGATCACAATTTCATTGTGACTTTTCTGGAAAAAGTTCTGCTTCAGTATCTAATGGCCTTAATACCAATGCTACCTACTTTTTGTCCTTCTCATAACCTTGATTAGTGGTATACATACCTGAACATTTACCCAAGTCAGAGCTGTCTGGGATCAAGTGGCCAAGACATAGGAGGTATCTATGGATAAAGTAAAGAAACAAATATTGCATATTTTTGTAACTGGTAAGCCATTTCATTAGTATCTGACTCAGGTAACAGAGACACTTGTCTTGTGCATGAACACCTTTATGGAAGGTGAATTTTGAGTTGTCAGATAACTATGGGAGTTTTCAGCTGCTGACCTGTAATTCTGCACAATGAACGTCAGATTGACAAAGGTGATGACAGGGCATATGCAGACTTGACTGAGGCGCTAACTATAGAAGACCAAAGCCAATAATAAAGAGTGTAGAATATGCCCAGTTAGGTTATCTCATTGAGTAGTTAAATATTATCACTATTTACCCATCTTTGGGTTGGAGGAACTGAAGATTAGAATTAGGAAGACATTTCACAGCTGGTAAATAGTAATGATTCAATTATGTAGAATTGAGTCATTGCAGTTTTAACATTTTAGCTACTGATGGTTGGGGTAGCTACTTATGTACTGAAGAATTGGGAAATAGATAATTTAATAAAGTCTGCATCATACTTCTCGGAGGTATTGAAATTTTGGAATAGATGCAAGTAGTGGAGGTGGCAAAAAAAGAAGCAGCAGAATTTTAAAGTTTTAAGATGGTGTCCAGAAACTTGATAAAGTTTAAGGATTTGGGTTAAAATAAGGGAAAGAGCTAAGGAAGCAGTCAATGAATTTGAGGACATACTAGGGTGGAATAAAAGCAGGTACAACCGAATTTCTATCATCTGACCAGAAATACTAATACAACCTCAAAAAATAGGACTGTTTAAGCATAGGAGACCATTTTCCTGGGCTTTAAAAGTAATCATCCTCCATTGCCAAGCATGGTGACTCATACCTCTAATCTTAGCTATTTGAGAGACTGAGGTTTAAAGAATCCTGGCTCAAGGGCTGCCAGGGTAAGTAGTTCACAAGACCCCATCTCCAATATGGACTGGAGGTGTGGCTCAAGAAGTAGAGTGCCTGGTTTGCAAGCATGAAACCCTGAGTTCAAACCCCAGTTCCAATAAGTAGAAAAAAAACAATAATCATCCCTCTGTATAAAAGAAATGATGACATATTAGTAATTAGTTAAAATAAAAGTACTTCATGATCTTTATTTCAAAGCATTCTAAAAAAGTAAATCCACAAATTTATTTATAGAGTCACAAAATTGTCCATCTGTATTTATTAAGAAAAAATTAATGCAGAAGCAAATATATTATCTTACAAATACTGCAATTAACCTCTAAATAACATTTTTTTAAAGTAAGGCAAGTAAGCAAAAATTGCCAATAGTTCAATTTAATTAGCCCTAATCAGATTTCAGCATGTTACTAAATGTAATTACATTGCTTTTTCATGAGGTTACATTTCATAATGCATTAAATGTTTTTATTGGTTTTGGGCATTTTATCCTTGCTAAGTAAGCCGACACTTGTTTATGGTTATTTTTATGAGATAAATTAAACAAGTACTAAATCTTTTTTCTAACATAATTTATTTGGATAGGTTTGGAAAAGACTTTTTATGGTTCTATAATATCTCCAATGACAGAAATATTCTGTGATGAATACTGCATGTTATTAAATACAATCAAGTTTGCTCTAGAATAATTGCATCACATAAACACTTGAGAACACTGTAGCTTTCCCCAATCTAATTTAGTCTTATAAATGTTGGGCCTTTATAGCTTATCACCACCACTTCTCCCCATGGTGTTGGTACATGTGTGCTGCAGGGAAGTGAACCGTTCTTAAATTTTTAAAAATTATCTGAATTAAATTATTGCTGCATTTTTGACCAAGAAATATTTCACTTTTGTGATGTTGTTATACAATTATAAATTGCTTATGAAGTTTGACACTAAATTCAGCTGTCACTTATGTATAATCTATGTGATATTTAAGTGTTGTTTCATACCTAGATAAATGAAGAACAATTAAATTTTTGTATTGAGGAAGAGAAAGTTGTTAATATAAAAATATTGTACATAATGGTAATTAACTTGAAAATATATTTGAGCTAAATTGTTAAAAATCACAATTTAAATGCAAAAATCTTATGAGTAGAACACAGTAGATTTAATTAAAGCAATAATGATACTTATTTGACCAACCTCATACTAGCACATTGTAAATCAAAGTATTGCCATGTACATTGAATTTAATACAGTGGATACTAAAGTGAAACTTTACACAACATATAAGAAACAAAAATCTTCATTCGGTGTGAACATGCCTGTCCCAGTAGTTCACATGTACAACATGCTGACTTCCAAAATATTTTTATTAGCATATATTATTTGTATAAAGGGGTCTCATTATGATATCTCCATATATGCATATAATATGGTCTGATGATATTCACCTCCTCTGTTACTCTTCTTTATTCCACCCTTTTAATAATTTTTATGGGTTTCATTATTCTATTTTTATGCATGCATTCCATGTACTTTGATCTCATACTTAGTACTACATATTTGCATTTGTTGCAAATAGGGAGATTCAAATACATTCAATTCAGTTGAATTCAATTGATATCTATAGTCACATATTAAGTAATTTCTCTAGACCTGGGATTATATCTTAGGCACCTAGAAAAAGAAAAGTATGGTATCAAACTTGCCTTCTATTGAATGAAAAAACAAACTTATCATAGGAGAAAGAAATTGTTTTGAGACAGAATCTTGCTATGTAGTCTCACAATGCAATATAGGCTGGCCTCCTGTCAAGTGCTAGGATTATAGGTGTGCCCCACAACAGAAAAATTTAAACATAATTAAAGGAATATTCAAAAATCACAGTGAGTTCATGTAGAAAGATTGGGTTAGTATGGACTGATGTTTGGGTCAAGAAAATCTTTAAAATTTACTTTTAGAGAGTAAATCAAATTTAGATAGAAGAGAAAAACTATGTGCAGTTAGAGAATCCTATAGACAGAAGGAAATTGCACTTAGAACTAATGAATAGAAATGAGTAAAGACTGGACAAATCAATTAAAACATGGCATGATGCCCACAGGGGTAGTCCTAAATGTTGTATTTTAAAACAAGGAATGGAAAGCTATGGCCCATTGGCCAATTTCAGTTTTTGATCTTTGTACTGGCCTACGACCTATAGAAGATTGTTACATTTTACATTTTAAAGACTATTAAAAAGGCTAAGAATGGAAAGTCTGGTCCCACATTCCTAAAATATTTGCTCTCTTATGCTTTATAGGAAAAGCTTGCCAAAACATACT
Source organism: Castor canadensis (assembly GCF_047511655.1). Classification (NCBI taxonomy): domain Eukaryota; kingdom Metazoa; phylum Chordata; class Mammalia; order Rodentia; family Castoridae; genus Castor; species Castor canadensis. Next base: position 125,300,165 of record NC_133393.1, read on the forward strand.
TTGCTCTAAGAGTAAAGGCAACGAGGGAATCAATGTGTGAATAGGACAAAAAGTTAAAGGAAAGGAAAAAAAAGGAAATTCAGTAATTGTGTCCCAGGGAGGTTTAGGAAAAAAATGGTTTATTATTTTATGTGTGTCCAATAAAACAAGGACTTAGGGCAAAAAGGGATTTTTTTATTCATTTATTCATAAGTACATATATTGTTTAGGCCATTTCTCCCCCCTACCTCCTACCCTCTTTTTCTTCCCCTCACCCCCCTCACTTCCAGGCAGAACCTGTTATGCCCTTTTCTCCAATTTTGTTAAAGAGTAGACATAAGCAATAATAAGAAAGATATAGCATTTTTACTAGTTGAGATAAGGATAGCTATACAGAGAATTATAGCATTTTTACTAGTTGAGATAAGGATAGCTATATAGAGAGTTTCCTAGCATTGCTTCCATGCACAAGTATATCCTAACCCGAATTGATTCATCTCTACCTGACCTCTTCACTACTTCCCAGTCAGCTTCCCATATTGACCACTATCATTTTAATGTTTCTGTATTTGAAGACAAAAAAACATATATTTTTCAAACAAATCTCTATCATTTATTATGTTAAGCATTCATAAAATATTATAATCAACTACTTCTGACCTGATTTCCAATAGCCTTTTTAAAAGATCCACTAAATTCCTACTTGTTATATTCAAAGCCACAATGCTAACCATCAATAGTTCCCAAAGTATAGTCATCCTCCAGTGTTTAACTCTGTGGCTGGTGCAACCATCCAAATTGTTACACAACTGTATCCTCAACAGTTACTTTTTCTTGTTCACATTCCAATCTCCAAATAGGTTTGATTTTACCTATTAAAATCCTTCAAACCAATCATGTCTCTTCATCACCTCAATCATTCAACCATATTCATAGACTAACAGAAGATACTTCTCTTGTGAATTTATTGTATACCCTCCAAACCTTCTTATACAGTTAGTATATACATCATAGTAAATTCAAAACACATACAATACTCAGATTTGCCTTTTGAAAATTCCTCAGTCAGATAAAGAACAACTGTGAAAAATCAACATTTACTATTATACTTGATGACAGGCTGAATATTTCCTACAAAGATCAAATAAAAAAAAAGGATGCTGCTTTCCAATTTTATTCAATATTTTATTAGAGATTCTTGTGTGTATGATAAAACAAGAAAAAAAAGTAAGAAGTAAAGGGCATAACAATTTGAAATAAAAAATTAGTTTGAATTTATTTGAATTTAGTTCTGGACACTGATAAGTAATTTTGAAAGTTTATTGATTTTAATGTCAATCTACAAAAATCAATTTGATCTATATACTACCCATCAACATTATAAAACTGCCAGGCATGTTAAGGCATTAACATTAGAAAACAGGTGGACATGGTGTGTGGCTCACACTTGTAATCCTAGCTACTCATGAGGCAGATAGGGAAGATTGCACTTGAAGGCTATCCCTGGTAAACAGTTAGCAAGACCCAAATTCAAGTAATAAAAAACTGGAAATGGTGGCACACTCCTGTCATTTTAGGTATGGAGAAAGCATAAATAGGAAGATGGAGGTCCAGGTCAGTCCAGGCATAAAAGCGAAACTCTATTTGAAAAATAATTAAAGCAAAAAAGGGCTGGTGGTGTGACTCAAGTGATAGAATACCTGCCACATAAGTGCAAGGGCCTGAATTCAAATCCCAGTATTCAAAAAAAAAAGAAGAAAAAAGAAACAGAAATAACGAAAAGGAAATAATAAAAGAAATAAAAAGTAAACAATCAGTGAATACATGTACCATGGATCGAAATTAAGAAACTTAATCAAATTCTAAACACATACATTGAAAGCTATAAAACCTCACAAAAGTTGAAAAAATCCTTAGGACACTCATCTATTGGTGAATGTCTCATCATGATTGAAATCTTTGAGTCGGCTTCCACTATTAAGCTGCACCTGTCTTCTTCCCCCTCTGATAGATAAAACCCTTCCATTGTTGCACTCAACTGAGTTCCCATTTTGACTTTAAATTTGGTAAAGCTTTGCATTTTATCCTTATCTTTAGTTGGAATATGATTATGTTTTTCTCAGCTTCATGAAGTACAGTATCTCTTTTCCCTGATAACATGTTCCTTTTCCAAAAGCATATAGAACATCTCCTTCAAAAGAAAATTGTAAATTTTAATGAAAATATTTAATGCTTACAGTATGTTGTCTTGAAATATGTGTATATTATGAAATGACTAAATTGAATTATGTAACACATATATTTATTAGGTCCTCTTTTTAAAAGCATTGCCTTTGTTCTTCCACTGTCTTTACTTCTCTCTGTGATGCTGCATACACAATCTACCTACAATTCTTCACACTTGAAAACAATCTGCTCAAAGGATTCCTGCAAAACTGAAGTGGAACTGTCAGAACAGAGGCTTAGAGCTTACTAAGTGCTAAGATGGGTCAGCTGGATTTAAGATATGTTGATATGAATGAAAAAGGTGCTTATATGCAATACTTCACCAGGTTACTGGAGGGAGTTTACACATCTGGAGGCAGAATCCAGACAATTTTCTTATAGGAAGCTAAGGTACAACAAAGTTAGCTTTATTGTCAAGGAGAATTACAAATTTATAATGAATAGAGTTCCAATAACTAGGACTGGAGATGGGGTACTCCTAAAAGGAGCAGATACTACACAGAGATGCAGACTGCTGTCACAGCATATCATTGGGTCTTGTCTTCAATAAGACCACATCACTGGACAAGGTTTAGAAAAAAAATGCCTGCTGTACATATTAGTAAAAAGAAAGCAAAATTCCCCACCTCATAGAAACTAGGAAATGTTAGTTGAGTCATTTCACTTACTCTCGCCTACATTCTGAGAAAGAAAATTCAAGCTGTTATAAATAGAATAAGGGTGTATGATGATAGCTTCTTAAAATATCTGGGTCTTCCATTATTAATATTATTTTAAAATATTTGAAGAATGTTCTTTCAAATATTCTAATAAAACTTCTACTTTTAGAGTCACACATTTATATTAAGTAAAGAAGGACTCCAGGGAGTTTCAACTTCAATAATGCTTTCCAAAAGCATACTGTAAAATTTTGTAATACACATATACTTACAGTGCATATATATGGGTTTCAGTGTGACAATTCAGTATATGAATACAATGTGCAGTAACAAGATCAAGGTATACCCATCACCTCAAACATAATCCTTTCTTTGTGCTGGAAACATTCAAAATCCTGCTGCTAACAATTTTGAAATATACAATTAATCATTATCAACCATACATATCTTACTATATGTACAGTAAAACATTTCAAGTTATTCTTCCTATTCAAGTTCACTTTTGTACCTATTAAATATCTTCTCTCCAACCATATTCCCTCACACCTTCACAGGCTTTAATAACCAATACTCAACTCTACTTCTATAAAGTCACCTTTTAGCTTTTATGTATAGATTGGAATGGATTCCAGAGTCTACTACCATGGTTTTCTCCAGGATCCATCTATCTTCTCTGCTGGATTACAAGTTCTTCACAGAAGACGACAAAGGAAAGGATGGTTCAGAGTCTGCCTTCACAGCTCACGATGGAATAGCAAGGTTTAGAGTACTTTTGTTGAACTCATTCTGCAGAAGTGAACTTTGACTTTAGTCAGTTTCAATTCTATGAGTCAGTGCAGGCCTGAATGTAAGAATCTTTGTCAAACAGAGAAAGAAACTATGACTATACCCTTAGAAGTGTTTTTAAGTAATACTTTGGTATACAATTAAAACTTTTCTTGGTGAAGAAAGATAAATCATTTTCTTAAGCTCTTCACAAGTTTACATCCCCATTTATTTCTCCTAAAGCTTTTAAAGTATATTGGTAAATGTTTTTCTATGAAGAGACATCATCCTGTAGCAACTGTCTTCTTCTAAGATCTTTTTTTATCTTATCTAAACATTTTCCTCTGGCAATAGGTAATAATAATTTTAAGAGAAATATCTAAAGGTAAAATATCCATGTGCAGGTGTTGTATATTTCTCATTTACTGAAGAATAAAATTAAAAGAAAGAAATTGCCCAGGAGTATAAAATCTTAATTCCATATAATCATTTTTAAGTTATTTCTATCAAGCATATGTTAAGAAGTGAATTAATAATTATATGTGTGTGTTGTTCTGACATATAAAGCTTTCCTACAGTTTTATAGAAATATGGTCAAGTTTTTCAAAGGAAAGTTTGAGTTTCAATCTCCAAAAGCCAAAAACAATATACCTACATTGATTACATATCAAAATTTATATACATTTTAAGGACAGAATATAATTCATATACTTTTTAAATTCTAGGTATAATCACTTTAAACTATTCAAAAATTTTTCAATTATGGTATTTAATTGCAAATTTTTTAGTTTTAATTGTTATTTGTGAGCACTTAATTCAGATTGATTGAAATTTTATATGATGTGACTATACATGATTTTGCTAATACATGATTCAATACATTGTCTTAATCAATTTAAAAAGCTTAGTAAATTGTAACACCTCTCAGCTGGACACAGAACAAAATTTATGAGAGTTTGAGGAAGCATTTAATGTCAGTCTGACAAGGGATAGTTCTGCAACTTGGACTAAGGCCCTTGGTGGAGTAAGTCTCCTGCCTTCTCACAGAATCTAGAGGTTAAGGAAAGATCTTCCTTGAAAATTACATGTAAAGCAGTGGCTCTTGATAATTGAGAAAGACTTCTTTGGGTTATGAAATAGGTAAAAGGCTTTTTAAATGATTTTATGTATCATAGAGGCAGCAAAAATAGTTATAATTACATATGTCCAGTGTAAATATTCTAACAACTGTGCCCATAATCACAGTCAGGAAGTCTTTTCAAGTTCAATGAAGGTGGAGGGAATTTCGGGCATGTGGTCTTGGTCACCTCTACAGGAAATCACAGAAAAAGTCCATGTTTCAACCATGTTTATCCCAATTTGTGTCAAACATTTGTTTATAAATTATTTTTCTTAATTAGCAAAAAAAAGTTTAATTCTGAGGATGAACACAGTTTGAACAGAATTTCTAATACACAATTGCTTAATTTAAAACAAATGACCTAAAAAAAGTTACCAACTGAAAGACATTGTTAATTTATATTTTAAAAATGATTCCAGCCTTTGTTACTTTACCTGCGTTCCTTCACTGAGATTTCAGCACTGAAAGTTCGGCTCCTTGCCCTATCCCATTCTCCAGGGCAGGTTCAGCATTCCAGCCCTCCCTCCACTATTGGTGTTAGATTACAGTTCATTGTTTATGTTGTTCAGTTTTGTTGGCAGGGGATTCAGTCTGCCTGGGTGCTGCACTGGATTGTGCTCCCAGGGAGTGGGTATGGGAGTCATGCATGATGTGTGATGCTTACCTGTTCCCTCTGCAAATGCATGCAAGCAGCTTTGAAGCTGGCTGGTGACTCCCAACAACATAGGGCGGCTTTCCACAGGTTAGAGGTCCAGTATATCTAGGAGTTTGATTCAGATTGATGCTCTATCTTCCACTTATTGGGAGAAAAAACAAACAAACAAACAAAAAAAAGTAGAGAGAGAGAGAGAGAGAGAGAGAAACAGCCAGGAAGCTTTTTTCCAGGGTGCTACACACACCTTGCTGGCTGTATCCCACAGGATTTTTGTGGCTCTTAGGTGTGATTAAAGGTTGATTTAAGGGTCAGTCTTTGAATTTTATGTGGACCAAATGTGATTGTGGTTATTATTTTGGATAGAAGCAATCAGAATTACCCAAATGTAGCTCTGAAGTCCCAGGATGGTTTCTAGAGTCGTGGTGCTTAGGATTTCTGATTCCCTACACTAACTGCCATCTTTGGGGTGGGGCAACAAGTGAACATACCAGAGGTGCCTCTAACCCAAAACTGAGATTGGGAGATGCACAAAGGCTGACAGTGTGGGTGGGGTAATAAGCCAACCTCCCAGAGGAGCCACTAGCACCCATCAGAGATTGGGAGAGGCACAAAGGCTGAGAGCGGGGGTGGGGCAACAAGCCAACCCTCCACAGTGAAGCAAGTGGTGGATCTTGGAGCTGATCTTGTGAGACAGAGGGCAGTTTTCAAAATTGAATTACCCCAACTTGCTGGGGGAGGAGCTGACCAAACAGAGTTGCTGCTGAAGGGCAGCACAGCTGCCACCTGGTGAAACCAACAACAGCTCTGACCACCTTGAATGAACTGATAGACTTATCCCACCTCCCAATTACAACTATCCCTATGAACAGAAGGAACCAAATACCATTCACAAGTCAGTCACTTGGTGAGACCACATCTGAGTTCCCACTTGTATGCCATACCAGGATTGGACACCTAAGGAAAAACCCCAGAACTTTTACCAAAAAACTGACCTTTATGTTGTTCCTGTACCTGGTGTTTTTTGTTGTGTTTCTTTGTGTGTGTGTGTGTGTGTGTGTGTGTGTGTGTGTTTTCTGTATTATTAACTCCACCATAAGTATTCTCTTATCCCTATTCATACTCCCTTTACTTTCTCTCCTTTTCCTGTGCTACAATCCATTGTTTTCCCTCCCAACAACTCTTTCTGCCCCTTCTTATCTACTCTATCCCTGTCTTCACCTACCTGTCACCACACTACCCCTCCCTCCTACACACTCAGCACTCACTGCCTAGAATACTATACCAACTGTACACAACCCCAGCCCTCTGCAATCCCTGACACAAGCACTCTCCACTACAGCAACAGAAATACACCCAAACATGCACAAGGGCCACAAAACCCAACAGGTCCCAAAATTCTTATCCCATCCACACTTTTTCATGCCCACCTTCATTTTAGTGCCACATTTACCAATTACCCAAATTTCTATATCTAGCCTAACAACCATTACCCCGACTCCCACTGTATATAGATATTACCACCAACAGGTTTTCTATATAATTTGTAAACAACTGAACCTGTGAATTTGTTATTGCTAAATAATACCTCCAGGCCAGGGATAGAAAGAGCACATAAACTTATCTAACAATCAAGTCAGTCATAACACAAAAGTTAAATCCAGGAAAAGAAAATAGGCAATTAAGATCATCAACTAGCTGATCAAGACCAGAGTTGAACAACACCAATTGGAGCAATGGGAAGAAGAAGTAATGGAAACCACACTCCTCAAAACCTAAAAATAAATAAAATTCAAAACAGGATTCAGTGGGAAATGAAAAAAATGTGTACCCAGTTCCTGACCCCAACAAAATAATGATAAATATCACTAAGAAGCCCAGTGATGCCCACCAAAAAACACTCAAAGAAGAAATCTTGGAGGTAATCACTGAGAAATTAGTAAAGAACATACTACAGATGGTTAAACAGAAACATTTCAAGACACCAAAAATAAAGAACATGAAAGACATAGAAATAAATAAATGATCTCAGAGAGGACTTCAATAAATACCAAAGTAAAACAAAGAACTCTATAAAAAAAGAAATATATGAATTAAAGATGACAACACAAATTATAAAAGAAGAGTTGAACAAAGACATAGAAAACCTCAGAAAAAAAATCAAACAGAAATCCTGGAAATAAAAAGTCCCTTTAGTAAAATGAAAAACACAGAGGAAGGCCACTGGAGCAGACTAGAACAAGTGGAAAACAAAATCTCAGAGCTCAAAGATAAAACAGAAATTGAAGAAAAAAAAAAGAAATCTTAGTCAAACAACTCAAGAGCTGCAAAAGGAATATGCAAGAACTAATTGACTACATCAGAAGAACAAATGTGAGAATCATGGGCATTGAAGAAGAAGAGGTGCAAGCCAAAGAGACATGTGATATATTCAATAAAATAATAACAGAAAATTTCCCAAATCTTGAGAAAGTTTTGCCCATTCAGGTACAGGAATCCTCCAGAACACCAAACATACTTCACTAAAATAGAACCTCCCCATGGAATGTTATCATTAAAACAACAAGCACAGACAACAGAGAAAGAAAACTGAAGGCTGTAAGAGAGAAAAAAACAAATAACATATAAAGGTAAACTTATCAAAATAACAGCGACTGAATGAAAATAACTTCAACCCTAGGATACTCTACACAGCAAAACTATCACTCAAAATAGATGCAGCAATAAAAATCTTCCATAATAAGCAGAAGCTAAAACAAATATGGCCACCAAGCCACTACAAAAGATTCTCCAAGGAATTCTGCATGCAGAAGATGAAAGCAAACAAAACTATGAGAGGACAGGCAGTATCAAACCACATGAGAAGAAAAGATAAGAAATCAGTGAGTAACATTGATTCAGCTGAACACAATCAAACCCTTAAACAACAAAAACAATTAAATGGCAAGAATCACCGCATACCTATCAATAATAACACTGAATGTCAACAGACTCAACTCCCCCATCAAAAGATACCATTTGGCAAACTGGATTAAAAAGGAAGATCTGACAATATCTTGTTTACAGGAGACCCATCTTATAGACAGAAATAAACACTGGCTTATGGTGAAAAGCTGGAAGAAGATTTACCAAGCCAATGGCCCCTGAAAACAGGCAAGAGTAGCAATACTTATCTCAGACAAGGTAGAGTTCAAACTCACATTGTTGAAATTATGAGACAAATAAGGATACATCATACTAACAAAAGGGGAAATACACCAAAAGGAAATAAGAATTACCAACCTGTATACATCCAATGTCAGGGCACCTAATTTAATCAAACATACATTAAAGGACTTGAAAGCATATATAGACTCTAACACGGTGGTAGTGGGGGACTTTAATACCCTTCTATCACCAATAGACAGGTCACCCAAACAAAATAATCAACAAAGAAATCCTAGAACTAGAGAGATCCAAGATGGCAACTAGGGTACAAAAGTAGAAAGCCTAAGCTCTGTGACTCCAGAAACTTCCCTGAGATGTTGGAGCCACACTTGGTTAATTCTAGCTGCTTCTTTAGGTTCAGAAAAAAATTTAAAGACTGACCCTTAAGTCAGCCTTTAACTGCACCTAACATCTGCAACCCACAGCACAACCAGCAATGCAGGTCTGGCCCCAGGAAACCCTCCTTTCTATAGTGGTTTCTCTCTCCTCTTTTTTTTCTTTCCTTCTCTTCTCCTTCCTCCATCAGACAGAGCATCAAACAGAAGGAATACAAATAAGTAAAGAAATTGTCAAAGTGTCCTTATTTGCAGCTGACATGATCCTATACCTCAGAGACCCAAAAATCTCCATCCAAATATTCCTAGACACCATAAATAGCTTCAGCAATGTAGCAGGATACAAAATCAACTTACAAAACTCAGTTGCCTTTATCTACACCAGCAATGAACAAATTGAGAAAGAATATATGAAAACAATTCCACTTACAATGGCCTCAAAAAAAATCAAATACCTAGGAGTAAACTTATAAAAGATGTGAATGACCACTAAAGGAGAACTACAAACCATTGAAGAAAGAGATCAAAGAAGACTATAGAAGGTGGAAAGATCTACTGTCCTGATGGATTGGCAGAATCAATATAGTAAAAATGGTTATGCTACTAAAAGGAATCTACATGTTCAATGCAACTCCCATCAAAACCCAATGCCATTCATCACAGAGATTGAAAAATCTACCCTAAGGTACATTTGGAAACACAAGACTGTGAATAGCCAAAGCAATACTGAGCAAAAAGAGCAATGCTGGAGGTATCATACTACCCAACTTCAAACTATACTACAGACCCATAGCAATAAAAACAGCCTAGTACTGACACAAAAACAGATATGAAGACCACAAGAACAGAATAGAGAACCCAGATATGAGTCCACACAGCTACATCCACCTTATTTTTGACAAAAATCACCAAAATATATGGTGGACAAAAGACAGCCTTTTCAATAAATGTTGCTGGGAAAAGTGGTTATCTGCTTGAAGAACACTGAAACTAGATCCATACCTATCACCCTGTACTAGTATTAACTCAAAGTGGATTACGTACCTTAATATCAGACCTGAAACCTTTCATTTAGTACAGGAAAGAGCAGGGAATACTCTGGAAGAAAAAGGTATAGGCAAAGACTTCCTCAATACAAGTCCAGCAGCCCAGCAACTAAGAGAAAGGATTGACAAATGGGACTACATGAAATTAAAAAGCTCTACATAACAAAAGACATGGTCTTTAAATTGAAGAGACCACCCACAGAATGGGAGAAAGTACTTGCTGGCTATATATCAGACAAAGGACTAATAACGAGAATATATGAGAACTCAAAAAACTAAACTCCCCCAAAACTAATGAACCAATAAAGAAGTGGGCAACTGAACTAAACAGAACTTTTTCAAAGGAAGAAGTCCAAATGGTCAAAAACACATGAAAAAATGCTCACCATCCCTTGCCATAAAGGAAATGCAAATTAAAATCACACTAAGATTCTACCTCACTCCTGTTAGAATGGTTATCATCAAGAACACCAACAACAACAAATGTTGGTGAAGTTGGGGGGAAAAAGTAACGCTCATACACTGCTGATGGGAATGTAAGATAGTACAACCACTTTAGAACAATATGGAGGCTTCTTAAAAAACTAAACATAGATCAGACATATGATCTAGCAATACCTCTCCTAGGGAGAGCTTCACAAGGAATGTGACTCAGGTTATTACAAACACACCTACACAGTCATGTTTATTGCAGCACTATTCACAATAGCCAAGCTATGTGAAACAGTCAAGATGGCCCACTACTGATGAATGGATTAAGAAAATGTGGTATTTATACACAATGGAATTTTATTCAGCCACAAAGAAGAATGAAAATTTGTCATTTGCAAGTAAATGGATAGAACTGGAGAACATCATCTTAAGCAAACTTAACCATCCTCAGAAGGCCAAAAATCACATATTCTCCCTCATATGCGGATTATAGATCTAAAGCAAAAGCAGTAATATGATTGGACATGGGTCACATACTAACAGTTGAATACCCATGAGAGGAATAGGGAAAGGGAAGCAAACCTAAAACTTGAATGTGGTTGATTTGCTCATGGTATAGAAGTGAATAAAGTAATCTTAAACTGGAGGAGGCCAATATTGGAAGGGGACTAGCAAGTAATGAAGAAGTCTGGTAGAGATGAACCAAATGTGGGTTGAACAAACATGTACATGGAAGCAACTCTAGGAATCTCTCAGTATAGCTATCTTTATCTCAAACTAGCAAAAATGCTATGTCTTTCTTGTATTTTTTCTTCAACAAAATTTGAGAACAAGAGAGCAGAACAGGTTCCACCCAGAAGTGGGGGGAAATGGCCCAAACAATGTATATATACATGTAAAGAAATGTAACAATGATAAAATAAGAAAAAAATTATCCTAAAACCTATAAAATATTTTCTGTGACAGCAACATTTGAAGTGAAAGCTTTATGCAGGTACTTCACTGCTTGAGCCACTCCACCAATGAAGTTGGAATTTTAGAACCAAAGTCCAAACTCCTGGGATTCCACATGTCAGGTCTAGCCATTTATCACTATATCCAAATAAAGGGACATAGTGAAGGGCAGAGAAAGAAGATTTATTTCACAGCTCTGGACATGCTGTGGAAAGAGGTAAGGCAAGCACTCAGCCCCTCTTTAGTGATCTTCTGGGTTACAGACATGAGTTTTAACTTTTAATAGACAAATGATTAGAACATAAGACAAAAGGTATGCATGGTTAAATAGTCCCAGTCACAGGTATGTTCTGGTGGACCATTATCTCCATCCTTGTTCTTGGAGGATTCCAAATAAGTTGACATTATTATCATCACTTGAGGGGAGCAATCTGCATCCTTAGACATGATAACTCCTGCTCTAGGATGCAGTCTCATAATTACAGGTAATTGTCCTCATTTGGAGGAGTGATCTATCCTCCAAGGCCATGTTGTTCCTGAGGGTAATTTCTGTCCCTTTTCATAAAAGTGTTATCCATCATTTCTGTTCTTTCTTGATTCCAAGGTGGCAGCAGAAGATAATGGTTGAGAGCAAAGCACAACAGGTGCAAAATGGAGACAGAGATGCCAAGGTTTTCTCCTGTCTTTAAGTTCATTTGTGTGCCCAAGTAAGGAGTCAGTGTTTTTCAGCAAAAGCAATTTAAGTACCTCCTACACACTGACGAAAGTACTGTCTTACTAAGCACCTATTAAAAATATTTTAATAGATAAAAGAATAGTCCAAGAAGCTACATGTGCCTAAAAATTTAAGAATGTACTGGTGTATATGTAAAGTGATCCAGTATTTCTACAAGCACCTTTTTACAATCCAATTTCTAGATATGCATCATTAAAGACAGTGAAAGGTACAAATATTTTCATATAAGCATCTATGTACAGCTGTTCATGTATATGAAGAGTCATAGTATGGAGATTTCTAAAGAAATTAAAAGTAGAATTACCATATGACTCAGCAGTTCTTCTTAGGATATAGTCAAAGGAAATGATCATTTCTTAAAGATACCTGCTCTCCATGGTGCCATTATTCATAATAGCTAATACAGAGAAACCTCAGTGTTCTTTACTGGATAACTGAATAAAAAGCTGTGATATATATGCATAAATACAACATTATTCAGCTTTAGAAAGGAGAAAATGCTGCCATTTGCAACAACATATCTCAACCTGGAAGACATGATGATAATTGAGGTAAATTAGTCTCAGAAAAATATCACATGATCTCAATTTTATGTAGAATCTAAATAAAAGTCAAATAAACAGAGATAGAGAATAAGACAATTGTTTTGGGGGACAGAATAGTGTGGAGCAAATTGGGCAGACACAGGTAAAAAGGTACAAAGCAGCACAGAGATAGAATGAACAAATGTAAAGATCTGACTTCCAATATGACATCTATATTTAATGTAGCAATCAGGATTTTAGCTAAATTAGTACATTTTGGCTTCTCTTGCCATGGGAGATGGGTAACTATGTGAGATATATAAATAATCTGTTTCACTACTATAATCACTTTAATATAAGTAGATGGTCCCCAACTTCTGATGGCTCCATTTATAATTTTTCAACTTTTTATAATATGAGAGTGATGCTCATTCAATACAAACCCTTCTTTAAAATTTGAATTTGGATCATTTGTCAGGCTAGTGATATTCTGTACTATGCTTTCATAACACAAAGTAATAACAGTATGACTCAGCTCTGAGTCAGACATATGATTACAAGGTAAACATTCAATATTCTATAGTGTACTGTTGCAATGAACTGTGATGTTTTGTAGGTTAGGTGTGTCAACACATTTCTGACTTAGAATGTTTGCAATTTATGATATGTTTAATGGACAGAACTCCATCTTTTTTTATTCTTTATTTTTATTCATATGTACATACAATGTTTGGGTCATTTCTCCTCTCTTCTCCCACACCCTCCGCTACCCCCTTGCCCCCTCCCTCTCCCCCCAACACCCTCGATCCCTGGCAGAAACTATTTTGCCCATACCTCTAATTTTGTTGAAGAGAGAGTATAAGCAATAATAATAAGGACCAAGAGTTTTTGCTAGTTGAGATAAGCATAGCTATACAGGGAGTTGACTCACATTGATTCTCTGTGCATGTGGGTTACCTTCTAGGTTAATTCTTCTTGATCTAACTTTTTCTCTAGTTCCTGCTCACCTTCTCCTATTGGCCTTGGTTGCTTTAAACTATCTGCTTTGTTTCTCTGCATTGAGGGCAACAAATGCTATCTAGTTTTTCAGATGTCTTACCTATCTTCATACTTCCCTTGTGTGCTCTCACTTTATCATGTGATAAAAGTCCAATCCCCTTGCTGTGTTTGCCCTTGATCTAATGTCCACATATGAGGGAGAACATACGATGTTTGGTCTTTTGGGCCAGGCAAACCTCACTCAGAATGATGTTCTCCAATTCCATCCATTTACCAGTGAATGATAACATTTTGTTCTTCTTCATGGCTGCATAAAATTCCATTGTGTATAAATACCACATTTTCTTGATCCATTCATCAGTAGTGGGGCATCTTGGCTGTTTCCATAACTTGCCTATTGTGAATAGTGCTGCAATAAACATGGGTGTGCAGGTGCCTCTAGAGTAACCTGTGTCACATTCTTTTGGGTATAACCCAAGAGTGGTATTGCTGGATCATATGGTAGAGCAATATTTAGATTTTTAAGTAGCCTCCAAATTTTTTTCCAGAGTGGTTGTACTAGTTTACATTCCCACCAGCAGTGTAAGAGGATTCCTTTTTCCCCACATCCTCGACAACACCTATTGTTAGTGGTGTTGCTAATGATGGCTATTCTAACAGGGGTGAGGGGGAATCTTAGTGTGGTTTTAATTTGCATTTCCTTTATTGCTAGAGATGGTGAGCAATTTTTCATGTGTTTTTTGGCCATTTGAATGTCTTCTTTTGAGAAAGTTCTGTTTACCCATTTCTTTATTGGTTCATTAATTTTGGGAGAATTTAGTTTCTTAAGTTCCCTATATATTCTGGTTATCAGTCCTTTGTCTGATGTGTAGCTGGCAAATATTTTCTCCCACTCTGTGGGTGGTCTCTTCACTTTAGAGAACATTTCTTTTGTTGAGCAGGAAGCTTTTTAGTTTTATGAAGTCCCATTTATCTGTGCTCTCTCTTAGTTGTTGTGCTGCTGGGGTTCCATTGAGAAAGTTCTTGCCTACATCTATTAATTCCAGAGTATTTCCTACTAATTCCTATACCAACTTTAGATTTTGGGTCTGATATTAAGATCCTTGATTCATTTTGAGTTAATATTGGTATAGCGTAATAAACATGGATCTAGTTTCAGTTTTTTGCAGACTGCTAACCAGTTTTCCCAGCAGTTTTTGTTGAAGAGGCTGTCTTTTCTCCATCGTATATTTAGAGCCTTTGTCAAAGACAAGTTGGTTATAGTTGTGTGGCTTCATATCTGGGTCCTCTAATCTGTTCCACTGGTCCTCATGTCTGTTTTAGTGCCAGTACCATGCTGTTTTTTTTGTTACTGCTTTGAAATATAGTTGGAAGTCAGGTATCGTGATACCTTGAGCATTATTCTTTTGACTGAGCATTGCCTTGACTATTCGTGGCCTCTTGTGTTTTGATATAAATTTAATGGTAGATTTTTCAATCTCTTTAATGAATGTCATTGGAATTTTGATGAGAATTGCATTAAACATGTAGATTACTTTTGGGAGTATAGACATTTTTACTATGTGATTCTACCGATCCATGAGCATGGGAGATCTCTCTACTTTCTATAGTCTTCCTCAATCTCTTTCTTCAGAAGCTTATAATTTTCATTCTAGAGGTTGTTCACATCCTTTGTTAAGTTACACCTAGGTATTTGATTTTTTTTGAGGCTATTGTAAATGGAATTGTTTTCATATACTCCTTTTCAGTTTGTTCATTATTAGTGTATAGAAATGCTAATGATTTTTCTATGTTGATTTTATATCCTGCTACCTTGCTATAGCTATTGATGGTGTCTAAGAGCTTCTGAGTAGAGTTTTTTGGGTCTTTAAGGTATAGGATCATGTCATCTGCAAATAGGGATATTTTGACAGTTTCTTTACCTATTTGTATCCCTTTTATTCCTTCTTCTTGCCTAATTGCTCTGGCTAGGAATTCCAGTACTATGTTGAATAGGAGTGGAGATAGTGGGCATCCCTGTCTAGAACCTGATTTTAGAGAGAATGGTTTCAGTTTTTCTCCATTAAGTATAATGCTGGCTGTAGGTTTGTCATATACAGCTTTTATAATGTTGAGGTACTTTCCTTCTATTCCTAGTTTTCTTAGAGCTTTTATCATGAAATGGTGTTGGATCTTATCAAAGGCTTTTTCTGCATCTACTGAGATGATCAAGTGGTTTTTGTCTTTGCTTCTCTTAATGTGGTTTATTATGTTTATTGATTTTCATATGTTGAACCACCCCTGCATTCCTGGGATGAAGCCTACTTGGTCATGGTCAATGATCTTTTTGATGTGCTGTTGAATTTGTTTTCCATTATTTTATTGAGGCTTTTTGCATCAATGTTCATTAAGGAGATTGGCCTATAGTTCTCCTTTTAGGAAGTGTCTTTGCCTGGTTTGGAGATAAGTGTAATACTGGCTTCATAAAATGTGTTAGGCCATTTTCCTTCCCTTTCTATTTCGTGGCACAGTTTAAGGAGGGTTGGCATCAGTTCTTCTTTAAAGGTCTGATAGAATTCAGCAGAGAATCCATCAGGTCCTGGACTTTTCATTTTGGGGAGACTCTTGATTGCTGCTTCAATTTCATTTTGTGTTATAGATATATTCAGGTGATTAATTTCCTCTTGGTTCAGTTTTGGATGATCATATGTATGTAGAATTTTGTCCATTTGTTTAAGGTTTTTGATTTATTTGAATATAGGTTCTCGAAGTAGTCTTTGATGATTTCCTGGACTTCCATGGGGTTTGTTGTTTTCTCCCCTTTTGCATTACTGATTCTACTAATTTGGGTTTTTCCTCTCCTCATTTTAGTCAGGTTTGCCAGGGGTCTGTCAATCTTGTTAATTTTTTCAAATAACCAACTTTTTGTTTCATTAATTCTTTTTTTTGGTTTCATTTTCATTGATTTCAGCTCTTATTTCTTTGATGGGAGAATAAAGTCCATTAACATTAATTGTTAGTAGTGATATTAGTGATATGCATGTGGTGATTCCTGTTATTTAGTTGTCTTAGTTGTTTGAAGGTTTGATTGTGTATACCTAAGTTGACGTTACTCTCTACTTTCTTGCTTTTTCTTTTCCTGTAGTTTGGTGCTGCTGGCCCTTTCATGGTTATGGTGGGTTTCACTTTTTGTGTGCAGAATCCTTTGAGGAATTTTTTGTAGTGGTGGCTTTGTGGTCACATAATGTTTTAGTTTCTGCTTATCATGGAAGACTTTTATTGCTCCATCTATTTTGAATGATCGTTTTGCTGGGTAGAGTATCCTGGAGTCAAAGTTATTTTTATTCAGTGCCTGGAAGGTCTCACTTCAAGCTCTTCTTGCTTTTAATGTCTCTGTTGAGATGTCTGCTGTGATTTTGGTGGGTTTACTTTTGTATGTTATTTGTTTTTTCTCTCTTACAGCCTTCTATATTCTTTCTCTAGTTTCTGTACTTGTTGTTTTAATGATGATATGCTGTGCAGTAGTTCTATTTTGATGTGGTCTGTTTGGTGTCCTGGAGGCCTCTTGCATCTGTATAGGAATAGATTTCTCTACATTTGGGAAATTTTCTGTTATTATTTTGTTGAATATATTACGCATTCCCTTTGCTTGCACCTCTTCTCCTTCTTCAATACCCATGATTCTCAGGTTTAGTCTTTTGATGGAGTTGGTGAGTTTTTGCATTTTCTTTTCACAGGTCTTGAGTTGTTTAACTAATAGTTCTTCAGTTTTTCCTTTAATTACCATTTCATCTTTGAGTTGTGAGATTCTGTCTTCTGTTTGTTCTATTCTGTTGGATTGGACTTCCATTTTGTTTTGAAATTCTGTTTCATTCTTTTTCTGAGGTTTTCGATATTGAGTCCCTTCCTCTTTAATGTTGTCTATTTTTATCCTGAATTCATTTATTTCTTTATTAATCATGATCTTTGTTTCACTTTGGTGTTTATGCAGTGCTTCTATGGTTTCTTTTTTTTGTTCTTGTGCTTTCTCAAATTCTTTATTTTTTTTTGTCTTGGAATTTCTTGAGCATCTTCTGTACATTTTGGCTGACCATATCCAGTATCATCTCTGTAAAATTTCATTGACTACTTGTAGGATTTCTTCTTTCAAATTGTTCTTGTGGGCTTCCTTGGGTACTTTGGCATAGTTTATCTTCATTTTGTTGGAGTCTGTATCTGAGTATCTGTTTTCTTCATTTCCCTCTGGTTCCTGTACTAATTTTTGCTGTGGGGAAACTGATTTGCCAATTTTTTCTGTACTCACGTCATTGCCCTTGGTGTTGTTATGCCCCTGTACTGTGTGCATTTAAGTATTTTCTACCTTGTAATAATAACAATGGTGATAGTTAGAATGGAAGTGTGAGAAGAGATGGAAAGCAAATAATTTAAAGAAAAAGGGACAAACAAATAAACAAACAAAAAAGTTTCAAGGATATAAACAGGGAGAGATGGTGTACTAATTAACAGTAATCTGAACAGGCATTAGAGAGACAGAGAGAGGATTGAAAATAAAACATAAATAAATAAATAAATAAAAATAAAAAATAAATAAATGAAAAAAAAATCTCCAAGTTCAAATGCAATAAAGTTTCAGTCTTAATAATTTTGGTGTTAGTTCCTCAGCCTCCAATCCTGCAGATGGTGTCTCAAAAGTAGTTCTGTCATTTTCTCTTGAAAGGGGAAAAAAACTAAAAACACAAAACAAAAAAAAAAACCCACAAAGTGTTCCAAGTTCAAATGCAATACAGTTTCAGTAAGTTTTTCAGCATGCAGGTGTAGTTTGGTTGTTGTCTTATCAAAGGAAGAAGAAAAAACAGAGTCTGGAGACAGTTCTGTGAATGGCAATCTGAGGCTGTGGCTCACTTGCCCGCTGCTGTCAGCCTGCTCTTGCTGGATGTTTTATTTATGCAGATCTCAGGAGTGAGCTTAACACTCACCTAGCCCCTCAGGCTTTGTTTACTTAGAGTTCTCCTAGGCACAACCACCACTGCTACAAGCTTTCCTCTTTCCAAGCCCACTGGGGGAGGTGACACTGCACCAGCTTTCTCAGGCCTCTGTGTTTCTTTACAGTTTACATGGGAAGTGAGTCTTCCCCCCTCTCCTGTGGAGTTTTCCTACCACCACTTTTACAAGCTTTCCCACTCCTGGTTGCTGGGCATGTGCCACCACTCCTGCCTTCTCTAGCCGGCTTGTTGTCAGGGATTTCCCCTCCCCCCTCTTCACCACTCAGGGTGCCCTGCCCTCTTTGCTATGTGTCTTTTTTGTTGTTATTGCTTATTATTCAGTTTTTTCTTTTTTCCCTGGGTGGGTGTCGGTCTGTCCAGAGGGCTATGCTGATCTGGCCCAGGATTGTCTGTGGGAGTACTGAGTGCCGCTTAGCTAACCTTGTGGTCTGTGTCTTCCCAAGCCATCTGGGCACTGCTGTCTGGTGGTGGCATGGGAGCCCTTCTGGTTTCTCTGTTTAAGGTGAAGTGGAGATGATATGCACAGGCTGGAGGTGTGGACAAGTCAAAGTTTTGCCTCTTCTCAGTGGTTTTTCCTGTAAGGTGTGTCTCCAGCATCTCTCCAAGATTTTACTTTAGCAGGCATGCTTTCTGCTTCCTCCCTCTAGCCACCATCTTGGAATCAGAACTCCATCTTAAGTCAAGTAATATCTGTATATGTATTGTACAACATCATGTTGGTATACCTAAATATGCACAATGCACTTTATTTAATCAGTAAATATCCATTAAAAAATAAAACTTTAATTGCATGACAGTGTACTGAAATACTGATATTATGCAGCCATCAAAATTGTTAAATATGTAGTATATTTAAAAATGTCACTATAAGTGTGGACTTATATTTGAGTGTGTGAGTGTTCCTAGATACAGGGAGAGAGAGTGGGGAGGGAAACAGAAGGAAACAATAGCAGGGGAGAAGTGGAGTAGATATCTACTTCTTATATATAAATATTTGTTATTAGTAAATGGTTAAATTCTATATGTAGAATATTCAAAAAATAGGACTGTGTCTGTAGATGATCTCTACAGATGATAGCTAATATTTAAAAAGCACAATCTTGTTAGAAAAGAAAAGCTTTTCCTTAGTCTCCTGACAGTAATTATGGTTCTGTCTTGTTCAGAATAATGGGTCCCAACAGGTATTCAAATACTCAGAAATACTCAGAACTACATGGAAAGCTCTTTAACTACTATTTGTCCTATCTTGACACAGAGCCGTCCTAGAATTTTTAGATACATTAAATGCAAGTACCAACTCTACAGTGTAGACTCAGCTTACTAATAATTGTCAGTATATTTTAATTTTTACATTGTCTTACTTAACTGTCTCTCTTAGGTAGAACTATTCCACTGAATTTCTCTCTTTAACTCTTTCTTCTTTTTTTCCAGAGAATGTATTTGATGGGGTTGAAAATCACCACCTAATATTGTTTTCACATCAGCTCTCATTATAGTATAAGTATCAGACTGGGAAAGTCTCTCCATTCGAGATTTCATATCTATCTTTGAGACACTGCTATCTTTTGGGACTCATGGAGAGTTTCTTTTTATTTGGCTTTTGCTGTTGTTATGGTTGTTGTTTCTGGAGAGACATGCTTTTGCTATGTAGCTCAGACTGGCTTCAAACTCACTGTGTAGACCAGGCTGGCCTCAAACTCCCAGTGGGGAGGACATCTCAGCAACCCAATTACTGGGATAGCAGGTATGTACCACCACACTGAACTTCTACTACCTCTCTTTTTTTTTGAACCACAATTCTCCTGATCTCTGTCTCCTAAGTAGACAGGATTACAGGTGTGAGCCACCATCACTTGGCTACCACCTTTCTTTAAAAATATTCTACAGGAGTTTTTTCTTTACTTGGGTTAAAGTTGGGGCAAGTGTCATGACTTTCTGAAATAATCCAAAATTCCAAATTACATCAGGAAACACAGTCTTGATTTTGAAATCTTATACACATTCCAATATTCTTCTTCTTCTTCTCCTTCTTCTTCTTCTTCTTCTTCTTCTTCTTCTTCTTCTTCTTCTTCTTCTTCTCCACTTCTTCTAATCCTCTTCTTCTTCCTCCTCCTCCTCTTTTCCCTCCTCTGTCTCCTTCCTCCTTCTCCTTCTCCTTCTATATTTTTTTCTTTCCCTGATTATAGTACAGGTTACAAGCATGTCTTCTTCTCAAGAAAAGTAAATAGCTGGCATCTTCATTCTTCCATGGTTTCTTAATTCAGCACTCACTAGGGACTGTTTCTGATTCCTCCAAACTGCAATAAAAAGTAAGGAGTATGGAAAACCATCAAGTTATGGTTATGCTCATAAAAGTACTTAGTGCATTCTGTACTGAGCAAATATTTTATGATTGCTCTTTCTGTCTTGTACTGATTTTCAGACCATCAACTCATACTGCCTTGACTTGATGCTAACTTTTATGCTCCTCAGGCTGGCAGTTCTTTTCCAAACTTTGACTGTTTTTCCAAATAACCCACCTAAATGTTGTATCTTCTTTGAAGACTATATTCTTGGTGTGGGAAAGACCTAATTTTATTTTCACTCTCTTGAAATTGGACCACTTTTGGTCCACAGGAAACACTGGCACAGTCTTTGGACTGAAAGAAATCTTGGGATAGGCTAAAGCCAACACAGAAGCAACCTGACCCTAACTCCTGTCTTGTAACCTTGATTTGAAATACAGTAGACCCTTGGTGTACAGAGGAATATTGTCCCAAGGAGGCCACCATTGAGGAAAAACTATGAATCCTTAAGATACATAAAGTTTGGTATCCAAACATTACTCAAATTTACCTATTATCATTTGTACACTAGGTCTGAGGTTCTAAATATCCCTAATTTGAAACTGCATAAAGTAGGCACCATCACTGTCACAAAAATTACTTTTATACCATTAATTCTGCTCACCAAAATTAGATGAAGTTAAGTGAATGAAATAGGCATTAAATAAGAATTTCTTGAACACAAGTACAAGACAATTGAGCTGATGGCCATCTTCATCTTATCATGTAAGCATTGCATCATCTCATATCATAACAATAAGAGTACAATATAAGCAGTTTTTATGGTTTTCTTATTTTTTGGGGTTTTGTGGGATTTTTTTGGTGGGACTGGAGTTTGAACTCAGGGCTTCACAATTACAAACAGGTGCTCTACCACTTGAGCAACTTTTCCAGTCCATTTTCCTCTGGTTATTTTGGAAATGGGATCTTGTGAACTGTTTGACAGGACTGGCTTCACACCCTGATCCTCCTGACTTCAGCCTCCCAAGTAGCTAGGATTAAAGGCATGAATTACCAGTTCCCAGCTTGTAAGTACTTGTTTTGAAACAGAGAGGAGATACCGCTTTTACCTAACTCTCATTACAGCATGCTGTTAGAATTACTCTAGTTTGTTATTATTTACTATTGTTAATCTCCCATTTCTTAATTTAAGATACATATACTAGATATGTAAGTATAGGAAAAATATAGTAAACATATAAGGTTTGGTACTATCTGTTGTTTTAGAAACCATCTCTTCCAAGTCAAATATCACAAAGACTTTCTGCAATATTTTCTTCCAGATATTACATTTCTAGCTTTTACAGTTTAGTCTACTTTGAGCTCATTTTTGAGCAAGGTGTGATTTATGGTTTGAGGTTTATTTTATCTATGAATGTCCACTTGTTCCAGTATACTTTCCTTTATTGAATTACTTCCACAGATGTGTTTAATATCAGTTAACTGCACAGTTGTAGACCTCTTTCTGGACTCCCTTTTCTGTTCCATTGATCCAATTATCTTTCCTAACACCAACACCACACAGTCATGATTATTGTGGTTCTATTGTGTGCCAGCTAAGTAAATAATTTTAGCTTTCTAAATTTGCTCCTTCTTTTAAAAATTGATTAGATTATTCTATGCCCTTAGAAATTCCACACACATTTCAAATGATCTTATCAAATCTTAAAAAAAGTTTGATTGTAACTGTAAGAAATCTACAGATTGATGTGAGATGAAACTGTGACCTACATCTTAACCTTGAGTTTCTTTTATCCAATACAGATGTTCAGCTCTTGTTTTGATTTTCATTTTTTTCTCAAATATATTTTGTATTTTTCAGTTTACAGATCAAATGTATGTATGTGTATATATAGAGAGAGAGACGGATAGTTGAACTGATTCATAATACTTCATGTTATTTATCTTTTAAATTTAAAAATTATTTCAATTATTTGCATACATGATTGATTTTTACACTTTGACCTAGCAATTTATAATTTACTAAATTCATATAAAATTTTCTTATATACACCAACCATTTCTGGAGGTTCCTTAGTATGTTTCAAATATCCTCAAGGAGGTAAACGTCTTCATTCTAATCTGCAGTCTCTTTTCTCCCTCACTCTCTCTCTTTCTCTCTTTCTCTCTCTCTCTCTCTCTCTCTTTCTCCCTCCTCTTTAATTTCTAGAATCATATTACATTTATTCTAAATAGGAAACATTCAGAAATTAATTCTTATCTTGCTCTTATAGGATAGCAGTTTATATTTGTCATTAAGCATATTATTCAATCAAGGATTTTCTTACTTTTTTATTGAAATTGCCCTTAAGAGAATATCATCTTTTATCCTAGTTTGAATGTAAATTAGGACAAGATTCTTATCTGAATTTTAAATTTTATTAGGTGATATAAGCATCTAAAAATAATAACTTTTTCCTCATTTATTTTGTTAATATGATGGAACGAACTGATTTTTTTTCAAGTTGAAGCAGAACAGTTAAACGGTTTTGTAGTTCTGAGATAAATTCTACTTGACCATGATATGCTATCATTTTTATACATTATAGATTCTAATTGTGAACATTATATGAAAATTTTCATCTATCTACAAAATTCACACATAATCATATGGGTATACAGTTTCCTTGTCTCATTTTGATAGTTTAATGAAAAGAGTTCTGTTATATCCCAGCCAGAATTGTTATTTTTCCAGTTTTTTCATTTTCATCAGTTCTTGTTTTATTCATTTTGAAACACTATTTTCTACAAATATTAACTTGTTATGAAGCACATTAAGTTATTGTATAATATCACTACACATATTGTCATATCTTAAATACTTTTGAAAGTTAATATCAATAGAAAACTTTTGATTAACTACTTGTCAATAAGAAACTAGAAAAATCATTTCATACTATCCTTTCATCAAACAAAAATGTGAAATATGAGACAGTTTGTTACCACAACTCTTTAGAGTATTTTCCATAACAATAAGTAAGCCATTTGATAGGCAAAAGTCACAGAAATCCTAGTATGAGAGTAATAGGAAAGCAGCATGGGGTTGTGCTTAGGTGAAATTGAAATTAATTTTCACAGTTTAGTTGCTGGGTGGTCTCAGATGACATGACTGTTTAATCTTAGCTCATATAGGTGTGAAAGTCATAATATGAAAACTGACACATTCAAATAGAAAAAGAGACAATATTATAATTAGGCTTCATGTTCATAGTAAAGTGTGAAAACAAAAGTTTTTACACAATCCTCTAAATTGTAGAAAATGACAGAAATTTGTGTAAGATAAATGGGGATATCATATAGCTATCATTTTCTGTAGTAGTTGCTATAGCAAATGCTGTTCTTTGCTGATGCTTATGGTCAAAAACTATTATTTTACTATTACCTGAAATAATCTTTTAGAGTCATCTTAATGATGAAATATGTCTAAATGTGCAAAATCCACATTTTCCATGGAAAATGTTGTTTATAAACTAGAGCATACTCTGTCCCCTTTACTATCTGATTGAGATATGTATATCAGTTGTTCTGATAACCACACAACTGGCTGTGGAAATGTATCTGTTCAGCATTTTCACTAAGGTTTTACAAAGTTGTGTACCACAGCTGTAACTGACAATACATATTGACCAATATCATATATATTCATGCATCACATGTGACTCAACAAATTATCATGCACTTGATAACATTTATAGCATTCTGGCTTGGAGTAAATTCACAACTATGTTGGTGTTTTCTTTATAGACTTAATAATATTATAAAATTGAAAATACCTTTTATCCCATTGATGACAATTACACATACATTATTACTGTTATGAAAAACGTACATTTGAAACCCTACTGGAAAGAAAAACTCTACTCAAGTGGCTAATGCTTTCTTACCAGTTTCTGTGTCCATATTATATCCATCTTTACACATAGAATCTATGGTGAGCTGAATAATTTGTAGCAATCACATTATATCATTTCTATATCATCAATGGTAACTAAAGAGTAAACGTTACTTTATTTGCTAGAAAAACTCCCTATGGTAAGCAACTTATAGGATATTCAAGTATGTAATATAATTCTATTTCTTTAATATTGAGCAGGTTAAAACTTTGAAAATACATCAAAAAGTTTTCCAAAACTGCATATTATGCTTTCACTAAATGAATTAAAAATAAGTAAGAGGAAGTTTTATATTTATTTTTTTAGTTTGTATCACCCTTAAAATAACTTCTTTACTTAAGATACAAAAAGAGCAGCAAACTCAATCTGAGTTGTACTCATGGAGACTCACTAATTACGGTAAAATGTCTAAAGGGCATTCCATAAAACAGGTACAGAGAAAACTATGATTATAAGATAACATGAATTTTGTGTCATATTGTTTTAAAATATATTTTCAAAGCCCAGATGTTTTTGCTCTTACTTAATTTTCCTCAAAGTACCATATTATTAAAGTTTAGTTTCAGTTTTAATTTTTAAGGTCACTGAATTACAACCTATTACATTGTACATAATATACTATATGCATATTATACAAGATTATGTAGGTTTGGGGTATATTATACTGCATCAAACAGAAGTGTAGATTTTTTCAGTGATTTGACACTAACGAATGATTGGTCATTCATATCAAAACTCAATATGGTTAGTATTAGAAATCAATACCCTGTCATCTGTTGGTCTTGTGAAGGGTGAACTCCCTTATTCAAGGCCCATGAGGTTACAGTCCAACAAGGAAAAGAGAAAATAGAGGATTATTGAAGGGAGATAGTAATTACAATTCCACAATTTGGTTGCAATGTATATCCATTCTTGTTTTGTTCATATGTATTTGGGGGGGTGTGACTAGGGTTTGAACTCAGGGCTTTGAGCTTACAAAGCAGGTACTATAACATTTGAGCCATAGCTCTAGTCCCCATTCTTGTTTTGTTGAACAGAAATTTGTATAATGCTATCACCTTAACAACATGAAAAGAAAGAGCAGAGGATGGAAAACATAATGTTTCTGTGTGTTTAGGAGGAAAAACTAAACATGTTGAGGGAAAACATAGTATTTCATTTGTCATAAACACCCAACAACCAAAAAACTGAAGTTTGAAATTATATGCATAAAATGTGTGTTACATGTTTCTGAGATTTCTAGCACAAGAACACTGTCAAAAATGCCGGATTAAATTAGAGATAAGGGCAAAATAGTTTCTGCTGGGTATTGAGGGGTGGGAGCGGGAGGGGGTGGAGTGGGTGGTAAGGGAGGGGGTGGGGGCAGGGGGCAGAAATGAACCAAGCCTTGTATGCACATATGAATAATAAAAGAAAAATGAAAAAAAAAAATGCCGGATTAGTTGTGAAAGAACAATAAGGATAATGTCGTTGATAAACCACAAGAACTATTCATGTAGACACGTTTCATTTTAGGAAATCAAAATTACTTTCTCAAAAAGTAGGTCATGAGAACTTCTTTTACCTCTCAAAATAGGGACATGTATCTGTTATCACAATCAAGTAACTTGTATTTGTAAGTTTTGTTTCATTTTTTACAAAATTAGTTTAGTGTTTACTCAATGACATTATATTTGTAAATTGAAAATATATTTTTATTTTAGTATGGATAAAAGTTAGAAAAAGCATAAATATTTAAGGAACTGTTAGAGTTTTCTAACAAAATGTCACTAAACAACTATAGCAGGACTGACAGTGGCTCAAACGATAGTGACTGCCTGGCAAACATGAGGCCATGTGTTCAATTCCCAGTACTGCCAAAAAAAAAAAAGACAAGAAAAGAACAAGTATAATTACAGTTACTATGTCAAACATTTTGTATATATATTGTACGGTTAATTTACTTAAGATTTTATGCTAAAATTAAAGAACCCCAAATATCAGGATATATAAAGTGTATAAAAACTGTACATATTTTTGAAAAAATTTCTCTGGAAATTTTCAGTCTACTTCTAGTACTCTAAGTTTTATATGAAAAACACGATAGTTCTTCTAATTACCTTTCACCAAAATATGTCTCAGAAAAAAACCTACCAGGTGCTAAGGAAAGTGAAAATGAATAGTGAAATGTTTATTTTATAGAATGAGGAAATTTTCATCATGAATAGTTTCTAACTTGTGCACATATTCTGGGTTTCATTTCCTGAGCAGTATGTCCTTATGCTGATTAAAAATAATAAAGCAGGTTATCTCAAAGATGCCTGAGAATCATAGTTAACTTTATTTCATTGCAAGTGTACTTCATGCATTGTCACAAAGTTTTAAAACTGCTAGCTAATTTAAAATACTGGAAGCAGGGAGGATGAAGGGAAAGTTGGGGTGTGTGGCACAAACAATGTACGTACATGTAAGTAAATGTAAAAACAATAAAATCAAAAAAATTAAATTCCCCACTTTGTTACACATGATTGTAATTAATTTTATTAATAACCTTACCAGGAACATCATTGCTATTTTATTAAAAGTTATGTTTCTTTTAGAAAGAAATAATCAGAGTAATAATTTGAAATAGTGACAAAAAGCTTACATTTTTTAAATTTCCCTAAGACAATTTGAGGACAAACACCTTTTATTGACATCATATTTATTTATAGTATAGTATATGAAAACTAAGATGGGTTTTTAGGTGTTTGGTATTGCTGAATAAAGTGGTGAGGTGACTAAAATTATTTGGAAAGTGTATCTATTTACTATATATTCCTGAATTTACTTGCTCAATAAGATGTAAAGCTACTCAATTTTTTAGAAACTGCAAAGGACTGAATGCATGTAATGTTCTTCTCATTTCTCCATAATTATGCTTGCTCACAATAGTAACAGCAATGTGGGTGATTGTAGCATATGGGTAAGTGAAATGAATGCAAACAATTTCAGGAGAGGTGGGAAGGAGAAATTGGGAATATTGTTACAAATTATTGTATGACCAGTCAAATATAGTGTTATTTGGACGTAGATTTATTGGTTATGAATGCATCTTTCACATTCTAGGGCAACCAATAGTATTTTTTAAAACTTATTAGTGACTTTATTCTCATTGTTCTCTTTCTTTTCATAGCTAGGGAAATTATACCACTAAATATTTTTTAAAGTATAATGACATGTTATATGCCAAGAAGGTAGAAAATGGAATCACTAAATGTGGAAGACAAGAAAAACAACAATAAAGAAAAGAAAACATTTATAAATAAGGTAAAAGTAAGTCTATCAATAATAATTTAAATGTAAATGGTATAACAATTGGAAAAAACAATCAAAATGAATGTTTTAGAGAAATGAAACAGGAAATATATACATATTGGAATACTATATAGCCTTAAATGAAATTCTGTCATTCTGAAAACACAGGAAAACCTGGAGTACATTATGCTAAGTGAAATTCATTATGTATAGAAAAACAAATGCTGTATGATTTCATATGTTGTATGTGAAAAAATCAAACTTGAAGAAATAGTAGAATGATAGCTATTGGAGGCAAGGAGAGAAGGAGGAGAAGAAGATGTTGATCAAAGACTATAAAGTTTTACTTAGATAAGAGGAATACAATTGTGAGATTCATAATTGCCCATCATGGTGAATCTAGTTAATGTCAATGTATTATGCCTTTCAGAATTGCTAAAAATAAATTTTACGTCACTACAAAAAATTAGTGTGAGGTGATAGATAAGTTAATTACCTGGATTTAATATTCCATAGTGTACACAGGTATCAAAACATCACACTGTGTCCTATAATATATATACTTTTTATTTATTCAATAAACACACACACAATTATCCAACTATATGTGGCTTAAAGAACTGCACTTTAAATATAAGGGCACCAATACACTGAAAATGAGAAATCAGAGAATGATACAAATCGTGCTAACACTAATCAAAGAAAAGTTGGAGTAATTATGTTAATTTTCCCATAGCAAGAAAAAGAATCAGGGAGAAAAGAGAGCACTGAATAATTATAAAGGTTTCTAATTGCCAAGAAGATATCATAATCCTTAAATGCAATGTGCCACAGATCAGTGCATCATAATGGGTAAGGTAAAAAGTGAGACAAGGAGGCTAGATGAATCCACTATCACAGTTGGAAACTTCAACAGAAATTTATCAGTATTTTAGGCAAGGAACAGAAAATAAATCAGGAAGGACATAGATGAACTGATTAGAACTATCATCAATTAGAGCTAATTGATGTTTTTTGACCATTTTATCCAACAGCAGAATGTATATTCTTCTCAAGATCACATGTCCCATTTACAAAGAGAGATTAAGTTTCAGAAAGTGAAACAAACCTTAACAAATTTAAAAGACCAGAAATCATACAAAGTTTACCCTCAGATTATAAGGATTAAACTAGGAATCCCTAACAGAAAGATAACTAGAAAAATAAATATAGAGAGATAAATTTTAAAATGTATTTCCAAACATTATATGGGTTAAATAAGTTTAAAAATACCTTGAACTAAATGAAAAATGAAAGTAAAACTTGCCAAACTTTATGAGAGGAGTGAAAATAATGCTTACAGAAAACTATATAGCATTGAATATATATCAAAAAACAATAAAGATAAGAAATCAATAACTGAAGCTTTTACCTTGCATAACCAGAAAAAATCAAATTATATAGTAAGAAGAAAAAAATAATTTTTAAAATAGAGTAGAAATAAATAAAACTGGAACAAAACTCAAGAGAAAAAGACCAACAAATCTCAAAGCTAGTTCTTTGAAAAGTTTATAAAATTGATAATACACAAATTTTTATTAGAAAACACAAATTTTTATCAGAAATAAAAGAGGGGTCATGGATGCTTATTTCATTAAAAATGTTTAAAAAATATTATGAACTACTCTATACCTGTAATTAGATGTAATGGACAATTTCTTGAAAGATATAACCTAAGAAAAGTCACACAAATGGAAATAATCTGAATCAATCTATTTCTATTAAAGAAATGGAGACAATAATTAATAACCAAAGAGAAAGCAACAGGCCCCATTAACTTCATAGTGAATTCTAATAAAGAAATAATGCTGATTCTCTACAATCTCTTCCAGTAAAATAGAAGCAGAGGAAATACTTTCTAACTCATACTGTGAAGTCAGTGTTATACTAATGCCAAAAGCAGACAAAATTATTGCAAGAAAGAAACATTACAGAAATATTTTCATGTACATATACAAAAAAGCCTCAAAAATATAGGCATTATAAATTCAGGAATGCACAAAACTATTACACACCATGATTAATTGGGAATTATAGCAGTATGCAATATTTGTTCAGCCTTCAAAATCATTTTATGTAATAGACCCTATCAATAGGCTGGAAAGGAAAAATCATATAATCCTATCAAAAGACAAAGAAAAAGCATTTGACAAACTATAATACCAATCCATAAGAAACTGTTAGCAAACAAGACACAGAGGAATATTTCCTCAAATAAATAAATAACATTTACCAAAACCTTACAGCTAACATTGTGCTTAATAGTGAGATACTAAATGCTTTCACACTGAGATCTGAACAAGGCATGGGTATCTCCTCTAAATTATTCTAAAGTTTCAATGCAATCCCAGTCAAGATTCCAGCATATTATTTTGGGGGTCATTAACAAATTGATTCTAAGGTTTTTATTAGATGGTAAAAGATACAGAATAGCCAACACAATATTGAAGAAGAACAAAGTCAGAGGACTGACATGAGGCAACTTCAAGACTTACTTTGATAAAACAGTAATGAAGTCCTAGTGGTAGTGGTGAAAAATTAAATTGACAAGTAGAACAGAATAGAAAGTCCAAAGAAAGACCCACACAAATACACTCTTCTGATTTTTAATGAAAGAAGAAAGGCAATCCAATGGAGAAGTAACCTGAGAGGAAAGTAATCCTAGAATGACTGTATATTCACACCAAAACAAAATGAATCTAGACATAGACCATGTTTAAAAGAAAACTCAAAATGGTTCATAGACCTAAACCTAAAATGCAAATTTGTTAAACTTCTAGATGATGACATAGAAGAATACCTAAGTTCTCTAGAGCTTGGAGATTCTTACTTATGCATCAGAGCATGCTAATGAAAGGAAAAATAGTTAGGTTGAATTTTATTATAAGTAAAAGCTTCTATTCTGAAATAGAAACTGCTAAGATAATGCAGAGACAAGCCTCAGACTGGTATTTGTAAAACACCTATCTAAAAAGTACTCATATCAGAAATAAATAATTCTTAAAACTCAACAATAAGAAAGCATACAATCTACTTTTTAAAGTGGACAAAATATGGAGCAAGATATTTTACCAAGGAAGAGAGATATACAAATGGCAAATAAGCATATGAAAATATGCTAAATATTACAGATTACTAGGCAACTTCAAAGTAAAACAGCAATGACAGTATACTACATGCCTATGAAGAATGACTAAAATTCAAACACTGACATCAATAATCATTGTCCAGGGTGTGGAGCAGAAGGAACTTTGATTCACTGCTAAGATAAATGCAAAATGGTGCAGCCATATTTAAAAACACTGGCAGTTTCTTACAAAGTAAATTCTTACCATATGTTCCAGCAATCACATTCTTTGGTATTTCCCCAAATAAGTTGAAAACTTGTGTCCACACTAAAACTTGCACCCAAATGTTTAAAGCAGTTGAAGTCAAAATTGCCCAAATTTGGAACCAACCAAATGCCTCTGAAAGGTGAATGGATAAACAAATTGTGATGCATCATACTGAAGAATTAATTAAGGGAAAAAGTAAACTATCTAGCCATTGCATGAAAGAAATTTAAACATATATTTTGTCTGCAGGAGGATCATACATATGGTATGATTTCAAATACATGACATTATGGAAAAGACAAAACTAAAGAAAGAGTTAAAAAAACAGTGGGTGCCAACATCTTGGCCAGAAGAAGAATGAACAGCTGGAACACAGGGGATTTTAGGACAGTGAAATTATTCTGCTCACTACTATAATGAAAGAAGCATGATGTCATGAACTCTTCATAACCAAAATAACTCTAAAAACAAGACGCATACCCTAAAATAAGCTACAAGTTTTAGTTAATAGTAATGTGTAATTTTGGTTCATCTATTGTGAAGAATGAACCATATGAATTTAATATGTTCATAATTAGGAAAATTCTGTGTGAGAGGGAGAGGGATGTTTATGTGGGAACTCCCTTGTACATTCTATTCCATTTTTCTGTAAACTTAAAAGTGCTCTGAAAAATAAATCTATGAATTAAAAAAGAACCCTGAGAATTTGTGTTGTTTTGAATGTAACATAATTATGCCGTCTTGTCTGAAAGAGAAATTAGTACCTGTGAGATATTGCCTTCAAAACTGAAATCTAATATTCATAGCACTATTTTAGAGCTCAAGTAGGAAACAATTTGGAAAATGTTATCAGACTCTGAAATAGTATTCATATTGCAAAGTAGGAAACAT
This sequence comes from Castor canadensis, assembly GCF_047511655.1. NCBI lineage: Eukaryota > Metazoa > Chordata > Mammalia > Rodentia > Castoridae > Castor > Castor canadensis. The sequence goes on from NC_133393.1 coordinate 125,332,539, forward strand.
TTCTGTAATGTTCCAGCCAGCAATAAATACAAAGACATACACAGTTAAAATATTTAATTGATTCAAGGGTGATGGGCAATGGGAATTTAGCTTCTTACTCTTTTCTGTGTTTAAAAGAAAAGAGTCAATGAACTCAGGCATCAGGTTGGAAAAGGCAATTGATCTTTGGCCAAAATAAATAATAAAAATGAGAACTACTTTCAGTAAAGAACACAAAGAGATAAAATTTAGCCTCTAACAAGTATTAAAACAAGGTCATGGTGTTACATGACCCAGTGTTTACTGGGAAATGGATCAAGGCACTATCTGACAATTCCTTTCAATTATTCCCTTTTTGAACTCTATACAAGGTTCATATTAAGAAGGTATTGCTCAAAAATAAGTGCATGATATATGAAATAACTCAAGACCCAATACTAGCAGTATATAAATTCTAGTTTAAATGAGGTAAAGACATACTTCTGGTCTGGGGGAATATAGTTCATCTCATCTATCATTGATAGGCACAAGACCTGCACCTACACAGCTGATCTCAGTGTATGTTTTTCATTTGGAGAAACACAGATCATTTTGCTCTTTGGGTCAGTATTGAATTTATATTTGAATTTATTATATAAAATTCATGGATTTACACTAGGATTAGAAGCAAAATGACAAAGTTTAAAAGTATTTACTTTTTTGTTTCAACTGAATCTTTCTAAAGTAGAGAAATATTATTCAAAAAATTCATTCCCACCAATTTTTTAAATGATCTCCTTCAACTGCATATCTACTCTTATTGATCTGAATTTTTTCCTATAGAGAATATTTTGAGATACACAAAGTAACTGTAATTATAGAATATAATTAAAACTGCATTGCAAGTGAATATAAGATTTGTAATGTAAGAAAATACCTTTTTGTTCCTTCACATATTACCATTGAACCAAAGAAACAAGATTGTATTTCCTGTTAGGACTATTAACATGTTTCTGTTTTCTTTAGTTTTCTTTTTTATAGGCAGTACTGGAGCTTTGAACGCAAGGCCTCATGCTTGCTAGGCAGGCTCTCTACCACTTGAGCCACTCCATCAGCCCCTACTGTTTTCTTTACATTGATTTGGTTATTTTAGTAATACTGTTGAGTAGTATTATTTAACAATGTGAACTTAAATATCACATAGTGAAAATAAAGCTAACAGCTTTGAGTTTAAGAAGTTTATGGTAAAATGATTTAACACAAAAATCTTCAAATATCATACAATGTGTATTTTTTAATTTAGAGCATATTTGAATTTTATTTTAAATAGCAGTAAGTTCACTGTAGTGCTGAAATGATACTTTAGTAAAGGCTAAATAAATTCATCAAGGAAACTTTTAAGTTTTTCCTCTTCAAGGTCCCTTTCCTTTCTGACATTTTTTTTCAACTGGTACCCTTGCTTTATGATATCACAGCCTCCTGACCTTATTCACCTCAGCAGGGAGTATCACATAATAGAGATGCTTGAAAGGGTAGTGGAATTCTCTGCATTCCTAATCTATTCTTTCAACCGCTGATTAGCATTGAAATTGATTTTGAACTTCTTGTGACTAAAATGACATTAATCTAGCATTTGCTGTTAGAAACATAATACCTTTTCATGTTAGCAGGAGATGACACATCATTAATTTGATAACTTGATGGTTTTAGCTCTTTATAAGCCATAAAAGATATTAGTTTAAAAGAACTCTATAAGAGAAAGTAACTGTGTGTTTGACTACCAAAGAAGTCCCTTTTATTTTTGATGATATTCAGATTAGGTAGTATCAATGTATGTGCACATAATTCTAGAATTCAGATCAACATCTTCTTTATCACAACTCAGAGGATCTCAGCCCTAGCTGAAGTGTTAAAAATCCCTAACAGACCATTAAAATATTGACATTCTGATTCTAACCTAACAGATTCTTATTTATTTGGTTGGGTGTGAGACCAAGACATCAGTGTGCTATCTTGTATGCCCAAATAAAACATTTCTCTTTCAAAGTTGACTTATCCTAGGGATGGAAGGCTATTAACACATGCATGCATACACATTTAAAATATCATGCTATATTATGAAATACACATTGTGGAAGGGCTCAAATGAGCTAATTAACATATATAGTACCTCACATGCATATCATTTTTGTGATGAGAATATGTAAAATCTATTCTCAACATCATTGAGAACAAAACATGTTGTTATTAGGTATAGTCACCATGATGTATAATAGATCTCTTGAAATTATTCCTCTTAAAAAATCTTGTATTCTTTGATCAACATTTTCTCAACTCCAATCACCCCAGTCCCTCATGACCTTAATGTCTACTTTTATAAATTCAACTTTTTGTACCTATCCGCTAGTAAGGGGAACCAGCCTTGATCCAGTATTCAAGTACTGACACCTAGCCTTTTGTAGCCACTCATGTGTGTAACAAAACTGCCTATAAATGCCAAGTATAAATATTAAGAAGTTTTGTTCTTAGCTCACATGAAGAAATTTTGTACAAGTAAAAAGAATAGTGGCATCTATTTTTCCAAGGTAACACATACAAAGAGTGTTTAATGCCAAAGATTTTCAATACTTATCAGTCAAATCATTATTTAATCACACAGGAAAAATATTGATATAATTTTTTTAATTTAGAAAAAATTTTACAATGAATATCCATAGTAAAATATTTAAAACTGTGAGTCTGCGGCCTTGTAATAAATTTTTCATTTCCACCATTTCATACATTGCATTTTTACAATGTAATAAAATATTCAACAGAATAAAAAATATCTAAGAGTAAAATTCATTATTTTTCTTCAAAAACATTGTCTAAGGTAGTAAAGCATTGCTGAACCTGCAAAACACCTTATCAGAAGATTGAGATCCTAGGAATAATTCTGGTGCTTGCTGACAATAGGATCCAAGTAAATTTAATCCTGCTCTGCTTCACTCTTGTAAACTATGGAGTTTGTATTAGGTTAATTATAATATTCTTTTGAGGAATTTATTCCCCTCAAATTGATTCCTAACACCAAAGAAAAATAAAACTCAGATCTATAACTGAACCATATTTAGTAAGATTAGACGTATAAAGGTGTCCAAAAATATCTTGTCAAGTAAAATGATGGTTACCCTCATTCTTTACAGTCTAGACCCTGAGTCTAGATTTGGGACCTCTGACAAGAAAACTGATATTTGACACCAGCTAGAATTTTTTTTCTGTGTGTTACATTAACTGAGGCTTCAGGATTTTTGAGTTATTGGGCCACAATCTGTAAAACTAAGTGAAGACATCAATTTGGCTCTTTGAGCATTGTTTCTAAATGGGAGAAACCATACATTCTAGAAAGTTAAAGTTTTGTTTTACCTTAAAGCCCTAAGATTTTTTTCAAAATTGGGGTTTCATTTTAGCTTCTCGTATTATCAACTACTGTTTTGCAGGATCCTGGTTCCAACTTCATCATGCATGTTATTTTAACAATATCACTAATTAGACTACTATTTTATTCATACAATTTATTAATAATAACAGCAATTCCTCTTTATGTAGTATGAATGCTTTTAATGCACTATCACATATACCCTTTGCTATAATTCTCACATGACACTGTTTTCTAGGGAAGTATCATGTTCCTATTTAATAAATAATAACTCAATAATATAACTGAATAATAACTGAAGTGCTTTCTCTTTGCAATTCTCTGTTTATCTATGTAATTGCTCTAGGATGGAAGAATGGTCAATTTATGTGGTTAAGGACCAGGATACAGCCTTGTTTTAGGAAAGTTAAAATGTGATCAAATATCTTACTTAAACTCATCTTTCTATTAATTTTATAGCCAGCATTTGAATACAGATATGGTCACCATCTACTAAAGTGGCTCATACTGATTTCTGTTTCCTGAAATATATTTCTTTAGGCAACCCCTTTCTCTTATTGGTAGGCTGGATCTAGGAATTTGCTTCTAATTAATATACTAAATTCGATGAAAAGCCCCTTTAGACATTACATTATAGAATAATCTCTCTCTCTCTCTCTCTCTTTCTCTCTCCAATATATTGTAGCTATGTGATGAAGAAAACCACCTGAGAGAGAATCAAATGGAGTCTTTTCCCAATAGTCAGAAGGCATTGGAACCCTCATTGCCATAGCGCCTGACTGAACTTACCAACAGCCAAATGAGCGAAATTGGAAGATCTTCTGCAGCCAAGACTCAAGATGATTCAAGCCCAGTTGATATCTTGATTGAAATCTGTGAAAGACTCAAGCTTCAGGGCTTAGCTAAGCAATAACCAGAGTCCTAAAGAACAGAAATGGAAATAATAAAGTTTGCTAATATTTACTATTAAATTTGGGGCTCTCTGTTAGACAGCAATAGATTATAGCAACCAGTCTTGTGGATCGAAGTTTGAATTATCTCTGCCTCCAATTTCTATGTGCTGTTCAGCTGTTCAAATGACTCCTCAACTATTGTTTCTTGGAATGTCCACTTGATTACATATACTTAGTGCACAATTTTCAAAGGATTAGTATAATGGACAGAAAATAAATGTATCATTCAGAAATTACATGTTTGATAATGTCAAGGGGCATCATTATCTCTTTCCTCCCAGTCTTATGCCATTTTTACATTTGAAAAGAAGGGTTATTTTAAAAAAAAGGTAACTGAAGTACTTTTTCTTTTTTCTTTTTTTCTCCTTTTATTTTATCATTTTTACATTTACTTATATGTGTATACATTGTTTGTGCCACTTCCGCCTCCCACCACTCCCAACACCCCTCCACCCTCCACCCCTGCTTGTTTCTTTGCAGTCCTCTGTTTATCTCTATAATTCCTCTAGAGTGGAAAAATTGTCAATTTATGTAGTTGTGGGCCAAGATCACCAAATGATATTATTGCCAGTTCCAGGAACATTGAACAACAATAGTGTAACATATCTCCGATGCTTTGGGCTATGCCATCTCACATATAGGTGATTGGAAGAAAAATTTCAATACAAGTTTGGTTGTTCCTGTCTGTAACCCCAGCTACTTGGGAAGTAGAGATCAGGAGGATTGCAGGTTAAGGCCAGCACAGGAAAAGTTACTAAGACTTTCATCTCATCAAATAAATAAGTCAGAGGTAGTGTCACACTCCTGTAAACCCAGCTCCATGAAATGTGTAGTTAGGAGGGTTATAGCCTAGGAATGGCCCCAGGCCAAATGTGTGAATGCCCATCTGAAAAATAACTAAATCAAAAAGGGCTGGAGGTGTGGCTTAAGTGATAAGAGTATTTGTCTAGCAAGCATGAGGCCCTGAGTTTAACCCCCAGTACTGGGAAAAAAAGAACAAGGAGGAGGAGAAGGAGAAGAAGAAAAGTCTGGAGACAAAAAAGAAGAAAGAAGAAGGAGAAGGAAGAAGAAGAAAGAGGAGGAGGAGAAGAAAGAAGAAGATGAAAGAAGAAAGAACAAAGAACAAAGAAGGAGAAGAAGGAGAAGGAAGAAGAAGGAGGAAGAGGAGGAGGAGGAAGAAGAAAGAACAAGAAGAAGAAGAAGAAAAGAAGAAGAAGAAGGAGAAGGAGAAGGAGAAAGAAGGAGAAGGAGAAGGAGAAAAGGGTCTGTATTTTAGTCACAATTTCAGGCCTCAGTACCTAATTTCTTGGGTGCATCTGTGCCATTCTCTCTCACATACTGTCTTTGAAATTTAACTGAATTGATGAAGTAAAATTGAGATAAACATAAAGAGGGCAGGGTAAATGAACATGGAGACTGCACATATAAGCAATATTCCCCAAATTAAAACCTCAGGTCTAGATTTGGGGTTTCTGCTAGGAAAACTCCATTTGACTACATCGTAAATTTATATTCTCAGTTCACATTAAATGAAGGTTAAGGATTTTTAAGCTATTGATCCACCATTAGTAAATAAAGATACAAATTTACCAATTTGGTTTTATGAGCATCATTTCTAAAGAGAGAGAATTAAATTATCATACAAAAAATCTCCAACAAATTCCAACTACTTAGACAAGCCCTAATTCCTTAATTTCCTCATCTAGAAAATTCACTGATATGTTTACTTTTATAATCACACATAAACATTATTATGACTAAAACAATAATACATGTGAATTATTCTAATAAAATTGTTACATTCAAGGAAGGGGAAATAATAAATATGATTAAATACATAGCACTTATGCAGTGTTTTAAAAGACATCAAGCTCACATCAAACATGGTATTTATATCTATCTCATTTCAAGACCTCTTCTGCTTGCTCATATCAGTTATTTATGTTCAATTCCTAAGTCTCTTATCTAATTGCATACATCTCTTTGAATAAACATTTGCTCTCTGCCTAGATCCTCTTTAAAGAAAGGGGATTGTGAATATAAGTGAAGTACTCTGTAGGCGTGTATGAAAATAGAATGATGAAACCAGTTAAGTTTTTTAAAGGGAGAGAGGAAGAGAAAGATGGGCAGTGAATTTGAGCAAAGTATGTTATATTGCATGTATGTCAATACCATAATGAGGTCCACTTGTTTGATTAATATGTGAATAAAATTTTTTGAAATACAGAAAGCTTTAAAAAGAATTATCTGTTCTCATATCCACTACTCTCTGTCCCTTAACTCTGCCTTACTTACGCATGTATACTGTAATATTTGTTCTTTAGTTTATTTTTCTTTCTCTCCTTACAAAGAAGAGTTTTTGTTTTATTTTGTTTTATCTTTTTCCCAGTGGTGGGGATTGAATCCATGGCTACGTGCATGCTAAGCAAGCTCTACTAGTGAGCTACATCTGTAGCCCATGAAAGAGAATTTAACATTAATAAAGTAATGGCATTCTTAACATTTTCAATGAGTATTCTACCAAAAATGAAGTCTACAATATACTCAAAGCTGCTGAAAAAAAAATCATAATCAACTGAACAAACCATATTCATCAGTAAATAAGAAATGACTTAAGTATATCTTTTTTTTCCTGAAAAGACCATATGCTCTGAACTTTAAAACTGAAACTAGGCAAAGAGAATTAGCATGGCAATTAAAACTTTTCAATTTCAGCCAGAAATATCACAAGTAAGCATTGGGATTTTATGTACAATTTGATCCATTTTAAATAAAGGAAGGCTGAGGTTAAGATAGTGTTATCAACCAACAGATAAACTGTCAGGAAGAATATAAATCCTTTTGAATTAACGTAAGACAGAATTTAGAGTACTATGATTCTTAAATGGTACAGAAGACAATAGGTCCCAAAAATCCTCTGAAGAAGCCAAAGGGACTTCATCAGATAGCTGTCAGAAGACAAATCCATTGTTGTCAAGTTAAATCTCTTCACTTTAAGCAGCTACTAAAAAAATTCTTTATCTTTCAATAACTATATCTAGAATACATTGACAATCTGAACACTGAATTCATTGCTTTTGATTCTATTCTATTTTAAACCAAGTGGTTTTTCTCCATCTAATGCCAAATTGATCAAAGGCACTTTTAGTTCTTCCTCATCTCCAGTTACTGACTCAGTGTCTGACATATTGTGCTCAATAAACATAAGTTTAATGACACATAGAATAACTTATTTTTATATCTAATGCTAAAGAAATCATACTTTTTCTGAGAAGCTAAGTATTGCTTTAAAATGTAAAAAAAAAAAAAGTTAAAATTAAGATGCATTCAGGATTAAACTCCATAAAATTTTTCCCCAATGAACTGTCAAAACAGCTTAGAAATTTGTTTAAAGTACACATTTTCTGTCCTTTAACTTCTTTCTTATAATTCAGAAATTTCAGATCAATAGGTATTCAACATGAAAATAAAATTTTAAAAAACACTGAAATACTATCTTACCATAAAATGGTAATTCTGATGGTGCTTCTGCCACAGTCAAGGTGAAAATCATAACAAGAGTCTACAGTCCTGCCATTTTAAAATAAGTCAACTAGTAAAATATAATGAAAGTATCTCACAAAACAACTTGGGGAATATAAAAATAGGAAAGCAACAATAAAAATCTCTGGAAGACAAACACATAAGATATGTTTCACTAAAGTTAAAGAAAAATAGAATTCAAGAAAAATCTCTGAGGTATTGTCATGACCTTTTAAAGTTGCTATAAAAGAACTAAACCAACGACAATACACATGCTGTTAAATGTTTGATTCCTTTAAAGCACTTGTGTGTGTGTGTGTGTGTGTGTGTGTGTGTGTGTGTGTGCAAACCAATAAAAATAAAGGTGCACTGGAAAATAGCTTCAGCAGTAGTTGGTTATGGTGTTTCAAAGATTTGGAGTTTCATTGTAAAAATGAAGGGTTGATGTAGACTTTATAACATAATACACTATTTCATTAAAAATAATAAACATTTGCTTTCTAATAAAGAGTATATACATTGTGGCTAAGATGCTACACTGATATGCCAAGTGCCCAGGTTATTTAGAACACAAGTAAGTATATAAACATGTTTTTTTAAGGGAAGAAAAATGATATTTTACTAATGATAGATGTACCAATGCATATTTTGGTCATGGCATGAAATTATTAATGTATGTTACTGGACTACCATCTACATGAAAAATAAAAAAATAAGTCTATAAATTGCCATTAGTAGTCTATAAACTATACAGCAAAATATAAAAATAAGATCAATAAAATATGTAAAAATAACATTCTATAAAACTAGAGAATTTATGAAATCACTTAGATTGATTCTTAGCAAGCTCTCTCCAAGACTTTAAGCTTGGTAAGTGATACTGCTTCATTAAAAACTTGGACTAATCTTTTGATTTCACTTGAGATACTAAAAATTAAAATTTGATGTTATTTTTGCCTTATGATTGTTTTTGAAAAGTATATTTTAAAAATGAAATTGAAGAGAAAGATGATGTGTAAGACCTTTCACCTATCATCTCCCAACACACATAACAGTTTGAGCATTTCTAAAAACTGTTCATAGGCCAAACTACCTTCAAAGAACTAAGAAAGCTGCATAAGAAATCACTGCCTTGTTTTAATATATAAAAAAAAGGAAAGCATGAAGGAAAGACTTACTGGCAAAACTCCTCCCCAACTCCAAGAGATGTTTTTCACCTGGAGGAAAGAAAAGGAATCCAATCCCCCCAGATTTTAGACTTGCAACCCAATACCAGAATTAACACGATGAAATCCAGTGCAGGGCAAAGGATCATGTCCTTTATCCCAGTCCAATACCCATCAACTGAGCCACTGGAATTGCTTTAGCCAGGTGCTAAGTGTCACCACCTCCCAAACTCCAACCTCAGACAGCAGAGGTAGGAGAAAGACTCTACCCAATGGGGAATAGGTCTTCATCTTGAAGCTCAGCAATAGGTAGCCTATACACAGTATGGGCCTCAATCCTACCAAAGTGCTGAATATGACATAGCTTTGTGGTGCTGGTGACAACAGTTCAAACACTTGGGAACGTCCTACCCCCAACTGCACAGACAGGTTTTTCATGTGCTCTCCTGTACTAATACTGAACAACATGCCAAATGCAGATTTGAGTACAAATGTGGGTTTGAATTACCCTCTAGTGCTAAAACAATGACAACACACAATATCTGGTATGCAAATCTTGATTTAAGGTGCTATCAAAAATAGCAAAAATGACTTTAGGTTCACAGAAAATAAATTGTTCACAATTTCTGGAAAAATGGGCATTGAAAAAAAACAGATTGCAAACACTAGAATGAATACACAATCTTTCATTGTCCTGATGGCATCTCACAACAAGAGATTTCAGGAAACTATAACTTCACCTAACAATCAAAATAATGTGCCAACAACTGACCAGAAAGTGATCAGTACAGCATAACTCTTAGCTAGAGAATATAAAACAGCTGTTGTAAATAAACTCAAGGAGCCTCAAGAACACATAGAGAACCCATGCAATATTCTAACAGAGACATTTAGCCAAAATATGGAAATAATTGAAAAATAATTCAAGCACAATTTCTTGAATAGAAAAATACACTAAGTGAAGCAAAAATGTAATAGAAGACATCAATCGTAGCAGGAGTCAAAAAGGAGAAAGAATAGGTTAACTGGAAGAAAAACTACTGGCAAAATAAACAGTTGGTGGTGGGGAAAAAAAGGAATTTGAATGAAGAAAGTCTATGAAAGCATTAGAACAGAATTAAAAGTCAAAATATTTTGATTATTGGGGTTCAAGAGGAATTTGAAAATGCTAAGGTGCTAGCTTATACAAAGTAATAATGACCATAAACTTTCAAAAGCTAGAGAATGGCACAAGTACTGGGTGTAGGAAGGGTAAAGACCACCTGTCAAATTTAACTCAACCAAGCCTATTGCAAGCCATATTATAATTAAGTACTCAAAAAGGTAAAGAAAAGACTCTCTGAGGGTGGCAAGAGAAAAAGAAACAGCACATAGAAGTGTCACAATTCCCTGGAGAGCAGACTTCTCACCAGAAACTTTATTGGCCTGGTCCTACAAAAATGCTAAATGGAACTATACAAATGATAAGAAAGAGATGTTGCTGAGTAAGGAAACACCATAATTTATGAAAATAAGTAATAATGTAAACTAATTCAGAATAGTCAAATATTTTTAACATGGTACATAAACCTTTCATAACTTCAGCATGAGAACTAGAAACAAAAGAATTAAAAATAATAACTACAGTAGTATGTTAAGAAGTAGGTAATATAGAAAAATGTAGAATGGAATATTAAAAATTTTACATACAGGCCAGTGCTCGTGCCTATATCCCAGCTACTTGGGAGATGAAGATAGGATGATTGCAGTTCAAGGCCAGCCTGGTCAAAGTTAACAAGACCCTAAAACAAGCCAGGTATAGTAGTGCATTCTTGCAATTCCAAATACTTAAGAGACATATGTAGGAAGATCACAGTCCAAGGTCTGCCCAGGCAAAGGTTGTGAGACACCTTTGAAAAATAAAGCACAAAACGCTGCAGCCATGGCTCAAGCATCAGGCCCTAAGTTCAAATCCAGGACCATCAAAAAAAAAATTTGAAAATGTGACAGAATTGCAATAGCAATTTTTTTATTAGCATATTTTGTCTGATTTTTTTTGTTTTCTGTCATCTTTTTTAGTTGTTTTTTTATATTCAATTGCTATCATTTAAAAATATCTTGCTATAATCAAAAGATGTCTTTGGAAAACCTAATGATATCCACAAAGCAAAAATCTATTATAGATAAACCAAAAATAACAATCAAGGAATCAAAAAAAACTACAAGAGCTAAATCATCTAAACACAAAGGAAAACTATAAAACAGAGCAACAGAAAAAGGAAATACAATATGCCTAAATATGATGTTACAAAATGGCTGAAGTAAGAATTCTTATATTGGTAATTGCCTTGAATGTAAATGGACCAAATTCTCCAGTTAAAAGATACAAAGTATGCTGGGTGCCAATGGCTCATGTCTGTAATCCCAGCAACTCAGGAGTCAAAGATCAAGAGGATCATGGCTCAAAGCCAGCCTGGGCAAATAGTTCTGCAAGACTCTATCTTGAAACACCCTTCATAAAAATAGGACTGGTGGAGTGGCTCAAGGTGAAGGCCCTGAGTTTAAGTCCCAGTACCACACACACACACACACACACACACAAAAGACACAAAATAACTGAAAACATTCAGAAAGCAAGACTCTCAACTCTATACTGCTTACAGGAAATTCACTTCAGACACTCATAGATTGAAAGAGAAGGTATAAAATAAGTTATTCCATGTAAATAGAATCCTAAGAAAGCAGGAATAGTCAAACTTATATCAGATGAAGTAGATTAAGCATAAAAAGGGAAATGGGAGTTCATCATATAATGCAAAAAAGGATAATTCATCAAGAAGAAAAGAAGCTATTCTATATTTATATGCCACCAATATTGGAGCACCCAGTAAAGGAAGAGATCAACCCAAACACATTAATAATAATAGGGCGATTTAACATCCCAATTTTAGAAATGGATAGATCATCCACCAAAAGTCAACAAAGAAACAGCAGAGTTACCTTGCACCCAATGAACCTCATATATGTCTATAAACCTTCCACTCAACAGCTGCAGAATAAACATTCTCACCAGAACATATAAAAGTCCTTAAAATAAAACTCAACATTTGTTAAAGTTGAACACATATCAAATATTTTTTCCAACAATTCAATATAACTGGTAAGTTTTTTAAATTGTTACTATACGGAAATTAAATAACTCACTGTGAATAAGAACTACATCATGGAAGAAACCAAGAAGGAAACACCTTAAATTCTTGAAAAAAATTATAAGAGTGACATAACCATCCTAAGTGAGAATTTCACAGCTATCAAATATCTAAATAAAAAGAAGCAGAAAGATCTTAAAGAAATAACATAACTGCATCTTGGACAACTAGAAAAACAAAAAACTACTAACTCCAAAATTAGTAGAAGAAAAGAAATAGTAAATATTACACCAGAAATATATGAAATGGAGACTAAAAAGGCAATATAAACTAACAAACAAAAAGCTGGTTGTTTCAAAAGATAAACCAAGTTGACAAATCCTAGCTAAACTAAGAAAAACAGAAAGAAAACTCAAATACAATCAGAGATGAAAAATGAAACATTACAACTGATATCACAGAAATACAAAGGATTATAAAGATTAGTATAAGTGATACAAAATAGCAAATTTCATAACCTAGAAGAAACAAATTGCCAAACTTTAAGACTGAATAATGAAGAAATAGAAAACCTGAACAGACTGAAAATGTAAAGAGATCGAATCAGTAATAAAACCTCTCCCACCAAAAAAAAAGTATGTGATCAGATGGCTTCACTGCCATACAATTCATTCCAGATAAACTGAAGAGGAATGAATCCTTCCAAATATATTCTATAAGGTCTTAATATCAAAACCAGAAAAGGACACAAAAACAAAAAGTACAGACCAATAACCATGATGAAAAAAAATCTTCAACACCTTTGAACAATGAATATGAACTTAAAAATGAAGAATAAGGTTGTAAAACAGGTCCTGTTATAGTAGGTATTTGGGGAAGGGGGAGGCAGAAAGTGGGAATAAAGGTGGATAAATATGGTCAATATGTTTCAGATACTTATCTGAAATAGAACAACTAAACTTGAAAAAAACAAAGATCTTAAACAAAATACTAGCAAACTAAATCCAACAAAATATTAAAATAATTACTTATCATGATCAAGTGGGATTCATCCCTGGGATGCAAGAATGGTTCAATGGTTTGTCATATGCAAATCAATAAATGTGATACATCGTATCAGCAGAGTAAATGACAAAAAGCATATGATATCTCAACTGATGCAGAAAAGACATTTGATCAAATTCAACATTCTTTTGTGATAAAAATGCTGAAAGCATTACATACAGAAGCAACACACATAACAAAGGCCATATACATTAAGCCAACAGAATGGAGATAAACTCTGTTTTCTCTCTAAACCATGTAATCCAACTAGCATGACCATTCTCACCACTTTTATTCAACATAGTACTAGTAGTCTTATTCAGAGCATTAAGCTGGAGGCCTGCTACCCTAATATGTCTTCAGTTTGAATATTCCCTGCTGTTATTCCTCCTCCTCCTTCCATCTAGTCTGGCTTGTTCTCTTGACAGTGGCAGAGTTAGAAGAAAGAAAGTGGAAGCATGAACTGTCTTTCAAGACTCTTTTTATGTCAAATTATTGCTACTACCTCTTGAGCAAAGCAAGTTTTATGACAGAATCCAACATGAAAGTGAAAGCAGACTTTGAAATTATAGAAGCATGGACACAAACACAAAAGGACCCTTTAATTTAGGCTGTTAGTAAAATGAATCAAACACAATTTGAGTACTGGAACTTTTTACAGTCGTAATTTGTTTGAAGTTTTCTATCTCAAATTGTCTCTTGATTCATGTATAGATGCTGTTTATGTATATCATGATCAAGTAATTTTAATTCCTGAGAAAACATGTTGCCTTGTAATATGAATTAATTCTACATCTGCTTGACTTAATATGTGAAATCAATTGTCTTTCCAAAAACTATCAGTTTTAGCAAAAATGAATTAACCTGGATTATACTACTTTCCATGCTGGAAGTAACTGTGAAAGCTAGACAAAATAAAATAAAGTATTTTGGAATGTTTTGGAGAATGAAAAATAGAGAAAAAAGATTTGAGTATCTTCAATCATTGAGAAAAGTGAAGAATGCTAGATAAGCTATACATGTATCCTATGTTCTTCCCCAAGAGCAATTTGTGATAAATCAGTTTTTCAGAAATAAAGTACAAATAGGTAGTATCACTGGCCATGGAAACAGATGTTGGAGTTTGGGGTGGTTAAAACAGTTTTGGGCTAGGCGTGGTGCTGCATTTCCGTAATCACAGCAATCAGGAGGCTGAGGCAGGAGGATTATGAGTTCTAGGCCAGTCAAGGCTACATAATGAGACTCAGTCTCAAAAACAAAACAACAAAATAGAAGCTTTGGATGAAGAAGGACCTTGTCTAAGAAGTGAGAATCATGTCATAGGAATTACAACTATATTCTATAAGTAAACCAAAAGTAAAATAAACCAGACCAAGCAAATTCTTAATAATAAAAATATTCCCAAAGACTTAAGGAAAAGTGATTAATCTGAGGTCACACTTGTTAGTATCTACCAGAACTTGTTGAATTGATCAATAGCAACTCAGTTACATACTTCTACAAGACAACCCATCAATGCTACTCTTTTGCTTATAATAGTCAGCTCATCAGAGAAACTGTTGATCCCAAGAAATGTACATCTGTTTGAAAGTGATTTCATCAAACAGCATATTTGTAAGTAACAGTTTAAACAGCTGATTTCAGATCAATTACACTTCTGAAAGTCTACCACTCCATGAATTTCATACTTACCAAAATGCCTATGGAGGATGAGCTTTCAGCAATATTTTGAAAGAATAGGTCAAACAAGAAAAATTGTCCTTTAATAAGTGATAGTTTCAGCTTAAAATTTTCAGATGTCAACACTGATTTCTCTATCCCATGATCATTTAGAACCAAGCTAAGAGAGTAAGGTTGGTTTTCTTGGTCCTAGGTGTTGCTGATGGCATGCCTGTTAGTGTCACAGGTGTTTTAGCTGAGCAGAGGGCAGTCACTGATTCCTCTTGTTTCTTATCTTATGAACTTGAAAAATAAAATCCATGGACAACAAAGGGTGAATGCAAAGATAAGGAATTTATTTAAGGGAAATGTTCAAGACAGAGCTCTTGCTGGGCAAGAAGGATGGCAATAGAAAGTTGCAGGGAAGAAGCAGGGTCTAGGGTATTTTACTGACCTAGTTCTGAGTGTTGCTCAATCTCTATGGTAATTAGATGTGCAGGAAAATATCATTCTTTGTTGACTATACCCACAATATTCTGATTGGCTGTGCTGTTTAAACCACTGGGGTTGGAAGTTCATCCAAACCATACCATGTGTCCTCATTCCAGGTCCCTGTGTTTTCCCTTTTCCTGCCCCTTAGGGTAACAGGATAGACACTAGGAAAGCGGGTTGTTTTTCTCTGCAGTGAAGATGTTTTGCAAAATAAGCAAGTGGTCACAATAGAATTTTCTAGGAGGTTCTTTGTCCTGGCTATACTGCCTATTACCAGCTATCTGACTAACCTGCCTGTTCAGTAGTACCCAAGTACTAACAGCAGAAAGAAACTTTAACCTGTATGAAAAAAGCATATCTCCCAGTCTTTTTAAAATGATTTTTATCCATAATAATTGAGGTTGTATTGAAAATTAAGAAGACTGAATTAAAATATTACTGGGTAGTCAAAAAGCAGATAAAAATGCTATGGAAGAATACTCATTGATGATTCATTTAAGGTTATCAACATTACCTTGATACCAATAATATGTTCAAGAAAATAGAAGAAAATGACACAATTTAAGAGGGTGGAGATTTCTACGAGAGGGTATTATTCTAAAAAAGTATTACAAAGGTGGTAAAGAATGGAAAAATATAGTGACCAAAATTAAGAATTCAGTAGATGAAATTATCAGTGTTCTAGAGTCAAAAAAAAGTAGAATTTTTAAACTTGAAGATGGTTGCTGAAATAGAATAAATGAAAACATTTTGGAAAGTTGTTCAGCTAACTTTACTGAACATATAAAAAATAATTTCATTTCCAGATATTTGCTAAGAAAAATTGAAGAGGAAGATAGCCTTGAAACAGGGTTGTAAAACATGGTAAACTGTCAATTAAATGCTATAACCTCAGACAGAGCTGTGAGGAATTGCCCATTAGAGCCATGCACAAGTTCAGACTGAGATGAAAGGCACCATGCAGAGATAAGCACCCATTCCTGCCTTTCTTTGTCTCCACTTGTAAATGAACTTTTCAAAGCAGGACTCCACTGCTGTTCTTATCTAAACCTTAGGTCTCTAATCCACTACTAGTCCCTAATTTATAGGAGAACACATTCCTTGTAACCTGATGCCCTGCACTGCCTTTTAAGTATCCTGTGAATCCTTTGTTCAGGGCTCAGACACAGGTACACATCTGGGCCCTAGTGTAAAATTAAAATCTGAGTTCTCCACTCCTCTGAGAGTCACTTGGTTTCTCCTCTGACTATATTGCCACAACATATGGAGGCCCCAGCGAGATTCCAGCCAACTGGCCCCTTGTGCCACCAGCTGGTGGCTGGGCTACATCAGAATAGGGAGGGACATGGGACTGGATGAGGTGGCATGCCACCTGATGGTATTCTGGGTCCTCCTTCGCCCTGGTGCCCCAACTCTCTGAGCAGTCTTGACTCAGCTTGGACTCCAAGGAGAAGTGGACCAACTCATGTGGCAGTCTCATCCAGACTCGGTAAGCACCACCCCCAGGAAATCAGTCCTAAGTCAGGTCCTGTCCCACTGCATGGAAGGGGAGCTTGATCTACTCGTGGGAACCTCCTAGAGGAGTTCCACAGGTCAGAGACTTCTCCCAGAGTGGGGAAGGAAACTGTTATAACTTTGGTGTAAATGTGCATGTGTGTGTGAATTTGTTTAAAGCATGGGCAAAATTTAATCTGCTTCTGGAATTTCAGCTCATTTTATGTGTGCTTAAGTTGACATTTTTTCTGGCATGCTTAATTTATAAAACTTTTTTTTTTGTGTATGTAAACATCTTAAAAATGGTTCTTAAATTGCTACTATAAGGTTAGTATGATACTCAAGGTAACAAAACCAGGATATTTGTTTTAAAGATCTGCTTAAGCTTTTACATTTAAATATGTAAACATCTTAAGGACGATTCTTATTATAGAGTAAATGTAAAAGTTATTACTCTGTTCTACTGCTACCTTAAACAACAACAACAAAAAAACAGGTTTTCAAACTTATTTCAGTCAGGTCTCACTAGGATGCAGACACTCAGGGGTTAAAACTCTGGCTTAGCCAGGAAGGAAAAAAAAGAGGCTACAGTCTGCAACAAAGTCTTGAAATTTAGGTAGTTAAAATGACCTTAGCCTGTCTCATTATGCCATAAATAAAATCTGGGATTTAATTCTCTCTTATAATATATAGGTCTATTAACAAATGAGTTTTCTATAAATTGCTTTTATACAAAAAATAATTTCAGGGTTGCTTTCTTTCTTGTTTTTTTTTTTTTCATGCAAATGTAAGGCTCTAAGTTAAAAGATTTTATGAGTTATTTTCAACAAGTAACAAAATATATAAAAGGTATTAAGGATATGGTTTTTTTCAAAATAAATAAAGGGTTAAAAGAATACTTTTAGATAAAGAAGAGAATAAAGACCAGCTCCCCAGAGGATACAAAATAAGTTGTCACAAAGATACAGAGTAAATTGTCACAAAGTGATACAGCTTATAGATGGTATGTAACTGCTTAAGTTAACTAAAATCCAGTTACATTAAAGGTTTTATAAGGTCAAATTTACTGTACTGATGTTAAACTAAAACTTAATTCTCTAAGCTCATAACAACAAGGCTACCGTAAAAATATTATATTGGTTTAGATAACATTTACAAAAAATTGTCTTATAATGGTTTTGTTTTGTCAAGATAATGCAGAAATTTTTGATACTACAGGTTAATCTATATATTTATCAAGATAACAAGAGTTTACTAAAACACAGAGAGACAAGAGGCAGCTGAGCACAGGGAGTACTGCTGCAATGATATGAGGGTTAAAACAGATTTACCTATGTAAAGCCAAACTACACCCTCCAGATAGGATAAAAATAAATAAATAAATAAATAAAAACTCCAAAAGAAGCACTACACTGGAAGTCAAGATCTCCAGTTTTTATTAGACATAAAAGAGTAGAGGTGTTAGTCCTACTCCTTCCACATGGCAGGTGGAGGGAATTTTTCCCTGAGATGACCAGATGGGGCCTGTTATTATGGGGGACTCCAATGACTGCAGGTTGATGGGATCCTGCTATATGTCAAGAGCCATCTGTTAATCTCAACAATCTAGGATATGATTTCTTATCAACATCTGAGCCACGATTCTTGGCCACTGATTCCTAACTCCACACTTAGTCTCCATAAATATTTACCTGTGTTCTCTGGTGATTTTGTCAAGGTTTAACTACTAAGGTAAATGAGACATGTTAATTTAAGAGTTGGTTTATGTTGGGGTTAACAATGAGGACAGCCATGTTAGGACTAGACCCTCCTCCTTGCAGATGGCTCACCTTTGTCATCCTGGATATATGCCAGGGACAGCTGGGCAGACAGTGACTTTCCTGGTACTTTTCCACTAGCCCCCTATGTCTAGCCCAAGTCTGTATATGGGAATGGGCTCTTGCTCTCTTGCTGGGGTCCTCCTCCACAGGGCTCCTGCCTAAATAATAAACCCTGTACCAGTGTTTCAGCTTCTCTGTGCCTATTCCATGCCTCTTATTTTCTAACAGTTATGTAAAACTTTCTAGATGACCTCATGGTTAAACAACTGTTGTCTTGGATGATTCTAACACAGTTTGTACCCTAGGCTAGTTTGTGACTGGGCTGTTTGGGTTTACTAAAACTGTTCTTTCCCCCTACAACTGATAAAAAAATTTAAAG
The DNA here is from genome assembly GCF_047511655.1 of Castor canadensis. Lineage (NCBI taxonomy): Eukaryota > Metazoa > Chordata > Mammalia > Rodentia > Castoridae > Castor > Castor canadensis. The sequence continues at coordinate 125,351,572 of NC_133393.1, forward strand.
TTTTACTTCAAGAGCAACAACTAAATTAATATGTGTATTAACCTCTATAGAGTTGTGATGCTGTTGCTGGTTCCTGTGTATTAAATATATTTGTATTTTTCAAGTATATCAAGCCTTCTACAATACAAAATTTAGATAAACATGGTAACAAAAAGTTAGTGGTACTGATGTACTGTTCTGTTAGTTGCTAAATTGTACATCAAAATTTTAACCATGGCTCTTTTAAGTTTTTGTCATTTTAGTTCTGATCCTCCTGGGACATTTATAATCGAGTCCATAAAAATGACTCTAATAAGTGCTTATGTGTCAACCAAGCTAACTATTTACACATCTGCTTTTGTTAGATTTTGTTTTGTGTTGTCCTTGTCTAAAAGACCACTGCCTAAGAGCCATTCCTTCTAAGCCTCTTTGTTGCTTAAATTTGGCACTTTGTTGCTTAAAATTGGGTCTAATTGGCACTGACTCCCACTTGATCTGCTCGTTATTCCCTCCCAACATGGGACTGAAACCAAACAAACAGAATCCAGGAAAAAGTAGCCAATCAAGAAAGATCTTCAGTCTACAGCCATACCACCCTGAATGCGCCTGATCTCGTCTGATCTTGGAAGCTAAGCAGGGTCAGTCCTGGCTAGCACTTGGATGGAAGACAGATCTTCAGAAGAGACTGCTCAGAGACTAACAATTTGGAGACAAAGAGGGGAGTGCAATCAAAGTTCCAATGGAGTCATTGATGCCAGACCTCTCAAAGATAACCAAGGCTGAGAGGATTAAAGAAATGGTTCTTACGCATGTGTGGCTATCTAACATTAAAGCTTTTCCAGATACAAACTCACATTTTTAGACAGGGTCTTCTACTAAAATAAAGACAAAATAACTATTTTTTACTGGATCTAAACATGTCCTTTGATACTTAAAGATGGTGTTTTTAACCTTTTTAAAAAAATAAGTTTTCTTAGACATATATACTGACAGTATATTATTGCCAAGGTAATTCTACTCAGTTTAAAAAAAAAAGAGAGATATGATACGTAACAGATTAAAAAAACTACTCCAACCCAGTTGGACGGGTCCCTATCTAGAAATGTTAGCAGCTCTTAGGACTGTTAAAGTTACAGGAGTCACTCCCGGGACTCATCACTCCTCGATAAAAGAACAGCCGCCCCTGCAAAGCCCAATGTCTGACAGGCTCTCCGTGACTCAACTAACCCCCCTCAGATTAAGGTTCCAGAGAACTTCACAACAGCATGCCATCACTGGAGAGATCTTCAGCCCTGCCCCAGCCACATCCCGGAAACTGGTTGGTCAACGCATGGCAGAAGCCTAAGGATTCATTCACCAGGACACAAATGTATCCTCTTCTCTGTCACCCATACCTTATCCTGCTGATTAGCATTGTGCAATCTGTTTGCACTAAGACTGGCTGTCACTGCTCCCCAAGGTTGGAATGTAAGCCAGAGAGTACTGCTGGCCTTCTGTTATCTTCTCATAGTAGGAAGCTTTACTGCTGTTTGGTGTCATCTGTAGTCCAGACCCCAGTCAGTCTCAGGCATGAGGTCTCTGATGTGTTATTGCCTTCTGACTCTGCTACATTTTGAAGTTGTCCAACTGGGAGGCTGGGATGACTGCTCAGCCTGTGTAAGGTTGCCTTCCTTCCAGGGAAAACTGAGGTATGCCTTCACCTTTTATCAGTATCTGTCATTCGTGTGCAACATATCAGTCTCTGAATGCACAAGGAGAGGGACAATTTACTATAAAGAAAGCTGATAGGCCTAACTGGATTACAAAAACAAAGGCACTATAGGGCAGATGGTTTGGATGGTAGAATGACAGGGACCCCTTAAAACAATGGAGGAAATAAACCTTCTTGTATCACCCTACCCTTCCACCCCACTGCCATATCAATTTACTAAGGGGAGAGCTGCAGATCTAGGGAGGACACCCAGAGGTGATTACCTAGGTGGACCTGGGCCAGTAAAAGACATTGATCTGCCACCACCACGACCCCTGTTAAGGCTTCCTTCTAGGACAGGAAACCTTAACTTAGAATCTCAACTGTACAGCTACCGCCATTAGATATACAGGTGACAAGCAATGGTACACCAGCCTGGGATTCTTCCTTGTCTGAGGGACCCTTGCTTATCAGTACTTGCCAGCTGACTGGAAGGGCATTTGCACATTAGCATTCCTCACCCCAGATAAACATAGTGCCTAACAATCAGGCCCCCTCCCCCACCTTTAATGGCTCATATGCGGTTGAAGAGAGCTATCCAATTCATACCTTTATTAATCTGACTGGGGATAATGACTGGGACAGGAACAGGCATAGGAGGGACTGCCTCGTCAGTCGCCTACTATAATCAATTATCTGTGGACCTAACAAATGACATAAAACAAGTGGCTAGGTCTATAGTGACCATGCAGGACCAGTTGAACTCTCTAGCATCAGTGGTCCTCCAAAACCAGAGAGGGTTGAATTTACTCACTGCCAAAAAGAAGGGCTTTGACTTTTCTCAAACACAGAGTATTGTTTTATGTAAAGCAGATAGAAATAGTCAGAGATATGGCTGATTCCATTATCTGGTCCTCTCCTTATGCTTCTATTGACACTTGTGTTTGGTATGTGCCTTCTTAACGCCATAGCTAACTTCATTAGCTCGCAAATGGGGGTGATAAAGTTACAGCTCCTGGTAACACAATATAGGTCTTTGAGACAAAAAAAAAAACTTATAAGATTTCTAAAGTCTAGTGTTGATGCTTGTCCACAAGTGGAAAAAGCATCAAAAGGGGGGAATGAAAAGGAAGATAGCCTTGAAACAGGGTTGTAAAACATGGTAAACTGTCAATTAAAAGCTGTAACCTCAGACAGAGCTGTGAGGTATTGCCCATTAGAGCCATGCAAAAGTTTGGGACCGAGATGAAAGGCACCATGCAGAGATAAGCACCCATTCCTGCCTTTCTTTGTCTCCACTTGTAAATAAACTTTTCAAAGCAGGACTCCACTGCTGTTCTTATCTAAACCTTAGGTCTCTAATCCACTACTAGCCCCTAATTTATAGGAGAGCACATTCCTTGTAACCTGATGTCCTGTTCTGCCTTTTAAGTATCCTGTGAATCCTTTGTTCAGGGCTCAGACACAGGTATATGTCTGGGCCCGCTAGCGTAAAATTAAAATCTGAGTTCTCCACTCCTCCGAGTGTCACTTGATTTCTCCTCTGACTATATTGCCACAACAAAATAAATGAATAGAACCACCAAAAGACCTGTCCCAAAACATTGATATTAGCCTTCTTTATAATTGAAAAAGAAGGAAAAATCTAAATATTTGTTAGTAAACTAGGTGAATAAATTACGTTGAAGTGCAAAGGAATACTACACAGTATTAAAGCAATTGAATTGTTGCTACATATAACAAAAAAATAAATGTACAAACCAAAGCAAACACTGAGTACAGGCAATGAGTTTCATGTACATGATTTTCAAAAACAGGTACAATTTAATCTATAGTGGAAATAATATAATTGCACTAAAATATGGATAATGGAGTTATATAATGGCTATTAAATTCTGTAAAACTGCTGTTAGAGTAGAAAAATGAATTCTACTCTGAATCTATGATAAAAGTGAAAAAATAATAAGAAAAAAGCAAAGTAAGTTTACTGGCAAGAAAAGTTTTTCCCCTCACTGTAATTTTGCTTAGTACTTCACCTCTTCTGACACAGAGGACCCAGCTAAATGAGAATTTAAAACAACAACTAGGATATAATATTCTTACCTAAAAATATATTTTTGAATTTTATTTTTTATGTTTCCATGGTGCCCATAAAAGAATTTGAATTGTTAGTGGAAAGTCAGCACAGCTATGTACCTTGGTCCTTGTATCCAGCAAAAGAAGAATTCAGGCAAGACACAAAAATGTAGTGAAAATGATAATAAAATTTATTATGAAAGAAATTTTGTATAATAGGATAAATGTAGGGAGAAATGGGGAAAAAAGAAAGAAACATTTCCTGCTCCCCATGCAGGAAATGGAAGTGGTGGTCCTCATCTCTAGTCTTAAACTTTTTCATTTGCAACCTCTAATGATTAAGATAACATATCTGAGTGCTAAAACAAGGAAATGTCCTCTAGGCCTGCCCAAAACACAGGGACAATAGGTATGCCTTAGAGCTTTTCTTTGCTAGAGGACATGCCTTTTATTCTTTCTGTCCTTCCACCTATCCTAGGAGCTTGTAAACATCTCAAAAAGGAAGGCAAATGCAGATAGCTGCTTCATGTCTCCTGTGCTTGTAACTAAACAGGTACAAAAGAGATAGGAGGGAGCTAGCTGCTCTGGCTTTTTCGTTTTTACTTCTTTGTTTCCATGTCTGAGTATGGCCCTTTTAATATACTAAAAATAATATAATTTCCTTGTTTCCTTATCTATCCTGACTCACCTATCACTCATGGTTCACTGCTACCTAACAGAATCATGGTCATTTTTCAATGCAATTAACTTTGTGCAAGTGGTGTTTAAGAACTCTGATAAGAGACAGTAACCTGATTGTGAATAACTGAGGAAGGGGGCTGTGTCAGGTGGTCATTTCAAAGGCACAGAAGATGAAGCAGCTGTTTCCCCAGAACACCCTCCTTTGCACTATAATAGTGTTATCCTTCTCTAAGGGATCACAAGGGACTGTACTCTTCTCTCATCACAGACAAGGCAGCCTTTAGAGAGCACAGATTTACCTGATTATATTAATTCCAGCTATAAAACTGGCCAACTGTTTTCTGAAATGACTTATTACACATCTGAGTTTAGTAGGTTAACTAAGATACAAGTTCATTTGAATTTGCATGCATAAATTAGAATGGTTGACAAATGGGACTTCAGAATTAAAATAGTTTTTTCTATAAAAACTATTTTTTAAACTTTTATTTATTTATTTATTTATTGGTGGTACTGGAGTTTGAACTCAGGGCTTCATTCTTGCAAGGCAGATGCTCTACCAATTGAGTCATGTCTCCAGCTAAAAACTCTTTTCTAAAAAGAGCACCATCTATAAATGAATGGCAATCTAAACTGGCATTGCAACAATCAGCATTCTACATCAATCTGAATGTGATGATGAATACATAAAGCTATCTGAGGTTTTAGTATTTGTTAGAAATGTAAATCTGCTAAGAGTGTAGTGAAAATGCAGGAGAAAGACTACAGCTGAACTCGAACAATGTACTGACAAGAAAATATTTGGCTCTTTATACTGGTCACTTTCATATAAAAATGGAACATAAAATAAAACTTTAAAAAAGATTTTGATATTCTATATTTCTCCTAACTATGGTAATATTGCACATTTAAATATTTTGAAGTAATAAAGGAATACGTTTTGGACGTGTTTAGGTTGTCATGTGTGTATGTATTATACTTTAATAATAATAAATTTATTGGATGATTAAGAAAAGGTTTGTAATTACAGACGTGCAAATTGAAGTAAAATCAGGATGAAAACAGCTAACATTTTCTTAAAGGATCACCTCTCATAAGAAAATAACTTCTTGAAATAGAAATTTTTATTTATGTTCCTTCAAACACTGAGAGACATTTATATCAACTGGCAATGCAGTTCAAATTTCATTGACAAAGATTTTTCTGTTGTGTTTTCTTTTAATTAAATATTCCTAAATGCTACATGCTCAATAAAAGTTATGTTTCCTTCTGTAAGGAAATATAGGCCCCAAAAGTGACCACGTGGAGAGGAGTGATCTGGCCAAGAGATTCTTTATTGTCGGGTGGGAGAGGGAGAGAGCCAAAAGAGAGAGAGAGAGAGACAAAGAGGGGGCAGGGGCTTAAATATCCCTCAGTGAGACTCGGCATGATCTGATTGGTTAGGATCTTATGGTTCATGCTGATTGGAGGTTGGGGCAGAAGGAGGATTCAAGATAAATTTGAGGCAGGACTGTGACCCTGGGAGGCAGGACCAGGACCCTGGAAAATAGAAGCTTAAGGGTGCAGTAAGAACTGAAACCTATTGGTGCCATTATTGCCAACATTCCTCCCTTTTTTGTTTGTTAAGGAAGGGGGGCGTTGTGTTCACTCTGGCTTCTTCGAGCTGGCAAGGGGCAGTGTAAGGGAAGGAAGGGTTAGTTGGCAAACAATGTTGGGGTGGTAAACCTCATGATGGCATACACCCAGGCTCCAAAATGAAGATTTACTCTTCCCTGAAGTTGATGAAGGTCCCTTGTAGCCATAGGTCATAAAGAGTCTTGAGCCAATCCTCCGACCTCCGAATGGTGGGCATCAGTCATCTATCCTCGCATTTTGGAGAGGCTGGTATCCCTGGAGGTACAACTGGTTAAATTTTTATTAGCAATAGCAGACATGTAGTATGATACAAGGGAGGAAGCTTAAGAATAGGAGAGCAAGAAACATAGGCATTGGGATGGGCATTGGCCTGGAGAACCACTGTGAAATGTTGTTCCCTAGACAATTTCAAGAGTCCTCCAACTACAGAGAGAGAAATGGGTGGCCATACATTATCTAAGACCCAAATAGGAACATTAAGAGGAGCATAAAAAGGTGTCTGTTCAGGGACTGCATACCTAGGGATCTAAATTCTGCAAAATCCTATAACTGCCAGGAAAGCTGTAAGTTATCTTATAGTATGGGGATTGGGAAATGGAAGATTGGGTTGATGCATTTATGACTCAGGGAGTGAGTCTGTCCCTTTAAGGCCACACCTAGGTAGGTGACCTGTGGGAGGCAGGGGCTGTCAGGATTTAAATGTAACACTCTTGGATAAAAGAGAGCTTTAGCTCATTATTTTATATAAATTGACACTTTTAACCTTTTAAATGTTTGTACCATATTTAGATAAAGTATAACATAACACTGTTACAAGGTGGTCATTTAAGACACATAAGCAAATATGTAAATGAACTCTGATTTAGTAGTACTTCAAAGCTTGACAAAATCAGCAGAAAACAAGAATAATTTCTTTGATAAAATCTTTCTCTGTAGTGGTTTTTTGTAGATGTTACTCAGAGCAGAACAATATTAAGATAACCTTGTTATTTCATAGACATAGAGGATTTTATTTTAGTTTGACATGACCCTAAAAATCTTTTAGGCAACTCTTAGATTATATTCAACTTTAACTTTATCACACATTGAAGTTTTTTATTGCACACTTTTAAAACTTACTCAGACCTTTATATAACATATATATATATATTGTACTAATCCTTCCTATTGAAACAATCTTTAGGACAAACACCTTTGCAAAATCCCTTCTCATCCAAAAAACCATTCCTTTTTCCTTTAACTTCTGAAAAAATACATTTATTACCTATCTATATCCTTTCCAATTGTTTACTTTGTAACTTGTATTTTAAAATTAACTTTTATAAGAATTTTAAATTTATTGTAGGGGCTGGAGCAACTAATTAGTAGCCCTTATTGTTTTTAGGAATAGGCATAAGGCCTCATGATCCCTCAGGCTTGAGGGGATATTGTTCTAGGTGTGGAAACTGTGAGGGATTTTTGAGTTTTATTTGAATAGGGAGGGCCGTCCCGGCTCACCCTACACTCATCTCATCAGTCCACACCATGGAATCTTCTTTGTTCCTGAAGGAGGGGCAGCAAAGATAGCTGCCTGGGGGGAGGAGAATTTGAGCTTTTAATTGAGATAGTAGATCCCATCCCATCAGGGACACTGGAGTTTTAGGTACTATGAGGAAAGAGTGACAGAAGAGGAGGTCTCCCCAAGAGCAGGCCAGAGGCCAGGTAAACTAATGCTCTAGGGGCTGGCCAGATTTGCCCTGAATGATAACTTTTGTCATTGGACCGGGGACCAGGAGAAAAAGGTAAAACAGAGAAACGGGCTCCACTGACTAAGAGGAAAATGACCTTTTGTTTTTCTGCCATTATGGCTCCTCAACATTGATTCCAAGAAGTGGAGTGTGGACAGGAGGCTTGGACCCATCAATCTATAGGAGGTGGCACCTCACCTTCCATCTGGACGAGGGGGCACTTAGACCTCCAGTGGTTACCCTTGCAGAGGGCAGGGTCCTGGTTGGGGGTGGGGCTGTCTCCCAGGCTGTCCCCCTTAAGCATTTTTTGCAGAAGTGCCTCGCCTGTCCACCACGGTAGCAAGTTCAGGATACAGGCCCCAGTCAGGTGGAGCCCTCTCTGAGAACAGCAATGAGGCCATGGTGTCTCTTATCTTTTTCTCTCCCTGTTAGTAAGGTCCCAGACATACAGACATAGCCATAAATACAGACATGGCTAGCTGTTTTATTTGGTTCAATGACTTTTCCCTTAAGCCACAGTCCAAATTTTTTACTAATATCTGGGGCTGACTGTTAGAAATTTATCTTTGAGAAGAAACTCTCTCACCTGTGACTCTGAGTCCACTGTGGTATGCTTTCTGATAGCATCCTTAAGATGCTGTAGAAAGGTAGGATTTTTTTTTTTTAAGTTGTTGCTGTAAAGTAAAGTTGTTATTTTACATTGACACCTGACACTGTGGAGAGCAAGTCTCTGAACTGTTCTGGGCCTCAGTTTCCTCACTTGAAGAATGAGGGATCTGGTCTAGGTGAAACTGTTTTTCCACTATGAGATGGCTGAAGTGACATTAATGCCACTTATCTTCTTTACCATTTTTTATTTTTTTTAGTAATGCTGGGGAATTGAACCCAGGGCTTTGCACATGCTGGGCAGACATTCTCCCATTGAGCTACTTACTCAGCCCCAAATATTATTATTATTATTTTTACTTTGGCTGTACTGGGCTTGAACTCAGGACTTTCTGCTTGTAAAGCGGCACTCTACTGCTTGAGCCATATAAAAATTTCCAACCTGAGTGGCCTGGGCCAGAACCCATTGCTTTTCTAATGAGAGAAATTTGTATAGGGGACCCCAGTTTAATTTTTTTTTTTACTTTTATAGAAAAGGTCTAATTGGAGTATGGTATTGTAATTTAAGGAACCCTGTGAAGGCCACTTCTCTTGGTCACCCAAGGCATACTGAGGCCAGGCCTCAGTACAAAGTTTACAATGTCTATCAACCAGAAGACTGGAAGATGCAGGTCCCATCTCAAAAGAACAACATGTTAGGATCCTGTCTTTTAGCTAAAAAGGCTAAAATAATAAGGCTATCTTTTTAATGAAGAAGTCATTTGTAATGTTAGAGAAGGACATTCAGAGGGCATTTCAGGGCAATAACAGTACCATACGAGACAACTAGTGTTAATATTTGGAGGGAAAAATTTATGCTGAGGCCAAAGGTATAGAAAATTCTAAATGAGAAGTTTAGAGACCACAGTAATGTCTATTTTGTTACTTCTGGAACTATAACCTTGAGCTAACAATTGGCTTACAAGGGCTGGGTCTGATGCCCCAAGGTGTGAGGTGGGGCTAGGAGCAGGACTTGTGCAAGGCACCACTCCCTCCACATACACCTGGGACAAATGACCCTGACTGCCTAGGCCTGATCCTGTGGACTGTCACCCCTCCCCGCTTCCTGTGTATTCTGCATGCATTTATTCTAAGGGAAGCGGCAGTGGGCCACAGCCATCGCCACGTGTGGCTGGCAGCCCAGGATGTACTGGGTCCTCTCTATGGATTTTTTTAGCTATGGCAGGCATTTTTGCTGTGTCCAGAAGCTGGCATCCTGTGCACAGGTGCGCCTGTTTGCTTTCCCTCTTCCCCTTGTGGGGGCGGAGTTAGAGTGTAAGCATGGCAGCCGCAGGTTTTTTGCAAGAGCTTTTGTAAAGCAGCTGATTTAAAGTTACGTTAGACTGAGAGGCCTGGCAAACTAGTTGGAATAGCTTAAGTCATAAGGTAACATGCTACAGGTTTTTCATGGGAGGCAGGGTCCCAGTAAGCCCAGGGAGGGGAAGGCAGACAGAGACAGAGGACATGTGGTGAGACCATGGAGGAGGCAGAAAAGGTGAGCTGACATCTTAGGTAAGGGAGGGGAAGGCAGAGCCAGGAGACATGACACATGCTTAAGGGATTAGCCATCACTTGTGCCTGCAGATTGCTCCCATTGATTGGTACTGGAAGGCTTTCAGCAAAACAAAACCTCCACTCTCCAGTCACTGAATAAAGCATGAGCTCTCCCAGAGCTGGAACCACCTTGAGGTCAGAATTGGCAAGGATTGGCTTAACTCCATGACAGGGAAAGTTTTTGAGGAAGATAGGAGGAGATAGGTATGGCAAGCAGTGCAAGAAGTCTGTTTACATGGGGAAGGAGGAGGTTTGGAGAGGAATTGGCTGATTTAGAAACTGGTTTACAGGCTGATAGAATCTACGCAGGGGAACAGAAAGTACAGAGGGAGGATTTGAAGTCAGAAAGCTGGATTTAGATGGAGGTATGAAAAGGCTTGGACATAATGGAATCTCTCTCCATCATCCTGATCACTCACAGTAGTTATATGTCCTGTAAAAGGTTGGGATTTAAAGACCTGAAAAGGGGCCAGTAATTTTGGTTGTCTAAAGGATAAATGAGCCAGATTTTAGTGCAAAAGCAGATTAAAGTTTTTGGTTTTATGTCTGGGGTCAAACCCAAGGTGTCTAAATAATTGAGGAGGCATCTCAATGGAGAGTCAGATGACAAAGAGGAGGTGGTCCCCATAGTGGGAGCTGGTTGGAAGGATATATGGAGTCATGGAGCATCCCCACATGGCTCAACTATCCTGAGAATGGCACAAGGCACACGAGAAACTGTCATCACTGTGTTCAAGTGGCTTGTAGGGCCCCCAGCACCAGGCTTTGCAGGTGGGCGGTCTCTGAGACCAACGACAAAAATAGACCCAAGCTGAACAGAGGGAAGGGAACCCCCCTCTACCATCTGAGTCCCAGAGATATCCAAAAAGGAGGGTGTTGAAACCCCAGAGACACCGAAGGGAGAGACCACAAAGGGAACCCAATAAGGCTTTGTGGACTCACCAAAGAATGTCCGGTTTTGGATGCAAGCAGGGCAATCGGGAGGATGAGTCCTGGCCAGTCACATCCTCAGGGTGGTTGTGGGGTGAGTTGGAATGGGGGTCCAACCAGGATTAGTGGGGAGCCCCCATACAAATCATGGCACCAAAATGTAAGGAAATATAGGCCCCAAAAGTGACCACGTGGAGAGGAGTGATCTGGCCAAGAGATTCTTTATTGCCAGGTGGGAGAGGGAGAGAGCCCGGGGGGGGGGGGGCAGGAGCTTAAATACCCCTCAGTGAGACTCAGCATGATCTGATTGGTTAAGATCTTATGGCTCATGCTGATTGGAGGTTAGGGCAGAAGAGGATTCAAGCTAAACTTGAGGCAGGACTGTGACCCTGGAAAACAGAAGCTTAAGGGTGCAGTAAGAACTGAAACCTATTGGTGCCATTATTGCCAACATTCCTCCCTTTTTTGTTTGTTAAGGAAAGGGGGCATTGTGTTTGCTCGGCGCCATTATTGCCAACACCTTCTAGTAGATTTGCTGTAACCCTCAGCTTTCAAAGAGAGTTTTTAGCAAAATTCTTTTCTCTTTCTATAGCTGTAATTAATACATAAAAAAAAATCAAATAAGCTTTATTTATTGAATATATAGGAGCCAGATGTGTTCTAATTCATTTTAAAAGAGATATTCAAACATAAAGGCTAAAATCTCAGTAGTGATCATTTGCTAAGTGTCCTACTTTCTGAAAATTCTGTAGAAAGTAGCACAGGTCTGTGGTTTAGAAAACTCAATGTGATGAGTATCAGACTTGGATACCACATCTCTTTATCCAGCTGTGTCCCTAAAGGGAGGGACTGAGGCTTTGCAAAACACAATGGCTGACATGGTGAAGGCTGCCATCCAGTTGCCCTGTTGTATTGTTGCAACAATAAGAATTAGACCACAGCACCCTGAAAATGCCTCAGAAGTTCTTCCACAAAACACCAATGCTGATCCACTGAGGAGGAGCTAAGGCAAGGCTCTAGCATTGCTGTTAACTCTTGACCCTGGTCACATGGGGGCCATAGCCTGTGCTTCCTTAATCAGGTAGTTCGATGTTCCTCAGCTCACAAGTTGGGGCTAATTCTTCATGAAATTTAGAATACTGTGAGCAATACTGGTAATTTTTTTTCCTTTGCCATGATAGATCACTTATCTTTACCCTAAAATGTATTAGAAGCTCCTTGTGTGAGTAGATTTGGGTAAAAAAAAGCACAAACTTTTAAACTTGAAGAACTCCATCCAAAGAAAAGTAATGAGTAGTGGCATTTAATGACATATTTTAAAATGTTCTTTCAATTTGAGTTAACTATGATTTAACAATGAAGTTATATTTACTAAATGACCTTTTTAGTCAGTTCATTTAAAAAATATATGTGTGTGCATATGTAACATGTGTATATTTGTATTTATACAATATATATATTCATTACCCTTGATTCTTATTTCTCTTTATAAACAAAGTAGACTTAGTTTCTATTGGGCTAGTAATATATTTCCAGAATACTAAGCTAAAAGAAAAAAATAAAATAGATTTTTCCAGCCCTGGGCTGTTTCATTATTCTAGACAACACTTTGTATTGATCCTCCCCAATTTATTTCTAATTTTGTTGCCACTGATTGAGTTGAGCTCTAAATCTTGTGATGGCTTACATGCTGTTAGGATGCTGCATTACTACCAGAAGCACAAGGTAGCAATGTTCTCATTTTCAACTCTAATTTGGTCATATTTGCAGCAAATTAAGGTGCTTAATGTGGCATTTTAGTACAAAATATGCTTTATTATGTGTCTTTTTTCTCACTTTCACAGAAAACACAGTGTATGTTTTCAATACAAATTTGTGTGTTAAATGTCCTGCAATAGAAATTGTGACCCAGATATATTAACATAAAAATTGCCCCACAATCTACCAAGAGATAGGGAATGTATACTTATACAGTTATCTTTGAAGATTTCTTTAAAACTTTCCAGAAGAGCAAAAGTTGACAGGAAAGAGATTGAAAGATATATCTCTCTAAATGATTCCTGATAGATAGGCTCTGAATACTTACATTTGGATAAGGTTTTGTGTTAAAGAGCTGTCTCATTAAAGTCTATATGGGTAGTGCATTTACTCATGAACACACATTGAATGTAGTGATTTCCCACATTAATAAGTTTCAGATTATAATAATTAAGGTAGTTAAATCTATTAAAAGAATAAGTCTATGAGAAATAAAGGAGTCTACAAAGGGACCCTAATGTAGACTATTGCCATAAGAATTCAAGTAAGGCTCCATGTATAAAAATGTAAAAGTATTTGACAGGGAGAAGAATACTCAATAGGAAGGATTAAAACCAATGCAGACTTTTAGAATTACAGAATATATAATTATGCATATTCCAAAACATTTGTTCTACATTTTGCCTTTTAGTGTGAAACATAATGGCTGTAGTGTGGAGTTTTTGAAAGAGTGACAAATGTTAATTTTTAATCACATATTAGTTGTACATATTAATGGTGCTTAGTGAGATATTAGCATACATGCACACAGCATGAACTGAAAAATTTTACTATTCTTTTTCAATCCCTCTTACCTCAGTCCCTGCACCATTTCCAATGCCTAAGTATCATTTGGGGGTTGACTTTTTTATAGCTTTCAAATATGAGAAAAAATATGTGGTAGTTATCTTTCTATGTCTGATATATTTTACTTAACATTCATGTCCTCTAATTAAAAAATAGAATTTGACAAAGGCCATAGAAAAGAAAAATAAGAAATAATGCCATCCATGTTAAAACCTCCCTTCTTTGGTTTCCATTTGGAAGCTAAAGGGTTATATTTTTCTTTTGTATACTCTGTCAAATTCCACTTTGTTATTTTTACTGAGGCCATGGGTCATTTATCTTCTCAAAACTAGCACACTTATTATTAGAACAAATTTGTCACACTTGACAATATTACCAAAAAAATAGTCCACTGGTCTTCATTTTTAAGAAAGAAAAACTAATAGTGGTAAGTTTATTAAAATTCCTGTAGTTACACTTAATAAACTTCTCAAGGATACATAATTATCCCACATTAATTCCTGGAAAATAGTGACAAACAAACTTTGCCACAAAAGGTCATATGTAACATAAATTATCAGCCTCAGCAGCCTTCCTACTGCACTGTAATGTGATCTTCATGGCAGCCACCATGGCATATAATAGTTGTGGTAATCAATTCCAAAGACAGCTAAAACCAAACTGATTAAACTTTGTCTTTCTACCACCCTTATTTTTGTCTCTAAAGTCTATATTCATTCCCACCACCATAGTTTTATTTGAAGTGCCATATTGGCTCATTCAAGTTCATCAAAACATATGACAAATTTGCCCACCAATTAATAACTCCTAGAAAGGTTGAGACATGTTATAGAAACAACTATACAGCTATTATCAACATGAGAAAAGTGGCTGAAACTTTTGCTAAATCAGTAAGTGAAAGGAGATATTTTAAACTGAATAAAAGGCTTTTAGTTTTTCATTCCCTGTGTGATAAACAAATAGCTATAAAATACATAATAGGAAGAGGATCAAAGGATTAGTATGGGATCATTTACATTTTGCATGTATTTTATATTTTAAATTAAGAGAAATTACAATAACCTCACTAAACAACAACATGTGTTCTTGTATATTACTTTTCAATATAAAAGTATGCACTAGTTACAGTTTCTGAAAATTCAGTCAAAAAAGCATTAAATGTAGGAATAAATGAACAATTAAGAATAACTGTCTAATATCTCTTAATTAAATGGATACATAGTGTTGTATTCATAGAGGCATGGTTAGACTTTTAAAAGATTGTTTAAAAAAATAAAAGATTGTCTAGCACACCCATATATGTATTTCTCTAAGCAAATCAAGTTCTCATGCAATTCTTATTCCTAAATATATATATTCACTAATACTAAATGTTCAATTTTTAGAACAGATATATTTTTGTCAGAAATAGAAATTAAAATCAGTAAAGGACTTCAGTTGCATTTTTAAACTTTTTTTCATATTGGCTTCTATGAATCTTAGAAACATGAGTTCGATTTTATGAAAAGAATTATGACATGTACTCTTTTGCTTAGATTTATTTTCAATTTCAAAATGACTCAATATCTTCAAATATAATGTATTTCATAACACAAATAGCACATTGTAGCCTGATTTCCAAGTAAACTAATTGATTTTTATGTCTTCAGAAAAGTAGGGGAAAATAAGTTTAAAAAGATTAAAAGCCTTGCTCTTGTGAAAGAGCACCTGACTAGCAAATGTGAAGCTTGAGCTCAAACCCTAGTAGCAAAAACAATAACAAAAAAAAAAAAACCTGAAAGGAAGAAAGAAAGAAAACCCCCAAAGAACATGGGAACATGGAATCAGCCAGTTTTCCTGGCTCAGTTGCCAGAAATGGATTCAGGCTACTTCTTGAAAGATGTGACAAATTCAAACACCCCAGTCTTTCCAATGATACACTAAAAACAAAAAAGCAAAAGTAATTCTTAAAAGCAAAAAAACAAAAAAACCAAAACCCATGGCTTTAAAAACATGTTTTTCATGAAAACCTTTTAAATTTACCTAAATGTCAATTGGACAATTGAGTATTAAATGATGTGAAGACAATTTGGTAAACAAATCCAAATATTGAAAATAAAATGAAATACTAATTTATATCTACTGTACCTATAAAAATAAAAAAGAGCTATATGACTTATCCATGACCAGATCTTAGAGATCATTACCAGTAGAAATGAAATTGAGATAGCTTGTTTGGAAAGCTACCATGTGTACTTAAGTTAGTCTTCCAGTTTTATTCCATAAAAAAGATGTGAATCACAGTTTCTGAGATACATATTGCAAGCCTTGAATGTAGGAGTATCAATTGGAAATAGAGTGCATGATCCTCATAAAGAAAACATAAAAATATGGTAGTACACCCATATCCACATTTTTTCATGAAGCTGTTAAGAAGAATAAATTACAAGAGAGAAATACAAGGCACGTTCATACAATCAGCTTTAACTTATTCTGTGATAACAAAATCCAGGCTAGAAGAAATTTGAGGAACAGATAGAGTTCTTGTAAGAATTGTTGTGAGGAGCAAGTGAAGATACCAACTGAGGCCATGTAAAAGGATCAGAGCAGTGCTGAGCACCTAACTAAAGTTGGAAACCACATCTGCACAGTCATGTGCTTTTCTCCTGCCTACTGCACAAAGCCATCTGGCAGCAGGAGCAGAGAAACAGATGATGAAATGGATTAATATAGGGAATGTAGAGAAGTTTCATTACAAGGTCCAAGTTGTAAAAATAGTAGACATGCTCATTACAAGAGAGTGACTAAAGAGAGACTTACCATGGCACAGAAAAAAATAGAAAAGACATGACCTGAAGGACAGAGCAGGAAGAAGTAGATAAGGCTTTAAAAAAGTGAATTAGAGCTGTACCTCTTAATTTAGCTTACAGGGCTTATTGAATACGAAACTATGACCTATATATTTGGTTATAATTGTGCAAGTGTGAATAAACACATTAAACCACATTCTATTATTAAACAAGAGTAATCAGAGTATTAACGGTGCTGTGATCAGTCTTGTGATCAAAAGAGTTCCAAATTCTTTGTATCCCAATGGGAAGAATCCATCACAGGATGTGTGGGTATAAATAGAGTTTATTAAAAGTTAGGAAAGGAAAAAAAAAAGGGGGAGCATGGCAGGGCCCAGGTGGAGTCTGCCAGCTGAGAGAGTGTGTTTCTGCTCTTCAGGTGCTTTTGAAACCTGTGATACTATGGGAAGGGGAGAACCAGTGAAAGGAATAGGAGGTCTCAGCAGGCCCCAACCCCCTTGTTGGAGAAACCAGTACCAAACACCCCATGTAGATAAGATAAGCAATGCGGCAGGGCTCAGTTAGGGCATATAGAATGTGGGGAATGTGAGCGGGGGGTACATGCAAGATGTGAAGTACGTGCAAGATGTGAGGTACGCGCAAGATGTGCTCTGCCTGCTTGCCCAATGTTGATAACGAAAATATGCATGCCACCGTGGTCTATATAAGATTTCCCCTAAAGAGGCTCAGGGTCGTGTTTTCCTAACCGGTCCTGCGTGTCCGTGTGGGAGCTCGACCCTGGCTAGCCAGCCCAATAAACTCTGCTTTGTTGATTGCATTCACGCCTGGCTCTCTGTCTCTCGGGGGAATAGGATTCCGGGTCCTAACACCAGGTGATTCCCATCCAATAATCAATGAGTGGGGAGGGGAAAATGGGTGGTTCCTGGCAAGGTGAAGGTGGTTCCTGAGCCAAAGCATGGTTAACCCAAGATGTGGTATTTTTCTATGAGTCCTGATCTTTCCCTTATTTTGCCTACCTCAAATTCCCCCTGAGAGGAAATATTCCAAAAATTTCTTTTTTGGGGTTGCTGAAGGGGTGTGGTCCATCTTCAGTATCTGCTTCAGTCTGACAGGGGGCACTAGGCCCTACCTACATGGGGAAATTGCCTCTCCTATTTCTTTCCCTTGAGACTCATTTGGACACAAGGTGTCTGAACTATGGTCCATTACAATTAAGGTTCCTCATGGAGATCTTGTTCTGAAGAGGAAGATAGCCTTGAAACAGGGTTGTAAAACATGGTAAACTGTCAATTAAAAGCTGTAACCTCGGACAGAGCTGTAAGGAGTTGCCCATTAGAGCCATGCAAAAGTTTGGGACCAAGATGAAAGGCACCATGCAGAGATAAGCACCCATTCCTGCCTTTATGAGAGAGCACATTCCTTGTAACCTGATACCCTGCACTGCCTTTTAAATATCCTGTGAATCCTTTGTTCGGGGCTCAGACACTGGTACATGTCTGGGCCCGCTAGTGTAAAAATTAAAATCTGATTCTCCACTCCTCCGAGTGTTGCTTGGTTTCTCCTCTGACAATATTGCCACAACAGTTCATTTGTAGAGATTGATAACCTTGTTGCCTCATGATTCTGGTCCTAAAGGCTTTCATTCTGGAAGAGATAAATCTGATTGAGAAGGCATGACCTGAACATTAACAATGATAGGAGCATCAGAAGGGGCTCTGCCAGGTGTAGTAGGAAGGACAAAGAATCTAAACTTTCATTTTGAAAAGTGACAGAGAATCTTATGGTTACTTTGTCTATAGATGTTTATATCTGTAACTAGTTTTAACTCTTAGATGGCCCTCTATTTTGGACTGTCACTATAATGGGCAGTTAAGGACTGATTGAGACATTAGTAGCCAGGTGTACTGGGGTCAGGTATTAGTCCAATTAGAGAGTAAACATCAATGAGTCAGTTCTGTACAGAAAGATGATTCACAGTGTCCGTAGGCCGAAGTTAGATACCATTGACATTTATATTGCTTTTGCTTAAACAGAAGGACTTGGATAAAGACATGAGTTTGCCTTTTGCCATGAGCCTAGAAGGCTTATATATTAGAGCACGTGAGTAAGAGCCTCTTTAAAAAAAAATATTTTTGGTTACTTTTATAGGTCTGGCATAATTGACTCCATCTGGATCTGGAGAAATGCCCTCATTTGTGCAGTCCTTTTGAAATGTCTTGCATGACTGAAAACCACTTATTCCTCTAAGAACTTGGGGGACACTGACTGCTATGGGTTCACATCTTTTTAAACTTTTTATCTAAACAGTCCTCTCTGAAGATTCTGCCAATTTGGCACTTTTGTTCCTTGGAGCAGGAGTGGCTTCTCCCAGAAAATACAGAAAGTCAGATTTTGTCCCATGGAGGAGGGGGAACCCAACAGATCAGAAGTCAGTACTGATGGGACCTTTTTGGCCAAATTAAGCAAAAAGGAGATTTATTTAAAAAGGCCTCTTAGGCTGAGCTTAATTAAATCTAATTGTCTGTCTCATAGGGGATGTACCAATGCTTTAAATTGCTGTAAAGTGTCAGCAGACAATAGTTACAAAATTTTTACAAGGAAAATGTAAACTGATTTGAATACTTAAGAATGTCTGTCCTGGTTGAGAGATAAGTACTTATCAAAGTTATTTTTCATGGGCTTGCCTGTAAATACTCCAGAAGGATCAGAACTGTAATGACAAAACTTAAAGTAACTGTTGTCAATAGTTTAGCAATTAATATAATCCTATAGTATTACTAAACCTCTCTTATTACAATTAGGAACACATGCACAAACTTATAAAAGAAGCTAAGACACCAACTTGGTTACAGTATCTTTCTATAACTATTTTAGAAGACTTACATACTTGAAGAAGACAAAGACATCTAACATATAAAGGAGCCAGTAGCAGCATCAAAGTTTAAACATTGAATTTTGGTTAGACAAAGTAACAAGTTTTAGTTGTCAGTACTATCAATACAGTACTGAAAATTAAAAACTGTAAGTTTTCTAATGTTTAAGTAAAAGCAGTGTCAATAATTTCAAATACATCCTGTTTTACTATTCAATTGCCTATCATATTTATATAAAGAAATGTTTAGCTAGCCAATGTCAGATAAACCAATGTTTGTCAGGCCTAAATGGCAGAACTTTTAGCATTTGGTATAAAGAACAGAAATGTCAAAGACCTTATTAGATAGAATGTACCTTACATAAAAGAAATATAGCTGTTTACATGTATACATTTTTAACTCTGTAAATGATTTTATAACATTTAGATACAAGGCACTAGCAGTATTAAGACCATTTAAAAGAACTTTTACTTAGTTTTCTCAGTGTTACCAGAAAATACCTAGGGATTTTGTATCTGGCAAGAGACCAATTTAAGCAGGATGCAGAGAATAGTAAATAATTTCAAATGGGCAATGTAGAGAGCTTTCCATCTTTTTTTGTTGGTAGGATCAGAGCACACCCCTGCATGAGGGTTCCTAAATGGAATACTGACCCTGAATGCCATACTATTAGAGCATTATACACTGAGAGAAGAGGCTGATACCAAAAGCAATATAGTAGACTCCTAAAAACTCAGCGATTTATCAACCCATCTGTAAGGTGAACTTTTGTTTGGTTTTGGTGAAATTTTCCATCCGTCTATTAGCACCAAAGGGCCCTGACAGTTATTTTTGATAAAACAGAAACCCATTTTTGAATACACATTAGTACCTTAAATTTTGACATAAAAAACCCACTAGGCAAACTTTAAACTCTAGCCAACCCAATCACACATATATAAACTTATAAGCTTTAAGACGTTAATTTGTATCTTGAAACATTTGTAAAAAAAAAAATTAGTTAACACTGTTTTAAATAAAAATCTTAGTAGCCTTATACCTTAAAAGACTTAAGAAGAAAGTTAAATTAAAACTTCTTTTTAATAATAGCAATCTACAAGATTGATCTACATGGGTCAATAAACCTAAATATAAAAGAGTTAATGTAAATCACACTTATAATAGAATGATAGGTTATTATTGCCAATAAATTTTCTTTAGTCCTAAAGCAGAGAATAGTTGGGATTAGAACATTAGATAACTTTTGAGATAGTTATGTACATTAACTTTATAAAAGTAGCTTAAGAACCATCGTAAAGACATCTAAACACATACACAGATGTTATGACCTGACCTAGGCATGACAAAGAACATAAGCACACATAATGAGCTGAAGATTTACTGGCCACAAGTACATAGGTAGGAGACAGACTAAGACATACAGGGAAACCATTCAGTGACACACAAAATAATTACATTAATTCAGAATGCACTCTTAAGCCATTTCTTTGTTGTTATTTTTAGTAGCTAGATTCCTAAGTAGTTTAAAACAGATCTTTAACACAAATACTCTATTCTTTGTCCAATCCACAACAGATTAATGTATCAAAAACAACATGTATAGAAACTATGTTAATTTCGAGAATTTTAATCACAAATCAGTTATAATTTTCCTAGAGGATGGCAAGATGGCATCCTATCCCTAGGGAGTGGCAAGATGGAGTTGAACATAAGGTGGTTCCATCACAGTGGCAACATTTTCTGTGACTACATGGTCTCTCCAAAAGATCTCTCAAATGGAGCACAGACATGCTCACACTAGCAATCTGTTATAGGAATAAAAGACATCTCCCCCTGAGAGACAGGTGTCCATATAAGTTAGGCATACTAATGAAAAGACTAAAAAATCATAGTCTACAGAACTTTTCCCTCTTTCAATATAATGTCCTGTCTTTTTGTTTAAAGGCTTATCTAAATTTAGGATTACTAGGGCTAGGGCAAATCCCAGTAAACATTTAAGCTTTGGGGATTTTTGTTATCCAGTTTACATCAGGTATTTATAATCAAATCATGGGTTGCCTCACAGAGGGGCTTTGCTATTACCTAGAAAGCTAGGAATCCTATATAACCCATCCACTTACAGATTCACAGTTTGGAAAGGCCCTCAAAGAATTAGAATCTGACATACTACATTGAGCTATAGAGAACAAAGTTTTCCCTCACCAAAAAAAAAAAAAAGAAAAAAAGCATATATAACTTTAACCCTGTAACCTTTTGTATAGCATTTAAGTTAAGTTTAGACATATAAGCCACACATTTTTGGGGTGTTAATTGTATTAAAATCACTGAAAAGACAGATGCTTACATAAATCAATTTAGTTAGGACTCAGTTTCCTACAGAATCAAAAACCTAAAAAAATTTCACAAACACTTACCGTGATAAAATATCCTATAAGCAGTTTTTACATCATATATTTTGTTACACTGAGGTTTTGCCCCGCTTTGAAAGTAATTTAACTCTCTAACCTCACTCATCTCTTTTAAGATCAGATAGGCAGAGCCCAGAGGCTATCACTGGAAGTTCTAAAGTTAGCCACTACACTTAAAGCCTAATCTAATCTCTACCCTAACAGTAATCCACACCTTAAACATCAACTATGCCTGCAGCAGGGAGGTTTTAACAAGTGAATTTAATAAAAAGACCAAAACTTAGGTGTTAGACAGAGCAAAAGCTAGGAATCTCAAGCAGAAATTCTCCATCAGTTAGATCAGGAGCCAGTAGATCACTCAGTGTCCCTTTTGACAAAGACAATGACCCAAACTCAGAAAATCACCCTAGGGTCCAAAAGGATCCAAAGCTAAGAGTTTCTTAGTAAATATTTTAACCTTAAAACCTGACCCCATTGTTCTCATTTTAGAGATGAGGTCTGAGGCTGGTTGGGTGGGGCATGTCCCCTACTTAACAGCCAAAAGCCCATAGCTTGGGACAGGTTATGGCGGGGGATGGGCAAAGAAGAACCAGCCCATGTGACTGGGGGGACAGCTGTCACAGGCTAGCATACTCTTCTCCCTGGGCCTGGGAGTCAGGAAGGGAGGAGAAAGAAGGGGGAAGGGAGGAGAAAGAAGGGAGAAGGGAGTGCGGAAGGGTGCCACAATTTTAGGGTAGCCTGCCCTGGAGGGTAACTGTGGGATGCAGGAACCCCTTCTTGAGTGTTCTCTGAGACTCCCAAGCCATGGTGGGATAACACCTTTAGTTGATAGACTCCACTGGATCCTGTGGGTTGCCTGCACCCACAATGCAGCCCACAAGGAGGCACATGTGTTGAGCAGACACCATTGGGTCCTGGGGACCCTGCGTCTTCCAGCTACATCCTTCAAGAGCACAGCTCAGCCCATCCCCTTGGCTGTGCAGAAGGAAGAACAAAAAAAGGGTTCAGGGTCCTGGGGTGTACCACTTCTCTTGACTGGCTTTGCCACAAAATGTTAGGGGGGCTGGTGCAGTCTGTGATCAGAAGACTTCCAAATTCTTTGTGTCTCAATGGGAAGAATCCATGGCAGGATGTGGGGTTGTAAAGTGAATTTATTAAAAGTTAGGAAAGAAAAATACAAAGGGGAGTATATTGGAGCCCAGGTGGACTCTGCAGGCCAAGAGAGCATTTCTGCTCTTCAGGTGCTTTTAAATCCTATGATAACCTATGGGAAAGGGAGAACCAGATGATTCCCATACAATAAACAATGAGGGGAGAGAGGCATGGGTGATTCCTGAGCAAAAGCATGGTTAATTTAAGATGTAATATTTTTCTTTGAGTCCCAGTGTTTCCCAATTTAGCCTGTCTCAAGAGCAGTGATAACAGTAAGAATACAAAGCAAAGAGGATAAAGGGGAAAGACTACAAAAAAATATATACAGTATAGTAAAAATAGGAGAACCTAAATCATTTTTATAGAATGTTTACACAGGTAGGTAATGGTAATAAATTTTAAACGATCAAAACCTTAAAACATAATGCAGATTTTATAACATGACATGAAAAAAGTAAAACCACGTTTTCAAGTAAACTATCTTCATGTACGTGAGAAGTAGAGTGGTTTTGTACCTTACAACTACACAAGAAAATGTGTAAATATAATTTTGCAACACAGAGTAAAGAATAAAAATAATCATTAACTCATTATTAACAATAAATGCTGGCTCATGGGGAAAATTGGAAATTATAATTGTTTGAAGGTACCACGTTCTTTTTAATTTATTCAGTACGTACTTACTTATCTTGTTTTGTGTATCACATGCCAAGTCCAGTATATATGAGACATGTAAAATTTAGCAGAGAACTGGAGAGGCATGCTCTCTTGTCCTTAAAGCTAGTGTAGAAGATAGAAAATACAATAAAACAAGTAAAATAGTTACATATAAATTGTCATAAACATGATTGTTGGGATAGAGAATAAGTGGATAAAGTCTGTATTATCTAGGGCAGAATCCTATGTGAACCTACAGACTGCAGTTATATGAAGAACAAAGGAAATTGATTCAAATATTGAATTCAAGAACTGTGAAGATTAGTTGTGTGTGTGAAATTGTGTGGACTATATTCCCCTGTTACTTCAACACCAACCTAGAGTTTGCTGTGTTGTCAGTTTGTAAATTTTATCAATCAGTTGACTTTAAGTGAAGTAGATTACCTGAGTGGGCCTGCTCTAATCAGATGAAAGAATTCCATTTATGCCCTGTAGCTCCAGACTTTATTTGAGAGTTTCCAGTCTGCCATTCCTAAAGATTGCCCTACAGATTTCAGATTTATCTACCCAATTCTCAGCCATGTGAGTCCCTTGCAATAAATTTCTTACAATATCTTCTGCTATTCTGTTTCTCTGATGGAACCCAGGAACAGGAATACAAAGGCTTTAAAATTAATGAGTACAATACACATATAAGTAAATGCAAAAATGATAAAATAATAAAAAAAATTAATGAGCATAATGTGTTCAAGCTGGAGCACAGTGAGAAAATGAAGAGGGTTACAAACAAGACGTGTCCTATATATCAAAATATTAAATCCATGTGAAGATAAGTGTTATAATTTCAGTTTCAAAGAGGAAGAAACTAAGTATATTGGAACTACCTAATGTTGCCTAAATTTAATTTCAGATAGATTCTATTGATCTGAGGTTTGATACTCTAATTTATTTGACTCCACAGCTCATGACTTCTCAGTTGTGCTTTGCTACTTTGCCATTCATATTTAAGGAAAATAAAAATATTACAATGACAGACCAAAATATAACCAATGTAGTTGACTCAAAACCTCATCTCAAATTAGGTTCCAAACTCACATCATTTCTCCACTTTTATTCATTTGTTCTGTCATTTGCCAAAATATTTTCTTTCTTAAAAAATTTAATTTTTTTGGTGGAACTGCAACTTGAACTCAGGGCTTCTTGCTTCCAAAGCAGGACTTTCACACTTGCATTCCACCTCAGTTCATTTTGTTCTGGTTATTTTGGAGATGGAGGTGTTGTGAACTATTTACTGAAGTTGGCCTCAAACCATGATCCTCCTCATCGCAGCCTAACAAGCTAGGATTGCAGGGGTGAGCCACTGGTGCCTGGCTTCAACTTATTTTCTTGTATGTTACAAACCCACAATCTTCTGATGTGTGTTTAGCAATCAAGTGAGTTATAGGCCCAACATCATATTTCCTTGATTCTTTTAACCCCAGTGAATCTTCAGATTCATTCCACTTCACCTTTGCCTTTGCCAAGGACAATTTTACCTTTAAAATCCTATCATCTCACTCTGAGCTAATATTTCTACTTCTTTTACTTACCACTCATTATCATCAAAGACCAAGTTCATTATACATTTGTACTTCCAACCTTTTATCAGCTTGCATTGTAGCCCAGAAATTTTGGTATAACCTTTCTTAGCTTCCTCTCTGAATCTTTAATACTGTAGTTCAAAAGTGGGTTTCCCCAAGTTTTAAAAATTTAATCTTGAACTTATTCCCTTTAAGCTATTATAAACATCATAAAGTTACTCAACATATACACTAATCATTTTCTTTTTCTGTCTAATCACAATGGATAAAATGTTCCTAATTCAAACATAATTATTTCATATATAACTTTAGAGTTTTAAGAACAAAAAATATCAATTAGTATACGTTTCCCTTTTGTCTTTATCTTATTTCTTTATTCTGGATCTTTTTTCCTAATATTTTAATATACTTATTTTACTTGAAAACTGACTTGAAAAAACTTTTGTCTTTCTGTATTCTATTCTAACATTCATTTTCATTTAAAAATGTGTAGTCAAAAATTGAAAAATAATTTATCTGCTAGAAAAATCTCATAAAGAAATCTTTCAATACTTAACTTACATCCTTAGTTATTTGACTTAGCTCCATACTTATCCCAACAAAGGTCTTCTTTTCAGAATTTTGTCCCTCTACTCATCCAATAAATGTTCCTCAAAGTTCCATTACTACTTGTCATCTGTTCACACTAAGTCATCTTTCTTAACTTCAAATGATTCCCAGCATGTACTGGAAAAACACTCTGCCCAATCCCTTTCTACTTTACACACAGCCTTGTGGCCCAGCTGTAGGCAGTGAACTCATGAGGTAGCCTCCAACTCTCAGCATCTTCAGGGTTCACCTCAGCCGGGGGAACCACCTCTCCTGGGATCCTACTGTAAGCAATTCTGGCAGAGCTCCAAATCAAGTAGACTGAGGCTTGGCCAGGCCTGGGTCACAGTTCAGCTGCTTTCTCCACCTAATCCTAATGCTTTCATATTCATAAATAGTTACAAGATGCATTATAAGAGAAAATTCCATTTAAAAGAGCAATAAAGGATATAAAACACCAAAGAACTAATTTTAAAAACGTGCAACCTTTCCAAAAACCGCTAAATGTTGCACAAGAATATTAGAACAACAGAAAGCCATCTTATGTTCACAGATAAGCTTTGCATTACAAATACATTAATAAAATATTAATCTTTGATACACAACTCTACACATACAGGCAAATATATGCATGTCTGATACAACTTAAATACAATTTATTTGATGAAATATGATAAGAACCTTTCAAAATCTGTAACTTGATTTTTTGTGGGAGGAGGTACTGGGGCTTGAACTCAGGGCCTTGTGCTTGCTAAGCAGGAGTTATGATCCTCCTATTTATACTTCCCATGGAGTATATCCCCTTGTTGGAATGACAGGAGCACACCACCATCTCCAGCAGTTTATTGGTTGAGATGTGGTCTTGCAAATGTTTTTCCTGGGATAATCTTAAATATCTATCATCCTCCTTATCCCATCCTTCTAAGTACCTACGATTACAGGTGTGAACTACCACCCCTAGCTTCTAACACAATCTTAATACAAAAATTTCCTGCTTTACTAATGTATTTTTGTTCATAATACAACTCAAATATGCTTAGGTTGCTATTTTGTCTGGAATAATTGATATTACAAATGAAGTTCCTGTGTGAAAATAAGCCCACATAAAAATTTAAGAATTCACTGAAAAAAGGGAGAGCCTAGGAAGTACTAGACAGTCTGGTCATTAAAAGATGCTATTAATGTCTGCATAGAAATATGGTAAACTATTGACCAAGGATATGAAACAATGATACCATGACATTATATCCTTGCTTAATACATCTAAATGCATGATAGAAAATGATTCTCTGAGGTTTTCTATATACAAAAACAGGTCACCTGTAAATGAACTATTTTTTCACTTTAAATTTGCATGTGTTTTATATAATTTTTTAACTTATTTTTTGACAGATTACATTCTTTTGAATATTCACTGTTATTCCATAATAACACAGGTGAAGGAGGACATACTTGCCTTTTCCTGAATATAGAGAGAAAGAATATTCTTTATTAAGGTAAGGGCATTATCTTCTATTTGTGTTTGCTAAGAATATTTATTATTGAAATTTGTCAAATGCACTTTCTGTATCAATTGAGCTGATCCCATGGCATTTCTTCATTGGTAATATGAGCAATTTTTTTTTCAGCATTCTTCATCTCTGAGCTTTAATAAGACTCATTTAAACAGAAGAAATTTGGCTTTTAAATTTAACGACAATTTATTCAAGGAAGTATGTTAGCAACCCATCAAAATCAACACAATTTCCATGCAAATGTTTTTTGCTTCTCTGATTAATCCTTAATAAAATCAGCAAAACAAATATTTCCAACATCGAAGTAAGCATTTTTGTCTATTAAATTTCCAGTTAACTGAAAGAAAAAAATTAATGTTTTTAAAGTTATTTTTGATTATAATGTTTCCATTTTAAAGCTTGTAACATTGTACACAAGTATATATATACAACTCAAATTAAAAAACCCTGAATATCAAAATCTGATTATAGATACTAGAATAGTTTTAATTCTTTAGAACAGAAATCTTCCATTTAAACATATCTTTTGTGTGACTTTTATAATTCACATTCCTAGTTCTCTTAAAAGCCCATCATTTTTAAAAATTAAGAACAGACTGTTACATATGCACAATGTTTTCATTTATGTATCTATTCACATTTTCCTTTCCCAAATTCAAGAATTTAGGTAACAAAAAAACCTTTTTTCCCAAAGGTCAAAACTTATGTCTAGAAAAAAATTGAGTAGACATGCACATCTGTAGCTGCATCAATATCCACTCTATCTCTGTCTTTAGTTCTATCTCCAGGAATAGACACAGCAAGAGCAGGTTCAACCACAGATTGAAAGAGGATTCCTCAGTCTACATTTGAGGAAGGCAAGGAAGCATGGAGAAAATTGGCATGTGGGACAGAGAGAAGGGCAAAAGAATATGAAAGAAACTGAGTCTGGATTCCCACAAGTGTTGAGTGTACAGTCATCTGCATGATATGCAGTCTCACAGCTGCATATTCAAGCAGAAGTTATGTTTATTACATAACCAGACAGAACCACAGGCAGTCTAGTGACATTTCCTGTTTCCACTTGAAATAGAAGCATTAGACAGCTGTTGGATCTGAGAGTTTATATTGACTTGTGGGTATGTTTTAAAATGATATCTTCTGCTACTGAAGTGTCCTATGAACTTTGACAACATACTGACGGAGAAATCCTGAGATCCTGAAATTATGCAGCAGAGTAAGGATTAAAAATAGACATTAGTCTGGCACCTTCAGCTCATGCCTGTAATCCTAGCTACTCAGGAGGCAGAGATCAGGAGAATTATGGTTTGAAGCCAGCCCCAGCAAATAGTTCTCAAGACCCTATGTCAAAAAATCCCATCACAAATAAAAGGGCTGGTGGAGTGGCTCAAGGTGTAGGCCCTGACTTCAAACCCCAGTACTGAAAAAAAAAAGAAAAGATATTAATTGGTATTTTATAAAGTATAGTTTCTACACAGCAGTATAGTTTGGATATTGAAGGTCCTGTGAAGACCCACATCTTTGAGGTTTGGCCCCGCAGTATGGCACTAATGGGAGATGGTAGAACTTTTGGGAGAAGGTGGTTCAGTCTTTAGACATAGGCTCTTGAAGGGAGTATTAGGACCCTGAGCCCTCCTTTTCCTCTGTGTTCACTTCTTGGCCACCACAGGCAAGCAGCCTCCTCTGCCATGCCCTCCTGCCATGTTGTACTGCTTTGTAACAGGCAGCGAGGCAATGAGGCTGATCAACCACAGACTGGAACTGTAAAGCAGTGAACCAAAACAAATCTTTCCTTCTTATAAATTGGTTACCTCAAGTATTTGTAACAGGAATGAAGAGCTGACTAACATGCATGGAGATCCACTTAGTGCACAAAAGTAGGCTCATTCTGAACTACTGAAAACTCTCTGTTTTCACTGATGCCCACACATGAATGGGAGACCCTTACAAATGAAGAATGTTATATTTCTTACCAACTTAGAAGGATGGGAGCTCAAAATTAAAATTAATTTGAATTTTATAAAATATAATTATAATCACTACTCTTGTGTTTCAAAACAATTACCTATTAAAATAAAATGCTCCTATTCATTTGACTTATAACCAGTTAATTATTTTTTATGTAGACTTCAGTTTTCTATCTTATTCCATAATAATACTTTAAGAGAGCAAGAAGAGAATTAAGAAAAAAATGAATATTTGTTATCATCCCAATGGTATTGATTGTCAACTTTTCATTATTCATATCACGCTATTGAAAAATTTAAACACTTTTCTAAACTACTTGTAGTGACAGAAATATTTTTATGACTGTCATAATCTCTCCTAATATAGATTGATAGCAATGCCTTTATTTTTACATTTTTAAAATGAGAATTTTATTTTATATTTTGCAATACCTTAACTGATAGTTTAAAAATATTAATGTTAGTAATTGATGGCTGATTTGTACTTTCTAGGTGCCAATATAACATTGAAAAATGTAGGTTAGAAACTGACCAATTAAGCCTATCTTTTTAAATTCATTTTTAAAATTCCAGTTTCTAAAAAAATAAGAATATAGCTCCAAGATTTGGTTGAAGATACATTTATATTTAGGTGAAAACATTTATTTTATTTTGGCAGTACTGGGGTTTGAACTCAGGGCCTTGTATTTGCTAGGCAGAAGCTTAACCACTTGAGACACACCTTCAGCACTTTTTGGTTTGGTTATTTATGAGATAGGGTCTTACAGTTATGCCCAGGTCATCCTGGACTGCAATCCTCTTATTTATGCTTCCCACCTGCTGTGATTACAGGTGTGCACCACCAAGCCCTGCCACAGCTTTTAATTTGTTGATATAGCGTCTTGTGAACATTTTTGCCTGTGGTGACCTCAAACTGCATCATCCTGATGGCTGCTTCCCCAGTAGGTAGGATTATAGCATGAACCACTCTATGCTTATTTCTTTATATATTAAAGCATCTTGAAGAAAATAAAACAAATCCCTAATAACTGTTTATTATGAAGCTTTTAAAATGACTTTTAAATGTATTCTTTAAAATTCTCAGAATTACAGAGGTCACAGTAAACTAACCAGAAGATGTATAGAACTTGGGATACTGTGAGCAATGTGTTTTCTAAAGGAGTCCTGATTTCAATTATCTGTTCTATTTCAATTTCAGTTAGCTGTACCACTTTCTGATGATGCATCAAACTGTTTTCCCTAGTTCTTGTAACAACTTTATTGATGTGTTACAAAGTTCATTTTTTAAAAATATACAGTTCACTTTTTAAAAAATATATTCAGAGTCAAGCAACCATCACTGTGATTTAGTTTTAGAACATTTGTTTTAAAAAAATCTCTTGACCTTAGCCACCACTCATCCACTTTCATTGTACATATAGTATGCTGCTTTCTGCATCTAAGTTCTTTAGACCAGCATAATTTTTTCCAGATTAATTCATGTTGTATTAAGTGTCAATATTTAGCCCACTCTCTGGACACATGTATCACACAAGTTTATCTTCTTCAGCATCAAAGACACAGTGTAGCTAAAGTAGTCACAAGGACCACTTCCTACCTAGGTGCTGGTGGTACTTAGTGGTTACTTCTCCCACAGGCTGTCACTCATCATTTACTTTTGTTTTCTTCTTTTCTTGGAGAACTCATTATAGTTTCGCACATCTTCACAATTTGTGCAATTCTCGTAGTACTATGACTTCCCTCCTTTCTCTGGATGTCATATAATGAGCACTTGGTTGTGTGCACATCCGTGTTCTCTATTATGACAATACTATACTTTTGTTTCTCACTTTGAATTTTCACCCTATATTTTTCTTTCTTTAGTATTCAGTGATAATGAATTTATGTATTTTTAGAACTCATTTTGCATCTACTATAAAATGGAGTTTGCCTTCATTTTTTAATTATGTGTTATGTACCAACTAACAACCTGCCAAGCACTAAATGAAATTCAGAGGATACCATAATAAATGAAGCATAGTATTTGACTTGACAGTTTGCTGAAGGAAGCAGATATAGATGCCAATAATTTTAACATTATGATATTTTTCATAATAAATGATCGACCACCATATAATGGGAGATCACTGTATCTTTGACCACAGCATAATTTTGCTAAATAAAACTGTTTGAAGGAAGAAAAGCAATTTTGAAAGAACAGTGTATATAGATTCAATGAGAGGAGAAAAAGGATGAATTATGTATATCTGAATTATGAGACAAACTCCTAGCAAAATGCAGTTTTTAAGAAAGACTATTAGAAAAAAAAAACAATTCTAAAAACGATTTGTTCTAACACATACTTAGTAGCACATTTGATACGTCAGCCTGCTTTACTATTCTGGTTTGACTAAAGTAGAAGTAACTCTAATTTTGCCTTCTATTAATCCTAGCATTCTAAATCCTCGTTCCTAACATGGTCTTCTGTAAACCCTGGCTCCCCTGACATATATTTCTTCAGGAACGCATTTGGCATTTTTTCAAATACATTATCCATGGTGTGATTGTACTTTCTCTGTTAACTTTTTAGTTTTCATTCTAAATTTAGTTTTCATTCTATATTTGGCTGTGTTATAATGCTTTTACTGTCATTATTTCAGTCAGCTCTTAGTCAGATGCTACCCGAGACCACTATGAGAGCTTTCAGAAAACAGAACTGCAGATGTCACCCTGGAATTTCTGATTCAGTAAGTGCAGGAAAGTTGTGGATTTTATACACTTCTGAACCATGGTCTCATCTTTATGAAAGATAATCTATAAGAAAGAAGTCATTTTCTGTATTTTATATATCTTTAAGCTTATGTATATTAAGTAGAAACTTTCCTAAGTTTACATCGATGTCTAGATCAGGAGTAGAAATACCAGTTAACCAGCTTATCATGGTTTCATAACTACAGTGTTCTCGGAAGACACGCCTTCTCATACACCCATGTATTGTCTATCATTGATTTCATACTACAGCAGCAGAACTAAATAGTTGTGAGCAAAACTGAAAGACCCACAAAGCATAAAATATATGCTGCCTTACATATGTCTCTATGTTGGCTGTCAGTCTTGCATCAAAAATTGAGAAAAGAGTATATTTTCCCTCCTTCTTAATTAATTAATTTACTGTGCCCTATTTCAGTCATCTTTATGTAACTGATTTTCTAATTTCTAATTGAATTCACATTAAAATTTTAGAGCTGCCCAAAAATTTTGGTATCTATAGTCACATCTTAAGTACGTTTGCTCATCTATCAGCCTTATTCTTCGTTTATGTTTGCTTATAATCTTCCAGAAAATTAGTTTTGTTTTCCTAGTTTATTAAGAATGTTGGCTGAGGTAATTAATCATTAGAAAATTCAATAATCTATCCTTTATTCAAAATATTGATGATAATAATATTTAATGAGCAATTACTCTAAGCAAGCCTTTAGAATCTTATGTTATCTAGTGTGATTATTTCAGTAATTCTATAGTATAAGCATACATACTTAGAAAGTTGTTTATATAATATTAGAGAAGTTAGCAAATAAGTGTTAGAACCAAGACTATAAAGGCAGTATGGCTACAAAAGTACCTCTATCCATTCTTAATATTTTATTTATTTTTCTTTTTTTCCCATTGTTCTTGCAGTAAAGATTGATAAAGCGTATTTCCTTCTCTGTTAAATATCTTCATGTTCGAGACTGGATATTCTTTTCTGGAAACCTCTGCTGCAGTCATATAACATAATGATATTTCAATCAATAACAGTTCACATAGATAATAATAGTCTCCTAAGAAAATTCCTCTCACCTAGTGACATCATGATATCTAGTACAATTCATTACTCATGTATTTGTGGTCATGCTGGTGACTGCCAATCTATCAGAGTGCAGTACTATGATTGTGAACAAATCATAGCATTTGATAAAGAAAGTAAATGACTATTTTCCTGGTTTATATATTTACAATCCTGTGCTTTTCAGTGTTATTTAAAGTAAACTCCTTCTACTTGGTAAAAAAGAGTTTACTATAAGCAACCTCAGGCAAGTCCTTTAGGAGGTTTTCCAGAAGAAAACATTGTTATATCAGATGACAGCTCTGCCTGTGTCATTGCCCCAGAAGGTCTCTCAGTGAGACAAGGTGTGAAGGGGAAGAAACTGAGATCAATGACCTGGGGGCCTGTGGAGGTCTAGGCTAATGTGATATTTCACAAAATGTTTAAAAACTAAAATAAAAATTTAAAAATAGAAAAGAGCAATTAGAAATAAAGATATAAGAAGAAAATTTTATACAAATGTACAATATGTGTTCTAAGCCAAATATTATTGCAAAAGATTCAAAAGATTTAAATATTAAGAGTTTGACAGGACTGTAAAATAGGCATAGTGTGTGAGGGTAGAGGGGAAAGGTGAACTAAGGAGATTAAGGTGACATTGTATGGTAGATAGACTTCATATACCTTTATGAAACAGAACTAGAAAACCTCTTGCAATTGCTTTAAGTGAGGTGGGTTGGGGGCTGAGGGGGAGAAATGATGGAGGCAATGTAACTAACGTATAAGTCTGATCAGAATTGTCCCTATGAATCCCCCCATCAAAAATACATCCTAATAAAAACCTATTTAAAAATAAATAAATAAATATTAAGAGTTTGTAAAGTAAAAAACAATTATAGTCAGCTAGGGTTAATTTATCCTTGAATAAAGATAGTTATTCTTTAATAAATTCAGTGCAGTCTAAGTGTACAATTCTGCAATAGTGAAAAGTAATATCCTAGTCCTTCATATTCACTCAGCACTTGCACACTGAATCACCCAGAAAAACTTCCAGTCCTTCAAAATTTTTATGCTTTATTTTTTTCCTGTACCTTTTCTTTGTTTAGGTTTAGATGCACAAATGGTTATTATTGTGCTGAAATTATCTACAATATTCAGAACAGTAACATGTTGTAAGCAAACAGCAATAGAATATATGATATAGCTTAGGTGTGTAGCAGGTTATACCAGCTAGGTTTATCTGAGTGCCCTCTGTGATGTTTCATAGTGAAGAAATCATCCAATGAAGTATTTCTCAGAACATATCACCATTGTTCACATGACTGTATTTGATATGTGTAACCTAAAACCTCAGGATCACTGGACTGAAAAAAACTCTTAGAAAAACCTTGCCTTTGGGGGCTGTAGTGGTGAATAACTTTCTTTACTCTTTCAGCTACTGATAGGTACTAACAATCCTTGGGTTGTGCTGATATTGCTAAAATCTCGAAGACCAGCACTTGTAGCCCCTTTTCTTCAGTTGTAACTTCTTTTTCTCCAGTATATATGTCAAATTTCTATGCAGATAAGGATATGTGTCACTGTGATAAGCCTCTAAGTAACTCGCCTCTATGGATATTCTGCCTCAAAATCCTTAATCAAGTCTACAAAGATTTTTTAACTACATGAGGTAACTTATAGTTCTCCCCAAATTAGGACATGATATCTTTTGTGGAATGACATTTAATCTTACTACATATGACCTTTGTAATTACTCACCATTGATGTCTTCATGTGATGTATGATGGAAAAAAGTAAGATAATGATTTCATTTTCATTTTCTGCTGCACAAAACATCTCATTTATTAACCATACTCAAGACAGTAATTTTTTTCTTATGGGATTTTTTATTGAGAAATGTGTGAAGCTGAAAATAACCTAGAAAGCAATGTAGCTTGATGTAATTCATGATATTTATTTGTTGTATTTATGTTCTGTTAAGTATAGATTGTGTGATACTGTTATTTAGAAGGAGAGAACCTCAGAAGCCATTGGAATTGACTCAAAGGGTCTCCATGCTTAAGTGAAACAATCTATTTTTGCTCATCCACAGATGATTGCTATATCTCCTCTCTTCTTTTCTCTTCTTTCTTTGCTTTCATTCTTTTTCTTCCTTGAGGGTAAATTGAGAACTACATGAAGAAATGCTAGGCTTGGAATGACAGGACCAATGCATCCTAGCCAAGAATAGAAGACCATTGTACATTCTAACAAAAGCCTCAAACCTTTTGCTTTTCTGTGTTTTTCTTGGTGCTATGGGATAATTCAAATTGACATTAGCATACTTGTCAACCCTTCTCTCCTTCAGGATTTATTTGAAAACCAATTTATTTCTTGCGTTTGAGATACAGAAAAGTATTATTTAGATTGGTTGGCTTGTTGGCTTGCCAATTATTGTTATGAATTTTATTATATTAAAGTCTACATGGAAAAAAAGATGAATAACCCTCTATGTGTTATACGTATAAAGAAAAATGGAAAGAGGAAGAAGGAATGTGTCTATGATAGCTGACTGATTAGGTTCTAGAATCTAGAGGCTTGAGGCTAGGAGAGTTGTGAAAGGGCAAAGCAGTGATGGAGATCACGAGCATTCTGGTTTAGAGAAGCACTATTTTAAATGACTAAGCATCTTGAAATCTCAATAAATAAATTGGGTAGGGCTTCTTCCCAGTGAACACCTAAATCAGAGCTCATCTCTGAACCTTATACCTAGGTTGTCAACCACTTTACTTTTTCATTTGTCCCAAAGTGAAACTCCATTCCTTTTCCACAAAAGTCACACCTTTGCACAGGAGGAAGGAAGCCCACCAGAAACTTGCTCAGCACCCCTGTGACTATTGTAATTTCCTCTACCTCTGAGGATTCCTTGAAACTTCAAGATACCCCAGAATATTTTCCAGAAAGTTGGGAGAGAACGTCCAGTTTAATAGTAGAAGTTTAAAATTGAACAAACCATGAAGATGGAAATTATACCATTGTAAACTAGCATCAATATGACAGTGCTGGAACTGATCTTGTCCATGTTGGACAAAGTGTGCTGGAGACAACAGAAGGGATGAGTTTTATTGTGTTCAAGGAAGTGATGAGTTAACTTGTTGCCTAGGGTACTTGAATACTTGGGAAAAATATGAGGATTCACAAAATGCTAACATTGCAAAGAGGTAGAGAAAATTTTTCATTAATGCACATACACTGAAGTTAGCAATAAAGTGAAAAACAATTTTAAAACAGCTAATATGTCTCAGCACCTTCTCACAGTACTCTCTTGAAAAAGTAGCTAAAATATTAGCTTGCTTCAGAAACAAAATAATATAATAAGCATACCTAGAACCTGGCATACATATCATCTCCATGAATGAAAATGAGCTCAAAGCCAAGCCTCATTACTTTGCTGCTTTGTAAAAATGAGCATGTTTCTTGTGCATACTAAGTGTTATGTGGATTAAATTAAAGTTTTTTCCCTATTGTCCTTGTTGTTTTTTCTTTCTTAGTTCTTGTTGTAGCTATTATTTATACTCACACAATCATTTTATAATTACTGCAATGTAATAATTATTATGGTGGAGATTATTTTTATTTAAAGCCCGGTATTCTCCAAAAACAAGTTCCTTCATTAATGTTATTCTTAAAACATGTCTACCAGTTTCATCTTAATAATTATAGAGAAAGATGTTTAGGCAATAGAATTGAGAAAAAAAGCTGAGAAAAATAAGACAGTTTACAAAATCTATACATGTTGCACGAAAAGATATCTTTGCACTACCTTAAATTATTTTCTATGATTGATTTGATAAAAGAAATTATATGCTGTCACTTTCTACTAGTGGGGACTCTGCTCCTTTTATGCTCCTTCAAATATCTAAAGGCAAAAGAACACTTGGCATTAGAGTCTGAAGACTCTAATTATAATATAACTTTCTTCATAATATACAGATTGGTCACCTAATCCTTTCATTGTTGTAATTATTTCTACCACTATATGCTGATAAAATAGTACTGAAAACTGCACTGTGGGATAGGTAAATCTGGTAAGGAAAGAGTATAAATATTGAAAGTCTTCATAGATAACTCTGGGTGTGTGCGTGTGTGTGTGTGTGTGTGTGTGTGTGTGTGTGTGTGTGTGTATGTGTTAGCAGGCTGCTCCCTTCCTAGTCCATTGTCCAAACTAGAGTCCCTACCATCACATATTAGAATTATTGCCTCTTGTCATTATGATATAATTTCTTGAGCCACTCTATTAATTAGAAAAGTTTTCCTATATCTATAGGCAACATAATTATGAGAAACTAATTTTGTCTTGGCCACTTATATCTCTTGCACCTAGTGTAGTATTATATTTTGTATGTATTCATCAAATGAGTTCTCATTTCAGTATATCAGAAATAAATAACTGTGAGGTAAGGAGGATAATGTTCAAAATTCAAAAGCTCCTCTAAGGTACCTCTTATTACATTTGTGACTGGATAAGAAGAGTTACTAAAAATCCTCCAACTTAGTAATTCATATAGCAGAAATATTGGTACTCAAGATTTTGGGAATGTGAATTTTAGTAATCCAGTCAGCTAAAGACTGATAACCAAAAGTACAAGTGAAGAAAAGAGTCATGAAATGGGTAATAAGAAAGCAGTACTAATTTAATCTACTCCCCATAACAAGGTTTATTATTAAGCCATTATTTCATTTTCAACACTTGTAATAATGTTTATATGAGGAGTGGTAACAGCTAACTTTTCAACTTAGTTTAAGGTTATAGAATATCCAGACATGAATGTTACCATGCAGATGAGTAATTAACATTTTGTATGACTCATTGAATTGACCACCTTTCAGGCTATTGCAGATGTTCTAGCATACCCTTGTGAGAATCAACTAAAGTAAGGTCTTTTCTGTCAAGGGAGTTAAGGTATAAGCATCATTGTATAGATGCCAGCTAATCTCCCTGAATTGCTGTCTACATGATTTGTGAAATATTGCTTGACCTTGCAAGGTTCTTGTGGTCAAACAAAGAGCTGTTTATCACTAGATGTTGTAATCTCAAACTGCTTACTTAAAGATAAATATTGCCCTCTAAAATTTTCTTGTTCTCCCTGCTTCAAGGTCCTCCTTTATCCCACATGTCCTCTTTTCTAGGTAAGTATTTGCAAAGAATGTGAACCCAAACCAGTCCATCAGGGTGAGGGACAAAGAGATAAAAACCGAGCTGACTCCCCACTTAGGTGTTCTGCCTATAAGACTATGGTCTGTGGCTGCATAATTCTGAAGAAGTAAAACTTCTTTTTGCCTTGCTGAGTGATTCCTGAGTGTTTCTTTGATCATCCTTTGGGAACAGCATTTCTAACACCCTCAATGCAGGTAACAGATGAACTTTTGCTTTGGACAATCTAATAATATGCTTGCATTACCTTGCCCTGACTGTCAGGGTTCCCATGCCTCCCTAACTCCCCTAAAAGGACTCTTACACCTGGGAGAACACTTTTCAGGTACAAATCAACCAAGTCTACATTTTCAAACACCTCTCTTATTGGGCTAGTACATTCCTATTTAGTCTACAGTTTCTCTAATCATTATAAGGGCTAAGGCTCCCCTCTGTACCCAAAGCTTGAAACTAGCCAAGTTAAAGCCTGCTTACCCTGCCTCAGTCATTCTTCTCTATGGAAACAATGATAAAAGCTCTTGCCCACAGTTTTTTCTTCTTGGTCTGCTGCATGACATACTGCTATACTTTCCTGTGTGACCCCAGTGGAAAGGCATGCCTCTCCTCTTGGAAACTGTAAGTAATAAATTGTTATTTCTGATCTGCTGGGCTTATTACACCTCAAATTTTCTATCAAGAGGCTGTTTTAAGACATCCATGTTGGCAGATGGTCAAGTATTTTTAGTGCATAAAAGATGATTGCATCATGGAATGAAAGAGATGATGAATTTTTATTACTGTTTTATGTATTTATTTTCTTTTATTTTATCATTTTTACATTTGCTTACAAATGTAGACATTGTTTGGAACACCTCCCTGCCCCCCCAGTCCCCTTCCCCCCTCGTGTCAGGCAAAACATGTTCTCCATTTTTTTAATTCATTTATTCACATGTACATACATTGTTTGGGTCATTTCTCCTGCCTGTCTCCTGCCCCCCTCTGTTCCCCCCACCCCCCTTGCTTCCAGGCAGAACCTGTTCTGCCCTTATCTCTAATTTTGTTGAAGAGAAGACATAAGCATTATGTCTTAATTTTGTTGAAGAGAAGACATAAGCATTAATAAGAATGACAAAGCATTTTTGCTAGTTGAGTTCTCCATTTTTGTTGAAAAGAAAACATAGGAAATAAGAAGGACACAGTGTTTCTGTTAGTTTGAGATAAAGATATCTGTACAGAGAGATTCTTAGAGTTGCTTCTGTGCACTTGTATATTGCAACCCACATTGATTCATCTCTACCAGACCTTCTCACTACTTCCCAATCACCTTCCTATCGTGGCCTGTGCCAGTTAAGATTATTTTATTCACTCCTCTACAGGGAGCACATCAACCACATTCAAGTTTTAGGTTTCCTTCCCTTTCCCTATTCCTCCCATGTGTGTTCTCCTCTTGAACAGGAAGATTGCCTCAAAGCAGGTTATGAGACATCAGAAATTGTTAGTTACACCATAAAATGAGTCCAGGGCCAAGACAAAAGTCCCCAAGCAGAGGTAAGCACCCATTCCCGCTTTTCTTTGTCTCCTTCCATAAATAAACTTTCCAAAACAGGCCCCTCCTCCTGCTCTTACTTAAACAACCTTGGGTCCCTGACCCCAGTGTGAGCCCACCTATTAGCAACCAGCATGCTCCCTGTAACCCAATCCCCTCCACTTCCCTTTAAGAATCCTGTGATTTCACTTCTGGGAGCCCAGAATTTTGAGTACAAGCTCATCAGGTACCTCCAGTGTAAAATAAAAAAATCTGGTTCTTCTACTTCTCTGAGTGTTGCTTGGTTTCTTGTCTGACAATATGTCCACAACATTTGTAGAGGCCCCAGAGAGACATCAACTGTTCTGGCCCCTTGAGCCACCAGCAGGTAGATGGACTGCACCAGAGTAGGGAGGGACTTGGGACTGAATGAAGCAGTGTGCCACCAGACGATATTCCAGGTCATCCTTGACCTTAGAGTTCCAACCCTCTGGGTAGTCTTGCCCTGACTGGACTCCAAGGAGAAGTGGACCAATTCACCTGGTAATTTCATTCAGACTCGGTAAGCCCCCGGGAAAGTCAGCCCTCAGTCAGGTCCCATCTCACTGAGCAGAAGCAGAGTCTGGTCCATTCCCTGGAATCTCCAAGAAGGATTCCATAGGTTAGGGACCTCCCCAAAATGGGTGGAAGAAAACTGTAATAACTTCTGCTGTTAATGTGTGTGTGTGAATGAGCGGCCTGATTTGTCCTTGCTTCAGGCTTGAGTTTGTGGCTCCACAGCTGAAAGGCTATGGAGTCCAAGTGGGTCTGTCTTGTGATTCCATGGTGATCCTCAGATGTTAGGGTGGCTTAGGGGCAACCCGATCTAGAGTCAAAAGACTGACCCCACCATTGATGATAAGAGGCACCTAAATTCCTTCAGGATGTGGCCAGGCAGACATCTGATTGGTCTTCTCTTGAAGGGGCACCCACACTTGTTTGTCTTTGTGCCACTGACACAAGGGAGGAATACATAGGGTGGATATAAAAGACACTTCTAACTGCCATGGGTGGAAGTTCCTCAAAACCCACAGTCCTAGAGTGTATGCCTAAACATTTTAAGAAGGGATTCTTGGGAGAGTATACGATCAAAATGTCTCCTGGAAGGCTGTGCACACTGTGTGAGTTGGAGTGGCCCACTTTTGGGCTCAACTGTCCCCCTGAAGGTAGCCTAAATTTGCCCACTGTCAGGGCCATTTATCAAGTTGTAATAGGAACTCTTAGACACCCTAATCATTTCCCCTATATTGACTCCTGGACAGGTGGCTCAGATCATGCCCCCTTGGGTCAGATTCTGCACCAACAAAAAGGGACAGAGCAGAGTTTTCATGGCCCAGGTAATGAAGAAGCCAACCTAGCTTGTTCTTCAAGGGAATCCAGAAGATGAACCACCTGTTTCCCAACTGTACATTTCCAGCATGCTGCCACCATCAGAGCAGCCAGTGTCACCTCTCCCAAACAGTCCACCACCTTCAGTGAATCCTCCTCACCCTGTTAGCAGCTTCACAGTCCCAGTGATGTTCCACACCTATCCCTGGCTTGGAGTCCCTCATGCAGTCAAGTTAAGGTCCCTCATGCAGTCATGGCCCTAATGAATGGGCCAGGTCATAAATGACTGACCAGTTCCAGAATGGCCCATTACCAAGGACTACTTTCTGGGAA
Organism: Castor canadensis; assembly: GCF_047511655.1. Taxonomy (NCBI): domain Eukaryota; kingdom Metazoa; phylum Chordata; class Mammalia; order Rodentia; family Castoridae; genus Castor; species Castor canadensis. The sequence continues at coordinate 125,392,804 of NC_133393.1, forward strand.
TCTTTGAGTCAGACTTGAAACTGTATGAACCTTAAATCCTGCCACCTCCCTGCCAACAGAGGAAGAGCCCCCAGATCATGATTGTGAAGAGGTAATGGACAAAGTGTACTCCAGCAGGCCAGACCTAATGGATAATCCCTTCTCATATCTAGAGCTCAAAGTCTTTATGGAAGGAGGTAGCTTTGTCCAGGGAGGACAACAAAAGGCTGGGTTCACAGTCTCCACTATTAATGACATCATACAGGCTGAAGCCCTACCAGAAGGATGGTCTGCACAATGAGCTGAACTTTGGGCATTGGTCCAGGCATTATGATATGCAAAGGGAAAGTGGGTGAACATCTACACAGATTCTAAATATGCCTTTGTTACCCTGCACATACATGGAGCAATATAGAAAGAAAGAGGACTGCTGATGTCAGGGGAAAAGAGATTAAGAACAAAGAAGAAATCCTCCAACTGCTGGAAGCAGTCTGGGAACCATCTCAGGTGGCTATTATCCACTGCAGAGGCAATCAGAGGGGCACAGACTATGTCAGTAGAGGGAACCGCTTGGCTGACTAGGTTACAAGGAGGGCAACAAAAGAGTTAAGCTCCCCTGGAGTGCCAGAGCAAATTGCCGAACTTCTGTTGGCTCTGGAGCTGCCTCCCACCACGAATTACACCAAGGAAGAACAATATGCAAAAGATGAAAAAGGTATAAAAGAAAAAAGGAGTTGGTGGAAGTTGCCTGACCAGAGAGTTTTTGTCCCCAGTGCTATAGCAGTCCCTCTGGTAAAACAGCAACACAAGCTAATGCTTGGGGAAAACAGCCCTGGAAAAACTGCTGGACAAATAGTATTTCATTCCCAAGATACCCCTGTGTGTGCCCAAATAAGTGCTAGGTGCATTACATGTGCATAAAACAATGCAAGTCAAGGGCCTAAACCAAGCTCTGGGATACAAAAAATGGGAACCATGCCCTTTTGAGGACCTGGGAGTGGACATCACAGAGATCAAGCCTTGGATACTGATACCTTTTGGTCCTTGTCTGCACTTACTCAGGGTGGGTTGAGGCTTATTGCCCACACATACAGAAAAGGCATAAGAGGTAGTAAAGGCCCTTTTAAGAGAAATTATCCCCAGATATGGGCTCCCCCTTTCTATTGGATCAGACAACAGACCAGCCTTCATGCCAGAAATAGTCCAGCAGTTGGCTAAAATTTTGAAAATAAAATGGAAGCTCCCACACAGCATACAGGCCTCAGAGTTCTGGGAAAGTAGAAAGCATGAATCAGCCCCTTAAAATCACCTTAGCCAAACTCTGCCAAGCAACACAATCCCCCTGGATAGACATGCTACCATTGGCCCTGCTCAGGGTACACTGTACCCCTAGACCCTCTGGCTACTCAGTCTTTGAGATTCTTTATGTCAGATCCCCTCCCATAATAAATAGAATCAGAGGGGACCTTGGACAATTTGGAAATCTAGATATGACCCAACATCTCCAGGCCCTAGGAAAAACCCTATGCCACATCTCCTGAGAAGCTTTAGAAAAAAAACCCAATCCTCATGGGTAACTGGTCTCATCCCCACCAACCCAGGGATATGGTATGAATAAAAGACTGGGAAAAGGAACCACTCCAATCCAGTTGGATGGGTCCCCATCAAGTAATGTTAGCAAGTCTCACGGCAGTTAAAGTGTGACAGGTATCACTCCCTGGATTCATCACTTCCAGACAAAGAAGGCAGCAGCCTCTGCAGACCCTAATGACAGGCAAGTGACTCAACTAACCCCCTGAAATTGAGATTTCAGAGAACTAACAACAGCACTCCAACACCTGAGAGAGCAACAGCCCTGCTTCAGCCACCTCCTGAAAGCTGGATGGTCAATGCATGGCAGAAGCCTGAGGATTCACCCACCAGGACATAAATTTATTCCTCTTTCTGCCACCCTTACCCCATCCTGCTCATTAGCACTGTTGCAACACTGTTTGCACTAGAACTGGCTGTCACTGCTCCCAAAGAATACTGCTGGCCTCCTGTTATCTTCTCATAGTACGAGGCCTTACTGCTGTTCAGTGCTATCTGTAACCCAGACCCATATCTCAAGCATGAGGTTTCGGATATGTTTTTGCCTTCTGACTCTACTACATTTTAAGGTTGTCTCATTTAGAGGCCAGAATGACTTCTCAGCTTGCATAAAAAACCTCTCCCCTTCCAGGGATAACTATGATATCAGCCACATGCAGCAAATCAATTTCTGAATGTACCAGAGGAGGGACAATTTGCTACAAGGGAAAACTGACAGGCATGACAGGATCCTGCAAGAACAAAGGCACTATAGGGGAGGGTTTGCTGGAAGAAAGACAGGGACCCCTTAAAGGCATGAAACAATGAAATGACATCCTCCCCTACCACTCTGTCCCCATATCAGACTACAAAGGGAAAAGCTGCAGATACAGAGAGACCATTCAGAGATAATTACCTATATGGCAACAAGCCTATAAAAAACATTGCTCTACTACCACCATGACCCCCCATTCAGGCTTCCTTTTGGGACAGGGAACCTTAATTTGGAATCCTAACTGTACAAGCTATTAAATGTAGCTCACTGCCTCCTTAATCTTACAAATCCACCATTGGTGGGTGATTGTTGGCTCTGCCTGTCCTTGGGTCCCCTCCATTATGTGGCAGCCCTGGTGAGCCTCCTAAACTAGAGTGTGCACGATGCTACTCCCAACTCTACCAGTACAAAACCCAAAGTAAGCAATGTACAGCTAACTCAGAGGGCCCCCAATTGATCTACAATTGAAGAGGATACTATCCAGTGGGGGAACTGGCTGCTAGCCAATGTGCCTAAATCCAAAACTGTACAGCCACCACTATTAGATGTACAGTTGACAGACTATGGTACAGCAGCCCAGGAACATTCTTTGTATGTGAAACCCTTGCTTATCAGTGCTTGTACATTAGCATTCCTCACTCCCCAGATAAACATAGTGCCTAACAATCAGACCCTCCCTGTACTTTTGATGGCCCACATATGGTCAAAGAGAACTATCCAATTCATAGCTTTAATAATTGGATTAGGGATAATGGCTGGAATAGGAACAGGCATAGGAAGAATTGCCTCATCAGCCTCCTACTATAATTAATTATCTGTGGACCTAACAAATGACATAGAACAAGTGGCTAGGACCCTAGTGGCCATGCAGGACCAGCTGGACTCCCTAGCATCAGTGGTCCTCCAAAATTGGAGAGGGATGGACTTACTCACAGCCAAAAAAGGGGAGCTCTGCCTTTTCCTAAATGAAGAATGTTGCTTTTACATGAATCAGTTGGGACGGGTCAGAAACATAGCTCAAATATTACAGGACTAGGTCACATGCAGGATACAGGAATTAGTAAATTCCTGGAACAGATGCAGCACTATCTGGAATTGGGCCTCATGGCTTCTCCCTTCAGCTGGTACTCTTTTCATGCTCTTATTGATCCTCATATTTGGCCCTTGAATTCTCAATGCCATAATTCACTTCATTAGCTCACAAATGGAATTAATAAAGTTATAGCTCCAATATAGATGCTTGGGTTAGGAGGAACCTGATAGAAACCCAGGAACCTAGGGTCAATGCTTGTCCACAATTAAGAAAAGCATCAAAAGAGAGGAATGAACAGGAAGATCATCTCAAACCAGGTTATGAGACACAAGAAATTGATAGTTAAGCCATAAAAATGAGTCCAGGGCCAAGATAAAAGGCCCCATGCACAGATAACCATCCACTCCTGCCTTTCTTTGTCTCCTTTTGTAAACAAACTTTCTGAAACAGGCCCCCCTGCTGTTCCTACCTAAACAACCCCAGGTCCCTAACCCCAGTGTGAGCCCACCTATTAGCAAGCAGCATGTTCCCTGTAACCTGATCACTTCCACTGACCTTTAAGCATCCTGTGATTTCACTGCTGGAGGCCCAGAATTTTGAGTACGAGCTCATCTGGGACCACTGGTGTAAAATAAAAAAAAATCTGAGTTCTCCTACTTCTCCAAGTGTCACTTAGTTTCTTGTCTGACAATATTTCCACAACACCCTTAGTGTGTGACCCATATCCAATAATATTATTGCATTTATTTTAGGTCTATAATCCACATGTGAGGGAGAAATTTTGGCCTTCTGAGCCTGACTAACTTTGCTTAAGATGATGTTCTCCAGTTCTATCTATTTACTTACGAATCACAAAATTTCATTCTTCTTTGTGGTTGAGTAAAATTCCACTGTGTATAAATACCACATTATCTTAATGCATTCATCCATAGTGGGGCATCTTAGCTGTTTCCATAGCTTGGCAATTGTGCACAGTACTGCAATAAACATGGGTGTCCAAGTGCTTTGTAATAACTTGTGTCACATTCCTTTGGGTATATCCTTAAGAGTGGTATTGTTGGATCATATGGCAGATCAAGCTGAAGGATAGAAATAATAAAAATAAGACTGAAAATTAATGAAATAGAGACCAAAAAACCACACAAAGAATCAACAAAAGAAAAAGCCAATTCTCTGAAAAAAAATTAACAAAATTGACACACCCCTGGAAAATCTGACTAAAATGAGGAGGGAAAAGAACCAAATTAGAGAATTAGAAAGGAAAAAGGGGAGATAACAACAAATACCAGAGAAATCCAGGGAATCATCAGAGACTACTTTGAGAACCTATATTCCAAGAAATTGGAAAATCTTGAAAAAATGGACAAATTTCTAGATGCTTATGACCATCCAAAACTGTACCAAGAGAATATTAACCACCTAAAGAGATCTATAGTAGGTAATGAAATTGAAGCAGCAATAGATTCCCAAAAAATAAAAGTCCAAAACCTGACAGAGTCTCAGCTGAATTTTACCAGACCTTCAAAGAAGAACTAATACTGAAATTTTTCCATAAAATAGAAAGGGATGGAACACTGCCTAGCTCATCTATGAAGCAGCATTACACTCACCCCAAAACCAGACAAGTACATATACAGAAAGGAGAACTACAGGCCAATCTCCTTAAAGAACATCAATGTGAAAATCCTCAATAAAATAGTGGCAAATGAATCCAATGACATATCAGAAAGATCATTCACCATGACCAAGTCAGCTTCATCCCAGGGATGAAGGGATGGTTCAACATACATAAACCAATAAGTGTAATACAGCGTATTAATAGAAACAAAGACAAAAACCACTCAATCATCTCAATAGATGTAGAAAAAGCCTTTGATAAGAGTCAACACCATTTCATGACAAAACTCTAAAAAAACTAGGAATACAAGGAATGTACCTCAACATTATAAAGGTTATGTATGACAAACCTATAGTCAATAACATGCTTAATGGGGAAAAACTGAAACCATTTCTCCTAAAGTCAGAAATGAGACAAGGATGTTCACTTTCCCCACTCTTATTCAACATAGTACTGGAATTCCTAGCCAGAGCAATTAGACAAGAAGAAGAAATAAAAGGAATAAAAATAGGTAGAAAAATATTCAGAATATCTCTATTTTCAGATGACATGATCCTATACCTCAAAGACCCAAAAAACTATACTGAAAAACTCCTAGACACCATAAACAACTTCAACAATGTAGCAGGATACAAAATCAACTTACAAAAATCAGTAGCCTTTCTATACACCAACAATGAAGAAATTGAGAAAGAATATAAGAAAACAATTACATTTTCAATACCTTTAAAAAGACCAAATACCTAGGAATAAACTTAGTAAAGGATGTAAATGAACTCCACAAGGACAACTACAAACCACTGAAGAAAGAGATTGAGGAAGACTACAGGAGATGGAAAGATCTCCCATGCTCATGGATTGGCAGAATCAACATAGTAAAAATGACTATACTACCAAAAGCAATTTATATGTTATTACTGTTTTAAAGATGAGTGAAAAGAAATGACACTTAGAAGCCACAGTAGAGGCTGTCTCATAATTTGTCTATTTACTCTTAGCTCCCATTTTGGCTTTATAAACTAGTTTATTTTCAAGCCACTCATAGAACTTAAGTAAGACTATGATTATTTATTTTCTATTCTGCATTTGCTCAGCAATGCAGATAACAGTTAAATAAAGGTGCAATATATATTTTGGATTGTTTTTAATCAGAAGTTGAAATCATATAACATAAATTCACATAAACAGAATATTAAGATATAGTTTTCAAAGCTCATAGTGAAGACTTGTTTTTATAAAATAATATATCCTTCAAACTTCTAGTAATAAAATTAACTTCTTCATAAATATGAACTCTTTAATTTTGTTGACACTGCTATTAACTCCAATAATGAGGAAATAGAAAAAACAATCTTTGCCTTAACCTATTAGAGTTTACAATATGTTACATCTCATATGTTTCAAAAATATTTGTTAAAATATTTGCAGTCCTAGTTACAGTGTGTGTGTAGGGGGTACTAGTGTGGGGGAGGGGATGAAGGAGATTAAGGTGAGGATATATGGTTCATGTACTTCATGTACATATATGAAATAGAACAAAGAAACTTCTTGCAACTGCTTTAATGAGGCAGGGAAGAATTGAGGGGGAGAGGTGATGGGGAAGTGATCTAACCAATGTACAATATAAGCCTAATTGTAATTGTCATTATGCATAATGAATATATTTTAATAAAAATTTTTTATTATAAACATTTATAAATAATATACAATTGCATTACTTTTCATGAATTCATCATACTATTTTAATAGCAATTTTCAAAACTGTAAGCAAAACTGTCAAAGAGATAATGAGTCATAATTGGACATATTATAAAACCCATCTTGACTCAAATTCTAAATTTATATAATACTTTAAAGTTATTTTTTCCCATAAACAATTTTCTTTCAGTCATTTTTAAAATTTCAGTACAGAACTTATAACTTACTGTGTTTTTTGACACCTAAAGCATTATGTATTATGTAAGACTTTGACTTCCTTGTATCAAAAATAGTCTTACAATTTTGAATGGGCCTTCCAATGTTTAAAGTAATATTTTTTAATCATTTTGTTGAAAAGACTATAGTTGCATGCTGAGATTTACTTTTCCTGAAACATGAAATCAACTATTTTATGTATAAAAGTGGTTTTTAAAAAATAAACTATTAATTGATCTAAAGGAAAAAATTATCACTTTTGTACAAGCAACATGAGCATAAATATTTACTTCTTTTTCCGGAGAAAAAGATTTTAACAGGAAAGAAAATCCTAGAGAAAAGAAAATCATGACAATAATAATAAGAGAACAACTGAGTAGGAAAATAGAGTTGCATCCATATGTCATAAATATAAATATTTTTTGATAGAATGAAAATTATACCTGACTAAGAAGCATATCAGGATGACCAGTATTCTTGATTTTGAAAAAGTACTATTTCTGAGATGAGATCTAGAACAAACAAACAAAACTCTATTACATCTCTGTATACACAGATTTCAAGGAGATAAGCAAAATACAGAAATGTTTTCCTGATATTTGACTTCTATTTAGAATGAACATTGATATAGTCAGAGGTAAATACAGCAAGAATTTCTCCAGGGATAGTTGAGCAAGAAAGTCAGTCTAAAGGTAGAGTTTCAGAGGGAAAAAAGAACCCAGAACACCTGGGCACAGGGCTTGCCTCTAATGGCATGCCTACCAAAAGACAGGAGTCTTAAGAATTATTCAGAATATTTCAAAGCAAAAACATTTTTTCTGATACATATTTACTGCATCCTTCCTAGCTAAAGGGCATAAGAAATTTTATTTTGAATTCTAATCTCTCACCTCCTCCTTCTCTTCTTTCTCTCACCTTAAAAAAGTTTTATAAATGCATAATCTTAACTCTAGGTCTATCATGAAATTAGGATAGAAACTAGAGGAAACACTTGAAAGTGTTTAAATCATTTTGACAATCTTCTGATATCATTATTATAATTACTGTTATGTATTGAATTGTATACTCTTAAAATTCATATGTTGAAGTTTTTACTACTGATGACTAGAATTTGTTTAAGTAGGATAGGTTTATCCTAGTAACTAGCAATAATGTGACCTTGAAAATAAGTTTTCTTACAGTTGTAATAACTAAAGATGAAATCATTAGGATGATTCTATGTGACTGCTGTCATTATGAACATTGGACAGAGAGAACGCCATGGGAAGATGAAAGCAGAGCTGTTTCTATGTCTTTACATGTGAAAAAACACCAAAGATTCCAGCTTGCTCCTGGAAGCTAGGGAAGAAGCATGGAAAAAACTCCACCTTACAGCTCTCTGAAGGAACCAACCCTGCAGACACCATGATTTTAGACTTTAGCCTCCAGCACTGTGAAAAAAAAAATTCCTGTTGTTTTACCATGGCAGTTTGTGGAGCACTGTTTTGGAAGACCTGAAAATAAATACATTTTAAAGTGTCAGTCCTCAATGTACTAAGAAACATATCCACTCCCCATACATACATATGTAATGAAAAATAAAGCTTCCTATGAGATAACAGATATTTTGACAAGGATTGTTCAGAATTGATTTATGCATTACATTCACAAATCAAGTGCATATAGTTTGAGTTTCCTAAAGCAGATTTTTAAGACTTTGTTGTTCTTTTTTAAAAAAATCTTTTTATAAAGGCAGAAAAGTTAAATAAGACATGATGATAATGTAACTGAGTAATAGTAGTCACAGTAAGGCATAATAAAGTGCATGTATGCAGAGAAGATTGGTGTTCAGGAAGACTACATATGCCTTACCTAAAATTATACATGCTGGTATTTTAAACACCACATTGGCCAAATTAAACATATCTGCCCATCCATCATTTTGAAATTACTGTTTCATATGTTTTAAATTTAGTTATCTCCACCATAATCATTATTTCATTTATTTTCCCTTATTCTTAAATACTAGTATTCCTCTCTGAACTACAGTCCTACACTTTCAAGACTATATTTAATTTATTCATAAGTACAGATTTAACATGATCTGAATGACAACACTCAACTCCATAAATTCAATTGATTTCTGATTTCTACCAGTAACTACCACCCACCTGGGAAGCTATGAAACTAATCACCATATTTGAAAGACTTCTGTTTCTTGACTGAAATATCTAATCTACTGGTATGCTATATTTGCTTTACTATTCATATGCATTTTTGAAGGTCATTGGTTAAAAGCAATGTTATTTTCTGTGTTAGAACTCTGTCCATTGCTTTGCTTATGGAATTTCTCATTCCTTTTATTGTATGATCTTTCATAAACAAAAAGCAGCATTGTGCCAGTGATTGCTAAAAAGAGAGTAGTCTCTGAGCTATAGTCCTTCCATTGTAGTAGAATTTAATAATATAAACAACAATGTAACCAATGACAATCAAATAATGAAGCCATATTTGAACATAAATTGAAATTAATGTTACAAAATTTAATATGCCTATCAACATGTATCATTTTATAATTTTTAAAATGTCATCTGGTACTCATTTAAAAATTACCTTTATTGCTACAAAGGAAAGTGTGAAGTTAAAACTTTTCTAGGTAATAATTAATCAACTTTTCTTGGTAATAATTGATCAGTGTGTGTCAAATTTTCGTGTGCCAAAATATGGTTATTTTTATTGACATTTTTCCCACTTGGACACAACCAGAAAGTTTCAGAAACAGTGAGATTCAAATATTTGTATTTCTATTTCATTTATATACGGAATGTGTAAGCAATTTACTTGTTAAATTCTTTTGTAACTATGATTAAATTCTGTCAAAATATCATGGGAAAACAATATTTTCATGAAGTGTAAGTAAAAATGTAAGATACTTTTTTTAACTTAACTATTACATAATTCATAAATGTGAATTACACAGCTTTTCATACACAAATCACAATTGCAGATCCTCATTCTACCATTTTTACAGAACACCCTAGTTTCCTTGAGGGTTTCCTTGCACAAATGTTTATGAAAATCCCAAGGTAGTGATTTACTCTGACATCCTTAAGTTTGCCAGTAGTGATGGAAAGAAAAAAAATATATCAATAGGATAATGGTTATTTTCAGTTTTAGTTTTCTTGGTGCTTATCATTTAGCTTTTACTGACTAAAGATTTCTAATATTAGAAATAAATGATCCTATTAAAATGCCTATAGTAGACAAACTTTTTCTACTATGTGTACCTATTGCACAAAACATAAAATTTTTAATCCTCTGAATTTTCATTTGTGCTGCTTTTCCTTTAACATTCTATTAGTTAATCTGAAATTAATGGTGCAAGAAAAGGACAATCATTGTATGACAGACTTTTGAGTTCTATGAGAATCTCGTTGGAATGAATCTGACTTATTATAAGAAAAAAATCTTATCTCTGTCATTAATAAGAGTTAATCATGTAAAATTTCTCAGCTTACTGAAGCTTAACACTTAACTTGTTTTGTCAAAGGGATAGCTGTAAAGAGACATCCAGTTAAGAATAACATGCTGGAATTCAGTACACTATTATGTCTTGTTGAAGTGGAAATTGGAAATTAAGGAACATACTTACATAGGCTTTCATTATTAGCAAGAATAATTTTAAACAATGTTTATTAAGTGGGTGCTTACTTAATAAGACTACAAAAATAGTGAGATGTTTGTACTCATTTATCTTGTGGTTATTGGTTCACAATACAAAGGGTAAGGTCTATTTATACCTAGAATCATAGTTTAACATAATAATATTACAAAAGTTGTATAATATATTGTCTTTGTGTTTATGAATATGTGTTTTCTTTCATGGAAAGACTAGTAAAACTTATAACCTGGTCAAGATAAAAAAGTCATCCAAGATATATATTACAAGAATGTAGAAATTAGCATAGTGACTATCAGAATATATATTTTGCAGTAACTTTATTGATTCATTAAGTTTGACTCAATAAATATTTATCCAATGATTATTGTGTACTTGGTGTGTGCTTGTAGGGGCTGTAAGTACATGCAAAGGGAAAAGACATGAAAGTGTGTCTTTATAAAGCTAATATTCTAGAGTGAGAAATTGCAAGCAAACATGATTTCAGAAAACATATACTACCTATGAATTGCTTGAAAAAATAAGAAGGCAACACAGTGTATAAGCAGGAAACAAGAAATGGTTTCCTTCCAATGATTTAGCTAGCCACATTCCTCCTTGGAGGAAGCATTTCGAACTAGGGGAAAGAATGCTCTGGACCAGTGAACAGCAGGTGTTGAGTGCCTGGTGGATAAAATAGCTCTCTCTGTCTTTACATAAAGCAGAGATATGTGTTTGACTGTGGTCCATGCACCTTGTTAGTGTCCTCCAAGCTAGGAACAAGGCGATGCAAGGTGATATATGAGCAACACATGTGCTCTCTGTAAGTCAGAACTTCATAATTATTTGGAAATATTTAAAATCATTCAAAATCTATCTTCATTATCATTAGAAATATTAAAATGATATATTTGCCAGGGGAGAAAAAGGAATAACTCTAGGAGTTCTTAAAATAAAACTCATGCCCTGCCCTTAAGAATTTCCCAGCCAAGCTTCACATTCACCTCATGAAAGTTCCAAATCTGACAAATATCTGGCAAGATCCAGCACTTCCCCTCAGGGTGAATTCACACACTTTCCCTCAGCAGGACTTTGTTTCTTAAGCACAGTAGATTGCAGGACATTGAGGTTACATTTCAGAAGATTTTTTTCTTAACTCCCCAGACTCTCACAGAGTCTTAGAGCTCAGACAACATCCTATGGAGAGAACTGGTCAAGCATTTGAGGCACCTCAGTTTTCTGCCATATTTTCCTATCACCACATGTCTAGTAAAAACTTTCTATTTCTCCTTCCTTCAGCAGAGGCTCTCTGCTTGACCTAAGCCTGATCTGTTTCTATGCCCAGAATCAGCAAACGTTCACAAAGGTATATAAAAGACTAGTTTATCAGTTCACTCAGGAAAATTTAACCCTTCACTGAGATTTTTCTAGATTTTATTTCTTCCACAGCTATCTCATGCTGTTGAAGCTATGAATTTTTTAAATTTCCCTATCTTTTCCAGCTGACATATCAGCCTATTTCTACTCTTAGCAGACCTTAGTAGCATTTGATATGGGAGGGTAGGATTTCATTATCTGAAACTTGGTAATTTTTCAATAGAAACTCTCACAAAATTTGGAACCCAATTAAGGTATACTGTAGCTATCATATATTTCTGTTCAACTAATTTTTTGAGAACTAGGGAAAGAACCAAATGTACTTTAGGCAAAACCCAATTTATCATCTGAATCTGATCACTAGAGAGCACTATCTTCCCTTTTCCCTTTTTTCTATTCTGGGGAATGAACTCAGTGTCTAGAAATTGTAAGGCAAGTGCTGTACCACTTAAGCTATAGGCTCAGTCCTTATGCTATTGTTTATTTTTCATAATATTTTGTATTTTCTGTGGGCTAGCCAAAGCCTTGGACTCTGATCCTCCTACCACTTCCTGAGTACCTGGGATTTCAGGTTTGTGGCATTTTGAATCAACAAGGATTTCCAAAAGATTAGAGACATTCTACCACATTCTGTGAATGATTAGGAATTTCCTTTTCTCTTATGTACCATTATTCTATTTAATGTTCACAAAGTTTTTGGAGGAAATGAAAAGGAAAACATACTATGAATTTCTCACATTATTATAAATCTCCCCTAAATGTATTAGCCTTAGCTTCAATGAAGTGATTCCAGTTCTTTGAACTGACTCATGTCTGGTGGGAAATGACAGTGATCCATACTACAGGTAGATCAGTTCAGGATCTGTTGATCACATTAAATATGTTGTAATCTTGTTATTGTTAATCATGATAATTATTTATTTCAGTTACATACTCTCAGCAAGGTCTTCGTTTGTAATCTGTTATGGGGTAAATGACTGTTTTCCCCTAATTTCATATGTTCAATACTTAAATCCCAATGTAATATTAGGAGGTATGGCTTTAGGAGAAAATTAGTCATAGATGAAGTCTTGAGAACAGAACCCATCCATGATGGAATTAGTGCCCTTTTAAGAAAAAGGAAGAGACACCAGTGCTCTCTCATCCATATGAGGACACAGTGAGGAAGCAATCATGTAAAAGAGAAACCTCAACAAGAACTCAACCATGATGGCACTTTGATCTTGGATTTTGAGTCACAGAAATGTGGTAAATAAATTATTGCTGTTTAGGTTACCCAAGCTTTGTTGTTTTATCACAACAGCCCAAGTTGATCAAGTTATAGTCTGTTTATTTTATTTCTGGAGACTTCACAACCAATTAGCTACAGTTACAACCAAGATCTGTGCTGGCCAAACTGATCAAGTTTTCAATAGAATGACATTGGGTCAACTTGTTGTGTAAATACAGTAGAAATAGCAAGAGACAGAATAAATATGGTGCCAAGCTGCCATGTGAATGCAGCTTGGGAATCTCTGTTTCCCAAACTTGTGGATAGAAAGATGATTGGAAATTCCACTATCAGTAGAAATTGGAAAATGTAGTCCAATTCAATGGTTTCTTCCATAATAGCTCTGTCATCTAATCCTAGAAAGGCAAGAGGGTATGACCCATAGTTAATATAGAAGCCTGGGGTCATATCTCTTTCTGATATCCTGTAATATGTTTCTCAATATCAGAGGCACCACTCCTTCACTGAAGAGTTTTAAAAATGATGCAGGGATGTAGATGAAAATAATTTCCCACCATCCTGCCTTCAAGGAAAAATTGAAGAATTCCTGGTACATAGGTTATAGTTATATTAAAGAGACACTTAAGCAAGGATATGTATGGGAAAATGATTTTTAGTAAAAATAAGACAATTCATTACTTAATTGACCTTCTTCAAAAGAGTGCTCAAGGAGAAAACTGCCTCTAAACTAAGTTAAGCATTAAATCTGCTTTTATAATCTGGGCCATGTCTTTCCCTTTGCAGGCAAAAGTGACTTTGAGATTTGTCTATTTGTGAAAATATATTAGGAACAAATTGAGACAAAATTATTGTTCAAAATTTTAAAGAGTTTACATACACGAGAATATTATATTTTCACTGGTAAACTGATGTTATTTATGATATTTAAATTATAGCAAGCATGTATGTTTGAGGTTTTAGCTTATAATTTTTCAAAAATTTTTATTATCAAAGCAGACAATATTTTCAGTTAACACTGAATTAAAATAAACATAGCTCACAATTAATAGAAATTTATATTGTGTTAGACTGCATTATGATTAAAAATTTTCATGCTTCCCTTTATCTATGGCTTTTGTTATATTGTTTTCCTCAAGGGAATATTATCAGCTGTGGTAGGGGAGGAGGAGAGGTTGGATTATTTCTGAGTGGATGTGTTGGTTTCCTAGCATTTCAGCTAATCCCAGTCCAGAATGAGGACATAAACCCACCCAGACACACAGTTTGAAGTAGAACCACCAACAAAGCGCAGAGTATTGTTGTTAATTCTCAACAGCATCTACACCTATGAACAAGAGAGTAAGTCATTATTGGTCTTCCATATTACTGAGGTTTGGAGTAGATGGTTATTGAACATTGTTGAATCAATAGTTGAAAGATAAAAATATTGGCACTGGAAGTAGAATGCTTCAATAACAAAAATCTAACATATAGGGCATAATCTTTGGAACTGGATATCAGGAATTGAGAACTACCATAAAGGCTTAGCTTAGAAGGTAGTAGTACAGCCAATAATACTCCTTTGAGGAAAACAATTTACTTGACAAAAACCATAGATACAGGGATGTATGAATAATTGGGAATCATAACAAAATCTATTGCAATATCTCTCAATTTCTGGTAAATGTTTTCATTAATTGTCGGCCATTTTTATTTGAATTTAGTTCACTAAGAAATTATGGCAAACAGAATTTAGAAAGATTATGAAGAACCAAGAAATGTAGAAACATGTTGGATTTGAAAATAACACTATTTTTCATCTTTAGTCTTCTTGGTTAGTAAAAATTAAAAAGTTAATATACATTGTTGGAGCAAAACTGAAAAAAAAAACTATCTGACTCTTAAAATAGTTCCTGGAAAAATAAGGAAATCAAAATTAAGGGCTTACATATTCAAAATTTAATATTTCTGAACTATGTAAGTTGTCACCTAGTGGTACAGTCTCAATAAGAAATGGCTCCCACAGATCATGTATTAAAGCCTAGTGTCCCAACTGCTGGTGCTATTTCAGAATGGTCTGGAAACTTTAGTGGAAAGGGGTTGGGGGAGCTAGCTGGGGAAGTAGGTCAGTGAGGGCAGATCCTTGGGACTATACATTACTCTGGCTTCTTCCTTTATTCCCTCTGTTTCCTGGCTGAACCATTCTGGCCTACCCTGCTGTGCCCTCCTCAGCATGATGGTCACATATGTAAAAGTGACTAATATGCCTACTGTATCCTTATACCTGAGCAAGCACTCCCCAAATGGAAGCAAGTGGCTCTAAAAAAGTGTGATATGAATCAAGCCTAAAACTTTTGTGAATGAGGCTATCAACACCTATACTGTCAGTTTAAATTTGAACTGAACACAAAAAGCTGGCAAAAGAAATTGAAATTGAATACATTAAGAATACCGTAACTTTTTAAGAGTTCTACATTTGCAAGAATGTTGGCACTCTGTTCTCTATTAAAAGATTTCTGGTTAAAAAGATTTCCGGTTCTCCACTTATTATAGAAAATGCCAAAAAGACAAATGGAAAGATCTATAGAGCATAATCTCTGCCAGGAAGTGGAACCAAGGTCTGGTCAAGAAAACTTTCTATCACATGATTAAGAGGAATATTTGCTCTACAGAATTTCACAATTCCTAAGGATCAGAGGTTCCAACATATCTCTTGTTCCTCCATTCTTCAAACATGAGTGTTAATTGCAGTAATCTCATGTCTCTTCTACAATCATACATTGGATGTATGGGTAGAGAACAAATGTCATTTTAGTTAATAACTCTCCATATAAAAATAACTGATCCCAAAACTGATGTAGACCATGAAATTCTGGATGCCAATTGGTAAATACTGGCGAGTGAGTAAATAAATTTTATCTGTGGAGGGCTCATAAGGAGCTGTGAGTAGACAAGTGGTAGGTTTAATTATGTTTATTTTGCAATTCTAATCAACTTTCTGCTTCAGTGTTCAGTGTCATATGGGTTATTTTGGCCAAGTGGACATTAATAGGTATGATAGAGTAGGGCAAAAATATTCTTATGTTATTGGGTTTTCTTTTTTGCTCTACTGATTCTCATTCACTAGTATTTATTTACTGATAGAAAGAAATGAGCTATCAAGTCACCAAACGGCATGTCTGAATATTAGATGCATATTAATAGGTAAAAAAGAAAATGTGAAAAGGCTAATTATTTTAATCTGAAAGCTAATGATTTGAAATATATGGCAGTCTGTAAAAGGAAAAAAGTAAGGATTGTTTCTCCTAAATAAGCAGTCAGAGTAATTCTTTAAAGATTATAGATTATTTTAGGTGATTTTTCCTGCTCAAAATCATCAAAGGCTATAATTTTATAATAAAATTTGGCATCTGATTGTATTATATCATTTTTCAATATTTCCTTATTTTTAGTCACTTGCCTTTAGACATAAATTTTAGAAAAATCATGTCAATTTCCACTACATAGGAAATTGTTTGCAATCATCTGAAGGGTCAAAATTCCAGAAGCTTTGAACAGTTTAGGAGAATTTTGTGGAAATTGGAACAATTTTGCTTTTCAGAAAAAAACAAAGAGAAAAATGTTAAGTAGTTGTAATCTCTATGACCAATGAAATACAGACAACCTCTTTGATTTTAATTTAAATGAATTTCACTTGCAAATTGGATTTTGTTACTCTTCATAAGGATATATTTCATAGTAAACTGAATTGCCTACCTTTAGAAATTGATATGGATCAGGAGAGAAACTTCATTTCATGCAAACTTTTTAATCTCTAGACAGAAATGTGAAATTTACTCTTGTAATTGTATGTGGTCCTCCTGCATTAAGAATTCTATTTATTGAAGTAAATGGAAGAGCTTACATTTAGACATGTCCCTCTGTGCTTCTCAGAAGTTATTACATGTTAATACATTTAATCTATTCTATATCTTCAGATGTTTTAAACATAATCACATGTGTTTATGCTAATGTTTGGATATCTTTTCCATATTTTTAATACTGGTAGTGAATGTGATACACCAGTAAAATCTCTACAATATTTATCTATTAACATACACAGAGACTCAAAACCAAAAATGAATATTCTTAGAAATTTGCATTTTAAGCCAGCCCTAAAAAATTGATTTTTTCCTCCATGTTAAATATATATAGCACTTTAAACACTTTAAAATTTTCTGGAATTTAAGATACTATTTTATAATGAAATATCTAATTCTTTCATTTGAAATAACAAGTTGTTGTTAGAAATTATATTTTCATATTAAAATTAATGTAACATTAAACTTTGTCAAACTTAGACACATATAACCATAATAATTTACACATGGATATTATGCAGAAATAGTGTTGATATTACATTTGCCAAATAATTAACATTCAACTCTTCTACAAAATTTGTTGCTACAAAAAAAATACTATCGGTTCCTCTGCCCACTTCCTGTCTAACGAGTGCTAGTTAATTCAGAGCAGCTGATTGTACATTGTTGATGTCAGACATTATTTGTTGGTTAACAATTTGTCTTCCTTAGTTACAAACTAAAATTATGTTTGAGCCACAATATGCTGAATTAACATAAGCTTTTTTACTTACCCCCTAAGGAAGAGTTACTTCTCTAAATCAAACAAGGCAATTCAATATTCTCTATTACTGGTTAGGCGTGAAAATTGAATCTGACTCTGATTCATGAGTCAAAGTTTGATGAGTGGAATTTTGAGGAAGATTTTCATTAATGGTTAGGGAGTGGGGAAAAAAAAAGAAAAGACCTTACTTTTATTCTTGCATTAAATGTGACTTTGTGAAGATGTGATAGTTGAAGTTTTGGCAGGTATCTATAGGCTATGAGTTAACAACCTAGGACAAAAAGGTAACACAGTTTACTAAACAGATATTAAGAGGCTGAATATTAATCAGTGAATTGTTCCATGAAAATTTGAAATATATGACTCTAAATTATTTTTTAGGTGAAATCATGAAATATCTCTTCTTTTAAAGGTTTTGTTCCAGGACTGTGCACTCATGCTAACTAGTACTTTTTTGTTGTTTAAAAATTTGGATTCCAAATAAGCAAACACTATTAACAATGACTATTTTAGGTAATAATAAAAATGTTTTTTTACAATTGCTTGATATGGTACTATATTCTTTTGCATAGTATGTTATCTCCTGTAATTATCACAGTAATCTTATAGGATATGTAATTTTCTTATATACCTTTTAAAGATGAGTAAAGGAAAGCACAAAGAAGGAAAGAAAGTTCACACTGGGTGGAAATTGCAAATTTACTAAAGGGTGGAGCACTGGGTGCCATCAGAAAAAGAGAGACTATAATCTACAATTTGGATACAAACAAAAAGCAAAGGATTACCAAATAACTATAGAGGGTTAAAAAATAATAAATGAATACCCCAGACTGGAAGTTTATGCTTTGTTTCAAGTTTTTAAATTTCTCGCAGCATATTCCTAGTGTTCCACTTCACTGTAGGCAGAGACTTAAAAATGATTTAATGCTCTTCCCTTCTTCTTCTTCTTCTCCTCCTCTTCCTTCCTCTTTTGTATTTGTGGTACTGGCGATTGAACTCAGGGCACTGAGCTTGCTAGGAAGCACTCTCTCAGTTGACCAATATTCCCAGTCCTACTTTAGTGTTTCTTTTGTTTTTGGTGTGTTTTTGCAACTTTCATTTTTTAAAAATTCAGCACTGCTTCCCCGAGCAAGTCGTGAATCATCTGTAATCTGTTCTTCTCATGAAACATAGTAATAGGTATTAGAAAAATTATAAATGTTACTTACTACAATAATTAAATTAACATGAACATGTGAGGGGAACATATCACATACATCCTTACATGAAGTCTCATGTTTAATCTTCATAAAGATTGTGAAATTAAAAATAATTTATTTTTATTTCCCAATAGCCTAGATTCATATTTATCTAGATATCAAATTATAGGAAGGAAACATGTGGGTCATTTGTTTCCCTGAGAGAGCACAAGAAGTACAGCCTTCTTTTATATGCTCTTCCCAGATCTCTCTGCTGTAATATCTAACTCCCTGAACTTCAACTTGCCAATCTTACATCTAAAATATAATAATCTTCATCCCACTTTCAATGTTTCCTAGAAGACTGTACATTTCTTTCTAAAGAATTCAGTTCCCCACCCCACCTTCAGGTAATTTTCTATTGATGTTATAATTACACACATACACACATGTAAAGTCAGGGAATGCATTAAATGCAATAAATCATAAAACAAACTGTTTCAACTTAAATCAGTACTAATAGCATATAGTATCTTTTAATTTTTTGAATTAAGACTAGAATAATTCCTACATTTCTTCCCATATGATTAATATTTAATATGTATTTCATATGGTTTTCAATATTTATCAGAAATTTTTTTTACCACCTGCATCCAAATTAATTACAAAATCCAATATTTTACCTTCTAGCTACAATTGTGCTACCACAACAGTTATTGCCTAGAAGAAAATTTTAAATCACATATAAAAATGCGTGCCTATCATACAGAGCATTTGCATTTATACAGAGCATTGTTATTTTAAGAGAATGGAGTGCATATGATATGATAGCTCAGAAACTATTGGGGGAATGAACAGCATTGTATATATAGTCAACAAAAACATTTTTAAGCCTGTTGCTTAGCAACCTGCATGCAAGGAAAAATTTGCATCAGAGCTTACAGAATAAGCGTTTATGATATTAAATTCTTTAATAGTGTTTGGTGTTGTAAATCTTCAAGTTCACCAATAATACCAACTTTCTAAATTCATTTGCAACTTTCAGCTTATTAACTTTTATAAAAAAGCACAATAAGAAAATTACAAGTAAAACCTAAGGGCGAGGAGAAAGAGAGAGAAAGAAAGACCCCTGACAAGGAATCTCTTCTTCCTATGCAGCAGCCATTTCATTACCTTGTAGGGAAAGTATATTGTGATCAAAATTACTATAAACTGCTATTTTACCTCCTTTTCTGAGGCTATTTTGTGCTGAACACTTTTATATTCATATAGGATAAATCAAAATGGAAATGCAAAAACAAGGATCTTCAACCACAGTGTTACAATAATGGCTCCTTTAGCCCACTTACTGATTCTACCTGAATACCTTTGATGAGCATTGCATTTCTACTTGAATTCATGGGGTACATGAACAGCATTGTTAAAGTCTGATAATAAATAACTTTCATTTTTTTTTATTTAAGCTTTCAAAAAATCACAGGAGCCTAACCAACTATGACAAACAATATTAAATAGTACTATGAAATTTTGGTTATTGTTTGTGCAGTAATAATAGCAGATAGTTTCCTTCATTTTTTTGAATGAACATTTTATTACAATTTGTAATTTAATTTTTATAATAGTGAATAGGAATGGTAAACAGTTCATAGAACTGAATGCATGAGCTTTTTAAAAATAATTTTTATTAACATGAATTATTTGTACTTGGAGGTTTTATTATGACATTTACATATGTATTTATAATGTATCTTAATTAGATTTACCCCTCTATTATTTCCCCTCATCTTTTCTCCCTCCCAGATAATTTCTTTATATAAAAATAAAGTTAGCATATTCCATTATTTTTTAGTATCCATGTTGGTGTTAAGGGAATCACTATGATGTTGGCTGTTTAAGCTAGAAGCCAGTTAATCGCTCTCTATATTATGTATTCTGCTGCTCAGATATTATAGATAACTTTGGAAAATTATATATTATATGTAATGAGCAACAATGTCTTTCTTAATTCCTTAAAT
This sequence comes from Castor canadensis, assembly GCF_047511655.1. Classification (NCBI taxonomy): domain Eukaryota; kingdom Metazoa; phylum Chordata; class Mammalia; order Rodentia; family Castoridae; genus Castor; species Castor canadensis. The sequence goes on from NC_133393.1 coordinate 125,413,732, forward strand.
CTTTTTTTACCTGAACTCTAAATAATTTCCATACCTGCTGTATTTGCTTCATTTTAAATTCCATCCTACTTACTTAGAGTACTTAAAATGTTTCTAAACTGGTCTATCTATTCTAGTCTTTACTCTTCAAAACATAGACATTGTTTATAAGGATGCTTTTTCTGTGTCTATCACTCTCTTACTTAAAACCTAGGAAAGAATGTGCAGAAAATTCAGAAACTTTTAGTATAGCATAACAATCCAAGGGCAGTATCTATTTACCTTATTTTAACATTTTCTTGCTAATTTCTCTGCCATTATATGCTGCATTAATTTTTAGAAGGTTACAAATTTCTAGGATCCATTTCATCTTTAATGCCTATTCAGATTATTTCCTTCTCTTTCTTTTCCAAAAACAATTATTGACACTTAAACTTACCATTGCTTCCCTTCACAAGCCTCTGCTTAACTCTCCTTCTTAGTGGAGTTGAATATTCCTCCATCAGTGTTACAACTGTATCTGAATCATACCTCTGGTATTATGCTTCATTATATTTGTTTATTGATGGACATTATATTTGCTTATTGGTGGACAGTCATTTTTCTCCAACTTCTTCCCTTCAGGTCCTGCAGGCCATTTAAGTCCCAGAGCTTGGTGTTTGATATATATCCGATTGCTTAATAGTATGATTTTTTAAAATGAAGCAATTCATGTATTAAATTAATGAATGAAGTACTAACATGAAATCTAATAGGTAAGATTTGTGAGAAATGTTCTCTAAAATACTTGGTATCTACTTCTAGTGACAAAAACAGTTAAATGAGGTTATCTGAATCAAAGACAAGAATTTTACTTTATTCACTCCACAAATATATATCAACCACAAATTATATTCTTTTCACAAAATGGTTCTACTAGTAACATGTTTATAGTCCCTTAGACAATGGTTTATAATACAGAGAGTTGGGCTAACACTAGCCTAAATGAATGTGTGTACAAGATTGCAAATAGAGACACTTAACCTTGACTAGCAGAATCCAAGTATCCTGTATGAAAAGGTACAACCTGAACAGTGCTTAGAGAATAAACAAAGCTGAATCAAATGAAAAGGCAGATGGAGGACATTTCAAGGAGAAGAATCAAAAGGGGTAAAGATTTGGAGAGAAAAAGGAAAATAATATTTGAAAGAAATCTTAGGTAAGTCACAGATTTCTCCCTCCTGCAAGGAAGCCACAGACCGATGATAAATTTCAATGACAGGAGTTATTATAAGAACACAGGTAAAAGGCAAAGAAGTACTGGTAATTCATAACTTATATGTTCATAGAGAGCTAGCAATGTAATGGACACTGTGCAATGTCCCAGGAACAAAATGTTAACCACAATAACAATCAACCTTGCATTTATGGACTTACATTCTAGAGGGAAAAGTTATAAATTTTACAGTCCCCAAAATAGCCAATACTACCACAGTGAAAAGAAAATAGAGTAGGATTAGTACATGCACAAGGGAAACTGCAGCGTAGCAAATCCACGTAGCAATTGAAAACCCAGGCTTCATGGAGACCTGATACTCATTCAGAATTCAGCAGCAACCCATCCCATTCTCCTGATATGCTAGAATATGAGAAACTATGGAGAATTGCTAATTGAGCCTAGGGCCAAAGATAATGACTTCAGTTGCTTTGAGAAACATCAGACATGATACTGTAGCCTGAAAATTGAGCACCAGGACTTAGATAGCAGACAATAACTTGGGCATTGATAAAGATAGATGCAAAAATCCCTAAAATATGCCTTAGTAAATAATATCCAATGATCGACTTCCATTGCTTCTATAGAGAAAACATTTGTCTATTTTTGTCATTCTTTTGCATAAGAATATTCTTTTTTCTCTTGCCACTTAGAATTACTTCATTCCTGTTTTCTTAACAGTTCGCTATTATGTAATGTTCTTTATATATACTTACTTGTGAGAGTCGCAATTCCTATTTTTCCAAATTAGTATTTTAAATAATTTTTGAGACTATGACTATTAATTTTTAAATACTGATAGTATTACACTTTTCTGGCATTTCACACTGTGTAGATCTCTAATTTCACATAGGCTAGAAATCCTTTTAATTATATTATTTTCTATTTTTTTTTAACTTTTTAATTTATGTGCTTCAGTTTAGATTTTTTTGACAGTTATAGTTTATGTTATGATTATTCTTTTGCTAAAACCAAATATTAAGTTCTTAATTTCAGTCATTATGTTTTTCAAATTTATAATATTCATCTATGCTTTTATACTCTATTTTTATTCATTTTCTTTATTTATTGAAAAGTTGACCACTTTTATTTTAAATATTTTGACAGGAGACTCTAATCTGTCCTGAGGCCAACTTCTGTTCTATGTTCACACTGTGTCATATTCAGTGATGTCCCAAGTTGTTCCATACTCACTGGAGATAATGACAAATGAGTCTCTTCTTCCTGCACTACATTCAATCACTTCATGCTGACACCATCAAATCATCAGAGTGGCAATATTTATATTACCGAGTCAACAAAAGCTACAAATCAGGACTTCCTGGTTCCCAAAGCCACTGTGTATGGTCCTCTGTTTTACCATGCCTACTAGATCTTCCCTTTTTTATTGAATGCCAAATGTGGCCTATAAAATATTAAGAAAGATTCTTGATGATTCATTTGTTTTTTCCTTTGAGGGTCTGTTTAATTTCAACTCTTTAGCCTCCGCCCTTGCCAGTTTCATAGTTCATAAGTGTGGAGGGGAGAATTACCTGTGTCAGTCCAAGTCCTGAGGCCTCCCTTCTCACTGCAATTTGGACCCTCAATTTTCTAATTTCATTTCTTCAGTCACAAGAATTATGATAGCACCCATGCTTTCTGTAACCTGTCTTGTACTTTAAAAAGAGTACTTTACTCTTTCATCATTTGATTTGTAATAAATCGAACATGAAGAAAGATTTTTTGATAAATGTTTATCATTTAGAAAAATAAAGAAATCTGGAATATGAAAGAAAAACATCAAAATGAAAATGATTCTCCATGTCAGTGGTGAGTAGCCAACTTTTAACATTTAGTAAATTCCAAAGTTTATATCTTACTATCTATACTGGTGATTTTTTTTTTAAAAAAATCATTCTATATAATTAATAAATAAAATTTGAATATAAATTATACTTAACTTTAATGGAGGAATAAAGCACTGTGAAATGTTAGGAACAGCAGAATTTAGAATAAATCTTTGTAACAAAACCTTGTGTTTAAATTATTCTTATAATTTTAGGAAAATATAAAGCACTGATAATGCACATAACTTTTAAAAATATGTGCTCAAGTTTAGACACAACCTGTCATTTTTTTCTAATTTTGTCCTCATTATTCCTCCTTATTATATGTACATATATAAAATACAATATATATGTGTACATGTATGTCATATTTAGATTCTTCATGACAACAAAATAGGCATTTTCATAGGAGAGGAAAATATCAAATCACATTTATAGAAGATGGAATCTGCACATAGCCACTCAAATAAATTAAAACAAAATACAATTAATGATACTCATAATTTGAAATTTAGAGAGTTAGAACTTAATTTAAATAGATTTTTTAGATATGAAGGTATATTATATTTGCTAGGACCAATTGAAAGTGAGTCTTACTGATTATATTCACCTCTGCTCATTTCAATGTGTACTTAATAGCATGCAGGTCATTCATCTACATAACTAATACCCAATTTAAGCTTTCAGAATAATTAAAATTGATAAAATACAAAGTCACTGTTTAATGTGAACAAATTTTCCTGATTGCCTCTAGAATACATATATATGTATATATATATGTATAATATGAAATCCATGTGTATGGATTCCTTTTTTATTCTTGAATCTGATCTTGAATCTAAGTGATCATTACCCTGTGGTCCCTTATAATTCTTGAGAATAGTAAATTAATATCTGTTCAAGACAAATCACAGATATAAGATGATATATATTTTGTACAGGGTGAGGATCAGGGATAATGAAAAAGCTAAATTCCCAAGGGCATATGCATAAATCTTATGGAAACTGAATTTGGACCAATGAAATCAAGAAACCTCCCTTCCACCAGGAGACCAGTACTACACAATAACCCACTGCAGTCTTTTGTTAGATAGGAGCACTTTTTCTTGAGAATGCATGTGAGTCCTGCTGAAATCTGAGGATGGAGCAGAATCACTGAAAAAAAAAGTCTTCTGATATCTCAGATACCACTTTAATATCAAGGGAACATGAATCTTTTCACTTGAGAAATCTTAAAATTAAAAAGTCTACATCCACATATAGGTAACTATGTTACTAGTGAAATGCTATACTAAATCATTTATAGATTAGATGGATGCAATCCCATCAGTTGATCCCATCACTTGCCAGAAAAAAAAATAAAAAAACAAAGAAAACCCAGGAAGCATGCATTTCTTAGCCTAAATTTTATTTAGGTTATTCCTTACTTGTCTTTTCTATAATCATACATTATAATAAATGCCAAGGTAAAAGAACAGGACAATAAGAAGTAACAGCAGCAATCCAGGAAATAAATAGCAAACAAAACAGAATGCAGAATGATATAGATGTCAGAACTATCAACCAGGGATTAAATAATGATAAATAGCATCATATAATATGTTGTGGAAATGGAGGAGAATATGTTTGAACAAATGAAGAATTTAGTGAATATTTCAAATGAAGAAGTCTAAAAAGAAAATGATACAAGTAAAGCCCAAATATGAGATGAGAAACTCCTCTGAAGAATTTACCACAAGATTAAACACAGCAGAGAACTTAAAGACAATTTAATTGAAATTATCCAAATTGATATTTTAGCAGAGGTAGAGAAAGGATAAATAGGAGAGAAACTAAGGTTTTGACCAAGATTTAACAACATGTATTATATTTACCTACCTCTATAAAAACTTAAAAATACAATATATATATGAAACAGGGATTTTTGGACATTGATATAGGTCAGCCATAATAGTGATCTCTCAAAGTGAGCAAACAAATGAGCCCAATAATGCCTCTTGCTTACTGCTTAGAAAATCCCCATGCCAAAGAGCATGAAGGTAGAAACATATAAAACCCAAGAATTTCCCTCAGTGCTGGGATTCCAGGGAGGCTAACACAACTAGAGAGGTAAGGCAAGGTACTAGAGAGAGAGCTGTAAGAAGAGAAAGCTCTCAAGATCTGCGTATGGTCAATCTTGCATCCTCAACTGAATGAATACTGAGCGATGAATATGAAGAAACTACCCAAATAGGTTTAACCATAAAATCAGTATAAAGTTCAAGACTACCCAAAAATTAGCAGGTAAAGACAAAACTATCATGATAATATTCGTCAGGACACAAATCATCATGCTTGGCTTGGCATCTAGTCAAAAAGTTACAGGAATGTGAAAAGATTAAGAAAATATGGCAGTTCAAGCAAGTGATGCCCCACTTAGGGCACTGGCCTCCTAAGTTCCTGCCTTGGGTATCCTCTAGGATGGGCAGACACCAGAACCATCTAAAATTGAACACTGGAAGAAGCCTGCTAAGGGCAACAGACATTTTGTACAAATTCAGGAGCCCTGGAGATACAGAATCAGCCTCTAACAGAAGGACTAGAAGAGGGGAGATCCAAGATGGCAACTCAGACAGAGCCATAGATCACGTGAACTCCATGAACCAGACACTTTGCGGAAACTGGAGACATGCTTGACTGAGGTAAAGCACCAGGGAGAGCCAAAAGTATGGCACTATAAACCCCTAGATCATGGAAGACTTCTTCACCCCATGATCTAATAAAAGAGCAGCTGGCCTGCAAAGTCCCCACCACATAGGCCTGTGGAGCCATTGCTCCACTCCACCAGGCTCTCTGCCCCTTGGGCCATGTTGGGTCCCAGCCTCACACTGGATCCAAGCTCTGCCGGGATCTGTGCCCCTCAGGCCACACCAGGCCCCAGCTCTGCACCGGATCCACACCCACTGGGATCCCTGCCCCTCAGGCACTCTGCCCTTCAGGCCCTGACTGGCCGCAGCTCCACATAGGACAACCAGAACCATGACCTGCCAGGATCCCCACCCATCGGGCCCTACCGGCTCCCCACCCCACAGGGATCCCCGCCTCTCCGGCAGGGCAGCAGTTCTATGTGAGATAGCTGCATCCCCCACCTCACCGGGATCCCCACTCCTCGGGCCCAACCAGGCCCCAACTCTACAGGCTTGCCAGATAAACACACTACCAGGCTCCTGCTCAGGTCGCCACTGGAGGGCTCCAAACCTGCCTAAGAGACACAGACAGACAGGACTGGATGCTAAAGAAGTAACATCAGAACAACCAATACTGCAATTCTACTGTTTCAGAACTGGTGGTATTTTTTCTCCCTTCCTTAAGGGTTTGGCTATCTGGTTTGCTGTTTGATCAACTACCATCTCTCCCATTTTCTCATTTTTTCCCCCTCTTCTCTCTCTTCTGTCTTTCCTTCTCTTTCTCTTTTTTAACCCTTCTGTATTGGTTTTATTAGTATTAATATTGTAACCCAGCTAATACTAAATTACACACAGTCCAGGGATAGAAACGTTATGTAGAGAAAATATGGGAAGAAGAAAAAGGGATGGAAACCATTCTCCCCCCAAAAATAAAGTAGTACAGGATTTAGAGCAAAATGAAGAAAATGGATACACAGATATAGACTCCAACAAAACAAAGATAAACTAAACCAAGGAACCCAACTAAGGCCATAAAAACATCCTGAAAGAAGAAATCCTACAAGTAATTAATGAGAATTTCACAGAGATGTGACTTAGACATGATCAACCAAAATGTACAGGAAGCACTCGAGAAATTCCGAGACAACAAAATTAAAGAATATGAAAAAACACAGAAACAAATAAATGAAATCATAGGAACCCTAAATAAATACCAAACTGAAAGAGAGATCACCATAAACAGAGAGATAAACAAATTTAGGGCAAAATTTGACAATGTGAACTTAATACACAATATGGCAAACTTCAGAAAAAAGAATGAAACAGAAATACAAAAAAAATAATGGAAGGCAATGCCAGCAGAAAAGAACAAACAGAAGACAGACTCTGAGAACTTGAAAATGAAATGGCAATTAAAGGAAAAACTAAAGAACTACTAGTCAAACAACTCAAGACTGTGAAAAGAAAATGCAAGAACTCACTGACTCCATCAAAAAACCAAACCTGAGAATCATGGGCATTGAAGAAGAAGAGGTGCAAGGAAAAGGAATGTATAATATATTCAAAAAAAATAATAACAGAAAATTTCCCAAATGTAGAGAAAACTATGCTCATTTAGGTGCAGGAAGACTCCAGAACACTGAACAGACCTGACCAAAATAGAACAACCCCACAACATATAATTATTAAAAAAATAAGTACAGACACTAGAGAAAGAATATTGAAGGCTGAGAGAGAGAAAAAAACAACATACAAAGGTAAGCCCATCAAAATCACAGCAGACTTCTTAATGGAAACCTTGAAAGCAAGAAAAGCATGGAGTGAGGTCTTCCAGGCACTTAGAAAAAATCATTACCTTTTCTATACATCAACAATGAACAAACTGAGAAGGAATATATGGAAATAATTCTATTCACAATAGCCTCAAAAAAATCAAATACCTAGTAGTAAATTTAACAAAGGATGTGAATGACCAGTATAAGGAGAATTACAAACTCCTGAAGAAAGAGATTGAGGAAGACTACAGAAGGTGGAAAGATTTCCTGTGGTCACAGATTGGTAGAATCAACATAGTAAGAATGGCTAGAGTACCAAAAGCACCAAAGTGTGCTTGAGTACAGTACCAAAAAGTGTTTAATGCAATTCTCATCAAAATCCCAATGACTTTCATCACAGAGATTGAAAAATCTACCCTAAAATTTATTTGGAAACACAAGAGACTGCGAATAGCCAAGGCAATACTCAGCAAAAAGAAAATGCTGAAAGTATCACAATAGCTGACTTCAAACTATATTACAAAGCAATAGCAATAAAAACAGCATGGTACTGGCACAGAAACAGACATGAAGACCAGTGGAACAGAATAGAGGACCCAGATATGAATCCACACAACTATACCCACCTCATTTTTGAAAAAGGTGCTAAAAATGTACAATGGAGAAAAGACAGCCTCTTCAACAAATGTTGCTGGGAAAAGTGGTTACCCATTTGCAAGAAACTAAAACTAGATCCATGTCTATCACCTTGTACTAGTATCAACTCAAATGGATCAAGGACCTAAATATCAGACCTGAAACTGTGAAGTTAGTACAGGAAGGAGCAGGAAACACTCTGGAAGTAATAGGTATAGGCAAAGTCTTCCTCAATAGAACCCCAGCAGCCCAGCAACTAAGAGAAAGGATGGACAAATGGGACTTCATAAAATTAAAAAGCTTCTGCACAACAAAAAGAAATGGTCTCTAAAGTGAAGAGACCACCCACAGAGTGGGAGAAAATATTTGCCAGCTATCCATCAGATAAGGGACTTATAATCAGAATTTATAGGGAAGGTAAGAAACTAAACTCTCCTAAAATCAATGAACCAACTAAGAAATGGTCAACTGAACTAAAAAGAACTTTCTCAAAAGAATAAATTCAAATGGCCAAAAAACATATGAAAAGATGCTCACCATCTCTAGCCATAAAGGAAATGCAAATCAAAACCACACTAAGGTTCCACCTCACCCCTGTTGCAATAGCCATCATCAAAAACACCAACAACAACATGTGTTGGTGAGGATGTGGGAAAAGGAACGCTCATACACTGGTGGGAATGCAAGCTGGTAAAAGCACTCTGGAAAAAAATTTGGAGGCTTCTTAAAAATCTAAATATAGATCTACCATATGATCCAGCAATCCCATTCCTAGGGATATACCCAAAGGAATGTGACACAGGTTACTCCAGAGGCATCTGCATACCCATGTTTATTGCAGCCCTATTCACAATAGCCAAGTTATGGAAACAACCAAGATGCCCCACTATTGATGACTGGATTAAGAAATGTGGTACTTGTACATAATGGAATTTTAATCAGCTTTGAAGAAGAATGAAATTTTATTATTCTCAAGTAAATGGATGGAACTGGACAACATCATTCTAAGCGAGGTTAGCCAGGCTCAGAAGGCCAAAAATCATATGTTCTCCCTCATATGTGAACTTTAGATCTAGGGCAAATGCAGCAATGTGGTTGGACTTGGATCACATGACAAGGGGAAAGCACATACGGGAGATATAGGAATAGGTAGAAATCCCAAAACATGAAAGTGTTTGATGTCCCCACTCCAGAGGAATGAATACTGAAACCTTAATGTGACAGAGGTTAACATGAGAAGGGGATCAGGAACCAGTGTAAAGATCAGTTAGACATGAATCAACATTGTTGTAATACATTTTTACATGGAAGCAATGCTAGGAATCTCTCTGTATAGCTATCCTTAACTGAACTAGCAAAAACGCTTTGTTTTCCTTATTATGCTTGTGTCTTTTCTTCAACAAAATTAGTGATAAGGGCAGAACAGGATCTTCCTGGAAGTGAGGAGACAGGGGTAGAGGGCTGGAGAGGGGTTGGGTCGAGATATGACCCAAACAATGTATGCACACATGAATAAATGATTAATAAAATAAATAAATAAAAATAAAGGCTAAAAAATAAGAAAACATGACTACTATTAAGCAAATAAATCAATCAAATGAAGTACATCAAGAAATGACATCAATAGGAAACAAACGACATTATCATAGTTATAAAAATTACCTACAGATCCAAAAATTAAAGGAAAGCATACAGAGCATAGGAAGCTATAAGAAGTACAAAGTTGAAATCTAAAATCTAAACATATTTGAGATGGAGCTAATACTGAATTTGTAATGAGTGGGATTAGTAGTTGAGTAGACACTGCAGAAGATTTCTAAACCTGTTTAAAATTTTGAACACAGAGCAGTATCTTTCATTAGATTATATGAGAATAACCCTCATCTTAAGTAGAGTAATATGCTTGATTCTGTCTCCAGAGTCAAAGTTAATCTCCAGAAACATCCTCATATAAGGAAAAAAAGCCATGTTAAACTAACCAAAGAAAAGCTAAATCTAATTGAGCTAGTATTTCTAATACGAATTACTACTATTTCTTTTCTGGTTTACATCTTTAGTATTTATTTAATTAACATCATAATAAATATAAATTTATTTCAAAGATATTTCAAATCAAAGAATATTACTAAGGGTAAAGAAGATAATTTTATAATTATAAAAGTCAGAATCATCAGAAGGACATAATAATACTAAATGTTTATGAACATAAAAACTGTATCAAAACTAATAGACCTGAGATAAGAAATTGATAAACCCAGAGTTATAATCAGAAATATTAATAATTATTTCTCAATAACTGACAGAATCACTAGACAGCAAAACGTAACCATATGGAAGATATAAACAACAGCATGGATCAGCTTGACCTAATTGATATTGATTAAACAAACACAACATCAGCTTTAGAATATGCATATTTTTCTAATACACATAGAACATCTACAACCATAAGACATGCTCTGGGACTTAAAACAAATATAAATAAATTCAAAGAGCTTTAAATCATGTAAGAATAGATGAAAGAATTCAGATCACAACTGATTGAAAAGTATATATCAACTTATTTGAAAACCAGTAACAGAGTGATACTAGAGGAATGCAAAAAATATTCAGAACAAAATAACAGACTTCTTTTTTCAGCTCTAATGAAGAAATAGGGTCAGATGAAAAAGGTTTAAATCTAACTCTAGCACCTATGTGAACCTCATTCATCCATTAAATGTCACATACTACCCTCTATACAACAATAATAAAATTATAAAAAATTATTACAATGAGTCATTTTCAGTAAATAAAATAATCTATTTGAAATATATAATTCACATAGTGCACTTCACATATGTCTCATAGGAGCATATATTGTGCCTTCCCTAACTCGGTGTTTGCTATGATTGAAGAGCATCACAAAATTAAGAAGTCACAATTGGTTATGTTTGTGATTTAATAACATGTGTGCATAACTCACCAAACAAGGAATCATAAAGAAATTCAAAAATATTTTCAATTGAATGAAAGCATCCGAATTTGTACAATGCAGATAAGCAAAGTTTAGAAATAAATTTATTAAATCAAAAGATTAAATTAAAAAATAATGAAAATAATTCTTATATTAATAACTCAAACTCCCATCTAAAGGATCTAGAAATGAAACAGCAAACTAAGTACCAAAAAGAAAAGAAAAATGATAAGTATAAATGCAGAAAGCAATGATACAGAAAGCAAAAATAGAAACAATAAATAAAATAGTATACAGGTGTTTTAAAAACACCAATATAATTAGTAAACTTCTGGAAAGGTTAGTGTAAAAAAGAAAAGACAGTTAGTTTTAGAAATAAGATGAAGCATCATGAGAGATCCTGTAGATATTTAGAATATAATGAGGGTATATAAAGTAGCTTTAGTAATGTCAGTAATATTGATTCTTCCCAAATTCTTTGAAAGATACAAACTATCAAAACTCAAGAAGAAATATGTAACATGAGTTAAACTTTGCATCAATCTTCCTCTCTCTCAGAAAAGACCAAAAACAAATTAAAACAGCAAAATTAAAATCCAACCTGTCCTACTATAGTTTGCTTCACAATTAAATTTACATAATCCCAACATTAACTTTTCTGAAAATATGCAATGAAGGTACACTATTGATGTCTTATGCAGCCATCAATGCCCTGAAACTATAACGAGACAACATAGACATAGTAAAAATCTATCAGCAAATACTATCCATGAGTGTAGACTTAAAATCTTTAAAAAATATTAATGAAACAAACTGATAAATATCGACAAAGGATAACATATATTATCACCAAGCATGCTTTATTTTAGGAGTGAAAGATTAGTTCAACATTTGAAAATAAATTAATGAAATTTACTGTATATGTTAACTCACATCCTAATGAAATATAAACAATCTGATGCAATTTAATTCATTGAAGAGAAAATGTTAAGCACTCTTCAAATTGAGGAAGACTGTCTCAACTTAATAAAAGTTACCGAAAAAAAATCATGAAGTAAACATCATAATTAATCATGAAAGATAGAATCTCTTTACCTTAAGATTTGAAATAAGGCAACGATATTTGATCTCACCACTTCTATTCAGAATTGTTCTAGTCAATACAATAAACAAATAAAAGAACTAAAATATCTTCACAGTGGAAAGAAGTAAAACTATCTTCTTTTGCAGAAAGCATGCCAAGTATATTGACCATAACAAACTATCATTAAAAATAGTGGTTTACACTAACTGGTAACTTTGGCAATGGTCAGTGTACAAATATTAAATATGTCTTCATATACGCAATGAAGAATTGGGAAAGGAAAACTGAAAGAAAAATTAAAATACAATGCTATTTTAAATATCAAAACCCATGAGCTACAGAGCAATAAATTAAAGAGTGTGCAATTTTAAGCTAAAATTTATAAAGCATTAATGAGAAAAGTTAAATGAAAGAAATGGAGATACCAAATTTATAATATGTTGTTCTACAGATTCAATACAATCTTAAGAAATTTCATAATAGGCTGTTTGCAAACCTGTGAATTTATTAAAATATTCATATAAAAATGTAATGGATTTAATATAGTCTTGATATAAAGGAGCATTGTAGGAAGACTAACACTTTGTAATTTCAAGACCTACTATAAAAGCATAGAATTCAAGAGAGTGTGAATTGAATTTGAGGATATACAAATGGAACAGTATAGTTTATAAATATTCACATGTACATAATGTCACTTCAGTTTTGACAAAGGTGCCAAAATATTTCCATGAAGGAAAGAATATATATTCAGCAAATGCTGCTAGACACATTAGACATTTGTGCACACACACAGAACCTAGATCCTTTAGTCAAACCATATACAAAAATTATTTCAGAATGGATCAAATACTTAAATGTGAGACCTCATACTAAACCTACTGAAAGACAGCTTATGAAAAATACTTATAGTTTAGGTCACATTTTTTTTGTCAGAACTGGGGCTTAAACTCAGGGCCTCATGCTATAATAATAAAAATCATGCTATAAATATGATTTTTCATATAACTCAATGTTCACAATGCTATTGATAAAGAGAAATAAAAAGATATTCATTCACAAAAGTTTGAGTGTTTATAGCAGCAATATTAAAGATATTCAAAATTTAGGAACATGGCATTAAAATTCAATGGTGAATAAACATGTACTATATAAATAACCTATTGTGTGATTAAAAATAATAAATTCTTTTTCTATAACACATGGCTTTTAAAAAAAATTTTTTTTTACATTTATTCACATACGTATACATTGTTTGGGCCGCTCCCCCATCCTCGCTTCCAGGCAGAACCTATTCCACCCTCTTGTTCTCTAATTTTGTTGAAGAGAAAACATGACATAATAAGAAATACATAGTGGTTTTGCTAGTTTGAGATAAAGATAGCTATACAGAGAGATTCCTAGTTGCTTCCATGCATATGTATATTGCAATCCACGTTGGTTCATCCCTACCAGACCGCTTCACTACTTCCTGGTCCCCTTCCCATAGTGGCCTCTGCCAGTTTAAGTTTATTATATTCATTCCTCTACTGTGAGCACATTAACCACATTCAAGTTTTAAGTTTCCTTTCCTTTCCTTGTTTCTCCCATGGGCATTCTCCCCTTAGTGTGTGACCCATGTCCAATAATATTACTGCATTTGTTTTAGGTCTATAATCTGCATAGAGGAGAACATGCAATTTTTGGCCTTCTGAGCCTGGCTACCTTCACTTAAGATGATGTTCTCCAGCTCTATTCATTTAAAAGTAATGAATTCTTGATACATGCAAATGCATGGTTGAGTTTCATAAGTGTGTCAGTATGTGACAGAAGCCAGATATAACAAACATGTACTGTGCTACTTATATAACATTATGGAAAATGTAAAACTATCGAACCAAAACTCAAATTAGTCATGGCCACAAGTTGTTGCATGGGATGAGGAGAGGGAGAGCAAAGTGAAAGGCGAAACTTTGCTGTAACTCTACAGTAATTTTCTGCCTTGATTATTGTGAGGATTGTATGATATCATGTATTTCTCAAAACTCACTGAATGATACTCTTTTAAATAGCATTATTTTTCAAAAATCCAATTTATATGCCTATAAGTCTAGTTTTATCATTTGGAAATTTAAAGAAATATTCCTTGAAGATGTGCAATTAGTCCATAAGATACTGAGATTTTATCTAACAATATCATCTAATGATAAGATAATATTAGCATTACCTTAATACTGCAATTTTTGCACTTGTATCATTTTTTGTACAGATTTTATTTTCCTTTTAGTGTTTCTTCTGATACAAGTCCATTTCTTGTATCATGCAGAGGGATGAATAGAGTATATATCCAAGTGGTAATTCTTAATAAATAAATTTTATCTCTGGATACTTTTTAAAGCTACTCAATCTTCTGCCTTGTACTCTAGGGATAAAATGTTTCTTTTTTTCCTTTGAGAAGATTTCTTTCTTCATCTCCCTTTGTCTTCAATATTGTAAGATATTTAGGTACAAATTGGGGTGAAGACCTATAGCAAATGGATCTAAAAAGACACCCTAACTGGTTTTATTTTCATCTGGAGATTGGAAATACCAATTAGTCTCTGTGTTCCACCCATAGTCACCATTTCTGGCAACCAAATGAAGTAAAGGGCCAAAGGTCAGCTAGTGATAACAACGTTGATACATTTGTTTGGCCCTTTGCAGATATGTCTGTCTGTCTCTCTCAGGGACCTATCAGAGTGCCTAAGAAAGCATATGAGTTTATTTCACATTGTATCCATCATATTTTTTCTAGCCAATGTGACTGAACATAATCATTTCATCTGCATTAAATTAGAATTTATTTTAACCAATACTTTCTTCATAAAAATTCATGTTTTCAGTTCTCCCCTGTGTTAACACTTTTACTCATGATTGTCCCAAAAATGACACCACTATTTTAGTGAGTTAAAATTTATGCATTCTTCCTAAAGTGAGAATGAGCTTTTACATAGCAATTATCTCATTTTAAAATGAACCAACTTGATGATTTGCCTTTTTCAACCAATACTCTAAAATAAAAGATCTAAACCCCAAAGTTTTACCAAATGTACTTTACTAACCACTCGATCCTAAGCCGTATTCTAAAGTCATATCTATTTCACTGAAGATGTGTTATAACTGAGTTTAGACTGGACAACTTTCCTTTAGAACAATGTAGTTCCTAACTCCATCATTTTAACTGTGCTCTAAATGGATCTACTGACTTTTGCAATGTTTTTAAAAATAAAGGGTCCCTATACCAACTCTAATCTAACAAGGAAGTTTTTTCTTTTAGAGAAAACAAAACATGCTGCACATTCTTTATAACAAGGAGGTAATGTCTTATGTAAACTAAGTAAATTGTGTTTTCTCTTGTGATGTAACTCTTGTGGATGTACCATCTTAACTTGAAGCAGGCGAATAACCTCAACTTTAATTTTAACCTCGATGCCAGTAACTTCAAATTGAATTAATTTGCTTTCCAATAAGATTATTGAACACTAATTAATTATGGTAAGTTGTTTTATCATTATTCTTCTTAGCTTTGCATATAGAGTACTGATTGAATAAAAAATGTATTTATATATTACAATCAGTGCTTGCTGGAGCTGTCATATTTTACACTTTGAAGTAACATTAATTAAGAGACATGTACATTTCTTATGAGATAAGCCTAGAGAAAACTTATTTTTTAATATGCATATATGCAGATAAAATAAATATAATTGTTTTCTTCTTCGAAGCAGTTGTATCATTGAGGTAATGACAAGCAAAGTGCATTTTTTTATATTGTAAAACACAAAGTATTTTGAAGAGTTCAAAGTATTCCATAATTGACTATTTCTAATGAGCAAATCTGCTACAATGAAATCCAAATTTGATTTCTCAATTTTAATAGTTGCTCTAGCCTCCAATACAATAAACTTTCCCTCAAATCCAAGCAATTATAGTTCTGATTATAAAATTAATACATTTGATGCAATAGATGTATTACCAAAACTATTTCCTAAATACACTTTTCCCTTGTTCACATCGCAATATTTAAGGTCCTCTTGTCATCAACAAATCATGTTTTTTTCATTAAAAACATTGCTCACAGGATACAATGAAAATTCAACAAGAATCAAAAATGCTGTATATTCTGTACATCATGAGAGAAATAAACCACAGTCTCTGCACCCAGAGAACATGACATCCAGCACGGGAATCACATAGATAACCAAATGATAGTTAAGAGTGATAAATCAAATCAGGATAAACACACAGAGCTCACACTGAAAATAAGTGATTATTGCAACTTAGAGGTGTCAGTGAAGACTTTCCAAAGAAAGTGATATGTGATTTGGGATTTATGAACAAAATTTTCATCAGGTTGATTAAAAGGCATTTTTAAATAATGGAACTTCAATGTTTGGAGGTACAAAAATAGAAATTTATCATTTTTCTATAAACAAAATTCAAACATCTTTTGATAACAGAATCAATGTTAATATCACTAGCGGGATTTTCACACCTTCTTTCATGTTCATTTAACACCTATTCAAACTCTCTTATCTACTGTGTTTTGTAATGTTTACAAGGCAGTTCATGAGCAAGTGCTCCTCTTAGGATTTTCCTTCCCCACTTATTTGATGGGAATTATGAACAATTAACTTTATTTGATCAATGAAATGAGAATGGAATTAGCATGCATTATATCAACAAGAATATTTTATAATTTAAGGAATTGTTTGTTGCATTCTCTTGCATTTGTTATGGTGATCATGGGCACATACTATTTCAGCATAAGTCCTTGAGTGACAGGGACTAGCAGATCTTCAACTCAATTCTCCATGGTGTAAGGAAATAATAAATATTGAGTTTTATATAGGCATATTGTGCTATGTTTCCCTTTATTGTGTTTTTCAGATACTAATTTTTTTATAAGTGAAGGTTTGTTGTAACCTTCTATCAAGCAAGTCTATTGGTATCAATTTTTTTTTCTGACAACATTTGCTCACTTAATGTTTCTATTGGAGTTCTCACTATATCTCAGTTTCTGCTTATTATGTCTGTTATGTTGATCTATGATCAGTGTTCTTCTATGTTGTTATAATTGTTTTAGGGCACCAGGAATTACACCTATTTAAGAAAGAAAACTTAGCACATGTTTTGTGTGTTTACTGATTACTCCACCTGCTAGCCATTCCTTCACTCCCTCTCCCTCTCCTCAAGGCTTTTTATTCCATAAAGCAAATAATTTTAAAATGAGACAAACTAATAATCATGCAATGGCCTCTAAGTATTCCATGACAAAAAGTATTACAGGTCCCTTACTAAATATCAAACACCAGAGATGACTTAGCTTTTGAGGAAGACAAGTTGAAATTCAAGGTAGGCTGAAAGCTTGGCCTCATATGTCAAAGACTTGTCCAAGTTGTGAATCGAAAAGAAAAATTCTTATGTGAAATTAATAGTGCTATTTCAGTAAATACATGGATAAAAACATAAGTGAAAGGGGAGAGGGTAAAAAGAGGAGGTGAAGGAAGGTGAACATGACGAATGTATTTTGTATTCCTGTATCAAAATAGAACAAAGAAATCTATTGAAATTGTTCTAAGAATGGGGAGAGAAAGGATGAGGGTGAACAAGGAAGGGGGTCAATCTAATTAAGATATATTGTAAGCACATATGTAAATACCCCAATGTATCTTCCATGTATAACTATTATAGTCTAATAAAAGATTTTTTAAAAAAGTAAATGAAACAGACTTATCAATGCTAATATGGACAAAGTCTGAATGGTCTGTGTAGAAAATCAGCACAATATTCTCTTGAGCCAAAGCCTAATCAAGAGAAAGGCCCTAACTCTCTTCAATTCTATGAAGACTGAAAGAGGTGTGGATGTTGCAGAAGAAGAGTTTAAAGCTAGTATTGCTTATTTCTTCTCTTCAACAAAATTGGAGAACAGGGCAGAACGGTTCTGCCTGGAAGTGAGGGGGTTGGGTAGGACAGGGATGGGGTGGAGGAGGGAGCGTGGTGGCAGGGAGGGGAAATGGCTCAAACAATGTATGCATGTATGGATAAGTGAATTTTTTAAAAAGCTAGTAGAGATTGTCTTCTGAGGTTTAAGCAAATAATCTGTTTCCATAACATTAAACTGCAAGGTGAATCATTGCTGATATAGAAGCTGCAATAACTTATACATAAACAAGATAACTGGTGCAGGTGGCTACACTAAACAGATTTTTAGTATCTATGAAGGAGCATTCTATTGGAAGAAAATGACACTTAGGACTTCCATAGCAAAAAAAAGAAGTCAATATTGGTTGTAAAGCTTCAAAGAACGGATAGATTCTCTTGTCAGTTGCTAGCATATTTGATGACTGTAAGAGGAAGGTAATACTTATTTACCATTCAAAATATCCAAGGAACTTTAAATTATCTTTTAATTATCTTCCTGTGTTCTATACACGCAACAACAAAACCTGGATGAAAGTACACCATTCTAGATGTGAATAAGAATATTTGTGACTCTTGGGATCAGGTAAACATATCAACATAGCAGCATTGCCAGGAGCTTGGAAGAAGTTGATTCCAACCCTCATAGATGACATGGGGCTTGAATATTTCATTGGAGGAAGTAACCTGTAGATGTACAGATAGCAAGAGAAGTAGAATCGGAGGTGGAGTCAGAACATATGACTGAATGGCTGCAATCTCAAGATAAAACTTTAATTGCTAATGTTGCTTCTTATGAAGGAGCAAGGAAAGTGGTTTCTTGAAATGGAAATGAATCCTGGTAAAGAGCCCCTTAACATTGCTTAAGTGACAAGAAAACATTTGGAATTTATATATATATAAAGTATTTATATTTATTAGCAGTCATCATCATTGATTCAAGACTCTCCATTAGCAAAAAGATTATGGCTCACTGAAGACTCACATTATCATTATCATGTTTCACAACAAAGTATTTCTTATTAATAGATATACATTGGGTTTTTAGATATAATGCTTTACACACTTAATAGACTATAGTACAGTGTTGACATTTTCATGAGTATGGAAAAACCAAAATATTCATATGATTTGCTTTATTTTTATATTACCTTTATTGTAAATGGAACCAAACCCATTATATCTCTGAGTTATGGCTGCATATCAATATAATTTTAAGTTAGTTGTTACCACAATGTAACTTACCTGATCATCTCTTTTGGCTTTAAACATTTCAATACTAAGCCTTGGAACTGAAATGAAGTAGTTAAGTGAAGGAAAAGTTGCTACTAAATATAAAACATATATTGTTACACAGTGTATCTCAGTACTGCAGTGATTTCTCATAACATTCACTATACAGATTATCTGCTTATCTCTGAATATGCAGAACCACCAGTATTCTCTTTGCAATTATTTGCTCTCTTGACATTATGCATTTTATCCTCATGCAACTTATCTTAATTTATAATTGTGAAATTGCTGATGTGATTGTTTAATTATGTTTGCCTCATCCTTATATTGTAATCTTTAAGTAGATTGTTTGCAGAGTCCCTGTGAACAGCAAAGATGCTGAGACAGAATGAGTGTTTAATAAGTAAAGGTTAAAAAACAATAATGAATTGTGAGTATACAAATGTATGAGTGAACTAAGAGGACTAATTGTGTGTTTATTGACTTAACTGTTCCCTAATGCCTATGATAAGGGCAAAAGAGAACTATCCCAAGTTCTAAGTTTTACTAAGTAAAATTTTAAATAATTAAATGAATTAAAATTATTGATTACAGGATGCATTTCTAATGATTTAGCACAATCTTTTATAGCTTAGAAAACTAAAATCTGAAAGCTTATGATTTATCAGTGGCAACATACAAGCTACTGGCATTGCTTTTAATTTTGTGATAATAATGACGATTTTCCTTCTTTGAATACTTTTGTACCCATTTAATGAGTATTCAAAGTAAATATTCCTCAGTTGATAGTTAAAACTTTTGACATAGATAGCATCTTGGAAGTTCATTGTCCAATATTATATACCACAATGGTTTGTTTTGAGGATTTAAGCAATGAATATATACAAAATAACTAAAAGCACAGTTGCATACCATATGTGTATATGCATACATGCATGCATGCATGTATGTACATATGTACACATATGGTATACAAAACTGTATATGTATGTTTGGTCTGATTATGATTAGGTTAATGATGCATAAAATGAAGTATCAAAATGTAAAATCTTTAGCAAGTTTCATAATTAAAATAATTCTTCATGCATACTTTAAATCTGTGGGAGAAATCATGCATTTAGATGAAATTTCTAAAACTGAAGAATTTTTTGATATATGGTCATGAAATAGCAAGCATTATGGCCAAAAGGAAAGAAAGAATATGTAAAGATAACAATTAGTCAAAGAAGTCAACTAGATAAACTACTCAATTGAAGAAAATTTTAGAAAGAAAATACATTAATGTAATTTAAATGGCAAAAGCCAAATATTTAGACTTTTAACCAATAAAATTAAAATTTTTAGGATAAATTAATTATAATGTCAGTTTTATAGAGATAAACTGTTAAACTTCACACATTTTTATATTTCTCATGTGGAGCTAAATCCCAAGTTTGCCAAATGGTTTGCCTTAGTTTGCATCTCTTCTGAGAAGTGATAATATTTCTCAATTGCACCACCTCACTCTTGGTCTATTTCCAAGGACTTTAGATTAGTTTGGATTTTAGAATATTTAAAACATAAGCTTACTAATTGAAATTTACATCTGAAAATATGGGTGTAGCGTTTTTCCAGATGATCTATCTGTCCCTGCTAGGTATGAGTAATCCTAAACCATTGCCATTCATTTTTTAATTCATGTTCATTAAATATCTTTACTTATTACAGACTAATGCTTATGCTGCCATCAAAACGAATGAAGTGTATCACAAGATTCTAAAAATACCTTATAGATTATGGTTAGAAACTTACAAAATATAGCAATTTAAGAGTGGGTGTTTTAATCAATGTATGGTGTAACCCTATTCAGAATTATCACAATGATTCCCAACTGTACAAAAAAATATATCCTGATAAAAATGAAAAACAGAGCTGATGCTTATACTCCAGTTAGACAACTTGTTTCAACCATGGTGTTGAACAATTATGATATATTAATATCGAACCTATATAGGCAGAACAAAGTGGGTTCAAATAGAATCTGGTTAAGTAAATCAGTTTTTACTCATTCTACTAAACAAAATGTTGAAAGGTTTTTAATTTATTTTGTTTTTTTGGGAGGGAATATGATGGATCCAACCCAGAACTTCAAATAAGCAAGGTGCACACTCCATCCCAGCCTCAGAGGCATTTTTGAATTAGGACTTTATGAAAGTTATAAAGAGAATTGTTGATAGTAATTGTATATGTGTATATATATATATTTGAATAAAAGCATCATTAAGAGTACATATTTACATGCACACACATGCACCTACATATATGTGTACCTCTATGTGAACACATATGTCACATGTACTATATAGTTGCTACTTTTACACAAGAGTTTGTAGATGGATATACATATAGATACAGCTATGCCACTATTGCTAATTTTGGCATGCTATATAAAATGATGAAGTTGGCTTCTTGAAAAGAGAGAATTCTAATATTTGAATTTATTGGTATCATAAAGAAGACATTGGTAAAAACAAAGAAAACTTACAAAAGTAAATAAACTTTACCTTATAGTATCTTTCTGTATTTTTACAGTTTCTTATCATTATATTCCACCTGTTTATTCATATGATTCTTGGAAATAACAATAGTCATATAAGGAACATAATTTCTTCTACAGAAAAATTTTAACCTTTCTCTTTTCCTTAATTTTCACTTGAAACAGACATATGTCAACAAATTGAAGAGTCTTTTAATCCCAGCAAACAATACTTCAGAAAGAATTCTGAATCTAATTACTCTTTATACAGGAGGAGAGATTGATCTGTATCCTAGTCTGTAGAACTGCACAAGACAATTGTATATGACAATTATTCTTACAACTATGCCCTTCAGATGCCCATAAATTAGAGGTCAGATTTCAGCATTCATTTTACAGCCCTGGTATTGCAACACAAATTAATGTTATCATTTTTTAATTTAATATTGCCTTTTTCCAAGTTCTTAACTTTTAAATCCTGTAGCTTCCAATTTTATCTTGAAATTACAGTTCTGGAAGCTAGGAAGCCCAATGTCAAGGTGCAGCATGTTTGGCATCTTATGAAGACTGTTTTCTGCTTCCAGAATGCTGCATCCTCAGAAGAGAAGAGCTTTGTCTTCACGTGGCAGAATGTGGAAGGGAAGAAAGGGACAAACTGCCCGTGACAAGCCTTTTTAACAGCATTAATCCATTAATTAAGCTAGAAACTTTACAACCTAAAAAACCTCCCAATGGCCACATTTCCCAACACTGTGAAATTGGGGATTAAGTTTATAATACATGAATTTGGGGAACACACACACACTGCAAAAATTATATACAAGAAGTTGGAAAAATATGCCTCGCCATGACACACTCCATAGTTAATCACATTATTTTCTTTGCAGGGGAAAAATACCATTGGAGGATGAAAGCAATGAGATGGCTTCTGATGTTAAGAAGAAAAGTCACAGACAAAAAGGAAAATACCTACTGTTTCCACCAAGAAGCCCATTTGTCTCCAACATCACAAATCTTTTTCTAAAGGAAAACAAAGGAAACTATTGTTTTGTCTTCATACCTAAATGTATGGCCTTAATTATTGTAATGAGTTAAGCTTTCTGAATTAGACTACATTTTCCCACTACCAAGTCATGGATGAGAGCTAATAAAAGCAAAACTAAAGACTCATCTTTTTTTACACAGGTTTAGCATGCTAATAGTAACTCTGGAAGATTATATTACAGCATACTAAGGGAATAATTTCTATGTTTCTTAGTATTTCCAAATAAATATGAGGTTAAATAATAGGTGTGGTTTATGACATCCTGCATGACAAGACACTAGGAGATATACAAGGACACTTCTATATATGTGGCTGAAGGGATGAGGAAATTATAGTAGCAGTAAACTAAAAATTCTTAGAAAATAATGTTCCTGTAATAGCCAATAATTATAAAGGTTATTTCATTGTTAAGAATATTTCAAATAAATTTATCTTATAAAGCCCATTAAAATGTTTTATATTTAGTAAATACCAAAAATGTAAAGAAAATGACATCTCGGGATCCAAGATGGTGGCTAGAATGCAGAAGCAGGCAGCATGAGCTCCATAAATCAAAAATTTTGCTGAGATGCTGGAGCCACACTTTGCAGAAAAAAAAGCACAAAGAGGAATTAGGGCTTCCACACCATGAATACCCAGCCCGTACAAAGCTTTTCTGCACAATGTTACACTGAGAAAACAGGAGGACTCCCGTGCTGCCATATGCCAAATGCCAGCTCCAAACCTGCTTGGGAGACATCCAGCAGACCAACAGGTGAGCAAATAAGCAGTACCTGGTATTCCCACACCCACCACTGGGATAAACCAGCATAGCCCCCTGCACAGACTGATCCCCCATCCCATAAAAAAAAACTGAATAGTAAACAAGGAACTGAAAAGGAACACACGGCAGAGGGGGCAGGGTGCTCTAAAAGCACTGGAGAACAAGGGAGGAGCAAGAAGCTGATTTCCACACGAACTTGCAGTAAACAAAGGCTGGAAAGGCAAATGGACTGAAAGAGGGTGGGTGATAAGCTACTGCCTGAAATAGAGCAGATAGCAGTCCACAAAGCTCATCTCCTGAGCCAGTGAGCAACATCCAAAGTCAAATGATGCTGCAAAACTGAAAAACAATCAGCAAACCAGCATAATATGCTGTCAGCAGGGAGCCAGATGATGGATCTCTGACTGTCCCAGAGGAAGGGGGCAAGGCAAAATAAGGATGGCTGGTGGGCCACAGAGCTGAGCTCCAGAAACTGAGGACAAGACACACCTCATTGAGGGAGGAGCTGACTAAGATGCTGCCACTGAAAGACAGGGAAAAAAAAACAGTGAGTCTTCCCAACCACCTGGCAACACTAAGACAAGAGTTTCTGCTTAAATACAAACACAGGACTGGATGCTGAAAGTATAGCAACAGAACTAGTAAGACTGAAATTCTATTGTTCCTGAACCTGGAATTTTTTTATGTGTTTGTTTGTTTGCTTTGTTCCGTTTTTTAGCCCACCACCTCTTCCTGTTGATTTCTTTGGTTTTCTTTTTTTTTCCCTTTTTTCTCTTGCTTTCTTTGTTTTGTTAGTTTTACTATTGTAAGTTAGCTAATACTAAACTACAAAAGACCAGGGACAGAAACAGCAGCAAGTGGAGCAACAGGAAGACAAGGGATGGACACCATTCTCCCCACCCCCCAAATAAATTAATACAGGATTCAGAGGGAAATGAAGAAAATGGATGCCCAGTTCCAGACTCCAACAAAACAAAGATAAACTTCTAAGAAACTCAAAAAATCCCACAAGAACACTATGAAGAAGAAATCCTGCAAGTAATTACTGAGAATTTCATGGAAATGTTACTAGACTTGGTCAAAATGTACAAGAGTCATCCAAGAAATTCCAAGACAACAAAAGTAAAGAATATGAGAAGACACAAAAACAAATAAACTCATAGGAGCCTTAAATAAACACCAAAATGAAACAGAGAACACCATAAATAGAGAGATAAATTAAAGAAGAGTGAAAATTGACAATATTAAAGATGAATTGATCCATGATATAGAAAACCTCAGAAAAAAGAATGAAATGGAAATGCAAAATACAATGTAAGGCCACTCCTTACAAGCATAAGACAGAATCTCAGAACTTAAATATGGAATGGAAATTAAAGGAAAAATTAAAGAGCTATTAGTCAAACAATTCAAGACCTGTGAAAGAAATATGCAAGAATTCATCGACTCTATCAAAGGACCAAACTTGAGAATCATGGGCATGAAGAAGGAGAGGAGGTGCAAGCAAAAGGAATGCATAATATATTCAAAAAAATAATAACAGAAAATTTCCTTAATCTAGAGAAAACTATGTCCATTCAGGTACAGGAAGCCTCCAGGATACCAAACAGACTTGACCAAAATAAAACGACTCCAAGACATATTATCATTAAAACAACAAGTACAGAGACTCAAGAAAGAATACTGAAGGCTATAAGAGAGAAAAAACAAACAACATACAAAAGTAAACCCATCAAAATCACAGCAAATTTCTCAATGGAAACTTTAAAAACAAGAGGAGCATGGAGTGAGGTATTCCGGGCCCTGAAAGAAAATAACTTCAATCCTGGTATACTCTACCCAGAAAAACTATCATTCATAATAGATGGAACAATAAAAGTCTTCCATGATAAGCAGAAACTAAAACAATATATGACCACCAAGTCACCACTACAAAAGATTCTTCAAGAAATTCTGCAAACCAAAAATGAAAGGAAACAAAACCATGAAAAAGCAGACAGTACCAAACCACAGGAGAAGAAGAGGCAAGAAAGAGTAACATTAATTCACCTGCACACAATCAAATCCTTAAACTACAAAGACAACTAAATAACAGGAATCACCACACAGCTATCAATACTAACACTGAATGTTAACAGACTTAACTCCCCCATCAAAAGACACAATTTGGCAAACTGGATTAAAAAAGAAGATCCAACAATCCATTGCTAACAGAAGACCATCTCATCAACAGAAATAAGAATTGGCTTAAGGCGAAAGGCTGGAAAAAAATTTACCAAACCAATGGCACACGAAAATAGGCAGGAGTAGCAAAACTTATCTCAGGTAAACTAGACTTCAAACTTAAATTGATCAAATGAGATAAAGAAGGACACTCCATACTACTAAAAGGGGAAATATAACAAAAGAAAAAAACAATTATTAATCTATACACACCCAACATAAATGAACTTGATTTCATCAAACATACTTAGAAGAAACTAAAAACATATATAAACTCCAACACAGTGGTAGTGGGAGATTTTAATGCCCCCTTATCACCAATACATAGGTCATCCAAGCAGATGAAACAAAAGAAAACCATAGAAACAAATAATGAAACAAAAAGCTGGTTCTTTGAAAAAATAAATAAGATTGACAGACCCCTGGCAAACCTGACTAAATGAGGAGAGAAAAAACACAAATCACTAAAATCAGAAATGCAAAAGGGGAGATAACAACAAATACCAGGGAAATTCAGGACATAATCAGAGACTACAAATTTGAAAATCTTGAAGAAATGTGCAGATTTCTAGAAACTTACAACCACCTAAAACTGAACCAAGAGGATATTAATCACCTGAATAGATTTATAACACAAAAAGAAATTGAAGCTGCCATCAAGAGCTTCCCAAAAAAGAAAAGTTCAGGACCTGATAGATTCACTGCTGAATTCTATCAGACCTTTAAAGAACTAATACCAACTCACCTTAAACTGTTCCATGAGATAGAAAAGGAAGTAACACTGCCTAACTCATTTTATGAAGCCAATATTACACTCATCCCAAAAC
Source organism: Castor canadensis (assembly GCF_047511655.1). NCBI lineage: Eukaryota > Metazoa > Chordata > Mammalia > Rodentia > Castoridae > Castor > Castor canadensis. The sequence continues at coordinate 125,440,455 of NC_133393.1, forward strand.
CAGACAAAGAAATCACCAAAATGGAGATTTTGCCCAGTTTCCTTAGCGAATATCAATGCAAAAATCCACAATAAAATAATTACAAACCGAATCCAACAACACTTCAGAAAAACCATACACCATGACCAAGTCAGCTTCATCCCAGGGATGCAGGGGTGGTTCAACATATGCAAATCTATAAATGTAATACAGCACATCAATAGAAACAAAGACAAAAACTACTTCATCATCCCAAGAGATGCAGAAAAAACCTTAAACAAGATCAAAACCACCCATGATAAAAGCTCTAGGAAAACTAGGAATAGAAGGAATGTACCTCAACATTGTAAAGGCTATATATGACAAACCTACAGCCAACATCGTACTTAATGGTGAAAAACTAAAACCACTACCCTTAAAATCAGGAATGAGACAAGGGTGCCCACTATCCCCACTCCTATTCAATGTAGTCCTGGAATTCCTAGCCAGAGGAATTAGGCAAGAAGAAGAAATAAAAGTAATACAAATAGGCAAAGGAACAGTCAAAATATCCCTCTTTGCAAACAATATGATCCTATACCTTAAGGAACCAAAAAACTCTACCCAAAAACTCTTAGACACCATAAAAAGCTACAGCAAGGTGGCAGGATACAAAATCAACTTACAATAATCATTAGTTTTTCTATACACCAATAAGGAACAAACTGAGAAAGAATATATGGAAAAAATTCCATTTACAATTGCCTCAAAAAAAAAAAAATCAAACACCTAGGAGTAAACGTAACAAAGGATGTGAATGACCACTACAAGGAGATTACAAACCCCTAAAGAAAGAGATCAAGGAAGACTACAGAAAATGGAACAATCTCCAGTGCTCATGGATTGGTAGAATCAACATAGTAAAAATGACTATACTACCAAAAGCAATCTACATGTTTAATGCAATTCCCATCAAAATCCCAATGACTTTCATCACAGAGATTGAAAAATCTACCCTAAAATTCATTTGGAAACACAAGAGACTGCGAATAGCTAAGGCAATACTAGGCAAAAAGAGCAATGCTGAAAGTACCACAATATCTGACTTCAAACTATATTACAAAGCAATAGCAATAAAAACAGCATGGTGCTGGCACAAAAACAGACATGAAGACCAGTGGAACAGAATAAAGGACCCAGATATGAATCCACACAACTATAACCACCTCATTTTTGAAAAAGGTGCTAAAAATATACAATGGAGAAAAGACAGCCTCTTCAACAAATGTTGCTGGGAAAAGTGGTTACTCATTTGCAAGAAACTGAAACTAGATCCATGTCTATCACCTTGTACTAGTATCAACTCAAATGGATCAAGGACCTAAATATCAGACCTGAAACTGTGAAGTTAGTACAGGAAGGAGCAGGAAACACTCTGGAAGTAATAGGTATAGGCAAAGACTTCCACAATAGAACCCCAGCAGCCCAGCAACTAAGATAAAGGATGGACAAATGGGACTTCATAAAACTAAAAAGCTTCTGCACAACAAAAACAAATGGTCTCTACAGTGAAGAGAACACCCACAGAGTGGGAGAAAATATTTGCCAGCTATACATCAGACAAAGGACTGATAACCAGAATGTACAGGGAACTTAAGAAACTAAACTGTCCCAAAATCAATGAACCAATAGAGAAATGGGCAGCTGAACTAAACAGAATTTTTCTAAAGAAGAAATTCAAATGGCAAAAAAACACATGAAAAATGCTCACCATCTCTAGCCATAAAGGAAATGCAAATCAAAACACACTACGTTCCACCTCATCCCTGTTAGAATAGTCATTATCAAAAACACTATCATCAACAGGTGTTGGCAAGGATGTGGGGAAAAAGGAACCCTTATACCCTGCTGGTGGGAGTGCATGCTAGGACAATAACTCTGGAAAACAATATGAAGGCTTCTTAAAAATCTAAACATAGATGTGCCATATGATCCAGCAATCACACACTCCTGGGGATATACCCAAAGGAATGCAACACAGGTTACTCCAGATGCACTTCTACACCTATGTTTATTGCAGCACAATTCACAACAGCTAAGTTATGAAAACAGCCAAGATGCCCCACTACTGACACATTAAGAAAATGTGTCACTTATAATTGATGGAGTTTTATTCAGCCATGACAAATAATATCTTATTATTCTCAAGTAAATGGATGGAACTGTAGAACATCATTCTGAGCAAGGTTAGCCAGGCTCAGGAGACCAAGAATCCTATGTTCTCTCTCAATCAATTCAGGTTGTAATACATTTGTGCAAGGAATCAGTGCTAGGAATCTCTCTGTATAGCTATCCTTATCTCAACTTGCCAAAATGCTTTGTCTTTCTTGTTATGCTCATGTCTTCCCTTCAACAAAATTAAAGAAAAGGGCAGAACAGGCTCTGCCTGGAAGTGACTAGGGGTGGCCAGGAGGGAGAAATGACCCAAACAATGTATGTACCTGTGAATAAATGAATAAAAAAAATTCTAAAAATTAAGTAAATAAACTTTAAGAAAATGACATCTCCAGTGAATGAAAATCCATGATAAATAAGACAATTTTCATGATCCAGAATTGAGGAACGTTAAGATCTTGGAATATTGGCATGCAACCAACAGCTTCTTTTTTGTTATTACAAAATTGTTTTGTTTGTTCTAGAAAAGTACATAAATATTTATGTTATTTAAATATAACAGAAAATTACTAAACTCCAGGGGGAATTTTTAATATTTCTATATAGCTGTGATAACAATCTTTTATTTCTGGAAATGTTAAACAATATTTTGAACCTTATTTTGAATTTAAAATCTTTGTCTTAATACTGTGAAAATTGAAATTTTCTCATAGTTACTCTCATTTATCTTCCCAAAACTTTATGATATTTATAGCCATATAAATATAATATCATTTAGCTATGTCAAAAATTTATTATTCCAAATAAAATTACATGTTACAACTTGTAATTTTACAAGTGTTAATGCTTGTATGGATTCTGTTAAATACTCAAATTTGTTCACTATTTCCCTGATAATCTTATTACATATGCTTCATTCCTTAGCTTTTTAAAATTTTACTCTGTGATTGATTGGCTGACAGTTGTTGAAGTACATACTCTCCTCTCAACCAGATGAGGTCACAGACAATATATTCTGTGTGGATTTCCATGTGTAAACATTGTCAGTTACTACTTTTATACTTCCTCAGCATGCTCATTGGTGAGTACATTCTCGGCTCAGACCTCCTTTCAGGTATAAGTGATTTTTTTTTTTATGTTGGAAGCTGAATAATTACTAATTTTTCTTCCACATGGTTGACTTGCTCTTCATCTCATGGGAAATTTGAATAAATATCTACTCTTAAATTTTAAGAATTTATTGGTTATTTACATCTACCTTGTCACAATTATGTTTCTTCAATGTCATAATTGAGTATTTTCTCTGATCTTTGCATTTCAGAAAAGTTTAAACTGTGCATTGATAAAGATATCTTTATTTCTTTACATCAGTAATTTTGTTTCTTTGGTACTGGGACTTGAACTCAAGGTGTACCCCTTGAGCCACTCCACTAAGAGTGGGTTTCATGAACTATTTTCCCAGGTTGGCTTTGAATCCTGATCCACTTGCAGATTTAGCAATTTTTTAATTCAATAATGTCATTATTTCATTCTTGAAGTATCTTAAGACTCTATACTTTAAAAATTATTCTGTACATAGAATTCAATGTAAAGAATTAATTTTTCCCTGTAAATTACATTTTTATTTTACATGCTATTTTCACTTTACATTTTAGTTTGTTATAAATTTATGCAAGTATATTGTACTTTTTTGAATCTTATGAAGTTTAGAAGACTTTATTCAAGTATTTTATGTTCTCTGATATTGTGATGACTACTTAAATGTCTTCTTTTTATAACAGCAAGCAGTCAGCTTTTGAATCCCAGGTGCAAAAGGAGGTCTGTGTAATTTGTGTTCTTAACAGTGTTCAGTAATCTGATGATAAGGAAATGTGGAAAAAGAGTGAAATCCCAGTGGAAATATCAATAATAGTATTATCTGAGTGCTTAAATTATGCCAATCTTTTAAGTACTTAATATAAAACTAAATAGTTTATTCCTTACAGAATACTGTGAAATTAGTACAACTATTTCCTTTCTACATAAATGAGAAAACCTAAATATAATACAATTAAATTGCTGGCTAACACATTACAGCAAGAACCAAGACAGCATGTTTTCTTTAGGGTATATTGGTTCTGTTTACTGTTGTAAGATTTTTCTAGGTTTTCAAATTTAGATTTTTTTTCACTTAGCTGAAGGGTTTATTATCTTGTCATACTTCTGAGCATTAAACCATTTTATTCACTTCACAATTACTTCATGATTCTACTTTCATCAGAAAGGGTCAATCTTTTATTTAGTATACATTTCACTTATTTTCTTCAACATCTATGTAAGTTCTCATGTGCCACAGGAAGGAAAACACGTGGTCTTCTCTCTCTTTGCTGTCACCCATACCTAGTAACATTAAAGGGATCCTCAGCCTTGTGCTCACTGGTTCTGAAGTCTGTTGGTAGGAGTAGGATTTAACGATTAGCCGTATGTACCCTCTCTGCTCAAGAACATCTTAGTGTTTCCTTATTGATTTTGTTTGTCTCTTTTACAATGTTGTATTTTGAAGGGGGTTTTGTTATTGTTACTATTGTTTTATTATGTAGTGCACCTTTCAATGATTTGATTCTTCTGACAATAGAAATCTTTCTGTCAAAATTTTATAGGAATGATTAAAAAGTACCATAAGAAATTCTGAAAAGTCTATGATACCCAGGAAGCACTTTATTTTTGATTTATTAACTTTTTGGTTAATATATATTAGCTGTACAGAGGGATTCATTGTGATATATACATATGTGCTTACAATATATCATAATTAGATTCACTCCATCATCATTCTCTGACATCTCCCTTCTCCCCCTTCTTAGAACAATTTCACATGTTTTATTGTTCTATTTCTACACATATACAAAGCTTACCCATCATATTCACCCTCCTACACTTTCTCCTTTTAACCTTCTCCCTCCCACTGGTACCCACTTTCAGACAGAACCTATTTTGCCTTTCTGTCTTTCCATTTTTTATAAGTATATTGATTACTCTACGGGGCTTAACCTCGGTATTTCACGCATGTATATGTTATACTTTAATCAGATTAACCTGCTTTATTATTTGCTCTTTCTCTATTGCCCTGCTGCCATTATTCAAGAGCTGTCAGTACAATTTGTTACTCATCTTCATACACAAATATAATGTATTTCAGTATTATTCATTCTCTGCCTTTAAAATTTTAATATTATTATTTTTGTTGTTCTGGGAGTACATTGTGACATTTACAAAATTTACTACAATATATCATAGTTGAATTCACCCCCAACATCATTCTCTTTTATTCACCCTCTATTTCCAGGATAGCTTCAACCTTTTTCATTTTTCCATTTATATACATGTGTGCACAATATTGACACCACATTCTTTTCCTCTCTTGACTTCCCATAGTGTATCCTCAGATATACCCAGTATTCCAGTCTTGTCCTCTCTCTCTCCATATTATACATGTACATGTATATAGGATCACATATGTTATTTGTATATACATTCATCTTTTAGGTATTTCTGAGCCCAGCTTACTTAACATGATGATCTCCAATTCCATCCACTTTCCTGCAGACAGCATAATTCCATTCTTCTTTGTGGTTGAATAATACTCTGTTGTATATAAATCACACTTTCTTATCCATTTATCAGTTGTAGAGCATCTGAGCTATTTCCAAAGTTTGGCTATTGTGAATAGTGCTGTAATAAACATGGGTGTGTGTGCAAGTGGTTCTACTGTAGATTGGCACACATTCCTGTAGGTATATGCCCAGGAATCACTAGATGGTATGTTAGGTATATTTTTTTGAATTTTCCCATAAAGCACTTCATAATAGTTTAATAAGATTTTCTACTCAAAGGCTAAACAGGTTTTCATTTGATTTTATAAGTTTTTAGAAGAATTCTCAAGGGTATGTGATTATTATTTTGTATTATTTTATTGTCATGTATAACACACAAATAGCAATGTTTTATAGGCATATAAAGCACAGTGGTAATACTACCCTTATTTTCCATTTTAATTGATATTTTAAAAGAAGAAGAACAAGAGGTTTGCAACATCTTTGTTTTGACCTTCTCAAGTTGCCTCTTTAGTTTGTTTCTCTTTCCTGGTTTTTATAAGGGACTTTTGAGATAATATTTTCTACAGAGTAGAAATGGTCTCTGATAGCCTAATTGACACTTCTCTAGCAGTTACTGTTCTTGGAATACAGCCTAGAGATTATTAAAGTAACAAATAAAACATTTTAAGGTATAGCATAAAATTTTGGCCCAAAGCCCAGAAGCACTTGCAGTGTTTTTGACCATGACAACTGTATGAGAAATGCTTCAAGCAGAAGAAAGTGTGTTAGCTGGTTTTGTTTATTTTGTTTGTTTTTCAGTCACTGGGAGCACAAAGTATGACCTTTTCACTGCGGTTTCAATGAGAATGTCTTTCAGCAGCTTACACTAGTACTTAACTTGAAGACTTTGATTAGCAGATTTTTTTCTCTCATTTTATCTTGTGAAAGCTTCTATTATAAGCACACTCCAAATAGATTAGAACATTCTGACATACTATATGTAAAGGCCAGAAGTTCATATCCTCTCATTCAAATCTCAAGTATATTCAATGTGCAGTTTTACTTGCAGAAGAAATAAGAGATGGTTTTAAGAGTTGCATATCCATCTATTGAAGAACTTATTTCTTCTCAATTAGTTTCTTCAGATTATTCAGAAAATTACACCTTTTCTTTAAAGCGAAAAAAATTCCAACTTGACCTATTTTGTTTAAATCTACTTTTTTATAAAGTAGCAGCTCAAACATCACAGTTTTTGTCTAGCATTTCTTGACCCCTTCAGAAAGTGAATTGATCCTTCTTTTCGCTTCCCACAGCACTTGACTAATATTCCATTATAGCAACTGTTGCATCCAATTAGAACCATTTGGAATATATTATCTTAAAGTGGTTGCAATCATTTTAATTATGCATGTAATCCTTTTCATGAGTGCTATCAACTAAAACACAGAAATGTATAATGAAAGTGAGACATAAGATGGTACCATTATTAGTAAGGAAAATAAAAATAGGTTAATACTTAATGTGTATATATTTTGTAATAAATGACCTTCTGAACTCCCCCTATTCTCTAACAGCTGTAAATCAATCAAAACTCAGAGACTGGAAAAGTAAAACTGACTTGATTTGGGACTTTGGAACTGCGATTCAGGAGATACCAATTCAGATAGCTCTGAAGTGGTGTTCTGAGGAAGGCAAGAAGAGTAGAAGCGTGTGGGGTATTGAATGTTGAGAAGAAACAGGATCAGCTAGTGATGGAAGGTCAAAAAAACAATGTATAAACAGAATGGAAATGTCCATAAAGCATGAATCTGGTAAGGTCTTAATATGAATCATGAGCTTTTGGACACAATGTAATTGTCCCATTATTTAGGTCCTTTCAGATTCCCATGGCCAAAAGGTGAAGAGGACCAGAGTTCACATTGTTCAAGTTGTTCACAAGTCACAGAACTCCAGGCAGCTTGTTCCATAATGGCCTTCCAACTCTGTTTTGAGAAATAGTTTCAATATTGCTTTCATTGTAATGTTACTTTTATTTCCCACAACTTTTGTGTGATGTAGATAATGTTAAGACCAGATTTTATTTGTGAGGAAGTATATCACAATGATTCAGGAACCAGTCAAAGATCATCTGCTCTATACCAATGAAACTAGAATTCAAAACCAGCCAAACTTAATTCTAAAACCAAGTTCTTTGTATGAAGTGTCTTGTAAAAAAGTGTCAGAAACATGCCCTCTGCACATAAATGCTAAAAACAAGTTTACACAACAGAAATGCATATTACAACCAGGACATGGTGATTCAAACCTGTAATCCTAGCTTGTGGGAGACAGAGATCTAGAGAATCAGATTCAAGGCCAGTCTTGTTAAAAAGTAAGGGAAAAGAACATAGTGATATGCGCCTCTCATCCCAGCTATATGGGAAGTATTGATAGGCAGACTGCAGTCCCTACTGGCCCTGGTATAAAGAAAAATGCTGTTATCCCTATTAAAATAAAGAAAAAGGGATGGGAGCATTGCTCAAGTGGTACAGCACCTGCCTACCAAGGGCAAGACCCCAAATTCAAACCCCAATATACCCAAAAAGAGAAAAAAAGCATATTATATATACTATGTTTCCACAAATTTAGTTGATTACACTAAAATATATATATTATATTAATGTACATATACATTCATACACACACATATACACAATCATACATGTATGTATAAATGTGTTTTTTATATACTTATATGTATTATATGGATACATAAAACAACTTTAAATGATAAGTCTCTTGAGGAAAGTGTGTGTCAAGATGTATGCAAGTTCTGTAAGAAAACAAAATACTAATAGTTAATACAGGGAGAACTTGAGTAAATAGTATTCAAGGTATGAATTTTGCTATAAAAAGACTCAGTAGTTTAAACATTTCAAGTGACTCTGTTGTCTACCTTCTCCTTCAAAACAGAAATCCTTCCCCCAGGTACAGGGCTGCCCTGCATTTTAATGGGAGATGTCAGCTTTCCCATCCCAGGAGATGGCTCCTGATTAGTCCATTTTCCAGTAATTAGGACAAAATTAGGCCTTGACAGAATTCTCAAAAATCCAATCTTCTGAAGAACGGTTGTGAACCTTTTCATGTCGGGAGATGACATGTAGCCCTTACAGATAACTTTGGGGTAAAACTAAAAACAGCAAGAATAGTAATAACGAAAAAAAGAGAAAGAAAAAGCAAGAAAATCTGTCCTTGAATTACTGACTTAGCTAGTTCCAATAGCATAATGTGTTTGGAAAACTGTATATACATGCAATGAGACAGTAAATACTCTCTCTGTGATACTTTATCTTGAACACTCAAGCAATTTTGACTAAAGAAGAAAACATTTTGATATGTTAATTTGTATTTGGGAAGTGTATTATTTCCAAAATAATACATTTTAAGTAAAGATTATTTTAATATTCATATTGGAATAAATATGTAAAATGGTTAAGAAAAATTTCAATACTAAGGTTAAACAGATGGCACTGAAGAGTCATGCATAATCATTTTATTTTTTTTTCAGTAGTTTTTAATGATAATGCATCCTGGAATCATGACTGGAAGTACACAGAATGGACATGCTGGTCTCTAAAGCTCATAGAATTGCTAAGATCAATTTCAAGTCTGGCTTCACATAATGGCATGCTGGCTCTCACAGACACAGAGCCTAGCTCTAGAACTTTTTTGTTCTTGTTGTTCATTTATTCACATGTGCATACATTGTCTGGGTCACATCGCTACCCTGCCCTCCTCCCCCACTCTTCTCCCCTCTCCCCATCAGTTCCAGGCAGGAACTTATCACTGATTTCGTTGAAGAAAAGACATAAGCATAATAAGGAAGACAAACCTTTTTTGCTAGTTGAGTTAAGGATAGCTATACAGAGAGATTCCTACTATTGCTTTTGTGTACCCATGTGTTAGGACCCATGTTGATTCAATTCTAACTGATCTTTACATTGGTTCCTGATCCTCTGCTCATGATAACGTCTGTCATTAAGGTTTCTGTATTAGTTCCTCTGGAGTGGGGACATCAAATGATTTCATGTTTTGGATTTTCTACCTATTCCCATATCTCCCATATGTGCTCTCCCCTTGTCATGTGATCCAAGTCCAACCACATTGCTGCATTTGCCCTAGATCTAAAGTCTACATATTAGGGAGAACATACAATTTTTGGTCTTCTGAGTGTGGCTGACCTTGGTCAGAATGATGTTCTCCACTTCCATCCATTTACCTTCAAATGATAAGATTTCATTCTTCTTCATGGCTGAGTAAAACTCCATTGTGTACAAGTACCACATTTTCTTGGTGGGGCATCTTGGTTTGTTCCATAACTTGGCTATTGTGAATAGTGCTGCAATAAACATGGGTATGCAGGTGCATCTGGAGTAATCTGTGTTGTATTTTTTGGGGTATATCCCCAGGAGTGAGATTGCTGGATCATATGGCAGGTCTATGTTGATATTTTTAAGAAGCCTCCAAATTTTTTTCCACAGTGGTTGCACTAGCTTGCATTCCCACCAGCAGTGTACGAGGATTCCTTTTTCCCCACATCCTCACCAACACATGTTGTTGGTGATGTTTTTGATGATGGCTTTTCTAATAAGGGTGTGGTGGAATCTTAGTGTGGTTTTGATTTGCATTTCCTTTATGACTACAGATGGTGAGCATTTTTTCATGTGTTTTTTTGGCCATTTGAATTTCTTCTTTTGAAAAAGTTCTGTTATTTCAATTGCCCATTTCTTAATTGGTTCATTGATTTTAGGAGAGTTTAGTTTCTTCAGATCTCTGGATATTCTGGTTATAGTCCTTTGTCTGATGTATAGCTGGCAAATATTTTCTCCCACTCTGTGGGAGGTCTTTTGAGTTTAGAGACCATTTCTTTTGTTGTGCAGAAGCTTTTCAATTTTATGAATTCCCATTTATTCATCCTTTATCTTAGTTGCTGGGCTGTTGGGGTTCTATTGAGGAACTCTTTGCCTATACCTATTACTTCCATAGTGTTTCCTGATCCTTCCTGTAGTAACTTCAGAATTACAGGTCTGATATTTAGGTCCTTGCGTTGTGTTGATACTAGTACAGGGTGATAGACATGGATTTAGTTTCAGTTTCTTGCAAATGGGTAACCACTTCCCAGCAACATCTGTTGAAGAGGCTTTCTTTTCTCCATTGTATATCCTTAGCAACTTTTTCAAAAATGAGGAGGATATAGTGTGGATTCATATCTGGGTCCTCTATTCTGTTCCACTGGTCTTCATATCTGTTTTTGTGCAGTACCATGATGTTTTTATTGCTATTGCTTTGTAATATAGTTAGAAGTCAAGTATTGTGATACCTACAGCATTGCTCTTTTTGCCGAGTGAGTATTGCCTTGGCTATTCACAGTCTCTTGTATTTCCAAATGAACTTTAGGGTGGATTTTTCAATCTCTGAGATGAAAATCATTGGGATTTTGATGGGAATTGCATTGAACATGTAGATTGCTTTTGGTAATGTAGCCATTTTCACTATGTTGATTCTACCTATCCATGAGCACAAGAAATCTTTCCATCTTCTGTAGTCTTCCTTGATCTCTTTCTTCAGGAGTTTGTAATTCTCCTTGTAGAGGTCATTCACATTCTCTGTTAAATTTGCTCTAGTTATTTGATTTTTTTTGATGCTATTGTGAATGTAATTGTTTCCATATATTCCTTCTCAGTTTGTTTGTTGTAAGTGTTTAGAAAAGCTCATGATTTTTGTAAGTTGATTTTGTATCCTGCTACCTTACTGTAGCTGTTTATGGTGTCTAAGAGTTTTTGGGTAGAGTTTTGGGGTCTTTAAGTCATAGGATCATATCATCTGCAAATAAGAATATTTTGACAGCTTCTTTACCTATTTGTATTCCTTTTATTTCTTCTTCTTGCCTAATTCCTCTGGCTAGGAATTCCAGGACTATGTTGACTAGGAGCTGGGATAGTGGGCACCCTTGTCTCATTCCTGATTTTAGGGGGAATGGTTTCAGTTTTTCTCCATTAATTAAGATTTTGGCTATAGGTTTGTCATATATAGCCTTCACAATGTTGAGGTATATTCCTTCTATTCCTAGTTTTCTTAGAGCTTTTATCATGAAGTGATGTTGATCTTGTTGGTTTTTTTCTGCATCTCTTGGGATGATGAAGTAGTTTTTGTCTTTGCTTCTATTGATGTGCTGTATTACATTTATAGATTTGAGTATGTTGAACCACCCCTGCATCCCTGGGATGAAGTTGACATGGCAATGGTGTATGGTTTTTCTGATGTGTTGTTGGATTTGGTTTGCCATTATTTTATTGAGGATTTTTGCATCGATATTCACTAAGGAAATTGGGCTGTAGTTCTCCATTTTGGAGGTTTCTTTGCCTGGTTTTGGGATGAGTGTAATACTGGTTTCATAAAATGAGTTAGGCAGTGTTACTTCCCTTTTTATTGCATGGAACAGTTTAAAGGGAGTTGGTATTAGTTCTTTAAATGTCTGATAGAATTCAGCAGTGAATCCATCAGATCTTGGACTTTTCTTTTTTGGGAAGCTCTTGATGGCAGCTTCAATTTCTTTTTTGTGTTATAGATCTATTCAGGTTTTTAATATCCTCTTGGTTCAGTTTTAGGTGGTTGTAAGTTTCTAGAAATCTGCACATTTCTTCAAGATTTTCAAATTTATTAGAGTATAGGCTCTAAAGTAGTCTCTGATTGTGTCCTGCATTTCCCTGGTGTTTGTTGCTATCTCCCCTTTTGAATTTCTGATTTTACTGATTTGGGTGTTTTCTCTCCTCATTTAGTCAAGTTTGCCAGGGGTCTGTCAATCTTATTTATTTTTTCAAAGAACCAGCTTTTTGTTTCATTATTTGTTTCTATGTTTTTCTTTTGTTTCTATTTCATTGACTTTAGCCCTTATTTTAATAAATACCTAGAGCTGTAGTGTTAGGTCATTGATTTGAGATCTTTCTGTCCTTTTAATATATGTACTCATGGGTATAAGGTTTCCTCTTAGGACTGCCTTAGCTGTGTCCCATAGGTTCCAGTAGGTCGTGTTTTCATTTTCATTAACTTCCAGGAACCTTTTAAATTTCTCTTTTATTTCATCAATGATCCGTTCATCACTGAACAATGTGTTGTTTAGCTTCTAATTGTTTGCATGTTTTTTACTGTTATTTTTGCTGTTGAGGTCTAGTTCTAATACATTGGGATCTGATAAATGCATGGGATTATTTCTATTTTCTTATATTTGCTGAGGCTTGCTTTTTGCCCTAAGATATGATCAATTTTGGAAAAGGTTCCATGAGCTGCTGAGAAAAATGTGCATTGATCAGAGGTTGGATGAAATTTTCTGTTGACATCAGCTAGGTCCATTTGATCTATGGTGTGATTTAGTTCTAGAATTTCTTTCTTTATTTTTTTTTTTTAGATCACCTATCTATTGGTGATAGTGGTGTATTAAAGATTCCCACTACCACTGTGTTGGAGTTTATATGTTTTTAGGTCCTTCAGAGTATGATTGATGAAATTGGGTGCATTGATGTTGGGTGTATATAGGTTGATAATTGTTATTTCCTTTTGGTGTATCTCCCCTTTTATTAGTATGGAGTGTCTTTCTTTATCTGACTTGATCAATGTAGGTTTGAAGTCTACTTTGTCTGAGATAAGCATTGCTACCTCTGCCTGTTTTCGGGGACCAATGGCTTGGTAAATCTTCTTCCAGTCTTTTACTCTCACCCAGTGCTTTTTTCTGTCAGTGAGTTGGGTCTCCTGTAGGCAGCAGATTGTTGAATCTTCATTTTTAATCCAGTTTGCCAGTCAGTATCTTTTGATGGGGGAATTTAGCCCATTAACATTCAATGTTGGTATTGATAAGTACATGGTGATCCCTGTCATGTAGTTGTCTTTGTTGATTAAGGGTTTGATTATGTGCAGATGAATCAGTGTTACTCCTTATTTTCTTGCCTTTTCTTCTCCTGTGGTTTTGTACTGCCTGCTGTTTCATGGTTTTGTTTGCTTTCATTTTCTGTGTACAGAATTCCTTGGAGAATCTTTTGTAGTGGTGGCTTGGTGGTTATATGTTGTTTTAGTTTTTCCTTATCATGGAAGAGTTTTATTGTTCCATCTATTTTGAATGATAGTTTTGCTAGATAAAGTATCCTAGGATTGAAGTTATTTTCATTCAGTGTTGGAAGACCTCACTTCATGCACATCTTGCTTTTAATGTTTCTGTTGAGAAGTCTGCTGTCATTCTGATGGGTTTACCTTTGTATATTATTTGTTTTTTCTCTTACGGTCTTCAATATTCTTTCTCTATTCTCTGTACTTGTTGTTTTAATGATAATATGTCATAGGGTAGTTCTATTTTGGTCAGGTCTCTTCGGTGTTCTGGAGGTTTCCTGTACCTGAATGGGCATAGTTTTCTCTAGATTTAGGAAATTTTCTGTTATTATTTTGTTGAATATATTATGCATCCCTTTTGCTTGCACCTCTCCTCTTCTTCAATACCCATGATTGAGGTTTGGTCTTTTGATGGAGTCAGTGAGTTCTTGCATTTTCTTTTCACAGATCTTGAGTTGTTTAGCTAACTAATAGTTCTTCAGTTTTTCCTTTAATTGCCATTTCATCTTCAAGTTCTGCAATTCTGTCTTCTGTTTGTTGTATACTGCTGGAATGGCCTTCCATTTTCTTTTGTTCTGTTTCATTCTTTTTTTGTGAGGTTTCCCATATTGTGGGTTACTTCATCTTTAATATTGTCAATTTTTGCCCTTAATTAGTTTATCTCTCTGTTTATGGTGATCTGTTTCAGTTTGGTATTTATTTAGGGCTCCCATGATTTCATTTATTTGTTTCTGTGTTTTCTCATATTCTTTAATTTTGTTGTCTTGGAATTTTTGAGTGCCTCCTGTACATTTTGGCTGACCATGTTTAGTAACATCTCAATGAAATTCTCATTAATTACTTGTAGGATTTCTTCTTTTGGGCTTTTCTTGTCAGCTTCATTGGGTTCCTTTGTATAGTTTATCTTTGTTTTGTTGGAGTCTGCATCTGGGTATCTGTTTTCTTCATTTTGTTCTAAATCCTGTACTCCTTTATTTTTGTGGGGGTAATAGTATCTCTCCCTTTTTCTTCCTCCCATATTTCCAATAGGTACCATTTCTATCCCTGGATTATGTGTAATTTAGTTAGCTGGGTAACAATATTAATATTAACAAAACCAATAGAGAAGGGTAAAAAAGAGAAAGAGATGGAAAGATTAAACAAAGATAGAAGAGAGGAAAAGAGGAAAAAAACCCCAAACAACAAAAGAATGGGAGAGATGGTGGATGATCAAACAACAAACCAAGCAGCAATTCCTTAAAGAAGGGGAAAAAAAGTCACTACTTCTGGATCAGAAGAATTGCAGTCTTAGTTGTTCTGATGTTTCTCCTTTATCATCCAGACGTGTCTGTGTGTGTCTTTAGGCAGGTTTGGAGCCATCCTGTAGCAGGTGCCAGGTAGGTGGGGTCCCACTGGCCTCTGGGTGGAGGCCTTTCATTGAGGTGAACTAGTGGGCCTTTGGAGTGTGGGTCTGGGGTGTCCGAAGGGTGTGGGCCGGAGGAGTGGAGATCCTGCGTGTCTGTGGATTGCCAGCTTGGCAGGCTTTAGGGGCATGGTCCCGGGGAGATCGTGCAGTCCTTTGCAGGTGTGAAGGGTGCAGCCCAGTGGAGATCATGTGTGTGTGGATCGCCAGCTTGGCAGGCATAAGGGTTGCGGGCCAGCAGAGCAGAGAGTGTGCGTGTGTGGATCCCTGGCTTGGCAGGCCCAAAAGACCAAAAATCGTATGTTCTCCCTCATATGTGGACATTAGATCAAGGGCAAACACAACAATGGGATTAGACTATGAGCACATGATAAAAGCGAGAGCACACAAGGGAGGGGTGAGGATAGGTAAGGCACCTAAAAAACTAGCTAGCATTTGTTGCCCTTAACGCAGAGAAACTAAAGCAGATACCTTAAAGCAACTGAGGCAATAGGAAAAGGGGAACAGGTACTAGAGAAAAGGTTAGATCAAAAAGAATTAACCTAGAAGGTAACACACACGCACAGGAAATCAATGTGAGTCAATGCCCTGTATAGCTATCCTTATCTCAACCAGCAAAAACCCTTGTTCCTTCCTATTATTGCTTATACTCTCTCTACAACAAAATTAGAAATAAGGGCAAAATAGTTTCTGCTGGGCATTGAGGGGGTGGGGGGAGAGGGAGGGGCGGAGTGGGTGATAAGGGAGGGGGTGGTGGCAGGGAGGAGAAATGAACCAAGCCTTGTATGCACATATGAATAATAAAAGAAAAAAAAAAGGGCTCATTTGGTGGAGATTGTGTGGGTGTGAGGGGTGGGAGTTTGGGGTAGGATGGCCCTGGTGGGGCTGAGGAGCAGGGCCAGAGGATTGGAGATCCCATGATGTGAAGAGCAGGAGCTCTGCGGGCTATGGGACGGGGCTTGGTATGTAGTGTTGGCTATTCTTTTACTATATTGTGGTGTGGAGAAGCCTTTCACGAGCTAGGGGTTTAGAGTGCTGATGTTTCAGCTCTCCCTGGTGCTTTATCTCAGTCAAGTGTGTCTCCAGCCTCTCAGCAGAGTCCCTGGATCACAGCTCAGAAGGTCTGTGGCCGTGTCCTGGTTGCCATCTTTACATAATAATTTTAAAGTGTGTAACATGACAAGTGTAATTTCTGCATGTGAGACTTTTACATGAATACACAATTCTTTCTTTATCTTTTAAAGTTGATCAGTTTGTTTATTTGTTTATTTATTTATTTTTATTGTGCTGGATTGGGGGTACATTCTGGAACTTATTTTTATATTATATGAAATATTTGGTACTTGAGTTCAACCCCTCCACCATTCCCCTTCATCCTCCTTTTCCCCCAGTCCTGGAATAGTTTCAATAGATATCGTGTTTCCATTTACATGCATGTATAAGGTGAATAAGGTACAAATGCTGAATACATAATTCTTTTAATCAAGAAAGGTATTTAAGATATGAAACCAGACATACATAGCAATCTATTATACTACAAACTTGGAATAATAAATTTTTGACAAAGTATGTTTTTCTTAGTCAATGTTGTTGATGGTGCAAAACTATAGGAAATAAATTTTATCTAGTTAATCAGTAAAATTTAAATAAATAAGTAAATATAACAGAAAATAGTAAGTGTGAATTGTGTTTTATGTTAAATGAAATTGTAAAATAGTAAATGGTTAAAATAGTTAAAAGGTTAAAACAACAAGTTGTTATTAAGTGGAGACAGAGAACTCCCTTGCAATGTCAGCATGCAAATAAGTGGTACAATTGGAATGCAGCTTGGCTACATGTATCAAAAATATTGTACACCTACTTTATTTTTACAAAGATACTTGCAAGTGAGCCCAATGAGAAATAAATAAAAGATGATATTCATCTGTGTGGGTAAAATGCCACAATTTAGAATGTATTCATGAAGATGTATTGTTATTTGAAAGTCACATGATGTAGTTAAGAATCAGGAATATTAGTTGGCTATAAATTACCAGTAGCTATAATATTTGCTTCAGAAAAAAATGTCATTAAAATAAACAGGAAACCTTATAAAGAGTTATTAACAATCCCATAAATTTTGAAGTTATGTCATAATAAGCACAATAAAGAGAAAAATCACAGCTCTTCCCACTAATGCATTCTTTTTCATTTATTATCTTTATTTTCATCCATTTTGACTTCTCTGCTAAATCCAATGTCACAAATGCTACTGCAATTGACTAAAATTCTGGAAAGAAAACTTAGTTTTAATTTTAGTATTGCATGGGGGCGTGTGCACCTGTATGTGTGTACCTGTGTGTGTGTGTGTGTGTGTGTGTGTTGTCAAAGGATTCTAGATTGAGACTTCTGAGAAGGTAGAAATCTATCGTATATGATGAAGACATTGAGATGGAACCATAAGTGCTATTTTTGTTTGGGCATGTTGAAGAGAAAAATTTTAGAATAAAACACTCCAGTTTTTTTCTTATCCTAACGTTCTATTTTCATTTGCCTTGTTACAAAAGACCTAATAAATGGTTATCTTAAAATTCAGTTGTCTAGCTTCAGCCTCTACATGAGTATACATGAGTATTTTTTGACTGAATGTTTACTAGACTTGGTATACAATCTTGTTTGAAAACTTCAGAGTAAATGTCACTTTACTGTCCAGGTATCAAGAATAAATACTTTGAACTCCTCAGCAATATAATAATTCTCTGCAAATGTCAAGTTCTTTTTTCCAAATTCTCTTTACTACTAAAATGGTGAGAAGTTGCAATACCCACAAATGACTTTCTCTCTGAGACACATTACCAGCTTATTCAGTAGAGTAACCTTCCCCTCCATAATGTTACTGTAAATCAACTTTGACGATGTCAGGCCTAGGTTCAGAGTTCAGTGTCATCATTTTCTCTTCTTAATGGAAGAGCCTAAACACTGTGCTACTAAGCTTTCCATCAAATTGAGTGTCTCTGCTATTTTACAGAGTCAAACATAACTTTGTTCCTTTCCAAATTGTTAAAAGACAAATTCTCTCTCTCACCCTCCCTCCCTCTCCCTTTCTCTCTATCTCTCTTACTCACACACACACACACACACACACACACACACACACACACACATTAATCTATAATCTATGTTTTAAAATATAGAGTAATGATTTATATTGATACATAATTTTGGTTGAAGTAGGATGAAGAAAGGTTTTAAAATATGTTAGAATAAGTTAAATGTTGAATTTAATTTACTTTAATGTAGTTACATTTTTACCCATCACCTATTAGTAAGTGCTGAAATTTAGGGTTGACCTTTACCTGTACAGGAAGAACTTTGTCCCTGCAGGCAAAAAAAGGTTGCAATGATTAAGTGATAAGGGGAAGTTACATGTTTGCATCCTACCCTCTTATCATAATTTTAAAGTAGGATTCAGCAGACAAGGAATCAATCCACTAAGAAACTAAATATTTCCAGTCTTTGTAAGACCATTGGCGTGCCAGTGTAGTCCACAGCTTTAGTTTACATGGAATTACAGATGGCTAGCATACAGAGACCTCAAACATGCTTACCCTTTGCAAAATTATTGTTTAATTTTTTTATATCTTTAACTATTTAAGGCATTTTGGTGTCATACTGTAAATTTAAAACAATGTCATTGTGTTATCCTACCTTGAAAGTCACAAGATAAATCTCAATAAACATTAGGAATATAAGAATATTTTATAAAAGATGAACTCATAAATAACATGCCAGCTATAAATTTATAACCATCAATGGAAAAAAATGTCCTATTTTATCTAAATGTCATCTGCATCAAGTTTGTTACCATACATTGTTTTTTGCAATTTTACAGTGTATAATTTGCTATCAAAATTTTCCTTTATCTTTAATTACTTTATTAACTTGTGCATACATACATCTTAAAATATTTATTTTCCCTTTTGTAATTTTGAGAATAATGTATTGTTACAGTGACTCTCTTTGAAAGTGTAGAAAGGTTTATGAGAAGAAACAAAACCTGCAAAATCCTTTTCCTAGAGGAAATGACTCTGTAGTATAACTCTTTCTTATTTATCTTTGCAATTAAATAGGATCGAGGTGCACATATGTATACATATACATTTATATAAATACATATATGTGTATATATCCTTTTTGATGTTGACAATATATTTGGTCATTTTTCTGTGGCACAAAAGAGCCTTGAAAGTGCTATTTTAATGGCCACAGAATATGCATCAGATGTCTTTACACCTTAATTTGCTTAGCCATTCTCCTAATTATTGTTATGTAGATTGTTCACACAGTGTAGTCTTCTATAATTTGAAAGTTGTATAATTTAGATTTTTCTTGAAAATCCTAACATATTTTGCCACAATATTATTTTTATCAATTTACATCTTTGTGTCTTATTTTCTTATTAACCTTAAAGTAAACATCCTTGCATATAGATGCCAAATTAATCTTTACATTAATATTTTACTAATTTAGTAATTACATATTAATACTTTACTAACATTAGCCCCATCACTTATATATTAGTGTACATTTGTTTCACTGAAGCTAATCAATGTTGACACATATTGGTATCATTTTTACAAAAAACTTCTGTTTGTCTTACAGAAGGGAGTATAATTTTCACCTAATATAAATTACTAGATTTAACTTACAATATTTTCACCTATGAGATCTACATATGTACATATAAATTTGATGAAATGATAGGACAGAGGAGGATCCATCTGAAGAGCAGCATGTATTCTTACTTTTGTTAGGATATGGATAATTTCTATTACCTTAGCATCATACTCCACAACTTAAAATTGCATATCAAAGTATTATATTCCTATTCAGTTATAAATTTAATGTTGTCTATTTTTTGGTTTTCTAATCAATTCTTTTAAATTAATGTGCTCATGAACCAACATCAACTATTACATTTTTTTTAAATACTGGGAATTGAACCCTAAGTTTCATAAGTGGTAAGCAAGTGCTCTGTAGCTTGAGCTATGTTCTCAACCAAAGCTTTGTGTATTTTTTAATGGAAAAGGTATTATCACTATCCTTCCAAATAATCTTCAAATAAGCTAATTTTGTTTGAAGTGAAATGTAAGTAGGATAAAATGCCAAATTGAATAAACTGTGTATAATGCAAGTAATTTTCACTTTCTTGTATGCTCCAGTCCCTTTACCCTTCATAACATGAAATCAGTTTCCACTGATTTATGTGTATCTCATACAAAATTTTACATACAAGCAAGCAATTATATGTGCATACATGATGCATATGTTTGTGCATGTCATATACGTATGAGCATATATATATGAATTATGTATGTATCTATCAATACTGGCACATGGTTTTGTTTCTTTTTTTTCTTTTTAGCAGTACCAGAGATTGAACTCAGGGCCCTGCACTTGTCTGGCAAGTGCTCCACCACTTGAGATACACTCCTCCCCCCACCTTGAAATAAACGGTATTATTTTTTCTTTGTACCCTGTTTGAACAGCATGAAATATAACTTTTTTTTGAAATATAACATTAATTTCCTTTTTTGATCTACACTTTTAGTCATATCTAAATATCTTCTGACAAAATTTTCTTCTGAAGACTAGATTTTTATTGAAAATCCTAACTTACTTTGCCAAAATGTTATTCAGAAAAATGTATACTATAAATGCATGTAGTCATACCTATATTATTCCTAGAGATGTAATTAGTAATAGTGAAGAGATTTTAGTGTTTATGTAAATCTGGTTCTCTTCTTATTCTGGGTTCATTGGAGATTAAACACTCTTACTACCTGTGCATAACATAGAAACTTTTAGAGTAACCTGCTTACAAGATCAGACCCTTGGAACTTAGACCTTGGTATGTTTCTGATCAAGAGTGAATAGATAACAGTGGCTTATTGTACACAATTGTTTGTGTTTTAGGTTGAATGCACACCATTCTTAGAATCTGGCAACTTGGTATGCTCCAGGGAAAGGATATGTATGGATGTGATCAACTGTAGGTACTGAGTCTATAATGAGCTTCTCTGGCAGACAACATTTGTTTCAACTAATTCATGGAGGAATTCAGTGTGTTTTGTGTGACTCTTGGAGACTCATTCCATGTGTCTTTTCTTTTCTTAATTTTAATTTGACTTTTTTCACTATAATAAATACTAGTCACAGGTACAACCATAAGCTGAGTTCTCTGAGTCTTTTTAGGAAATCACTTAGGCTAGGAGTAGTCTTGGGGATCCCAACACATTCTTCTTTGCACTTGAGTGAGACCATGTATTATTGTTAGCCATTGTGTGATTTTTGAAAGTGATATGTATCACTCTGGGCTGGTGTGACACCCTCTGTTACTTCTTTCCCTCTGACATAGTAAACAACAATAGCCTAGAAGATGGATAATGATAAGGCTGAGACTGAAAGTGAGGGTGACACAGAACAAAATACCCAACCAGACAAAATGGAATTTGCATTGTAGGAAACGAACCCTTAATTTTTTAGACACTAAAATTTTAAAGTGTTCTACTATTGCTGCACAAGCAAGACCACCTTGACTGATACAAATGCTAAGTAGATTTTTGTTATGCTGAAAATAAGGTTGCATAGCATGAAGGATATTTATGTCACTGATTAATAACAATAATGATTCATCATGCATGAAAAATTACATTACTTGTCACTCATACATAAAATTTAAATGGCCAAGGTTTATTCATTAAAACAGGAAACATGCTACTGCACACTTTTGTCATTTTCTAACAAATGATATTGACAGCTTGCATTAGTTATTACAAAGGATCTGTAGTAGATTAGAATATAATATGACTTATAAGAAAATAATCTTATAAATTTCCTGAAAATTGATTATATGTGTAATATTAGCAATTTTAAAATTAGGGGAAAGTCAAATAAGTTACTTAATGAAATGATGCCCTGATTAAAATGGCATAAACTGATGGCTTTTCACTCCACTCACATTCACATTAGACTATATATTGATTACATAAAACATACAGTTATGTAACTATTCATAATAGCTTAGTAGTAGATTCATTAACCAAGCTTAGCAGTAGAAGTGTCAAATAAAGTTTAATGCAACTGGACATAACCTATATAATTTATTTACAGTGATAAATGTGTCCAAGAAACTGCATCCTTTAAGAAATGTTCAAATATCAGCAAAATATGCTTTACTTCAAGACAATCTATGAACTTAAGCTGACTTTAACTCTCATCCTGGGATTTCTCATCAGAATAAAGATATTTCTGCCTTTACAAACATTCATAGAAGAAAAGTAAGTGTTGGATATTTCCATGAAATTTTTTCTAACCTATATTTTTCTTTATTTTTTCACCAAAAATCCAAGGGGTTATTGGAAATTTACTTTTCTAGTGAAAGTTTAGAAATGTTGATATATACTTCAAGACAGTTCCTTTATTTTACAGATATTATAAATTTTAAAAAGGTATGATAATTTGAAATGTTTTCTATTAGTTTCTTTGTGTTGACAAACACTGAATATGACTTGTACCTTTGATTTACATCCTGTTTTAAAAGATAATATGCAAAAACCTTTTTATATAAATGTTTTTACCTAATAACATAAATACCAGTGCTTAGAAGGAGTGTCATCGATGTGTAATTGATAGAAAGAGGTTTTCTTAATTTCTGCTTATGAATTTGATGTTTTCAAGTTTTCTAACTCAGTTGAAAAATTGTCTAAAGATAAAGGTGGTTGTATTCTACAGTTTTATAACTGAGCTGCATGAAGAACTGCCATAGCTAATAACAATTTTATTTTATTTTGTATCTTAGCTTTCATGTTTCTGTTCATGCTATAGCTCTAGAGAAATATATATAATTAAAACTACCTCTACAAGGAAAATATAAACCATTGAAGAAAGACATCAAAGAAGACTACAGAAGATGGAAAAGATGGAAAGATCTCCCATGCTCATGGACTGGAAGAATCGATACTGTGCAGATAGCTATATAACCAAAAGCAATCTACATGTTCTATGCAATCCCCATCAAAATTCCAATGACATTCATCCAGAGATTAAAAAATCAAGTCCAAAGTTCACTAGGAAGCACAAAAGACCACAAATGTCTGAGGAAATACTGCACAAAAAGAGTAATGCTGTAAGTATCACAATACCCAACTTCAAATTCTACTGCAGAGCTATAGCAAAAAAAGCAACATGTTAATGGCACAAAAACAGACATGAAGACCAGTGAAACAGAAGACCTGATTATGAATCCACACAGCTATGCCCAACTTATTTTTGACAAAGGCACCAAAAACATACAATACAAAAAAAACAGCCTCTTCAACAAATTTTGTTGGGAACACTAGATACCTGCATGAAGAAAACTGAAACTAGATCCATGTTTGTCACCTGTACAAGTAACATTTCAAAGTGGATTTAATACCTTATTATAAGACCTGAAACTTTGAAGCTAGTGCAGGAAAGGGCCAGGAAAACACTGGAACTAATAGGCATAGGCATGGGTTCCTAAACAGAACACAAATGCCTCAGCTACTAAGAGAAAGGATTGACATATGGGACTACATGAAATCAAAAAGTTTCTGCACAACAAAAGAAATGAACACCAGGTTGAAGAGGTTGCAAATGGAATGGGAGAAAATCTTTGCCAGGCATACATTAGACAAGGGATTAATAACCAGAATGTACAGGGAGTTCAAAAAATTAAACTCCCAAAACATCAGTGACCCAATGAAGAACTGGGCAAATGAACTGAACTTTTTAAAAGGAAGAAGTCCAAATGGCTAAAAAACACGTGAAGAAATATTCAAAATCTTTGGCCATAAAGGAAATACAAATCAAAACCACATGAGGATTCCCTGTCATTCCTGTTGGAATGGTTATTAAGAACATGGGTGGTGAACTTTCTATGCAAAAATGAATACAGAATATTTATACTTCCTATAATCACTATTATAAGGGGACTAGAGTTGAAAAGAGAAAAATAGAGGACATAAACCAATTCAAATTATAATACATGGAAATATCATAGGGAAACTCTCCATAGAGCTATCTTAAACAAAAATGCCTCTTTTCAAAACTGAAGAACAGGAAGGTAAAACAGTTCCTGTCTATGGATTGGTATGAGCGGGAGGGGGAAGGATAAAAGAAAGGGGTGAAGGAGGCTGAATGTAGTGGAAATATCATGTTCTCATGTGTGAAAACGGAAAAATGAGACATGTTGAAACTATTACAAGAATGGGGGAAGGGAAGATAAAGGAGAATGATGGAGGGGAGCATCTAACTATGATATATTGTAAGAAGTTTTGAAAAAGTCATAATGTACCCTCAGCACAACAATAATGCAATAAAATTTAAATAATTAAAAAAATAGAATCTATCAGTAATAAAAGTATTTTGAAAGTTTATTTTAGAATAGTTTTGGATTTATAGAAAAATTGTGAAGACAGAACACTAAATGCCCGTATACCCACAAAGTTTCCTGTAATTTTAAGAGCTTACATTACTATCGTACAGTTGTTATAGTAATTAAAAGTATACTGATGCATTATTATTAACTAAAGCCAATTTTTGTTTACATTTATTTAGTTTTAATCTTTTTGATGGCCCAAATCTTATCTAGAATATTACATTTGTTCACCATCTCTCTGTAGGATTTTTAAGCAACAGCACAGCAGCTCAGAATTTCCTGTGTTTAAATGACCAACTAGTTTGGAGATTTCTTGATCAGTTATTTGGTAGAATGTCTCTGAGAAAGTACTTCTTTGATGATTTTTACATGATTAGACTGAGATTACAGTCGTTTTTGTTATATTTTGTTTCTTTGGTTGATAGTGAAGACCGCAGATTAAAGGCATGACTTTTATGACATAGCATTTTCATATACAGCATATGATCAGGTTTTTGTATTGTAAATTTATGCTTTTTATCATCCTTTGCATGCTGTACCCTTTAGAATGAAGTCATAGTATTCAGCTGACACTTGAATGGGGAGTATGCTTCACCACCATGTCAGAATAACTACATAGATTATTAAAACATGTTTTAGCAACTTTTGAAAACTACTTCGCAAAAGTATTTGTAGTTCTCACATATTTGTCTTGACTAAAGAATGGTTCCTTCAAGTTAATCTTGAAAAAGCCAAAAATGGTCTGTTAAGTACTTTATCTTTGTAAATGTGAACTCTCAGTGAAATCAAACCCACAGTTCACTGTACCAGGTGTTATTCAAACTATGTTTCTACTACCTTACAGACATTTTAATCTAATCTGATTCATAAATTTCATAGATTAAAAGGTTTTCTTATACAATTATCACAGGAATGGCATAGCATAAGTGAAAATATAAATCCAGACTACCTAAGCAATGCTTTCTCTCGTTTGTTACATCAAATATTTTTTGTTGTTCTGTCTAATCTACATCCAATCAGAAGAGAAAAAAGAATTAAAAACATATTTATGGGCTTAAGAAATTTATAGCATACAATCATGTAGAACAAAAAATGCATTATTAGAGTTCCAGTAAGAGAAGACAAAAATTGAACAGTAGACATATTTAAAAAATAATAAAGATAGAAAAAATTTCCAAATCAAGGAAATAAAGTAGAAATCCAGATCCAAGAAACTTAAATGACAAGAAATAAGAGACTTCCATGCAGAAGCAGAGGGATTCCAAGTTCCAGACCAGATTGGGCTATGTACATGGGAAAAG
Organism: Castor canadensis; assembly: GCF_047511655.1. Classification (NCBI taxonomy): domain Eukaryota; kingdom Metazoa; phylum Chordata; class Mammalia; order Rodentia; family Castoridae; genus Castor; species Castor canadensis. The sequence continues at coordinate 125,466,444 of NC_133393.1, forward strand.
AAAGGAAAGGAAGGTAGGGAAGGAGAGGGGGGAGGGAGGAGAAAAAGAAAGAAACAGAAAGAAAAGAAAGAAAAAACACAAAATTAACAACAACAAAGAAATAAAACCATAAAGTTAAAGACAAAGACTTTTGGAAACAGTAAGGGAAAAGCTACCAGCCAGGCAGCAAAGTACTACATAAGACATGAGCAGTTTTCTGTAGAAACCTTTTAGTGCAGAAGTACTTAAAATCCTGAAACAACAACAACAACAAAAAAATAGCAACAAAGAATGCTATCTTGACTTTGAAAAACAAGTGAAAGACATATATTTTCTCAAATAAAAGTTGAGTGTCTTTATCACCACTAGATCTGACTCATAAGAAATGCTCACAAGAATTCTTTAGATTGAAACAATAGGATCATAATTTGTAACTTGAAAACCTAGAACAGTAAAAAACTCACTGGTAAGATGTAAAACCCTCATATTCTAAAACAATGTATATCTCTTTGACAATGATTAAAACATAAACCTATTAAAATCTATATAGCTCAAACAATTTGTTAAGGATTACAAATTATTAAAAGGAGTTTATAAAGAACACCCATAAGTGGAAAGTGAAGTGGAAGAAAGAGACATCTGATGGCAAATGTTATCAGAAGAAGACAGTGTTGGCTACTCTTACATTAGATAAAACAGGTTCTAAATCAAAACTATCTCTAAAGATGAAGAAATTCATAAAGCAAATATTGACAGATTTATGGAAGAAATTGACAGCCATACAATAATTACAGAATAGTTCAATACTGTCCTGTAAATAATGGATAGACTATGTGGATAGAAATCATTAAAGAAACAGTTGGTCATAATGTTGTGAATAAGTCTGTCTCACATGTTTTTCCTCACATGTGCAATTTAGGAGAAAAAAATGGACATGAAAGTAAAAGGGAGCCTTCTGGCTACGCGGAAGGGGAAAAGGAGAGGAGAAGAAGGAATAAGAAAGGCTAATGGGGATGAATATGATCCAATCACATTATATGCATGTAAGAAAAAGTCATACTGAAACTCATTACTTTGTACAATTAATATACACAAATAAAAAGTGCAACAAGAAACAAAATGATAATCAATACAAAAGAAAAAAAAATGAGCAGTTGACTTGAACAACATGGAGACCGTGGGGACCAAATGGACCTAACGAACATTTAGAATTTTCCTACCCACGGCAGAAAAAAACACATTCCCCTTAAATGTACAAGGAAAACTTTCCAGAACAGGTTACGTGTTACCCATGAAACAAGGCTTACAAGAATATAAAAAGCATTCCAGAACACAAATACCTTTCCAGAACACAATAGAATGAAACTAGATACCAATAACAGTGAGAAAATGGGAAAATTCACAAACTATGCACATACTTTAATGAGCATTAGGTCAAAGAGGAAAAGCCAATTAAAAAAAATCTTGAGAAAAACAGAAATGAAAATATAGAATATCAAAACTTATTTGGTATAGAAAAAGCAGAATTAAGAGGAAATTTATAGCAATAAATCCTAACATGAGATCCTATCTGAAAAACAAACTAAAAACAAAAGGACTTGGAGCATGGCTGAAATGTAGGGAACACCATAGCAAGGTGAAGGCCCTGTATTCTATCCCTAGTCCCAAGAGCAAGCAAGACCAAGACAAAGAGAGACAGAGAGAGATAGACACAAAGAAAAGATGAAAAGGAAAGAATAAAAATAATTTTCTCAAATAAGTAAACCAACTTCAATTATTCAATAATGAATAGCAAAATAAAAAAATAAGCACAGTTAGCAGTAAAGGAGTTAGCAATACTTATTAAAGTAGAAAAATTCAAAGAATAGGAAAATAGAAAAAGGCAACAAGCTAATAATATGCTTGTAAAAAGCTAAAATAAGTAAATTCTTAGCTAAACTAAATAAAAAAGAGATGATGAACATAATCAAAAATAAAAAGGAGATATTACAATGAATGACTCAGAATTAAAATAGATTAGAAAGGAATTTTATGACTAAACATGTGGTAAAAGATTTGATATGTGGGAAAACCAGAAGCCAACATAACAAAGCATTGACCACAGGGTCACCAAGCACCTTGGCTCACATCTTTCATCCTGGTTACTCAGAAGGCAGAGATCGGGAGGATTGCCGGGATTCTTATCATACACAAAAATCAACTGAAAATGGATTAAAGGCTTAAACGTAAGAACCAAAAGAATTAAACACCTATAAAACATAAACTAAAAACTCATTGATATAATTTTTTGGCAATGATACCAAAAGCAAGGCAACATATACATATAAATTAATAAGTGAGACTACATCAAGTCAAAATGTTCCTTGCAGAAAAGGAAGCAGTCAATAAAATGTCAAACTAGGAAACTGGGAGAAAATATTTGCAAACCATTTATCTGATGAGGGGATAATACCCAAAATATAAAAATCTCTCTCTCTTAAAACTTAATAGCAGAAAAACAAACAACCTGATTAAAAATGGGAAAATGACCTGAATAGAAATTTTTTTCCAAGAAAAAAATGACTAGTAGATATATGAATCAATAAAAATCATCTAGCAAGCTAGTTGTAAATATACTAATACAATGGAATATTATTCAGCCTTTTAAAAGAAGGAAATCCTTTTTTTCCATATCTTCACCAGCACTTCTTGTTGTTGGTGTTTTTGATGATGGCTATTCTAACAGGGGCGAGGTGGAATCTTAGTGTGGTTTTGATTCAGAAGACCAAAAATCGTATGTTCTCCCTCATATGTAGACTTTAGATCTAGGGCAAATGCAGCAATGTTGTTGGACTTGGGTCACATGACAAAGGGAGAGCACATACGGGAGGAATGGGAATAAGCAGAAAACCCAGAACATGAAAGCATTTGATGTCCCACTCCAGAGGAGCTAATACAGAAACCTTGAAATGACAGGTTATCATGAGCAGGGTATCAGGAACCAAGGTAAAGATCAGATAGAGTTGAATCAACATGGGTCGTACCACATGGGTACATGAAAGCAATAGTAGGAATCTCTCTGTATAGCTATCCATAACTCAACTAGCAAAAATGCTTTGTCTTTCTTATTATGCTTATGTCCTTTCTTCAACAAAATCAGTGATAAGGGCAGAACCGGACCTGCCTGAAACTGGGGCGGGGGGGTGGGGGGGAAGAGGGATAGGATGGGGGAGGGGGGCAGGGTGGAGAAATGACCCAAACAATGTATGCACATGTAAATAAATAAACAAACAAAAAAGAATCATTCAGCAAAGCTCAAAAAAATAAATAAATAAAAATAAGTAAAAGAAGGAAATCCTTCCATTTACAATATGGATGAACCTGGAGGACATTATGTTAAGTGAAATAAGTTGAACCCAGTAAGTCAAAAACTTCAGTATCTCACCTATATCTGGAATCTCAAAAAGTTGAATTAGAAGAAACAGAGAATAGAATGGTAATTACCAGGAGCAGGAAACAGATGTTTTGGTTGAACTGTACACAGTTGCTATCATGTTAGATAAGTAAATTCTGATGTTCTAAAGAATAGCATGGTGACTAGCTAATAACAATGCATTATATTTTGAAATTTCCTATGGACGTAAACCTGTGTGTTCTAACCTTTCACAGACATGAAAATGATGAATGTACCTATTGGCTTTACTCTGGTCATCTCTTTACCAGTGAGTGTGCATCTCAAAACATATACACTTTTTAGTTACAAGTGAAAGAAATAGAGCTTTATATCTAGACTCAGAAATAAGATAGAAAAAATAAAAAACAAAAACAAAAAGTAAGCAAACAAAAACCAGATTTCTGGACCTCAGAAAATACCTACCAAATCAGAATCTGTGGGGACAGGGCCTCGGAGTCTGCATTTTAGCATTTTCTTCCCCAGCCTCAAGTGATTTTAGACACTCTAGCATGTCACATGCCCAAGTCTAATCTGCTCTGTGACCATGGCTGGCTGCCCTCTTGAAACTCAGCTTCTATATGAGTAAACTAAAAGCAAAATATACCAACTCTGTGGTCGCATAGAGTAAAGATGGAAGATTGAAAATAAACCTAGAATCACAGAGTATATTCCTGTGTTAGATGCCTTACTGTTTACTTAGAAAGGCAAAGAACATTCATTAAATTTTTCAGAGAAGTAGTCAACAAAGTAGTCCCACAAACCAAACTGGCATGGTGTGTCAACTGAGCAACTTAGACAAATATAAAATTTTCCAGAGTGAATGAATGAAATGATTAATAATTATAAACAAATCTGTCAAGCAAGCAATGTCACAGAAACATGAAATTAGCAAAATTTCAGAATAGTGCAAATTTATCATCATATATTGGGTATAATATAGATAAACCTTTTTAATAAAAGTAATATTGAATTTATTGTATTTGTGCATAGAACAAATATCACTATTTATTTTGCACATACTAGGCAAGTTCTCTACTACTGAGCTACACCCTCAAACATAACTGTTTAAAAGGAGAGAGTTTTATTGCAAGTGGAACTCTTGACTATTGTTTTAACTATTGTTTAAACTAAGTCAGCTATGGTCTATTTGTAATTGAGAGTCAGGAAACAGCCTTGGGAAAAGTCACTTAGCTGCAACATTATTTCCTTTTTCAAAACAACATCATGAAATTCTATAGATTTCTATCAGCATTACATAAATCAGAAGACTATCACTTATTTTGTTCTCTAGTAATTCTTAGGCTTCATAGATTTATGCAACAGCAGTTAGAATTCAATATTACAAGAGTTAATAGCCAAACAAAAGCAAAACTATGAAATTCTATTTAATAAATTTAAAAAGAAAATTCTCTCTATGGCTTTCCAATATTTAAGGGGATAGTTACTGGGAGCAGTTCTTGAGTGTAAAAATGATCAAAATTGTTCTCAGTATCTCTCATCACAATGCAAAATGTATTTTTTTCACTCCTTGAACAACATATACATCTGATAAAAACAAACTGTAAATATAATGAAAAAGCAATTTTATTCCTTCTTTTTTGGGAGAAAAAATTGCCTATTACATATTTTTACTGATTGATATGATTTAAGGGCAAAAAGTCTCAGTGGCACTAAAGGAAAAGCCATGCTTGAATCAATTTTATTGGTCTAAGAACATGATAAAATATTGACTCTAAATCAAATCTCAACTGATTTTTCTGGTCTCTCCATTCTTCAAAAGTTTTACAAAGTACTATGTATGCTGAGCCCAATTCTTTTGTTGCTATCACATCAGGTTGGACTTATGATTGTGAACTAGAGTTAACCATTAGCTTAATTTTACCTCAGAATTAAACTTTAATTTTACCATAGAATTAAACTATGTCTGTGTTTGGTGTCCTTCCCCTGTATCTGTTTGGATTTTTGCAAGAAGAAGATGGAAAGAAAGGGTAAGATATAAAAATGTTTTGTGGGAGGGAGGGTGGATATGACTGGACATGGACCAGATACAGTGGCTTGCATTTGTATCCCAGCTACTCAGTAGATAGAGATCAGGATGATTACAGTTTGAGGTCATCTCAGGCAAAAAGTTAGCAAGAAATTTTTTGAAAAATAACAAAGGCAAAATAAAAAAGGGGGTGGGACATGGCTCAAGTGGTACAGTGCCTGCTTAGCAAAACAAGGCCCTAAGTTCAAGTCTCAGTACCATCATAAAAAGGAAGGAAGGAAGAAAGGAAGGAGGGAGAGAGGGAGGAGGGAAGGCAGGAAGGCAGGAAGGCAAGAAGGAAGAAAGGAAGCAAGGAAGGGAGGGAAAACTGTACATGGTAAATGGGATGGAAACAGTAGTAGGCAGACAGACTTTCAGACTATAACACTTGGCTAACATCTGTAAAAGTAACAGGGTGAATCAGCTTGGGAGCACCTCAGAGAAAAAGTATAGCTCTAAGTATTTCCCGAGTCAATGGGGAATCCTTAAGCAAAATTTTTGCCCTCGTGGTAGACACAAATAGGTTGGAATTAGTTATCTGCCAAAGTCAACCTTTAATAAGAACAACCCAATAGAATATGGCCTTGGCAAGAAATTGGTGGTGGGCCAAAAGGTGCAGTATACTGGTGTTCAGTTGTACTCGCCATAATTTACCTGGACCAGATTTAGGGGACACAGCTACATCACTGCCACAGTACACTGTGTCACACAAATCCACTAATGGTCCAGGGACTAGCTACTGCACGGTTTCTCTGTGGAAAATTAGAAGAGGGAGATTAGTGGGAATAACACATCCTCTATTACTGCAGTTCATTTTCATTTCACAAGTGATACTCATCCTCTTCTTTTTCCTCTGTTCTTTTAAATACCTCTCACCCTTCGCTGTCAACTCAGTATTTCATAGCCTAATTTAAATCCTCATTTCTGAGGATTCTCATACTGGGTTTACCACACTTTTCCCCAGTTACAGTTGATCAGTGCTACAGTAGGGTACACAGGAAGCACCTATGTGAATTACTTGGGTTTCATACATAATCCTGCAGACCTTCCCTGATAGTCGGGGTCAATGTTATTGCCATGATGGTGATTCCCTGTAATCCATAAACTATTTGTCTCTGGGCACAAGGATACCAAATTGTTTTGGTAGCTGCCATCATTTTTAGTTCTATAGTCTCTATCTTCTGGCAATAATATGCCTCTTCTGAGGGTCAGGAATCCCAAACCTCCATAGTTAGAGTAATAAGGTCGAGTTGGAAGTGCCAGTAATTACGGATCATGCTTTCTGTCACCCATATGTTCTTAGACCTATGCTTTCTTCCTATTAAGAAGATATACCTGATTAAATATGTGCACTGTATCAAGAAAGACAGCACCCCATCCATTCATAGCATTGATTTTCAACCATGTTTCATCTCTGCTTTCTTTAGGCTTTTCTGGTAATCGACAATGGAGGCTGCATCTTCTTAATACTTGACGTTATATGATGAGTGGAATTTGTGGACATGGGTCCCATGACTACACCTCCTTTGCTGCAAAATAGGCTTTTTGTTCAGATGTTATGCCTTTGGCTCAAGTAATAGTAAGATCCTTATATAATAGTGCTGGCTGAGGTTCTGCTGACAGGAAATATAAACACATACCCAGAATAAATCTTATCTCAGGGAAAACAAAGTACTAGTCCTCTCAGGACTGAAGGGGAACAATGTAGACATCTAGACATCAGTTGAAATTAGGTCTCATCACATACTTGTGCCATCTCAGTGGTTCAAGATTGCTCTTTTGATGGCAGGATAGACAGACAGAAGTAACAAAAACAGATCTGCTTTGATAAGTAGGAGTTAAACTGATGGACCTTTGCATAGCAATAGCATTCAAATGGAGCTTCTATCACTACAATTTTTCTCTCAATACCTGTACTACCATCAAATAGTCAACCAATTTGCTTACTTTTTGTTTTATGCTTCTTCTGCAGATACAGGTTTCTGGTCACTATTAGCATGTAATAGAAGTTTGGATATTTCCTGCTTTTTGCTGAGATAAACCTACCTTTAAAATGGTACCCGAGACAGCCTTATTCCCAAAGTTCAAATATTCCTCTGCTTGATCTTTAACCAAAACCCCAGCCAAATTGTACTGCTCCTGAGTGTATGAATTCTTTTCTTGAGTCATGTTCCCTTCCACGTACAGTAGTCAATCAGTCCCATTTATTGAAAGTCTCCCTTCCTATTCACTTTTACTGTGAAACCTGGGTGTGGCTATAAGGTGGTTTCTAACAGAATTTTAAGAATTGTAGTAATGCTGAGTTAACTCATCTATAAATCAAGTTCTGTCATTATCTTCCTCTTTCATCTGGTTACATAAGAACCCTGTAGTGCCATATATAAGATCTGAGGGAGGGATGTTGATAAAATCTTAGTAAGTAACAGTCAGTTCTGAGTTACCTCCTCTGTAGCTTACTCATCTCCCAAGGTCTCTCTCAGACCAAATTCTAAATCTACTGTTTTCATCTTATGTTGAAGTATGGATGGACTCATCTGACTTTGTAATTTGAAAGTTCCTATGGAACCCCATTCATAAGAAATAGTTCTTGGGTCATAATTGCTCAGTGTTCAGTGGTCAAACACTTCAAACCAAGACCCATCACATCAAGAGCTGTTTCTCAAAAGACACATCATTTTTCACTACACGTGACAGGGCATGTTACAACTGTAAGGGCTTTTGTTCTGATTTGTATCAAGGGCTTGCCTTATACTCCATATGCATCCTCTACATGTGAGTCTTCCAATAATATCAGATCTGCCAGTTTATGGGATTCAGAAGGCAGGACTGTTTTTACAGTGCCCGGGACCTTCTGGAGAACACTTTCTTGTTCACTCTAGACTCCGTTATAAACTGGTATGTTCTCATTTTTTCACCATACATTGATCAAATCACTATATTCATACATGTGAAACATGGTTATTATAGAACCAAAAAAAAAATTGTACCAACATGGTTTTTCCTTCTTTACAGTAAGGGATACAATTTGTCATTCTTTGGAACAAATACCTTGGCATGGCCACAGGTATATGAACAGTGGAAGCATTTTATTTAAGAGGAATGTTTCTGAATTCTCCTGGAGTTTATCTTGCATCCTCTGTGATGCATGTGTTCCCATGTCTCTGGTGTCTGGTCACTACTTACAGCCATCAGATTTTGTCTGATCAGTATGCTATCACTGGTTTAGTGGATCAATATGAGGTTCTGAGGAATATTTCAGCAATACAGCTATCATTGTACTATGAGTGTAGGAAAATAACTAGCTCTGAGGCAAAACTACAAATCAAAATTATCGTTTATTCTATGCCAATGCATATTTATTATTATCCTCATCTCTAATCAAAATAGAAAGTAAATCTTTTTTTGTATCAATAATTCCATAATATGTTCATAATACCTTACTAATCTGTTCTTGAAATGATCTCACAACAGTTACATCATCTGCAGTTTGGGCAACTTGCTTAAGTTCTGAAAAACTTGTCTACAAAATTTTCATGAAAAAAGTAGTTTCACTCAGAAAGCAGATTTAAGAGCCCAGATGACAAGCTGAGAACCACAGCTATGAAAATAAACAAGACACTCACAGCTGTAGGTTTTTGACCAAGTTAAACTTATATCTATAACTACTTAAAAGTTCTTGGATATACACTAATAGGTAGAAGAGAATGAGGCAATAGAGGGATAGAATAGAGAGACAGAGATGGATATTGCTTATATATATACTGTTAAGAAAGAAATTGTATAAGATAAATCAAAGAAATATCAGAAAAAGATAGTGATGAAAGCATGACTAATTTAGTGGTTGCTTTGTGGGCCATTAGTAGGACCTGTATTCCAGAGATTTATGGTACATATTGTTTGGGGCATAAAAGGAAGTGTTCCTACACCATTTTGCTATAACCTCCTGTAGATTAGCTATTTCAGAACAGAAGACTAGCTCTGTGTGAAAACATCTTGTTAACTATACTAAATTGCATTAAGTTAAAAACATTCACATTGGTGTTTGTTTTCTGAATTAAACATATCCTTATTAAGTATAATTGCTACATTAATTGGTTAAGAAACAGTTCCCTAGAAACTTCAGGAAAAAAAATCTGAAATTGTAGTGGGCATGGTAGTGCAGCACTGTAATTCCAACTACTCAGGAGACAGAGACAAAAGGATCATGAGTTTGAGGTCAAGGCTTATAAAGTTAGTGAGTCCACATGACAAAACAAAATGAAAATGAAAATGTTTGGGGCCACAGCACTTGCCTAGCATGTTTTCAATTCCCAGTTTCCCACCTCTTCTTAAAAAAAAAAAAAAATCCAAATCTGAGGCTGTTTATTCAATTGCAAAAAAATAAATTCAAAAACACAAAAGAATTGCCAATAAACAATGGGATTCTGGTATCCTTGTAGTTCATGAGATGTATCTTCAGTTATAAAAATAATTTCTTCAACTTGACAACTTTATAGAAACTGGCTTATACAGTAGAATACTAAGAAGAGAATATGAATAAAAGTAGAATTTGGATAACCCACTCTTACCATAATACAGAATATACAGAAAGAAAATCACACTTTCAATATTTGAAATTCACAAATCAAAGACCAGAATGGTTTTTTTGTGTGTGCGCTATCTGGGCAGGACTTTTTCTCCACTGGAAACATAGAATCATCTAATTGAAAATCAAACCCAAAGTTTGATCACACAGTTTGCAAAATGATAACACATGAATTCAAAGTATCCCCAGGTTTCATTGGAAACAAAATATTTTTTTCTAGAAAGAATTGGAGCTGTTAATTGATCCAAGTATATTTGGGAGGAGTCTAATGGTTTCAAATAACTTGAACTCTAAAAGACAATGAGTCCATGATATGTTCTGGATGTTTGTTCCTCCAAAATGAATGTCGAAGCTTAAATCCTAAAGTCATATATTAATGGCATTTGAATGGTAATGTGTTTGAGAAATAATTAGATTTAGATGAAGAAATAAATTGAGAACCTGTGCTTGCATTGCTGACTTTACAAGGGGAGGAAAAGAGACTTATGCCAGAAAGCTTCATCTTTCTCACCTGTGGTGGCCTCTGCCATGTGACCAGTAAGAAAGTTCTCACAAGATGCTGAGTAGATGTTGACACCATACCGGACTGGAGCTAAATAAATCTCTATTATTCTTAAATTACCCAGCCTGTGGTATTACTCAGCTATCGAAAGAGAATATGAATAAAGACAATCTTCTGATCAATAAGAACAAACTTTGCTCTTCTGTGAGGATCAGTTTCTCCTTTTTTAATTACCAAAATATACTTTTCAATAGTTACTTTGGAGAATGGTGGCAAAATCTGAGGATTGTATATGAGAATGGATTCTAAGAGTGTTATAACAGGGAATAACTAGCATGATGCTGGATGAAGGGGATTTATAATGATGGATTACATTAAATAAAGATACATGTAAAATAATTTGCTAAATCTTAGTAGGTAAGGGAGGTGAATGTTTTCCATGTATGACAGTAAACCATACCCTTATAATAGAAGTTAACATCTTATTAACTCATAACACCACTTATCAAGCCTTAAAACATACATAAATAAAAATACTCCAGCATTTGTTGCAAATGATCTATTGGCAACAATATGAAGTGGAAGATTATATAAGCATTAAAGTGAGTTTACTAAAACCTGGGGTATACCTCAGTGGTAGAGAATTTGCCTAGTATGTTCTAGGCCCTAAGTTTGTATCCCAGCACCTTAAAAACCAATTAGTTGAGTTTTATGGGTTTGTCGGGGTATAAGGGAATGTTGAGTAATGAGTTTCTAGAGCAAATAACAGAGAAAATTACGGTATTCAGGATATTATCTATTGCTACCAAAATTGTCAATGAGCTGTCTGGTAAAATATTGCCCAATCTGTGCACTAAAAGAAGGTCTAGTTCTGGTGGAAAAGATCTAGTATTAGTTACTATAATGACGAATCAGTGTCCCAAGTGAATTTCAAGAATTTCAAGATTCAAGCTGTTCATATACACAGTCTCTTGAATAAAGTGTGAAAACTCTTTAAGAAGTATCCTGCAGCTCTGCAAAATGCATTTTTATTTTTTTCCTCCTTATTTTTCTTAAAGTCATCTGTAGCTTTTAATATGACAACTGGACTGGGGAGGGTTTCCTGAACAAACAAAATATCTTGCCTTAAACTGTAAAATTACAAGAATCCCTGGATACCTCAAATGCCTTGGTGATCTATAGTAAAAAAGAAAGGAAACTTGTGAAGGTCAAGTGGCTGATGGAGTTATAGGCTGAATACATTTTTTAATGGGTCCAGATGGTCTATAAACACACCCTTTGATTTTTTCTCAGTTCCTAAATACATAGTTAAAAATTGCCTTACTCAGTAGCTGACTGAATGGATCACTGGCTCTCAGATACAAAATAAGGGCTGTGTTCATACATTGGAAACCACAGGGTCTGTCTCTGCCTAGCAAAATGGTGAACTGGTAGCAAATATTGCATCTATGGGATAATAGCTGAGACTACTAAAAGCAATGATGTAATCAGAAAATGCTAGTAATAAAACACTTGAAGTAGTGACAAAATGCAGATGAAATTAGATATCAATGGTCTTCTCATTAACAATAAGCCAACAATGGAATAATACCTTAATATACTAAGTGGAAATAAATGCCTACATAATATCAGATACATGGCCAAGAATTCAAGAATGGAAAAAATACAGATGTTTTAAGCAAAATAAAATGAAAAATTTTATTACCAAAATGACAACAAAAAAGACATTACTAAAGAACAGCATTCAGGCAGAAATTTTAAAAGTGAAACAAAGGTATAGATATAGTAAAGAAGTAGGGAATAGCTCAGAAATGATTCTGTGAAGGACAGCTATCTTTTGACAGACTTCTCTAGAAGTATCAATATCTAATTTTGCTTCTCTTCTTATTATTATCTCAGGTTTAAATGGCACTTTATTTTATTTATATACTTTTGGGCAGAACTGGGGTTTGAACCTACAGTCTCCCATTTGCTAGACAGATTTTCTACTATTTGAGTCATGTCTCCCAGACCTTTTTGCTTTAGTTTGTCTTCAGACAGTGTCTGTGCTTATTACCCTGGGTCAGCCTCAGACTGCGATCTTCCCATATACATCTCCTACCTAGCTGGGATTACAGTTGCACACCATCATACTCAGCAATAATTTAATTTTTGTTACTTGTTATGCAACTTTCACTCAATTATGTAAAATGGAAGTTATGGCAAGAGAAATACTTAAAAAGTTACATTATAAATTAACAGGTATTTTTTTCCTGTAAACAAACAGTAATATGCACCTTTGGAAATATTTTGCTCATTTGGTAACATGCTTTACCATACTATTTTAATTTGACTTTATTTTCCCAACACCACTCTGAAAGCTAGTCATGTTTATTCACCTTTTCTAATTTATTTATCACAATCTTTCTTTTAATTGAAAAAGAAACAACCAAATACTACTTAGATGAAGACTATTATTCATATGAAGAAAAATGTACATATAGGTCATGGCAGTACAGAATAAAGCATTACTTGAGAAATTACTATCTAAATAGAGTAACTTAGAAAAGAGACAACAGTAAAATAAAAGTAAAGAAAGGAAACACTACTGGGACTTATATTGGAGAACATATCTAATTCTGTCATTGCAAAGATTCTAAATAAAGTAGTGCAAAATGGTCATTACCCCAAGGGGGAAAAAGTATGCTCCATTGTTTGAAGGTCAGTATGATTGTCTATAGCAAACAAAAAATGAAGGATGCCTTATTACATAAAGTTTTAGTTGTATACAAAGCTCATGAGTTTTCAATTATTTGATGTTATACTTGCATAATTATAATGGTTATCTTGAGTTGATTGCTTTGAAAGATGGATTATAGTGTACATAATTCAGTTGAATCCTTTAGCGAAATTCTTTAATTTGACTTGCTTCACACTAAATTCAAGATAGGTAATGCACATACAAGTTATTATAGTTTGTTCTAATGTATATACCACTTTATTCACTGGAAAGTCAAATATTAACCAGGACAAAAGGTGAAAGATACAATGTAAATGATTATTTTCCCCTGTAAAAGAACTAGTAAAAGCATGATTATTACTACCTCCCATTCCCTAGCCACTCTGTTACAGGGCCATGGTCGTATATCTGAGATGAAGCATGGCCAGATATTTCACACAGGAAGGTCTTATACTACCAGACAAGTTATTAAGAAACCTCATAAACTTCTTATATGAAAGATATATGGAGCAGTCCATCTTTGATATAGAGTATTTGTGATTGAAATATCAGCATGCACCCTGATCTCTGATCTTTGGACAGACTATTAATTAAATTATACTGATAATATTTTCCCCTCATGCTCCACATTGCAAGGGTTTGTTCTGAGATATATTATTAAATGACAGTATTTGGCTAGCAAATAAAATCATATCCTAGAAAAGACAGCTCCTCCTTTAATGCCAATTTCAAAAAGACATGAGAACAATTTTAATCTTAAAAGTTTTAATCAAATCTGTGAGATGTCCTTTAACCAGACTTCTTTACTTGTCAAATTATAGTCCTTCCTTACTAGGCTTGGAGAGCAAGATATTTGATTCCTGTGGTTCTTAATTGTATCTTTCCAGGCTTCTAAGGAAAATTAAAGATTCATATCACTTGAGAAATATAAAATTTAGCCTAGATTAACTAATAAATTTTAATGTCATTAAAAAACAAATAGAGCAACAAAACTAAAATAAGAGTTTGTACCATTTTAAATGTCACTTCTAATACATGTACTCCAATGGATTGCAAAAGCCGTATCACCTGTGTAATATATTAAACCATCTCCATGTGAGAATCATAGGCATTCATACCAATGCTCTAACATATTATTTGGAATTAGGACGTGAGTTCATTAACTACTATATTAGCATAACTTATGTAAATTTACTTTACAAATATGCACCACACAGAATATTATGAATCTCAGTATTCTCTATGGTCAATGAGAAATCATAAAAAGGACAGAATAATAGTGCCATTATTATGTAATTAGATCTATGTGGTTTCATCCAGACAAATTCCAAAGTTATTCAATAAAATCACTTTGCTTTCAGTCAGAATAAATGCTACATGTTTTTTGTCAAATTAGATATCTTCTATTTTATTCATCTTTATTGTTCTTATACAGAGATTTAAATCCATTTGTTTATACAGTGTTCATTTTATAGGTATTAAGCAAAGCAGATAATGTTACTTTTCCTATAAAGCTTATATTTGAGTGAAAATGATAAAAAATAAATAGACAGGATATACAATAAAGACAGTCCAGCAGACAGTTTTTTAAGATAAATAAAATAGATAAGAAGATACAGAAATGCAAAGGTCTAATAGGATTTGATATCCTTGTGAGGCTGATATTTGAATAGAAATTTAGAAAGGAAGTGAGTGGATCTTATGATACTTTATGTCATGCTGCAATACATTACTAATGTGGGGTTTGTGTACCTTTTTGCACTTATTTAATACTCTAAATCAAATTACCAAAGCTTAATGGCTTACAAAATAATTTTATTGTAGCTCGTGGTTTTGTAGGCCAAACAATATGGAAGTTCTCACTCACGTGACTCATTTGTTTCATGAGGTGTTGACTGATATCACTCAGTGCTATGCAATTAGTGCATGGGATAGTCTAGGGAGTCCAGCATAGCTTCTCTCATATGTCTACTACCTTATTGATGATGATGGAAAATCTGGGTTCATCTGAGGCTCTCTCTCTGTCCAGGCCTCACGGTATCTCTCAAAAAGATGTCTGACATAGCATTATTTCTGCTGTATACCACTGGCCAAAGATGATACAGAACACACCTCAGAATCACAATTTGATCAATTACCTACAAACATTTAAGAGTGTTAAATTTCTCCAGTAATGGTACAGTCATATTTGTTTATGGTCTGATTAGGCAAAATTCAGAATGAATAAGAAAAATTTTAGTTTGGATAAAGAAAATCATCTTTGAATTTGTATATTTATAATATCTTCTAGATTATTATATTATGTGTATAATTCTACCATTTTATACTATACACGGGAAAAGTGTCTATATAACAGCAAATTAGAAATCAGAATGGTTTAGTTAATTTGTCCTCACAAGCATTCATGCTCTTCTTGCAATTAATTGATACACAGAATAAATGGTTCAGGTCGGTGGAGTGATTAAAGTAGGTGAGTGCCCAAGAGCAAGCACTAGGCCCTGAGTTCAAAGTCCAGTACTACTCAAAAAAAATACGTATCTTTTTATATCTCCAAAGCTTAATTTACATATATACATGTAAATATTGATAAACGTATGACATTTTATATGTACTGATATACATAAAAGGCAAATATAGGCTTCTAGAGAAGAATATACTGCTTTTACTTATGGTAAATCATTTTAGCTCCCTACGCCCCAGTCTCCTCTTTAAGTGAAATAATGAGAACTAAATGATATGCCACTATATAGGTGGCATCAATTGTAGGAACTATAGGAAAACAATTCTGAAAAAACAATATGAATGTTTAAGTAGGAGACAAACCACTGTCCTTCCTTCCTTCCTGAGAAGGACTTCCTTCCTTCCTGAGAAAGAGGTAGAAAGTTTTGCTACCTAGTATGAACATATTTAGTTCCTAGGCAAGTAACCTTGGCCAAATGAGACTTCTCTCTCGAGCTTTCCAACCCATATCCCAATGGCTTCAGGTCTCACTCTTGCATGAAATGTAAATGCCTGCATAGAAATATTTCCTATATATAGTGTCACAATATCTTGATTCACTGTAACTGTTTCCACAAATTTAAAAAATGTGCAAACTTAGTTTTTCATTAAGATTTGCCAGACAATGGAGGCTCATGCCTGTAACCCTAGCTAATGAGGAGGCAGAGATCAGGAGGATCCGGTTCACAGCCAGCCCAGGCAAACAATTTGAGAGACCCTATCTCGAAGAATCCTTCAAAAAATAGGGTTGATGGAGTGGCTCAAGGTGAAGGCTCTGAGTTCAATACCCAATACTGCAAAAAAAATTGTTTTTTGCAATATGTATTATAAATTATTAGTTCTAATAAAATATTAATTGTTTTTACTTTAAACAGTATCTTCTAAATTCTCATCAATGTATAAATTTTAAAAAAGCTACAATATATTATTTTCTGTATTTTAATAATATGTCTCTAATTTTTTTCTGAAACTTAAGGAAACAGTTATAAACTTAATAAGGAAAACAGAGAATTAATTTTCTATCTGAAGACATTTTCAAAATTATATTTAGGTCCTTCCCAGAGCCACTGAAGGCAGTGAGTTATTTCTACCTAGACAGATATTTACCAATTAGCTAGAATATTCAGTGTTTTGCCAAAAATCTTGTGCAATGTAAGAATTTTCTATTTATATTAAAGTCTCATTTGATCTAGCCATGTACCACCTAATAAATAACAATATTCATAGACATAATCATTGTATGTAGACAACTCTAGGAGTAATGAGGCAGTTAGGGTTATAATGTACAGAGTTCCCTATATAGCTTCACATTCCATCAAAGGTATTATGGGAAAGGTGAATTCAACCCCTCTTCTGCAAAATCAATTCATCAGTTGCCTTGCTGAGAAGCCGATTTCCACATTTTTATCATTAGTTTTCCAAAACCAAGAATACCTAATAAATACTTTGTATTTCATTGTAAATTGAGAAACTTTACCTAAAACAAGTTAAGCAGTAGACTCCAGACATAATCCTAGTATTGGACATGAACCCGAGCATAAGGAGAGACACAGTTTCAGATTTCTTTTATATAGAGATTATGCATGCTCAAGCATCATTTTTACTGGTTAATATCACAGCAATTTTAATTTCTTGTCACTTGACCCTTACTAATATTCATTTGAAACCACAGAGAAAACTCTCTTTAGTAAGGAACTTGGGAAGCTGTACTGTAGCTGTCAGATAACCAATTACATGGAAAATTGAAATAGATATGGAAAAGTATTTCCACTGAGTGATTTTGCACCAGAGTGTGGTAATCATCTTGGTAATATTTGGCTAATACTGTTTTTTGTCTCTATTGCATTCCATCAGCCAGCTTCCGTCATGCTTCACTTCCTTCCTAAGACCCAGGCTGGCTCTCACTCCTCCCTATTCCAATTTCACTTGGTACAAGTCCAATTCACACTTACCAAAATTTTGTCCTCATCAGTTTATGTTATCTTTCTACATATCTCACATTATAAGCAAATGATACCACTATTATATTTCCTTACTCAGGTTTTTAAAACATCCTCAAACTTCATGAACAGGATAAAGGTATATAACAAGAGATCTAAAAATGAATACAAAAATTATAAATGTCCATTAAAATAACAGCCCAAATGAAATAATTAAAGCCAAAAATATCACCAATACTAGTTAAATTGAACAGCTTAGATGGAGTTGTATTATAAGGTAGATACCAGCCTATTGGTAATTTAGACCTGAGGTCCTATGGCAGAAAGGCAGGGGCAGAGAAGAGAGATAATGAGTGCTACAGTGAAACAAAGAAAAACCAAAGTTGGGGAATGTTATCTGGAGACCAGAGAAGGGTCACCTCATCCCAAAGGCTAAAGCAACCAATGATGTATGGCACAAGCTGTACCCCCCATTCTGTAACCTTCTCTAAATGGTATATAAGGAATACCCTCTTTGTTCTGAAGCTTTTGGCCTTGAGTCCACTGAGTTGCCACTGGCTTGCTTAATAAACTTTCTTCCTGAAAGCTTTGGTGCCCTCTCTGTCTCTTTCTGTGTCCTATTGCAACATATCTGGGGGCTCATCTGGGATTCCAAGGGCAGTGTTTTCATCTCCTTGTCATTGGCTCAACATCTCCAGCTTGCCAGCTGAGCTGCCCCTGCCCTTTGAAGGGAAGACCCTCTCTCCTGGAGACCTGAGGAGGTGAGTTCTGGTTGCACAAAGGAACCCAGAAAGGCTCAGGAACCAACTTGGGAGCCCTGCTCCTCAGATTGGTAAGAACCTGGGTTCAAATTCAGGACTACCTCAGGAAGCAGAGGGGAGTCAACTCCCAGAAAAGATATCTGATGTTATCCCTTTTGGGGGGTGAAACCGTGTCTTTCAGGTTCAGGGTGCAGGATGAAAGTACTGTGCTTTGTGAGAGTGTGTGAAAGTGTGAGACTGAGATGCAGCATGGTTACAAAGTAAGTGTGGAGTCCCTGTGTGTGGATCTATAGAAAACTTGTATGGTTTAGGGAGAGCCCTAACAGGGCCTCTGGTCTGGGGCTTACATGGACTCACCATGGCCAAGAGCTGCCTAAATCTCTGTGAGGGGAGTGGCAGAGACAGATGAAGTGAGTGGTGTTAATTTTTTCCCATGCGCTAGTTCCTGGCACCACCCAGTGGCCTATTTATCAAAGCAACTTGATGCATTTTCTGGAGGCTGGCTGCCCTGCCTGCATGCCCTGGTGGTCATTGCTGTCTTCGTGGCTGAGGCAGACAAACTTGCTTTGGGACAAGAACTCACAGTCCAAGTTCCCCACTCTGTTTTGACTCTCATGGAATATAAAGAAAATTATTGGTTAACCAACTCCTGAACGGTCACATATCAAAGCATGTTATTGGAAACCCATGTGTCCAGCTAGAGGTTGTTAAGATTCTAAAGCCAACCACACTATTACTGGTTGATTCAGGCCCCCTCAGAGCATGACTGTTTAGAGGTCATGGATGAGATGTTCTCCAGCCAGCCAGATTTGACCAGCCCGCCCATTAATCATCCAGTATTTCATGGATGGCACACATTTTGCTGGATATGCAGTAGTGACTCTGGATGCTGTCATTAAAATATGACCACTGCCATCTGGGACGTCTGCACAAAAGGCTGAGCTTATTGTTCTAACATGGGTGCTTCTTCAGCTCACTGCAGGAGTGCAAGTAAATATCTGTACAGACTCTAAATATGCCTTCAATACCCTTCATGTCCATGGAGCCCTATATAAAGAAAGGGGGCTCATTAATGTAGGAGGAAAAAGTGTTAAATATGGAGAAGAAATTCTGGAATTACTAGAAGCTGTATGGACCCCTAAGTGAGTAACAGTCATGCACTATAGAGGGTACCAGAAGGGGGAGAGAAAAACTGTTCAGGGAAACCAAAAAGCTGATAGTAAAGTCAAAAGAACAGCTCTCACAGGAGGATGAGCTTCACCCTCACTAACAGCTGCCTTGTTCCTGTGCTCCTTATCTGAACAGTATACTTCACAGAACAGGCTTGGTTTGAGAATGAAGGAGGAAATTTTCTACCAGATGGATGGTGGAAGTTTACTGATGGCCACATTGCCATACTTGAGTCACTGGCTCCCACACTTGTCAAGCAGTTCCATGAAGGAACTCACTCAGGGTGGACAGCTCTCAAGACCACCTTGGCCCAGCATTTTTATATCCCCAAACTCTGCAACATAAATAAGACAGTATGTGAAAGGTACAGTCTATGTGTCAGAAACAATACCCAACAAGGGCCAAGATGTAAATATATTCTGGTATTTGTCTGCATCTTCTCAGGATTGGTAGAAGCCTTCCCCACTCAGACTGAAAAAGCCTGAAAAGTGGCCAGGTGTCTGTTAAAGGAAATCATCCCTTGATTTGGAATACCTGTGTATTGGGTCAGACAATGGGCCGTCTTTGTGGCTGAGGTAGTGCAGTTGATGGCTAAGGGTTTAGGAATAACTTGGAAGCTACACACAGCCTACCACCCTCACAGTATGGGGAAAGTAGAATGTATAAGCAGGACTCTAAATCTGCAATTGGGAAAACTATGCCAGGAGACCCAGCCATAATGGAATTACTGCCCATAGCCTTGCTCATAGCCTTGCTCAGGATTAGATCAAGCCCCAACAAATGATGGGTCTCTCCCTTTTTGAAATTCCTTTTGAGCATCTACCTCCTTTAGTCAAGAGCTTGCAAGGGGACCTTAAGACAGCAGAAGTTGGCCCTTCGGTTGACTCCCTCAAAAATCAAAGGTAAGAGCGAGACTCCCCATTAGCCTTACAACTCCCAAGCACCATTATAAACCAGGGGATGCTGTTTGGGTAAAGGAATGGAATACTTAACCACTAAAGCCCCAATGGAGGGGACCTTTTGTTATTGTTTTGCTCACCCCCACTGCAGTTAAAGTAGCAGAGATCATTCACTGGATCCACCACAGCTGAGTAAAGCCAGCTTCCCTCAAATGGGAGTTCATCCCTGACTCAGCCTCACTGTATGAGATCACCCTTCAGAACATCTGCCCCCTTCCCCAGCAGGACCATGCTTCCCAGGAGACAAGAGACCATGAACAATGAGACATCAGCCCTGCTCTAATCACTCCAGAAGCTGACTAGTCTATACACAGTGGAAGCTTGAGGAGTTGGCCATCTCACCTTTGAGGATTAGTTCATTCTGTGTATTCCTCTTGCTAATCTTGGTCAGCTCTCTACCTTGGGACTCCCAGGCTTTGGACTGTGACTTATGTATGTGCACTACCCAAGCTAGGAGTGCTGTTACCAAAACTCTGGTTTTCCATACTTATTATTCCGCCATTGTTGGGTCATGCACCCACAACCATACCACCTACTCAGTGTACTTTTCTGGTGGTCAGTATACCTATTTTAACCCCGTCTATCACCCTTGGGAACAATGGCTAGAGGTCTGCAGCTTCACCAGCACTGGTAAACTTGTTAACCACATCTGGATTAATGACCTCAACAAACCTGTGTCCATATACTTTGATGTGTATTCTGCAATAGCTGAAAACACCAGACCTTGGGACAACTGTTGGGGAGCTAGCCTGGAAAAGGACCTATAAGTTAAATGACAAGTATATAAAGATGACAGTGTGTGTAATCTACTGTTCTTATTAGGGTTGTGAAAAGTGGGCAACTTGGCTAAAAGGGGAGGTCCATATCTCACATGGAATTGTTGCGCTTTTACAAAAAAAGGAAAGCAAACCCTGACTGTACTCTTGGTGCCCATAATCCTGTAAATTTCACTATTTGTAGCCTATGAAGCAGGCTGAGAAGTTGGAAACAAGTTTGACATTTTAATCTATGAAAATTGAACAAACCCCAGTACTTCGCTGCATTTTCAACTCATCATGATCTCTCATGAGAGCTCCTCATACAAGGTCTTTCACTCCTTTTATGAGGAGATACAAAGTGAGTTTCCCATTTCAGTTAAAACCAAAAACATGTTCCTTTCACTAGCTGAATCCATAACACAAACTCTAAATGTAACTTCATGTTATGTTTGTGGGGGAATGAGTATGGTAAACCACTGGCCATGGGAGGCAAAAGAGCTAAACCACAAGAGCTCCTTAATAAAAACCATTCTTCCTAGCCACAGGGAGAGCGTTTGACTCCTAAAAACCTCTATTATTGGGAATTACTGTATCTCCTGTCAAAAATGCCAATTCTCCACCCTGATAGGGGATTTGATCTGCTTGAGACAGAAGTTTTACAACGACGCTACTCAGGATACTCAATGGTGGAGTCTCCCAATCACACAGAGCCCCAACATTACCCACTGGCTAACTTCCCTAAGCTTGCAACAGCCTGGACGAATCTAACCACAGACATAAAGTGGCGAGTGCCTAAGGGGCTATATTGGTCTGTGGGCAATGAGTTTACACAATCTTCCCAACAACTGGTTTGTATCCTGTGTTCTGGGCACCATCTGGCCTTCTTTCTTCTTGCTCCCCTTCAGACAAGGCAAAAAATTAGGAGTTTCCATATATGAGAAAACAATAAACAGAAAGAAGTGAGATGCCTTACAAATGAGAACCTGAAAGGATGATGAATGGCCTCCAAAGCAGATCATTCGTGGTCCCACAAATGGGCAAAAGATGGCTCCTGGGGCTATCGCACCCCAATCTATATGCTCAACCGTGTCACTCGGCTTCAGACAGTAGTTAAAATTATAACTAATGAAACAGCTAAAGCCCTCAGCATATTAGCAAAACAACAAACAAATGCTCAATGCCATCACCAAAACCATTTGGCTTTGAACTATTTGCTAGCATTGGAGGGTGGAGTATGTGGGAAGTTCAATCTCAATAACTGCTGTTTGCAGATTGCTGATGAGGGAAAGGTTATTAAAGAGATTACTGACAAGATGTAAAAGCTTGCCTATGTCCCTGTGCAGACCTGGAAGGGATGGAACAGTGACCTGTTCTGGGGCTGGTTCTCAACCCTAGGTGCGTTCAAGACCTTAACAGGGGCAATGTTCCTTGCACAATCCCTCTCGTACCACTGTCCTTCAGGACCATTATGAAAGCCACTATAGAAAGAATGACAGCTCCTTACATAATGACACTGTGGAAACATAATCCCTTGGATCAAGATGATGCTCTTTGACCCAGAAGTGGTCTGAGCATCAAAGGAGGG
The DNA here is from genome assembly GCF_047511655.1 of Castor canadensis. NCBI lineage: Eukaryota > Metazoa > Chordata > Mammalia > Rodentia > Castoridae > Castor > Castor canadensis. The sequence goes on from NC_133393.1 coordinate 125,489,360, forward strand.
AATGTGGCAGGAAGGCAGGGAGGGGGAAGGGAGATAGTTAATGCTACAGTGAAACAAAGAAAAACAGAAGTTAGGGGATGTTACCTGGAGACAAGAGAAGGGTCACCTTGCCCCATAGGTTACAGTGGCCAATGATGTATGGGACAAGTTGTACCCCCATTTCTCTAACCTGCTCTAAATGGTATATAAGGAAAGTCCCCTTTGTTCTCAGGGCTTAGCCTTTGGAATTGAGTCCACTGAGTTGCTGCCGGCTTCCTTAATATACTTGCTTCCTGAAAGCTTTGGTGCCCTCTCTGTCTCTGTCTGAGCCCTCCTGCAATAGTCTGACTCCTGCATTCATCCTCCATAGTCCACAGGAAAGCTTACAGGAAATTCCAATCTTTGATACAAACTTTGCAATAGGAAATCAATCTGTACCAATAAAGGAGTGCTTGGACATTGTGTTCAATTTATGTTATTGACAAATAAATCTTATTCACTACATTATTCGTTGATTAAACATCTAATGAGTTGTAAAAATAATGTTTGACTTGAGAACACACACATGAACAAAACAGAATCCTCATCTTCTTAAAGCTAAAATTGACAGTGGGGTTAAAATTATATTAGAAATATGCTATACTGTCTTTTGCTGATATCATATAGTTGTTAAATGTTATAATTTCTTGTTTCCTAAACCAAGTTGTTAATTCTAAATGCAATTCTTTTAAATGGTGTGTATGATGTGACACTTTTCAACCTTGCCAAACTACCTAGAGAATACAGTAAGAGCAGAAAAACCTTCGAGAGATTTTCTTGAAAAGCATCACGCCAATGAAAGTGGATAATATGATTTTCTAAATGCTCCACAAATCAAGACACATTTTCTGAATTTACCTAGTCTAATCGCAACTTTATGTAGCAATATTCACAATTAAGGATCTTTATTCAATTAATAATTGGTGTTCTATAATCAGTGATTTGTAACTGTTATTCTAAAGAGTTTTCCTATTTAAATTAATTTTAACATACCAACAGTATGAAAATATTATACATATTAGTGGGTATCATATGGTGTTTCTGTACATGTGTATATTACATAATTTTAAAATTAGGTTAAACATATCTGTCTCCTCAAACATTTATCAATTCTTTATGTGAAAACAGCTAAAATCCTTCTGGGTTTTTGAAATGTACAGTACTGTAGACTCTTGGTATCTGAGAGTAGTGTAATTCTTCCAGAGACTGCCATTGAGGAAAATCCATGAATGCTCAGGATACATAGAATTTAACCATGTCTCCATATCAACAGAGATATGAAACACGCTTTCGAATATTTTTTTTTGAATGCATGTGGCCAAAACCGTGTGGAATAAATCCATGGATAAGGTGTGTTACTGTACATTACTGTTATCTATAGCACCCCAGACTGGGCAAAAGCACATCAGAATTTCTTACTCCTGTCTAACTGTACCTTAGTACCCTCTGATCACACTTTCCCCATCCCCTGCCTCCCACTGCAACACTTGCTGGCTTCTGGTAACCACCATTCCACTCCCAACTTGTGTTAGACGAACTTTTTAGGTTCCACATATGATGCTTATTTTTTTGCACCTGGCTTATTCCACTTCACACAATGATCTTTATTTCCATCACTGTTGTTACAAATGACAGGATTTCATTCTTTTTATGACTGAGAAATCCATTGGGCATAGGTACCATACCTTTTTATCCTTTCATCAGTTGGTAGACATTTTTATTGTTTCCCTTTCTTGGTTATTGTGGACAACATTGCAATGAACATGGGAGTACACAGATGTTTCTTCAACATGTTGTCTTCAGTTCCCTTGGATATATACCCAAGAGTAGGATTATTGAATTATGTAGTAGTTCTATTTTTAATTTGTTCAAAGAACTTATCTAATGTTTTCTATAATGGCTACATTTGTTTACATTCCCACCACTGTGTTCAAGGGTTCTCTTTTCTCCATGTCCCGGCCAGAACTGGTTATCTTTTGTTTTTTGGGTAATAACCATTTTTACCAGTATTAGGTGATATCTCATTATGATTTAAATGGGAAAAAATCTGTTTTCTTTTGTACCTTATCTAATGACTTCTTGTAGAAACTATATACTTGGATCTTTCATAGACTTGACTATTCTTCTTCAACTTTAATTATTCAGTTGTCATGTTCTAATTATTACGTTCATAAAGTTATACTAGGTTGGTGAAGTATATCAACTAGGGTTTTTTCAGGAAAATTGAAATGGTTCTATGTATACTAGGTATTAAATATTTGAATATAAGAATATTGGTGCTTTCCCAGTCCTTGGAAGAGCAAGGAAAGAAATTAGTCACTACCAATCAGCTTGTAGCAACAAAGTTGGTGCTTCACCAGATCTTCTGAAAAACCTTTGCAAGTATGAAAAGTTTCAAAGAGAGCCAAGTGAGGTGGTTCACACCTGTAATCCTCACAGCAAGGGTGGCAGAGATAAGGAGGATTGTGGTTCAAAGCCAGCCTGGGCATAAATCCATGAGATCCCCATCTCAGTCAATAAAAAGGTAGACATAGTGGCATGTATTTTCATTCCAGCTACATGGGAAACATAAATAGGAGGATCACTGTTCAGGCTGACCTAGGCATAAAAGTGAGACCCTACTTGAATAATAACTAAAGTGACAAGAACTGGAAGCTAGCTCAAAAAAGAAAAGAAAATTCTGTAAGACACTCATGACAGTTGCTTTGGTGACATAAATTGGTTTCAAATCTTTAAGCTTATCCTTAAGCAAGCATAAGTTTGCAGCTGTCACTGGAGAAAACATGGATCTATTTTCAATACCATTCAAATCTCTGAGGATTTCCTTTAATTGAAAAACTCTAATCTCAACTCATATTGAAAAAGAGATTGCAGGAAATGTAGGTTCTTACTCTCTTCTGTAATTTAGTGAAGAACACAATGAGTTGTGACAGACCCTCCAGTATATGATATTCTTTTAGAATAGACTTACCAAAATAGTATTGAGATAAAATAGTTAATGTCAAATATTCCATTCTGTTTCTTTTTCATTACTATTCTCTTATATTTTCTTTGAGATGTCTGTCTCTTCCATTCTTATTGGATACAGTTTTTCCAATATATTATTCACTTCACAATAATATTACACTTCACTTTACTTTAGATATTTTTGCACTTTCCTTCAAAATTAGGATATATTTTTATTCATCCACTTATCACTTATGACCTGTGGATTTGGGGAATAATTTTGAATTTCTTCCAGTAGATGAGGTAAGTATATATGATATGGAAAAGGACATTATTTTGTTGTTTTGAAATATCCTTGGATTTGGTAGGTCACAAAATCTACAAATATTTGAAATTTTACACTGGCAATAAGCTTGCAATACAGAACATAAAGTACAAAGAATCTGCAAGAAGATAAAATTCATATTTCAGAGGAAGTGCATTACAGAACCCTAACAGCAATTCATGATGAAAAACTCAGAAAAAATCTAGAAAGAGGAATGAACTTTTTTGATATAATAAAAATTTTTTCAGCAATCTCCCCTAAAAATTAGTGCAAGCTAGGGATATCCTCTCATCAGTTTTCTGGGTATCTTAGTTACTGTAATCTTAATGCACAAGCCAATAAGTGGTCTACAGACCAGAAAGGAAGAAAAGAAACAGTTTTACTTGCATGTAGCATTTTTGTCTAAATGGAAAATTCCAAAGAATAAACAAAAACAGCAAAACAAAACAAATCACTAAACAAAACCTCCTGGATCCAAAAGTCAATAAAGCATAGACAAAAGTCAATAAATTTGTAGTTACTAGTCATAGCTAATTAGAATTTGAGATTAAAAATATGATACCATTTCTAGTGGCACCAAAAATTGAAAAAGATATAACAAAAAATGTATATTATCTGAAAAATACCTGTAAACTCCAATCAAGTAAAAATGTAAAGATCTAAATAAGTCAAGAACTATTCCACATTCCAAGATTGGAAGACTCAATATTTTTAAGCTGTCGATTTTTTTCAACTTGATTTATAGATTCAATGAAATATTCAAAGTCTCAGCAAGCTATAGATATCAACAAACTGTTCTTTTTTTTGTTTATTCATGTGTGCATACATTGTTTGAGCCATCTCTAACCCCATCCCCTGCCCCCTTTCTCTCCCTCCCACCTCCCTAACTTCCAGGTAGAATCTCTTTAAAAATGATGTTGGACTAACTATATACATGTATGCAAAAAAACTAATGTAAATTTTATATCTTTTGCAAACTTAAATCCATATTGATCAGAGATGTAAATGCAAAACAAAAACTGTAAAGCTTCTAGTATGAAGCACATGAGAAATTTGAGGTAACCATCAGTTTAGTGATGAGTTTTAGGTGCCATAACAAAAGCACAATCCACGAAAAAAAAAAAAAACGTAGCTGAACTTTACTGTAAACAAAAGTGTCTACTCTGTTAAGTCCACTGGTAAATTGAAAGACAAGCCACAGACTGAGAAAAAAAACATTTAAACAACACATATAATAAAGAACTTTTATCCAAACTATACAAAGAATTTTAACCCAATAAGAAACCAAACAATCCAATTTTAAAAATGGGCAAGAGATATGAATAGACATCATATCAAGGTGTTGCAGGAATCTCAAGCTGAGATATGAGACACTGAGGCTGTTTAGCAGGACACACATTTTATTGTGCTGGCACGACTCAGTGGACTCATGTCCAAAGGCCGAGGCCTGAGAACAAAGGGCTCTCACCTTATACACCCTTTCAAGCAGGTTATGGAAGCAAAAAGCAAAGCTCAACCCACATATGGATGCATGTGACTTCACTGGCTATTTCATTTTCCCAGTGTTATGTGACCTTCATTTTTTGATTCTTTAAGTTTTATCTCCTTGCTTTGCCATCCCTTCCCGCTGCTTCATTATCAGAACATAGCCTGTCTGTTTCTTTTCTGCTTCTCCTCTCTGCTACATCATTACCTCCTTTGATGCTTGAACCCACCTAGGGTCAAAAAGCATCATCTTGATCTAGGGGTTTGTATTTTTATAGCATCATGATATGGGCAGCTTTTTCTTTTTTAGTGCCCTCAGTACCAGGGTTACCAGGCAGGGTAATATAAAGCATGCTCTTAGGATAAGATCCATCACCCCACTTTTATGACAAATGTAGTCTGTTTTTTTTTTTTTTCCCCTCTGGAACTTTTAGTATCACTTATTAGTAACCTCATTAACCTGGGAGTATATGAGATGATTTAATGTCTGACCTGTTACTGGATGCATGATACAAAGTATGGCTATGTGGAGGTCCCAAAATGGTTCTCTTATAACATTTAGTACATGGGAAAAACCTCGCAAGGGCAACCCAAAAGGTAAGAGTCCAAGTGTGTAGAGGAGAGCGGGAATATGTCCCATGTTTGAGCTTCCTCCATGTGCAGACTAGTCAGCTTTTGGAGAGGCTAGAGCAGGGCTGTGGTCTCATTGTTTGTGGTTCCCTGTTGTCTCCTGGGAAGTGGACTCCTGCTGAGGAAGTGCACATGTGTTTTGATGAGTGATCTTGGATGGTGAGACTAAGTCAGGGATGCACTCCCACTCAGGAGAGAATGGCTTTATTCAGCTGTGGTGGATCCAGGGAGCAATTTTTGTTACTTTAACTGTAATGGGGATAGACAAGAAAACAACAAAAGGGTCCCTCTAATGGGTTTTTAATCTTTGGATATGTTATTTTTTTACACAGACAGTATCTTTTATTTTTTCAACTGAGTAGAATTACCATGGCAACAATATATTATCAGTATATATGTCCAAGAAAACTTGTTGTTTAAAAAAATTAAAACCACCATCTTTAAGTATCAAAGGACATGTCTGGAGCCAGTAAAAATAGCCATTTTATCTCTATGTAGAAGACCCTGTCTAAAAATATGAGTTTGTATCTGGAAGAGCTTTAATGTCAGATGGCCACACATGTATAAGAACCACTTCCTTAATCCTCTTGGCCTTGGTTATTTTTGAGAGGTCTGACATGAGTGACTCCATTTGAAATTTGATGATATTCCCCCCTTGTCTCCAAATTACTGGACTCTGAGTAGTCTCTTCTGAGTATTTTTCTCTCATCCGAGTACAAATCAGGCCCGATCCCACTTAGCTTCTGAGACCAGGTGAGATTGGACACATTCAGAGTGGTATGGCCATAGACTGAAGATCTTTCTTGATTGGTCATTTTTTTTTCTTCATTGTAAGGATTTGTTCTTTCCTGGATTTTTTTGGTTGGTTGGTTTTGGTCCCATGTTGTGGGAGAAATAATGAGCAGATCAGGTGGGAGTCAGTGCCAACTAGACCCTTTTGACCAAATTTAAGCAACAAAGAGGATTAGAAGGAGTGTCTCTTAAGCAATGGGCTTTTGGACAAGGAGAATACAAAATAAAATCCAACAAAAGCAGATGTCTAAAAAGTTAATCTGATTGACACATAAACAATAATTAGAGTCAATTTTTTATGGACTTGGTTGTAAATGCCCCAGAAGGATCAGAACTGTAATGACAAAAGCTTAAAAGAGCCATGGATAAAATTTTGATGGACAATTTAGCAACTAACAGAACAGTATATCAGTACCACTAACTTTTTGTTGCAGTGTTAAATTTTGTATTTTACAAGTTTTGATATACTTGAAAAGCATAAACATATTTAGTATAAGGAACCAGCAATAGCATCATAGCTCTATAGAGGTTATATATACATATTAGTTTAGCTGTTCTTGAAGTAAAACCTTAGATTTTTATCAGTTGTAGGGGGGGAAGAACAGTTGTAGTAAACCCAAATAGCCCAGTCATAGACATATAGGGTACTGCCTGTATTAGGATCACCCAAGACAACAGCTGTTTAACCATGAGGTCATCTAGACAATTTTACATAAACTGTTAGAAAATAAGAGGCATGGAAGAGTCAGAGAGATGGCTGAAATAGCAGTACAGGATTTATTGTTTAGGCAAGAGCCCTGTGGAGGGGGACCCCAGCAAGAGAGCTGGAGCCCATTGCCAAACACAGGCTTAGGCTAGATATAGGGGGCTAGTGGAAAAGTATCAGGAAGGTCACTAAGGGACATTGTTGGTGGGCAACCAAGAAAGATAAGTTGTAATTAGGTTACTGTTTGCCCAGTGTCCTTAGCATCCATCTGGGGAGATAAAGGTTAACAATTGTCTCTGTCAGTCTTTAGGGTTGAATGGTGAGTTTCTAGTAAGCCATCTGTAAGGGGAGATGGTGTCCAGTCCTACTGTAAGCCCAACATAAACCAACTGTTAAATGAACATGACTCAGTAATCTTGGTAGTTAAAACCCTGACAAAAATCACCAGAGAACACAGGTAAATATTTATGGGGACTAAGTGTAGCGTTAGGAAACTTAATGGCTAAGAACCATGGCTCAGATGTTGATAAGGGATTATATCCCAGATTGTTGACATTAGCAGATGGCTCATGTCATACAGCAGGATCCCATCAACCTGTAGTCAATGGAGCCCCCTTAAAATAACAGGCCCAATCTGGCCATCCCAGGCCAAAAATTCTCTCTGCCTGCCATGTGGAAGGAGTTGGACCTTTTGACCTCCAGTGTAGTGCTCCTTTTGAATTTTTATTTTTTTTATCCTATCTGGAGGGTGTACTTTGGCTTTGCTTTTTTTTTTTTTTTTTTACTTTGCTTTACATAAGTAAATTTGTCTCAACCCTCATATCAGCATAGCAGTACTCCCTGTGCTCAGCTGTCTCCTGCTTCTCTGTGTTTTAACAAACTTGTATTGTTTCAATGAATTTGTGGATTAACCTGTAGCACCAAAAATTTCTGACAGTTATCTTGACAAAACAAAAACCATTTTTAAGACAGACTTTATAAATTTTATTAAGAACAATATTTTTAAGATAGTCTTGTTGTTATGAGCTTAGAGAATTAAGGTTTAGTTTAACATTAGTACATTAAACTTTGACCTTACAAAATCTTTAATTAACTAGATTTTAGTCAACTCAATCACTTACATAAGCATTTATAAGCTTCATTTTTCAACCTTTTATTTTGAAAAACCGTATCCTTAATATGATATAGTAACAAACATATTTGTTACTTGTTGAAAATAACTCACAAACCTTTTAACTTGGAACCTTATATTTGCATGGAAAAAAAACAGAAAGAAAGCAACCTTAAAATTATTTTTTGTGTAAAAACAATTTATAGAAAGCCCATTTGTTAGTAGACCCATGTATTATATGAGAGAATTAAATCCCAGGTTTTATTTATGACAGAATGAAACCTGGTAAGGTCATTTTTAACTACTCAAAATGTAAGATTCCTGAGGCAGGGTGTGGCCCCCCATTTTTTTCTTTTTTTTTTTCCTCCTCTTGTCTAAGTCAGAGTGTTAACACCTCAATGCCTGCATCCTAGTGAGACTTGATTGAAATAAGTTTGAAAGCCTATTTTCTTAAAAGTAGCAGCACAACAGATTAATAATTTTTTACATTTACTTTATAAGAACCATCTTCAAGATGTTTACATATTCATATGTAAAAAGCTTAACCAGTTTATAACAAAGATCTTTAAAACAAACACTCTGTTTTTTTGTTACCTTGAATATCACATTAACCTTATAACAGCAGTTGAAGAACCATTTTGAAGATGCTTAGACATACACACATAAACACACATACATAAAAGTTTTAAAAATTAAGTAAGCCAGAAAAAATGTCAACTTAAGCATGCATAAGATGAACTGGAATTCCAGGAGCAAAGTAAATTTTGCCCAGTTCTTTAAAGAAATTGACATACATACACACACAAAACTAGAGTGCACTCTCAGAAAAAGAAAAACTTTAAAATTATACCCAGAGGGCTATCCAGTGGAATGGTGGGTGATGCAGCTGTTCTCTTGCGAGTCTCCCCCTTTGGAACTGAATTTTTTTGTTATCCATCCCTTAACTTCAGTTGTGACTATTTCCTGGGAAAAGCTCAAACTCCCATTAACTCTGAGAGGTGTCTTGCACACTTTTTCATAGCACAGTACTTTTGCCTCACTTCCTAAACCTAAGAGAAATGGCTTCACTGCTAAGATGGCTACTAGTGGTCTTGGGAAGTGATCAGTCTCCCCTTCTACCTCCTGAGGCAGGCCTGAATTTGCATCTGGGTTCTTACCAGTCTGATGAGCAGTGCTTGTAGGTTGGTTCCTGTGCTTCACCAGGTTCCATTGTGCACCTGACTCACTGGGAGGATGAATCCCCTGCTGGATCAAGCTGTCTGTTGCTGCCCGGTGGATCTTCTCTTGGTGGTTTGGGGGATGCATCCTGGTGATAAGGGAGGTGACAAATCATCATCTCCTCAATCTCAGACAAGTCCCCAATAAATGTGGGAATCTCAAGCTGAGATAAGGGACACTGAGGCAGTTTAGCAGGAAGCAACATTTTATTGTGCTGGCACAGACTCAGTGGACTCATGTCCAAAGTTTGAGCCCACTCAACAGATTACAGAAGCAAAAATCAAAGCTCAACAAACACTATGCCTGCACGTGACTTCATTGGCTATTTCATTTTCCCAGTGCTATGTGATCTTCTTCATGTTTCAGTTCTTTAGGTTTTATCTCTCTGCTTTGCCATCCCTTCCCCCTGACTCATTACCAGAACACAGCTTGCTGTTTCTCTTCTGGTCCTCCTCTCTGCAACAAAGGGAGATATGCCAATGTCAAATAAACATATGAAAAGATACTCAACATCATTATCAATTGGGAATGCAAATTAAAACAATAATTAAACATGACTACAGACATATCACAATGGCTAAAATCCAGAAATATGAATATTCAAATTTCTGGTGGGAATGCAGAATAATAGAAATTCTCATTTATCTTTAGTTGGAATGCAAAATGGTAAGTACACTTTGGAAAACAGATTAACAGTTTATTACCAAACTAATACTAATATTACCATCCAATAAGAAATAGTCCTATGTATTCATCCAACTGATTTGAAAATTATGCTTTCATAGTAACTGCACATAAATGCTCAAAGGAGCTTTGTTTGTAATTGGCAAAAACTGGAAGGAGCCAGGATTTTTTTAATAGGTTAATGGATAAGCAAAATGCACCACATCCACACAATGGATTATATCCAGGAATGAAAGAAATGATTTATGAAGACACAAAGCAGTGTGGATGAATCTTAATGCATATAGCTAAGAGGAAAAAGCAAGTCAATAAAGACTACACACTGTGTAATCCTAACTGTATGCCATTCAGAAAAGGTAAATCTATACAGATAAGGATATGGAGTAAGGAATGAAGGTTTAAATAGGTGAAATGATATGGATCATTTTAGGCTAACAGTAACCATTCTATGTGATATTGTAATGGTGGTTTTATGATAGCATGCTTCTGTTTATAATTATGGAAATTTATTGCATAAATAATTAACATCAATGTGTAAAAATCTAAAATAAAATGTTTTGGAGATTAGAGGATTCTAGAATGGAATGAAGAATATTGTTGGGAGTCGACAGGTGTATTGAATAAGCTGCATGTTTAAGTTTGGCACAGCCCCAAGTCGCAAAAGGGAGCAGGAATAATTATGCCCAGTAATTGCACACCTGATTGGCACAGCCTCAGCTGCAGAAGTGGGCAAGATGCAGTACAGCTGTTTTTTCTAAGATGTTTATGTTCAGAGAGAAACTGTCACAGGTTCCTCCTGTTCCTGAGGATCACAGTGTCATGACCCTCCCTCAAGAAATGCCTCTCTACCTTGTGTTGTCAATGCATATAATAAATGCACTGGAGGTGGGGGGTGCTGGTGAGTCTCCATCTGAGCACACAGCCTACCTGGCCCCAGCTTTATGCATGTTTTGTCTTCTGTCTGTTGTCCTTTCTGCATCTCCCATCACCCTCAGTTAAGTTTCTAGGACAAGCTCATGCAGGTCATGAGAGAATAGAAGAAATCAATCTCACTATTCTAGAAATTCATAGCAACAACTATGAAGTGGCTAAGGGAAGTGAATGCTACTGCAATATACGTGTGGTTAGGACACACACATATATTTCCTTATCACAGCTGAGGTCTGGAAGCAAAGAAGCCTTAGTGGCAACAAGCCCTCCTAGAATTGCAGTATTGCTTTCTATTTCTTTCCTCAACTGAAAAGAGGAAGGCTTCTTGGAGAAACAGCTGGGTCAAAACCTAGGATAGGATGTGTAGAACACAATCCTGGAGCAGCAATTAGGGCCAGAATGTGACAAAGTAACAAAACCAAATAGAAACCCACAATGATGGGACATTGTCAGAGGACTATACAGTGAATAGAAAGGCCACCCAGATGGCCAATAACATAATATTGATTATAGCCCAAAGTATAAAATAAATATCTATGAGTTCATATTGATATAAATAAAAAATAAATAAATGGAAAAGGAGCAAATCTAAAATGAATAATAATTCCACAGAATACATGCTGACTTCTGCTTTCAAGTGATGTGATATCTTGGATGAAATCCTGAAAAACATAAACAACAGCTGAAACTAAGAAAATTTGACTGAAGCCAGGACTTTAGATACCAATAACGCACTATGTCAATATTGGCTTATTGTTTGTAGTGTATTACCATGTGCACAGAAAATGTTAATGATACGGGTAGCTGGTATAGGGTATGTGGAATTCTATTGCTATCTTTGCAACTATTCTAAAAATATAAAACTCCTGAACTAAAATATTATTTACAAAAGACAAATATTAAACTGAAAAATTAAATTGAATTTCTTCAACAGTAGCATTTTCCTACTGCCCTTTTCCTAAGTTATTTAACTCAGAATAGCATGCAACTAAATTAGCATAGTCAGTCATCTATATAACCAATAATTTCAGTATACACAAAAATTTACCAGACAACTTGAGAATTATAAATTAGTGAGATTATCATAAAATTCAAGTGAAAATAAAAATCCAGTAGAGAATAATAAAAATACATTGAGATTAAACCACAAAAGCTTAAGTTTCAAATCCTTGACATCGAGTAACAATAGCTTTTATCATTATAAAATTATCTTAGTGCTTAGCTTACCTGTCATGTATCACACAAAATTTCCCAAAGTATTTCAGATGAAACAAACCTGACGTTAGGTTATGTGCTAAATAATTTATGAAAGTAAAATCAGTACACTCAATATTCTAGTTTTGAAGAATCACTATACACCTTATTAGTGTAAAAATGTTTTGATCAATGTGACAACTGACTATTGATCAACTGTGTCTTTATTTTACTCAGCATTTTTCAGAAATATTTGATCATGTGAATCCTATTTATTTATCTAAAGTCTAGATATTTCTTATTAAAGTGATAATATATCCACAAATACATTTTATTATTAAAATTATAGAAATTCTTGTGATTTTGTGCCTAAGTAAAAGTTATGAATAAACAAAATAAAAATTTATGCATAAAATTCTTTGACTCATATCTCTTGCATTTTCTTTCTTAATTTTTAATTTTTTATTATTATGCTGGATGGAGGTACATTGTGGCATTCACAAAAGTTCTTTTCAAATATATCATACTTCAATTCACCCCTCCACCATTCTGCTTCATCAGCCCGCATTCCTGGAATATTTTCGACAGGTAATATTTTTCCACTTACATGCATGTGTACACAGAATTTGCACTATATTCACCCTCCCACACCCTTTTCCTAACTCTTCCCTGCTCTCCCCATCTCCTAGCCCCCTCCCCCAAGGGAAGACCTGTTTCATTCTCCTGTTCTCCAATTTTGTAAAAGAAAAAAAATGACATTTTTGTTTGTTTAAGATAGCTACACAGGGATGTTCAGCTTAAAAAATATAATGGCACATAGTATTGACCAATATTTAAAAATCTTTAAGTAGTTTCAATTTGAATGAAAACAGCATATTATTCATAAAACTGTCTTTGCTAAACTAATTTCATACTTTGTTTCTATTTTAATGTATTATGAAATTACTTATTGCACAATTGAAAAGTATCTGTGATTGCTGAAATAAATGATACATGAGAAAATTTCAGGTCCCATAGTATTCCTATTGCATTAAAATAATGATGGATTTTCCACTCATAATCAATTAGCCTAAGGCAAAGAGGAAAAATTAAACTGGGCAGCAAATTGATGTGTTTTTATATGACCAAACATTTTACAATTCCTCAAATGAACTGTCTATCGAGTACTGGAAGAGCATAGAGAATAAAACCCCCCAAACTCTCAAACCAATATGTTAATACAAATTTGTGTATAGCAAAAATTGAATTTCCTTCATGCTAGACCTAAAAACTCTGTGAAGAAAAAATATGTGTATAAACTAAAAGACAGATGTATATTTCATAAAATATTTTCTCCATGATTTTTCTCCTGTGAGAGTCTGTTTTCTGGTTTTATATACTACTTTGAAGTTTCAATAAAATGTTTTCCAAAAGTTCTCTGAATTTTATATTTATAAGGCAAAACAATTTCTACTTAAGAAGTAGTTTCCTAAGATTGGCTGTTATTGAATACTTATTGATTTCCCATTGTATTTAAATCAAAAAGGAAACAAATGACATTTTCGTTTAAGATAGCTACACAGGAATTTTCCTGGTGGAACTTCCATGTAGTATGTATTATAATCCAATTTGTTTCATCTGTATTTTTTTCATTCTACATTAGTCCCTGGGGGAGTTGGTACCAGTGCGGGGAAGGTGGGAAAGCATGTAGGAAGGTGAAAATGGTACAAATACTGTGTACATATGAATGTAAATGAAAAAAAATAATACTTGTTGAAGCTATTCCAGGAATGAGGGGAGAAGGAAGAAAAAGGAGAATGGTGGAGGGGATGAATTCAAGTATGATATACTGTAAGAATCTTTGTAAATGCCACAATGTACCCTCATCCAGCACAACAATAAATAAATAAATAGAACAAGCTTGGAAGCCAGAAAGCCCAAGGTACCAAGATCTTTGGAATATCACATTAACTATATGTGAGATCAAATCTTTCTGCCACATACAAGTGCTATGACCTTCAATAAGGTGTTACAATACTATGTTCAGTAATATAGTCCCTCATTCTATCTCTTTGACAAAAGTTTAAGAGAGTAATTAATATTAACTTTTTAATATTAATTAAGAATAATATTAATTGCCAATTAGGTGGCAATTAATATTATTTGTAAAATTTTAGAAATATAATTCACTCCATGCTCCCCACTGGACTCATGTAATAATATGAACTCTCAAAGCCAGCTCAAGAAAGTGAATACTGATACACATTTATCACAAAAGTATTAACCCAATCATGTGTGAAGCTATATATGTATCTTTGGTACCCTTGCTGGTGGATTTAATCCCCCACTCACCAAGAATGAAACTGGTTGAGTTTGAAAAATCTTGTGATTAGTTTGAATGTTGCAAATGAAGAGTATATTAAACAATAATTTTAAACACATTTTATTGCATAAACTTTTGTTGGTAAAATTATGAATTTGGAAAATACCAGCTATTACCAAAATAAAAAGAATTATTACCATCTTCTTAAGATAATGATTGACATAGCCCGTATACCAGTACTTCCAATCATAATATATAACAGGTGAGTTCCTGCACATTTGCAGGAACCTGTCCAATAATTTAGAAGAAAATAATACAAAGGCCATTGCCATAATAATATTTTAAATTAAGCAAATCTCAGATTACACAAAAGTATACATTTTAATAATAATCAAATTTAAACAAATTCTCATCTGCAGGAAAAGAATTTTAAAGTAATATTAAGAGTATGTTATTTAAAAATCAATATTACAATTCATCTATTAAATATGAAGGGCATACTGATGAATGTGAAGAAAAGTGACAGTATAAGAAAAGAAAAAATCCATGAATACAAGATGCTGTCAACATTCTAGTTACTATAGCACAGTGAACAAAGAGGAAACAAAAAGTAAAAATGATGGGATCATTTATTTTATGTTTCAGTCTCTATTACATTCTGGAAAAGTCAAAACTATGGAAACAATAAACAGACCAGTGCTTTCCAACAAGGAAGTGAGACAGAGGACAAACAGGTAGAGCAGAGAGGTTATACAGAACAGAGAAACTATCCTGTATGATGCCATAATGCCAGATATTTGCCACTACACATTTATAAAAACCAGAAGAATGTATAACATCATGAATGAGCAGCACTAATGTAGACTATGGACTTGAGGGTCATTCCATTTCAGGGATGATAATGTACCTTGAATCATAGGTTAAGACAAATTCAATTATGAGTAACTAATTAAAATGTAGAAGTTCACCAGACTAATTTACAAATTAGAAATCAAAAAGAAAAATCAAATAATTATCTCAAAAGCATTTAAACTGATAAAAATTAAATTCTCATTTATGATTAAAGAACTATTTAGGGAGCTGGAGGCATATTTTAGTGATAGAGCACTTACCCAACATGTAAAGGTCTTGGCTTCCATCCCCAGCTACAGAAAAAAATAAACTAAATTAAAAGTAAAACAAAACTTAAATATTAAGAAACTAGGATTAAATGAGAATACTCTTTATATCATAACTAGCATAGTAACATACAGTTTAGTTCATGCTTAATTTTGAAACACTGATGCCATTCTCAAGCTCATAAATGAAATATTGTCATTATTACTATCTCTATTCAATAATTAATGTACAACCTAATAATTTATGTTAAGCAAAATAATTCAATATAAGCATAAGAAAGATATAAAGAGACCTGTCATCATTTGATTTTATTTATATAAGATAATTTATCACCAAAATATAAATATACATAGCAAAATCTTTTCCTTCACAAAACTGGGTTGAATAATTATGGAGACAGTGTATAAATGAAGCAACATCATGAAGGAGTAAAAGAAAAGTACCTACTGCACACTAATGACCATGGATCAATTCCAATTAGATTTAATGACCTGCATGTTAAAAGAAAAATTTTAACAGTTTTGGAAAAAAAATACAATATTATTACAGACAAGAGAAGGTGTTGCAAATAAAGTGAAAACAGGGAAAATCTGGAAATTAAAAAAGAATACATTTAATTGAAATATGAAAACTTTTCTGCATAAAATGTATTTTTTTAAAATATAGAAGTTGAAGACTTAGCAAAAATATTCAAATCAATGCAATAAAGTAAACAAATGTGTATACACACACACTCATATATATATATATATATATATATATATATATATATATATATATATCACTAATTTCAATAAAAGTTAAATGGCCCAAGAGAAAAGAAAAGAGCTAATAATATCAGAAATAATTCACAAAATTAAGAAAAGATTATAAAGTAGCTAAGGAAATGCAAATCTAACAACAGTCAAATACTATTTCACATCTAGCAAACTGACAAGAATAAAATGAAAGCTGACAATTCCTTCTGCTGCCAAGAATGTTGAGTAAGTGAAACTTTTCCACAGATCAAAGGAAAACACCATGGTAGAGAAGAATTCCTCAGGACCCAGTAAGTTTTAACAATGTTCATAAAGAATTTCTTGGAAGATGACAATGTGAAATAGTTTTTAATATCTTTGAATCACATCATTGAATGGGGAAGGCAAAGGAAAAATATATCCAGAGGGGACAAAAGGAAAATATAACTTAAAAACAAAGGTAACATAATGGGTAGAGAAATACATGCTATCATTAGAGGCAAGGAAAAGGTGTTTGCCAGAGCAGAAAAGAAAACAATGTGAAAAATAATTAAAAGTGCCCAACCAGAGAATACAGAAGGGTAAGAGTGTCTGTAGATTGTAGCTGAAGCTGGAAGAGTTTTGCACATTCACAGGTCTGGGAAAACAAACCTCAAGGCGCTTATATTTGTCTACTGCTGCATAAAAAACTACCAAATCTTAGTGACATAAAAAACACGTATTTGTCACCTCCCACTTTCTGTGTGTTGGGCGTCTAGGCCTAACTTACTTGAATTTTCTACTTGGTCTTAGAAGATGGCTATCAAGATTTCAAATCAGTCTACACTTCACTCCGGAGTTTCTTCTGGAGAAATATTGTTTTGGTACTTACTCAAATCTTGAACAGAATTAATTTCTTGAAAAGAAAAAGAAAAAAAAAAAAAAAACCACCAGATTAGGAACCACAAAAAGTTCAGTCTATTGGTAAAAGTTCCAGAGTTATTCCTTAGGTGTCCAATCCTGGTATTGGCATACAAGTGGAAGCTCTGATGTGGTCTCACCAGGTGACTGGCTTGTGAGTGGTATTTGGTCCTTTTGTCCACAAGATTAGTTGGAATTGTGAGGTGAGGTAAGACTGCCAGCTCATGAGGATGGTCTGAGCTGTTGTTTTTCACCAGGCATCAGCTGTGTTGCACTTCAGCTGCAGCCATGTTTGGTCAGTTCCTCTCCCAGCAAGGTGGGGCAATTCAGTTTTGAATGCTGCCCTCTGTTTCAGAGATCAGCTCTGAGATCCACATCCTGCCTACTGGAGGTAGCCTGTTGCCCCACCCTGCAATTAATTTCTTTTCAAGTGTAAAACTGAGTATCCTATCTCCATACTAGTGGCATCATGGAGGCCACCTAAATTCCTTATCACGTGTGCTCCTGGTGATAGCCTCCAACTTCTTCAAAGCCAGACAGGTACAAGGTCTCTAGAGAAAGTCTGCTAGCAAGATGGAGTTCTAAGAAATGCAACATAATTACAGGAATGGCATTTTGGCCTTTCTGCCAGAAGTTTTTGGTCAGAAGCAAATCAGTTACTGCTCATACTCAACAGGACAGGATTACAAAGTACAAGCAGCATGAACTGAGATGACCTATGCATATGAATATTTGCCCAAATCAACAATATTGTAAACAATTTTAAAAGACCCAGAAAAATTAAACTATTTTAATTTTCTCCAGAGTATGCTTTATTAGAAACTCAACTAAAAGGAAAGCTAGAGTATCCATAATTAATGTGAAATTAAAGGATATCTGCATATCATCTATTTCAAAGAACTAAAATAGAAAATTAGACAACTTTAATTGAAGAGAAATTAACTTGTAACATTACAGTTTCTGGAATGCAGGTATAGATATGTCTAGGGAGAATTTTATACCCTTAGTTACAGTGTAAATTAACATACAAAAGAGGTAGCTGCATACCCACATTTACTGCAACTCTCTTCATGATACACAAACTGTTGAAAGTGCTCAACAACAGGTGAATGGATGAAGAAATGATTACATATACACATATATATATATGTAGGCTGTGGATTATTACTCACCTATAAAGAAAAATGAAGTTATGTCATTTGAAGGGAAATGGATGGAACTGGATATCATCAAGCTGAATGAGATAAGCCAAGCTCAAAAAGCCAAATATCACATGTTCTCATTCATTTGTGGAACCTACACCTAAAATGCTAAAGATGATAGCAATAATAATAATGAATGTATATGGGGGAATGTCTATGGGGGAATCAGGAGTGGGGAGGAGAAAGGAAAGGAAAGGATACTGAGAGTGAAGAGGTTGGAAGTTAGCTACATATATACATATAAGACAGCATAATGAACCCACCAAACACTGTTTGAAAATGAGGGGATGAGAAAAAGTGGAATGGAAATGTGACGATGGAAGTGAACTTGCTTAAGGTACACTGTGTGCATGCATGGAATTATTACAATAAAATCTCCTTGTATTATCAATGTATGATAAACAAAATTAAAATTAAAAAAAACATCAAAAAGGCTGTTAGTGATTTAAAGTTTCCATGTTGGGATCAGAAATTTAAAACTACTCAATATACAAAGATAAAACTAGAAATAACAGACTAAAAACTAACAAAATAAGAAAAAGCATATAAATAACAAATCAAAAATTCAAATATCTCTAGCAGCAATTCTCTAAATAAAATAAGAAAATATATATTATGATGACAAAGATGATCTCACACTACAAAGCCTACAAACACCCACAAGTTAATTAGACATTAAAAATGGCTTTATACCAATACATTTCACTATTGAGTGAAATGGACAAGTCCTCCCCAAAATACAACACAGTCATGCTAGAAGATTTTGCTACTTGCATGTCTATTAAAGAAACTGAAACTGCTATTCCAATTCCTCCCACAGAGAAATCTCCAGACTCTATCACTTTCAACAGTGAGTTATTCCAAATATCTACAGAAGAAATGACATCAATATTGCATAAACCCTAGAGTACTTAGAAATGAAAATGTTCTCTTTTTTATTAGGAAAAATTATCTTGATTTTAAAATTTTCAAAGTATCTAATATGAAAATGAAATTAGAAATAATATGTACCATAAATATAGATGTAATCATCTTTAGGGAAACTCCCTGTGTAGCTATCCTAAACAAACAAAAATGTCTTTTTTTTTTGTTTTTACAAAATCAAAGAACAGGAGGGCATAACAGGTCCTGTGTGGGAGTGGTTGGTATCATTGGGAGGGAGGAGGATGTGGGGAAAGGGAGTAGGAGGGTGAACATTGTGCAAATACTGTGTACACATATATGTAAATGTAAAAATGAGAAAAATGAGAAAGGAGATACAGGAGAATGGTGGAGGGGGGTGAAGTCAAGTATAAAATGTTTGTTATATTGTAAGAAGTTTTGTAAATGCCACAATGTATACCAACACAACAAGAAAAAAAAGAAAAAAGGAAATGTATATTCATTAAATCCAGTTTTTGAAAGATAGATAATAAATACATAGAGAATATATCATACTACTTGGCTGAAAGTAGCTGCTATTCATAATATACAAGTGTCTTCCACAAAGAAACAAATGAATAAAAGAAAGTCAACAAAAATATATGTGGCAGGGCAAGGTAGAGTACATTTATAATCCTGTCTACTGTGGAGGTGAGATTGGTAGGTTTTTGATTCACAGTCAGCCCAGGGTAAAGTTACCAAGACCTCGTTTTAACAAACAAGATGGGGATGTTTGTATGTGCTTGAAATCCCACCTATGTGGGAGGAGTAAGTAGGAGGAAAACAGTCTGAGGCCAGCTCAAACAAAAAGCATGAGACCCTATCTGAAAAATAGCTAAAGCTAAAAATGGTTAGAAGTGTGGTTCAAGTGACCCCATGTGCAGCAAGTGTGAAGCCCTGAAATCAAACTCCAGGACTGCCAAAAATTTAATTTATGCAGAAGAGCAGAACAGGATATTTCACCAAAAGGGATACTCACTAAGTCAATAAAAACATGAGATACCAATACACATCAGACAGAATGGTTAAAATGGAAGGAAAAAATACAAAGTGTTAAAGCCTCAGAGATACAGGAATTCTCATCAACTGGATATATAATATTGGCAAAACTATTTTTAAAATTTTGTGCACTATTGACTAAAGCCTGATACAAATATATTGTGTTATCCAGTAATTACATTTCTTAGTGTTTGCGTAACAGAAATATGTGCATGTATTTATGCAAAGACATGGATTTTTAAAACAATACTATTTGTAGCTGGCACAAAATGCCTATTGACCAAGAAACAGATCAAATGCATGAGGAGTAGTCACACGACACAGTTCCATGTAACAGGAAAGAACAGACTACAATGTGCACACAACCACGTGGGTCACCAATGTGATATTGTACATAGGAGGAAAGGAATGAGTTTATGCATTCATAAAATAGTATTCATTTGTCAATACTTCAGTAACCCAAGCCACTACAAGCTAGGAGACTGGTTATCTTTTAGGGAGTTTGTGACTGATAGAAACATGAGAAGGAGGTCTGCATTCCTGGCAATGTTCTCTTCTCTTTTTAGATGCTACGCTGCACTGTCCATTTTGTGAATGCCAGTGTGCTATTCACCCATGTTAATGTCTGTGTTCTAGACTACACTTTAATAAGCAGCTAAATAAATGACCTATGTATGTGGAGTGAATTTAGCTCACTAGCCATCTGGGCAAACAAATAGGAGGAAAATACAAGTTAAAGTGTTTTTAAAATATCTGTTGATTTCAAAATTCTCTCACTAAGCTGATTCATATTATACTTCACCTGAATTAGGCTTGAACATCTTCCCTTTAAGTCTCCAGTATTAAACTCACTGTTCTCATTATTAAGATTGGATACTAATAGATGTGAGGAAAAAATGCATCCCTAATTCAGTGCCTGTAGCACACGAAATATAGTGTATCCCCACAGAATTTATTTCACTGTAACATAAAGAGGGTTGCAATCATTTGGGCAACCTGAAAATTCAAGAAATATAAACAATCTTAATACACAGGCAATTAATTAAACATCCTTGGATGACATTACAGAGCCTCTTTCAGCTCCCTGGATGTTCCCCAGTTACATCAGCTTGCTTGATTCATTTTGCCCTTTAGAAATTAATGAAAATTGGCTCAAAATTTCATCTTATATTTAGCCAGCATTTATGAATTCCTACTTTGGCTGAATTCTCCAGGCCCACTTTGCTCCTCTTTTAATTTTCCTCTGTATCATAACATAACACATATGGTGTTGTTTCCTTTCATCCCAATATACCACAGACTGAAGAACATCCCTGAAGGATGGGAATGACAGACACCAGGTTAGATATTTCTATATGTGGTGGGCAGAATGAATGGGAATGTGTTAAGTGATAATTAGAAAGTGAGTGATAATAACTATTTCTCATATCTGTATGTATATGTAGGTAAATATCAATTATAATACAATTGAAAAATAAAAGAAGTGCACCAGCAGGTTTTACTTTCAGTTTAACATTTTAAATATGTTCATTTTTTAAATCTTTGTTTACAATTTGATTAAACTCCACACCACTATTCTACTAGTGGTGTGCTTACAGAAATGGAAAGAAGCCAGATACACACCAGAGAGAGATATTCTTAGAGAATATTATTGGAAGGAGAGGATGTTTCTAAGAGGAGAAAAGGAAATAAATGTAATTGTAAAAGAGAATTAAGAAATTGTGGACTCAGATAAGACAAAATGACCTTTCAAATTTAGCACTACCATATGAGACTTAGGATTTACAGTACTACCTAGGTCCTTACACATTACATTCATAATACTAATTAGAATGATGTTAAGTACTTACCCAGCCATGGTGGTCATCTACTATAATACTATAATGTGAACCTCAAAGAATAAAAGCAAGGAGTCACAGATGTGATTCCATGTAAGCTGAGTTGAATATATCATAAAATATACCTCAAAGAGAAGATGAAGGCTTTGAGGTATGGGTGGTATATATATGAATGGAATTTTTCCAAAAGTAAAAGTCATGCTCAGTACATACATTTTTATATTTTTATACACAGGTAAGATTTTAAGAGTTTTTTTTAGTGGGCTTTAGTTATTCCCTCCAGTATGAGGAAGTAGGAAAGAATTGGGTGTATGAAGCTAAGTAGGGGGAATACTATGACACACAAAATATTGAACAATGTGGAGTAAGGAATTTTAAGAATAGTTTTAAAGTAATCATGCATTCTCAAACTAAAAAATTTAATTTAATGAAAAATATTCTGTGATCTTTAATATAGCAAGCTATATCTATGGAAAGTTGTCCCTAAGTCTTGAAGAAGTTATTTAAGTTCATATTATATTTTTGTATGAGCATTTTGTATGTGAGGAATGGTACATTAGGAGAAGAAAAGTTCCAAATTACCACCTTACTGCTTACCCCATTGGGCTCTCCACAGAATCTGTTCTTTCTGACTTTAGTAGTTTAATACTTGAAAATGCATTGACTCTGACCTAGAAACAATATTGCCTGGCCTCCCTTCCACCTAGGCCTGGACATGTGGCTAAGTTCTCATTAGTGATAAGTTCTCATTAATGAAATATGAACAAATAATGCAAACCACTTTCCTGATACTTGTGTATAAGGAATTTACTTGTGTTACACCTTTTTTCTATTGTAGTATGCTAAGACTTTAACAAAATGGTTAAGGCTAGCACCCCATTTGATGTGAGATAAGGAGAAAAAAGTGAAGTGCTGGTGAAGACGAAAGCAACTGGAACTCCATAAACTGTCTATGGGAGCTGAATACTGGGGAAATGCCTGGAAAACTGCAGATACTGTGGAACTCTGGCTCCTTGCATTCCAAAATCTTTGTCTTATGAAAAAGCATTCAAATCGCTACATTATTGGATTCTCCTTTCACAGCAAATCAGTCTGTACACTTTGTCATATATCACTTGTAAATTGGTTAAAAATAAAAATAAATACTATTTCATAGGAGAAAAAAGGGCTAATTATAGAGTAGAAACCAAACATGTATATGATATGTTAAACTACACTGTATTCTTTGAACAATTACTTCAGCCCTTATTCTTCTCTGATATTAGTGAAAAACTTGGTTAAAAAAAGTATGAGAAAATACAAAGGTTAAGGTAATAACATTACTGATCTATTAGAGAAGGAATAACTCCTCCAATGTGCTGAATATTGGAACATAAAACAATAATGTGATAACAAAACTTACATGTTTTAGTATTCTCGGTGCCTTTCAAAGATGGTTCTTAGATCCAAAGCTGAAATGTTTTAATTAGTATCATTATTGAAGCTAAAGTTACTACAAAGTGTCACTTTTGTTTTCCCAGTTGTCAGTACATAGTGTTTGAGTGTGTAGCTATCCTAGTTTATTCAGATAATCATAGAAAATATTTTAAAGATATTTGACATTTCTCACATGTCTTCACTTACTCAGTTAGTAGTCATATGGTCTCATGTCTAGAAGTAGCTACATTGCATTAAGTACTCATTAGTGATTCATTTAACATTAGCCATTGATTAAGTACCTAACAAATTTATATTAATAAGAAAAACTGTAGTAATGATGACAACCTCTTCTTCAAGTACTTTAAGCTATATTTCCAATATTTTCTTGTGTGTCATATAGTAGATTTGTAACCATTTCAAAAATAAAGACCGAGGCTGGTTGATTTCTGTGTTTACAGGGGATTATCATACCTGGAAATGTATTAAAACCTAGATTGTTTTTCTCTGCACAAGAAAACTAAGTATAGGTAAATTACTGCCTATTTCAAATGTATTTCCCCCATTTACTCATGTATTCTGAGTTGACTATCTATGGATGCCTTTGCTTGGATGGCATTATTTCAAATGATTTCTTTACGTGTTTCTTTATAGTCGACACATTCAAATGCCTTTGTGAAATCCAGCCATGACTATAAACAACAATTTTTCAAATCCACTATTTCAAAACTAGCCATTTTCTAGCTATTCCACAGCATGTTGCCCAACTAGAGTGTTATTATAATCATCTAATTAAATGATAACCAAAGCAAAGAGGAAAATTATTGTCAACTGGCAATAAAACAAGAGCACAAAAATAAGCTTAAATAAGTGAAAGGGACCAGCTGTGGAATATGTGTAAATACATTTATCTTTGGAAATACTTATGTAATTGTAAATCATAGAGCATCTAAATTTAGAAATAGTTGCTTATTTCTTCTCGAAATGCTGTTATTCTTTGACCTACCAGGACAGCAAATGCTCCCCATATCTCCTCTTTCTTATTGCCACTCTCTCTTTTACAGTCCTGTCTTCTCTTTTTTTTAGCTTCTAAATGTTGGAATGTTTCAGTTCTGATTTCTCAGACCTTTCCTCTTTTCTCTTTTTACTGGCTTTCTGTGTGAGCTCTACCTTGAAATGTGATATGTACACCAATATCTTTTAAGTTAACATATCTATCAGTGTCTTCTCTCTAAACTTCATAATCTAATATACAACAACCTAGTGTGAAAGTAGCTTGTTTGATTAATAAATAACTCAAATTTAATATTTTCCACACTAAATTACTGATTTTTGCCCTTCTTTTAACTTGTTTCTACTTATGTTTTCTCAGTCAGTGTAAGCATTTTCATGAAACCCATTTCCTTAAGCCTAAAGCTTAGTCATTGATTTCTCCATTACGCCCTGCATTGCCATGTTTGGATTTTATTCTGAGTTGGAAGCAAATTATGCAACAAGGTCTGATTTTCATTTTTAAAATATCAAATTGATTGTCTTTCTAACGTAACTGTAGGGTTAAAGAGGTCGAGATAAAACCCAAATAGATTATAGGGTCTCATGTTATATGGAATAGCCTAATACTGCCAACTTTCAAACTACTCTCTGCTTATTTGATGTCATGAAAACCTTACATTTCTCTGTTCATTTCTAAAGTATTAAACTGCTTTTTGCTTCATGCTCTTAGTACTTGGCATTCTTGTTTATAAATGTTCTTTTTCCAAGGTGTTTACACGATAATTCTGAGATTCAATAAAATTCTTGGTTTTAATTTTATTTCTTCTGAACCTGACCAATGTGGGAAAGAGTCTAACAAGAATCTCATACTACCAATCATTATGCTGGCCCCAACCCTCAACTTTAATTTTCCTTAATATTGACTACACACACGCGCATACACAAACATACATATCATCCTCATATACAGAATTTTATTGGATTACTTTTTATCTGTCTGTCTCTCTTTCACTAAAATTTAGGGTCTGTGGAGACAGAAGCATTTGTTTATCCACCACTCTATCCCCAATGCTTAGAACAAATCAATAGTGCAATAAAATATCTTTTATAACAATATAGTTATCTTCACTTTTAAGAGTTATTTTTTAAATCCTTGGGTACATGAAATTAAATTAGTTGAAATATTGCCTCAAAGCATAGCTTCATCATTGACTCATTTATAATTGTATTTTCTTACATTGAATAATGTGATAGGAATATACAAGCACATCAGATGCCAACATAAAATCTGAAATCTAGGCAATAGCATTCATTTATATATATTTTACTTTACCTGATATAAAAATCTATTTTGAATATCCTGCATATAAAACTTAATTTTCTTAAATTTATAGACTATTACAAAGTAATAGTCTATAAATTTTATGACTATTACAAAGTATTCAATCTATCCCCAAACTCCACGTAAAAACAGATAGAGCACAGCTAGATAAGGAGAAAATACAGAAACATCTCCAACAAAGTAGGTGGCACATTATCCAAGTGTGTTAGATAAAGGGTGTTTGAAGCAAAAACAAATTTTTAAACACAGATGAGATTAATAGCTACAAGGGTAGTAGGTAGGAAATAAACGACAGGCCACATGATCCTAAAAGATCAGGCTGATAGAAATCAACAACAAATACACTTAAAAGAATAGAGTTTGGCATTACTGAATAATAAAAGGGAGAGGAGAAGGAGAGAGAGAAGAGAACTCTCTAAGGGATCATGGAACAAAGACAACTTTAAAAGAAAGATTGTGATAAATAAATTTTGTAGGAGAGGTACAATGCAAAAGTTCAATTGTTTACTGGTATTGGGTTCCAGAGATGGCAGATCATAAGATCATAAAACTACAGAAATTATTCAGGCTAGCCATAGATTTTTAAATTGTATGGCACAAGGTTAATTGTTTTAGCTTTTACCTTAAGAACCAGGACTTATCTGACAATATTTATCTTGCTGCTGTGAAGTATGAGTCACAGTAGGTGTTTTTCAAAATAGATATCCAGTGGTCTGAGCAAAGTTTTTTTAGAAAATGTTCATTTACTCCATTGAATTGTGTGTCAACTTTGTCAAAAATTAAAGGATGCTGTGTTAAAATATTTCTGAACAAGCTCTGTCAAGCAGAAATTTTCAGCAATGATGGAGTTGATTTCTATCTAATACTGTAGTTATTAACCACATACGGCAAGCGAGCACTGAAATGTGTACAGTGGAAGTGAGCAAACTTTTAAAAAAATTTTATTGAATTGTAATTAATTTGGATATAAATTCAAATAAGCACAAATGGCTGGTGGTTACATATCAGAGAGCTGCTGCCATCATTTCCTTGGCCAATGGGTCTCCCCAATATGGATGATTACTTGATCAAAATGCACAAGTCAGGAGGGGGGAGATGAAGAAGAATGGTAGAGGGAGTGAATTCAAGTATGACGTATTTGATATATTGTAAAAACTTTTGTAAATCCCACAATGTACCCCTAACCAGCACAAAAAAAGATATTTCAAAAAAAACAAGCACAACAAAAAAGTTTCAAAATGTCCACTAGCAAGATTGAACACATTCTTTATAACTTGATAACAGAAGTGATTTCATTACATTTGTTGTGTTCAATAAGTGAGGTCCAGCCCATTCTAAAGGTAAGAGGCTAACACTAGGTCATATGCACCAAGAAGTGAAATCACCACTTTTTTGTTACCAACTCTCTGTCCCACAACATAGGAGTGGTTATTTGATGTCTGGAAACTATTTCTGCACATCTTTTTCCTAGTGTTATAGTTTTCTTCAGTAGTGGGAACATTTGGTGCTGATTAATTTGTAATCACCAGAGGGAGAATCTTTGCTGGTATTTTTATTAGGATTGCATTGAATCATTAGTTAATATGTCAACTTTCTCTCTCTGTGACAAATATTAGATAAACAATTTAAGAGAAGGACTTTGGTTTTTGGTTTCAGAGGTTTTTAATCTATAGTTGGTTGACTCCATTGAGTTTAGGCTGAAAAGTTTATGGAGGAAGGGTATGGTGGAGGAAAGCTGCTTGCTCACTTCCTGGCAACTAGGAAGCAGAAAAGCAGAGTAAGGAAAGGGCAGAGATAAGATAAAATATTTCAGGACACTCCCTCTGTTACATACTTTCTCTTTCTAGGCACCACCTCCTAAATCTCCACCTCATTCCAATCTACCATGAGATTTTGAATCCACGAATAGGTTAATCCATTGATGATCCAATCATTTCCCCAAAGCCCTAGCTTTGAGATTTGCTGCACTGGGAACCAAGCCTGCAACATATGAGTCTTTTGGGGGGATATTTATATCCAAATCTTAATAGCTCAAGCCAGGGATAACTGGTATCTTAATAATATTGAGTCATACAATTAATAAGCATATTTCTTTCCATTTATTGAGGTATCCTTTTTTCTCTGAAGTTGTCAATTTAAGTAATGTATAATTACCTTAAAATTAGTTCTACTACATACACAGACGTTGTGTTTCTATTCTATAACTTGCCAAATTCACTTATTACTTCTGTAATCTTTTCCAGATTCATTTGGATTTTCAAAGTGCACAGTTTCCCCCAATAAACCATGTATCAATATGGTGTTTTCTTTCTTCTTTTATACCTATTGTAGTGGTTAGGATCTCTAGAATGATAGTAAATAGATATAGAGTAAATATTGTTTCTCCTTCACTATTTTATGAACTCTATATTAATTCTTATGTAGCAGCAGACTTTTCATAGATTGATTCTATATCATTTGGAATTTACCTTCTGTGATTAGTTTGCCAAGGTTTTTATTATGAAATTCTGTTGAACTATATTAAATAAATTGTTTTGCCTCTTTTCAAATGGTCTTCTGATTTTTTTCTTCTTTTATTTATGCCTTAACTCATGTAAAAGAAAAGAGGAATTGTTATGATTAAAAGATTCTTAAATGACATTGCAAACAAATGTAATGTTATAATCAAATACAATTAATTTGATCATAATTAAAAAATGTAAGGGTAAAAATAGATTTTTAGCTAAGTGGGAAAATTTTTGATGATCTAGATAGTAATTCATTTGGAAGAATTACTATTAGTTTTGTAAAATATTATAATAAATTGTGATTGTATATGAAGCTGGAAATAGATGATAAATATGGTATGAATTATGAAGAAAAAATGATACAGTGACTAGAATTTGTTTTAAACTACCAAATGTAACAAATATATATATATATCAACATACATACATGTACAAATATATACATATATGTATATGTACACATATATATACATACACACACATGAATATACATGTGTAAAATCATCTACCTTAAGTCCTGAAATTGAAAAAGATGCTGATCAAAAACCAATGAGGGCTAGTGGAGTGCTCAAGAGGTAAAGTACCTGCCTATTAAGTAGGCCCTGAGTTCAAACCCATACTGCCAAAACCCCAAAATATAAATAAATACAGCTTTCAAGGAACACAGTAGACCCTTGGCATCCAGAGGTATGTGGTTCCAGGGAGACCACCATTGAAGAAAAATGATGGATTTCAGCATGAATAGAGGTCAGTGCTATACTGTGAATGCTGGATTCATTTTCCCAAAATGCTGCCCAGTTCCCACTAAGACATACCACCTTCCAACAAATCTAAAATTTTCACTGTATCACTTTAGTTAAGGCCATTCACTTTTACCCTTTTGGGCACCATGTCCTTTTTGCAAGGCATATTTTCACAAAATGAAGGGCAGGAAAACACACAGCAGATCACACAAAGATTTATCCACACACACAAAGACACACAATGACTGAGGATAATGCAGGACTAACCAAAAGCATCTCCTCATTAAGTGAGCTGTGTAATGTGTGCACAGGAATTTAAAAGTTTTGTTTTTGAAATGTCTTTGGATTTTTAAGAATTATTATTACTTTTTGACCATGCTAGGTCAAAACCATGTCTAATAAATTCATGAATAAGGCAGGCTTAGTATAATAATGAATTAAACTTATAATAATACATGAACACATAACATTATAAAATTATTCATAATGCTGATGAATATAATTTAGCCTAAAAGAGAAAATGAACACATCAGGATGTGTAATAGGACACTGAAGAAAGTCGCTAACTGAAAGTGTGGTAGATCCAGGAAGATCCTAACAATGGTAGTAAGAGGAGAAATTACCAGGAATCAGCTGAGAAGTGCTACCAGATGCTGTATATAATTGCATCGCAACCTAACTGCCTTGAAGAGAGAGGTATCTGCACTAGAGGACCAGGAAATCTTTGCCTAGAGTTAGAGCTATTTCTACCTGAAAAATGTTACAACCAGTTTCACTGGCAAATATTGAGTAAATATTTACATAGAAGTAAATTGATAGAAAGAAACTGTAGTTGCTACATTTAAAATTCTAATGGCAATAATAATGCCTACCTGCACCTGTCTAGCAAGTGCATAGCCGTGAATTCAAAGCCCACTGCATCCAGAGAGATAAAAATTATGGCTTGAGGCTGTGACCGCACATACCATCTGTAATCTCAGCTACATGAGAGGTGAAGATGGGAGATAATGATTGAAGACCTACCCAGTCAAAAAAGTTAGCAATGCCCTAGGCTCAACAAACAAACCAGGTATGATAGAATACTTCTTTAATTCCAGTTTCATGGGAGATTGGAGAATCTCAGACTGAGGCTGGCCCCAGGAAAAAGTAGGAAAACTTCTCTTAAAAATAACTAAAGTAAAAAGGGCTGGGGTCATGGCTGAAGAGGAAAATTACTTGGCTAGAATGTAAAGCCCTGAGTTCAAACCCCAATACTGCCAAGAAATAAAAAAAGATTTATGGCATGAATTTAAATAGTGCTTTAGGGTATACTGGCTGTTCAATTACAGTACTCCAAAGTATTCATTCTGTTTGTGTACTCTGTCTCTCTAATTGCTATTGAACCTGACATTTCACCTGGCTTGTTTTTGCAACCTATCTTCTCTGCTCACCTGCTGCCCTCCATCTGTGTCTTCAGGCTGACCCTGACATATATGTGAGTTTTGATGTGGTGGCTGACCAGAAGCCAAGCCTACTAACTCGAAATTTAGCCTTAAGTTTTAGAATCTCTGCAAAAACCAACCACTGGGTTCTCACTTTAAGGGTGGTGGCCAGAAAGAAATGGATAAAACACATTGATTAAGCTATTGC
Organism: Castor canadensis; assembly: GCF_047511655.1. Lineage (NCBI taxonomy): Eukaryota > Metazoa > Chordata > Mammalia > Rodentia > Castoridae > Castor > Castor canadensis. Next base: position 125,520,047 of record NC_133393.1, read on the forward strand.
ATTAAATTTTGTTCTTCTTATGGGACAGACTCAGTCTTTGATTTAGTACACAAGTAGGCTTATGATTTCTTAAAACACACAGCACTTAGTAGCTCATGAAAATTCAGACATTTAATCTTGACCATTTTACTCAGCACAGGAGCTATTTGTGCATTTGGTCAACAGTCAAACCTTTACTATTCCTGAATGTGCACATGAATGCTGGATTTCTCAATTGTATCTGAGTTTCACACAACTTTCTTGTCAAGATTGAGATTTTGCAAGCATGTACATGGTCTTTGACAAATACTAAGTACTTTTGTGAGTGTTTTAGATGCATTACTCATTCAAGTAATACTATGAAGAAGTTATACACAGAGTAAATATATTAGGATACAGTTAGAGTTAGAGCTGGGGTAAAAACCTAGATAAATCTGTCTCTATATTTAATGTTGTTGCCCTGGATAAAACAGTACTCCTACTCAACCAACGTTCTCCTACAACTTAAGCAAAGAGTTTAATACAAGTTAACAAAGAAGAATCAAAGTAGAAATGTTTAAAATAACATTTAAATAATTAAATTCTTGATTGTTTATGTATTTCTTGCAAGACTATTAGTCACAAAATGATTTCTTATCATTTGAAACCATTCATCATATTTATACTTAAAATGAATGTAATGTCAGGTGCCGATGGCTCATACCTGTAATCCTGGCTAGTCAAGAGGCACTAATCAGTAGGATCATGGCTTGAACCCAACAGGAGCAAATAGTGTGTGAGAAACTATCTTGAATAAATCTTTCACAAATAAGAAAAAGGGCTAGTGGAGTGGCTCAAGGTGTACTCCCTGAGTTCAAACTCCAGTATCACAACAACAAAAACAAGAAAACCTGCATATAATAACCTTCAAAAAAGCATAATGTATGATATATTTGATATTGCTATTAAGAAAAAGATACTTTTATAGTAGTTCTTTAAAAATATCTAAATCAGCAAGTCATAAATCTCTATCATACCCAGAAAATATATCTTAAAATTGTTTCCCTGTATTAAATGAGCATTTATTAATTTGCAAAGACTAAAAGTGTATTGTTCTATGGATTTAAACAATTAAAGGACTAATCATAGGCTGGCAGAGTGGTTCAAGTGTTAGAACACCTGCCTAGCAAGCATGAGGCCTTGAGTTCAAATACCAGAACCACAAAAAAAGGAAATTAAAGAACTAAGGAAATTAAACTAATCACTTAATATTTCCACAAATATAATTTCTAAAAAATATCTATGTCATTTAAGGAAAATTCATTCTACATCTCAGAAATTTCTAAATTCACTAAAACTATGGTTCATCCTAATGGACAAACACAATGCAAATAAATGTAGTTTTTTAAAAGATATTTTTCAACTTTTTTTTGGTGGAATTAGAGTTTAAACTCAGGTTTGTAATCCTAGCTACTTGGGAAGCTGAGATTGGGAAGATAGTGGTTCAAGGTCAGCCTGAATAAATAGTTCAGAGCAAAATGTATTGGAGGCATGGCTCAGATGGTAGAGTCCCTGCTTTGCAAGCATGAACCCTGAGTTCAAAATCTATTCTTACCAAAAAAAAAGGAAAAAAAAGTTAATAGGTTTCCTAGATCCTCTGCAAAAGGGGTTGTGGTTACCTTTAGTGCTTTTGTTTATATGATACATTAAGACATTAATGAAATATTCATCTGCCTATACCATGGGAATTTAAGATATGTTACCTTTTACTGATGTTCTTGCCTACTTTGTTGCTACTGATTACTGCCACCTTGAGATGCTATTATCTATATTGAACTCTAGAAGCACATTTCACCCTTTATTGTTACGATCTGAAGGGAATATCCATGGTATATTAATTATATGTGCAAGGATATAACAAGTGCAAGTATTTCCCTCCTATTGTATTTCTTAATGTGATAGAGAAAGTAATGTTTTCTGGGCTTTCTCAGGAGACAGATTTCAGGCTGTGTATGATAAATTTACCTAAACAGTCCTATTTTCATAAGTGAAGACATGAGAATTTATCTAGCTCCTTGCAGTGAACTTACCAGTTTAGTAATAATAAGCTTTTCTTCTCTTCTAAATAAGAGCAAATACATAATAAGAAGGAAATAAATATATACTGATAATTTCAGTAAAGGTTAACATTATATTGTTTTGTCTTTGGACAAAAGACAGCCTTAGAATTAGTTTTTAAAAATATATCTATGTTTTTTGCCAAAGTGACTGTAGTGGTAAGCAAAAATTCCCCAAATCTCAAAGTGTTGCAACAAAAACATTCTTCATGTTCCTCATGGACTGTTGGTCAGAAGTGTCTCAATTGCATGTGTGATCACATTCTGGTACAATGCTGAAGGAATCATTATTTGGGACATTCAGCTTATGACAGGAGTACAAAGGGCAAAGCTCAGTTGCACATTTTACATTTTACACTTACATGTATACACATTGTTTAGGTCACCACCCCCCATACCTGCTTCCAGGCAGAACCTGTTCTACCCTCTTGTTCTCCGATGAGATAAAGATAATTATAAAAAGAGATTCTTAGTGTTGCTTCCATGCACATGTATATTACAACCCACATTGGTTCATCTCTAGCAGACCTCTTCACTGCTTCTTAGTTCCCTTCCCATAGTGGCCTCTGGTAGTTTAAGATTGCTATATTTGTTCTCCTACATGGGCACATCAGCCACATTCATATTTTAGGTTTCCTTCCCTTTCCTTATTCCTGCTATATGAGTTCTCCCATTAGTAACCCATGTTCAATAATATTACTGCATTTGTTTTACGTCTATAATCTTCATATGAGGGAGAACATGCAAGGTTTTGGCCTTCTGAGCCTGGCTAACTTTGCTTAAGATGATGTTCTCCAGTTCAATCCATTTACTTGAGAATGACAAAATTCCATTCTTCTTTGTGGCTGAGTAAAATTCCATTGTGTATAAATACATCATTTTCTTAATCCATTCATAGGTAATGGGGCTTCTTGGATGTTTCCATAGTTTAGCTATTGTGAATAGCACTGCAATAAACATATGTGTGCAGGTGCCTTGGAATAACCTGAGTCACATTCCTTTGGGTATATCTCTAGGAGTGGTATTGCTGGATCATGTGGCAGATCTATGTTTAATTTTTCAAGAAACATCCATATTGTTTTCCAAAGTGGTTGTACTAGCTTACATTCACACTAGCAGTGTATGAAGTTTCTTTTTCCCTGCATCCTTGCTAACATTTGTTGTTGGGGGTGTTCTTGATATTCTAAAAGGGGTGAGGTAGAATCTTAGTATGGTTTTGATTTGTATTTCCTTTATGGCCAGGATGGTGAGCATTTGTTCAACACAATTCCCAGCAAAATCCCAATGACATTCATCACAGAGACTGAGAAATCTATGCTAAAGTTCATTTGGAAACACAAAAGACTACAAATAGCCAAGGCAACACTTAGCAAAAAGACCAATGCTGGAGATATCACAATACCTGACCTCAAACTATACAATAGAGCCATAGCAGTAAAAACAGCATGGGACTGGTACAAAAACAGATATGAAGACCAGTGGAGCAGAAAAGAGGATGTGTATATGAATCCAAACAACTATGCCTACCTTATTTTTTACAAAGGTGCCAAAAACATACGATGGAGAAAAGACAGCCTCTTCAACAAATGTTGCTGGGAAAAGTGGTTATCTGCCTGCACAAACTGAAACTAGATCCAAGCCTATCATTCTGAACTAGTATGAACCCAAAGTTAATTAAAGACCTTAATATCAGACACCAAATATTGAGGTTGGTACAGGAAAGAGCACAGAATACACTTGGAAGCAACAGGCATAGACAAGGACTTCCTCAGTAGAACTCAAGCGGCTTAGCAACTAAGAGAAAGAATTGACAAATGGATGTCATGAAATTAAAAATCTTCAACACAAAAAAAAATGTCTGTAAATTGAAGAGACCACCCACAGAATGGGAGAAAAATCTCTGCTAGCTATACATCAAACAAAAGACAGATAATGAGAATACACAGGGAGCTCAAAAACCTAAACTCTCCCCAAGTCAGTGAACCATAAAGAGGTGGGCAATGGAACTAAACTGAACTTTTTCAAAGGAAGAAGTCCAAATGGCCAAACAACATGTCTATAAGTTATTGATATGCTCAAAAACCATAAGGGCAAAGCAGCAAATATTGTCTGTCTTAGAGATCATTTTAATGTTCATTACATTCTTAGTACATTTTAAATTCTTGTGCAAAAAAATGTACATACATTTCTCCTGCAGAAAATTATTATTTCACAATTGAATTAAAAAGGATCCAAAATGGCGACTGGGACACAGATGCAGACTGTGTGAGCTCTGGAAACAGGGACCTTGCTGAGACACTGGAGACACACTTGGCTGAGGTAAAGCACCAGGGAGAGCTGAAGCATTGGCACCCTAAACCCCTAGCTCATGGAAGTCTTCTCCACTTCACGATACACTGAAAGAACAGATGGGCTGCAGCCCACCAGGCCTCCATACCACAGGCCTGCCAGAGCGCCGCCTGCCAGATGGCAAGGCTGCCACTCCCCTGAGCCTCCACCCTGCAGGCCCACCAGGACACCACCCCACAGGCCTATAGGATCACCAGGCCTCCATCCCGCAGCCCCACCATCTGCTGGCCCACTAGGATGCCTCCCACCCACTGGCCAGCCAGCACACCAGCCACCACCTGCCACAGGAGGGCTCCAGTACCACCAGATGCTGGCTCCAAACCTGCCTAGGAGACACAGACAAACAGTATTGGATGCTAAAGGAGTAACACCAGAACTACTAAGACTGAAATTCTACTCTTCCTGAAATGGGGATTTTTATTTATTTATTTATTTATTTATTTATTTTATTTTCTTTAAGTGTTTGTTTGTCTTGTTCACTGTTTGATTGTCCACCATCTCTCCCTGTTGATTTGTTTGGGTCTCCATTTTTTTTATCTTTCTTTTTCTTCTTTTTTCTCCTTCTTTCTTGGTTTTGTTAATTTTACTATTGTAATTTAGCTAATACTAAATTACACATAGACCAGGGACAGAAGCAGTACCAAGTGGAATGATGGGAAGACAAAAAAGGGATGGAAAGCATACGCCACCTAAAAAAAGTTAGTACAGAATTCAGAGGGAAATGAAGGAAGCGGATATCCATATCCAGACTCCAACAAAACAAAGGTAAATTATACCAAGGAACCCAACAAAGCTCACAAGAACAACCTCAAAGAAGAAATCCTGCAAGTAATCGATGAGAATTTCATAAAGCTGTTACTAGACATGGTCAACCAAAATGTACAGGAGGCACTCAAGAAATTCCAAGACAACAAAAAGAAAGAATATGATAAAACACAAAAACAAATAAATGAAATCATGGGAGCCCTAAATTAAAACCAAAGTGAAACAGAAAACATCATAAATAGAGAGATAAGTGAATTAAAGATGAAAATTGACAATATTAAAGAGGAAGTGACCCATAATATGGAAAACCTCAGAAGAAAGAATGAAACAGAAATTCAAAACAAAATGGAAGGCCAATCCAGCAGACTAGAACAAGCAGAAAACAGAATCTCAGAACTTGAAGGTGAAATAGTAACTAAAGGAAAAACTGAAGAACTATTAGTCAGATAACTCAAGACCTGTGAAAGGAATATGCAAGAATTCACCAACTCCATCAAAAGAACAAACTTGAAGATCATGGACATTGAAGAAGGAGAAGAGGTGCAAGCAAAAGGAATGCATAATATATTCAAAAAAATAATAACAGAAAATTTCCCAAATCTAGAGAAAACTATGCCCATCCAGGTACAGGAAGCCTCCAGGACATTACACAAACTTGATCAAAATAGAACTACCCCAAGACATATTATGATTAAAACAACAAGCACAGAGACTAGAGAAAGAACATTGAAGGCTGTAAGAGAGAATAAATAACATACGAAGGTAAACCCATCAAAATCACAGCAGATTTCTCTCAACAGAAACCTTAAAAGCAAGAAGAGCATGGAGTGAGGTATTCTTGACACTGAATGCAAATAACTTCAACCCTAGGATACTCTATCCAGGAAAACTATCATTCAAAATAGATGGAGAAATAAAAGTCTTCCATGATAAGCAGAAACTAAAACAATATATGACCACCGAGCCACCACTACAAAAGATTCTCCAAGGAATTCTGCACACAGAAAATGAAACAAAATAAAACTTGAAAGGGCAGGCAACATCAAACAACAGGAGAAGAAAAGGCAAGAAAGTCTAGAGTAACATTGATTCAGCTGCACACAATCAAACCCTTAAACAACAAAGACAACTAAATGACAGGAATCAATACTAACACTGAATGTTAACAGACTTAATTACCTCATCAAAAGACACTCATTGGCAAACTGGATTAAAAAGGAAGATCCAACAATCTGCTGCTGACAGGAGACCCATATCATTGATAGAAACAAGCACTGGCAGAGAGTGAAAGGATGGAAAAGACTTACCAAGCCAATGGACCCGAAACATGCAGGGGTAGCAATACTTACCTCAGACAAAGGAAACTTCAAACTTACATTGATCAAACAAGATAAAGAAGGAGACTCCATACTAATAAAAGGGGAAATACACCAAAAGAAAGTAACAATTATCATCCAATATGCACCCAACATCAATGCACCCAATTTCATCAATCATGCTCTGAAGGACCTAAAAACATATACACACTCCAGCACAGTGGTAGTGGAAGACCTTAATAACCCCCTATCACCAATAGATAGGTCATCAAAACAAAAAAGTCAATAAAGAAATTCTAGAATTCAAATGGCCAAAACACATGTAAAAATGCTCACCATCTCTAGCAATAAAGGAAATGCAAATTAAAATCACACTAAGATTCTACCTCACCCCTGTTAGAATAGCCATCATCAGAAACACCACTAACAACAGGTGTTGGAGAGGATGCAGGGAAAAAGGAACCCTCTTACACTGCTGGTAGGAATGTAAACTAGTACAACCACTCTGGAAAAAAATTTGGAGGCTACTTAAAAAGTTAAACATTGATCTACCATATGATCCAGCAATATCACTCTTGGGGATATACCCAAAAAACTGTGACACAGGTTACTCCAGAGGCACCTGCACAGCCATGTTTATTGCAGCACTATTCACAATAGCCAAGTTATGGAAACAGCCAAGATGCCCCACCACTGATGAATGGATTAAGAAAATGTGGTATTTACTCAAAGGAATTTTATGCAGCCATGAAGAAGAACAAAATGTTATCATTTGCTGGTAAATGGATGGAATTGGAGAACATCATTCTGAGTGAGGTTAGCCTGGCCCAAAAGACCAAAAATCATATGTTCTCACTCATACCCAGACATTAGATCAAGGGCAAACACAACAAGGTGATTGGACTTTGATCACAAGATAAAAGTGAGAGCACACAAGAGAGATATGAGGATAGGTAAGACATCTAAAAAACTAGATAATATTTGTTGCCCTCAATGCAGAGAAACTAAGGCAGATACCTTAAAAGCAACTGAGGCCAATAGAAGAAGGGGACCAGGAACTAGAGAAAAGTTTAGATCAAGAAGAATTAACCTAGAAGGTAACACACATGCACAGGAAATCAATGTGAGTCAACTCCCTATATAGCTATCCTTATCTTAACTAGCAAAAACTCTTGGTCCTTCCTATTATTGCTTATACTCTCTCTACAACAAAATTAGAGATAAGGGCAAAATAGTTTCTGCTGGGTATCAAGGGGGTGGGGGAGAGAGGGAGGGAGTGGGGTGGGGGGTAAGGGACAGGGTGGGGGAGGGGAGAGAAATGACCCAAACATTGTATGCATATATGAACAAAAAAATGAAATTCTAGAACTAAATCACAGCTTAGATCAGATGGACCTAGCTGATGTCTACAGAATATTTCATTCAACTTCTGCACAATAAATATTCTTCTCAGCAGCTCATGGAACCTTCTCCAAAATCGATCATATCTTAGGGCACAAAGCAAGCCTCAGCAAATGTAAGAAAACAGAAATAATTCCATGTACTCTATCTGATTATAATGCATTAAAACTAGAAATGAACAACAAAAACAACAGTAAAAAACATGCAAACAATTAGAAGCTGAACAACACATTGCTCAATGATCAATGGGTCATTGATGAAATAAAAGAGGAAATTAAAAGTTTCCAGAGAGATAATGAAATTGAAAAAACCACCTACTGGAACCTATGGGACACAGCAAAGGCAGTCCTAGGAGGAAAGTTTGTAGCCAAGAGTGCATATACTAAAGGACAGAAAGATCTCAAGTCAATGACCTAATGTTACATCTCAAACTCCTTGGAAAACAAGAACAAGAAAATCCTGAAACAAGCAGAAGGAGAGAAATAATAAAAATAGGACTGAAATCAATGACATAGAAAATTTAAAAAAATATACAAAGAGCCAATGGAACAAAAAACTAGTTCTTTGAAAAAAATAAATAAGATTGACAGACCACTAGCAAACCTGACTAAAATAAGGAGAGAAAAAACTCAAATCAGTAAAATCAGAACTGTAAAAGGGGAGATAACAACAAACACCAGGGGAATCCAGGAAATCATCAGAGACTACTTTGAGAACCTATATTCTAATAAATTTGAAAATCTTGAAGAAATGGACAAATTTCTAGATACTTATGACCATCCAAAACTGAACCAAGAGGATATTAATCACCTGAATAGATCTGTAACACAAAATGAAATTAAAGCACGAATAGAGTCTCCCAAAAAAGAAGACTCCAGGACCTGATGGATTCTCAGCTGAATTCTATCAGATGTTTAAAAAAGAACTAACACCAACCCTCCTTAAACTGTTCCATGAAATAGAAAAGGCAGGAACACTACCTAACTCATTTTATGAAGCCAATATTACTCCCATCCTAAAACCAGACAAAGACACCTCCAAAAAGGAAAACTGTAGGCCTATTTCTTTATTGAACATCGATCCAAAAGTCCTCAATAAAATAATGGCAAATTGAATCCAATAACACATTAGGAAGATCATTCACCACAACCAAGTCGACTTCATCCCACGGATGCAGGAGTGGTTCAACATTCGCAAATATAAATGAAATACAGCACATTAATTAAAGCAAAGACAAAAACCACCTGATCATTCTAAAAGGTGCCAAAAAAGTCTTTGACAAGATCCAACACCACTTCATAACAAAAACCCTAAGAAAACTAGGAATAGAAGGAATGTACGTCAACATTGTAAAGGCTATATATGACAAATGTACAGTCAACATCATACTTAACAGTGAAAAAGTGAAACTATTTCCCCCCAAATCAGGAATGAGACAAGGGTGCCCACTATCCCCACTCTTATTCCACATAATACTGGAATTCCTAGCCAGAGCAATTAAGCAAGAAGAAGAAATAAAAGGAATACAAGTAGATAAAGACACTCAAAATAACCCTATTTGCAGACAATATGATCCTACACCTTAAAGACCCAAAAAAACTCTACCCAAAAACTGCTAGACACCATAAACAGCTATAGCAAGGTAGCAGGATATTAAATCAACTTACAGAAATCATTAGCTTTTGTATACACCAACAACGAACAAACTGAGAAAGAATACATGGAAACAATTACATTTACAATAGCTTCAAATAAAATCAAATACCTAGGAGTAAACTTAACAAAGGATGTGAATGGCTCTACAAGGAGAACTACAAATCCCTGAAGAAAGAGATTGAGAAAGACTACAAAGCATGCAAAGATCTTCCATGCTCATGGATTGGTAGAATCAACATAATAAAAATGGCTATACTACTGAAAGCAATCTACATGTTTAATGCAATTCCCATCAAAATCCCAATGACTTTCATTACAGAGATTGAAAAATCTACTGTAAAGTTCATTGGGAAGCACAAGAGACTGCGAATAGCAAAGGCAATACTCAGCAAAAAGAGGAATGCTGGAGGTATCACAATAGCTGACTTCAAACTATATTACAAAGCAATAGTAATAAAAGCAGCATGGTACCGGCACAAAAACAGATATGAAGACCAGTGGAACAAAATAGAGGACCTAGATATGAAATCATACAACTATACCCACCTTATTTTTGACAAAGTTTCCAAAAATATATGATGGAGAAAAGATAGCCTCTTCAACCAATGTTGCTGCAGAAAAGTGGTTATCTGTCTGCAAGAAACTGAAACTAGATCTGTGTTTATATCCTGTACTAGTATCAACTCAAAATGGATCAAGGACCTTAATATCAGACCCAAAACTCTGTAGTTATTACAGAAAGGAGCAGAAAACACTCCGGAAGTAACAGGTATCGGCAAGGACTTCCTCAATAGAACCCCAGCAGCCCAGAAACTAAGAGAAAGAATAGACAAATGGGACTTCATAAAATTAAAAAGCTTCTGCACAAAAAAAGAAATGGTCTCTAAACTGAAGAGGCCACCCACAGAATGGGAGAAAATATTTGCCAGCTATACCTCAGACAAAGGACTGATAACTAGAATATACAGGGAACTTAAGAAACTAAACTCTCCTCAAATCAATGAACCAATAGAGAAATGGGCAACTGACCTAAACAGAACTTTCCTAAAAGAAGAAATTCAAATGGCCAAAAAAACACACGAAAAAATGCTCACCATCTCTAGCCATAAAGGAAATGCAAATCAAAATCCCACTAAGATTCCATCTCACCCCTGTTAGAATAGCCATCATCAAAAACTCCACCAACAGGTGTTGGAGAGGATGCGGAGAAAAAGGAACACTTGTACACTGCTGATGGGTATGCAAGCTGTTGCAACCACTCTGGAAAAAAATTTGGAGGCTTCTTAAATATCTAAAGATAGATCTGCCTATGATCCAGCAATCTCACTCCTGGGGATATACCCAAAGGAATGCAACATAGGTTACTTCAAAGGCACATGCACAGCCATATTTATTGCAGTGCTATTCACAACAGCCAAGTTATGGAAACAACCAAGATGCGCCATACTGATGAATGGATCAATAAAATGTGGTATTTATACACAATGGAATTTTACTCAGCCATGAAGAAGAATGAAATCTTACCATTTGCAAGTAAATGAATGGAACTGGAGAGCATCATTCCAAGTGAGGTTAGCCAGGCTTAGAAGACCAAAAATTGTATGTTCTCTCTCACATGCAGACTTTTGATCTAGGGAAAATACAGCAATGCTGTTGGACTTGGGTCACATGACAAGGGGAGAACACATACAGGACATATGGGGACAGGTAGTATGCCCAAAGCATGAAAGTGTTTGATGTTCCCACTCCAGAGGAACTAATATAGAAACCGTAAAGTGACAGAGGTAAACACGAGAAAGGGGATCAGGAACCAGTGTACAGATCAGTTAGAGATGAATTAACTTGGGTTATAACACATTTGTACATGGAAGCAATGTTAGGAATCTCTCTGTATAGCTATCCTTAACTCAACTAGCAAAAACCCTTTGTCTTTCTTATTATGCTTATGCCTTCTCTTCAACAAAATTAGAGATAAGGGCAGAATAGGTTCTGTCTGGAAGTGAGGGGGGAAGCAGGGGAGAGGGTGGGGATGCGAGTCAAGGAAGAGAAATGACCCAAACAATGTATTAAATGAATAAATGAATTAAAAAACTGAATTAAATAACAAAGAGATTATTTACAAAAATAAAACATTGCTAATGAACTCTCTATTAAAAATATCAGAGAATATACAAAGGTAAAAAAACCAATAAAATGAAAGCTGAGAATGAGTCCTTTAGAAAATTGAATTTGTTTTTTAAATCCATGGAGAGTTTGAGCTCTCAATAACTTGAGATGTTACACATTTAGATGAAGAGGTTCTGGAGACTGCTTATTGAACTATGATATTTCGTAGACATAAAATATGTTGTCATTATCTTTGCATAAATATCTTTTATTTGTAAAGGTTTTCTTCTTTAGAAACCTGTTATTTTTCCACATTGCTTTTCTCTTTATGCATTAATATTGCATATTTCCTCCACATTTTTGAATTTATCAATTTGAGATAAACATAATTTCATATTTACTAAGTGCTAATTCTGCTTCACAAAAGAGAAAGCAACCCAAATGCATTTGTTTCCATAATTAAGTGACAGCGTTTTGTCCTGAGCTATGAGCTACAAAATGATATAGAAAAAAGCAGAGACTATAAAATTAAGGCGGCTGCAATTTTTAAGCAGTTACCACAATAACTAGCTTAGATGTTTGCTTTGTTTCCTGACTAACCACCAGTGTCTGCATAGAGATTATGTCTCTTTACTGCTATATTTGCTGGAATTAAATAGGTTTTATTTTTGCAGGAAGTGTTTTTCTTTTGTTTTATTTCTCTTGAGTGGTTTTCAGCACTACTGTGTGGCAGGAGTTAGTTAGCAAATGATACACTAATCCAAATTGTATATTTTGGAGAAAATGACTAATAGAAATTTATGAATGTTTTTATAAAGCATCTATTAAACCCACAGATCTACATAACCCAACCTCTGTAGTGTCATTTTTCAATGGCTCTGTTAAAACAATAATAATTGAACAATATTCAACCGTCCCTGATGGTTCATTTTAAGGAAGAAACAAAAAGGCATAAATAATATAACTCATCATTCTAGTGAAAATAACATCCTAACAAGTGATGTGTTCAGCAAATGTTGTGTAACAAAATTTCCTATTATATACAAGAAAATATTTTTGTAATCAATCTTACTTCCTCTAGTATATCAATTTAACCCTGTTAATACTAACACAAATATTGCTTTAAATGTATTTTTAAAACTAAAGAAGAAATCAAATCTCTTATTTGGAGAGAAGCAAATGATATTTATACTAATCAAAAAAATAGGAAAGACCTCAGCATAGCTGAAATTTAGAGGCGTAAACCAAATTATAGGTGTAAATTACATGGAATTGAATAATTTGTTATGTAATTTAACAATAAATAATCTTTAGCTTTTCCTAAGCTACTATGTTGATACTTTATAAGCACTTACATAATTCTTTTTAGTGGTATACCCCCATTTTACTGATTAATCTTTTTTTTATAGAGATTGAATAGTTTGCCCATGACTACTCATTTTTATGCATCAGAGTAAAATGTTTGAGCATAGAAACATTTCTCGAAGTTCAAAGAATCACTAAGTTGACTGCCTTTTTAAAGAGGAACCCTTGGAAAAGAGGAACCCTAAATCTGCCTTCTCTTTATTACCTAGAATCTTCTTATGTCTTTAGGCAACCCAATATATACATGATTTGCTTTGACTTAACTTCCATAAATGGACCTGTGTAGTTTACATTTTCAGGTTGTTTCTTTGATTCCAAGTGTTCTTTACCTTATGTCTTTCTTCTCTTCTCCCATTTCCCTATCCATAGGCACAAGTGGGTTTTATGTTGCAGTTTCCTACTTCCTGGGACCCCATCTATTAAAACCCATGTTGCTGGGAAAACTTTGGCACCTGAAAGAAAATTCTTGTACATGTACAAAATAATAAAAATGTAAAAATAAAGACGATTTCATCATCGTTAGAGAAAATGAGGACTGAGATATTTGTAATGCCATAATCAGAAATTAACATTGTTCACAAGGTTTCCCTCAGCTTTTAGTAAAGTTACTGAAAATAACACTCATAAACTCATGGAAATCTTCTTTCCTGAGATTCAGAACCACTTATTTTGTGATATTTAAGCTTAAAATACATGTGAGTGTGCTTTTTATTTCTTTTTTCAGTTCCCTAACTCCCCTTCCCAGAAAGTTCCACCCCTCTACTTGCTCTTCTGCTAAAGCAAAGAAAATATGATTGTTACTATGTATATATGTTTCTCTTACTAATTATAATTACATGTTTATAAAGAGGATCACTATAGTAACCTCAAAGGGATTTATGCAGCATATCAGGAAAATACTATGTTCTCAATGAGTGTTAGTTCTCTTAATTTCTAGAAACTAAGAAAAAATCATACAACTGATAACTGATATCATGCTGATTATCTGGTTTTCAACATATTCTCACATTATTTAGTATTTTCCCATCTATTCCATATTGATACATGAGAACCATTTGTTAAAAGTAGATAACTTTCCTCTCCAATGGAGAAAATTTCTTTTTATAGTATGATTACTTAATAATGTCCTTTATTGCAATGATTCTGCTATTTAACTATTTCATTTATTTTAACCTTTTCTAATAATCTGTAATTCTTCCTGATAAGGGTTTTGTAAATGTATTTCTGCTTCAACTCTCATCATGAAATGAAGTATAGATCTTGTCAGCATTTAAAGCTGAAACCCTATTCAATTGTTTCTATTGAAGGTAATTGCTACATTTTATCAAAATTGAGCTTAGGAAAAAATACCAATTCTCTTTAAGTATCTTGAAAGTGAATTTGGATTTAGTAGGAGAATCAAATGAACTCCAAATTACAAAAAGGAAACAAGCATTATCACTGAAAAATCTAAAACTTGCTTTCATTTAATTGACTTTAAATTATTTCTGTTACTCTATTTGCTATTGGAATTTATGTTCCTAATTCTAAATTAAAAAGTAATTAAAACTGTTATCTACCATTAGTACATTATATTCTGTGATAAGGGATGCAAACTATATAAGGTAAAATTTCAAACTAGTAAAAGAAAGACAAGAAGTTAGGTATTAATTCAAAATTTAAAAATTACAAAGAGGCTATGGAAGGGCCAATTCCAAGAGACAAAATACTGAAAGATGCACAGATTTTGGTATCATGGTAAACTCCAATTATTTCCTGTAATAGTTTTTATCATACAATTAATCAAAGATATTCTTTTAGAAGTATAAATAACTGAAGCTATTTCTAGGAATTAAATACTTAGCTAGCTATCAAGACAATAGATGATATAAAGACAAAAAGAAATATAGGCAAATATATATCTATGTATTTATATATTATGTAAATGTATAATTATATTTAAAAATTATGTAACCATATATGTATAACAATGTTCTGATATATTTCTGGTATATATATATGTATATGTATGTATGTATATATATATATGCTTGACAGTCATGCTTGGTAAAGAATAAAATTGCTAATAAAATCTTCTATAAGTTAATTGTTCTTTTACAGTTTTGTAGCTTCAAATTAGTGTTTTATTCCATTGTGGTTACTGCAACACAATACATTAGATTGGGGAACTTACAAACAACAGAAATTTATTTTTTCATTCTGAAAGCTGGAAAGTTCAAGATCAAACTTCCAGTAGTGTAAACGTCATAAATGTTATTTTTATGCCACTGATAGTTGTGTCCTCACATGGTGGAAGGACAAATAAACTCCCTCAGGTCTCTTTTACAAATGCACTAGTCACATTCCTTCCAAGACCTCCACCTCTTAATACTTATCACCTTGCAGGGCAGAATTTGACATAAGAATTTGGGGTCAGACACTTTCAGACCATTGCAGATAAATATTGAACATTAAATATACAAATACACATATAGTTTAATTTCTAAAATACTTTAATCTTTTTGCATTATTTTCTCTCCCCATATCCAAATATTTACTCTTCTTATGGCAATAAAATGTCCTTTTCACCAATGACAACTCTACTGTCAGTCCTATTTGGCTATACTGAAGAAATACAGTAACATCGTCTATAGTCATTAGCTAAAGTACATTAGTTATTTCTCAGTTTATTAATGTAAATGCTTTGATATTCATTTACAAATGCCCAAGGAACAACATGAATTTCCTAAGATGACTAACCAATGAAGAAATTCATGCTTTATATGTAAAATAGAATCAGTGTTAATGTAGAAAATGTAATAATTTTGTTTTAATGACCTATGACCCAAGAGACTAAGATCAGTCTATGCAGTCTGATTGTGAACACCTCAGGACTGTTTAAAACCTTTCTATAAGATGTATTTCTCATAAGAAATCTAATGTGATGTGCCTTAAGATTATCATAGCTGAGGATAATAGATAGTTTTACTTTTCAACCCTTTTCCATCCCGGTCAGAAACCATGCCTAATTATGTTCGCTACAGCATTTAGATCTTGGTAAATGTTAACTGACTACAGCAACAAGAGGCATTTGTGATTCTCAGTTTTATTCTGAGACCATGGCAACACTCCTTCTATGCATGTTGTTAGTACGCCAGCTCTTTTCCACCCAATCAAAAGGGAAAATACTCCAAAAAACAATTCAGCTGCCTTTCGTGTGAGGCATCCATATGCTCAGAGTAGAGCAGGTGATTCTAATGATTATTTTCCTTTAAAAGTCTGATTAGAATTTTGTTTGTTTTTAATATTCAATTTCTTATGAACAGTTCGCTGCAGTTCTAACTAAAAACCATTGGAATGAAAGCTCTCTAATTATCTTTGAACTCTCTTTATTGTAGTGGCAGAAATTATTTTAAGCCCACATTTTATATTGCATGTTATAATGATGTTAAGTACAAAAGTTAATTTCTAATGTGATTTTATACTTAATATAAGAAATATAACTACTTATGAAATTTGAATTTATGTGAAAATGTCATATTTGCTCTCTTTGTAATTAATGAAAGTTCACTGTAAACATATATCTGTACATATATGTATCTACAAAGAAAATGATAAAACTTAGATTTTTTTATATTCAATGAATCTAAAAAATGCTATGTAAATATTTATAGGTGTTTTAATTTGTATCATAAATTCATTCTAGATGCCCATGTATTAAAGACTTTGTTCCCAGGGTGGCACTGCTAGGTAGGTGGTGGTGGAACCTTTAGGATGTGGAGCCTCGTAGGAGGTCCTAGGTCACTGTGGGCATCTAACAGAGGAGACTATAGGACTGTGCCACTTTCCCTCCTTTCTTTTTTTACCTAGCCATGAGACTGTACACAATTGTCAACTAGCAGGCCCACCAGAGACCTAAAAGCAACTGTTATTTGCAGTCATGAACTGGAACCTCTAAAACTATGAGCCAAAATAAATGTTTTTCTTAGAAATTATCTCTTGTATCTTGCTATAGTGATGGAAACCTGATTAATCTGATAGGGCTAAATGAACATGTCGACATTCATAATGGTTTACAGTAAAATATAATCAAGTTGTAAGAGCAATAAGATAGAATCCAGCAAGTAGTTTTCAGTGAAATAGGTATGATAAAAAGCTAGAATTTTAAGGTAAAATGCTGAAAAATCATAACTCACTATGCAAGTAAGTATATTCTTTTGGGCACTGAAAGATTATGCCAGGGTAATGACACCTCTTTAGAATAGCATGCTCTTCATAATTGATGAGGGTAACTGGAGAGCTGCAAACTATAACAATTGGCTTCTATTGTACCTATGCATATAAATTACAATTTGTTGGCTAAATAATAATGATAGTATAAAACAATCCACAAATAAATCAGTCTAAAATTTGGTTTTCTGAAAATATGATCATCCCTGAATGTTATTACTCAGAACTTCGTTTATGTTTAAGTATCTGAGTCAATGGTATTTGTACAATTTTCCTAGAACTCTTAGAAAAAGACAGAGCTAATTCCTAGAAGAAATTAAATGATGCTGTATTTATCCATGCATTCATCTATCAATAAATACTTGATTGACACTGTGTGTAAAATATTATCCAAAGGATTGAAAATGTTGCAGTTTATGAAATGCACCATAATTCCTGTCTCCCTGGAGCATATAATTGCATATATATATTTTTGGATCTAAAGCTTTCAGATATTTATTTACATATCTTCATGATAGCTGTGAGATATATTTGACAAGATTTTCATTTACAAATATGACTACTAAGACCAAGAAATCTAATGAACAGCAAACTTCTAACACAGAGTTCTTAACTGCAGGTCAATGCTCTATTTGTTCCATTATACAAGCTTTTTTTTCATGAGATATAAATTTCCAATTACTCTAGAAATCCTTCCATGGATATACTTCCTTAATTTCACATTTAATTGAAGTGGTATCAATCAAATTGGAATTAGCAGGAGAAAAGGACTTAATTAGAAACTTATTCTGATTAGTAAGAAGATTTGCTAAAAGAATCTGTATTTATTGTCTTTCTTTTTCAGAAAGGATGAGAATCTAGACATAAGTTAGAGAGATCACAGGATAAACACTAGCATTTTCCCCTCTGTAATGTGTATAATCAGGTATATGCCTACTCATAATAAGAGTTTAAAATATAAAAACATGTTCCTGACATACTTGTTCCTGGTAACTATAAAAGGTAAGCCTAGGAATTCTCACTTAACACATGATATTAACTCAGCAGATACATTCCCAGATTTCTTTAGCCTTTCTCTGAGGAAGCCTTAAATTGGGTAAATGTCTGTAGTGTGTGTGTATGTGTGTTTGTGTGCGCATGTGTGTGTATTCCTTAGATGAAAGAAATCAGATTTCAGGAAAAAGTTCAAAAAATCCACATTAGGCCTAAAAATAAAATAAGCATGGGACAAGCAGTTATTTGTTTCTATCGACAAAGATTTTTTGACCAAACTCTAGGCCAGCTACTATGAGTCCATTCTTAACAAAGCCTCAACCTTGGCCTCTGAAGACCTGGACAAAATGCAAGCTAATTTCTAACAGCTCAATGCCCCATTTCTATAATGACTCTAGTATCTCTTAAAATACTTGCTTGAGGAAACTCAAGGCTACCAAAAGAACTTGGGGTTTAATCCAGTAACATGAATTTAGGACCCCTGTCTCCAACCTCTGAAGAGGGTAGGAACTTAATTTTAATAAGCACCAGCCAGAAAACACAAATGGGTTACATTTCCTTGTCTCTCCTAAACCCCATTCATGCCCTTCCTAGTCCCTTATTTTTCCTTTAAAACCCCCAGTCAGCTCTGAACAAGCGGGAATTGAATTCCTTTCTTACTAGACCCTTTTCACTGCTACAGTTGTGCATTATCATTGCAATCTGGAATCTCCACTTTAGGGTCTCACTTTATTTTGAAAAATGTACCTATGCTGCACACAGTAAGCATTTTTGTAGTGCTTTCATATGGGATTGAAAGTAATTGTGTGACTGTATCGCCAGTTGGATATTAAGCTATTTCAGAATAGAAACTATGTCTCATATTTCTAAACCTTAGGGTCTGATATGGTTCCAAAACATGGTAGCTGTTATGGTTTGAATGTGTTCCCCAACAGTTCATGTGTTAGAGACTTACCTTTCAAATCAATGGTAATCAGAGGTGGAACCTTTGGGAAGTAAGGAGGATCAGGTGAGGCAGTGAGAATGGCTTCCCATGATGGCATTCCTAGCTATTTGTGAAGAAGAAAGGAAACCTGGCACAGTTTGTCTTCTTATGTGATTCTGATTATGACACTGAAAATTTTATTTAGGTAGAGTATGTTTGTTAGCCCCTTTTTGACAAATAGTCCTATAGAATGTGGGGGAGTTGTGAGCTAGATTTTAAACAGCTGTTTTACTAAAATCTCTATAAATTATGCCAAAAGAAGCAGCATAGTTTGACTAATCTCTAACACAACACACTTTCCCCATCACAAAGAAGTGCTTTTCCTCACATGACATGTCTGTGGCCCCTGACATTTGCCACATTACAAATATCTATTCTCAATGGTAATGAATAATTGATGAACACAAGATTACCTCAGCTAAATCCCAAGTATGTGAATAATAAACACAAAATTCTAGCCAAATATGATTCCTTGTAAAAACCATTAGTTCCAATGGACTAGTCCCATGGAAACATGAATTACAAACCCTAAAATGAAACATTACACCTTAAACTACTGAAAAAGAAAAAAAAAAGAGGGAAACAAGTTAAAATGTATCATATGTATTTTAGATGGCTTTCAAGGGTTTAAAAAAACAGTCTTATAAAAATCTTTTCAAATTTGTTTTTATTTGAAAAACATTAATATAAGCACATACAAATTCATAAAGAGTTAAAAATAAAGTGTCACAAAATGAACTTATCAACACCAAGCACATGTGTGACTGAGATGCATAGGAGCAGGCAACATAATTTCTTTAAAAAAGGAAGAGCAATATCAGTACAAATTATTCTTCATGTTATCTAAAATGACAGGTTTAAGTTCATGAGACTTATTTGGGGAGGGATGGTGTGCTTTCCCATATTTATTTTGTTCAATTATAAATCTGCAGGAGCTTTAGATTGTGTGAAGCTAACATTGAGAGGAGATATATAAAGAGCTACAGAAGCTCATAATATTCTTTGAAATTATATTCTGAACTTTCAAGAGTAACAAATTCAATGCAAAATCCAGTTGAAAAAGTTTTAAGGGAAGATTTCCTGACGTTTCAGTTATTTATTATCTATAGGAAAAATTGCTTTCATTTCTTCTTGCAAGGACTTGACTCTTGATGTGTGTTGTTGTATATTCCTACCTGGCCCAGAGTTTGGAGTCACAATGTGAAACTAAGTCTTCTAAGAAAAGCATTTCAAAGTTTAATATTTTTGTCTGTGGATTTAAATTACAGTAGTTTCCTAAAAGCTTCATAAATTTATTTCCATATTCTTTTAAGTATATCATGTATTTCAATGCTTGAACGAGGGAAGGTATGATATAAAAAAAAAGACAAGGATCGGCAAATTTAGTTACGATCATCCTCGCACAAAATAGTTCCCCTTTTTCATGGCTTGTCTTCCCTGCAATGTGAATTACCCCAAAAGGTGTAAAATGAAGTCACCAAAATGTAGACAAATGTGACATTTGTCCTGTCACTTGGGGTACTGCTATCTTCCTTCAGCAAAAGTGTTACTTTCTTAAGCAATCCTTTCCTACTCTCTGTGACTATACCTTACCCTTCCATGTTACCATCTTATAGTACCATGTTCCTCTCTTTAGCACTTCTCACAGTGGTCAAAACAAAACACTAAATATATGATCCTTTGATTGCCTCCACCACTAATAACATTTAACTTTAGGAAGACAGACTTGTCTATACATTTACTTAAATTGAATCTATGTTTACTGGTACAATGCAAGGGTATAGTTGAATAAATGAAACAATGATTAATTCAGTGTGTTTCAAATTGTCTATTCAGTACACATATTCATAAACCCTTGGAAAAGAAAAATAGACATCAGGCCATGTACAATTGCATGAAGATAGCTCTCTCTCTCACTTTCTTACTCTCTTTTGTTCTCTCTCACACACACATACACACACACACACCACATTTATCAGTTCATTTATGAAAGACTGACCATGCTTATATTTATATGTCAGCCCTAAGCCAAATATCCTGTTTAACATGTGATCACTTTGCAATTAAGAAGAAAGATAAATTGGGTTTATGCTTTTTAAGGTACTCTTCACATAGCACTTAATCATGAGCCTGATCAATATCTTTATTTTCTTCAGAGAGAAGAAAAGAGCAGCACATTTTTGCATTTAATACTGTGCCTTTAGTGTACAGTTCATTGAAACCCCATTAAAGTGATGTGTCTTTATAATAAATTAGAGAGGGACTCAAGTTCTATCCTTGATATAATTAAACCACAAGCCTCCTGATCCTTTTTGGTGTCTAAGCCAGCTGCATTTGCAGGCATGCTGTTAGGGAAGAGTAATCTTGTGAGTACTCACTGCAGTGAACCAGCCAACCCTAAGCTCTGTGAATTTGGCTGTGACTTCATTGCCTCATTGCAGTATCAAGCAGAAGTTTGTCTGATATAGAGGACAAAATGTTAAACATAAATGGGACCTTTGTGGACTTTTTGGATTGTTCAAAACATAAGAAAATATAGCTATTTACTTCAACCCTGAAGGAAAAAAATAAATATAACTCCATGTATAAGTATTTTTATAAGTATTTAAAAGTATAGATTGTTAAAAAAAGACATTGTAAAACTCTTATGAACTTTATTGAAATGAATAAGGAAATTTTAATACCTAAGCAACCACCCTTAAAGAATAAAATCACATTTATTCTTTCCAAAACCACTAATATTGAAATTTTTGGTGAGGAAGACTAAGAGTTCTCTACAGGAGTTTCTCCCTCTCCTATGGGTTTGCACCAAGTGAAAAAAAGGCCAGTAAATTCTACTTGCTTCAACTATAAAAAAAGAAAGTATTGACTTTTTTTTCTTTAATAACTTCACATTTGGTTGTCATCAGAGTGCTAAGACATCAACATCGGTGAACAATTATGATGGGATTCAATTACAGCATGTTTACTATATGAAAGAAATTTTCATACAATAGTCATATTTCCCAATATAATATTCTCATTATAATGGTGAAAAGGGTTTGGATTTATAGACATTCATTTATGTGTACAATGTTACACAGAGGACTTTTTATTCAAATGAAGATCTGGCTTATTTCAAACTACCCAATCTTTTGATATTTACCAAGCAAATATTCAGACAACTAACTTTACTAAGTGTCAAAAATACTGAAAAACTAGGTGGAGCTTTAACTCTGGAATTCCATCTAAATTATATTATGCAATTCCTTTCATTCTTGAACAGTTGCTATCAAAATCTAGTCTACTTTTTCATTTTTTGGAGGCACTGGGGTTTGAACTCAGAGCTTCACTCTTGCTAGGCAGGTGCTTTTACCCCTGAAGCCACTACACCAGCTCTTCTTTGTGATGTTTTTTTTCAAGATAGAGTCTCATGAACTATTTGCCGAGGGCTGGCTTCAAACCATAATCCTCCTGATCTCTGCCTCCTGAGAAGCTGGGATTACAGGTCTCCACCAGACCTATTCTACTATTAATTTATACTAAATGATCCTTATGAAGAAACAAAGACTCTATGTTGCACATTACCATGTGGTCGTGCACTAATGGGCTATTTGGGACTGGAGATAGCTTTGTTTACATGCTTTAGAGTTCTGATGTCCAATTTGCTAAGTTGTTCTTCATTTTTCTTCCTTGGTATCAAGCTCCTTGCTGTTAGCTTTGGATATTTTGTATATATCATACCGTTTGTCATCCTCTGAACAGTCTCTTCAGAGCTGTTTTAATACATGACAGTAAGTATTAAGTGGAATTCTGTTGGGTGTACCCACAGAAATAAAGAGTGTGGTAAAATAAACTTCATGGAATGTGTTCATATGTGTGTACATGTACATGTGAGAACATGTGTATTTATATGTGTGTGTTTGTGTACACACGTGCATATGTTTGCTCTTTGTGTTCATGTGTGTACGTGTGTGTGCATGTGTGTGCATGTGTGTGTTTGGTTGGCCTTTGCTCTGTAGGCTCACTTTCTCAGCTCTAGTCTCAAGAATTAAATTTTTCAGACCAGTAATCCACAGATAAGAGAGAATTTATTAGAAAGAAATGTGAATTACCAATATTAGGTTATTATTTAAATAAATTATGAAACATTTGTATACTGGACTACTATGTAGTAATTAAAATAACAACCAGAATGTCACTTATTGATATGGAAAACATTAAAACATTTTATACTAAAAATTCAGCTGTACAATATTATGAAGTCAATCACATAAATATCATATGAGAATATGATAAGATACAATCATGTGCCATATGAAACAAATGATTATTTGTTAGTAGGACTTAGAATCAGAAGTCAGCAGTTATTCAAAATGGATAAACCAGTAAATAAGTGCAAAACTATTACAGAAACACAAAGGCAAATGCCATACAAAACACATATAAATACTAAAAAATATTTATTGTCCCTAGGAATGTAACTGAGGAGAAGAGAGGGGAAAGCTTTGTGTTGTTTTTATTGTCCTACATTTTATGTACTCAGCTTTAAAACAATATGAAGTTATAGTATTACACTGATGAAATAAAACCAAATAAACTAAGATAAAATAGACCTCATCTTAATAGATAGCCCCACACTTCAGTTTTATCAAAGGACATCAAACTAACACATCAATCCTTGCTTAGAATGACTTGGGAAGAAAAGGAATAATTCCTATACATAAAACTAAGGCATGGCATCAAAATGAAAATTAACATTTCACAAAGCTCTAAAAACAAATGCACTTTTGGGCTGTATTACAAACCTGAAACCAATCATATATTTAACTAAATGGTGCACTTTATTATACTGGTATAAGTGAATCAGTAATTTCTAAAACTATTACATGATATACAGAAATAGAACTCTTCTTTTTTTCCAAAAGGATGTAAAAGGTTCTCTAATATTAGTGAAATATTTCTTCTATCAACATTTTTCAAAGATTTTCATTAAGGTACAATTTCTATATCAATAGATCATCAACATTTTCCAAGAGATTTTTTTCATCCAGACAGATGTTCTAGTTCAGAAAGAGTCCAACAATGTTTTATTATATAATTTTTGGCAGACCTTTTGTGAGAACTAACAAATGAACATCTATATGCCTATAGTTCAATGACAAATAGATGAGAATGTGAGAAAGGAAAAAATATACTGAAATGTTGAACTTATGAAGAACAATAGTAATTTATAGTCTTAAGTGGGTTTGGGTTGTATAGACAAGATGGCTTATAAAAACCAGAAAATGATTTCTCCAGTTCTAGAGGATGAAATCTGAGGTCAACGTGCCAATGTTTGGGTTCTTGTAGGGGCCTCTTCCAGGTTGCAGAGAGCTGTCTTGTATTGTACCCTCCCATGGCAGAAAGAGGGCTACACAGCTTCCAGTGGTCTCTATTATAAGGACATTAACTGCATGAGGGCTCTTCCTTCATGACCTAAGTTACCACAAGTTACAAGTCTTCAGTCATAACATCTATAAGATATGGCATCTTTATTAAACTTTTACATCAGCACACACAGACATAATCCATTCAATAAATGTAGACTGTTTTATGCCATTGTGTTTCCATTTTTCTGACATAAATCTGTTTTTTTAAAAAAAGTAAGAATGAACATGAGAAATTAGGTGCAGACCTTGGTCAAGATATGAAGTCATTCTTCATTTTAGGTATAGGAGCATGTTCATAAAAACTGTAATGTTCTATTATATTATATAACAACAGTGAAATTGTTTGCCAGCATTTGAAAATTATAAGAGCTTTTTAATGAGCTATTTGGAAATATTGTCAAAATATAAAAAATATAAATGAGCAAGACATGAAAACTTTTGTATTATTTATTAATGAAAGTATGTGATTTTAAATGATGCTTTTAGATTGATAACTTATGCAGGAGTACATGGAATTTTAATAGGTTTAAAGAAATGGAAGATTTATATTACAAAATATAAGTTATCAAAGCTGATGCACACTTAAAAAAAATAACAGACCAGTTACCATGAGGTGGACTAGAAAGGTAAGTAAACAGATCTACAATCACTTTTTAACTGAAGTATAGCCAAACTATAACTGAAATAACTCACATGCAAATTAATTGTTTTAGGAAATGTATAAGTCACTGAGATTCTGGGACTATCACAATAAAAAAAAAACAAGGATCTCCCCTTAATAAAATTTCCATTTGACATTATTCTAAGATGAGTATAGAGGAGCAATCACATTTAATTTAGTGAAACACAGATTATTTTTAATGCAATGAAAATAAAGTCTAAAGTTATATAGTAATGAACCAAAGAAAGAACATTCCCTAAGGAGAAGTTATTTGTGAAAACAAATTTAAAAAGTGTATTACAAAAAATTGTTAAACATCAGAAAGATTATATTTCTAATTAATTCAATAAGATTATGCTAATTGAAACTTAAAAGGTATTCCAAGTTTGGCAGATATATTTAAGGTCAACTATAAATTGAAAGCAATTTAAGTATGTGATATTATCTTCAAATTAATTTGTAAATCAGCAATGATTCCCTTTTTGTGCAATGGACATCAACATTTTTCTGGCAAAAAATAAAATGAATCAAGAAACACTGAAAATCAAGCACTTAAAACATGATTGTAGACCTGGAGAAAAGACTCCAGTGAAAAGTAAACAAACAGAACTATTAGAATTATAAAGAAAATTTGAATAAGTGAATGTATATTGAATAATTATATGAGCCAAAATTTTCTCTCCACATATTATCTATGAACAGTGAGAAATAAAAGTAAAAAAATTCCATTCAAATAGAATCAAATGCATTATATAGTCTGCAATCACTAAAACTTATTGACTTTCATGTCTGATTTTGTGCCAAAACAATGATGTTTTTGTTACTATGTCTCTGTAGTATAATTTGAAGTCACATATTGTGATATTTCCAGCATTGCATTTTTGCTCAGGATTGTTCCTGACATTCAAGGTCTTTTATGTTTACATTTGAATTTTAGGATTGATTTTTTTTATTTCTGTAAAGAATGATGGGTATTGCAGTGAATCTGTAGATTGCTTTGGGTAGTATAGACATTTTCACAATATTACTGCTGTCAATCTGTGAATATTGGAGGTCTTTACATCTTTTGGACTCTTCTTCAATATCTTCTTCCATTACTCTGGTGAAAGAGAGTGGAACAGTGGATCCTCTTGTTTCATGCCTGATTTCAGAGGAAATTATTTTATTTCCAACCATTTATTATGATGTTGGCTGTAGGTTTGTCACATATAGTCTTAATTTTGTTCTTGTATGTGCATTCCTTCTGGTCCTACTTTCTTCAATGTTTTCATCATGAAAAAATACAGAATTTTTCAAAGAATTTTTTTGCAGTGATTGAGATGAACATGTGATTTTTGTCCTTGGTTCGGTTTCTGTGTAGTATTACATTTGTTGAGCCATCCTTGCATTCCTGGAATGAAACCAACTTGATCATGGTATATGATCTTTTTTGGTGTTGGTAAAAACCAATAGAAAACTCAGACATAAAACTACATGACTATAGCTATCTGGTAGTTGAAAAAGTACTCAAAAACATACAATGAAGAAAAGACAGCTGGTTCAACAAAAGATGCTGGGAAAACTGGCTATCTGTATGCAGAAGGCTGAAACTAGATCCTTATCTTGCACTTGTACAATAGTCAACTTTAAATGGATCAAAGATCTTAATATAAGGCCTAAAGTATTGAAACTACTACAGGAAAAAACCCTGAAAAATATAGGCATAAGTAATTATTTTCTGAATAGGATTCCAGCAAATAAGAAATAAGAGCAAGAATGACAGTTGGCACTGCATCAAATTAAAAAGTTTATGCATATCAAAAGAAGCACCAAAATAAAGAGAAAACCCACAGAATTGGAGAAAATCTTCACCAGCCATTTAACAAGTAACAGATTAAGATCCAGAACATAGAAAGACTTCAAAAAGACTAGCCAGAAGGAGAACAAATAATCCAATTAACAAATGGGCAAAAAAAACTGAGTAAACATTTTTTAGAAGAAGAAATAAAACTGGCTACTAACATCCTTAGCCATAAAGGAAATACAAATCAAAACTACACTAAGATTCCATCTCATCCTAGTCAGATTGGCAATCATCAAGAAAATGAACAACAACAAATCCTCGTGACAATGCAGAGAAATGGACCCCTAATACATTGTTGGAGGGAAAGTAAACTAGTACAACCACTTATAGCAATCAGTGTGGAAGTTCCTCAGAAACCTAAGAATAGACATACCTTATGATCATGCCATACTACTCTTGGACATATATCTGAAAGAGTGTAAATCAATATATATATGAGACATATATGCATGCCCATGTTTACTGCAGCTCTCTTAGCAATAGACAAATACACATGCACATACAAGATTTTATCTATATACATATATGTCCAACATACACAAAAACAGACACCTTGGAATGTTACTCATTATGCTGAGTGAGATAAACCAAGGTCAAAGGCCAAATATCACATGCTCTTGCTCATTTATAGAACCTAGACCTGAAATAATAATAACAATAATAATAGTGGGACATGAAAATATATGGGGGACATTTGGGGGGAGTTCAATGGGAGAGAAGAGGGGAAGGAAAGGATACTGAGGTTTGAGGAGGAAGGAAGTGTGCTACATATATACATACAAATGTAGCACAAGGAAACTTACCACACATTTTGAAACAGTGGAAGAGAAGAAGAGGGAGAATGGAAATATAATGGAGGGGTGAACTCATTCAGAGTACAGTGTATGCATGTATGGAATTATCTCAATGAAATCCCCTCATATTTTAATATATGGTAATTCAAAATTAAAATAATTTAAAAAAAAGAGAAGGAGAAAATATGATCAAGTATTATATGCTGGGATACACATTACCCTTAATAAATTATATTATCCACATATTTGCACTATTTATTCTTTTCTGTAAATCTACTTATCAGATTGTGACAAACAAGTATTATAGACGTTAAATAATATGTCCAAGGTCAGACAGTTAATTGCATAGCTAAAATTCCAGATCTCTCCAGTCATAATTACTAGATTTTCTAGTGGTTCACCTTATCATTGGGTCTAAACTGAACAATAAATGCACAAAATATTTACAGTTCTTGTCTCACTGTTGAATGTTAACATTTGTTCAAAATTTAATAATATATTCTTAGTTTCATGTTAGAATTATCACAAACTTCCCATTAAAGGTAAACCATAGCAATTAATAAGTAAAGGTATAATTTTATACCACATATTAGAATTTATGGTGAAACATTATACTCATAAAAATAGTGTTAAAATATTTATAAATTTATAGATCAATTACAAAATTTATATTTGAAAGATTTTTATATTTTCTCCATTTGTAGCAAAAGCAAAGTATCTCTTTTTTTCCCAATTTATTTATTATATTCTGCTTTCCCATCTTTTTATCTCTAGCAAGATTCAAGAATTTTTTTCTATAGATACAATTATAATTTTTATAAAGCCCACATTCCCTTTTTTCCTTCTGAAGAAGGGGTTTCTCATATGAGAAGTTAACAGACATTTCAATGGTTACTGCAATCAGAAAGCAAATTACTTCCATATTTCAGGTGGATTTAAATTGAAACTCTGATTAAGGTATGATTATGTTTATTTTATGAGGAAGAGCGTTGGTAGTGTTGCATAGGTCACACAGCAAGTAACAGTTCTAGAGTTTTACCTGAGGTCTGCCTGGCACAAAAAACATTCTATTCACTATGATGGATGAATACAAAGATTTTATAAGAATCAAATTGCTATGCAATTATCTCAATTATCTCATTTGATTTCTTGTAAAAGTAAGACATTTAAAATTTCAAATTAAACCAAATAATTACTTCAAACAAAGGGCAATGGTGACTTTTAAATATTCCTATAGTGGTAGTGTATTTAACTATTGAAGGCATTGATGATTTATAAAACTGAATAATTTCCTATATAACTTAATTATTCATAGTCCAGACATTAAAAAGCCCTCTTACTGCTTTTTATAATAACAAAATTATAAGATTATGCCATGATGGTATTTACATGAAATTTTGAGAAAACTTCAATCAGGTGCAGTGGCATGTGCCTATAGGCTCTACTCTGTTAAGCTTGGATAGATTGAACCAATGAGTTAAAGCCTAGCCTGGTCAACACAGTGGGACACCCACTCCCAGTCTCAACAGCAAACACAAAACCAACAGTAAGTCTACTATTCAATGGTGACCACACATAAAAGGTTTGTGTACTCTTGAACCTTCCTACTTTTATTCATTGATTTATCATCACACTGCAAGTAAAGTGTGTTTTGATTAAGTTTTATTGAATATGACCATATGAAAATGTGACTTTGAAATAAGATAATTTTATGTATAAAGTTTTTCCTTAATTATTTGTTTTTAATTGAATGACTTATATTTGTTTGAGTCATTTTACATAGCCTTATGAAAGGGCTTTTAAAGTGGCCTTATAATACTAGATACAATCTTTTATTTTTTAAATTTCTATACATTCGGTATTCAATTTTGAATTAGTATAGAAATAAAAGGACCATTTATTTAGATAAGTCTTTTCCATTCTCCATTTTTTAGAGTAGATGTCTTAAAAACACATGAAGCTGGATTAGTGTGTATGGTATTTTTGAAGATTGTTGATACCCACTACCAAACTACCATCCTCAAAATTTGAGGTAACTTATAATGTGAGTAAAATGTATTATAAAAGTATAATTTTCATCATGCAAGATATAACATTTGGAATTACTGTTTAAAATATTAATTAGGCAAGTTGTTTCACTTAGAAATAAGATCACTTGTATTAGAGTTTCCAAGAGAAACAGAAATGATTGAATATACATAAATAAATCTGTATGACAGGAAATTTGATATGAAATTGATTCATATGACTATGGGGGCCAAGAAGTTCCATGGTATGCTGTGTGTAAACCAGAGAACCAGGAAAGTCAGTGTTGCAATTAACTAAGTTCAAGTCCAAATGCATGAAAATTGAAGGAGTAGAGGCACTGGTGTCAGTGTCAGAATACAAGGCTTCAGAATCAGGAGCTCTGATGTTGAAGAGAAGGACAAAATGATACTCTGTCTTAAGTACAGAGAGATAATCACTCCTTCCTCCACCCTTTTGTTTTATTTAGACTTTCAGAAGATTGGCTGATGCCCTCCCACTTGGTGAAGGTGGATTTTCTTTACTCAGTCTACAATACAAATGCTATTCTCTTCACAAACGCCCTCACAGACAAACCAGGAGACAGTGTTTCACCAACTACCTGGTATCCCTTCAGCTTCTCAAGTTTATACTTGAGAAGTATAAAATATAAAATTTTATATAAAT
Source organism: Castor canadensis (assembly GCF_047511655.1). Lineage (NCBI taxonomy): Eukaryota > Metazoa > Chordata > Mammalia > Rodentia > Castoridae > Castor > Castor canadensis. The sequence continues at coordinate 125,550,667 of NC_133393.1, forward strand.
AAAATGAACCATCACAAGGTCCTTTAGATTTTTCATACAAACACTGCGTATTTTCATTTCTATATTTTTGAGGTCTTTTTCCCTCTCCTTTTCTAGTAAGATTTTTTAAAATGTGTTTTTATATGATAAGTTGTATTGAATGATTCCTGCTGTATATTTCAAAATGTTCATCAATTCGTCCTTAGGTTTGATGTGTGTGTATAATATATGTTTAAATTCTATTTTATTAATCATTATCCTTATCACTATATATATAAAGCCCTGCAATATCTGAAATCAGCTTCACACTTATTTGTGTCTTCTGTGTCTTGTAGAGCCTGATATAAAGTCAGAACACAACTGGAAATAAAAGAAAGTGTTACTCTTTCACTTCAGTGAGTACTCAGAAGATTCATCCTTACCTCATTTAAGTCATGACATTTTGAATTTTGGGTTTTGAGATACTGTGATTTAGATTAAAAGACTTTGGACTTTGAAGTGATATCATAATGAAATGTAACTCAGGAATTTTAAGAGACCAGATGTATTTTGCATTTGAGAAGAAGGTGAGAAGCTGAACACCCAGGGTCAAAGTCTGGTAAGTAGAATTCTAAAATGTTTCCCAAGATTTCCACACCACTGTTCATGTACTCTGTATTATATCCTTCCCTGAAGAGAGAACAAGACTTGTAAAAATAATGGTAGATCAATCCTGCGATTATGTTATACTATAAAGTAAAGGGATTTTGTAGATTAATTGAAATCCATAATTAATGGAATTTAAGTGAAATTATTAGAGAAATAATATGGATCTTTTTAAGGAAATTTTTAAAAGACAAGAAGCATAAGCAGCAACAGAGAGATGTTTTTACTGTAGAACTTGAAGTTGAACGTAATTCAATTAAAACCTTCTGTTCTGCCGGACACACTGTTAAGAGTATTTTATACAAGCCTCGGGCTGAGAGAAAATATTTCTCAAATGCATATCAGTTAGAGGATTTTATTCTAAATATATAAGAACTTCTAAAAGTGAACAAAGTAAAATAAATCCCCCTCAAAAAGAAAAGAATTGGGCCAAATTTGTAAAAAGACACTATACAAAGATTTGTAAATGGCAAACAGGCATACGAAAAAATGTGATGCCCACCTATTTGACACCAAATTAAAACATAATAAAATGACAATACCATTTTAGTATGGCAATAATGATTCTTATTTATTTCTAAACAGAATATAAAATGATATAGCCATTTTGGAAGACAGTAGCCTCCTACAAATTAAGCATATTTTTACTGTACAAGCCAGCTTAGTTATTACCTAACTAATTTCAAAATGTATTTCCACACAAAATATTACACACACATATTTGTGACAGTGTTATTCATAACCAATATAAATCATGAACAAACACAGTATCTTCAATATGTGAATGAATCAATAAGCTGTGATATAATCATACAATGGGGGATATTACTCAAAAATATAAAAATTTCAGTTATCAAGCCAAAGACATTAATGAATTTCAAATCTAGATTGTTAAGTTAAAGGCTGTATATTATATGACTTTAATTTGCATGACTTTCTGGAAAAGGCAACATTGTGGAGACAGTAAAAAAAAAATCAGTAGTTTCTAGACGTTCCAAGGAACAAGGAAGAATGAGTAGCTAGAGTGTCACAGATGAATGCTACTGTAATGGTAGACACATGCACTTTACATCTATCAAACCCGTATCACTGTACAAATGAACCTGAATGCAAACTACGGTCTATGGTTAATAAACCATGTTACCAACACTGGCTCAAGGTCTGTAACAAATTGACCACACTAATTCAAGGCATTAATAATAGGAAAATCTCTATGGTGAGAATTTTTTTGGAGGAGTGGGAATATAAGTAAACTTTCTGTATTTTCCATCATTTCTTGTGAAAACCTAATATTGCTTTTTAAAGAGTCTAAAATATAGATTTAAAAAAGAGGTTTGCTTCACATAGTATATCAAGTAGCTAACAAAATTTAACTAAACATTGAAAATGTTCCCTTTCATTCCTCCCAGAATTTTAGCTTAATTTGACCTTTAATAATGCCTCATTTCCTTACACAAATCGAAATGGTATGCCTTATTAAATTCTTCTCCAATCATGAAAAAATTTTCAACTAATTAATTACGAATGCAGGTTTCCTTCTAAAGGGTAAAGTTGGAAGATGTTGGCCAGAAGGAAGGCTTTGGTCTATTAACTGTCTGACTTTTACCAACAGTTGGAGAAAGATTATCATGCTTATGCATGAATGAAAAAAAAATCCAAAATTTCTTGGTATTCAAGTACTCTTGCACTCAAACAGGCAATTTTTTTATTGTTTTATTGTTCATATGTGCTTACAATGCTTGGGTCATTTCTGCCCCCTACACCCACCCCCTCCCTCTCCTTCCACCCCCTCCATACCCAGCAGAAACTATTTTGCCCTTATCTCTAATTTTGTTGAAGAGAGAGTATAAGCAATAATAGGAAGGAACGAGTGTTTTTGCTGGTTGAGATAAGGATAGCCATTCAGGGAGTTGACTAACATTAATTTCCTGTGCATGTGTGTTACCTTCTCAGTTAATTCTTTTTTATCTAACCTTTTCTCTAGTTCCTGGTCCTCTTTTCCTATTGGCCTCAGTTGCTTTTAAGGTATCTACTTTAGTTTCTCTGCATTAAGGGCAACAAATGCTAGCTAATTTTTTAGGTGTCTTACCTATCCTCACCCCTCCCTTGTGTACTCTTGCTTTTATCATGTGCTCAAAGTCCAATCCCCTTCTTGTGTTTGCCCTTGATCCAATGTCCGCATATGAGGGAGAACATACGATTTTTGGTCTTTGGGGCCAGGCTAACCTCACTCAGAATGATGTTCTCCAATTCCATCCATTTACCAGCAAATGATAACATTTCATTCTTCTTCAGGGCTGCATAAAATTCCATTGTGTATAGATACCACATTTTCTTGATCCATTCATCAGTAGTGGGGCATCTTGGATGTTTCCATAACTTGGCTATTGTGAATAGTGCTGCAATAAACATGGGTGTGCAGGTGCCTCTGGAGTAACCTGTGTCACAGTCTTTTGGGTATATCCCCAAGAGTGGTATTGCTGGATCAAATGGTAGATCAATGTCAAGCTTTTTAGGTAGCCTCCAAATTTTTTTCCAGAGTGGTTGTACTAGTTTACATTCCCACCAGCAGTGTAAGAGGGTTCCTTTTTCCCCCGCATCCTCGCCAACACCTGTTGTTGGTGGTGTTGTTATGATGGCTATTCTAACAGGGGTGAGGTGGAATCTTAGTGTGGTTTTAATTTGCATTTCCTTTATTGCTAGAGATGGTGAGCATTTTTTCATGTGTTTTTTGGCCATCAGAATTTCTTCTTTTGAGACAGTTCTGTTTAGTTCACTTGCCCCTTTCTTTATTGGTTCATTAGTTTTGGGAGAATTTACTTTTTGAAGTTCCCTATATATTCTGGTTATCAGTCCTTTGTCTGATGTATAGCTGGCAAATATTTTCTCCCACTCTGTGGGTGTTCTCTTCAGTTTAGAGACCATTTCTTTTGATGAACAGAAGCCTTTTAGTTTTATGAGGTCCCATTTATCTATGCTATCTCTTAGTTGTGCTGTGCTGCTGGGGTTCCACTGAGAAAGTTCTTACCTATACCTACTAACTCCAAAGTGTTTCCAACTCTTTCCTGTATCAACTTTAGAGTTTGGGGTCTGATATTAAGATCCTTGATCCATTTTGAGTTAATATTGGTATAGGGTGATATACATGGATCTAGTTTCAGTTTTTTGCAGACTGCTAACCAGTTTTCCCAGCAGTTTTTGTTGAAGAGGCTGCTATTTCTCCATCGTATATTTTTAGCTCCTTTGTCAAAGATAAGTTGCTCATAGTTGTGTGGCTTCATATCTGGATCCTCTATTCTGTTCCACTGGTCTTCACGTCTGTTTTTGTGCCAGTACCATGCTGTTTTTATTGTTATTGCTTTGTAATATAGTTTGAAGTCAGGTATTGTGATACCTCCTGCATTGTTCTTTTGACTGAGTATTGCCTTGGCTATTCGTGGCCTCTTGTGTTTCCATATAAATTTCACAGTAGATTTTTCAATCTCTTTAATGAATGTCATTGGAATTTTGATGGGAATTGCATTAAACATGTAGATTACTTTGGGGAGTATCGACATTTTTACTATGTTGATTCTACCAATCCATGAGCATGGGAGATCTCTCCACTTTCTATAGTCTTCCTCAATCTCTTTCTTCAGAAGTGTATAGTTTTCCTTGTAGCGGTCTTTCACATCTTTTGTTAGGTTTACACCTAGGTATTTGATTTTTTTTGAGGCTATTGTAAATGGAATTGTTTTCATACATTCTTTTTCCGTTTGCTCATTGTTAGTGTATAGAAATGCTAATGATTTTTCTATGTTGATTTTATATCCTGCTACCTTGCTATAGCTATTGATGATGTCTAGAAGCTTCTGAGTAGAGTTTTTTGGGTCTTTAAGGTATAGGATCATGTGGTCTGCAAATAGGGATATTTTGACAGTTTCTTTACCTATTTGTATTCCTTTTATTCTTTCTTCTTGCCTAATTGCTCTGGCTAGGAATTCCAGTACTATGTTGAATAGGAGTGGAGATAGTGGGCATCCTTGTCTGGTTCCTGATTTTAGAAGGAATGGTTTTAATTTTTCTCCGTTAAGTGTAATGCTGGCTGTAGGTTTGTCATATATAGCTTTTATAATGTTGAGGAACTTTCCTTCTATTCCTAGTTTTCTTAGAGCTTTTATCATGAAATGATGTTGGATCTTATCAAAGGCTTTTTCTGCATCTATTGAGATGATCAAGTGGTTTTGCCCAAACTCTTAAGTTGATACAAGAAAGAGTAGGAAATACTCTGGAGTTAGTAGGTATAGGTAAGAACTTTCTCAATGAAACCCCAGCAGCACAGCAACTAAGAGATAGCATAGATAAATGGGACCTCATAAAACTAAAAAGCTTCTGTTCATCAAAAGAAATGGTCTCTAAACTGAAGAGAACACCCACAGAGTGGGAGAAAATATTTGCCAATTATACATCAGACAAAGGACTGATAACCAGAATATACAGGGAACTTAAAAAACTAAATTCTCCCAAAACTAATGAACCAATAAAGAAATGGGCATGTGAACTAAACAGAACTTTCTCAAAAGAAGAAATTCAAATGGCCAGAAAACACATGAAAAAATGCTCACCATCTCTAGCAATAAAGGAAATGCAAATTAAAACCACACTAAGATTCCACCTCACCCCTGTTAGAATAGCCATCATCAGCAACACCACCAACAACAGGTGTTGGCGAGGATGTGGGGAAAAAGGAACCCTCTTACACTGTTGGTGGGAATGTAGACTAGTACAACCACTCTGGAAAAAAATTTGGAGGCTACTTAAAAAGCTGGACATCGATCTACCATTTGATCCAGCAATACCACTCTTGGGGATATACCCAAAAGACTGTTACTCCAGAGGCACCTGCACATCCATGTTTATTGCGGCACTATTCACAATAGCCAAGTTATGGAAACAGCCAAGATGCCCCACCACTGACGAATGGATTAAGAAAATGTGGTATCTATACACAATGGAATTTTATGCAGCCATGAAGAAGAACGAAATGTTATCATTTGCTGGTAAATGGATGGAATTGGAGAACATCATTCTGAGTGAGGTTAGCCTGGCTCAAAAGACCAAAAATCGTATGTTCTCCCTCATATGTGGACATTAGAGCAAGGGCAAACACAACAAGGGGATTGGACTATGAGCACAGGATAAAAGCGAGAGCACACAAGGGAGGGGTGAGGATAGGTAAGACACCTAAAAAACTAGGTAGCATTTGTTGCCCTTAATGCAGAGAAACTAAAGCAGATACCTTAAAGCAACTGAGGCCAATAGGAAAAGGGGACCAGGAACTAGAGAAAAGGTTAGATCAAAAAGAATTAACCTAGAAGGTAACACCCATGCACAGGAAATCAATGTGAGTCAATGCCCTGTATAGCTATCCTTATCTCAACCAGCAAAACCCCTTGTTCCTTCCTATTATAGCTTATACTCTCTCTACAACAAAATTAGAGATAAGGGCAAAATAGTTTCTACGGGGTATTGAGGGGGGAAGCGGGAGGGGGTGTAGTGGGTGGTAAGGGAGGGGGTGGGGGCAGGGGGGAGAAATGAACCAAGCCTTGTATGCACATATGAATAATAAAAGAAAAATGAAAAAAAAAAAAAAACAAAACCATGAAATGACAGGCGATGCCACACCACAGGAGAAGCAAAGACAAGAAAGTAGACAGTAACACTGATTCAGCTGCACACAATCAAACCCTTAAACAACAAAGACAATTAAATGACAGGAATCACCACATACCTATCAATATTAACACTGAATTTTAATGGACTTATCCACCATCTAAAGACACTGTTTGGCAAACTGGATTAAAAAGGAAGATCCAACAATCTGTTCCTTACAGGAAACCCAACTCATCAATAAATATAAGCATAGGCTTAGGGTGAAAGGCTGGAAGAAGGTTTATCAAGCCAATGGCCCCCCCAAAACAGGCAGGGGTAGCAACACTTACCTCAGACAAAGTAGACTTCAAACCTACATTGATCAAATGAGATAAAGAAGGTCATATCATACTAATAAAGAGGGAAATACACCAAAAGGAAATAACAATTATCAATCTATATCCACCCAACGTTGGTGCACCCAATTTCATCAGATGTACTCTGAAGGACCTAAAAGCATATATAGACTCCAACACAGTGGTAGCGGGAGACTTTAATACACCTCTATCACCCATAGATAGGTCATCCAAACAAAAATCAATAAAGAAATCCTAGATCTAAATCACACCATAGATCAAATGGACCTACCTGATGTCTACAGAACATTTCATCCAACTTCTTCACAATATACATTCTTCTCAGCAGCCATAAACCTTCTACAAAACTGATCATATCTTAGGGCACAAAGCAGCCCTCAGCAAATATAAGAAAATAGAAATAATCCCATGCATTCTATCTGATAACAATGCATTAAAACTAGAACTCAACAACAAAAACAACAGTAAAAAACAAGCAAACAGTTGGAAGCTGGACAACACATTGCTCAATGATCAATGGATCGTTGATGAAATAAAAGAAGAAATTAAAAGGTTGCTGTAAGTTAATGAAAATGAAAACATGACCTACCAGAACCTATGGGACATAGCAAAGGCAGTCCTGAGAGGAAAGTTTATAGCCATGAGTGCATATATTAAAAGGACAGAAAGATCTCAAATCAATGACCTAAGCTTCATCTCAAACTCCTAGAAAAACAAGAACAAACAAATCCCAAAACAAGCAGAAGGAGAGATATAAATAAATGCCTAAATCAATAAAATAGAAACAAACAAAAAAAACCATACAAAGAATCAATGAAACAAAAAGTTGGTTCTTTGAAAAAAATAAATAAGATTGACAGACCCCTGGCAAACCTGACTAAAATGAGGAGAGAAAAAACCCAAATCAGTAAAATCAGAAATGTAAAAGGGGAGATAACAACAAACACCACGGAAATCCAGGATATCATTAGAGATTACTTTGAGAACCTGTATTCTATTAAATTTGAAAATCTTGAAGAAATGGACAGATTTCTAGATACTTATGACCATCCAAAATTGAATCAAGAGGCTATTAATCACCTGAATAGATCTATAACACAAAATGAAATTAAAGCAGCAATAAAGAGTCTCCTAAAAAAGAAAAGTCCAGGACCTGATGGATTCTCTACTGAATTCTATCAGACCTTTAAAGAAGAACTAATACCAACTCTCCTTAAACTGTTCCAGGAAACAGAAAGGGAAGGAACACTGCCTAACTCATTTTATGAAGCCAATATTACTCTCATCCAAAAACCAGACAAAGACACCTCCAAAAATGAGAACTATAGGCCAATCTCCTTAACAAACATCGATGCAAAAATCCTCAATAAAACAATGGCAAACCGAATTCAACAACACATCAGAAAGATCATTCAACATGACCAAGTCGGCTTCATCCCAGGAATGAAGGGGTGGTTCAACATATAAAAAACAAAAAAACTGTCTGTATGAACTACATTTCTAGCCAGCTCCATCTGCTTTCATTTTCCAAACAGCCTGGTGAAGCAAACTGAGATAACCAGGTAATAAAATAGTTGAGTGAACCACTACCTTCAGAATACCACCAAAATATAAGGTTTTATAGTAATATGTAACACCAGAGATTAAAATCTAAAATTTTTTTTTCATAGGTTCAAGTTTCACGATTCTTTATCAAAATAAAGAGACTTAACTAACATGCCTTGCTAAGAGTTGTGTGTCTAGCATCACAATGTAGGTTACAGAAATCTTTATTTGAAACTGTAAACTGCAAGGCATAGTACAGGTATGGATAGTTCTGATGAATCAAATAAAAGAATGGACAAATATGACTAAGGCACTATAAAAATGCTTACATATGTTACAAAAATTAATATTCATCAAATTAAAGGAATCATGGAAGATAGGTTACCGGTAACTTTTTTTTTTTTTGAGGTACTGAAGTTTGAACTCAGGGTCCCAATGCTCCTTAGGCAGGAACTCTGTCACTTAAGCCACTCTACCAGACCCAATGACAACTGTTTTAAATAGGAAAACATCATGATCTCATATTTATTTCAGATACAGAGAATTCCTAATAAGCACTATCTTTCCTACAGTGAATTAAGCTTAACATATGAAATTCATAGTATGATAAGTCAGTTGCAAAAAAAAATGTCAATTTTTCTACTCTATGTATTGATGATTTTGCATTAGGACTCTGTAGCTTCTCCCTACAAGATGAAATCTAATAAACCTCAAGTTACATCTGGCATGGCTTTGTATCTTCTTTTAGTCAGAAGAATGTGGCTTCAAGACTTTCTTGCTCTTGCTCTCTTTCTGGGAATAGTGCCAAGCCTCCACATGAATATTCCTAGTTCAGCTTGTTGGATGATGACGGACACTTGGCCCAGTTACTAATCTTGAATCAGCCAAAAGCCAAACACCAAGTGTGAGAGTGAAGCCATAATAGACGTCTTAGTCAACCTGCTAGTTGACCTCAGACCGTAAGAGAGCCTACCTAAGATCTTCAGAATCACGAACCTGGCCTATAGACTCATGAATTATTTCTATTGTTGTTGTAAACTATGGAAAACTGGGTCCCATAGTTTGACTCCTTGTTTTTGTAAATGAAGTTTCAGAAACAGATGTCTACTAGTTATAATGGAGACCTTATGACTTGCAAAGACCAAAGTATTTCTATCTGGTCATTTGCAAAAGTAATTGCTTTCCCCCAGGCTAAGCCACTACATTTTGAGTATATTATTAACCGAGAATAGGAAAACACATCTAGTAAAATATATATTTCCAGTAATGTTTGTTGTCATTAAATATCACACTACAATTTTCCCCCTAATTTATAATAATCTCTAGACCCTCCAAGTTTTACAGTGATTTCTGAAAAAATATTTCATTGTTCATTATTTATAAGCCATCACAGCATTGTGTGCAAAAAATCTAGCATTGCACAATCTGATGAAAATCCTTATCTTTATGCAGCTTACATTGTAGGATACAGAGGCAGAGAGGACATACACATAGACACACATCCACAAACCCAGGTAAGTGCACCTAGTCTGAACCACGTGAAATCACCAGTTTTGTAGGAAAAATATTTAAATGTTAATAAATTCATATAGTGAAAAGTAGAATTATTCCAAATGGCAATGGGTGTAGTTGAGGTGCTTTGAAAGAAATAGGAATGTAACAGAATAAAATTGTAGAAGGATATAAAGTAGTAAAACTCCACATTTAGGAGAAGATAATCTCAAAGAGAAAGAGTGATAAGAGCAGTAGTCTGGAAATAGGAGGGGATCTGGTCAAATGATGGGAAAAAGACAAAGAAGGTCATAATAAGTAAGAAGGGTAGTATATTGGAGATCAGAGAGATAATGTGTGGGTGACAAACTCAGTAAGTTGTGCTGACCAAAGTGTTAGCCACTACTGGGCACTTAAAATGTAGTTATCTTAATAGATGTTATGTAAATGTTACTACACACCAGATTTTGAATATTTGGTATAAAAAGTGTTAAATTTCTTAATGATTTTTCTCATGGCCAAAGTGAGCTGGTCCCTTGACCTGACTGGAAGCTACTGGGATTGAGAAAAAAGACACAGACAGACATATAGAAAATCTTGGGGTTGGGTGGGTCCAGCACTCCTGATGAGAGATGCTGGTGACCCACTCCGCCTTCAAGCGCATTTATTTATACAGCAAGTGTGGGAAAGCCAAGTGAAGTGCAGGTTGAGTTCTCATGGGTTTAGTTGCATAGGTGACAGAAACCAGCTCTGGTGTGTTATTTACTACAGACTATCCTGACTACGTCAGTATGTTGTGTTTTTCTTACAAGGCAGCCTTGCTGAACCTTGCCTCCTCTTGGATGGGTCCCTGCCTATCAGCCAAGAGGTCCTTTGACAGAGCTGTGCTCATGGCAAGGTCTATCTCCACTGCCTCAGTCTCCCTACTTGCAAAGCAGCCTTGCTGAACCTTACTTACCTCCTTTGTGCCAGAACTTGCCTTCTCAACACAAAGGTCTTTGACACAGCTTTGCACATGTCAAAGTCTTCTCAGTCTATTTAGTTACTGGTCTCCCACAGATTTTTATAATGATTAAAAGTCAAATTAGTAATGTCTTGTATGAGTTAAATAAGATGTCAAAATTAATTATTGATCTTTTATTTTTACTATGTTAAATGTGTGGCTTCAAGAATATGTGAGTTTTAACATGCAGACTACTTATTTCTTTTGGGCTGTTCCTGTGTAGAGAGTTAGAGTCCAATGATATGGCTGTAACTTTTACTTTTGGTGATAAAAGTCATCACTGAGTTTAGTGTGTTATGAGGCAGTTGCAGAAAAAGAGGTAGACCAGTTTGGATGGCGTCTGATTAATCTGAGCAGGAAAAGATGATAGGGAGTAGGAACAGATGGAAGCAACAAATAGCAATGCTGAGGAGTGTTCAGATTTTGATATATTTTGAGGGTGGAATCAGTGATATTTGCTGATATATTTAATATAGTTTGTGGAAAAGGGGTGAGGGATGTCAAATATAGGTCTATGATTTAGATCTGAGTAACTGAAAGAATATAGATAAGGGAGACAAAGAAGATATAAGGAACACATTTAGAGTAAGAAAGATTCATTTTGAGATATGGTAAGGATGAAAATGTGTTCTAAAAATCTGGGTATTTATCTATTTATCTGTGTTACAGGAGTGAGATCAAGACTGGCAATTTTGAATTGTGATTCATCAGCCTTTAGAAAGAATCTAAAGTCATGGAATGAGTACCTGTGAGGAAACACCAACAGATGGGTATGAGACCAGCAAACTAGTGAGAAGAGAAGAAAAACAGTGGTTAGTGGGAGGCAAGTAAGGAGAATTTTTCAAGGAATTGGGAATGATTATCTGTGTCTGACTAGGTCTGAAGATTAATTATGAATTTTTGCAAAATATAGGGCATTTACATTCTTTTTTGTAAAAACAGCTTTGGTTGAGTGTTATGAATGGAATGGACTAAAGAGAGAAAAAATAGAGATAGCAAATATTGAAAACTTTACCCAATAATTTTGCTAATCAGAAAAGCAGGAACTTTTAACGATATATGAAATAGAATATGGAGAGCCAACAAAAAATTTGCCAATCCCTAAATAAATTACCAAAATCTAAAATAAAGTATCTAAGTTTCTTTTAGGTTTTTAAATTTTAGGCTTTACGAGACATTTTGTTTGTAGAAAAATGAGCAGAAAATACGAAGTTTTTATATACCTTCCCTTACTCCAATTATCCCCCCTCACAATTTTCCTGTTATGTTACATTAGTGTGGAATGTTTATTACCATTGATGAAGTAATATTTGTATATTGCTGTTAGCTAAAGTCCACAGTTTAGAGTTCAACTTTTGTGTTGAATATTCTGTGGATTTTGAAAAATTATATATATACATAATATGTATATATATACACATATATATGTGTATATACATATATATATATAACAATTACAATACAGGACAATTTCAGTTAAGTGCCTTATAATTCCCCAGTGCTTTATTTACCTTTCCATCCCTTCTGATGGGTCCTGGAAAACAGTGATCTGTTTATACTGTCCACAGTTTTGGTTTTTCCATAAATTACCCTTTAAAGTTCATCCACATCTTCTTATGGCTTTCTAGCTTATTTCTTTTTAATCACTGAATATTATTCCATTGAACAGATACAATACAGTTTATTCATTCATTTATTAAATGACATCTTGTTTGCTTCCAGGTTTTGGCAGTGATGAACAAAGATGCCAAAAGCATTTATGGTCAGGTTTTTGTGCAGACATAAGTTTTCATATCATTTGAGTTAGCAGCAAAGCATGCAATTTGTGGATCATATGAAAAGAATATGTTTCATTTTGCAGCAAATGACCAAATTTTCTTCCAACTTGCCTATGCCGTTTGGTGTGCCCATCAGCAATGAATGAAAGTTCCTGCTGCTTTATATTGTTACCAACATTTGCTATTGTCATATCTTGGTTTTATCTATTCTGTGTTCACTCATATTTCACTGATATTTTAATTTTCCATCACTTGATGCTGTGCATCATTTTATATGCACATTTTTCATCTATGCACTTGTAAATCTTTTGTTCATGCTATAATTTTGTTGATCGAATTCTTATTGTTGAGTTTTGAGGGTACTTGGAATACTTTTGCTTATAGCCCATTATCAGATGTCTTTTGGAATTATTTTCTCTTATTCTGTGACCTTCTTCTTTTCTCTTGATGTTTTTAACAGGGTAACTTTTACATTTTAATGAAATCTACCTGTTTTCTTTACATGTCATGATTTTGGTGTTGTATCTACACAGTCTTTACTTAACCCCAGATCCAGACCTATTTTCATGTCCTGGGATTAGATTTTCTCTTATATTATCTCTTACAGTTTTACATTGACATAATGGTTTATGATCCACTTTGAATCAATGTTCACAAAAACTGTGACATCCGTCTTTATTCATGTCACTGTATGTGGATACCCAGGTGATCCAGTATCATTTGTTTAAAAGACTATCCTTTCCATTACTAGAAGCATGTCTTTACAGGGTATATCTTACCCTAGACATTTTATCTCATCATTTTCTGTCTGCTTGTGTGAGGTTAGCCACTTTTCTCTAATATGTGCCATGCCGTGATGCTGTGTCTTACCTGCATGGGAGTAGAAGCAGTAGAGCCAAGTGATCACTTACTGAAACTGAAATGAAAATAAATTTTCCCTCTCTTAAATTGTTTCTCTCAGGTATTTGTCACAGCAATGAAAACCCAACACATATATTGACATTTTGCTCTTTACTTTCAACTTTGGTTAGAACCATCGTTATGTTACCTACAAACTGTACATTCTCACAATTCTTTCCTCTAGTTTTCCCATCTATCTTGGAAAAAATGAAGACTTTCTCCCTAAACAAACAACATACCTAATACGGCATAAATACTGAGATAAATATTGTTAGCATTTGAATGTCCCTTCCAAAATTCATTTTGAAATTTAATTGCCCTTGTTACAGTATTAAGAGGTGGCAAATTAAGAAATGAACAGATCTGTTCTCATGAATGAATTAATGTTTTTATCACAGGAGTGTGTTAGTTTTTAACGGTAATTCAGTCCCCATTTTTTCTCCATCTCTCCACATGTTTTCTCACCGTGATACCTTCTGCTGCGTTTTGATTCAGTGAGAAAGTCCACATCAGAGGTGACCTCTTGTTCTTGGACCCGGCCTCCAGAACCATGAGCCTAAGAAACTTCTATTTCTTATAATTTATTCAATCTGTTGCATTCTTTTATAATTTCAGAAAGGCACTAAGACACATCAACAAAGAAAAAACACAGAAGGAAAGCTAGTTGACAATCAACTCTGTGTGAGAGGAATTGATTTGATTTGTATTTTCTTCTTTATGTTTTTGATATTTTTTAAAATCTGCACTGCATATGAATCCATCTTATCAACAGAAAAATTTACCCTACTTACAATTTATTTGAACAGAATACTTAAGCCTTTAGAAATTCTTGTCATTTTTCTAAAATGATATCCATGGAGAATCAGAATGCATTGCTATTTAAAAATTAATGGTTTACTATTGAGTTAAAATTTTATAAACTCGCTTAACCCGTTTGAGGTAACAATAAAACATAGTTTTCCCTTCAGCAATGTGAAATAATTGTATTTTATGGATTTAAGTGGGTTGATAGAAGTTAATATTTTACTATATATAGATTTAATTTCTGATATAAAGCTTATAAAGCTTCTCATTCATGTAAAATCCTTCTGCCTAATAATCCATTTAAAGAATAAAAGGTGTTTTTTACATATGCCTTCTGTTGCAGGTGCTGTGTATCCCGTTCAAAGGACACCTTTGTTAAATAATATGGACTTAGAAACATGGAGCTATAAAACAGATTGTTGATACTCTAATGGTGTCTGTCTTTCTTGGCTATGATGGTCCTAATAGTGTCATCTGTCAGCAGTTCTTCCCTTCTCCTTTGCCACTGAATAAGCAGCATACAGAGTCAAGCCAAAAATGGAGATGCAATATTAGATACCATCTGTGTTGCTCATCTGATATCAATCCAAGTTATTCTCAAGCCAATCATGGAACCAAGTGAAGAATTTGATTGTGAAAGGGTGAGGAATGAAAAAGACATGAATCTAGAAGATTTGATCAAGTTTCCAGGTACAAAGGGATAGTTTGTACCTATTTGTAAACTCCATTATGGAAAAAAGATTTTAATCTTAGAATACTCTAACTGCACAGAGGTGGAAAAATGTAAATAAGTGCACAAGCATGTTCATATATATAAACACACATGGAAGTGTTCGCTTGTTTATAAAAAGAGATTTATTTAGCAAATTATCTTCTAATTTAAAATGCAGATAATGAGAAACTGGGTGTATATATGTAAGAATTTAATTCTAAAACACTTATTTCTCAAAATGGTTGAAGATCACAGGTAAATTATAGCTCTATGACCCAATGATTGACATCATTTTAGTAAGTAAGCCACTACTGATCTATCGCAAAGCACATGAATAAGCCAGTTGTTTGATTAAAAATAAGTTGTAAAGATGAAAAGCCACACCATCTTTATTTTGTTTTGTTTCTTTTTAAAATGTGGTTTTTATCATTGACCACTTTTATCTACTTTCACGGATTTCTTTTCTCTTTCCAACATATTTTGACCAGTGTTCTTGATTTATGTTGTGGGACTAGAGGCAATACATAGCACAGATCAAGATAAATGTCTATAATTTTAAATATTATGACATTTAAATGTTGATTTTTGGTCTTTAACAGGTTTTATTTCTATCATATTTAAATAAGCAGAAGACAGAGAAACCTCACTTTTTTTTAATTTTTTTTTTATTATTGATATGTGCATACAAGGCTTGGGTCATTTCTCCCCACTGCTCCCACCCCCTCCCTTACCACCCACCCCGTCCCCTCCCTCTCCCCCCTACTCCCTCGAGAGCCAGCAGAAACTATTTTGCCCTTATCTCTAATTTTGTTGAAGAGGGAGTATAAGCAATAATAGCAGGGAACAAGGGTTTTAGCTGGTTGAGATAAGGATAGCTATACAGGGAGTTGACTCACATTAATTTCCTGCGCATGTGTGTTACCTTCTAGGAAACCTCACTTTTTAACACAAGTGAGTCATATAGTTTTAGAGTTGAAAACTTATTTCTGTAGGATGCATTACTGAGCTCTATGTGATTACCGAAATGAATGTGTGTATACATGAATGTGTGAAGAGTACAAGCATAGAAATACTGGTATGAAATCCCTTCCCCCATAACTACCTTCTCTTACAGATATATAAACTTTTATGAACAAAATACATCTAATTTGAGTTACATAAGCAATTTATAATTCAAAATGAAATATTTTTCAATTCTATTACTTGAAAAGTATTTATTAGTTTAAAAATCTGATCAAAGTATGTTATGTGCATTATGGATATGTGACAATGAAATTGTGTATTTCATACAATTAGCATATGGTAATAAATAAATTATTTCTCCCCAAATAACCTGTACTTTCACACTGGAGAAAAGTAGAAATCATCAAGTATTATATAATTGATCCATTGTAAGAACTTTTGTAAATGCCACAATGTACACCCAGCACAATAACAAAAAAGAAAAGAAAAAGGAAACAAAAAAAATGACCATAAAGTGTTATCAAAGCATATATTATTCTTAAAGATTGTTAAACAGCATTTAAACCCCAGCAGCATAGCAACTAAGAGATAGCATAGATAAATGGGATTTCATAAAACTAAAAAGCTTCTGTTTATCAAAAGAAATGGTCTCTAAACTGAAGAGAACACCCATAGAGTGGAAGAAAATATTTGCCAGCTACACATCAGACAAAGAACTGATAACCAGAATATATAGGGAACTCAAAAAACTAAATTCTCCCAAAATTAATGAACCAATAAAGAAATTGGCAAGTGAACTAAACAGAACTTTCTCAAAAGAAGAAATTCAAATGGCCAAAAAACACATGAAAAAATGCTCACCATCTCTAGCAATGAAAGAAATGCAAATTAAAACCACACTAAGATTCCCCCTTACCCCTGTTATAATAGCCATCATTAGCAACACCACCACCAACAGGTGTTGGCGAGGGTGCGGGGGAAAAAGGAACCCTCTTACACTGTTGGTGGGAATGTAAACTAGTACAACCACTCTGGAAAAAATTTTAGAGGCTACTTAAAAAGCTAAACATCGATCTACCATTTGATCCAGCAATACCACTCTTGGATATATACCCAAAAGACTGTGACACAGGTTACTCCAGAGGCACCTGCACACCCATGTTTACTGTGGCACTATTCACAATAGCCAAGTTATGGAAACAGCCAAGATGCCCCACCACTGACAAATGGATTAAGAAAATGTGGTATCCATACACAATGGAATTTTATGCAGCCATGAAGAAGAATGAAATGTTATCATTTGCTGGTAAATGGATGAAATTGGAGAACATCATTCTGAGTGAGGTCAGCCTGGCCCTAAAGACCAAAAATCGTATGTTCTCCCTCATATGTGGACATTAGATTAAGAGCAAACACAACAGGGAATTGGACTTTGAGCACATGATAAAAGCAAGAGCACACAAGGGAGGGGTGAGGATAGGTAAGACACCTAAAAAATTAGCTAGCATTTGTTGCCCTTAATGCAGAGAAACTAAAGCAGATACCTTAAAAGCAACTGAGGCCAATAGAAAAAGGGGACCAAGAACTAGAGAAAAGGGTAGATCAAAAAGAATTAACCTAGAAGGTAACACCCACGCACAGGAAATTAATGTGAATCAACTCCCTGTATAGCTATCCTTATCTCAACCAGCAAAAACCCTTGTTCCTTCCTATTATTGCTTATACTCTCTCTTCAACAAAATTAGAAATAAGGGCAAAATAGTTTCTGCTGGGTATTGAGGGTGTGGGGGGGAGAGGGAGGGGGCGGAGTGGATGGTAAGGGAGGGAGTAGGGGCAGGGGGAAGAAATGACCCAAGCCTTGTATTCACATATGAATAATAAAACAATAAAAGAAACCAGCATTTAAGAAAGCACAATAATTTAGACAAAAAGTTTGAAAGCAAATATTCTAGAAGATATTTGGTTTTTGTTGGGTACTTAATTTTTATTTTTTCGTATGATGTTTTCAGGTAACTTATATGCTACTCTGAAAAGAAATGTATTATGTTTGAGGGCAAAGATAGATCCTTTTATTTATCTTCCAAGTGATACATTTGTCTTGCTAGGAAAATATTTTAGTAAGAACATAATATAATAGATATATTGCCATGAGCTAGATAACAAGGATTTTGTGTGCTACAATCTATGTTAAATGAAATTTCCTGGAACAAGCCTGACACTTTCAGAAAAAAATACATGCAGTTCTGAATATGAAAAGATTACTCACATATTAGTGAATCTAAAATTATGATTTTCATATTGAAATTACACAAGAATGTATTAAAAGCTTATGCACTCTGACATCAAGCATGTACTTTGAGATCGTATCTCTTCAGTGTTTCTGGATGCTATGTGTCCTTTTTCATGGTTTCAGTTCCCAATTGTGTTACACACAATAACAATGGATAGAAAATATTAAATGGAAAATTTCAGAAATAAGTAATTCACAAGTTTAAATTGTGGGTTGTTCTGTGCAGCATGAAATATTTGTAACAATATATTGTTCTAATTATTCTCTTTATTATTAGTTATTATTTTTAATCTCTTACTGTGACTAAATTATAAATTAACCTTGATCATAGGTATACAAATACAGAATATATATATATAGGTTCTGGTACTGTCCGTGCATGTTTTCAGGAATTCACTAGATGTCTTGGAATGTGCTCCCCACAGAAAAGGACAAAGTACTGTAACACAATACCCCATGGAAGCTCTACAGACCTGGCACAAAATAATACCCACTAAAATATATCTGCTCTCATTATTATAAAACTGATATATAAATATATATATATAATTCAAATTCTATTTTCCTAGATTATACATATCAACATTTAAGAAGGAATTAAAAGTGAATTCAGGGACATGTATTGATTCCCTAATATGAATTTTAACTTCTGCTGATTTTCTCAAGTTTTTCAAAAACAACTAAAATTTTCAAGTGATTTCTTTCTATCATACTTATGAGAACTTCAAAACTTCTACCAAAGTTTGCAGTCATGACAAAGCTTTTAAGCCATATGTTGCAGTACTCATTTAATTCCATTCTTTGTGATTTCAGATAGGATCTGAAAGTACATGCACAAATACTAATAAGAAAATTAAAAATATGTTCATTAGGAAAACTTGAAGCTGCAAAATGGGTGGCATAAATACACTTAAATTATGCATATGTGAAATTCTTTGTTATATATTTGATTGAGAAGCAATCACCAAAAAGTTTCTAAATTCTCGATAAACAGAGATGGGAACATGACTAGTCACACGGAGTAATGGATGACAGTAAAAGTTACATAGAAAAAAAATCTTTAAAATGAGTGCAGCCACAACATATGTGATGAAAATAACAGTCACATATTTAATAATAATAAATACTAGAGCCACATTGCTTTTCCAAACCTATGGCAACTTTTACTGTTAATATGAATATTCAATACTGCAAGTTGCAGAGGTGCAACTGCTCCAGTAAGAAACATTGTATGAACCACTCATTGATGATTTCATTTGTCTCCATGTTTTTCCCCCAAAAACCCAAATAATTACTAAATTAATTGTGATATAATTGCTGAAGCTACTGTTGAGAATACATATATATATATGTATATATATATATATATATATATATATACATATATATATATATATATAAAACATTCGAACTAGCACATTTTTTTACTTATGCTAGTTGTAAACTTTGTATTCTACCTGGAACAGTACCCAGACTCATGCAAGATGTAGTTCTCAGCAGTTCAGTCGTACAGATTTGCTCCTGGCACACTTTGTGTCTCCTGCTCCTATGGCACTTCATATTTCTGTGTTTAAATAACACATTAGACATTACATGGTGATTGTAACAATAAAAGAAAATGTGTCACTCTATTTTTATTCTGAGACCACTGAGAGTATTTACTTGAGTCTAAAATTTAAAGCAGTGAGTGGAAAATGTGAGTGTAATATTTTTCTTTGTTAAAGATATCTTAATGATATCTCTTTGGCAATCTTGAGGGGTCTCATGCTTGCTAGGCAGGCATTCTACTAATTGATCCATTCCACTAGCCTTTTTCTGTGTTGAGTATTTTTGAGATAGGTTGTCATGAAATATTTCCCCTGGCTGGTCTTGAACTGTGATCCTCCTGATCTCTGCCTCCTATATAGCTAGGATCACAGGTGTAAGCCACCAGTGCCCAGCATTAATGATATCTTTTATACTGCAATCTATTACTCTTTTTTTCTTTAATTGTTTTTGTTAAAACTAGAAAAAAGAAAACTACATCTGTTGTACAATTTGCTATTCTCCTGCATTATAACATTTATAGATCTTCCAGATTTATTAAAACTCATTTTTGAGTTATTATAAAATTATTGATGCTGACTATCATGGACCAATTCTAAGTACATACTTTCTTATATAAAAATAAACTGAATTTAGAAGAATTAAAGAGGTACTATTTTCTGTTTGTACTGTATTTCTTCATTTCTTACTTCGTGTTTCTATTGATATGTATATAAAAATGAAGTTGAGCAAAAGAATATATTCACTGACTTCAGGTCTTCTTCAGTCATTAATGTCAGCTCATTTCACAGTTATTGCCAAATATAATTTTGCCATATTAGGAAGAAACAAAACAGGACCCACATCAATTATTCAGTTAGTGGGTATGCTCCACAGTATTGGAGTGGCACACTTTTCCTGTAAAGGCTGACGATATTGAATATTTTAGATTTATAGGCTATTTTGTCTCTGTGATGACTCAATTCTGATGTTGTAGAATAAAACCAGCCACTGACAATAAGTGAGAGTGGCTACTTTCCAATAAAACTTCACTTAGAAAAACTGGTAGCAAACTGAATTTGACTCTTTGGTCATAGTTTGTCTGTGTCCTGTGACATGACCACATTTTCCTTAAGGCACTTTTTCTTAAGACAGACTTAAGTTTGTATGCTCTTCTTAAAGGAGAATATTTCTCAATTTGATTTTTCATCATAATGATATAAAATATATTGTACTGGATTAACCTATGTGAGATGACATAAAAATTCATTTGTATTAAATGAATATTTAAAATAAAATATTTGGTTGGTCAAAATCAATTCACTACATTATAACAAAAGCCGTATTTATACATCTATTTACTTGTACTCTATACTTACAAAAGAATAAAGAAAACTGGAATTGATATTGAATTTTTAAAGTAATTTAAAAAAATTAATTTTGAAATAATTTGTATCATATGGCTATGAAAATTATTAGATTATATGTTACAAAGTAAAAATTCAACAATAACATTTTTAGTAGGTTTTTCTCCCTGCCTTTGGAAAGATTATATTCACCAGAGAAATTGTATTCACTTGGAGAGCTGCTGGATTTCAAATCTAAACATGTTTCTTTTATCATTATCAGTTTTACTTAGCACAGTAAGCTTGCTATCTCCTTCGCTTACTTGTTGCTTACTCTGTTTCATTCTCTGAATGACCAATGTAAAATTATTATCTTTTATGTCTTCCCAGCACTAGACCACACAGTCTAGATTTCGCTATGTTTGTACAAGAGATAAGAAATCTGATTTTTTTTCTTTTTTTTAGTAAGTTCAGTGGTCAATGGTCAAATCTAAGAAGGACTTGACACATGAAGGACACTGTAAAAAAAGTGCAAAAACCAGTTTACTTCAGTAAATGAACACTTTTGTGGACAGTTTTTATCTTTGCTTAGAGAAAATTGGAAAATAATTATATAAGAAATAGATTTTCTTTTCCTTCTTTGTTTTAATAATTTTAAGTAATTTAGAAATAATGGACAAAATATCTCCTGAGTTGTTTATTTAGCATTATGAATTCACATGCCAAATGGATAATTTACCTTAAGTGGGCATAATGTATTTGAATTTCCTATGTTGACATTAAAATATTTTTAAAAATCGACCTTATTATGAGGAAGATGCTAATTTTTCTAATTTTTTCTTTATTCTGGTTTTAAACAAATTTATATATTTAAAGTTTGTGATGATTAACTTGACACAAATTCCTAAAAAAAAGCCGATTGTCGTTGTCCAGGGTGTTTTGCCTTTATCACTTTATCATTGAAGTTCATAGGACAGAGTAGGGAAAAAACGTAATAACTTTTTTATCTTGTTCACTTATAAATACCATAAAAGAAGATTAAAAGAGTATTAATAAATAGAAAGCATAGTCAATCATTTCTCATCTCACACCAAATAAAGTTTATTACTTTGATTTCACAGCACAGACTTACAGAATTGTATCATCTCAATGGTCTTCTTGATTGAGAATAAATGCTTCATTAAATTTAAACATAGCAACCTAATAACAAGAGTAAAACCACAGAGAATAATGACTGACATTAAAGAAGCACATATATTAGTCTTTGGAATACATTCAACTTTTAGATGAAATGCAAAGTATAATTCACAGTTGCATAAAAAATGCAAAGTGTTATGGAATGATGTGAGGACCTAAAAGACACAAACTTATTTTGAGAACAGTTTTCAATGTAAAACAGAAATCTTGCTGATTGCTTTAGAAATAGAAAGTGTAGAAGAAATAAATACTTATGAGCCTGGGCTGCTGTGTTAATTAAATGGATACCAAGGAACATTACTGAGCCCTTAAGGGAGAGAAGCAGAGTGCTCATTGGGAGAAGGGCCTATGAGTTCTGATTTTCAGCTCAGTGAGTTTGAGGAGCCTTGGAGGTCTCAACTGAGTAGGAAGTTGGCTGTACAGATCCCTTTTTTTCTTTTCATAATGCTTAACTCTTCTGGCAAGCACTGAACTACTAAGCTACAACCCAGCCCTGGTGGTATGGAATTGGAGCTCCATAAAGTCTGTGCCAGAGATGACTCAAAACTTTCTCAGTCCTTGCACACAAATTGCTGATGCCTACTTGATTTTTTTATATTACAAAAAGCATTAATTATTCACCAAATTTACTACTTATTCCAAAATATTTTCTTATCTGAATCTAACTATCATCCATTTTACATATTTCATGACTACTTGGCATTTCCAAACCTCCAATTTTGTAAGGGAGAAACTTAACTCACTCTTGAGAGCTTGTTTGGAGGTTCTAGCAGGGGAGCGCGGCTACTCATATACCCTTGACCGAAGAACGGTCCTCCACTATTGGGGATGGTCGTCCTCTTCAACCGAGTGCGCAGCTTCGGGAGGGACGCACATGGAGCGGTGAGGGAGGAAGGGGACACCCGCCTAGCCAGCCAGATCAGCCGAATCAACCCTGGCGATCAATGGGGTGACAAATGTCGCAGCCAGATCGCCCTCACATCCTTAACTCACTCTTAAAAGCCATCTTTGATATTTTAGGATTTCAAGAAACCCAAGGATCATTCTATATAAGCTCTTCTTTCTTCTTGCAATCAGAGACCCATCTGTCAGTTTTTGCATCTAAACTCTTTTGAAATCTATGTGCTTTCTCCATCTGAACTTTCACTTTCTTGCTTTAATTGCTTCCTAAATGGTCCCACATTAACTCTTTTGTATGGCATTGTGTTTTCTAACTGAATTCACAGCTATGTTTCAAGAATATGAATCCCATCATTAACTCTTTTGCTTAAACAACTTCTAATAAATACTCTTCTGTGATTGTATGATAAAGACTTAAAACTTAAAATAGAAAATTGGCATCAAACATCCTTTCTTTTGCCCTAATTGTATCCAGTTTCATTCCTCCTTTCTTCACTTTCATGCACAATGACTAATTTTTCATTTGAAAAGAAACTCCACACTCCTTTTCATATGTGTTTGTGTGCATGTTAAAAATTTTTCAATGTGAAGAGTTAAAACTGAATTAGACTGAAAAGAAAATCATCAGAAATTATATAGACAAGCAGGACAGACAAAAAAGCAGGCAATAAAACTTTTCTCTGGGTTGTAGATGGTAAGATCAGTTCAGTAGTTTCATATCAATATTTGTACAATAATCAGTGAGCTCCAATTTTGTTTCCATTTTTAAAGTTCTGGTTCAAGTTCCCATTTCAAGGAGAAATGTGACTGATATAAACTGGATGATGTACACATTCTTTGGCAAAAAAGACAGAGAATTTTAATTGAAACATTTTAATTTTAATTTTAATTGACATTCCAGTGGAGGAGAGACAATTCTACCAAAATATATTAAGGTACCATTGCAAAAATCTGCAATTTATGATAGGAAAAGTTATAAAAGCCCAATATACTGCCTCAAAATGTTATCCTACTGTTGCTAAGCCTGAAGTACTTTTAATAAATAAGTTAACTGAATTCCTGCTTCTCTATTTAATCTCAGATCAAATACAATACCCTAAGGAAACCTCTCTATATCATCTAATTTTCACACAATACATGAGTATTGTGTATTTTTCCTAAATAACTATCCCTAGAGATTGTACTTAACAATTTATGGTTATTTGACTAGAGGTTAATGGGCATGACTTTCACTGTGGTTTTATCCTCAGTAGAAGACACGGTCCTTATCATACAGTGTGTGTTTGACATACAATGCCTGAATAAATGGATGAGGATGCAGATGCTACTTTATGTCATGAAGGTAAATTAGTATGTTCAGTAAATTGTGAAAAATAATCACAGTATGGGAACATCTCAGGAATGAACAATGTTAGGGACCCAGAGGTACACTCAATCCAGGAGGAAGAAACCATTGAGCCACAGAAGCCATAGAAGAGTGTCTTAAGGAAAATGTGGTCATGTCACAGGGCACAGACAAAAGCAGACAAGGATTGTAAAAGTTACTGGATTTCCTAAAATTAAAAAAAAAAGTTTACTTACGATGTTGGGAGTAAGTTTCAGAGAATGATTGTGAGGAGGCAAGAATGTAGGAAAATAAATTGTCCAGTATATACTCAGGACTGGTAAAGCTGAATCATACAGTAGTTCTAATCTTGGGGGGGGGTTTGGGGGTGACTCCATATTGATTTCTGTAGCAGCTGCACTAAATTACATCCCCACTAATAATATATGAGTACCCTCATTCAAAACTAAAAATAAGCTAGAAAGAAAGAGAGAAGGTAAAAGAGAGAGAGAGAGAGAGAGACAGAGACAGAGAAAGAAAGAGGAAGGAAGTAAAGAAGGAAGGAAGGAAGGAAGGAATGAAAGAAAGATAGGAAGGAAGGAAGGAAGGAAGGAAGGAAAAAGACAAAAGAAAAAAGGAAAGGAAAAAGAAGACTAGAAAACAAAACAAAACAAAAAAGAAAAAGACAGGTCTAGAGGTTCCATACAGAATGGGTTGGAAATAAAGTGTGGAAATCAGGAATTTGTAAACAAGGTAAAAGAAAATAATAATGATAAGATTGAAACACATTAAAGACAGTTTACTTTTTAAATTAATAATAAGGTAATTCTTTAGAGTAAACTTAAGATCACAACAAAATTAGAAAAAGGTATAGATTTTCCTTGTACCACCTGCCTTACAATATCAGCCAAGGTCTATATTCAATATGAGGGTTCATTATGGGATATTCTTGCAACTTCATCTACTATCTTTGTAGTTTTGCCTTTTAGACAATATGTCATATAGCTAGAATCACACGATATGCAGCATTTTCAGATTGGTTTCTTTTCATTTAGTAATGTGTCTCTAAGATTTCTCCATGACTGTTACTAGCTTGATTTTGGTTTTTGGGTGGGTTTTTTTTTTTTTTGTCTTTTTTTCCTTTTTTAAACACCAAAAATAACATTCCATTATTGGATGCATTATTTACCCATTCTCCTACTGAAGGGCATGTAGCTAGCTTCTGAGTTTGGGCAAATATCAATAGATTTGCTCTAAACATCTATGTGCAGGTTTATGTGTACACACAAGCTTTTAGAGTAAATACCAGAAAAAATGCAGCACTGGATTAGAGTGTGTCTAATTTTAAAAGGAAAGTAAGTACCAAATTCCATTCCAAAGTGCCTTTAGCATTTCACATTGCTACCGGTAACAAATTTATTGTTGCTACACACTGTCACCAGAATTTGGTGTGATAGTGTTCTAGATTTTGAGTATTTTAATAAATGTGCAATGATATTTCCTTGTCACTTTAATTTGCATTCTTGATTGTGTATGCTGTGGAGCATCTTGTGTTTTAACTTATTTGCCATTTATATAACTTTTTTGGAGAGGTGACTGTCAAGGTTTTTGTCTCATATTTAATCAAGTTGCTGTTTTCTTATTATTGAGACTCTATTTATCTTCATCCTACAACATCAAACTTAATTAGTCACATAATGAATTCATAGGTTGCCAAAGGCAAATGAGGATTTTATTTTTTTTCAAGACATAATAAATAACAATCATGCCATATTTTAAATAGTCAAGGATTGCATATAAATATTTTATGATATTCATCTGCTTAGAGTCTCACAACAAACTGAATTAGCTTAATAAACTTTCTTAAGATGAACTTTGAAATGATGCAAAATGAATATGCAAGTAACATCAATTTTTTTCTTAATTGCATTCAGCAGAGACAAGATTGCTCAAAAGTAACATGAAAAGTTCTTTTAATTAAAATTCTTGTAAGAATAAATACAGGTTCACGTGTGATTTTTAAGACATTATACAGAAACATTCCTTGTATATTTTGTCCTATTTCTTCCAAGGGTAACATTTTGTAACACTATCGTATAGTAGTATGACAAAGATATTCATAGTGGTATGTACTCTGATCATATTCAGATTTAATCAGTTTTAGTTGTACTCATTTCTGTGTACCTTTGTGTGCAAGTTGGTTGAATTCTGTACAATTGTGTGACATGTTTGGATGTATGTATTTACCACAACAGTCAAGATTCTGAACAATTTAAACACCACTTGCATAAGACACTTTAAATGCCAGATTATGTGAGGTATTTTATTTTTCTACCTAAGAAAATAGATTTTAAAAAGACTCTTTTCCCTGTTGACACTATAAAACCATCCAGTCATAAACTGATGAATCAAATTTTTCCGAAATAAAACATTAGGACCATCGGATGAAGCATCACATCTTTATTTTATTCCATTCATTGAAATGTAACTATCAACTATTTGCATACAAATTGCAAGTTAGAACATCAGTTTCTAAGACATTCCCAGTATGATACTAGAATCAACTTAATAGGTTGGAGATTGAGACACAGGACAATAGACATTGTGCAGGAACTGATTCAGTTCATAATCACTTCCAAAGTTTCTCTCTGCCTGCCTACCTGAAAAACAAACAAAACCAAGCAAAAGCTCATGTATAATTTTATGAGCAAGGACATTACACTCACTTTATATGGGAAATGTATGTTTCCCCAATGTAAAACATTTATGTAAAATGAATGGTTACTGTGTAATTACTTAAGTTACAGTAATTGTAATATATCATGTATAAATATAAGCATAGTTACATCATGTTGAAGTAAAGAAATATGTATTTTACTGCTAGAGAATGCATTTATATAATGTGCATGTTTAAAATATAATTATTCATGTAACTATGCTGTACAAATATGTAGTTATATATTGTACTAGCTACATATTTTACTAGAATTTAAAAATTTTTAAAGAGAATTACTACTTGCATTTGCAATATTTTTGGCAGAGCTCAGAGAGAGCTAGTGAGTGAGAGAGAACAAAAATAGAGCACATTTACAGTAATCTTCCACATGAAATGTTTTCTATGACAAAAGTTGGACTCATATGATTAAATTTTCTTCCTTACTTCCCTTTTCTATGCCTAGGGCATTTCATTTATGTATTACTATAGGAAGTGAGTTCCTCCCTAATGCTACACATTCCATGTCCATGGAGACTAAGGCATCATTATTTCTGGCTAAAAGACAATTGGACTTAATTTCAGAGTCATGGATGGAGAAATCAGGGCCTCTACTTGTTAGAGTGGATTTTTTTGTGGAATTTATTAGGTTTCTTCTTGTCCCTATTTAGGGCCAGTGTGCTAGTCCATTTTCTGCCACTATAAGAAAATGCCTGAGACATAAACAGGTTTATTTACATAAAAGTTCTGGAGGTTTGAAGTCATAATGCCAGCATCAGCTTGGCTCTAGTGAAGGCTTAATGGAAGATAGTATCAGAGTGTCCAAACATTTGGGAAATTTGAATTCTCTAGACTCTTATTATAACTTTAATGGACAAAATAAAAAGTTGAACATGAAGGAAAACAAGTGGAAATCTACTTAAATTGTCTTTTTTCTTTTTTTTAAATGAAGACAAAGCATTTTTGCTAGTTAAGGATAGCTACACAGAGAGATTCCTACTATTGCTTTCATGTATACATGTGTTATGAGCCATGTTGAATCAACTCTAACTCAATGATCTTTACATTGGTTCCTGATCCCCTGCTCATGATAACCTCTGTCATTTTAAGGTTTCTATATTAGTTCCTCTGGAACGTTTTCATGTTTTGGGTTTTCTGCCTATTCCTATATCTCCCATGTGTACTCTCCCCTTGTGATGTGACCCAAGTCCAACAATATTGCTGCATTTGCCCTAGATCTAATGTCCGCATATGAGGGAGAACATACGATTTTTGGTCTTCTGAGCCTGGCTGGCCTTGCTCAGAATGATGTTCTCCAGTTCCATCCATTTACCTCCAAATGATTAGATTTCATTCTTTAAATTGTCTTTTCAGAGGAAGTATTTTTTTAATTGTTGTGCTGGGTGGGGGTACATTGCAGCACTTACTAAGGTTCTTACAATGTATCAAATATATCATACTTGAATTCACTCCCTCCACTACTCTCTTTCATCCCCTCTTCCCTGATTTCTGGAACAGTTTCAACAGGTATCTTTTTTGCATTCCCATACATGTATATACATCATTTGCACCATATTTTTCTTCATGTCTAGAGGATATTTTTGTTGCTATGTGGGCAGAGAAACATGGTAGAACATACATTCCTCTTAGGGAACAAAAAAATAAGAAACAAACAGGCATTAACTTTACACAAGTAAGGCAGATTTAGAATTTTCTAAAATGACCCTTCCTATAATCTATATTTATCATGATGCCACTAATCTAGCTTGAATACAGATATCTTCTCTTGATTACTATAGCAGTCATCTAATTGGTATTCCTGCTGCCAAATCCACTAGGTTCTCCATTAACTTTGCTAAGTAATTGCATTACAGCAATATTACTATGTCTTGTAACACTTGTACTAGATTTAAGTGTCTAAAAGTTAGGGACTGAATCATCCTAATTGCCATATACACCAGAACTGAGGCCCTCAGTAACTGGCAATGATTTTTTAAAACGATGATCATTTGGCTAGAAGTCACTCAAATCAAGCAATCATTATGTATAGCATTTTAATATGTTATTTTGTGTACAAGAACATCACAAAGAAATAGAAAAAGGTTGCATTCATGTTGTACTAAATTCACAGAAAAACTGAAGTTAAAATGGAGATTAATTCCATAGATAAATGTCATATTTTTCAAGTTGATTTTTGATGTTACTGTAAAATTAAAAATCCTGGAAAGTAATTTATAAGTTTGAACTTGTTCCTTTATTTTGTCCTTCCATAGAGCAGTGAATTGGCAAATGTCTGATGAGTTTTGTTTTGACAAAAAGTTCAGAATAGCTGAAAAATATCAAGGAGAATGGATGAGCACAGTTACATAAGTAGTGAATGATTTGAGCCTGAGTAGCCTCTAAAGTATAGTGAGAATAAAATAAAAGAATAGCATGAGAAATAATCAATCCTTAAGGGGTCCAGAAATGCATTCCTTTCTGAGCACACACTCATGCACACTCACACACTCTTGCACATATGCTCATACACACTCTCTCACATACACAAAAAAACAAACATACAATAAAAAAGCAAGATGTATTTGAAAGCTCATTCAATCAAAGTAAAGATATCTGGATTATAGTTATGACTCTCATCCTGGTTTATTGTGCTTCTTTCCATAGTCCTACAGCTTCACATTATCTTAATTATCCAAAAGTTAGAAAAATACATATAGACATGAAATCTCTAAAATGGGGATAGAATTTTTTAAGTGAATCACATCTTGAAATATGGATAATAGTTGTCTGAAAATTAAATGAAATAATATGCATACAATTTCAATTGAAATCACGAAATTCTGTGTTATCATAAATTTATCTATTTGTTTTTTCTTTTCTCTTTTTATTTTATCATTTTTACATTTGCTTATGTGAGTACTCATTGTGCAACCTCCCACTCCACCCCCGCTTCCCTGCTTCTAGGCAGAACCTGTTCTACACTCTTGTTCTCTGATTTTGTTGAAGAGAAAAACATAAGAGATAATAAGAAAGACACAGAGTTTTGCTAGTTTGAGATAAAGATAGTTATACAGAGATATTTCTAGTTACTTCCATGCAGTTGTCTATTGCAACCCACATTGGCTCATCTCTGCTAGACCTCTTCACTACTTCCTGGTCCGCTTCCCATAGTGGCCTCTGCCAGTTTGAGATTACTATATTGGTTCCTCTACAATGAACACATCAACCATATTCAAGTTTTAGGTTTCCTTCCCTTTCTCTTCCCTTAGCATGTGACCCATGTGCAATAATATGGCTGCATTTGTTTTGGGTCTATAATCCGCATATGAGGACGAACATGCAATTTTAGGCCTTCTGAGCCTGACTAGCTGAACTTAAGATGATGTTCTCCAGTTCCATCCATTTACTTGAAATTTAAAATAGAAAATACACTGGTGTGTTTGTAAATGAAAGTTGGAACATTGCATATAATCTATCTGAAAACAAAATGCTAGTGCCAATGCAGAACCATTTTCTGATTTTTAATGAATTCATTCCAAATGTTCAAAAACATAAGCTATTGACTTTACTAGATTCTGTAGGTTTAGAATCCAGTATATATTGCTCAAAATATGTTATATATATAATATATATATATTATAAAGAGTCTTTGTAAGGAAAGTATATTAACATAGATGGGAGAAATTAATTAAAACATATTTTTATCACCTAAGTTCTCTGTATATTGGAAATGCAACTCAGTATATCCAGTGCATTAGAGAAAAGTCTTCAATAACTCAAATAAGATTAATTCAGATTTACATTTTCAAATTCTTTTAGATTTTCATGTAATACCAGCACCCAATCCTGAAACTGGAATGTTATTAGTCAGAGGTATGGCTATTATAAAATTTATAGGAAATATTTTTTCTAATCTGCATCTTCTATTAGAACCAACATTATATTTAAACATAATTTTATCTCTCTCATGTCTTCCTGGAGGAAATTATGAAGATAATAATATCCAGCATCATCTGTGCAGTATGGTTGTGTTCTAGGCTGTGTGCTTAATATTTAATATGAATCCTCTTAGTTTTCACTGAAGTTCTGTTGAATTTAACACCGTCAGGAAACTGAACTTAAAGAGTTAAGGGACTTGTCCAATTTCACAAGGATAATAAATGGTAGAAACGTAATTAAAACCAGGGAGTTTAACTCCAAAGAACTTTTGCTTTTAACTACATCACTCTGCTTCTGCCCCTAGATAGATACATGCATTTTATGGGAGACCTGAAATCATTTTTATAATCACAAAATTCAGTAGTGAGTCAGATATTACACTTAAATTTAGTGTTCGATTCGCAACAACTTTGTATGTCTAAATGTTAGCTCAGATCTGATATCAGACTTAAATTTTAAATATTTTCATCTCAAATCTTGAAAAAAATTGTCTATGTTAATTAAAATACTGTTATGGGCTCAGGAGAATGCATTACATTTCCAAATGAAGCAATATTTTTAAATTCAAGTATGTCTTCTCTATATCACATGAAGTATTTTTATTGATAAACAAAGATGTTAATAAATCTGGACATACTATTTATAATCCTTGTGGTACTTTAAGAATAGGCCTAGTTCAAATGGATAAAAATGTTCCTTTTTATATAATATCACAGCCTATTCCTGAATCAGATCATAGCTCTTTCCTACTTACCCTACCAAATGCAATGTGTACTTTATTTTCCTCCAGCTTTCAGTGTTACTACGTCTACTTAGACTCAGTTTTTCACTCTTACCTCTGACCATGGAAATATTCCTGCTTTCATAATCATTCCCTTTGTATTACTGTATGGCAGTCAGTCCAAAGAATCACATAAAAATACTAGTAGCTTTCACTTTTTTCATGCTTACTAGTTCCTGAGCTCAGTTAAAACTTGAAAATCACTCTTCCAAAATGCCACAGTGCAGTTAGTTACTGTCTTGCTGGTACAGAATTTTTTACAATACTCAAGTTCTCAAGTTAATCATAGTTTTATTGTTTATAAAAAGTACATTACTAAAGGGTGTTTAATTGTTATCTACTAGCATTTTAAATGGCAGAGTGGTAATCAGCTCTCAAAGGACTGCTTCTACCTAAGGTTAGCTGGAAAACACAGCAGCCTAATTAGCATCCCAAATCACTACCCAGCCATCTGTTATCTCTAAGCAAAACAAAAGAAAATGTAAATGGCTGGAAATAAGAGCTTTGTGAGAAGTCCATATTTTTCATTTTTTTCCATAGCATCTGTAATGGTACTGATACTGTTGATGATGAAGCAAAGCATTCTTTTCTGTCATCCTTTTTTTGTTAAAAAGGTGTATGATGAAAGCTGTCAGAGATAGTGGAGACAGAATCATAGCACATACATATCATTTCAGCCTGCTTTTATAGATCAAAAACAGGATGCAAAGTAGGTGGACAAACAGAATTTCACACCCTACAGCTACTTGTCCAACACCTGTACTGATGTAAGCTCATTATAACAATGACACACTTTTCAAATACATATCATATTTTGTTGCCAGATTTTAAATTACACAGTTCCAATCTTACCAGTAGCAACTATATTTATTTTTCACACAATTCAGTTTGTATAAAACAATCTTTGTTTTGATGTAAAACAAGTGAATGGTGTTGTCTGTTTTTGACCTTTTGAAAAAATTAGTTTTTTTTAGCACAATATTCTTCCTTTCTTACAGAGTTTTCCTCAAACCAATATATATATATATATATATATATATACTAAATATATATATATAAACCAAATATATATATATACCAAACATATATATATATATATATCTTCATCATGCTATAATAATGATACAATGAAAATATAAGTAAGACAACTGTATGAAAAACAACTTAAAATGATAAGCAGATAAAAACAATCTTAAACTTCTCTTATCTTTTCTATTCTCTTATCCCCCTTGGGCAGTCATTTTGAGGACCAACGTCATTTATACACATTCTATGGTATATGTCAAAAGAGTCCTATGATTCCATGTAGAAAGAGAATTTTAATTATATTTCTTTTCAGGTACCCTACAATATAGACCAACAAAGAGATAATAGTTTAAGTACTTTAGGTATATAAAGGCTATATTGTCCAAGAAATTCTGTTCATATACCTTTGGAAATCACACTGTTATTATTATATAATTTAAAAGGGGTCTTGAAAATAGAATTGATAGCAATGATACTGCAGGTAAATGATAAGACTATGAAAGAATGAAAATGTGATATTTTATTCCAAATTTTAATATTGAGCTGATAAAATGTTTTGCTATATTATTACTTACTTTTATATTTTATCATTTTGGGTTGGACTCTGGCTTCAAACTTATGATCCTTCTGTTTAAGCCTCTGGAATTCAGGGATTACAGGTATATACCTACTATGGTATGTACCTACTATATCTGAAGTAACATCTCATTCATAGCCCCATTGTATACTGTCTGCAATGTGAGAAAGATATTAATCAAATAATGACATAAAGAAAGGAAAAATTCACCAGAAAACAAGCCCAAAAAATGATGTAGACACACAAGAAAATCTGACCTATCCTGAGAGAGGGGAGAGATTTAAATGAAAACTGACAAAGCAACTGAACTTGAAATCTGAAGGATGAGGAAAAGTTAATTAAGCAAAGAATGTGTACAAAAGGAGGGAAGCCTGAACAGACAAAACACAGATTCCCTGTTTTATAAGGATTATGCATATTAAAAAATAATGGAAAAGAGATGTGAGTTTTAAATATGAAACTCAGCAGATAAACAAAAAACAGTGCCAGTACCACTGGGAATTAATTTCAGTCCTAAAATATTGGTAAACTACTAAATGGTTCTAGGCCATGAAGTTATACATTCATACTATTATTTTGAAAATAACACTGTGATTACTTTGGAGGAAGTATAGAATGTTGCTAATAAATCTGGCTTAAAGGCTACTGTTCCTGACCATAAAAAGAGACTAGGTTAAGTGAGCTGGGAAGAGTGGATAATAAGCCAAGCGAATGGAGTTGATGTTACTTGATGGTACATAATAAATTTTCTTCTTCATTGTGACCTTTTCAATCATAGAAACTGGAAGAGAATTTATTTCTTTAAATGTAAAACAATGAGTATTAATTATTCATCTAAATATGATGGGTCAATCAATAAACAATGATGAATGGCCTTATAGGATGACCTCCCCTTTATCCCAACCTAGTGTTACTCATCAGTGCCTTTTGGCATGTGACAGATTGTGCTTCCCCATCTTATGGAAATTAAGCATGGGTGTGTGACTTGCATTGACTAATAACAAGACTAAGGAGAGGAGTCATGGTATTCTTTGAATATGTGATAATTAAGGTGAATTTTGCAAATGAATACCGATTACCTGGAGAAAATTCAGAGAAAGTTCTGATATAAATGACAAAATTTTCCAAAGTTATAGAAAAATTTATGCTATAGAATTTTTAAGTTGTTTCAAATTATATACAAAAGAGAACTTTTGTAAAAAGGTTAAGGTTACTTTGAGCAAAAATAACTGAAATAGCATACCAATCAAATAGAATTGAACATAAATCAATAGAACAAATTAAAATCTCAGGGACATTCAAACATTAGTTTGTTATAAAACTCACTACAAATGAGCAAGGAAAGTCTGAACCATTAAATAAATAGTACTGGGGAAATCTTAACCAAAAATTAAACATCCTTAGAAGACTTTCTTAAAAACATCCATATACCACACAACATGAAATGAAGAACTAACCTACAGTAAATTCAAATCACTTAATATTAAAAGCAAATCATAAAGTAATTGAAAACAGTCTCATAGAATGTGGTTATGTCCTTTGACAGGCAAGCTCTTCTAAATAATCAGCAAAAGACAAAAAAGTAATCTATGTAGAAAATTTGATAATATAAATAATACATATATGCTAAAAGACACAATTGA
Source organism: Castor canadensis (assembly GCF_047511655.1). Taxonomy (NCBI): domain Eukaryota; kingdom Metazoa; phylum Chordata; class Mammalia; order Rodentia; family Castoridae; genus Castor; species Castor canadensis. Next base: position 125,585,755 of record NC_133393.1, read on the forward strand.
AGAGGGCTAAATAAAGAGAAAAATAAAAAATGCACGCAACTTTATATTTATAAAAGAAACAAAGAGATTACCAAAAAAGCCACTTAGCTCAGCATGAGAAAAGGAAAACCAGGCACACTTACCAGTGACCACAAGGTCCCTAATTCTAGCTCTAGCACAGTGGGTACACATAAACACACTGCCATGAGCAGAGCAAGCTGCCCAAAGATTCATATACTCAGAACTAGTACTGTGTCAGGCAAAGTCATTCAGTATTTCCCTGGAACTGAAAACTCCCTAAAAGAGTACCACCCAGACAAAAGGTTATACTTAAACAACTGCCCAGAAGAGACTTTCAGCAGAGCAGGACCTGACTCACCTCACTCCAGCATCTGCCTCTTTTCCAGAGCCTTAACCTACCACAGAAAACCACACCTAGGCTACGCCTAGGCAATGCTGGGACCAGAGTGGTCATATGAGTAAACAATGGAACTGCACACAGAAGTTGAGGACCAGAGATTGTAGGATAGCATCCACTCCACTAATACAGCAAAGTAGGCATATGAGGAAGAAATACTGACTCTTATTTTACCTTCATTTTTTCTTCTTTTAACTTCTACTTTTTTGATATTTTATTTTGTTGTTTTTATGTTTACTTACATGTGCATACATTATTTGGGTCACCTCCACCCCACCGCCCCAACCCTGCTTCTGGGTGGAACCTGTTCTGCCCTCTTGTTCTCTGATTTTTGTGAAGAGAAAACATAAGAGATAATAAGAAAGACATAGCATTTTTGCTAGTCTGAGCTAAAGATAGCTATACAGGGAAAATTCTAGCGTTGCTTCCATGCACATGTGTATTACAACCCACATCGGTTCATTTCTACCAGACCTCTTCACTATTTCCAGGTCCCCTTCCCATAGTGGCCTCTGCAAGTTTAAGATTACTATATTCACTCCTCTACAGTGAGCACAACAACCACATTCAAGTTTTAAGTTTCCTTCCCTTTCCCTGTTTCTCCTGTGAACATTCTCCCCTTAGTGTGTGACCCATGTCCAATAATATTACTGCATTTGTTTTAGGTCTATAATCCGCATATGAGGGAGAATACGTGATTTTTGGCCTTCTGAGCCTGGCTAACTTTGCTTAAAATGATGTTCTCCAGTTCCATCCATTAACTTGCAACTGACAAAATTTCATTCTTCTTTGTGGCCAAGTAAAATTCCTTTGTGTATAAATACCACATTTTCTTAATCCATTCATCAGTAGTGGAATATCTTGACTGTTTCCATAACTTGGCTATTGTGACTAGTGCTGTAATAAACATGGGTGTACAGGTGTTTTTATAATAACCTGAGTCACATTCCTTTAGGTATATCCCTAGGAGTAGGTATTGCTGGATCATATGGTAGAGTCGTGTTTAATTTTTTATGAAGCCTCCATATTGTTTTGCAGAGTGATTGTACTCATTTACATTCACACTAGCAGTGTATGAAGGTTCCTTTTTCCCTGCATTCTCACCAACATTTTTTGCAAATTATATTTTATTAATTTTATTTTTACAAGACAAGAAGAAGAAGGAGAAGTTGGAGGTAGAGGAGGAAGAAGAAAAGGAAGAAAGGAAAAAGAGAGGGAAGAAGAGGGGGGAAAAGGAGAAAGGGATGAAGGTGAAGAAGAAGAAAAAGCTGAGGAAAGGGAAAGGAACAATGGAAAAATGGTTGGTTTATCCTTCCTCCTGTGTTTATTATTTTTAACTTCTCTGACCCATTGCGATTCCTGTTTATAGCAACCTTTCCCACAATAATTAAACTATATTCCTGCATACCATTATTTGTTTACCTTTAGCCAACATACTCACCTTCCTTTCTTCCATCTTCCTTATTTCTTTCCTTGCTTCTACTTAATTTTATAGTCTAATTTTTAACTGCTACACAAATAATCTTTTTTCCTTACCCCCTACTGTACCATATAACAGTGCTAGTTCCTTTCATACATACTGTGATTGGTGACATTGTTAAGGGTTTTTTTCTTTATGTAAATATCTGGTTTGTTATTGAACTGATTAATCTGTTATTGCTGAATTATACTCCCAGGTCAGTGGTGAGAAAAGGCACATCAATACTGCCACTATCCAGGATTGCCAGAACATAGATAATGATTTAAACAGAAAGGTTAGGTCACTAAAACCTCCAACTAAGGACTTGACTTTAGATTAGAAAACTCAATATAAAGCACAGGAAATATGACAAAAACAAGGTGACATGTCACCTCTAGACTCCACCAGAAAATGCTTAGATCTGTTTCCAGCAAAGTAGCAATTATACAAAATCAAAATTCAAAAAATGAGTAGTTTTCAATAATGAAGAGACAAAGAAAAAAATCAGGAAAACAATCACATTCACAATATCTTCAAAAAAATTAAATACCTAGACATAAACCTAAGAATGTGAAAGATCCAATGAAAACTATAAAATACTGAAGAAAGAAATTGAAGAAAATGCTAGAAGATGGAAACTCATCCCATATTTGTGAATCAGAATTAATATTATAAAAATGACCATACTACCAAAAGCAAGCTACAAATTCAATGTAAACCTCCCATGAAAATTTCAATGACATTCTTTTTAGAAAGAGAAAAAACAATCTCAAATTCATTTGAAAACCCAAAAGACCCTGAATAGTCATAGACAACCTGAATAAAAAAGAGAAATATTCGACTTCAAATTATACTACAGAGCCATACAAAAACAGTGTGGTACTGGCACAAAAACAGATGAAATCTGTTCAATGAAATAGAATGGAAGATCCAGAAATAAGCTTACACAGTTATAGCCATCTGAAATTTGACAAAGGCACCAGAAACCTATGTTGGAGAAAAGATAGTCTGTTTAACAAATAGTGTTGGGAAAACTGGATGTTCACATGTGGAAGACTGAAACAAGAGCCCTATCTCTCACTTTATACAAAATTCAATTCCAAATGGATCAAAGGTATTAATGTAAGACCAGAAACTTGGAAACTGCTAGAAGAAAACAGCAAAAATTCTTAACAATATAGACATGGGTAATGCTTTCCTGAATAGGATCCAAATTGCTCAGAAAATTTGAGCACAATTTGAGAAATGCAATTGCATCAAATTAAAAATTTTCTGCACAGCAAAGAAAACAACTGATTCAAAATAAAATCTACAGAATGGAAGAAAACATTGCCAGTTATTTATTGGATAAAGGATTGGTATCCAGAATATATAAATAACTCAAAAACAAATAATCCAAAGAACAAATAATCCAATTAATAAATGGTCATACAGTTTTTTCAAAAGAATATAAATGACTCTAAATACATTAGAAATGTTTGACATCCTTAGCCATAAAGGAACTACAAAGCAAAATGTCATTGAGATTCCATCTTATTCTAGTTATATTGGCCATCATAAAGAAAACAAACAACAAATGCTGGTAATGACGAGGTAGAAAAAGAAATTGTTATATACTAGTGGTGGGCAGATAAATTAGTGCAGCCAGTATAGAAATCAGTATGAGTGTTCCTTAAAACATAAAGATAGAACTATTACATGATTCTGCTATTCTAGTCTTGGGCATTCATCCAAAGGAGTATAAATCAGCAGTCAAGATACTTCTGCATTCATGTTTATATCAGCCTTATTCACAATAACTAAGATATGGAATCAGCTTAGATTCCCATCAACAATGAATAGATAAAGAAAATGTGGCATATATACACAATAAAGTAACACTTACCCATAAAAATGAATGAAATTATGTCATTTGGTAGAAATGGGAAGGAACTAAAAGTTATCAGGGTAAGTGAAATTAACCAGACTAAGAAAGACAAATATCATATGTTCTCTCTCCTATACAGAATCTAGGTTATAAAAATGATTAACAGCAATATTAAACAGGTCTTGTTTGGGATGGAGATCTGTACCAGTAGTAGGTGGGAAGGTGAAAGGAAGAAGGTGAAGGGAGGAATGAATATGGTCAAAAAACTGTACCTATGCATGAATATTGAATTATGAAATTTGTTGAAATTGTTTTAAGAAGATGGAGGGAGAATGAAGGGATTGTTCAGAAAGGGTGAATTTGATACAGGTATATTTATGCATATGTCAGAAATATCACAATGAAACATCTTCATATAACTAATATGTACTAATAAAAAGAATTATTAAAAAATTTAAAGAGACACACTGGAGAAAATAGATACAGCATATATGAAAGAAAAACAATATTGGAATATATAATTTTACATAAGAAATAAATAACAGATAAATGATATAAATAAGAGGACCAATAAATACATATAGTCAATGAAAAAAACAAAAGATTTTCAAACTTAAGATAATTTAAAAAATTATAATAAAGACAAGATATGTTATTTTTATTCACACATCAGAAATCAAGCTTCAGAACAAATGAAAGAAATGTAATATTAATTATGATAAAATCATTATTTTATTTCTAAATCTATATATGTAAATATGTAGACTAAAAGTCTGAAGAATTTTCAACTAATGGTTCATGTTCTGGGTTTGGAAACAAGAAAGTTACAATAAAGGAGTAGTCAAAGTGCCAGATCTATGTTTAAATTTTTAAGAAGTCTCCAAATTTTTTTCCAAAGTAGTTGCACCAGCTTGCATTCCCACTAGCAGTGTACAAGGGTTCCTTTTTCCCCACATCCTCACCAACACATGTTGTTGGTGGTGTTTTTGATGATGGCTATTCTAACAAGGGTGAGGTGGAATCTTAGTGTGGTTTAATTTGCATTTCTTTTATGGCTAGATATGGTGAGCATTTTTTCATGTGTCTTTTGGCCATTTGAATTTCTTCTTTTGAGAAAATTCTGTTTAGTTCAGTTGCCCATTTCTTAATTAGTTCATTGATTTTAGGAGACTTTAGTTTTCTTAAGTTCCCTGTATATTCTGGTTATCAGTCCTTTGTCTGATATATAGCTGGAAAATATTGTCTTCCACTCTGTGGGTTGTCTCTTCAGTTTACAAACCATTTCTTTTGCTGTGCAGAGCTTTTTAATTTTATGAAGTCCCATTTGTCTATCCTTTCTCTTAGTTGCTGAGCTGCTGGGTTCTATTGAGGAAGTCCTTGTCTATACCTGTTAGTTCCAGAGTGTTTCCTGCTCCTTCCTGTACTAACTTCAGAGTTTCAGGTCTGATGTTGAGGTCCTTGATCCATTTTGAGTTGATACTAGTACAGGGTGATAGACATGGATCTAGTTTCAGTTTCTTGCAGACAGAAAACCACTTTTCCCAGCAACATTTGTTGAAGAGGCTGTCTTTTTTCCATCATATATTTTGGCACCTTTGTTAAGAATGAGATGGGTACTAGGAATATACCCAAAGGAATGTGACACAGGTTACTCTAGAGGCACCTACACACCCATGTTTATTGCAGCGTCATTCACAATAGCCAAGTTATGGAACAACCAAGATGCCCCACTACTGATGAATGGATCAAGAAAATGTGGTATTTATACACAATGGAATTTTACTCAGCCATGGAGAATGAAATCTTATCATTTGCAAGTAAATGGATGGAACTGGAGAACATGATTCTGAGCGAGGTTAGCCAAGCTCAGAAGACCAAAAATCGTATGTTCTCCCTCATATACAGACTTTAGATCTAGGGCAAATACAGCAATGCTGTTGGACTTGGGTCACATGACAAGGGGAGAGCACATATGGGAGTTATGGGGATAGGTAGGAAACCCAAAACATGAAAGTGTTTGGTGTCCCCACTCGAGGAACTAATACAGAAACCTTAAAGTGACAGAGGTTAACATGAGAAGGGGATCAGAAACCAGTTAGAGATGAATCAACTTGGGTTGTAACACATTTGTACATGAAAGCAATCCTTGGAGTCTCTTTATATAGCTGTCCTTAACTCAACTAGCAAAATGCTTTGTCTTCCTTATTATGCTTATGTCTTCTCTTCAACAAAATTAGAGATAAGGGCAGAACATGTTCTGCCTGGAAGTGAAGGGGGGGAAAGTGGGAGAGGGTAGGGGAAGGGGGTGGAGAGGGAAGAAATGACCCAAACAATGTATACACATGTGAATAAATGAATAATAAAAAGTTTTTAAAAAAACAGAATCTTAACCTAATCTCTATTCTCAAATTTTAATATGGTGATTCTTTTAGATAATATATGCACAACTATAAGTTAATTATAAGGAAATAGAAATCTTCATGATTTATGAGGCAAATGCTTTATTAGTATTGATAGAGAAACTCAGGGGTAAGATCTGAGGGTAAGTCCCCTCCCCCAGCAGGACGTTGGTTTCACAGATGTGCTCCTTTCTGCAGCTGGGCCTGGATTCACAGATGTGCTAGTGTGGTATGCTGTAACTTTGTGTTAGTGTGATGAGTTGTAACATTGTTCTAGTATGATATGTTGTAACCTCCCAGAGAGAGGCTAACTGCCACATCTGTTTTTGTCCTTCCCACTTGCTTGCTTCCGCATTCTGAGGCATAAAACCCCCACAGCCTTGAGCTACAGGGCTGGTGCCATATTTGGAAAGATCCAGGGTTCTGGCACACTTGTGTAATAAATCTTTCTTTCCTCCAACCACCTAGGTTTGAGTCTTGTTCTTGCTGGTCCAACATTCTTGCCACAACATTTCTGGAGGCCCCAGCAATATCAGACCACCTAGCCCTGTTTGGGTAATGAGTCCCTGCTCCCTGGATCTGCAGCCTGTGGGGGTCCCTAGAACTGGTAAGTGTGCACCCCAATGTGATTCTGAGGTCTCCTTCCAGACAACTGAAGGAGGCTGCGGAACCATGGACCAGGCCCTTGGACCTGCGGAGTGAAACAGAGATCCATGCTGGATGTCTGGACCAGGTAGGAAGCCCCGGGGTAGGCAGTGTAAGGAGTTGGCGTGGACTGATCCTCCACAGGGGACCTGCCAAACCCTGAAGAGTATCCAGGGTGACACATCCCCTTCCTCTATGACTGATGTGATTCCAGTCAACTGGGACTAGAGCAGGCCAGGACTAAAATCCTGGGGAAAATAAATAGGAACTGATTGTTTTAAACTCTAAGTAAATGGTGCATGAGTGAGCATCTTGACTCGCTTGCATTTCAAGCTTGAATTTGTAGCTCCAGGCTGGGCACCTCTAAGTTTCTGCGACTTCATAGTGATTGTCATAAGCTCTTTGATTGGATCAGACAAGCATCCAATCATAAGTCACCCGATTAGATGACTGTTGGGTTGAACCCACTACAACCAAACCACACTCAACCCCATTGCCTGGGGTTGCAGCCAGATGAGCACCTGTGTGGCCTCTCACTGAGAGGCACTCCCTTCCCTTTGTGTGTCCTGCAACACTGATAATCACCAGGGACATATAAAATGGGTTCTTCTGGGTCAAAATGCCTGATGGTGCTCCAGACCATGCTTACTAACTTTAGGGACAGCTTCTTGTGTGACTATGAAGTCCAGATGAAGCAGGCAAAGTTCCAAACCTTTTGTGAGGTAGAATGGCCCACCTTCCATGTAGGATGGCCCACAGAGGGCACACTGGACTTAGCCACTATTGCCTGTGTGAAAGACATAGTTGTTGAAGATCCAGGTCATCCAGACCAGACTCCTTACATTGACTCCTTGTACATCCTGGCCAACCACCCACTTGACTGGCTACGTTTTCATGCACCCCAGAGACACACAGCTGTTCTGGTTAATGGAAAAGTAAAAGAAAAGAAATTTGAGGTCCACCACACCTTGGAACCTGAGCTGCCAGACCTTCCACCATATGTTCCTCAGGTGCACCTCACTGCACCAGACTCCTTAAAAAATGGGTCTCGAGGATCCCAAATGAAAGAAGACATCAGAACTGAACCCCTGCCCATGTCATCCAATGGCTCCCTCCTTATAACCTCCTTTGCCTTTGATGGTCCCAGAGAAAGATATGAGCCATTGGGGAAGGTCTCTGAACCCTGGGAGGCTAACAAGCAAGGTGGCAGGACCCCCAGCTGCGGTGCCATGCCCCCTGCACAAGGCTCCAGGGCCACCATTACTCTAGGCAGATGGGTCATACGTGGCAAGACCCATGAAATACATGTACCAGCCCTTCGCTATCACTGACCTCCTGAACTGGTGGCAGCACACCCCAGCATACTCAGAGGGACCACAGGCTATAATAGAGCTCTTGATCAACATCATGCACAGCCACCAACCCAACTGGGATGATTGTCCTCAGCTCATGTCTACTCTCTTCACTTCTGATGAGCACCAGTGAGTATACCAAGCAGCCAGAGCATGGCTAGTTACTCAAGCTCCACCGCAGACTGCAAATTCGGAGCAATGGGCAGATGAGAGGATCCCAACAACAGAACAGACTGGGATCCAAGTACTCCCACTAGGCTTCAATTCATCCAGCATATGAGAGACATCTGGGAGTTTCTGGGTGCCACAGGCTTCTGCCACCTATGGATCCCTGGATTCTTGGTCACTACGGAGCCCTGACCAAGTGAACGCACTCTAAAAAGTTAAATGACACCTGGGTGAGGCACCTGTCCTGGCTCTCCCGGACGTCACTCATCCTTTCCACCTGTACGTCCATGAGAAGGGAGGTGTAGGATTAGGAATCCTGACCCAGCCACTGGGGCCCTGGAACCAGCCGGTATTCTAACTGTCCAAGAAATTAGACCCCATATCCTCAGGTTGGCCTCCATGCCTCCAGGCATTGGTAGCAGCAGTCCAGATAAACTGACTCTGGGACAATGCATCTCACTCCGGGTCCCTCACCAAGTAACTTCTCTGCTCAATGGCACTGCCAGTTGATGGATGACCAGGGAACAAGTGGCCAGATATCAGGCTCTAGTGGGCGAGAACCCCCGGGTGCAAGTCAAAGCAGTGAGGACTCTCAATCCCACCACATATTTGCCAGAAGAGGAGGGAGAACTTCTCCACTCCTGTGAGGAGATTCTAGATGAAGTCTTATCTTCCTGGCCCAACCTCACAGACACCACTGTTCTTAACGCTGACCTGGAGCTCTTCACTGATGGAATCCGGAGCCTACAAGAGGGAGGATACTGGACCAGGTATGCAGTGACTACCATCACACAAGTAGTAGAACACGGAGGCTGCCAGACTACTGGTCAGCCCAACGAGCAGAGTTATATGCCCTCACCAGGACCCTCACTCTAGCAGATGGAAAGAGAGCCAACATTTATACTGACTCATGTTACACCTTCGCAACCTGGCATATCCATGGGGCCATTTACAAAGAAAGAGGCCTATTGACATTAGGAGGTAGAGATCAAAAACAGTCAATAAATCTTACAATTGTTAGAGGCAGTCTGGAAGCCCCAGGCCATTGCCATCATCTACTGTCCAGCCCATACCAACTGACCAGACAAGATCAGCCAAGGAAACGGATTGGTGGACAGGATAAAAAAAGAAGCAGCTCTCTCAAAAGAAGTACAAAAGGAAGACACTACTCCAGCCAAAGTTTGCTTCACCCTTCCTGTCCTCCTGGAATGACCAAAGTACAGCCCACAAGAGAGAGAACAGGCCCATGAAACAAGGGCTAAAGAGAACTCAGAAGGCTGATTCATAACCCAGGAGAGAAGGACCCTAATACCAGAAAAGACAGCCCTGGGCCTGGTAAGGCTGGTGCATGACATCACCCATTTGGGCAAATCCTCCCTACAAAGACTATTACACAAATACCTGGTCATTCCCCGATTGGTGACTTTAACTCAGTTGGCCAACAAGGCTTGCCTGCACTGCACTCAATATAACCCAAGACAGAGACCCAAGACCCCACTCCTCTCTCAGAAAAGGAGGGTCTACCCATTCCAATGCTTAGAGATGGACTTCACTGAGATCCAACCAAATAAAACTTATTGGTACCTCCTGGTGGTGGTCTACACTTTCACAGGCTGGTTAGAGGCATATCCCACCCTCACGGAAAAGGCCACAGAAGTGTCAAGAGGGCTAGCCAAAGAAATTATTCCTCAATTTTGGGTACCTAGAAGCATTGGGTCAGACAACGGGCCTGCTTTCGTCAACCAGGGGTTCAAAGGCATATTTCATGAAATACGGCTGACCTGGTATTTACACACCCGGTATCATCTCCAATCATCAGGCCGAGTGGAAAGAATGAACAGGACTATCGAGACAGCACTAGCAGAACAATGTCAAGAGACAGGGCTACCTTGGCCAGATGTATTACCCTTGGCACTATTCAAAATTAGGTGTATACCTAAAAAAATGCAGTCTCTCTCCCTTTCAAGTCCTGTATGGACAGCCACCACCACTAATACCAGGACAGGCTGGAGAAGACCTTTGACAGTATGAACAGAACAGCCTCCACAAGCTCCTAAAAGGCTTAGTGCATGCTTCAAGGGAGATTGCCTGGCACCTAGGACACCCAGAGCCTGGCCTTGTGACTCTCGGGCCTTTGTACCCATGGAGTCCAGGGGACTGAAACTGTGGATTCACCACACACATGTCAAGCCAGCAGAGGATCCAGGCTAGATGTGGAAATCCCAAGCCAACCCTGACCAGCCATTGAAACTGACCTTGACCTGAGGGAGTGCCAATGAGGCCCCAGACAGACCTACTGATTCTACTAGCAGCTGTAATAATAATAAATGACTCACAAACAAACCCTCCAGACCCAGCTGTGGTCTCTCATAAACTGATATGGGGGTCAAACTCTCAAAAGGACAAGAGGGACCTATATTAATTAACCACACCATCTGTGCTTTGTCAGACCCTTGTTTTGTCTCCTTTAGGTATTGCCCAGGCCTGGTGGCCAGCAGATGGTCCCAAATGGGGCTGTCTACCCTGACTTGCTCTGGCCCATCCAGAGATCACCTATCCAATGTGTATGGCCTAGTACTGTGGAACTGGGATGAATGTGGGGGGCTTCATGGTCCTTTCTACAACACAGGTTATGTGTTGATTTTGCTTCTCCAGGGGCTTGGAAAGGGTCCCCCCCAAAGGCCAGGGTGTCAGTATTCAGAGGCTGTCTTCAAACCTCTTCAACATGAACAAGCAGTCTAAGGCACAGGGAGCAGGAAAGGGAGACCTCTTCCAATTAACAGTAGATGAACCACAATCATGGGGAACTAGGGTCTTTGGGCTGGGAGAATTCCTTAAAAACCACTGGGGAGACCCTGAAGTCTTAAAGATCCTTAGGCTTGAGATTAAAGCAGCAAACGTCTCTCTCCCAGTTAGTAAAGTTAACTCCTTGGACTCCTGGGCACAGGGACAAATCCTCCCTCCCCTCTTGGATGGGACTGACTGGTCCCCATTACACCCTGACACCCCTCTCATTAAAATGATAGCTTTGGTAAACAGCAGCCACCAGCTAGTACAACGAACAGACCCCGAGCTAGGCAGAGTTGGATTTGCCTGAGGGCCGGCCAAGTGTCATATGCCAGGGTGGGCCTGACTAACATGTCTGAGATACGTGAGCTGTGCCTGGAAAACTCAACCTAAAATGACAATACCTGTCTCACAGCTCAGCTATCCAAATAATTTGAGAACCTAAATGCTTTGGCAACAAGAAGAATTGTACCAATCTGGTAAAAGGAGCCAAAACACCAAATGGGACTCACTTTGCCTGTCAGGGCAGGATTCACACCTGTTACCTGGGGGTGGGGGAGGGCTTGTGCCCTGGTTGTCTTAGTCCCAGACCTGGACATACTTCCCGGGACCAAAGGTGCTCGATACTTAAGTCAACAAGCTGACAGCCAGACCCATTTCCGACGGGACTCCATCTTGCTCCCAGTACTTCTGGGAATCACCCTGGCAGGAGCAATGGCCATGGGAGCTACCACTATTGGCCACCAACAAGTCTAACACAACCAGCTGTCTGAACAAATCCATGAGGATTTAGGATTAGTACAACAGACCATCATCACCCTACAGAATCAGTTGGCTCACTGGCAACCAAAGTCTTACAGAACCACAGAGACTTAGACCTCATTATTGCAGAAGAAGGAGGAATTTGCATGTTTTTAGGGGAAGAATGTTGCTTCTATGTAAACCAGTCAGGGATAGGGAGAGAAAATGTATGCCAATTACGAGAGAAGATCAAGGGAAGGGAAAGAAACAAGGAAACATTTTGGAATACAGGATGGAAGATTTGGGCCCCGTGTGTAGCCCCTCTGGTGGGCCCACTTACTGTGCTCCTTATGCTATTACTTTTAGGGCCTTGTGTGATAAACCTCTTCACCAGGTTCATTTGCAACCAGATGATGCCATTAGATTACAATTAGTGAGACAATGTCAAAGACTGCCTCTAGGTGACTCCCCCAAAATGGTCATAAGAGATTATGAAGAGTAAGAAGAGGGAATGATAAAGAAACCTAGGGGAAAGATCTGAAGGCAAGCTCCCTCCCAGGGCCAGGCCCTGATTTCACAGACATGCTAGTGTGGTATGCTGTAACCTAATGCTAGTGTGATAAGTTGTAACCTTGTGCTAGTATGATATGTTGTAACCTCCCAGAGAGAGCCTAACTGCCATGTCTGCATTTGTCCTTCCCGCTTGCTTGCATTCTGAGGAAAGCCTTGAGCTGCGGGGCTGGTTCCATTTTTGGAGAGATCAGGGTGCTGGCCAGCTAGTATAATAAATCTTCCTTTCTTCTAACTACCTGGGTTTGAGTCTTGTTCTCACTGGTCCAACATTCTTCCTGCAACAGAATTAATCCACTTTAATTATAACTTGTTTTCTTGGATAAAATTTTTAACATTTTTAATGTAAAGATCTTCTTATTAATAACAGGGAAATAGTATTATATATTTACTTATTTATAATTATAGTATTTATGATAAGTATAAATATTACTCAATTTTTTCTTTTTAGAATTGATTTTTAATAATTTTAAACATTATAACTTTTGCAGGAAATGTAAGGTAAAATTATGGTCTTTAATTCTAAAAAGAAATGAAGATATATTGTTCTTTTAAAATCAATGCAAATAATTATACATGTATTAAGACATACAGATCTTATGTTGATGTATAGTATTGTTAATGTTTTCAAAGGTTTGTGAGAGACAGGGAATTTATAGTCTTCAATAGATTTTTTGAAATACATCTTACTTGACTGCACAATACCAGGGTAATAATCTCTACCACCTCCAAGAATAAAAAAAAAATAAGTAAAAGAGCAAAGTAAACTGATGGAAAAGCAGATAACCATGTAAATACGATGAGATAGCTATTAAAATTCCTTCTTAATATTCCAAGCAGTTCAAGGGGGATGGTTTTAGCTTCCTGCAGCAAACTGGGTCTGTCTTTAGCCAGTTAGATGAGGCAGCTATTACCCAGCTCCAGTTAATTGTTTTACAAGTATGCTGGCCTTGTTTCCAGGCCTTAAGGCTATCTAAATGATTCTGGACATCTGTTTTGGTTTTGTTTTTAAATTTGCAAATTAGACTTTGTTAATGTTGTCTTAAAGAGCCCTTCTCCATCCATATATTTACTTTTACTTCTTGTTATGCTTTTATTTAGCATTTGGGGTCTGTGAGAGTGCTGACAAACCTTTTGAGTTTCTTTGTTATTGTTGGTACATTGATATGTAATTTAATGCACTCATATATTTGCTTCCATTTTTTTTTCAGTGTAGACTTTCCTGCTCTTAAGTTTTCAGAAAACTCTCTAACAAGCACAACAGTTACAAAATTCTTTTCACTGTCTCATTTTGTAGTGATATATTGATTTCCCCATGATTTTCTTTTTATACTCTCTCACTTTCTCTATATGTTACCTTCTTTCTCTGGATACTCAACTTCATATTTTTAATAAGCATATTCCTATATTACCTTTAAATTTGAAAATTCTTCAATGTAGATACATAAATTGTTCACTTTTAATCCCTGGCCTGAGATCTAAGGCAATTTCATGAGCAGATATTTTTTAAATATTTACTAAATTTAAGAGCTGGTATGGTGGTACACACATGTAACCCCAAAATTCAGGAGGATAAGGCAGAAGGATTGTGAGCTTGAGATCACCTTGTGCTCCTCAGTGAGACCCTAGCTCAAAAGATCAAAAGAAATTTTAATTAAACTGATTTGAATTATAATAAAATGGTGCTATAGTTTGAATGCTGAATGTTCTCCAAAGGTTTTGGTTAAATGGACATGATGTCAAAGGCGCCTGTGTTAAACAAAGGCTTAGTCCCTGGTGTGTCATTACTGGGAAGTACTCTGAACTTTTATGAGGTTTGGGCTTGTGTGGTTCCTGGAGATGTACCTTTAAAGGAATTTTAAGGTACTGTTTCATCCTTTCCCTCCTTAAAGCTTATTGATTCATGACATAGATGACTTTGCTCCATCCTGAATTCCTGCCATGATGTGCTGCCTTGCCACAGGCACAAAGAAATAGGGTGAATGGATCATGAATTGGAACCCCCAACTGTGAGCCCAAATAAACCTTTCCTCTTTACAGATGTATTATCTTATATATTTTGTAAGAGTGACAGAGACAGAAAGCTTATTAATTCAGCTACTAACACTGATGGAAAATTATGACATTTGGATTTGAGATATTCATTATATCCATAAATTTGTCCTGAACCTCTGTATCAATAACTATATTTGGTGTAGACAATACCAAAACATAACAAGTTCTCTGGCACTCAAGGTGATTAAGATTTATGGACATAGATGCTGAGAAACATCAGTAATAAATTTCAAAACACTAAAATGTAGAAATTACAATAAAGTGTGCACAACATATTATGGGGATTTTTAAGTAAAAAAAATTGTCAAGCACTTATTCTGTTCAACTCACTGCTCTAAATACTTAAGGCCAACAACTCTTTGCAGCAGTACAAGAAAGCTACTTCTGTGATAAACTCCCATTAAAACACAGCAGAAACTGAGGCATACAGATGTTAAACAATTAGTCCAAGGGTCACATAGGTCTCATTTAACAAAACTAGAGTCCACATTTCAGATACTACAAATTCCAAATTTTACTTGAAAATATAGTGTAGGAACCACCAGCTTCCGGGCTCCGCTGCAGTTTCCTAACTGTAGCCTTTCCTTTCTCTCTAATAAATCCTACTTAAAAAAAAAAAAGAAAAGAAAATATAGTGTAATAGAGTGGGAAGACTCAAGAAAGATGCCAAGGCAGCCAGGAATTTTGAGTTGCTTTGTGAAACATGAGATGACATTTACTACATCAAAGAAACAATGTACATTAATGGTCCTGAGTGAATGTTAGGGAAATTTCCAGGTGGGAGAAACTGTAAGTAAAAAAGTATCTCTGATAACACATACTATGAGTATAAAAATGAGAAAGATCATGGGAATATAAAGCATGAAACATACCATTAAAAAAATGAATGAAATCATTGTAAACTAAGACTTTCAAATGCATTAAAATATGTTATTATATAAACAAATACTTCTGCATAAAAGTTTTTAAATGGGCAAGCTCAGTAACAGCACCTGCCAGCGTATGTGAGGCTTGGGGCTCAATCCCTAGCACTGGAAGAAAAAGCAAAGACATAAAAAAGAATGAAGAAATTTAATCCTGAGTTTTGAAAAAATACAGAATATAAAAGAAAGAAAAACCTTGATTCTGGGCAATAGACCAAATTGCAAGCCTTTTCGTTATTGTTGGTGGTGGGATGGCTGTTGTTAAGAAACATCTATTCTTGTAAAGGAAATGATTTTGCAACAACCCAAATAGAAGAAATACAAAAGAAAAAAAATTTACAAAACCCTGAGAAAGTACTGACTCATTTAACTTTGTTTACATTGATGGAGTAAGGCAAAAAGATGAAAGGCCTCATCAAGAGCTCAAGAAAAAGTTGTGATAAATTGCAGAGTTGGGAAAACCTAGTGAATAATTTTGATCTAAAACTGTTTTCAAAACATCTTAAGATAGCAAAAATTCTCTTTGTAACCACCATACTGAACTTGTCTTTGGCCTTCATCATTATGTCACTTAGAAATCATTTCAAATTCGTTAACAGTTTTTTATTGATGTATGGGAGCACACTAAGCACTAAGTTCTAAACAAATCCATACATAAGAAAATAGAGAAGAAATAAAAATATAGCCTGATTAACATTTGAAAAAATGTTCCCACATATTAGAAAACAACTGATAATTCTGTAGCCAAGGTCACAAATAATTATCAAGATGGTTTCATTGGTCAATAAAAATTCACTTTAAGGAGATTTTATAGTAAGTCAGTGTTAGATAATCCCTTTTGAAAGTTAGTCAATCAGAAAAGGACTCATAACCCCTTTTATTTTTTTTTATTGTTTTATTATTTATATGTGCATACAAGGCTTGGGTCATTTCTCCCCCCTGCCCCCACCCCCTTCCTTACCACCCACTCCACTCCCTCCCTCTCCCCCCAACCCCCTCAATACCCAGCAGAAACTATTTTGCCCTTATCTCTAATTTTGTTGAAGAGAGTATAAGCAATAATAGGAAGGAACAAGTGTTTTTTCTAGTAAAGATGGCACCAAGCCCTTTAGCTTTTCAAAATTCACTAATCCCAAAGCAAAATGATGTCCCAAAGGGCCAAATGCCTATAAGATTATCAGTTCTTTCTCTCTCTTTTCCTCTAGGGCTGTGCCTGACCAACATATTTCCCTCTCATTTCTACAGAAATAGATTCAGCTTTTTTTTTTAATTTCAGATAATTATTGATCTACTTTGATAATTGAAAAAGGCTATATTAGGCACTCAAAGATGATGTTAGAGTCAATGCCTTAGTCAGTGAACCCCATAAGCAGTCGGACAACCTCAATTTAAACATCAATAGATTTGGGAAAGTCTTACCTCATGCTACTTCATGTAGCACAGGTGTATCTGGACAGATATGAATGACAGGTCCCAAGGCAGGTTGCTCCTAAATAGAAAAAGGCAGAAGTTGAGCTAAGCATCCTGAGTTCCTTTTTTTTTAATTTTCAAATCAAAGAAATCACTGCACTTTGTTTGGGACAGAATGCTTAAACAAGGACAGAAAAAGGGCAAAAATGAGTAATGAAACCAGAAGAACAAATGCTTAGAAGGTTTAGGTAAAACATTTTGGCAATTACCAATCCAATATCAAATACAAGTAAAATTGCAGCCCAAAAATGTGTTAAGGTATGAATATGTGTCTATTAAGTGGTGTTGTAATATAATAAATCAGATAAGTCAAAGTACCATAAACTAGGTTGCCTTAAACAACAGAAATCTATTTTCTTACACTCATGGAGGCTGGATCAATGTTCTAGCTTAGTAGGTGTCACTCTAAGGCCTACTCTCTTGGCTTATAAGTAGCTATCATTTTCACTTATGTACATACAATGTTTTCTATGAGCTTAGCTCTCTCACTATCACTCTCTCTCTTTTTAGAACATGTCAAATTCCATGTAATTAGTTTCCTCCATTCATAATCTCACTTAATCTTAATTATTTCAGGAAGGCCTTACCTTAAATATGGTCACATTCGGAGTCAAAGCATGAATGTATGAGTTTCAGTGTTCTATGGTTTGAATGAATGCCTCCCAATCTCCATATGTTGCAGATAGTACTCCTAGGATAGTACTATTGGATGTGATGGAACCTTAGGAAGTATGATCTAGTGGGAGATTCTTTGGTCATTTGGGAACATGTCCTTGGAGGGGATTGTGGGATATCATTATTTTTGTCTTGGCTTCCTGGCTCTTGATGATTTGTTCCAGCATGAATTCCTTGTCATTGCCATCTGGCACATTTACCCAAGGTCAGATGGGGCCAATCTCGGACTGGAACTTCCAGAGTCATGAGATAAACAATGCTTTTCATAAATCTTCTCTGATATTTCATTATAGTAATGTAAAGCTGATTAATACAAAGGGGACAAAATTCAATCCACAACATTCCATCCTTGATCCCCCCTCAATAAATTTCCTTCTTACATGCAAAAATATTCATTCTATCTCAATTGCCCCAAAAGTTTTACCTCAATAGAACATCAACTCTAAAGTGCAAAGTTTCATATAAATATTAATTAGATATTGGTGAAATTCAAGGCATAATTCATTCAATGACAAAATTCTTCTCCAGCTGTGTGTTAGACAAACTTTGCGCTTACATTGGTTGTGTGCAGCTGAATCAATGCTACTCTCTGATTCCTTATCTTTTCTTCTCCTGTGGTTTGACACTGCCTGTCCTCTTGTGGTTTTGTTTACTTTCATCTTCTGTGTGCAGAATTCCTTGGAGAATCTTCTGTAGTGGTGGGTTGGTGGTCATATATTGTTTTAGATTCTGCTTATTGGGGAAGATTTTTAATGTTCCATCTATTTTGAATGATAGTTTTTCTGGGTAGCATTGATTCAGCTGCACACAATCAAGCCCTTAAACAACAAAAACAACTAAATTGCAGGAATCACCACATACCTATCAATATTAACACTGAATCTCAACTGACTCAACTTCCCCATCAAAAGACACCACTTGGTAAACTGGATTAGAAAAGAAGATCCAACAATCTGTTGTTTACAGGAAACCCATTCATTGACAGAAACAAACACTGGCTTATGGTGAAAGGCTGGAAGAAGATTTACCAAATCAATGGCCCTTGAAAACAGGCATGAGTAGCAATACTTACATCTAACAAAGTAGATTTCAAACTTACATTGATGAAATGAGATAAAGAAGGACATTTCATACTGAATAAAAGAGAAAATACACCAACGGGAAATAAAAATTATCAACCTATATGCACCTAATGTCAGTGCACCCGATTTCATCAAACATACTCTGAAGGACTTAAAAGCATATGTAGATTCCAACATAGTGGTAGTGAGAGATTTTACTACCCCCTTATCAGCAATAGACAGATCATTCAAACAAAAAACAATAAAGAAATTCTAGAACTAAATTACACCATAGATCTACAGAATTTTTCATCCAATTTCCCCACAATATACATTCTTCTCAGTAGCCCGTGGGACTTTCTCCAAAGCTGACCATATCTTCTGACACAAAACAAGTTTCAGCAAATATAAGAAAATGGAAATAATCCCCTGCATTCTATATGATCACAATGCATTAAAACTAGAACTCAACTACAAAACCAACAGCAGAAAATACACAAATAATTGGAAGCTGAATAACACATTGCTCAAGGACCAGAAGGTCATAGATGAAATAAAAAAGGAAATTAAAAGTTTCCAGGAAATTAATGAGAATGAAAACATGACCTACCAGAACCTATGTTTCACAGAAAAAGGTGGTCCTAAGAGGAAAGTTTATAGCAATGAGTGCATATATTAAAAGAGCAGAAAGATCTCAAATAAATGACTTAATGCTCCATCTCAAACTACCAGAAAGACAAGAACAAGCAGAATCCAAATCAAGCAGAAGGAGAGAAATAATAAAAATAGGGGCCAAAATTAATGAAATAGAGACCAAAAAACCATATAAAGAATCAACAAAACAAAAAACTGGTTTTTTGAAAAAATAAATAAAATTGGCAAACCCCTGAGAAATCTGACTAAAATGAGGAGGGAAAAGACCCAAATTAGTAAAATCTGAAACAAAAAAGGGGATATAACAACAAACACCAAGGAAATTCAGGGAATCATCAGAGACTACTTTGAGAATCTATATTCTAATAAATTTGAAAATCTTGAAGAAATGGAGAGATTTCTAGATACTTATGACCATCCAAAACTGAACCAAGAGGATATAAATCACCTGAATGGATCTACAACACAAAATGAAATTGAAGCATGAGTAGAAAAGAAAAGTCTAGGACCTGATGGATTCTCAGCTGAATTCTATCAGATGTTTAAAAAAAGAACTAACCAACCTGCCTTAAACTGTTCCATGAAATAGAGAAGGAAAGAACACTACCTAACTAATTTTATGAAGCCAATGTTACTCTCATCCAAAACCAGACAAAGACACCCCCAAAAAGGAAAACTGTAAGCCTATTTCCTTAATGAGCATCAATCCAAAAATCCTCAATAAAATAAAGGCAAACCGAATCCAACAACACATCAGAAAGATCATTCACCACAACCAAGTCGGCTTCATCCCAGGGATGCAGGGGTGGTTCGACATTTGCAAATCTATAAATGTAATACAGCACATTAATTGAAGCAAAGACAAAAACCACTTGATCACCTCAAAAGGTGCCATAAAAGCCTTCGACAAGATCCAACACCACCTCATGACAAAAGCTTTAAGAAAACTAGGAATAGAAGGAATGTACCTCAACATTAGAAAGGCTATATGACAAACCTATAGCCAACATCATATTTAATGTAGAAAAACTGAAACTATTTCCCCTAAAATCAGGAACAAGACAAGGGTACCCACTCTCCCTACCCCTACTTAACATAGCCAGAGAAATAAGGCAAGAAGAATAAATAAAAGGATATAAACAGGTAAAGAAACTGTCAAGGAAATCCCTATTTGCAGATGACATGATCCTATACCTCAAAGACCCAAAAAACTCTACCTAAAAACTCCTAGAAACCATAAACAGCTTCACCAATGTAGCAGGATACAAAATCAACTTAAAAAATCATTAGCCTTTTTGTACAACAACAATGAACAAATTGAGAAAGAATATATGAAAACAATTCCATTTAAAATAACCTCAAAAAAGAATCAAATACCTAGGAGTAAACTTAACAAAGGATGTGAATGACCTCTAGAAAGAGAACTATAAACTTCTGAAGAAAGAGACCAAGGAAGACTACAGAAGGCCAATCCCATGCTCATGGATTGGCAGAATCAACATAGTAAAAATGTCTATACTACCAAAAGTAATCTACATGTTCAACGCAATTCTCATCAAAATCCCAATGACCTTCATCACAGAAATTGAAAAATCTACCCTAAAGTTTAGTTGGAAACACAAGAGTCCAATAATAGTCAATTGAATACTCAGCAAAAAGACCAATGCTGGAGATATCACAATACCTGACTTCAAACTATACCACAGAGCCATAGCAATAAAAACAATATGGTGCTGGCACAAAAACAGACATGAGGACCCAGATATGAATCCACACAGCTATGCCCACCTTACTTTTGACAAAACACTAAAAACATACAATGGGGAATAGATAGCTTCTTCAGCAAATGTTGCTGGAAAAAGTGGTTATCTGCCTGCAGAAAACTAAAACTAGATCTATGTCTACCACCCTATACTAGTATCAACTCAAAGTAGACTAAGGACCTTAATATCAGACCCTAAACTCTGAAGTTAGTACAGGCAAGAACAGGGAATATTCTTGAAGCAATAGGTATAGGCAAAGAATTCTTCATTAGAACTCCAGCAGCCCAGCAACTAAAAGAAAGAATGGACAAATGGGAATACATGAAATTAAAAAGCTTCTGTACAATAACAGAAATTGTCTCTAAACTGGAGACCACTCATAGAGTGGGAGAAAATGAAAGGAATAGGAGGTCTCAGCGGGCCCCAACCCCCTTGTTGGAGAAACCAGTCCCAAACACCCCGTGTAGATAAGATAAGCAATGCGGCAGGGCTCGGTTAGGGCATATAGAATGTGGGGAATGTGAGCGGGAGGTACGTGCAAGATGTGAGGTACGCGCAAGATGTGCTCTGCCTGCTTGCCCAATGTTGATAATGAAAATATGCACGCCACCGCAGTCTATATAAGATTTCCCCTAAAGAGGCTCAGGGTCGTGTTTTTCCTAACCGGTCCAGCGTGTCCGTGTGGGAGCTCGACCCTGGCTAGCCAGCCCAATAAACTCTGCTTTGTAGATTGCATTCACGCCTGGCTCTCTGTCTCTCGGGGGAATAGGATTCTGGGTCCTAACATTTGGAGGTCCCACCGAGATTCCATTTTCTCGAGAGACAGAACCTGCCTGCGAGAAAGCAGGGGCGATCCCAAGTCCTAGGCGTTGGGAGGGGATCCCAGACCCTCATTTGGAGGAACTTGAGTGTTCCATTTGGGCCGCGGCGGGGATTCGGCCAATCCCCAGGGAGATTCATTCTGGGAATCTCGCAAGGAGGACCACAGGGTCCTATTGGGAGAGGCTTTCCTCTCATTTGGGCTCGAGCATTTTAGGAACCCTGGCGCCAGGTGAAGAACTAATTGAACTAGTCGACCGACCACCCGTCAAGTGGACGCCTTTCGGCCTGATATCCCAGTTGGACAGTGAGGAGGTTGAATGGGGTGCGCACCAGTGTGAGAGAAGGACCGGTCCGAGCGAGTGCTGGAGAGTGTTTTGTGTGTGTGGAATTATTGTTGTCTTCACCCTTTTTGTTCTCTCTCTCCTGGTGTTTGATTCTCCTTCCACAATGGGACAGGGGCAGACAACCCCAAAGTCTTTGATCCTTTCTCACTTTTCAGAAGTTAAAGAAAGGGCCTTAAATGCGGGTCTGGTCATCAAGAAAGGTAAGTTTGACACCTTTTGTTCCACAGAGTGGCCCACCTTTGGAGTCGGGTGGCCCATTCAAGGTTCCCTCTCCCTAGACATGATCACTAAGGTTAAAGCAGTCATTTTTCAGCCAGACAATCGAGGCCATCCAGACCAAGTTCCTTACATTTTGGTTTGGGAGCATCTGGTGAGGAACCCTCCCCCTTGGTTAACAGTTTTTCTGACCCACCCCTCCAGTTCGGCCCCCGGGGCTAAAACCACAGTCACGCGTGCCTTGGTCATAAAGGAGGAGGAAAAACTTCCTCTTCCCACCCTGACCGGTCCTCAAATTAGGGCATCTCCTTCACCATCTCCGGTCTTACCAGAGAGTTCCCCCCTTTACCCATCCCTCGCAGGGGCAGAGGAAGATCGGCCGCCTCCATATATGACTCCCCCTGGCCAAGCCAGTGCCCCAGAGGAGGAAATTTCCTCATCCACCTCAA
Organism: Castor canadensis; assembly: GCF_047511655.1. NCBI lineage: Eukaryota > Metazoa > Chordata > Mammalia > Rodentia > Castoridae > Castor > Castor canadensis. Next base: position 125,608,572 of record NC_133393.1, read on the forward strand.
TAGGACTGGCAGCTGGAGGAGGAATGAGTCGAAGACTTCGCCCCCGAGGGATCCGGGAAAGGGAGGGGGAAGACGGGCCCTCCTCATCAACACAGGGGGAGGAAACTGTCCCTATACTTCCAGTCCGGATGGTAGGCCAAGGAGGACCGGGAGGAGGGCAACAGTTTCAGTACTGGCCCTTCTCCTCCAGTGATCTATATAACTGGAGGACACAGAACCCGCCCTTTTCTGAAGACCCCAAGTGTCTCATAGATCTCTTGGAGTCCATCATGCATACACACTGTCCCACTTGGGATGACTGTCATCAGCTGCTCAATACTCTTTTTACGATGGAGGAATGAGAGCACATCCTCAACGAAGCGAGGAAGAACGTCTTGGGGGATAATGGGAGACCCACAACTCTCCAACCGGCCATAGACGAGGCTTTTCCCCTACGCTGCCCTGATTGGGATTTCGGGACCACAGAAGGTAGGGAGCGTCTTCGGATCTACCGCCAGACTCTTATGGCCGGTCTCCGAGCGGCCACTAGAAGGCCCACCAATTTTGCAAAAGTGAAAGCAGTCGTTCAAAGGGAAAACGAAAGCCCGGCCGGTTTCTTAGAGCGCCTCTATGAGGCATACCGTCAATATACCCCTATTGACCCTGAGGCGGACCTCCACCGGTCTGCTGTGGTACTCTCATTCATTAATCAGGCAGCTCCAGACATTAGGAGAAAACTCAATAAACAGGAAAACTTAGGGGAGATGACTATAAGGGAAATGCTACAGGTAGTGGAAAAGGTCTTTACCGCTAGGGAAACTCCAGAAGAAAGGGAGGAAAGACGGAAAAAGAAAGACAGGGAGGCCCAGGAGAAATTGAGAAAGGAGGACCGGGAGTTCCAGGCTAAGGAAAACCAAAAGCAACAGAGAGAAATGGCCCGTATTTTCCTAGCGGGTGTCCGGGACCAACCCAGGGGAGGGGGCCACGCCAGGACCCCGGATAAGGAACACTGTTTTTACTGTAAGGAAACTGGGCATTGGAAGAGAGAATGTCCTAAGTTAAAGGGAAGAAGAGGGTTTGGAAGGAGACCGGGGGAAAACAGGGAAAGGGAACGAGCAGTAAAGCAAGCCAGAGTCCTCCTAGCCGGAGAAGAGGACTGAAGGAGACGGGGCTCGGACCCCCTCCCCGAGTCCTGGGTAACAATACATGTGGAGGGGAAGCCAATGGGGTTCATGGTGGATACCGGCGCCCAGTATTTGGTTTTAAACAAGGCACATGGACCTTTGAACAAGGCACGAACAAGTGTTGTTCAGGGGGCCACCGGTATGCAGTTATGTACATGGACTACCAAAAGAAAGGTGAACTTAGGAAAACACCAGGTCACACACTCCTTCCTGGTTGTCCCTGAGAGCCCCGCTCCCCTGCTCGGACGGGACCTACTCACCAAAATAGGGGCCCATATCCATTTTGAACCAGATGGAATAATTGTGACTGATCGAGAAGGGAGCCTGATTCATGTCTTGTCCCTATCATTGGCTGACGAGCATCGTCTGTTTGAGAGTCAACAGGAACCAGGAGGGGACATGACTCATTGGGTAAAAAGATTTCCCACGGCCTGGGCGGAGACTGCGGGAACCGGCCTCGCCAAACACCTCCCGCCCGTAGTTATACAATTGAAGGCTTCTGCTCTCCCCATTTGGGTGAAACAGTATCCTATGCCTGAGGAGGCCTGAAGAGGCATAGTCCCTCATATCCACAGGCTAATAAAGGAAGGAGTACTGCGGCCTTGTCAGTCTGCCTGGAATACTCCTCTGCTCCCCGTCCGAAAGCCGGGAAGCGGGGACTATAGGCCTGTGCAAGACCTACGAAAGGTAAATGAGCGGAAGGAGGACATTCATCCCACCGTTCCGAATCCCTATACCTTGCTCAGCCACCTACCCCCCTCGCAAGTATGGTATACAACCCTTGATTTGAAAGATGCTTTCTTCAGCATTCCATTGTCAGAAATTAGTCAGCCGCTATTTGCTTTCGAATGGCAAGAAGATGGGGGCCAATCCAGACAGCTCACTTGGACCAGACTGCCGCAAGGATTTAAAAACTCTCCCACCCTGTTTAATGAGGCCCTGAGCCAGGACCTGGAACCTTTTCACGGGAGTCACCCACGAGTCACTCTATTACAGTATGTTGATGACTTACTGTTAGCGGCAGAAACCCGAGAGGAGTGCATCAAGGCTACTGAACACCTGCTAATGGAATTAGGTGAGCTGGGGTATCGGGCAAGTGCCAAGAAAACTCACATCTGTAAAAGGTCAGTGACATATTTGGGTTATCGGATTGCAGATGGGGCAAGATGGCTGACTGATGCAATGAAACAGACTATTCTGGCTATCCCATCCCCGACATCCACTAGGGGGGTGAGAGAATTCCTGGGCTCCGTGGGGTTCTGTAGACTCTGGATTCCAGGATTTGCAGAAATAGCCAGACCCCTATATGAGGCCACCAAAGAAGCTCCAGATTGGAGTTGGGGAGAGAGAGAACAATAGGCCTTTGATCAGCTAAAAGACGCTCTTTTGCAGGCCCCTGCCTTAGCCTTGCCAGATCCTACAAGACCATTCACTCTGTTTGTAGATGAGAAAAAGGGGGTAGCCAAAGGAGTCTTGACCCAACAGCTAGGTCCCTGGAAGAGACCAGTGGCATACTTTTCCAAGAAATTAGACGCAGTAGCGGCAGGATGGCCCCCCTGCCTCCGCATCATAGCGGCCATTGCCGTGCTGGTGAGAGAAGCCGATAAACTAACCTTTGGACAGGCCCTCTGGGTAACGGCCCCTCACCCGGTGGAGGGAATCCTTAAACAACCCCCTGGGAAATGGATGACAAATGCCAGGCTCACCCACTACCAGGGGCTCTTGTTGGATTCCCCTCGGATCACATTCACTGATCCCGTAATCCTGAACCCTGCCACCTTGTTGCCTAACCCGGAACTGCAGACACCTGTCCATAACTGCAAAGAATTCCTCTCCGAAGTTACACAGGTATGGGCTGACCTAAAGGATACCCCCCTGTCCGGCTGCAAATTAAACTGGTACACGGATGGAAGCAGTTTTTTCCAAGATGGAGCCCGAAGGGCAGGGGCAGCTGTAGTCGACCAAGAAGGAAATACGGTATGGAGCAGCGCCCTCCCACCCGGAACATCAGCCCAAAAAGCGGAATTAATTGCCTTGGCAGAGGCCCTCTAGAGGGCAAAAGGAAAGCGAGTCAATATCTACACCGATAGCCGCTATGCTTTCGGTACCATCCATGTCCACGGGGCCATCTATCGCGAAAGAGGATTCCGCACAGCAGAAGGAAAACATCTAAAGAACCTAGCCGAAGTCCAGCGTCTATTAATGGCAGTGGAAAAACCGAAGGCAGTGGCAGTGATGTATGTCCCAGGCCACCAGTCTGCCAAGACGCCGGAAGCTGTTGGTAACAACAGAGCAGATCAAGAAGCAAAGAGAGTAGCAATGGTGAGTCCTCCCATGGAGACAGGGCAACCTTCCACGGTTGCGGCGATAGACGTGCCGGTCCCAGAGCTCCCTCCGCTACCCCCCCGACCAGAATACTCCACAGAGGATTTCACTTGGATGAGAGCCCACTCCCCCTTTAGAGAAGGGGAAGACGGATGGAAAAGCGACTTGGAAGGCAAGTTAATTCTGCCTGAAAAACTCGGACGATTCCTGTTGGCTAACTTACATAAGTCCACCCATTTGGGGCGGAGAAAATTACTAGACTTGTTGACATCTGCACAGCTCCGATTTCCGAACCAGACCATAGCAGTCCGCCAAATTGTGGAAGATTGTGCCAGCTGCACAATCATGAAACCAGGACGAAGGGAGGGGCACCATACAGGTACTCGGGAATGGGGGAGGGCTCCGGGAAGAAGTTGGGAAGTGGATTTTACTGAGGTAAAACCGGGAAAGTTTGGGTACAAATATTTGCTGGTATTCATAGATACCTTTTCAGGCTGGGTGGAGGCTTTTCCTACAAAGAAGGAGACGAGTCAGGTAGTGGCAAAGGCTTTGCTAGAGGAAATCATACCCAGATATGGGGTGCCCGAGGCAATTGGGTCAGATAACGGTCCGGCTTTTGTTAGTAAAGTCCTGCAGGGACTAGCCCAGACTATGGGGGCCAATTGGAAGCTACATTGTGAATATAACCCCCAGAGCTCAGGGCAAGTAGAAAGGATGAATAGGACACTAAAGGAGACCTTAGCCAAATTGGCCCTGGAGACTGGCGGTGATTGGGTGACGCTCCTTCCCTTGGCCATCTTCCGGGTCCGGAACTCTCCATATGTCCACGGGCTAACTCCCTTTGAGATCCTGTATGGGGCTCCACCCCCCATCATTCAGAGGACCTTAAGCCCGGGACTAGGTGATCTGGCCCCAAATTATCGTGTTACTCTACAGGCTTTAGCTAAAGTACAACAACAAATATGGCCCCTAATTCAAGCGTACCTGCAGAGAGGACCCCGAACACGGAGCATGGCATAGTCCTGGGGGATATGGTATGGGTTAAAAGACATCAGTCCAAAACCCTAGAGCCTAGATGGAAAGGACCTTATGTTGTACTGTTTACTACCCCTACCGCCCTCAAGGTCGACGGGATTGCAGCATGGGTACACCATTCCCATGTAAGACGGGCTCACCCTCCAGAGAAAAAACAGGAAAATTGGTCCGCACGAAAGCATCCAACAAACCCACTCAAGCTCCGGCTGATACGGGATGCTCCAAAAAACGAGAACACTCCAGATGCTCCGCAGCCCTCCTAGAATGGGATTATCACCTGGGTCCACTACACCCACATCAGACCGGCAGATCCGGTAGCTATGAAGAAAGGCTTCCTGCCAACAAGAAGGGTGTCCCACCACAAGGACAATTCTTTCAAACTCAAACTTCATACTGGACCTCGGTAACTTTATTCCTTTTTCTAACCCTGTCCACCACTTGCTGGGGGCATACAAATCCACATCAACCTTTTAACCTGACCTGGATGATTGTAGATGTATCCACAGGAGACATTCTTAACCAGACCTCCAAGGTGACCCCTCCCAGCACCTCGTTCCCAGAATTATACTTTGACTTAAGGGCCTTATTCACTGGCAGGGGACAATGGGATTTGCGCCAAAGTTACTTCTATGTCTGTCCCGCTCCCCAACCCAACCACAGAAAAAAATGTGGAGGAATCGCAGACTATTATTGTAAGTCATGGGGTTGTGAGAGCTCAGGGGATATATGGTGGACACCCCCCAAACAGGGGGACCTTATTCAATTAAGTAGAGTCTCTCAATCTGGCATTACATACCACCAACCTAGACCTATAAATAAGGGATGCCCAACTCCCCCCAATTGTAATCCCATTATGATAAATTTCACTGATTTAGGAAAAAAGGCAACGAATTGGGAATTGGGTAAATCCTGGGGAGTCAGACTCTACAAAACAAATCATCCAGGAGCCCTTTTTACCTTGCGGCGTGTGCGACAACCAGTCTCTACTCTAACAATAGGCCCTAATAAGGTACTTAGGCCACCCTATGTAAGGCCACCTCCCCAACCTTCCACAGCTCATCACCTTCCCTCAACCATAGCCCGGGCTAATGTTACAACTCCAAGACCATCAGAAACCAGCCTTCCCCTGGTGAGGCCCAGTCTCATGACCGGATCTAAAGACCCCCTCTGGGAATTAGTGGGTGCTGCCCTCCTGACGTTAAACCACACCAACCCTAACATGACTAGCTCCTGTTGGTTATGTTATGATGTGAGGCCCCCATTCTATGAGGCAATAGGGCTAAACACCACTCATGATACCTCATCTGAGGAAAACCCTACTCAATGTTCCTGGGGAGACCGTAAGAGAGGTCTGACCATACAGCAGGTAAGCGGCCAAGGAACCTGCTTAGGAAAAGTGCCAAAGAACAGATGGGACTTATGTACTGTTATTAACACCAGTTCTACCTGGGAAAATGCTATTAAATGGGTAATTCCAAAGGACAATGGGTGGTGGCTATGCTCACGGTCTGGACTCACCCCATGCCTATCAACTAAGGTGTTTAACAGCTCTAAAGAATTCTGTGTTATAGTGACTGTGCTGCCCTGCATCCTCTATCATTTGGAAGAGAGTCTATATTCATACTGGAATACAAAAATGGTTGAAAAAAGGAAAAAGAGAGAACCTATATCTGCAGTAACTATTGCTACACTACTCAGCCTAGGGTTAGCGGGAGCAGGAACCGGCATAGCTTCTTTGGCCACCCAGCAGAAAGGGATGTCTTCGCTGCACGCAGCCATAGACGAAGATATAGAGAGAATAGAAACCTCCATTAGCCACCTAGAAAAATCCCTCACTTCTCTGTCTGAGGTAGTACTTCAAAACCAATGAGGTCTGGACTTGTTGTTCCTCCAAAAGGGGGGACTATGTGTTGCTCTAGGGGAAGAATGTTGTTTTTACGCTGACCATACCGGAGTTGTTCGTGACTCCATGTCTAAACCTCGAAAGAGCCTGGAACAAAGAAAATGAGAAAAAGAGGCCGGGGAAAGCTGGTTTGAGTCTTGGTTTAACCAGTCCCCATGGTTGGCTACCCTTTTATCTGCACTGGCAGGGCCAATAATAATCATCCTATTACTTGTTACCATAGGACCCTGGATTCTAAACCGACTTATGACTTTTGTCAAAAGTTGAATTAATACTATCCAACTTCTGGTCCTCCGCCAACAATATCAGGCTCTTCATTCCCTTGAGAATGATTCCTCAATTTAGGCCGTAAGAAAAGGGGGGAATGAAAGGAATAGGAGGTCTCAGGGGGCCCCAACCCCCTTGTTGGAGAAACCAGTCCCAAACACCCCGTGTAGATAAGATAAGCAATGCGGCAGGGCTCGGTTAGGGCATATAGAATGTGGGGAATGTGAGCGGGAGGTACGTGCAAGATGTGAGGTACGCGCAAGATGTGCTCTGCCTGCTTGCCCAATGTTGATAACGAAAATATGCACGCCACCGCGGTCTATATAAGATTTCCCCTAAAGAGGCTCAGGGTCGTGTTTTTCCTAACCGGTCCAGCGTGTCCGTGTGGGAGCTCGACCCTGGCTAGCCAGCCCAATAAACTCTGCTTTGTAGATTGCATTCACGCCTGGCTCTCTGTCTCTCGGGGGAATAGGATTCCGGGTCCTAACAAAAATATTTTCTGGCTATACATCAGACAAAGGACTGATAACCAGAATATACAGGGAGCTCAAAAAACTAAACTCCCTCCAAATCCATGAACCAGTAAAGAAGTGAGCAACTGAACTAAATAGAATGTATTCAAAGAAATAAATCCAAATAGCCAAAAAACACATGAAAAAATGCTCACCATCCCTGGTAATAAAGGAAATGCAAATCAAAATCACACTAAGATTCCACCTCACACCTGTTAGAATAGCTATCATCAAAAATACCACCAACAACAAATGCTGGTGTGGATGCTGGTAAAAGGAACCCTCATACACTGCTGGTGGGAATGTAAGCTAATACAACTACTTTGGAAAACAATATGGAGGCTTCTTAAAAAACTAAACATAGATCTGCCATATGATCCAGCAATATCACTCCTAGCAATATACCCAAAGTAATGCGACTCAGATCATTCCAAAGGCAACTGCACACTGATGTTTATTGAAGCACTATTCACAATAGCCAAGTTATGGAAATAGCTAAGATGCCCCACTATAGTCAAATAGATTAAGAAAATGTGGTATTTATACACAATGGTATTTTACTCAGCCTCAAAGAAGAATGAAATTTTGTCATTCACATGTAAATGTATGGAACTGGAGAACATCATCTTAATCGAAGTTAGCCAGACTCAGAAGGTCAAAAATTGTATGTTCTCCCTCATATGTGGATTATAGACCTAAAGCAAATGCAGTAATATTATTAGACATGGGTCACATGCTAAGGGGAGAATGCATACAGGAGGAATAGGGAAAGAGAAGGAAACCTAAAACTTGAAAGTGTTTGGTGTGCCAATTGTACAGGAGCGAAAAAAAGTAATCATAAATTGGCAGAGGCCACTATGAGAAGGTGACTAGGAAGTAGTGAAGAGGTCTGGTAGAGATGAACCAGTTTGGGTTGCAATACACATGTGCATGGAAGCAATGCTAGGAATCTCTCTGTATAACTATCTTTATCTCAAGCTAGCAAAAGTGTTATGTCTTTCTTATTACCTCTTACATTTTCTCCTCAACAAAATTGGAGAAGAGGACAGAACAGGTTCTGCCTGGAAGCAAAGGGAGTGGTAGGGGCTGGGCAGGGAGAGGGGGCAGGGAGGAGAGATGGCCCAAACAATGTATATACATATGAATAAATGAATAAACAATTAATAATAATAATACAATGGTGAGCTGTTCATGGTATAGACATTTCCATCCGAATAGGAAGAAGTTCCAAGGAGGAAAAGAGAGATGGATCTCAGGAAGTCTAAAACCCAAACAAAGCAAATTCCATTAATCTTAATGCTAAAGAATAATCCTCTTTAGACTGATTCTCTACCTTTCCAACCCCAACTAGAGTGGCAATGTGACCTTCACTTTCTTGGAATTGGCCCAGTGACTCTGCCCTTCTCCCACCTTAAAATGAGGAATAAATCTCACACTATGAACCTGAGAATTACAGCCTTTCCCACTAAGACTGTGATGGGAGCCACAAGTCTGTTCATCTCTGAATTGATTCCAGGCTCACTGTTCCCTTCTCTTAAAGAACAAAGCAGGTTCATAGACAAATAGTTCTATGATTCCATTTTATAGATTCTCAGAGGTCTAAAATCTTTCCTTTATCCATCCTGCTTTCTCTGTACCATTTAGTTCAAACTGGCAGTGTCTCTGCTTGCCTAATCCTTTCTCTATTTCTATATCCACAATCTCATATCAAATGATTGCTCAGCCATACACAGAGAGGTTTTTCTTTTTTTAACAACATGCCTACTCATTTTTTTTTTTGTAATGTGAATAGGCTGAAAAATTTCCAAATAGAGCTTTGATTCCTTTTTGCGTAAAAGTTCCTCCAATTTATCTCTCCCTTTTCACATTTTTTATAAGCTATAAGGAGGAACTAAGTCATTCCTTCAACACTTTGCTTCAAAAATTTCCTCAGATAAATACCCAGTTGTAACACTTACAAGGATTTCTACCTGTCACAAAGCACTAAAAAACAATTCAGCCAAATTCTTTGCTGCTTTATAACAAGGATTACCTTTCTTCAATTCTTCAATAACCTACTCCTCATTTCCATTTGAGATCTCACCAGAAGTTTCAAGTCCATATTTCCACCAACATTCTGCTCATGACAATACATATATTATTTAGGATGAAAACAGGCTTTCTCCATACCTTTCCTCTTTCCTTCCTGCACCCTTGCCAGAGCTATCTTTCACATCCATATTTCTACTAATAGCCCCCTCATGGAAATATAGGCTTTTTCTAACAATTCACTTCCACAATTTCAGTTAACTGCTACAGCAGTACCACTTTCAAAACACTCAAACACATATTAGCTTAGGCTGCCATAACAACCTGCAGACTAGGTAGCTTAAAAAAACAAAAAAGTTATTTGCTTACAATTCTGAAGGCTAGAAATAAGATTATAGTTTTGGTCAATTCACTGTCAGGTGAGGGTTCTCTTCCTGTCTATGCATACAGTTGCCTTCTTTCATGGTATTTCTTCAGTGTACACATGTACAAGGAAAAAAGAAGTTCTTTACTGTCTCCTCTTATAGAGTTAGGGCACTACCTAATGATTACATCATTTAATCTTAATTACTTCCTAATAAGTCTCATTTGTAAATACTGCTACAATGGGGGTTAGGGGGTCCACTATATGAATTTTGAGGGTATCTAAATAGTCAGTCCATAAACATTTGGGTTTCTTCTACATCTTGTTTGTTGGGAATAGTGCTGCTATCAACACTACTGCAGTAATATCTATTTAAGTCGCTGTTTTCATTTCTTTTGATTACATAGACATGGATTGTTTATTTGGAAGATTAATCCATGTTTAAAATAATATATATATACACATAGTATACAATAAACATTGCGCTCTGCACTAAGAACAAGGCAATGAACATGATAACTCTTTAGATTCTTCTTAACTTTCCATACTTTTTCAATTTCCAAACACTATGACTCACACTCCTCATCACTTTATGATATATCCTTAAGTGACTGCATTGAACTGATTGGCTCTCCTCAGCTTGTAATGTCAAGGTCATCCCCTAAAGCAGGAGTAAACAAATATTTCAGTTTCCTCAGTAGGATCTGCCCGGTTTTAAAATTAGAGTGCCATTCACTCTCAGTAATTTCCCTCTAGTTGATAGATTTCACAGTCACATTACCTAAAGGCATTTCTAGAACTTGGGTCCTTAAACAGAGTCACCTAATACATGTTCATAACTCTTTTATTTGAATCAAGTATTCCACCAACAGTCATGCTTTTAATGACTTTCCTGTTTTATCCTTTTTAGAATTCACAGTATCTTCCTATTGATTAAAGATCAATACTGCTAAAATATGAGTGAATAGGAATCTACAACCTACAAATCTGAAACATACAGTCACATGCAAGAAAAAAGACAACGACTTGTGTGATTAAAGCAACTACAATTTTAGCATTTTCCTTTATCTGCCAAGTTTTTATACTTATTTTATTTTACTGCAAAAAGACTCATGAGGAATGGGTCAGAAAACTATTTTGGAATTGTAACATCATCCTTTCATACTGTATTGGTTATGAAAAAGAAATGAGAACTTCACTTTAGTCCTTCAACAAAATAAATTCTCAATGTAGTAAAGAATTAATATACAAAAATGAAGGAAATAAAATTAATGTTATAATATTGATAGAGAAATATCTCTATAAACTTAAAACCAGTTAGAGAGTAACAATAAAGAAGATATTATCTGGAGAGGTAAAATTATTTAAGAAGGAACAAACTCATATTTGTTCATGAAATCAGGAATTATTGGACTCTATTCTGTGTGTAGATGTCATTTCAAACTGCCAAAAAAGCAAATATATAGTCCTGATCTCACATAAACTAAAAGATAAAAAACATGGGAACAGTTCTGTCTGATATTATGGGATAAGGGGAAAAAAATCTATAAATCTCTGTATGTATACATAATTTCAGAATTGTTACTCTTCATAGCTGAAAAACCACTCAATTGTTAAATATCATATTTGGCCTAATTTTTTTATAGCTCACATTCAAACTACTACTTGTCAGGCAGAAAGTCATGCTTAAACTTCCCCTGGAGGGCCCCAGGCAACAGCCCCTCTCCTATTTTTATTCTTGCCTCACCTGCTCAACAGCAGGTGAGCAGAAGCCTCCATCCACAAACATAAGAAGCGGTGGTAAGGTGGAGGGTGCGAGAGGCACTGAGGCAAAAGGCACACAGTGCGGAAAGAAGGAGATCTGTGCGTGCGCCCTCCCAGATAACCTCGATGTCTGTGCCCTGTTCTGTGAAAGACCTTGCCTCACCTCAGGGAGAAAGCATTTTTAGAGCACAAGCTCACCCTTCTCCGTTATTTGATCAAATAACGTCAAAGAATAAAGTTTCTGCTCTACTTTGAGAAGTATGAGCTCATTCTATTGGTGTTAGCAACATGGAGATGGAGAACTCTCCAGAAGGGCTGATAACAAAAGGACATTTCAATTCTTTAAAATCACTAATTCCTTCTACCCACCATTTAGGAATTGGGTTCATGGTTCATATATGCTCATTTCTTTATACAATAAGCTTATGTTTCTATTAGCAGCAACCTAATGGTTTAATAAAATTTTCTTACTCTTCATTATTTATGTTAATTGCTTATACTTAAATCATATTTACTTTTGTTTGTGATGGATTTTCGTAATAAATATTCTTATTCTACATAGTAAGAGTGAATTGACAAGGTAAACCCTAAGTAAGGTACAAGTTGAACTCCTTTTATTATTGGATTACATCCTTATCCTGTATTATACACAAACAAAAGGTGATCCTGTCATTTTGCTGTTATTAACACTTACTCTGTTTCCATTTTGTCTTTATTGTGTGGAGACATTTGCCAATTTGTCATGGTTGAGAATTTAATGCAGTGAAGAGAGCTTTGCTAGCACTTCGATACCACATTTTTCACTTTATAACTCAGCGTTCCTATTTACCAATAAAGACCACTTTTTCTTATAATAAGGATAAAAAAGACAATATGGATGATTATTGCTCTATTATGTCCCTAGAAGACCTTTATATTAGGTCATATAAATTCAAATACATGATATTCCTATTTTTTAAGCTAGTATTGCTTGCCTATTTCAATAAAACTCACTCACATCTTTTCCTTCTGTGATATGATTTCACCTGCTATTCCTCCAACTAATGTCTGTTTCTGGCATAATATTATAATATGTTGTGTACAGAAGATCCTATTACATACCATCCTTGAGGGAAATTTTTCTGACATTACTGTTTGCTAAACAATTCTCTTTCATGTAATCAATTCCATATGATAATGCCCAAGACATATTAACCTGTATTTCTAGAAGCCAATCTAATTTTATTCAGTCTGCCTGTATTTCCCAACTTCTTAGCAAGAACTCCCAATGAAATAGCATTGGCAACATTTTGAACAATAATAAAAAATTCAAAAAATTAACTAGCATCAAGCTCAAGCACTTCGTCTAGAATACTTTCATCAAGTGGAGTTAAGAAATAATTGTAAATTCATTTAAACTTATCTCCTATGATGCTTTTATTCCCATATGACTTAATTATAGTCAAAACAATATTAAATATTTATAAATATTAAGATACTTTTTCCTTGGGCCAGTTGAGTTTATTTTATGTTTAAACATTCTTCAAATGGAGATTTATATAAAATTTTACATAAAGATTTTCTAATTTCTTTTTTCATAGAACATTCTCATTTGAAACCAACACACCTCTGCCAATATAACTTCTAGGAAAAATACAATTTTATTGGAATATATTTACATAGAAAAACTTCAAAAATAAAATCAACCATCATTAAATTAACAACAGAATGTCATCTTCCTTAACTTTGAAGTTTTATTATTAATTTAACTCAGATTCTAGCTCCATATTTCTGTCACTGTAAATTATCAATAGAGAAAGAAATTGCTTAGTTTACCCTTATTACATACCCTCATTTAAACAAATATGGCCAAGATGAAAGTGCCATTTATAAAAACAACAGTTTTCTCCTCTGAATAAGTACATGAAGCTCTTGAAGAAGAGGGCCTGGCAACACATTACTATCAGGCACCTTCAGCTTGCTTTATCCCATAACAAAAAATGAAAGACAGGACTATAAAACAGATACAGTGTTGGAGATACTTGTGGGAGTGGGAGGGTGAATGGAGGAGATGCAGGTGAGGGAATATGGTTGATGAGCTTCATTTACATATACAAAATAGAACAATAAAACCTCTTGCAATTGCTTAAATGGGGGCAGAGGGGGTTTTGAGTTCAAATGGTGGGGTGATCAAACCAATGTACAATGTAAGGCTATTCATAATTATCATCATGAATCCCTCTTACAATGAATATATTCTAATAAAAATGGGAAGAAATAAATATCATGTATGCATTTTTTCAGTAAAAATAAGTGTAATATTTTCTGTGGACCAACATCTGAGCAAACAGAAACAAACTCTGATCATTTTTTAATTCTATTGGAATGAACAGACCCAAAATAAATGCCCTTATAACTAAATAAGATAAGAGATAAAGAACCTGGTTTGAGGGCTTGCATACCCTTTAAGTGGAGTTGGAAGAAGAAAGCCCCTCCAAGGAATCCGTGCCTATTCTGAGACAGGAAGGATGACAGTGAGCTAATCATTAAAGGGAAGAGCCTTGCAGCTAAAGGCCATAGTAAGTGAGAAGGCAGGAAGGAGCAACAGTACCTGTATTTGAGCATGCACTGGCTATTACACAGGGAATGCTGAGGCCAGTGGAATTGGTTTGGGAAAGGAAAGTGAGGGAGAAAATTGTGCAAGACTTATAAGTTTATATTAAAAGAATTGCCATGAATCTAGTGAAATAGTAATCCAGGGAAGAGACTAAGGTATACTTCAGTAGGAAAAATATGATTGTGATAATTCAGTCATCCTAAAGCATAGAGTATGTACTGATGTACAAAGGAAGGAGAATAAAATGCATGTGTCTATTGAGATTAGATAAGAAAATGACAATGGCTTATCTTGGTAACTGAAAATAAAGAGAAACCAGAAGACTTGAAATTTATTTTGGAAGACATACAGCTAAAAATTGAGACTGGATGAAAATGGAAAAAATAGGAAGAAAGGCAAAAAAAGTCACAAGTGACTCCCAGATTATTGGCGAATTTTACTCTGTGCTGACATGAGAAACTTCTTAGTAGCTGAATCATTAGGATGTGTTTATTATAAAAGAAAAGCAAACAAATGATCATGTCCCAAGAGTACACTTTCTTCAGAAGTAGTCTTACACTTTAGAGAAGGGGACCATTATCAGTGCTCTCTGTTTTCAAATATAAGTTCCATTACACTTAATATTGATTACATTTTCAGAAAGGTTATCCCTTATACAGCAGTCAACATATATACCTATGATGGATTATTCCAAGATAGCAGCCAAGAGTTCATAAGGATTTTTATCCCTTTATTCTGTGGGAAAAGTGACAAACATCACTTTTCTGGAATTGAATCAATAGTTTATTCTTTTTGTTCATTTGAGTTTAGTTATGTGTCCATTTCTAACCAATTACTATGGCTAGTATTATTGACAGTAAATGATTCAGCTTTCCTATTGTCAAGGTAGCAATTAGTTCTGTCTGTAAATATTATTAATGTCCACCATATCATAATAGAAATACACAGTGGGAAAACCAACTAAAGAAACAATAAAAGCAAACTCAATATTGTAGTGAATTCTCTTAGTGTAAATATGTGAAATTCGAGGTATTAGGTAGAAAACATAATTATGGAATGGTTGTTACATTTTTACATTTTATTGAACTAATCTAGAGAAAAATTTCAGTGGCAATCTTACCCAAATTATCAAATCCATTCACTTTTAATTTATCAATGAAACTAAAACATACAGTAAAAAGTGAGTCTTTTGAGAAAAGCGTTTCCCCAGAATTTCATATAAAATATTATACTGTAATTTTTCAATATTAAACAATTATTTTTAAATTGGTGATGTTTTATATTTATATGTATTTTTAGCATGTGAATTTTTAAAATTTATAATCAAAATTTTAAATTTACCATCCATTTTTACCAATTTTATACATTTTATGCATTGTTTCCTAACAATGCTATCATCTCTTTTGTGGTTAATTACACCTTTTAAAATATTTCCTTCTTTTTTAAAACAATTATTAGCAATATCATGAAACAACCTTCTAAAAATTAAGAAGCAAGCTCAGAAAAAAAACAAAGGAATTTGCTTTTTTCTTCTTATTATGTGCCTTATGCCCTTATTAAAACCCCATTTAACAAGAGCCAAAGAATGTCTTCATGAAGTTATTTTATTTTTATATATTATAGTTAAATCAAGCTAATTAGCTATCAGTAACCTCACTAGTTTGTATTGAGAAATTTAAAATCTAGTCTCTTAGAAGTGTATCCGGTATGCAATATTTAGCCACTGTATTTTACAAAAGATCACCTGAACTTACACTTGCTATCAAACTGAAATAGAACTTATTTTCTTTAAAAAAGGAGTTCATTGAAGTTGTGGAACTATCTTCATATATTATGCATATGATGGTATGGTGGTAGCATATGTGAATAAACTAATGAAACTTCAGGCAATATTTTGGCATGAAGTTAGATGCATACACTCATCATCCCAAACAAACCCCATACCTAGGGATACAACACAGAGAAATTCTTGCACATGTCTCATATCAATGATAACAAAAAAGAATTTTCTGAGATATCACTCAAAAGTGTGAGACACACAAGTGTTTTTCAAGTGACATAGTTATGCAGCAAATGACAAATCATGAGTATCAATGTGGTTAAAGTCTAATGTTAAGGAAAGGAGAAAGTCACACAAAAATTCACATAGTATTACACCATCATGTGGAAGTAGAGATAAGAAATAAGCAACATATTTGCAGAATATATTTTGATAATGTAATAAAAAAGCAAAAGAAATGTTTAACAGGAAATTCAGAGTAATGATTAATTACTACATAGTAAAAGAAGAGGGGAACATAGAACATTTCTTAGTAATTGACAAGATGCTGCTTTATAATTACTTGCTTTCTTTTTATGAAATCCACATTACTATTACTAAGACAGTAATACTATTATTATTAAAGCACACAAATGGAGATCAAAGATAAGTCTTATGTTCCCACCAACATTTGGATTTAATGCCAGCCATCTGCAAGCTTCCTTTTTTATATCTGCAGTCATCCCTCCAGCACTCTGATGAAGTACCTGCTCCTGCCAACCACACCTGCACTCCAACTTTATGTTCTGTCACAATTCTTGTTAAGTTTGGTGCTTAGCAAAAGCTTCTACCAAATCTCTTAGTGGCAACATTTTTCTCCATTATAGCAGACTACACAATTCAGGTTTTCTTACTCTTTCCTGACTTCTTCCCAGGAAGCTCAGTCTCCAACCCCTAATGCAGCCATTTGCTGTCCACCGGAGTAAGTAAAAAGTCATTCTTTGCTTATTTCAAAGGATAATTGTCATGGGTTATGACATGCAAATATAACTTTAAGAGGAATATTTTCCACATTGTGTGGATATAAATTCTATCTATCGTCTATCTATCTATCTATCTATCTATCTATCTATCTATCTATCATCTACCCAACTTAACATCATTTGCTTTCCACTACAACACATTTTTTTTCTAAAATCCCACAATACTCATGGAACAAAATTTTCCCAATAAGTCAAAAATATCCTACCTTACTTAGGTGATTTGCCTTTAATACTTTCAGTACTTTATAAAACCAATAACATGCAGATCTAATAATTTTAGATAAAACAGAAATGAGCTTTTAAGTTTATGCTCTATAAATTTCTGTTTAACAAACCTAAAAGTATCCATTTTAAGGGTCCAGACTCTTTGAAGGGTATTTAGAATACCTTAACCATTATAAAGTTGGAAACAATTGCAGATTTGTAAATAAAAATTCTCCTCATGCTTCAATAAATTTTAATAACTATAATTCATAATAAGCACAATACAGCATGAGATTCTAATGATATAGATTCATGCTGTCTTGACTGGGAACATTAAAAGGTCATAAAGCAGTCAGAAGGCATTTATTAAAATTGAGCATGAGATGAGAAATAAGAATCTGTTTATATGTATATGTATTGCAGTGTCACATGTTAGAAAACATTTCTACCAATAGTGTTTTCTCTACAATTATGAGCAAGAATGCAACATGTGAGGAAGTTTTCCATACAGGAAAGAAAAAGACTGAGTCTCAAATTGAAGTAACAATAGCTACATTCAAGTCCCAGTCTTGTTACTTACTTTTTCCCTATCTTTTTGAATTACAGGCCCTTGGTGAAATATCTGCCTCACCCATGGCGTAGTGTTACATTCCACATCAAATAAAGTAAATGCCTTTGGTACCATCATCACATAAATATATTGTAACTACTATCTGTTGTGATATCAGAAACAATAAACTTCAAATTCAAATAGATAGAAAATTGCATCTACATTGGCGATCTATAAAAATAACCAATCAAACCACTTCATGGAAGAAAATCAGAGCTAATCAGAGAAATTATGAACTGTTTGGAACTCAGAGATACAAAAGCAATTCTTTTCAAATCTTGTGAAATGCAATTAAGCGGTATTTAGAAGCAAATAAACAGCTTTTGGTGAAAGTATTTCAAGATCAGAAAAAAATGAAAATTATAGAGCCAATTCTTGAAATCAACTAAAATTCTAAGTGTAGAAAAATTCAAAAAACAAAGACAAAACAAGTAAGTAATAAACTAGATAGCAATGCAAAAGTAGGATAAAGAAATGTGGAAAAGTAGAGTCCACAATAACAGTTTATAAACCAGAAAAAAAACAAACGTTGATTCTCTAAAAAAATCTAAAAATGACAAACCTTAAATCATACCATAATGGTAATATATAGGAAAATCACTGATAAACATATACGCAAACACCTTAAGCAAAATACTAACAAAGTTATTTAAGAATGTTTGACAAAAATAATTCCTTACTGGAAATTATTTCATATATAGAGGTTTACTTTAGGGTTAGGGTTTTTATTGCTAAAATTTAAAAAATAAATGCCATTACCAGATTATAATAGAAAATTTCTATTCCTAAGAACCCTGGACTCACAAAATATAAAGCTCATTATCTATGAAAACTTTAGAAAACTGTAATTTGCTATGTTTGGCACACTTGAACTTCATAAAGGGCATCCATGCTAAACTTTTAAAAAACGTCATCTACTTCTAACATAAACATCTTTTATTATGAACCAACTCTGTTTAATGTTGAAGAAAAGGTTCTACTCAGCCTAGGAAAGTAAGAAATATAAAAGATTTTAATCAACTCGGGTTGTAACACATTTGTAAATGGAAGCAATGCTAGGAACCTTTCTGTATAGCTATCCTTAACTCAACTAGCAAAAGCGCTTTGTCTTTCTTATTATGTTTATGTCTTCCCTTCAACAAAATTAGAGATAAGGGCAGAACAGTTTCTGCCTGGAAGCAAGGGGGAAGGTGGGGAGAGGGTGGGAGAGGTGGACTGGGGGGAGAAATGACCCAAACAATGTATGCACATGTGAATAAATGAATAAAATAAATAAATTAAATAAAATTATAACTTGCAAAAAAAAATTGAAATAGGGCATCCACTTCAGGTCAAGATGTAATAATAACAAACAAACTTATCCTTCTACTCAAGAAATGAAAAACTATTCCAGGAATCTGGGGACTAGTTGATAAAGGAGATTGGTGGAGGAAGTGAATTCAAGTATGAAATATTTGATACATTGTAAAAACCTTTGTAAATGTACTCCCACCCAGCATAACAATAAAGGGGGAAAAAAAGAAGTGAAAAACCAAACAATATACCTGAAATGGTATTTTATTCAAATGTTGGACAAGAAAATTTAAGATAGGGGGCACTGGTAGTTCAAACCTATAATCCTAGCTACTCAGGAGGCAGAGATTAAGAGGGTCGCCCTTCAAAGCCGGCTGAGGCAAATAATACTCTATACCTTATTTCATAAAAACCCAATACAAAAGAGGGCTGGCAGAGTGGCTCAAGAGATAAGACTGCCTGTCTAGCAACTGTGAGGCACTGAGTTCAAGCCCCAGTACTGCGAGAAAAAAAAAAAGGATCCAAGGGAATCCTAGCAAATATACTATATTTGATTATATTTTTAGTATATGTACAATATATCAACTTGAGAAATGAGACAGATAATAGCTGTGACGCTTTCCCAAAACATTCAGGGAGTTAGGCTTAGCAGCTAAATACCATTTCAGTGTAATGGCTTTACTTACATCAAAAACAGAGAGTGAACAATGGAAGAACCAGACTGTGTCCTGTTCATCTCTGAACAGCATCTATCAATTCTGGTACTTATCAGAGGGTCAATATAACTTGGTTCATGGAACAATTAATTTAATATACAAGCAAAAAGCATTTTAACATTTGAGTTGAACTACAATTATTTATCAATTGTCTGACACCCACAAACACATCAAGCACAGTCTGTGTGTGAATGTGTGTTTGTGGTTATATCTATAATGTTATATATAATATAATATCATGTGTTATGTGATTCTGCATATATGGAATTTGTCAATATATATACACATACATATACAATGAATTATTATTAAATGCCTAAATAGTGTAAAGAAGAACTAAAATAATTCTGTTCTAGAGAAACATATTGAAAAAGAAAATATGCAATTAATAAAATATTTTCCCTAATTCTATTTTTTCAAAGAACATTGGTTACTTATCAGTTTTTTCCAGTCCTGCAAATTAAAAAAAATAGAATATATTTTCATTGTATCATATTTTTTGTGTCTGTGTTCATTTAACCAAGCTCAAGATTGTCTTTGGCTATGAACAAACACTGTATTTTTGCTCTTCATTTTCCAGAAAACATTTTAGAAAAATGAGAAAGAAGTAATTGGTTTTATCTATTTTTATGTGTTTTTTTAGATGGGTTGAGGTCATCTAAATCTAACTTCTTAGGATCTCTTAAGAGAATTATTTCCAATCTTATGAGAAACAATAAAAGAAAGAAGTTTAATGGCAGTAGAAATATGCAGAGGACAAATACCACTGGTGAAAATAATCACCATTTCTGCATAAAGTTATAAGCATTCCTGCTGAGCACTCTTAATCAAACCTCATTTTATTTGACATACATAAACTGATGGGTTACCATACTATTTAAGTAATAAATTTATGAAATTAGATAAATTAGCAATCAATTGCTCTATTGGTATAGCCCACAATTCCCATGTTAATTTTACATGTTGTATGCTGCATTATTAAACTTCACCTACTAACTAGGCTGTAATGTCTTTTGGGAGACTATCTTACCTTTGTGCATGAAGAACACAAGTGCCTATGTTAGGTGTTTTATGAAAGATTGTTATCTGGATGTTCCACTGCACAATGAATGGAATTTTAAAGTGTAGCTTAACACAAACTGTATACAACTTATGAAAACTTATGAAACTTATGAAAATTTTACTTTCAGAGCATTCGGCTCTATAATTGTAAGGTTTTAATATTGTTAAAATCACCCCAATGTAAGCCTTTAAGATTGATTTCAAGTTTGTAAGGAATGAATTAAGAGCAACTCTAATAGAAAAATTAATGAGACTATTTTAATTCAATTTACTGATAATGTTATTCCTTTATATTTTCTGCAATATTAAAAAGTAATATAGTTTCTTTTTTGTATATATTCAGATGTATGTAAATGTTTCAAAATCATATTTGAAGCCATTCCTTATGTTACTGTATCACTGATTTCTAGCAAAAGACCTGACAAATAGTAAAAAAATGGAGCGTTTTTTGATCAAGTGGCTAAAAAAGTCATTAAATCCATTAGTTAATTAGAAATTTGTAGCCCTAGGTTCTCTGCCTCTTTAGATATTGCTTCCCGCTAAGTTATTGTTCTCCCATTAAATGGGGATTTGGGTATTGGATTATTGGTCCAATTTAGAAAATTATTTCAGTTATATAATTTGTATTGATGGATCTAGTTTCCAAGAGGCAAAATTTCATTGTATAATCATTATTTACTGCATTATTTGTTTTAGGTTTATATGTATGTTTCCTTTGAAAATTGAGTGATTCTTTTGTATTTCTTCATTATAAAATCCAACATCTCAGGGTCTGATTACAAATAATATAGTTATCATCTCCTACATTTGATCAACTTAAAAGATCAGTAAATTGTCTGATGAAATATTTCATTTTAAATTTTATAAAATGCTAGAAAATATTTGCAACACTTATCTTTACCACTATTTTTTTAAGAGAAAGAAAAAAAATTCAGTTCTCCAAACATCAGCTACTAACCAACTTTATTTTGAAAAGCTTTGGTAGTTTTTGAAACATTTTCTCAGAGAAAAAATTAGGGGTTTAATTGATGAAAAGTTGTGACTGTAAAAGTGCTATAAAGAAATATTTTCTGTGTAGCATTTTGTATCTTTCGAAGTAATTTTGTTTAACTACCTAACTGAATCTTCATGATAACCCATGGAGATAGAGGAGTAGGAAAATTTAAAAAGTACACGGGGAAAGTTAGTTTCTGAGGCTCTGCAGAGGCTTCTTCTGAAGTTGAAGTTAACTTTAAGTATGTACACTGGCAGTTTCCAACATTGCAATGGCTTTCTAGAGACCAGGACGGATTTGTAATAGAGGTAGCTGAAGTGCTGTTATTACTCTCCAGGATTCTATTCCTGACTGTGACTATTGCTGAATAATTTTTGCTCCTCACTGGGCCCACAGTTGTATGTGTTGGTCCATCTCCAAGTCCTTAGGCTTAGGATACTAGAGGGAGACATGAATTTATTCATATTTGGCACTTCACCATCTGCTCTCCTGCTTCTTGGCTTGGTCTGTCCATAATGACAAACTTTTCAGTAAGAAATTTCTGGGTTTGCCGATGGTTTCCACAATGTGCTTCTTAATCTCAGAATAATTTCTAGGAACTAGATCTTGAATATAGTTCATACTCTTTCCACTGAAAAAAGCATTCTTAATTTCCCCTTTGCCTATAATGTTCTTATTAAATAGTTGTTGAATGAAACTTTTGATTAATTATTATCTAATAAAAAACAGTTTCATAGCAGACATTCTAAAATTTAGATATGGAAAAGGATGCTGCTGATTTCAGATTATCAATCTATTCTACAAATATTTTCAGAAATGTGTGGCTCTGTTTCCAAAATATATGACTGAATCCGTTTCAACCACTTCTTGACTTGCTCTCTCAAATGTACTTATTTGTTCCACATATGTTCAGTGAATTTCTCTGTATAATATGTACTATGCTAGGACTAAAATATTCATTCTACATCAATATGTTGACTAAATTTACTCTATTTTAAATTATTTTGGCAATATTCAGTCTGCAATGGCTACCAAGAATACAGCACTTGACACTGTCAAACTTTTCTTAGAGATCCAAAGGTCCTTGACTTCCCATTTAAAATTATACAAATGAAATGAGCATCCTTGGATGGAATTTCATTTTATTTTTCAACAAAGACTGAATTATATCTTACAGTTTGGACCCAGCAATCATTCATTCTTTTCATATTAACATGTGCAAACAAGATCTCACCATTGATTAAAGTTGCATTGATGTGCTTTTTGTTCCATACAGATTTAATATTAAAGTTTCACCTCTTCTGTTGATATTAAGTGATAAACAATAATGGCTTTGGAAAATAACAGGCAAAATTTGAAATGGTAACATAGAACAGAATGCATCTTAGAAGAGGAATTTAACAGTGATAGCAGCTGATCCAATCCTTCCTTTCTCACCTCTTTTCATACATGAGAATGTTGATGTTTGGAAAGAAAATTTCCAAAGTCAATGGCAGAATTCATTGTAGATTTGGATCTCCTAAATTTAAATTCAATGTTTTAGCTAAACTGAATTGCCTTCTACGGCATATACATACCTTGGAGTGAGTAAATTCATCCCCTGATCCACTATCAAGTTCTTCTCAATTCCCAGATCTTCATTTGGGAATAAGTCTTCATTATGATTTTCTTGGTAGATTAATTTTTTACCCTTTTTCCTCACTTCCCAAAATGAAAGTTGGAGATCATGCTTTATCTTTAATTAGAGTTTGGATATTTACAGAGAACAGGAAAATGACTAACACTGTAAATTGTTTACACACTATGAGTAATTGTAGTTTGAGATACTGAACAAATAAAGGCAATATTTGGCATCAAATTAATGCAGCAAAATCAGTTATCTCAGACTTATCACAGTACTAATAGTCAGCATGAAGTAGTATGCTTCTTTTGACTGGTGCTATGTCGTGACTGAAAGACTGTAAACTATACTGCCAAACTTCAAAGCCTCTCTTGGCTCCTGTTCAATTTGCAAAAATGGACAACTAGCCTGATATTGAATCTCTACACCCCACCCCCACGTTCCTTCTGTCTGTCTTTCTGTCTCTCTGGCTCTTTCTTTCTTAGTGTTAATATCAAATAGTTTTTAAGTGTATCTTACATCAATGGTGAAATAAAAAGTAGCAAAAAAGAGACATGATGCTTGGCTGAAATCCTTTCAGCAGGAATTCTCTGCATGTTAGAAATACAGTAAATCTACTGACTCTGGGTAGCAAAACTGTGTCCTTGAATTGAGATCACTCATTTTTGTGTGATATTGTTAAAATCAGTGGATTATAATAAATAACCAAGTAGCATAAATATTATGTAATAATAATGATGAAAGAATTAATTACTCACTTCAGTTTCATTAGTTTGATCACAATATCATCCATGAGCATTTATTGAGTTCCCACTGACTGTTGATAATGTTCTAGACAAGCAGAATAAAATGAAGTCAGAAGTTCCTAAGAAAGTTCCAAATTCTCCTTCTAGTATTAAGAGTAATAATTTTAATTTAAAAAAGTTATTCATTTATTCACATGTGCATAAATTGTGTAAAAAATTAAAAATAAAATAAAACATAGAATTGAAAATTTAAAAAAAGAGTAATAATTTTAAAATGACATTGATGTCTAACAGAGCTATTGTAGAAAGATCCAATGTGATTCTTCTCAAGAATCAGGATTACCTGGAATGCTTAAAATTAAATCCAAATAGACATGCAGAATTTAAGGCTACCAGAGAACAACAACAACAAAAAGCATGAGTAAGGATTAAGTGATTAAATGATATAAATAATAGATAAAATTCCTTATTATGCATCATTCAATGAGGCTCCTGTTGACACTATTTGATTTTAAAATATATTACAAAATTAATGGGACCATTTGCAGTATAATATGTACGAATGAGAATTTAGTATAATGAGAACAAAATGGTCAGAGAAGAAGTAATTACCTATTTGCTGTTTTTGTCTCATTAGCGCCCATGGAGGCACTTTGAATCATCCAGACACCAACTTTTCATATTGAAGTCCAGGAACAGCCATCTTTTTACCTACTTTATTGATAAAGACAGCATTTCTGGCTAATTTCATATCACCACTGTGAGAAAAGGTGCATGTTGCTGCTATTCACGATGACATGATTCTTTGGAACCTGTGTATATTGAAACAATGTAGATCTGCAAGCCCTAGCAGCTCCCTAATATCATGCACTTAATGTTGATTACATTGTTTATTACTGATTCATCCATTAGATTGACAAGGATGTTAAATTTCAGTGACCCTCAAAGACTGTAACAAGCTGGCTCCTTCTCTGATAAAACAAATGCAAGTCTTTCCCAAATGGTGCTGGAAAATGTGAAGGAAGTCAGAAGTTCACTTCATTGGTAATATTACTGTGATAAGTTCATCAATGAGAATTTTATAATATAAACATAAAATAGTGTATCCTCCAATCATCCCTTCTTTGAAAACTTTAGGCTCTAGTAAACTTCAGTAATCACTGCATTCCTGGAATATGATCTACAATGGTAACTGATGTCTGTGTTCCACACCATCACTAGTACACAGACTAAGCAAGGGCCCATGGTTCCTTGGGGACCCATGGTAACCAGAAGAGCTGTCTAATTTACAAAAGGATTGTCCCACACTCATCTGGTATGTTTAAGAGCTGTTCAGGAGAGCATGATGTTATCACATAGCTGAAAGGCAAGAGAGAAAAATCTATGGGAAGGGTCTATAGGAATAGATTATAAGTCATAGAAAGAGTCACAGACCCCCAGAAAGATGGGAATATAATATGGAGCCTGTAAAGGAAATGGTGAGAAAGCCCTTGGAATTTGCTGCTAGAAATACACAGGGCAAAAGAACTTTGCCCAGGCATTCCATAGAACTTAGGTAGTATCAAACCTCTGGCAGGAAAATATCCAAATGTTCTTGGTAACTGGTGGCAAAAAATGGATAGCAGGCTCAACCTGACTCATACTGAGTCCAGTGAGAATTCCAGATGCTAACTCAAGTTATCAGCACCATCATGCAGTGAAAACAAAGCTACAGTTGGTAATAACTAATTCTAACCAGGTTTGCTTTGAGAAGCTTCTGGGCCTATGAGATCCTATAGGCCCTGGGACCTGGAGACTCTTGGTGTATTAGGTCAAGAAAGAAAGTATATGGACTGATGGTTGAGTGTACATAGCAATCATACAATATTCTGATGGAGAGAATTGTATACAGATTTTATAAGACCCAATTTGAGTATAATTATCTTACCTATTTGGCACAAATGGGGTTTCTCAAGAGTAGACAGGAACTTAATCTCTAGGTAGGCATTTTCATCAACCAGGAACCACTAAGAACCACATCTGAACTTCAGGAACCTCTCTTAATGATACTTGGGACCCGATAGTCCAATCTGAACACTTTTAAAACAATACTTTAAAAATGAAGAGGATGGAATAAAAACATGCCTGAGTCTAAGGGCAAAATTGCCCTTGCCTTTCTTCCTTTCCCTCCATCCCTGCTATCCTGTCTTCCCTCCATCCCTTCCTTCTTGTTTATCTAGAGAGTACCTAAGAGTCAAGTAAACTAACACTCATCAAAAGATAAATTAGGAGACTGAAAGAAGATGTCCACCTAAACAAAACTCAATGTAAGTACTATATGTAGCAGTGCTGAGAAAATAAATCTGTAGGAAAAGTCAAATTCAGTTAACAACATCAAAGTGAACAGGCAGAGTAAGTGACCAAGAGGCACTGACCCAGGCAAGGTAGATGGAGACAGATGCTCATTTCTACCTGAAATAAGTAACTTGGCTTTGTTAGGAAGCAGCGAAATGAAACATTTCACAGAACTTCAACACAAAATATGTCACAGATGATTGCACACTTCATTTAAAATTAGCACAGGAGGAAAAAAATGAATTCACAACCCTACAGGGAAGGAAGAACAGAAAGACAAAATACAACTGCCATTCAGAAGTCAAAGTTGAACCGAATCATCTACCATTTGAAATTGATTACAGCTTTTAGGTTGTTTCAAAGATTAAATGTGTTCTCCTATTTCAGAGGAAGATATGACGATGGTTAGATGACAGCCTAAGACACTCTGTGAAACTAAATAAGGAAATGTTTCTCATCTGCTATCTTCTAGGAAGAATAAGTTTAAGATTACATATATGATGATATATAAAGCTTCAAAAAAGGTGTGAAATGATTCTTTTACTGTGGAACATTTTCCCTACAATTTCTATAAAAAGGAATAGAAAACAAAATTCTATCAATAATTTTTGCATTTACTCATACATTTTTATAAGCAGATAAGTAGGCTTGTAACCAGTGTATCATTCCAAGTAACTCTCATAAATCAGCAAGTGCCTCACTTAATGCCATCTTACGTGGGCTTTAATCTACAGCAGTTTAAAATTGCATGACATCTCAAAGTTTGCAGTACTAATATAGAAATGATTATGTAAACATTTAAATTCCTTTATGTGAATATGAGTGCTTGAGAATTTAGCAAATCAATGGAGGATCACAATTAGGATATTCTAAGTTAACTGTGTGCATTTACAATTCACTGCACACATATGAATAGTGAAACAATAAATAATAAATGTTGGCAAGGACGTGAGCAAAGGGGAGCCTATAGACATTGTTGGTGGCAATGAAAGTTAGTATAGCTATTATGGAAAAAAGTATAGCAGTTACTCAAAAAATTAAAAATAGAAGCGCCATATGACCCATATATTGCAAGTCACACTAGTGGGTATATATACAAAGGACATGAAATCAGTATGTTGAAGAGACATCTGAACTCCCATGTTTATTACAGCACTATTCACAATAACCAAGAATTAGAAACAAATTAAGTGTTCATCAAATGATGAAAATGTAAAGAATATGCGGCACATGAACACCATGGAACACATTCAGCCAGAAATAAAGAATAAAATCTAGTCATTTGTGACAGGTGGAAATAAAGGTGGAGATGGAGGTCATAATGTTAAATGAAATATGCCCCACATATTTGAAATCATACAAATATGATTTCACTTACATGTGGAATCGAAGAAAGTTGATCTCATACAACTTGAGAGTAAGTAAAATGATGGTTACCAAAGGCTAGGAAGAAGAGGGGAAAAGAAGAATGGAGAAAGGTTGATCTATGTGCATTAAATTATAGTTAGATAACAGAAAGGCTTTCTGGTGTGTCACTGCACAGCAAAGTGACTATAAATAATGATAATATACATGTTTCAAAAGTCTACAAGAAAGTATTTAAAAATTTTTCATGATGAAGAAAAATCAGCCAGGCATGGTGGTACATAACTGTAATACAAACATTCTGAAAAGTGGAAGATGTTGGATTATAAATTCAAGGCCAGTCTGGCCTACACAGGGAGACCCTGTCTCAAAAAAAAAAAAAAAAACTCAAAATAATAAAGATAGTAATAATAGTAATGATAATAAAATGTTCAATGAGGATTTTTTTATTTAACATTATAAAATGTATACATATATTGTACCATTTCATAGTGCCCTGTAAATCTGATTTTGTTACGTTATAAAATAAATTTAATTTAGTTTTAAAATGACATGAAAGTAAAGAAAAGCAATAACTTTTCATGAATAGGTTCCATCAGCATAAGAATTTGGAAAGCAATTTTGTATCAATGTGACCAAATACTTAAAGAATCAGTCAAATTAATTAATTCAATAAGAACTGATTTTTCTCATCTAAATTACAGAAACAAAGCTTCTGAAGTGAATTTTTCAACGGGGATATGTCTGAGATTCTATGAATGTTCTAGTTTAAATTTGAAAGGTCAGCATTAAAGATAAATTTATGCATTTCTATTAATGCTACAAATACATATTTGGTGACAATTATTTTCATAGAATGCTTATAAAATAATTCAGAAGAAACTAAGTCAAAAATATACTTTAAATTAGCAATGGCAAACAGATAATCCATAATTGCTACAATGTAACTTGGAATATACTGCCAATCTAAATAGAAACTGAAATTTTGAAACTATAAATTTTAAGTATTGTCATTGAGTAATTAAGCTACAAAATTATCTCTGAAAAACCTGATTTTTAAATTAAAAAGTAAATAAAACGACATGGTAACTGCTTTCTATCTTTGCTGCTCAATCACTGAACAGAATTTAGAAATGTTTTATCATTTGAAGAATTACTTTCATTTTTCTTTTATTATTCATATGTGCATACAAGGCTTGGTTCATTTCTCCCCAAGAGTTACTTTCTAAATCAACAGTATTGTAATAATAATACTAAAAATTTAAAGCATTCACCAAGATTGAAATAACCCATAATAAGGCCTAAAAATTCTAATTTTGAAATATTAGTGAACTGCAATTGTTGAAAAAATTCCAAACAAGAAAATTCCAAAATTCATTTTTTAAAAGCAAGAAAGAAATTGAAAGTGTTAACTAATGAGAAATCATCCAGTGCATAAGACTTAATGTTGAAAGACGATAATTACCCTATAATATGTCAACCTATGGCAAGAGGGAATTCCTGTTTTTAATTGTATAAACTATAAGTTCAACCTGTCGGGGAGAATTCCAAGATGGTGGCTAGAGGGAGGAAGCAGAAAGCGAGCCTCCTATAGTGAAATCTTGGAGAGATGCCGGAGACACACTTTGCAGGCATAATCACTGAGAAAAGGCATAACTTTGACCCCTCCACACCTCCAGCCAGCACAGAGGATCTCCACTTCACATTAAATGGAGAAACAAGGAGGCCCCCCGGGCCATCAGTTGCTGGTGCCCAGATGGCTTGGGAAGACAGGGACCAGGTGAGCTTTCCTGGTACTCCCACAGACAAGCCTGGGCCAGAGCAGCATAGCCCCATGGACAGACAGACCTCCACCTGGGGAAAAAAGAGAAACTGAGTAATAAGCAATAAGAACAAATAAGACACATAGGAAAGAGGGTGGGGCGCACTGAGCGCCAAAGATTGGGGGAAGGGAATCCTTCCCGGCATTGTAAATAAAAAAGCCAGGTGGGCCAGAGAGCCTCTGGTGGGAGTGGAGGTGTGCACCCAGCAACCAGGAGCAGGAAAGCTTGTGAGAGTGGCGGAGGGAGGAAAACTCCACAGGAGAGGAGGGAAGACCCACTTCCCACTGAGCTGTAAACAACATGGCGGCTGGCAGGAGCAGCAGCACTGCCCAGTAAGCAGGAGCAGGAAAGCTTCTGAAAGTGGCTGTGGGAGGAAAACTTCACAGGAGAGGGGGAAGACCCACCTCCCACATGAACAGTAAATAAACACACAGGCCTGAGAACATGGGTGCAGTGTCACCTTTCCCAGTGCTTGGAAAGGGGAAAGCTTGTAGCAGAGGCTCACACACAGGAGAAATCTGAGCAAACAAAGCCTGCAGGGCCAGGTGAGTGTTAAGCTCACCCCAGAGATCTGCATAAATAACGCCTCCAGCAACAGCAGGCTGACAACAGCAGGCAGGCAAGCCACAGCTGCAGATACCATTCTCAGAACTGTCTCCAGACTCTTTTTGTTTTTTTCTTTGTCTCCCTACCTTTGATGAGAGAACAACCGATTTATACCTGCAAGCTGAAAAACTTACTGAAACTATTGCATTTGAACTTGGGACACTTGGTGGGGTTATTTTTGTGCGTGTGTGTGTGTGTGCAGTTTTGTTCTTCTTTATGCATCCCCTTTGATGAGACAACTACAGAACAACATCTGAGGCACCATCTCCAGGACTGGAGACTGTGACTTCACTGCATTTGAACTTGAAAGTTTTTTGGCTTTTTGGTTTTTTTTAATTTTCTATTCTTTCATTTTATTTTAATATATTTTTATAGATAGATTTTTCTTTCATTTACTTATTTTTTATTTTTATTCTTACCTTTTTTTTTATTTTTGATTTTCAATCCTCTCTCTGTCTCTCTAATTTCTGTTCAGCTTACTGTATATTAGTACACTAAAGCTCCCTGTTTATACCTTTGAAATCTTCTTGTCTGACACCTTGTTCTGTTTTCTCCCACCAGTCTGTGTATTTGTTTTTCCCATTTCTTTAATTTCTTGCTTTCCATCTCAGCTCACCCTTCCATTCTAAATATTACCATTGTGATTATTACAAGCTAGAAAATACTTAATTGCACACAGTACAGGGACAGTAACAACACTAAAGACAATGATGGGAAGACAGAAAAAACAGGGAAACCAGTTTCCCCACAGCAAAAAATTAGCACAGAAACCAGAGGGGAATGAAGAAAACAGAAACTCAGATCCAGACTCCAACAAAATGAAGATAAACTATGCCAAAGGACCCAATGAAGCCCACAAAAATAATTTAAAAGAAGACACTACAGGTGCGCAATGAGAATTTTATAGAGATGATACTGGATAGGGTCAACCAAAATGTACAGGAGACACTCAAGAAATTCCAAGACAACAAAAATAGAGAATTTGAAAAAACAAAAGAAGAAATAAAGGAAACCATAGAAGCACTGTATAAACACCAAAGTGAAAGAGAGAACACGATTAATAAACAGATAAATGAACTCAGGACAAAAATACACAACATTAAAGAGGAAACCAGCCAGGATATGGAAAACCTCAGAAAAAAGAACAAAACAGAACTGCAAAACAAAACGGAAGGCCAATCCAGCAGAATAGAACAAACAGAAGACAGAATCTCAGAACTTGAAGATGAAATGGTAATTAAAGGAAAAACCAAAGAACTATTAATTAAACAACTCAAGACCTGTGGGAAAAAAATTCAAGAACTCACCGACTCCATCAAAAGACCAAACTTCAGAATCATGGGCATTGAAGAAGGAGAAGAGTTGCAAGCAAAGGGAATGCGTAATATATTCAACAAAATAATAACGGAAAATTTCCCAAATCTAGAGAAACCCATACAGATGCAAGAGGCAAAGACACCTCCAAAAGGGAGAACTATAGGCCAATCTCCTTAATGAACATTGATGCAAAAATCCTCAACAAAATAAGGGCAAACTGAATTCAACAACACATCAAAAAGATTATTCACCATGACCAAGTAGGCTTCATCCCAGGGATGCAGGGGTGGTTCAACATATGAAAATCAATAAACGTAATAAACCACATTAACAGAAGCAAAGACAAAAAACCACTTGATCATCTCAATAGATGCAGAAAAAGCCTTTGATAAGATCCCAAACCATTTCATGATAAAAGCTCTAAGAAAACTAGGAATAGAAGGAAAGTACCTCAACATTATAAAAGCTATATATGACAAACCTACAGCCAGCATTATACTTAATGGAGAAAAACTGAAACCATTCCCTCTAAAATCAGGAACCAGACAAGGATGCCCACTATCTCCACTCCTATTCAACATAGCACTGGAATTCCTAGCCAGAGCAATTAGGCAAGAAGAAGGAATAAAAAGAATACAAATAGGTAAAGAAACTGTCAAAATATCCCTATTTGCAGACCACATGATCCTATACCTTAAAGACCCAAAAAACTGTACTCCCAAGCTTCTAGACATCATCAATAGCTATAGCAAGGTAGCAGGATATAAAATCAACATAGAAAAATCATTAGCATTTCTATACACTAATAATGAGCAAACTGAAAAAGAATACATGAAAACAATTCCATTTATAATAGCCTCAAAAAAAAATCAAATACCTAGGTGTAAACCTAACAAAAGATGTGAAAGACCTCTACAAGGAAAACCATACACTTCTGAAGAAAGAGATTGAGGAAGACTATAGAAAGTGGAGAGATCTACCATGTTCATGGATTGGTAGAATCAACATAGTAAAAATGTCTATACTTCCTAAAGTAATCTACATGTTTAATGCAATTCCCATCAAAATTCCAATGACATTCATTAAAGAGATCAAAAAATCTACTGTGAAATTTATATGGAAACACAGGAAGCCACGAACAGCCAAGGCAATACTCAGTCAAAAGAACAATGCAGGAGGTATCGCAATACCTGACTTCAAACTATATTACAAAGCAATAACAATAAAAACAGCATGGTAATGGCACAAAAATAGACATGAAGACCAGTGGAACAGAATAGAGGACCCAGATATGAAGCCACAAAACTATAACCAACTTGTCTTTGACAAAGGAGCTAAAAATATATGATGGAGAAATAGCAGCCTCTTCAACAAAAACTGCTGGGAAAACTGGTTAACAGTCTGCAAAAAACTGAAACTAGATCCATGTATATCACCCTATACAATATTAACTCAAAATGGATCAGGGATCTTAATATCAGACCACAAACTCTAAAGTTGATACAAGAAAGAGTAGGAAATACTCTGGAGTTAGTAGGTATAGGTAAGAACTTTCTCAATGAAACCCCAGCAGCACACCAACTAAGAGATAGCATAGATAAATGGGACCTCATAAAACTAAAAAGCTTCTGTTCATCAAAAGAAATGGTCTCCAAACTGAAGAGAACACCCACAGAGTGGGAGAAAATATTTGCCAGCTACACATCAGACAAAGGACTGATAACCAGAATATATAGGGAACTTAAAAAACTAAATTCTCCCAAAACTAATGAACCAATAAAGAAATGGGCAAGTGAACTAAACAGAACTGTCTCAAAAGAAGAAATTCAAATGGCCAAAAAACACATGAAAAAATGCTCACCATCTCTAGCAATAAAGGAAATGCAAATTAATTCCACACTAAGAATCCACCTCACCCCTGTTAGAGTAGCCATCATCAGCAACACCACCACCAACAGGTGTTGGCAAGGATGTGGGGAAAAAGGAATCCTCTTACACTATTGGTGGGAATGTAAAGTAGTACAACCACTCTGGAAAAAAATTTGGAGGCTACTTAAAAAGCTAAACATTGATCTACCATTTGATCCAGCAATACCACTCTTGGGGATATACCCAAAAGTCTGTGACACAGGTTACTCCAGAGGCACCTGCACACCCATGTTTATTGCGGCACTATTCACAATAGCCAAGTTATGGAAACAGCCAAGATGCCCCACTACTGATGAATGGATCAGGAAAATGTGGTATCTATACACAATGGAATTTTATGCAGCCATGAAGAAGAATGAAATGTTATCATTTGCTGGTAAATGGATGGAATTGGAGAACATCATTCTGAGTGAGGTTAGCCTGGCCCAAAAGACCAAAAATCATATGTTCTCCCTCATATGTGGACATTAGATCAAGGGCAAACACAACAATGGGATTGGTCTTTGAGCACATGATAAAAGCGAGAGCACACAAGGGAGGGGTTAGGATAGGTAAGACACCTAAAAAACTAGCTAGCATTTGTTGCCCTTAACGCAGAGAAACTAAAGTAGATACCTTAAAAGCAACTGAGGCCAATAGGAAAAGGGGACCAGGAACTAGAGAAAAGGGTAGATCAAAAAGAATTAACCTAGAAGGTAACACCCACGCACAGGAAATCAATGTGAGTCAATGCCCTGTATAGTTATCCTTATCTCAATCAGCAAAAACCCTTGTTCTTTCCTATTATTGCTTATACTCTCTCTACAACAAAATTAGAAATAAGGCCAAAATAGTTTCTGCTGGGTATTGAGGGGGTGGGGGGGAAGGGAGGGAGTGGGGTGGGGGGTAAGGGACAGGGTGGAGGGAGGGGGGAGAAATGACCCAAGCCTTGTATGCACATATGAATAATAAAAGAAAAAAAAAAGAAAAAAAATTTCAATCTGTCTGAAGAAAACCTATAGTTTTGTAGCATCTATGTGATTTGTAACAATTTTAAAAAAATTAATAAAGATAAGAATTTTCTTTATAATTTTTCATATAGTAGATAATTGTGAAAATAATTATGCCAAATACTTATAAAATTTGATAGTAAATAATTAAAATATCTTGTATTTAGAAGAATTTTCTCAGCAATTATAGGGAGAATAGCATTTAAAAATATTACAGTCTTTAAAGAAGGATCAACTGAAGATGATAGCAATTTCAAATCTATTTACCATGAAAAAATTTTTAAAAAAAATTGAAGGAAATTTTTCTATAAACAATTTAAAATAATGGGGCTATATTATAAATTGCATTTTTCAGAAAAGTATCAGTGATAAAGTACTAGAGACAAAAATTTATTAAAGACATGTATATGTACTAAGAATAATCATTCTCCCTATGGTCAGAAAATCAAATTAGAAATTTTTATTTCTAATTTTGCTTTAATGTATACATATTATTTTTCTTTAAAAATAATTTTACATTTAAAAGTGTTTTTGAATTAAACTTCTTTAAAATTAAATCAAAAAATTGTACCTTTAGTTATAATACTGTATTTTACACAAAGATTTGTTAAGAGGATAGAAGTCAAATTTTGTGCTCATAGTATAATTAAAAGATACAATATATGAAATCAATTTGTCAGTCTCTAACTCTTGTCCCTCTTGTTTATCTAGCAACTCAGTATTTATAGCAAATCCCATTCATATTCCAGACAAAACACTTCACTCCACTTGGACACAACTTTCTAGATACTTAATATTTAAAAACAAATTATAACACCTCTTATCCAATAGTACAACTTCTTGTCTAAAAATAGCAACAAAAAATTCAATATTATGTCCATGGGCACTGACCTGAGTACTTTACAACTTGACAAGATATATTGAGGCACAGAGAAGTAAAATAACTTAGTCCAAGAGTCAATGATAACTTAGTCATAGAGCCTATAGGTGGATAAGCCAGAAGGTGAATTGAGGTAGTCTGTTTCTCTGCTCTGGAAGACTAGATATTTTCCTTTGTAAAACTAAGGTCTTAGAATTTGTTCCTAAAGTGTTTTATAGTTACTACAAAACTTTATCTCAATTCACTTGATTTTAAGCTTCATAAATAAATGAATCAGACTTTGCAACTTTTATCATTTTCTGTTTTCCATTCATTATGTTTTACTTGGCTATGTTTATTTCCAATTATGATCTGGCATAGCTCAAGCAATTAGGCAATAAGTATTTGATTGGCCTTCAAAGCTGAAAATAAGTAGACTCATAAAAGTTACAAAAGAATTGTTTTAAACTTTTAAAAATAATTGTCTTTCTCTTTCAAAGGTTCAGTAGGAAATAGGGGTTAATTTTTTGATATAATCTTTCAACAATTCACAATACAAACAGCACAGCTGTTATTTCAACCGCCCAAATAGTTCCTTGTCTTTGATCATAAAATACGAGCCTTAGTTAAAAGAGCAGAGGTCAATTACCGTAATCTTTTCATGGATACATGATCACTTACTTTCAGTTTGCTATATTTGCATGCACATTTGTTCATGGTGTGATAATTCTTCAAATGTAAAGAAATACGAATTATTACTCTCTCATCAGTCTAATGACTTTTCCATCCAACAACTTTTTCTTCTGAGTATTGTCCTTTTTTGAAAAGATTGTAAAAGAAATTTAATAGAGAAACTACAGAGACTTTTTTCTTTTTATCAATCTTGCAGCATCAAAATTTATCCTTTTACAGTTTTGTAAAATTCTCCAATTTTAGAAAACTATGGTAAATAAGACTTGGTTAAAATATCTACTTCCTAATTTGCATGTACATTTTAATGTCTTTTAATCTATAACATGATTCTGGAGTATGTCTAGAGTTCAGTAGGATGAAAGCTATTTGTAATATTATAACTTTTTATTGTAGTTATTATTGTTATTACTGGCAGTACTGGGATTTGAACTCAGGGCGTCACTCTTGCTAGGCAGTTACTCTACTTGAGCCACTCCACAAGTCTTTTTGGATTGGGTATTTTTGAGATAGGGTCTCATGAACTATTTAGTGGGCTGGCTTTGAAACTTGATCCTTCTGATCTCAGTCTTCTGTGTAGCGAGGATTATAGATGTTTAGCCAATGGCATTGGGTTTATAAAATTATACATAAAAAACAGTTTTGGACTTCTATGTAATACATAGTAACAACAATAATTCTTTTCCAAATCACTTGCTCTTTTAGACTATTATCTTTGTATCAATTTGAATAATTTGAAGGTCAATATTGTCTGTGAGGTGTCTGAAACACTTCAAAGGTGTATCTATATAGATAAATAAACAAGAAATCTGCACAAATGCTCACTTTCTGTGTGGACCAGAAAACTATTGGTCATAATAGCTTCAGACATAAGAAGTCTTAGTGAAACTGAACTTGGTTCCACTTATATTTTCTCCTCTAGTGGAGAAAATTACCAAGCTGTATGAATTACAGGGCTTAACTCCACATTGGAACTTCAAAAAATTGCTTAGAGGTCATTCTATGGCTGGTAGACATTTGCTGTGAGACATGTATTCAGTTTAAGGATGTAAAAGTCAAAAACTAATTCATTAAATTACTGACAATATTAATTTGTATAAGATTGTTGGCACCTTGGAGAATAGGATCAAATTTTAATAACCTGACAAGTTGACATGTAGGAAGATGTCAACAAGATAAATTTTGGAACTGAAGTTAAAGGAATCTCATTTACCTAAGAGGAAAAGCAAGCTACATAAATTCAAAGAGATGAGATTGCATTTGCAGAGAAGTAACAAATATATTTGCCTATATGTATGTACAACACAATATGTTGTTTAAAATGTTTTACCTGTAAATTAAAAATGATTTCTGTAATTAATATTTTAAAAATAAATTTCAATATATTCTTAATCTGCTTAACTTTAAGCCTCAATAGCAGCATCCTATGCTTATATTTAATCAGCAAATATTTAATAAGCACAAACAAGCATTCTTTCTGCAGGAGGGCTATAGTAAAGGTGTAGGCAAAACTCAACTCACTCACTCATCTACCAATTTCCTTTGAACGCAAGAAATCAAATTAAAAATTTGAAAGATTTTTATTCATGCTCTGTGACTGACTAAAATCATTCCTAGTCAAATGTGTTCTCCACTAATTCTTTCGTTGAAACCCTAAACCTCTAATATAGTAATATTTGGAGGTGGTACCTCTGGGAAATAACCAGGCTTAGATAAGTTCATGAGAAACCAGTATCTCCATCAAGTTGGAAGATAGTAAGAAGGCAGTCATGTACTAAGCAGGAAGAAAGCCCTCCCTAAGAATCAGACAGGCCAGAACCTTGACCTTGAACTTTCCAGAATTCAAAACTGTAAGAAATAAATTACCATTTAAGTCACCCAGCCTATGGCATTTTTATAACAGTCTAAGTGAAAACACTTTTTCCATACTCTTTGATTAAATTTATTAAACCTGTCTACTTTTTAGAATCCAGTTCCTCAAATCTTAATAAAATCTTAGAGGTCAAGTATTCCACTTCAAGAATAATGTAAAGCAGGAAGTTGGCACTGAGTTAAGGTAATATTATATATTGGATTATATCTTTATGATTTTACTCCTTATTCTAACATGGATAAAATATATCAAAAACATTTGTTTTTAGTTTTAATTTTTTAAACTTTTTCAATATGAATAAAATAATGTTTGTAAGGGATAAATAACTGACAAAACAAAACATGTTATATGAAATAAGATGCACATTTCTACAAAACTGATTTTTTTCAGCAGTGATTCTCAGATGTTGAGTTTATTAGGTGCTTTCTTCTCAATACTATGAAATTACACATGCAAAGTTTTAGCCCCACTATTAATCTGTGTAGATGAAATAGGAGTTTGAAGGCAGAATAGTAGACTTGCTGGAATGGATACCTAATTTTTTGAGTGTGGTGGTTGTAAACAGCCCTTCAAACTAGTCATAAAAGGAGTTAAACAACTCTCAGACTTGGAAACCATCATGTATAGAATCATATAGCACACATAATACAGTACCTGGTCAATAAGATCATTAATCTTCCCCTGTTCTTTTCTCTTTTTTGCATATTCCCATACCACTTCCTTTTATTCTTCCCACTCATATAATTTGATTAGGTCAGAAAAGATGGTTCTCAACCTGAGATCAAGGCACACACACACACACACACACACAAACAAAAAATGAATTATGAAGAATCCATCATATCCATCTTCTACCAAAGTAAGATGGAAAAGAAGAAAGATCCCAATTTTACATCATGATCTACATCAAGACTACTAAATGACATGGATACTTAATTACTGCCTGGAGAAACAATACTATGAAATGACCACACAGTGATAGAATTAACTTAAATTTCACCACAAGTAATAAGAATTAATGTTAAGGTACAAGGAAAAGAAAATAATGTCCCTTTATAATTACATAATAAGAATAATGATTGCTAAAATAAGTATTACAAGAACTCCCTGTGCTCAGTATTATCTGAATATTTTATATGCCATGTGATTCTGTGTGTGTGAGTGTGTGTGTGTTTATCTCATAACTTCTGCTTCATCTGGTGGTATTATTGCCACTTTATTATAGATGTAATATCAGACTTAATGATATTATCCTTAAGCCTATAATTTATTACATAAAAATACAAATCAAATTTGAATTTCAGGCATACAATAACATTTCTAAAATAAGCACAGAATATTTGGTACATTTTCATATTAAATAATTATCCATTGGTTATCTAAAATCCAAATTGAAGTAGATGTCCTATACTTGTCCTGCAATCCTACTTCAATCACACAGCTAGTAAATGGTGGACCCAAGATTTGAAAGATCTGTGAACACTTTTCTCCTCAGGGATATATGACTTCCTTTTCAAAGTAGAAAAATGGCAATTTGATTATTTCTTCACAGCTTAAATGTCAGGATCTTACCCTACAGCTTTCAGCTGGATGTGTTTCTATCTGGTTCTTATGGACCCAATTGGATAACTCATGCCAAAGACATGAATCATGCAGTCATCTCTGCTTCTGTGGTTTTGTTTATTATCCCCCCCATGTTAAGAGCCTCCAAATTGTTGCTGCATTTCTCCTAACTCAACAGTCTGTTTACCCAATTTGCATTGTAGAAGCCACTTGGCTTCTCCTACTAATCACATACTGTGGCCCATTGGTTTCTCAAGCAGCTTTTACAAAAATGATTTTCCTTGAAAAAAAAAACACTTTATTTGTGTAAACATAAAAATCTACTTTGGACAAGACAAAATTGCACACACAACATTTGTTACATTTGACCTTACCATGTGTTTTGAAATTTAAAAAAGAGAGATGCTATATTACTTGGTATTAATCATGTCTCTTGTGACTAAACTACCAAGGAGTTAAGCTCTTGGTGTCCATCCCTTCCCTAGAGTGTATTAGAAAAATAAAATCCACATAAACTTGAAAACAGAGCAAGTTCAGAATTTCAGAAAGCTAAAAAAGGAAATTAAAAGTTTTTTTTTTAATTTTATTGACTCTTCTGTGGAACTTACATGAAAATTATAAGATTTAGGAAATATATTTACAGATAGCATAGGTAATTTAGTTGGATAGACATAATGTGAAAGATATACTTAGAGAAAGTCATGCAATTGCGAATTATCTTCCCATGTATACAGCACTAAACTACTTGCTTTAGAAATATTCTGGCTGAGAAATGCTTGTCTTAAGATGTTTTCATCAAAAAAGAAAAGTAAAGCACATTAAAATAATACATAGAAATGTATAGAAGTATAAATATATATCATATGAACATACAAATTTTCTATAGGCAAATGCCCCAAATGAAATCTTATTTTTTATTTAGAACTACATAGTGGGACAAGCTTATCAGTAGAAACTAGTTGCATTGCTATGTAATAGCAGTAAGTGTTTTTAAACGATGATGAACATTAGGAAATGGATCTCCTGAAATAACATTTTAAAAAGAAT
This sequence comes from Castor canadensis, assembly GCF_047511655.1. Lineage (NCBI taxonomy): Eukaryota > Metazoa > Chordata > Mammalia > Rodentia > Castoridae > Castor > Castor canadensis. The sequence goes on from NC_133393.1 coordinate 125,648,972, forward strand.
AAATGTAGCTACTTGGAGCAATTTCAGGGATTTGGTAAGACTACAAATGAATTTGAAAATAAGGACAACCATGGATTAAGAAGAGAGAATGGCAATTGCTTTGGCTTGGACCTTTAGTTCCCCCCCACCCAATGCCCATGTATTGAAGCCATGGCCCCAGCCTGAGACACTATTTGGACGTGATAGAACATTTAGCAGATGGACCTAGTAGAAGAAAATAGGTCATAAGAACTGTGTCTTCAAATAGAATATTGAGGCCCTTGACCCCTTCTTGTCTCTCTGTTTCTTGGCCACCACAAGTTGACCAGACGTCCTCCATCACATGCTCCTTCCATGATGCACTGTGTTGTGACAGGCCCAAAGCAACAGATGCAAGTAGCCATTATCTGAAACCTCTGAGATCATGTACCAAAACAAGCTTTCCTTCCTTTTAATTTGATTACTCAGTTATTTTTTCACAGCAATTAAGAGCTAGCTAATGTAACAATCAATACATCAAAAGTAAGAAAAAGCACAGTGAGAGTGTCAAATATGTGTTACGTACCTTGTGCAAGAGTGTATGAAAGGTAGTAGTATATTAGATGAATTATGAAAGGAAAAATTAGATATTAGGTAAAAAGAACATGTTGAGGGCTTCTGGAGTGGTCAGAAAATATTCTCTTACTCATGAGAATTCTATAAGAAGAAATCAATTTACATGTAAATAGAAAAAAATTTTAGGTTAGATGGTAGGAAGCAGGTTACTAAATAAAATGATCCAATTATTTAAATGTTATAACTTGTAAATATGCAATGTCAGGAAGATTATACTATAGAAATCAGCCAAAGCTACAAGTTGAGATTTTTTTTCTATAGTGAGCTGCTCTGCAACATAAATTGTTATTATATCTCCAAATTAGGTTATAGAAAATATTGAAGGTGGTTTGTTTTAAGAAAGAGAAGCATAGAAATTTCCTTACAAATGATTGATTTTATTACTCAACTGGTCAAAAGTCAAAAAACAGTTCCTCAGAAAACTGTACTTTTCATAACACCAGACGGAAATTTTTATAAATTTTTTTGATATATTATTTATCTAGATATGTTTAAAATATTTGATATTTCTAAAAGGAACATAAATAAAGTTGATGTCTTTAATGAAGAGAAGCTGTCAAATGAAATAAATTGTGTAAGTAAAAATAATAAAAATCTCATACCAAAAAGATATCTTTAAGTTTTGAAAACACATAATTTCCCTTTTGTTTCATATTTAAATTATAGTTTATATGGCTGTTTCCAAGGAACTTTGAATGTTAATTACATAACTATATTTTATTTGATTAGGACTAATCAGGCAATAAAGTTCACAGTGTCAGGAATTTAAAATGTAGTTGAACTTGTATCCCTCAAAGTTTGGGATAAATAAAAATATAAGGAATCAAACAGTCTTGCACAGATAAAGCATTTGCACCCTCTGCTTCTTCAGCATTTACTTGCTTGAATAAATATCCTGAATGAATTTGCCACATAAAGCAAAATATTGCATTTGCTAAAATAAATACATGTTCAAATGTGCACAGCTACAGATGGCTACAGCTCTTGGAGAAATAAATAGGGCTAAATCTAGAATGAATGTCTGACATTGAACGATGCATAAAACAGTTTTATAGAACATGATAAAATGAATACTGCACCATTTAAAACTGATTGACAGGTAATGAACTATAAAATCTATATCGAAATGAAAATAACACAGAGAAAGAATAGCATGTGGCCTTATTCTTATTGTTTTAGAGTTGAAAAATCAGAAATTTTCTAAACCACCAGCTCACAAAAATTAACGAAATTAAAAACTGATGAAAAATCTATGCTGTGGTTGAATTAAACAATTCCTTACAAAGAAAAATACAAATTAACTTTGAGGTACTATAACAATTTCCTGCTCATATCAAATGGAAATGGCAGTTGAAAATGAGATGTTCCCTGAATATATGCATATTTGTGCAGGCATCCTTATGTTTCTAGGTAATTCTTCATTTACCAGAGGATTTAAACATATGTTAGAAACCCAGTCTCATTTCAGCCTATCAGCAACTCATGTAGACGTTCTACTGCTGTAGCTATAACTAGCAAACACTGGCCTTCATTGTTAGTTCTGATTTAATTTTTTTACATTAAATTTAATCTGCCTTACTCAGAGGAAAGTTGTCTTTGTAGCATTCTTTAACCTCATTTCTTTTTTCCTCACTTAATGCATCTGACAGGAAAACAAAAGAAAACCACAGGAATGTAAGAATGTCATGGCTGGTAAAAAAGCATTCCACACCAAACTCTTCATGTAGCATGTTTTGTCTTCATCAATATTTTGTGTTGCCACAACACAAAGACAGCATAATGAAACACACCAAACACTGAAAAAAAGAGTGGAACAGTAGTGAGTAGTGGGAATATAAGGAGGGATGAATTTGTTGAAAGTACACTGTACCCATTTATGGAATTAGCACAATGAAATCCCCTCATACTGCTAATGCATGCTAATTCAAAAAACAAAATTTAAAAAGAAAACAAATCTTCACTTATTTTATAAGTGAAGAGCAATATTTGTAAAATTACAAGGAATATAAACCTGCATTACAAGCTTTTCAGAACATTCAGATAAATTAACTATCATTTATGGATAACCTATTATTTGATGGGATGATGGACTGAATGTTTATTTCTCCTCCAAAATCATGGGTTTTTACTTCAGCCCCAAAATGATGCTCTTAGGTGGTGGAGCATTTCGAAAGTGATTTAATTATGACATTGAAGTCCTCATGAAAGGAATTAGTGCCCTCATAAGGGACAAAAGAAAACAGAGTTCTTCTATTCATGATCTAAATAACACAGCTAGAAGGCACTATCTATGAACCAGAGAATGAGCTCTCACTGGAGATCAGATCTGGTGGTGCCTTGATATTGGACCTATTAACTACTATAACTGTTGAGAAATAAATTTCTGTTGCTTATAAGCTAACAGGTTTATGATATTTTTGTTGCAGCAGTCCGTAAATTCTGACAAGGTGTTGTTCTAATTATTTCTGTATATTAACATTGTTTAATTTCATCCTAGACCCTAATAGCATATGTAATAAAACTGAAGCCAATTTAGTGATAACATAGAACATAGACACATTAAGCAAAATGTTCAAATGTGTACAAATAGTAAGTGACTATAGTCATGATTCTAGCCTGGTAGACTTACTCCAAATATGCTTTTTTAACCATTGCACAATCAAGTTTTGGTTATTGGTGGTGGTACACCTATATTGTATCTGTGTGAGTCCTTATATGGCAGTTTAATTCTTAAATTCTGATAAATATTATTTTTTGGTCCAAGGCCTAGATCAATGGATGCATAATTATCATTGGTTGGTAATCATTTAAAATAAAGAAGGAATTAGTGCTAGGAAAATTACCAAAGGACAACCTTCAGATACACTTATTAGGGAAAAAGGAGAATGTAATCTATAATAATTATGCAGATTGGGAAACTATCTAATGCATCTTGATAAAGCTAAATTGATTTTCATCTTATTCTCAGCTTACAATAACTCATCCTGTTTGAATTTTTATCATTAAAATATAAATTTTCTTCTGTCACCCAGAGTCAAAAAATCTACTTCTAGTGTGTAAAAGAGACTGATCTTCCTAAACATCTGTCCTTTTTGTTCCTTTTTTACTAGGATATACTTGTACAGAGGGAATTTATTGTGACAATTCCTTATAGACTTATATTGTACATTGATTAGATCACCCCACTGTCTTTTCCCCTTATCCCCCATCTCTGCCCCACTTAAAGCATTATCAAGAAGTTTCTTTTTCTATTTCATATAAGTATATGAAGTCTATCAACCATATAGTTTCACCTTAATCTCTTTCATTCACTTTCACCCCTCCCAAAAATACATCCCCACAAACTGTATCTATTTTACATTCCTGTCTTTCATTACTAATATTTAAGTCGATATTCAAAGGAGTTTCTTGGTGTATCCCCACTGTAAGTACACATTACTTTGGTCTTTCCAACTCCTTACATTGCTCTCCCTTACCTCTTTACTTCTCACCCTCCATTTTTCAACAACTTTCTGTACATATCCTTACATCTTCTACCTTCACAGATGGTATCTTATGTTTACAATATTGTTGATGCTCTATCATTCTCTTTTCCTTTCCCTCCTTCCCTGAGTTCCATAGAGTAGTTGCACTATTACAAACAAGTTATATATATGTAGCAGAATGCCAGTGGCTCACGCCCATAATCCAAGCTACTCAGAAAGCAGAGATCAGTAGGATCACAGTTTGAAGCCAGCCTGGGCAAATAATTTGTGAGAATCTATCTTGAAAAAAACCCATCACAAAAAAGGGCTGGTTAAGTGACTCAAAGTGTAGACCCTGAGTTCAAATCCCAGGACCACAAAACAAAGAAAATTATAGGTGATTGTATTTGTTTTTGTGTATATGTTTATCTTTTGTCTATCCTCCATGTATAAGAGAAAGCATGTGGCCTTTGTCTTTCTGAGACTGGCTTACTTCACTTAACATGATATACTCCAACTGGATCCATTTACTTTCAAACCATATGTCATTATTCCTTATGGCTGAGTAAAACTGCATTATATATATATATATATATATATATATATATATATATATATATATACCATAATTTCATGATCCATTAATCAGTTGTAGGATACCTGGCTTCTTTCCATAGCTTGGCTATTGTGAATAGTGCTGTGATGAACACTGGTGTACAGGTGTCTTTATTGACACCTAACTTACATTCCTTTGGACATACGCCCCACAGAGGTATCACTGAATCATATGGCAGTTCTATCTTTAGCTTTTTGAGGAGTCTCCATACTGCTTTCCATAATGGTTGTACCAATTTGCATTCCCACCAACAGTGTATAAGGTTTCCTGTTTTGCTGCATACTTGCCAGCATTTGTTGTTACTGCATTTGTTTATGGCCATTCTAATTGGGGTAAGATGAAATCTAAGTGTAGTTTTGATTTGCATCTCTTTTATAATTAGGGAAGTTAAACACTTCTCCTTGTATTTACTGGCCATTTTTACTTGTTCTCTTGAGAATTCCCTGTTTCATTCATGTGCCCATTTCTGCATTGGGATATTGATTCTTTGGGAGTTAAGTTTTTTGAGTTCCCTGAAGATTCTGAATATTAGTCCTTTATTAGATGAATGACTGGCAAAGATTTTCTCCCATTCAGTGTTCAGTCTCTTGAGTCTAGTGACTGTTTTATTTGCTGTGCAGAAACTTTCTAGTTTGATACAGACCCATTTGTTCATTCTATCTCTTAGATTCTGAGCCTTTTGAGTTCTACTTAGGAAGTCATTCCCTATACCTATATATTCAAGTGTATTTCCTTCTACATTCTGGAGTTGTTTCAAAGTTTCAGGCCATAAATTAAGGTCTTTGATCCACTTTAAGTTGATTTTGTTATAGGATGATAGACAGAGATTTAGTTTCAGTCTTCTACATGTAGATATCTAGTTTTCCCAGCAACATTTGTTGAAGAAGGTTTCTTTTCTCTATCATGTATTTTGGGCTCCTTTGTTGAAGATCAGTTGGCTATTGTTGTGTGGGTTTATGTCTGGGTTTTCTATTCTAATCCATTGGTCTTCATGTCTGTTTCTGCGACAATAGCATGCTGTTTTTATTTTTATGGCTCTGTAGTACAGTTTGAAATCAGGTATTGTGATACCTCTAGCATTGAACTTTTTGCTCAGAACTGTTTTTGCCATTTGAGGTCTTTTTTATTTCCCTGTGTATTTTAGGATTGATTTTTCTATCTCTGTGAAGAATGTCACTAGGATTTTGATGAGGACTGCATTGAACATAAACATTGCTTTTGGTAGTATGGCCATTTTCACAATGTTAATTCTACCGATCCCCAAGCATGGAAGATCTTTCCATCTTCTGATGTCTGCATCAATTTCTTTCTTTCTATTGAAAAGGACCTTGGTTTCCTTCATTTATTCCAATGTACTTTATTCTTTTTTAGGCTACCATAAATAGGATTTTTCTCCTGTTCATTAATAAGTCTGTTCATTGTTGGTACATAGTAAAGCTACTGATTTCTGTATATTAATATTGTATCCTTCTACTTTGCCAAAAAATTTGATTTCTAATAGTGTTTTGATAGAGTTTTACGATCTTTTAGGTATAGGATCATGTCATCTGCAAATAGGGATAGTTTGACTTCCTCCTTCCCTATTTGAATCCTTTTTATTTCTTGCTCTTGTCTTATTGCTTTAACTCAAATTCCAAAACTGTATGAGTAGGAGTGGAAAAAGCAGGCATCCCTGCCTCATTCCTGACTTTAGAGGGAATGGTTTCAGTTGTTCTCTATTTAGTATAATATTAGCTATAGGTTTGTTAAATATAACCTTTATTATGTTGACGAACATTCCTTTTATTTCTAGATTTTTCAGTTTTGATCATGAAAGGATGTTGAATTTTTGCAAAGGCTTTTCTGAATGTGTTGAAAGGATCCTGTGTTTTTGGTCCTTGCTTTTTTTTATATGCTGTAGTATATTTATAGATTTACATATACTAAACCATCCTTGCATCCCTGGAATGAAACCAACTTGGTCATGGTGTATGATCTTTTTGATGTATTCTTGAATTTTTGTTTGCCACTATTTTGTTGAGAATCTTTGTGTCTATATTCATTAAAGATACTGGTCTATTATTCTCTTTTATGTTTCATCTTTACTTGGTTTTGGAAGAGTGTAATGCTGGCTTCATAGAATGAGTTTGGTATTGTTCCTTCCCTTCCTATTTCCTGGAAAACTTTGAGTATTAGTATTTTTCTTTAAAGGTTTGGTAGAATTTGTCCATGAATACATTAGGTCCTGCGCTCTTCTTTGTAGGGAGGCTCGTTATTACTGCTTCAATCTCATTGTGTGTTTTAGCTTAATTTAGGTGTTTACTATCATCTTGGTTCAATTTGAGTTGATTATATACATCTGGAAATTTATGCATTTCATTTAGATTTTCCAGTTTACTTGAATATAAGATTTCATAGTATTCTTTAATGATCCTCTGGATTTTGTTAGGATTTGTTGCTGTGTCTCCTTTTTCATCTTTGATTTTATTAATTAGGATCTTTTCCTTTCTTTATTTTGTCATGTTGTCTAAGAGTTTGTCAATCTTGTTAATCTTTTCAAATAACCAACTTTTTGTTTCATTGATTCCTTGTATAGTTTTTTTGGTCTTGATTTCATTGATCTTAGTCCTGATATTTATTATGTCTCTTTCATCTGCTAGTTTTGGGTTTGGTCTGTTCTTGTTTTTCTAGAAGCTTAAGATACATCATTAAGCTGTTTATTTGAGAAGTCTGTTCTTTTTAATGTAGGCACTTATAGCTATAAACTTTCCCTTAGCACAGACTTGGCTATCTCCCACAGATGCAGTAGGTTGTATTTTCATTTTCATTAGATTGTAGGAACTTTTTTATTTCTTCCCTTATTTCTTCAGTCACACAACTGTCATTCATCATTGTGTTGTTCAGTCTCTATGTGTTTGAATATTTTCTGTGGTTTCTTTTGCTGTTGAGTTCTACCTTGATTCTCTTGTGATTGGATATGATACAGGGAGTTATTTCAATTTTATTAAATTTGGTCAAACTTGCTTTTGTGTCCTAAAATATGATCTGTTGTGGAGAAAGTTCCATGAGCTGCAGAAAAGAATATGTATTGCATGGTTGTTGGGTGAAATACTCTGTAAATGTCTATTATGTAGATTAGGTCTAATGTATGTATTAGTTCCAAAGTTTCTTTGTTGGTCTTTTGCCTGGATGACCTATCTATTGTTGACAGTGGTGTATTGATTTCTCCCACTATCACTGTGTTAGAGTCTGTCTGTGCTCTTAGGTTCATTAGCTTTTTTAAAAATATAGTTGGGTGCTCCTATGTTTGGTGCATACATGTTAAGAATTGATATTTCCTCTTGATGAATTGTTCCTTTATTAATAAGAAGTGATCTTCATTGTCTCTTCTGACTGATTTTAGTCTGAAGTCAACTTTGTCATATAAGTATAACTTACTCCTGAGTGTTTATGGGGTCCATTTGCTTGGAAAACCTTTTTCCACCCTTTAACTCTAAGCCAGTTTTTATTTTATTCAGTGAAATGAGTCTGTGGTAAGCAACACAAGGTTGGGTCTTAATTTTTTAATCCAGTTTGCTATTCTATGTCTTTTGATTAGGATATTGAGGCCATTGACATTCAGTGTTATTACTGAGAGGTGCACAGTGGTTCTAGTCATTTTTATTCCCCTGTTGTTTACTTTTTTACCTATTCCTTATTTATTGGTCTGCTTAGTCAAAATGGTTTATTCTTTTTTGTATCTTCCTGTCTCACTCTAGTTTCTTCTTCTGTATTTAAGAGTCCTTTAAGTATTTTCTGCAGCATGTTTGGTAGTCACAAGTTCCTTTAGTTTTTGTGTGTTGTGGAAGGTTTTAATTTCTGCTTCAATTAGGAAAGATACTTATGCTGGATAGACTAGTCTAAGTGGACAGTTGCTTTCTTCCTACCCTCTTTTCCACTTATGGCAAGGAAGCTTAGCTATTAAAGCAGCTACAGTTGTTTCAACTGCAGCTTTGAAATTACAGCAATTCTTCACGGAGATCAGTTTTTGCTACTATTCCAGTGTCTTGGTTGTCTATTGGACAAGGATGTATCTTCATGGCTTGAAAGGCTAAAGATAGTAGGAGTTATGATGGGAAGGAGACAAAGGGTAAGCTAGCTCTAGTAGGTTATATGAGGTGAAAAGTTTGTGTAGCAGGAAGAAGAGGCAGCCTAGGTATTAGAAGCAGATGACTAAGAAGCAGACTGGGATGTGGTGAATAGACTCAGTAGATGTTGAAATGGGTGAGGAAGGAAGGCAATAGAGAAAGTTGAACAGACAGACAAACACATACAGACACAACAAAATTGCAAAATTGATCTGGTAATCGGTTTAACCACTGATAGTATTGATAGTGAAGGAGGATTGTGGGTGGGTGAACAGTAAAAGGAGAAACATGGTACAAATACTGTGTACAGATGTATGTTAATGTAGAAATGATGCGTGTTGAAACTATTTCAGGAATGCGATTAGGGGTTGATAAATGAGACCAGGGGAGGGGATGAATCCAAATGGGATATTATTTGATACATTGTGAGAACTTCTGTGAATGCCATAGTGTACATCCACCCAGCAAAACATTAAAAAAAATAAAGCTAGGAAGAAGTTCTGGTTGGTGTTAGATGGAAAGAGAAAGTTAGGGAGGATGATACAAAGGGGGAAAAGAAGTGATTTAAGGTTGAAAACTGAAATGCGCTTCACAGGATTTGCCTATGATGATCACCCACAGTGGAAAGGATAGAGAATAGTGCTCAAGAGAAAATTGGGGAGAGAGAATGTGAAGCTGCTATTAGAGTATACAACACAAGATATAGGTGGACTAATATAAAATCTACATCACAGTCTTATCAGCAACAGCACAAATTTTACATTAAAGGTTCTTCATAGCAGCTTATCTTCCCCCCTCTCCCCTTTCATGACTGAGACGTGAGTCTACAAGATGGCAGTGTAATTGGATACCTGGCTTTAGAACAGTGTCTGATGGTGGGGAGGATGGGGTGTTTGGAGCTCTAAATTGGGTCTTTTGGCAATTTGCCAGTCTCCCGCCACCACCTAGAGGCAGCTTTTTACCGGATGTCCTCAACGTCAGAAGGCTCTGGAAGCAGTTCCTTGGAGACCTTCACTGGCAAGAGTCCTGTGTTTGCCCAGCCCAGGGAAAGTCCTTTAAAGGCAGCTACATGGAGCACCTTAGCTAAATTTTTTCCAGGGTTTCCAGCAATCGTCCCCAGGAAGAAGCACTCCAGAAACCTTACACAATGCACTGCGCAAGGTTCTTGTGGCGCACATTACCACTTTCCTTGCACCAATGGAGGAGCTGACGCTTCTGCTCTGTGGTGGGGACTCTCCACACATGTGGGCACAGTGAGGAATGCTGAGCCTCTGTGCACAATGAGGAAGCAGGCTTCCTGATGCTGGCAGGGTAGCAGATTACGAAGTCCACTTGCACGTGGCAACAGGCTTCCAGATGCTAAGTGGCAGTTGCAGGCTGCCCCTGGGGCAACAAAGCAGGGGCGGGAGGGGGGGGTGTCCTTCTGGTATCCACAGATAAGTGGAGTCCTGAGCCTACTAGTGAGGGAAAGTGGGCATCCCAGTTCTGAGTAGCATTGCAGGGCAGGCTGCAGTGGGACATGGGATTATAAAGTGGCTGAGGGTGTGCTTTCTGGTGCCCGTGGAGTAGCGGTTCATTGGGGCTTGCTTGTGTAGAGGAGAGGTTTCCCTGGCATTTCAGGGTGTGGAATGGTGGGTGGCTGAGCACTGGGGACTGTGCAGCTGCTGTGTTTCTGTGTGTGGGGTTTGGGGATAGGGAGAGGGACTTAATGGGGGACCACCATGGAACCAGGAGCCTTCAGAGGCGGGAGGAGCTGGAGTGCTGACCTGAAAGTAATTTTTTCATGTAGTTAGTTTCTTCTTTCTTTGTGGGTTGAAAGAGAGCTGTGCTTTTTGCTGGTTATGGGACCTCAGTGGGTGGGTTCCTTTGGGATCCCCTATGTTTGCCTTTTTCAGGGTTGTTAGGTTCCAGGATTCAGGGAATGTCAGCAATCTACCATCTTGTGCCTTTCTCTTCTAATCATCTGTCTTTAAATCAACTTTAAGGGGATCTTCGGTCTTCTGAGAAAAGGCACACACTTTTGTACAAATGTATTTGACAGCAGAACAAACCTGTGGCTTTTGTTTAGCTCACAGGACCAAGTCCATAGAGTAAATAACTCAGTTTGCTGTCTAAACTCTTATAAGAACTATCAGGAACATGACCAGGATTAGTGGAAAATAGGAGAGTTGGGGAAGTTATTGTGTAATGTTTGTGTAGGTTTGAATCTTACCTACAGTCATTATCTGTGTGAACTTGGGCAATTTGTGTTAACTTCCCTGGGCCAATAGCAAGTTGGAAATGATATCAGTGTGTATCTTACAGAGTCCATCTGAAATTAAGTAATTGTAATATACAAAAAAGCTGTCGAATTAGAAATCTTAGTTTTATTCTCATGTTTTTATTTAGTTATTGTGTGACCTTGGAATCCCAGATTAATTTATTTATTTTCTAAAACTCAGACCATCTGAGTTAAATCTGGTAAAAAGTAATGATTATTTTAGTTGTCTATGACCATTTAACAAACCTCCCCAAACTCAGTAACTTAAAAAAAAAAAAAAACTTTTTTTTTCTGTTTAAGTCAAGGTTCAATGAAAACAGCTCATCTCTGCTGGAAGTTACTCAATGACTTAGACTGAAAACAAGAGAAGGATCCTTGCTTCTTTTACAAGAAGGTTGATACTGTCACCTGAAATCTCAGTTGGGCCCTCAACTGAAATAACTACATGTAGCCTCTCAGGTGGCTACTAAACTTCCTCAAAGCATGTCAGCTGAGATCCAAGAATAAGCATCTTAAGAAAGTTAATAATAATACATTGCTTTTTTGTCCTGACCTTAGCCATCACACAATGTTCTATCTTTTATAATCACAAACAGGAGACGGAACAGGGAGACCATTTCTCAGTGAAAAAAACATGTCAACTGCAATATTTAGTGAGAGATATTATCGCAAAAAGTTTTGAAAATACAATCTACCACAGCTAACTTATATGTAGTACTCTTACCAGAATAAAATGCAACAATGTGTCTGAAAACATATTGCAATATTTTAATTTCAGAAATCATCTTAAATTATACATTCATATGAATGTTCAAATGAAAACTACTATTACATAGTTATATGTAATCATTATTATCCATAGTAAAAATGCTACATTTTCAACAATGTTGATACGTTTGAAAATTTTACTACAACTTTGAATGTCTCCATAGCTTAGACTGAAAGTAGTGAAAAAAATTAAAAGGAGGCCAAAATATGGGAAAACTTAGAATATTAAAAACATTGCTGAAATATTTAGTTTACATATCCTCAAAGTTATAGCTGAAGATTAAGTTATTTTTAAAATTAGCTATGGTATATATTATAAACAGGTACCTAATATTTTGAAAGTTAGAAAACCTGTGAAAGTCATAGAAAATATCACTAATAGCAAAGATTTCAGCAGTCACAATGGAAGCCTAAAGACAAAAGGAAATATTTCCTTATACTGAGTAAAAATAACTTTTGAAATATATCCCACAAAATTATCCTTTAAGACTAAAGCCAAAATAAATAGTAGGAAATAGTCTTTCATAAAGCACTTAAAAATAAATTTTATTATGTTTGAGGTTTAAAACATGGTGTTACAGAATATATATAGATGTAACACTTTCACACATGCCAGTGTGTATGACAAGAGTAACTAAAACCTATTTATTTGACAAAAGAACCTAACATTTTTTAACAATAATTCTCAAGTTGTACATTACCTTTCTAGTATATAGCTGCTTCTTTGTTTCCTTTGACCTGTATCTCCCCATCTCCCCATTTCCTTTCCCTACCCATCTCTCTCTCTCTCTCTCTGTGTGTGTGTGTGTGTGTGTGTGTGTGTGTGTGTGTGTGACCATTTCTGTGTCAGGCTTATTTCATTTAGCCACAGTGTTCTCAAGTCTCAACCATGTTGTGGAAAATGGCTGTATCTCCTTTTTAAGATTTGTTTTAGTCAGTTTTTTATCTCTTTGATAACATTCCTAACATAAACAACTGGGAAATAGGAAAGATTTAGTTAGGCTTACAGTTTCAAAGGTTTTAGTTCATGGTTGTCTGGCCTGATTGCTATGGCCCTGCAATGAGGCAGAAAGTCAAGGTGGCAGCATCTTGTGGGGGTTGAGGCTGCTCATCTCATGATAGCCAAGAAGTGCAGAGTAAAACAGGAAGGTGCCAGGGATAAGGTATATCTATCTAGGACACACTCCTAGTTTGTTTGTTTGACCATTATGAATTAGACTGCCATGATTATTTCTATGCATGTGATATTGTTGACATATTCTGTCATTTTTCTTAGGCCTCTACTTAGGCTGAGATTTCTAGATCATGTGCTAAGAGTAAGTTTACCTTTATAGAAAATGTCAAAGTTTTTCAAATGACTATATCATTTTTAATTCCCAATAATTAGTTGTTTTAAGAATCTCCACATAGTGCATCATCTGGAATAAGCATCTCTCTTCAGAAGTAGCCAAGAACGTGGGTAGGTCAAGTCTTTCCAGAGAGAGAGCAAATTAATCAACTGTTGCAACAGTGGACTGTGGAGCAACTCCTGCAAAACTGGTTTAGTCAACCAACTTTCCCACCACCAGGATAGTAGGATCTGGCTGCCTGGACAATTTCAGAACTGTTATGAACCAGTGACTCTGTGCCTGGCATAATTTCCCTTCCTGAATGAAAGTGTTTTTTGTAAAGATCTCATTTTTACTCAGCCAGATTTACCAAGTTACTGTGGAGAGATGACTTATCTTTTTTATTTTTTTTTTGACTTATGTTTTTAGTTAAAGTATTCAAGGACAAGGGGCACCACATTCAGACCATAGAATCCTGGACTTCAAGGCCAATGCTATAATTAAATAAGATTCCTATATACAAGAAGACGACCTGTGACGCTAAGATTATTTTTCTTCAAGTCTCTATTCTTCTCCCTAAATTACCTCCATTGATAAGAAATTTTCCCATGATTTTCTCTGACTAAAAGGAACTGCCTTTACTTTTTGCTTATCCCACACCATTAGCAATTTGTTGTTAAATGTCTTTTCATTCATTGTTTAATTTGCCTCTTACATTCTGGTTATATGAGGACAGGTAACTACTGCTCTTTCCCAAACAAAGCCAAGAGTCCAGAGCAAAGGATTAGTGCCTAGATTTATGCCCCAGCTATGGCTTTCATAAATAAGCTGAAACCATCCTAAAACTCTGAGCAGAATAAATGTTATTATAGGTTATTAAGTTTGAGAATAGATTGTTATGCAGTATTTTTCTGACAATAGTTAAACATCAGATAATTCTGTGAAAGGGGTAAATTTGAAAAACAGTAAATGAGGGCAGTAGCCTGTCTACTATTTACAAAATTGCACTGAGAGTACCACAGGCACACAAAGAAGGAATTTAAACTAAGATAGGAGAGAGCAGGTGTAAGGGTGAGAGGTGTTACATAAGAGGTACATCTTTACATTCATCTGGAACTACAGCTAGGCAGATACATAAAAGTTGTTTGCTTAGGGTCAAGAGAGGAAACTACCAAGTAAGGCATCAAGCAATAAAAGCACAGCACATTTGAGGACCTCTAAGCAGTTCAGTTCTACAGAAATAAAAGGATTTCTATGGGACAATGAGTGGAAATAGATTACAGAATAAGAAAGGAAAGAGATTACTAAAGGGCCTTTTAGTGCATGAACAGATTTCATCATAATTTTTTAACAGTGAAATTTTTGTCGGTTTCATATTAGAGAGGACCAGCTCCATGATTTAAAAGTTTAATAAATATCAGGTCTGATGTTGAAAGATAAGAAGTCACTCCTGAGAAATGGCTTGTTTACATTTCAATAGCATCCTTCTGAAGGATGGAGCTACTGATATGTGTATATATTGACACACACATATATATAACTCCTCAGGTTTCTTGGAAATTTGGAAACTCAGGAAGTATTATAGACTTTCTTCTGTCTTCCTTCTTAAAAAATGTAATTTGCTAATCCTAAAGAACTAGGCTTTGCTCTAGACACTTGCTTTTGGGAAGTAAAATCTTTTACTTGTCTTCACTTGTGTCATTATAGCCTCAATTAGAGTTCTTAGTCAATATACGTTTACTAATTGAACTAATTTCCTAATTGGAAATCTCTTCAGTTATATGCAAGTTCAAACCCTAGTTTTTCCACATAAGTCTACCTTAAAGTAATAACTTTTCTTTTTGCCTTAGTTTCTTTATCCTTAAAAAAAGAAGTATTATAATCCCTGCTTCCTAGGGATGGTGAAACTATTTCATGAAATGATGATCTAAAATGCCTAGTACAGTACCTGGCATCTAAGAAGCATTTAATTAATGATAGCTATTATTATCATTGCTTTACAAATCCTCCACTCTATTACTCTTACAGATGCCCAAGCTTGTGCAAGTTGAAGTCTATGAAACCATAAATAGAGGCACATTTGTCACATCTTGTCAGAAAAGGTTTAATGAAATTCTTGGCAAAGGCATAAGATTAGTTTGCTTCTAACTTGATTTTTAATATGCTTCAGTTGTGCCCTCTCTAAGGCGCTTATTAGCAATACTGCCTCATCAGTTGCTACAGGCATCACACTAAGATTATTTTTCATTCTTCCTCCTACTTCAGCTTCTCCTTTGCTTTTTATAGCCTACATTAAGAAAGGAATATTCTCTGCTTTTAAATAATTTTACAAGTCATATCTCTCTTTGTTCTCACACAGAAGTGAATTGGCCTTATCTTACAGCAAGGTACTGCTTCAGTCCAAATGCTTAAGCTTAATTCACTCATTACTGAGAAATGCTATACCTGGATAAAGTTAATGGTGATCTAATGCATCTGCTATGTACTCCCATGAGAGTACTCCTTTGAAAAAGAAATAAATGAATAAATTAGATTTTAAGCACTGATCTACCTATCTACTCCAAAGAACATGTAATTAGAAATTTAAGCTGGACCAAGTATCATTAAGTCATTGGAGACATTTCTATTAGAAGCCAATAATATTGCCAAAATGTTAATTGTCTGAAATCATTTTAAAATCATTAAATGTTACAAAGTGTATACCAGGTTGATTGAGCAAGCCAAATTAGATCAGTGTATCTGATAAATATACTGTACTTATGAAAAATATATGGTACACTATGGTTATTAGGTTAATTTGATATTTAAAGACTATGGCAAAAGGGTGGTAGAAATGCTGTATCAGAGAGTCATTTACAGTCAAGAAAGCATTCTTCTTTTAAAAATAATTGATAATCACCTGGTGATGATGGATGATTCAGGAAAATAGAACATATCCTTTGGCTTGTGTATATGTGTGTATATATATACATATATATATATATATATATACACACACACAAACACATATATATTTATTACATACACACAATTACATTTTAGGACAGTAGATGTTCACCATGGTATACTAATCTCTTCAGGCTACCAGAACAGAACATCACAAACTGGATGGCTTACACAGAGAACTTTGCTTTTTCACAGTTTGAAAGCCAATAGTTCAAGATCAAGGTGCCAGTAGAGTTTGTTCCTGTTGAGTCCTCTCTTCCTGTTTTATAGGCAGACTCCTTGGTATCCTCCTCACTTGACCTTTCATTTAAGCACACTATTCTTGGTGTCTCTCCTTAGGACACATGTCTTATTGAATTAGCACTTTACTCTTAGGACTTAATCTAACTTTAACAAGCCCCTTAAAAACCTTTTCTACAAATACAGTCACAATAAGGATTAGCGCTCCACCATACAGATGGGGCTAGGTAGGCACAATTTAGTCTACAACACAGGGATTTTTGAAGTAACCAAATAAACATAGTTTTAATTTTTATTCTCAGGAAATTGACATAAAAGAAAAGATCACTGGAAAAGCATCTAGTAGTATGAATATGCATAAAAATCTGAATATATAGAAAAATGAAAATCAGCAACATTTAAGAGCTTTTGTTTTGCTTGTGGACAATTAGAAATTGCATTTACTTCTAAATCGATATATTTTCTTTCATCTTTTCTGGTTATAATATACTAATAAGCACTAGATTGATTCTTAACACTATAATCTTCTAAGATAGTTATCTTTCTGGACATGTCCACAGACTGATAGATTGAACATTTTATGATTCCTGTTTAAATAAGGATGTAAGGAGTCTCTGTTTAATGAAAAAAAAGTGAACGTGCTGAAACAAAAGCAACACCTGTCTATACACATACACTGCACCCCAGTTTTATGGATCATAGAAAAACAGTCACATTCATCCTATTTTTTGAAACTTTCCGTATATTTAGTTACATAAGACTTAGAGAATCTGCGATGGGATGGTAGTGCCCAATATGTTGTAGGAATTGGTGGCTACCCAGAGGGAAAGAGGAAACCATGATAACCTTTGAAATAAATGAGAAGTTGGTGCATTCTCTAGTGATAGCCAATGGAAATGGAAATTGTTTTCAGCACAAGAGCCAGCAAGGATGAGGAAACTGACATTAGCAGATGTGATCTCTAACAGAAAAAGAAAACAAAATCACAGATGCCAGTGGTAAGTGATTTGAGACCTCTGTAGTTGGCAAAACCAAATGTCACAGTTTGCAAGAGATAGCTGAGGTTTATATCTGATTGATAGAGAACTTTTAATGTGCCCTATTGTACTCTCCAAAATTTCCCATTTTATACATAGGGAAATTTGGAAGTTGAAATAGCACCTTGCTGGAAGGGAGCATTCCCTCGCTTCTGTTACTACTGTACCTAACTAGAAGCAAAGGGAGATGAAGAAAGGACAAATGATAGAAGACAAAGCTGGGACCAGGTGTGCTGGGCACTTGGATGGAGATGCCTTGTTGCTTTTTTACTCCTCTCCTCTTTACTCTGCTTCTTTTCTCTATCTTTTCTTTAAGGCCTTACTCCTTTACAATTCTTTAAAAGCTTGCTTCTAAAGTCTTTCTTTTCTATTCTTTAAAGTCTCTTTCCTTAGACTTACACTGTCTCATCAGACTTGCACTGTTCATGTTCCCTTTAATCTCTCTTAAAGTCTTGGCCCTTACACTTGCACTGTCCAATGTTCTCTTTAGCTTTTCTTTAGCTGAGCTTTCTTAAAGTCCTGGTGCTCAGACTTACTATCAAACAACAGCAGCCGCGCTTAAAAACTGCATTAGCATAACTCTTAAAGAAGTGTTGGTCCTTAGACTTGCACTGTCCCATGTTCTCTTTAGCTTAGCTTTTCTAAAGCCTCTGTATAAAGTTCTTGGTGCAGAGAACTGTTCTGGTGGAGACACACCAGCCAGCATCAGTGTTAGCCAATCAAAATCCACCATCAAAAAGCCTTGAGTCCTCCTTCAGTGAGTCTCTTATGTCCAGTGGTAAACAAGCAGGTAGATCAACAGTTCTCAGGGAGGGGCATGCATTGTAACAAGACAAACCTACATTCCTGCTTCTCTGAACATAAACAACTTAGGAAAAGCAGCTGTGCTGCATCTATGGCTCAGGCTGTGCCAAATTCAACCTGCTGATTATTGGGGACAGGTGTGCTGATATCAAATTCTCATAGGATTCTCATAATCCACTCCCCACACCTTACCAAGATAAGCACAGAACAAGTAAATGTGAAATTATTGCATCATATTGCATTGTCTTGTATTTAAGATGCAGCTTCTTCTCAGTCATGTAACGGGATGATTAGTAAGTGTTGCTAACATTGACAAAGAAACCTGAGTAGAAAGATCTGTAGTAGCATAGTAATTTTTATGTACATCTTTGTGATAATATTCTTTCCTATTTATACCTAATAAAGATGACATTGACTTTCTCTGGGGGCCTGGGGAAGTGAAAACAATTAAAGTTAATCTAATTCAGTGTGTACAAAAGAAGTCCTTCTTTTATTTTTGCCAAAGTAGTTACCTTTCTTGATTTCTATTAGTGTATGTTAATTTTACAAAAGGGGTGATCACAGTGATATTTCACATATGCATATATTATACTTTGATCAGATTAGCCCCCTCTATAGCACTCTTTTTTTCCCGGCTCTTTCCTCCCCCACACTATTTTTCAACAGCTTTCAGTGGGTTTCCATATTCCATCTTCATACATAGATGCAATGTATTTTGATATCATTCATACCTCTTTCCCTCTCTCCTCTTATCACCATCCCCATGAACAGTCCCACAATTGCAACTATGTTATATATGTATACATATATATGTACGTATGTATATTTTTGTGTATACACACATTTTTTAGATCTAGATTCCTCATATGAGAGAAAACATGCAACCTTTGTCCCTCTGTACCTGGCTTATTGTGCTTAATATGATGATCTCCAGTTCCATCCATTTTCCTTCAAATGACATAATTTCATTCTTTCTTATGGCTGAATAATACTCCACTGTGCATACATACAGCATTTTCTTTATCCACTCATCTGTTGAAGGACATCTCAGCTCATTCCATAGCTTGGCTATTGTGATAGTGATGCAATTTCCATGGGTGTGCAGGTATCTTTATTGTACCCTGACTTACATTCCTTCAGATATATGCCCCAAGGTGGTATTGCAAGATCCTATGGTAGTTCTGTTTTTAGTTTTTTGAGGAACTTCCATTCTGGTTTCCCTAGTGGCTGCACTAGTTTACATTCCCCCAACAGTGTGTAAGAATTCCTTTTTCCCACAATTTCACCATCATTTGTTTGTTTTCTTGATGATAGACACTCTGACAAGAAATCTCAATGTTGCTTTTCCTTTATAGCTAGAATGCTGAAATTTCTTCATGTATTCATTGGCCATTTGTATTTCTCCTCAAGAATTGTCTACTAAACTCATTTACCCACTTACTAATTGGGTTGTTGGCTCTTGGAAATTAGTTATTTAAGCTCCTTGTATATTCTACTAATTGTTCCCTTGTCAGATGAAAAACTGGCAAAGATTTTTCTCCCATTCTTTAGGGTGTCTCACTATTCTATTGAATTTTCTTTGCTGTGCAGAATCCTTTGTCTTATTTGTTGATCTACTGATGCCCTAGTCAGGAATTTGTTACCCATGCCTATATGTTCATATTCTCTCTACTTTTTCCTTTAGTAATTTCATAGTTTCATGATTTACTTTACGGGTTTCACTCCACTTTGCACTGATTTTAGTACAGGATGAGAGACAGGGATCTAGTTTCATTCCTAAGAGGAGTGTGTCCTGCTCACATCATTATGTGTCTTTACTGTTCCACAGAGCATGACACCCACACTGATATGTGTATCGAGTGCTCTTGGTGGTTACTCAGTGTTTCAGCTCATTGTTACCTCATTTGACGCTGGAATAAAGCACATTCCTTTGCTGTTAAGTATTTCTCAACTTCAAAAAATGTAGTAAGTCCTTTCATTTGTGTATATCTGCCTTGGGTTCATTACTTGCATACTTACATTGATGCCAGAAAAAAGTGCAGAGGTTTTAGACTCTTTGGATAAAATGGGAATTAGAAAAGAGTTCCTTGTTCCTTTATTACTTTAGATCTGTGGCAGGAGCCATGGTCCAGATTGATTTCATTTCTTAGTAGATTAGCCTCCAGAATTAAAGGTGCACATTACATCATGTGTGGGAATTCTCCCTCTTACAACTAAGGCTTCACTCAAATAAGAATTAATAATGGCATCAACCACTATTATCAGGAATTAGACTTTTCTGTAAATACTAGAAAAATCAAATGTTTTCTGTAAATGCTGGAGAGATGCAACATTAAAGCTGAGATTTGTTTTTCAAACTCACTACTACCGACATCTCTTTTAGTGTAGAAGGCTGTCCTAAACATTGTAGGACTTTTAGAAGATCCTTCTTCTCTGCACAAAATGCCAGTAACACAACTCCTCAGCAAGATCTCTGGACAATGTCACATGTTGGCAAATGTTGAAGAAGAAAAATTTGCCCCAAGGTGAGAAACATTGGCTTAGATAGAATATCTATCTTTTTTTGTTTGTTCCTTTCATTTTTTGGTGGCACTGGGGTTTGAACTCAGGGTCTCACACTTGCTAGGCAGGTGCTCTTACCACTTGAGCCATTCCACCAGCCCTGGCTTAGATAGAATAATGTGGTGAATTTCTTAAAATGGACTTCATTTACATGTGCTTATGGAAGTAAAATTTAGAAATCTCACACACAACCTCACTTGTATAGACACAGCCTCACTATCTGGGCTTAAAGCCAGAATTAGAATTAAGTATCTCCCAATTCCCTAAGACAATCATGAAACACATTTTTCTACCTCCCTTCTCTCTAGCCTGACACCATTTCTTTTGGACAATTAAACTACAGTACTTTAGGCTCCTTAGAGGAAAGCTGCTGTGTAAATGCAAAGTAATAATGGAAAGTGGCTGGGCAAGTACAATAAAAGAAACTATACTAAAAAGCTAACTATCTAAATTGAGAAGTCCATGGTCATGAATGAATATTCATAGACATATTTTCATACTAATATACTGAAGTAATATCAGACTCCTGCCAGCAGATTAATTTGAAGCCAAAAGAGACATCTACTTTTGAAGTCAGAGACATGGTCTCGTGATGATGCTTTATAACAATAATTGCATTTCTATCATGGAAGGCAAATGCTATAATAATTTTAATATGATAAATGCTGATGGTATAGAGAGATGCATGCTTATTAATTTGATTTGCTTTAATGGAAATTTTCCCCTAAGTGCTCTGGTAGTAGGCAGCACACATAAGAAATGGATGTTCTTACTATTACTTTTATCACAGAAAATACAATCACTGACTATATTTTAACACCATCAAAAATATTCAGTTACTCATATTTTGCTGCCTCATGGGATTTGAGAGTGTAATGATAAAATGCACGTTATGAATGAAAATTTTCATTAATTCCAAAGAGGAAAAACTACATTTTATGTCTTCAGTGAAAAAATAATCCTACTTAATTAGTTGCTGAATTGTAGGCTTGATTTTACTGTGAAAGGTAATGGGATAAGCAGCTAATTTATCTAGTTAATTTATTCGATAATCTACCTGATTTGGCTATCTGAATTAAGGCTAATTCCTTAATATTTATAAAACTTAATGATAAATAACATAACTCAGAATATTTCTCCTATGTTTACTTGCTTACTATCTGCCCACCTCTCATATGTTCTTTGTCTCAGACCTTGAAATTGTTTGACTTGATCACAGTGGACATTTTTCTTCATCTATCCATATACTCACACTAACCTTTCAGGCTGGAAAATCCAAACATATCTCTAATAACCTTTCATTCATCTTTTAAAATTCAGTGCTCTTCTAGATTTACTTCCTCTAATCTTTTATCTTCTCTGTTCAGTAAATTCAATCTCTCCCAGTGGTTCATTCCTATCTCTGGGGTATCACCTACCTCATTGAAAAGTTTATAAATTACCATGTTTGCCACCCTAAGAATTACAGTTCTTTAAGGCCAGGATACCTTCTCTTGCTGACTTTGTTTATTCACTATTCATAAACTCATAGATAAAATGTCACATTAATATTTTTGAGTGAACAAGTGAATTTATACTTTATTGTTTATCATTTTTACAGCAGATATAACAATGTGAAATTAATGTAATTATTTATTTACTTCTTATTTATCTGTGTTTACTCTCCCTTATCTGCACTGTCACCTACCTGTAATTCTGAGGGGCATAGACATTGCCTATTTTTTACTTCATTGATATTTCTCATCTTGCACCACTCAGTTGTACAAGAAGAGACATTTATTGTGAAAGGAATTGTCTAGTTTGATCCTGCAAGAGTGGATAGCTCTTTTAACAAATAGGTTAAAACTTTCATCACATAGAATGTTTGAGTAACACAAGCAATGCCTGTTATAATACTAAGTACTCTTCAAGTGATTTGTAAATTAATAGAGTAACTGTACTGAGGATTCCTCATGGTCTTCTGGATGTAATTATAAAAATTGCACTGCAACAGGGAGTACATTATTATTTAAAGACATTTGGCAATCAAGGACAAGAGAATGTGTTTAGGTTAAAGAAAAACAGTTTCTTGATCAGGTATGATTGGGGATATTTAGAAGGAGAAGGAACTTTGCAGATAGAGTTTAGAGTAAGGAAAAGAAGATGATGCTTCAAGTAGAACAATGCAAACTCCCTTTCAGAGTGTTCTACCTGTTTATGTGAAATGCCATTCTTCTTGACCTAGGTCTTCCATTAAAACCCAAGCCTGCTCTCCACTCCATCACTATCATGTCCTAAACTTCACCCACAGGACCTTCCTTCAATTGCTAAGTATCGTCAAGACCTTTGCTCAAGCTATTCTCTTTGACCATAATCATCCTCCTCTTCTTCCTTTCCTCCTTGTCAAGTACAGTTCTTGTCTTATGTGACACTCTAGATATATCTTTGTTGTAAATATTTTTGTTTAATAGATGTTGGGGTCAGATAAGAAAGAATGGGATCGATACTAATATAGAGACATTTATAGGACAGGAAAACAGATTCATTTCATATCAGATACTCTTTTTCTTCATGCTGGCCAGAATTAAAATTTTCCAGAACATAAAAAAAAATTGGAAGCTAGCAAGGGTAAGAACTCAATTCAGAATAAACAAAGACTCAGTTAAATCCCACAGATTATCAAAAAAAAATTAGAAAATCTCATGTTCTTCTGTTTCACATGAGGACAGACCTGGTCATGAAATGTCAGGAGAAATCTCAAAGCAATACAGGCAGGGGAACTACTTGCACAAATGGAGTTATGAAATATTCTGTTTTAATTGTAAAGTGAGTGCTTCATTTTTCAGTTTATTACATCCCATTGTCCCTTATAGTCCATGAATGCATAGCAACTTTGATCATATGTGTTCTGCTAAAGGAATGGCAGAATCTCCATTATCTTTCTGTCAGTCAAGTCTATCTGGAAGTTTGATTGGCATGTTATCAAGGAGGGTGATGTTCAATTATTTCTTATTTCTTTATTTTTATTTCCTGCTGGCTCCTGGGGAAGCATAATGGATCATAAAACAGCTGCTAATCTTTTCCTTATCATTTATTATCTCAAATTCATTTAAATCAATTGACAAATAATCATGAGAAATCATATAGCAGTTTTAATTACAAAAGTGTTAATATCTAAAAAAAAATTTCAAACAAAATTAATTTTCTATATTCACTCTTCCTAGCCTTTTAGGAACTGAAATAAATAAAATTTTAACAAAACTTAACTGGTAAAGTGGTTGGAGAATACACAGGAAACAAAATAGTTTCATCCATTGTAGTCCTTAGATGTGCCTACTTTATGTCTACTGCATAATAAAAGATTTAATGGTTTAAGTTTGTACAGTTAAGGTCCTAAACTGTCCTAAAGTTGATTGTGCCATTAATATTATTTTACATTTGTAGTTTTTCTCTTCTCTCTCTTGATTCTTTGTTGTCCTACTACATTCTTCAAAAAGACAGTTCTACTGACTTCTGCATATGCTCTGTGGAAGCACATGAGAACACAAGAGGCTTTTCATGGACAAAGATAAGACAATGAGCTCTATACCATATGTACCTCCATGATGTTATTATATAAGCAAATTTTAAATCCAATTCTTTCTTTCCAGAGTGTTACTCAAAAAATGGCCCAAAGATCATATCTATTAGAATCATATAAAATAGTTATTAAAATAGATATTTTTGAATTTTCTAGAATCAGAACCTCTTGGAGATCAGACATTTAAGACTGTTGTATCAGATGACTTTTCAACACACTGGGTTTGGAAAACCACTGAGAAAAGATATAAATGTTCTTTTGAGTAAAATTATGTTCAAATGCAAATGTGTTTTTGAAATGGAAATATAAGTCTAACAATGCATCTTAAAAATAATTCTTCTAAAAATGCATCTTTTTCTCTTTGCAGATAGTAAATCTGTAAAATCATGAAAAAAAAAGAAATGTTTTTAAGAAGTTTTCAGGGTAGTGGACATCATCAGAGTATACCATTCCAAAACATACCACTTCGGCATAAGGACTAATTTGAATCAATGACAAATGAAATACAGCAGAAAGTGGCAAAACTCTCTATGTGCTCCTCTTCTGTCTAAACACAGGGTGAAAATTAACCTATTTTGTAAGTTTTCTCCTCTCCAATCCTATATAGTGAAAAGGATTTGGGGTGTGGTTTGAATATACCACATGTCTCCAGTTTGAAGTCTTGATCCTCATGGTGGCATTGTTTAGAGGTTGTGAAACTTTTGAGAGATCAGACAGTGAGAGTTCCTTAGGTCATTGGGGTTGTGTCCTTGGAATAGATCATAGGACCCCATTCTCTCTCTCTGCCTTCCTGTTTACAGGTTGTGTAAGCTCTTTCACACATACGCATCTCTGCTATGATGTGGTTGAGCCAAGAAAGAGAACCTTCACCAGAACTGAAGTGATGTCAGCTTTGGTCCTTGAACCTCCAGAACTATGAGATAAATAAATCATTCATCTTTATAAAGTTATCTACCTTGGGGATTTCATTGTAGTAATGTAAATCTGACTAATACAAAGACTATGATTTTTCATTACTAGAGATACTCTTATCACTATGGAGACTACAACATTGAAGAGGCATAACAAACTTTACTAAAATAAACTAACCCTCATCTTCCATTAGTTTCCCTACAATTTACCACTCCTAGAAGTTTAAATTCCTTTTTCTTTATCTCGTCAATTCACTATTTATTGCTCTTAGTTAAAATGGTATATTAATCCCAGGATCTAGCCTAATCTCTGAATTTTCACTTTTTTATGATGGATTTAATATATATGCACAATAAACTTTTTCTTAATTGTCTTTTGTCAGTTTAATTTGTAGATTTCTCACCAAGAAATTTTAGAAAGCAGAAGAAAAAGGATTTTTTCCTCTCTCCACATGGGTATATAAGAATTAAAAGAAAAAATATATCTATATACTGTGCATTCAATGACTGAGACAAGTCATTTAACATATGCATTACTTCACATACTTATCACATCAGTTTTTTGTAATGAGATCACTTAAAATCTATCCTCTTAGGAATTAAACATATACTATATTGCTATTAATTATAGCCAACTATCACATAATTTTATATCTTGATTTATAAATTTCAAAACAAATAATATCCTTAAGATCTATGCAATAGAAATATTTTATCCCCACTTCATCCAAAGGTGATTTTTAAATGTTTCATTACATCTCATTTTCCTGACTCCATGTCCCTATACACTATATGTACTCAATTTTATTATCACTACTGTTTGCTCCAGCAAGCTTCTGTGGCATTTAAATGGTACAATTATTTTTTTCTCTTTCCTGCTTAAAGTAGGTTCTTTCTTCAATCCCTCATTGCCTTGTAAATGGAATGAGACTTCTGCTTCCACAAAATAACCACAGGACTGCAATCAAGAAGTGATAATAAACCGTACTATATTTAAATACCTGAAAAATTATAAGGTAGAAAGGTAAAAGAGAAGAAATTAAGACTCTAAGGAAAAAAATTCTTTTTCTTAAATTATAGAAATTGGAAAAATAAGCTTCTGTATTCCTAAAACTACAATTCTTTTCTCATCTGCTTTTAATTTAAAAAATATCTTAGTAAACCCATTCAATTAAAGAAGGAACTATGAATTTTTTGGGGGGGGTGTTTTGTTTGAGTTTCTTTCCTTTATTTCCTTTGCCCTTAAGAATTTATTTTATTATGTCACAAGCTATAGCTATATATTTTCAGATTATATTTGATATATTTTATCTACAATCTAGATGTTTACTATTAGGACTGTTTTGGAAATATATAGGAAATCTATTTGAGAAATAGAAGGTGTAATAATACTTTCTTCTATATATCATTAAGGAAATAAATTGTTTGCTTCAAAATATTTTACATTGATTTCATCATATCATTTTATCTTCATATGATTATCACAGTCACTTCTTGCCCTGGGTGATGAAGAGACAGAGTAATCAATCATTCCAGAATCCATGAAATGGTAAGGCCTCCCAATCCATAACTGAGGTCCATATGAAATTATGTAGTACGTAGTTGAGGGTAGAGCAGTGATATTTACCATCAGTACCAGTGGCTATCACACATCTACGAAAATCTCCTTTTGCTTATTTCTATGGTACTTCATGCTAATATTTATCTTGGAGAGTATAGTTTTGTGAACAAATGTGGAGAGATTGTGCTGTTGATAACAAATGGAGTATACCCACAGGCAATGAGAAATTGCTATATTTGATGGATTTTTCTGTGAAAAGGCAAAGTAAAGTATTCAGTAAACCCTTATTATTTTTTATAGATAGCAGATGAATATGTAGATGTAAGTGAGCTGTCAAACAAATGAAGTATAAGCTTCATAGCCCCTCATTTTCTTAGACTCTTTCTCTGAAAGGCTCTATTAATATTTGATATGATCCTTTATTTTTGTGAAATTTGAAGATGTATTTTGTATTCTTCCTTTTGATTAGCTTTTCACATCCCATCCTCCTGTATTTTACAGATTTTTGTCATCCTCAACTTGTATCTTCCTGTGTGCTCATCCTGTGAAATTGTTAATTAAGACTACCACTTTCAATTGTTTCAGGAAAAAGAAAATGAACATCATGTCCCTATCAGATGGGGCTTCTTTCCTTTTCAAAGTTTTGGAAGCTTTCTCTGCAACTATGGACATTTTGGCAAAGCAAAAAATAACTGAAAGAAATGAGTGTTGTTGTCATTCAGAGTATACTTTGGACAAGCACTGTCAAAAGTCTTGTCATTTATCCTCCAGTGTCAAGAATGGGCTCCATTCTTCAAGACAGACCGAACATATTGTGCAACTAAAGTGATAATGGATAAATGTAATTTGAGAGTCAACGTATATACAAAGCTGTCCCTTTTAAGCTACTCCAGTGAAGGTACTTTGACCACAGAAATCTGCTACAGATTTTTTGCATGACAATAGAAATCAAGAGGCTAAAGATTTGCTTAGTGCTTTGAGAGACTGGACAGAGAAGGATCCTGAATCAGTGGTATACTTAAGGCAGAGACGAGATGAAAATCAAGGATATTATTATCTCCCTTGGATTCTCTTTGTCCTACAACATTGACTAAGAGTCAGAATTATGCTTTCACATGTTTTGTGAATTACGCATTCACTGTTATGTGATGATGTCTTGTCTCTTCCTGCCAGCTTAGTTATTCTGACTCCCAGCTTGCAAAAAACAAGAACAAACACAGTTAATACTGTGAAACTGTGTCTAGGTTTCAGGCCACTAGTCAGAGGTTAGGATCCCAAATGTTGCTAAAGAAGTTAAGCTAGGTGATCATTGAAATTAATTTTGAGAAACCTGAGCCTACAAGTGGGATGGTCACTACCATCAATTCTTTGACCAGGTTCTAATGTAATGAGACCTCCAACATGTGAACCCCACAACTTGTGAGCCTATTATCTTATGTGTTGCAACAGACTCTGTAGATATGATTAAGTGATTAAGTTAAGGATATTGAGACAGAGACTGAGTTATTCAGGTGGTCCAGTGTAATAATAAGGATTCTTAAAGAGGAATGCAAGAAGAGTAGAGTAAGAGAAGGAAATATGGTCAGAGAATCCCAGGTTGTAATAATGGAATTTCTGGAAGAGGACGAAGAATCAACATATGCAAGCAATCTCTAAAACCTTAAAAAGTAAGGAAATGATTTCCACCTAGAGTCTTCAAAAGGAACACAGCCTGACCTCTTGACATAAAAGCCATTGAGAACTTCTGAACGCCAGAGCTGTAAGACAAATTTATGTTGTATTAAACTACTAAATTGTGGTAATTTGTTATAGTAACAATGGAATGTTAGGGATGCTAATAAAATGGCAGCCTAACCTGTGATTACCATTAGCTTAAGAACAAGGTGCTTAATCCAATATCTAACAGGTGTTACTTCACATTTATTTAAATATTTTGTGTATGTGGAGTTATTTTGAAGAAACCACATTTATTCATTTATTGACTCATTCAATCAACACTTCTAAAAGACCTACTGAGGCCAGGCATTGTAGCTCAAACCTGCAATCCTAGATATTCTGGAGGCAGAGATCAGAAAGATCACAGTTCAAGGTCAGCCAGGTTCATGAGACTCCATTTCAACCAATGGCTTGGTACGTTGGCACATGCCTGCCATCTTCGCAATAGGAGTATCATGGCCCAGGTGGGCCCAGGCATAAAGCAAGAGCCTATCTCAAAAATAAGCAAAATAAAAAAGGGCTGGTGACATGGCTTCAGTAGTACAGCACCTGCCTCTTAAGCAGGAGGCCCTGAGTTCAACTCCCAGTATTGCCAAAAAATAAGATTTACTGATGACTCATTTTCTTCAGATTTAAGATTAAATATACTGCAGCATTTGTTTCTTGTTTCCCATGTGATATACTTTTTGGTAAAGAATATCCCCAAAATAACTACATTTATTTTTAAATTCTTTAAGTTATACATAGTAGGACTAAAACAATAGGGAGAAACTTTAAATTTGAGTTAAGAAGTTATAAAAAATGGCAAAACTGTTCTTTACAAATATGTACTACAAATGGTATTTGAAGCAAGAAGCATACCCATCCATTTGCTGACATGTCCATTTGCATCTGAATGTAAGAGGAACTATGGAATAGCCCAGTTGTTAATGTTTTAATTTTTCTTCTGATAGAACAAAATTATTCTTCATGTCTCTCCCCTTCCACAGAGACCATTTCTAATATGAATGTTATTTGAGGATCATAGTCAATTCCCAAAGGTAAATGGTCTGTGAATTCTTATTTCTTTTAGCCTAGCATAACAATTGCATCAAAGAAAAGATATCTCCATGTACTTACCCCATTGTATTTTGTTAGTTTATAGTTTCAGGACTCTTCCTATCAAATGATAATGAACAAATAAGTCTTCTAACACTTTTAACTAAATTGCTAAATTTAATAAGAAATAACATAGTCACCACAAGAATGAATATAGGAAAATTCTCTTAAATTTATTCACAGTTACCTCTTAATAGTTATAGCTAACAGTTAAAACTAACTGAATATGATTAACAACCAACAAAGTTAACCAGGCATAGTGATGAATACCTGCAATCCCTCTAGGCAAGAGACAGAGATAGTAAGATCAGGGCCAGAAGCCTTACAGGGGCAAGAGCACAAGACCATATCTGAAAAGTAAGCCAAAACAAAAAGGGCAGGAGATGTGACTCAAGATATAGAATGCTTGACCAGCAAGTGCAGGACCCTAAAGTTCAAACCCCAATTCAGCAAAAACAATTAGATAAATAAATAAATAATTGTTAAAACCAACATCACATATAAGTGACCAATATCACATGCTTAGAGAAACTGAAAGGATTTTAAAACTTTTTAAAGTATACAGTAAAATTGGACATATTTATGTAATTCATGCAGTATGAAATTTAATGCTATATAAAAATGAAGGATAATGTGATTCCATGATATTAACTATTATACTAATATAAAGATATATAACTAAACAATTCACCCATTGTTCTGCCTAATAAGTAATTAATCTGTAGCCATACCACCCTGAACATGCCTGATTAATTCTATAAGAAAGAATGACTGAAAGCAAGTAAGTGAAACTAAAAATTCTTCATATATATATATATATATATATATACACAAAACCAAACATGATCATATACAAACTCATGTAGAGCATGTTTGTAATAGTAGAATTACTCTACAGAACTCAGGAAATGAAAAGAGAAAGATAGAACATCAACAATAGCATAACATAACATTGGTGAAGGTACAGGATATAAGGATATGTATCAAAAGCTGAAAGCTGTTGAAAATTTCAGGATGAGAGGGAAAGGGGTAAGGGAGTGTAATGGAAGGGATTGAATGGACCAAACCACCATACCCTCACAGAGGCCATACACTGAGAAACTCCTTTGAACATCAACTTAGATATTAATAACTAAAGACAGGACTGTAAAATAGGTACGGTATGTGGTGGGGGACTTGTGGAAGGAGGGAGGTGAATAAAGGACATTAAGGTGAGGGAATATGACTGATAATTTCATATACTTATATGAGATAGAACAAAGAAACCTCTTGCAATTGCTCTAAGTGGGGCTGGGAGGAGTTGAGAGGGAAGAGACAGTGGGGATGATCTAACCAATTTACAGTATAAACCTATTTGGAATTGTCACAATTAATCCCCCCTGTACAATGAATATATCCTAATAAAAAAATTAGTGAATAAAAGTCTAGAACACAGTAAAATGCAAAATAAAAAGTGATGTTTTTTTTTTAAATCCTCAGTAGGAATGCTTTTTAAATGTCAGAACTATTCCCCAATGTTGTACATATGTGTGTCTAGAATTAATATAGAAACCAAAAAAGGAAAATACAATAAAAAGACTACAAGAAAAATACCTATTTCTGTTAAAACATTAGTGGAAATTAAAGGTAGTTTCTCAATCTGTTGTATTTTAATTCCTGTTATCTTTAGAAACGTACAGAGATAGAAATACACGTTTGAGAGAATCAGGAAAAAGATTTTCTCTGATGATTAAAAAAATGTTGTGAAGTAGTTCTCATTGATTTCCTGTGGATGCAAAGACTGGTAGTTTTCTGAAGAAGTAGCAGTATCATTGAGCACAGTAAACAAACTTCCATAACAAAGAACAGGAAGTGATTCAATGTTTCACCTCACAAATGATTCACAGATGTGCTGTTTTAAAGGGTGCACGTTTTTTATAGCCAGCCAGTTTTAAAGTGAGAATTAACTTCCCTAATCTGACATGATTTTTAGTTGGTTTAATTGCACCCTTCTTTATTGACATCTATAAGATTTACTACCGTTTTTTAAAGCCTCAGAGCCAAATGTCAGACTAAATTTTGCTAATCATACTCAATGGCAATTTAGAATTATTTCTTCCCCTCCAACGTTATTCCTTTCTGTTTTTAATTCAAAGCATTGAGGCAAAAATCATCACCTTTGGTAAGTGCACTCAATTATTTAACTTGAGTGAACTTCAACTTTGTTTATCACACTGCATGGTCCACAGGAGTTTTTCCTGCTTGTGTATGAGTTTTAAGCTGACATTGATAACCAATCAAGGATAGCAGCCTTTTAAAAAAATTTCAGAACTAACTGCCCACTAAGTTAGTTCTAGTTAAGCATATTCTCTTTCTACTCAATTTGCTCAATATATTATGAGAAATATTCAGAAAACCCTTTATCTGTATCTACTAATCTGGTCACTACATGTAATGGATTTTCTCCTTGTGGAGAGCAGATGGACAAACTGACCAGAACTGTTATGTATTGCTCTTTAGCAAAATATGCCAAGATATCTGCCAGCTGTAGACATTGGGCTACATCTACAAGCAATTCCTTCAAATCCCTTTTTAGTTCCTTTGCCTCAAGACCATGCTAGCTTTTTATTTTCATTTCTAGTTTATTTTTATAAATAGTAAAAGACATGTCAAATTATATAAGCAGTATAACAAAACTTACTATGAGGTCACTATTTCTACCAAGTTAAAAATTATGAAAATGTCTGAACAGTACTTCTTTGCTTCTATATTCCCTACTCACATTTATGTCAACATAATTTCAGATGGACTCCAAATTGTGTCTGAAAGAGGTTCTGCTAGAAAGAGCATATATTTTCTGTAAGTACTTAATATTTACCAGAATATATAATAAACAACGAGACTTTGTACATATTAGGCACTTAATATTTGCTATGTAATGCAGTTTAGAACAAATATTAAGTATGACAATGAAGTGATAATGATGATATTTTTATACTTTTCTTAAATTTAAAATTGAACTAGAGAAGTGACACATGCACTCACTCCCCACTGAACAATGAACATTTAAACAATGAAGGGCAGGAATGTAAAATGGGTCATGTTAAGGAGTGAGTGCTAGTGGGAGGGTGAAGGTTAATGAAGAGGGAAAGGAGGGCGAATATGACTGATGTATTCTCTATTCATGTATGAATATAGAACATTGTAACATTGACACCTTGAAGTTATTTTAAGAAGGGGAATGGCATAGGAGTGAGAATAATGGAAAGGATGAACCAAACTGGAATATAGTATATAGGTATTACTATCACATACTAATAATAATGCTAAAAAATAAATTTAAAAGAATGAAAACACATTAAAAAAGCATGAAACATCAAATAAAAATAACCCGTGGTTAGAGCAATAAAATATTTTATAATACAATTCCAAATGAGATAATCATCACATGATTTCAGAAAATCATCATGGCAAATTTTTTAAAAAGATAAATGATTTTTAAGTGTATGACAAGTAAATGTATTCAATATCAGCAAAGTTTAATATAATGACTGCTAAGGACCTAATACTTTCATTTTGGATTGTGATACAAAGAGAAGTGTGACTGTAACTGAGAATTTGACAATGTGTAGCAGTCAGACCTGTGATAAATGGTAGGATAGGCAGATCCAAAAAGGCATATGGGCAGCACACTTAAATAAACCAATAAACACAGCTGTTTCACTATTATGTTTGGTATGAGAGTTTGTTTTGTTAGTGGTTCTGTCTGTAATAACCCATATTCACTTTGCATTTCTCTAAACACTTATCTGAAATTAGAAATATAGCCCAAAGATAACAGACTCCATTCCTTCATTCTCCAACAACCCCTGTTTTCTACCAATACTAGTAAAAAAAAAAATACTCAAGCAAGAAGCACAATAGTTTGCCAAAGACCTTATGGATGCTATAAAAATTGTTTTGAAAATGCCTCATATTGAACATTCAGGAGACCATGTTAATTTGCCAATACCACACACTATAGAATATACATAGGAGATAAATGAGGAAATTTTCAGAAAGTGTACAAAAATATCAATTATCACTATCACTTATGGAAGTTAACTTCCATAAGTTAACTTCCATAAGTCACACAATAGAGGCATTGAGCATTCATGATACTATGAAACAGTATTTGTTAATATATTGCATTAAAATAATAGAATGCCTTCAGAGTTTACATTTGGCTTTGAATGCGTTCCATGTATATTAGCCAGTGTTAAACAAATTGACTTATGAGAATTAAGCTACCCTACATAAAGAATAACCCAAATCACCAAGAAGGTAATGACCATTTATTGCTTATTAAAATGACTTTATTATCATTTATCAAATATATATTGAGGATCGACTATATGCTCAGTACTATGAGAGGTTGATGTTTGTGAAATATACAAAATAAAGTCCCTGTTGTCATGGAGCTACATTCTAATAGAACAGACAAGTAGACAGATAATATATTATAGAGAAACTGGAAATGAAAACAGAAAATAGGGTTGGAAAGCAGCTGGTAGAGAAGTGGAATGGTGCCAATTTGGTAGAAGATGGTAGTGGTTTGGACCATTCAAGAACACTGAAGATAAGGGAAAGTAATCCAAATCTGGAAGAATATTTAAGGTACACCTACTTGGAGCATATAATTGTATCATAATGCAAACTAAGGAAAGGAGAACAGCCAAGGATAATGCCCACAAATTAGACCAAGCTGAAATTTAACCTTAACTAAGAAAGTAAAAACTGTAGAAGAAAAATAGAAAATCATGAATACAAAGTCTGAGTTTAATTATGTAATTCATGAGATTGTGAGATGCCTGTTAGACATTCAAGTAAACACTTTGATTATACATTTAGCTATATGAGCCTTTAGTTCAGAATATTTATATCTGGGAGACTGCATGAAATCACCTAGAATAAGACAGAGAAAGCCAATCAATCTATTGGCTTAGATTAATTTTGAGATCTGAGAGATAAGGAGAAGCTGACAAAAATGTTTAAGTGTACTGCTTTCCAAAGTAGGTACTAGGCAAGATGCAAAATATACACAGATTGTAGAGAAACAGCTACATTAATCTTAACCATTTAACTCCCTCAAGGTTATTAGAGAATCAGAAGAACACTAAGAGAATAATTGGAAAAGCCTATCTGCCAGTCCTTTCAATTCTAGAAACCCAGGGTTTAATGAGATATGGAGAGCTTATATGTGTCCTTAGTACTGACAAAGAAAACTGATGGCTTATCCCCATTGGAGAGGTCTATGTGGAACAGTCACTATTTTAAGGTATCTGAACTTGAATACTTTCACATCAAGGAATTTTGAAAGTGTCCCATGGAGTTGAAGTGAGCCACTAATATGAGAAAAGTTATGTGATTCTCAGGCATCAAAGAGGGTATGTAGGTGTCCTCAGTGGAGAAAAAGTTGACGTTATCACCAGAAAACTACAGAAACTAGAAGGAAAAAAAAAACCCAAAAACAAAATGGAAACTCTTGACAGTTTAATAAACAATGTATTAAAGATCCTGATTCATTGGTTTGGGATAGGGGAGATCTTCTGAGACATCTATGAGAAAACGCCTATGATTGATGAGTAAATGTCAAACTCCTGCCCAGACAATGCTGGATCAGTCTGTATTTCTCAAGTAGGATTTGTATCCTACCCCACACCCCTACCTCCCAACCCCCACCCCAGCTCCTTCCTTTCTAAGTCTTAATATCTGACAGGGTCACAAACAAAAGTTAGGAAGGTGTTGGATGGGGGCAAGGAAAGACCTTAAACTAGGAAAGGAGAAAGGATCATATCTGCTTCACTCAACTGCTTGCTTCTTACCTAGAGACAGTTATGACCATGGTCTTCAATATCCTTAGCTTTTACTTGGATTCAGAATTTTGATTATGACCTGAGATTGAACATTGTAGTTAATAAAGTGATTAACTTTATTATCATGGATTAATTCCATGATGTGAGAGGACTGAAGACTTGTCCTGTATGTAAGAGGGTACAAAATACATTGTACTGTTGGGGTACTTTAACTTGCAGCTCACCTAGCCTAAAAATCAGCTATAACCGGCATGACCCTTGGGTAACCTCGTGAAGAGGAAGATAGCCTTGAAACAGGGTTGTAAAACATGGTAAACTGTCAATTAAAAGCTGTAACCTCGGACAGAGCTGTGAGGAATTGCCCATTAGAGCCATGCAAAAGTTGGGGACCGAGATGAAAGGCACCATGCAGAGATAAGCACCCATTCCTGCCTTTCTTTGTCTCCACTTGTAAATAAATTTTCCAAAACAGGACTCCCCTGCTGTTCTTATCTAAACCTTAGGTTTCTATTCCACTACTAGCCCCTAATTTATGGGAGAACACATTCCTAATAACCTAATAAGTAAAGCTCTGATGTTTCTCCAGTTCCCAATAAATAATCTTACGCCACCACCAGGATGTGGGCAATGTCAGGAAAATGTGACCCCAGGGGCATGAGGAATTCCTATGTGACAATGTATAAGATCTGCTTAAGCTTTGCATTCAGGGTCCTTGTTGAAACCTGCTGCATCAGGTGGATGCTCGGACTCTAGCTAGCTAGAAAATAAACCTCACCTTGTGACTTCCTTTGTCTCAAGTGTCCTTTGTCCTCTCAGAAGGTGGCTGGCCTTGTACCCTAACAGTACCTACTTGACGTTTCAATTGGGAGCAATTGAAGAGCTAACCCAATTGTTTGAATTAAAGGGAGAGTGAGGTCAAGAGTGGTGGTGTACATTTGTAATCCAAGCACTTGGGAGTCAGGGCAGGAGTATCATGATTTCAAGGCCAGCCTGGGTTACCAAGAGAGGTAAAATAAAAGGAGAGAGAAAAACAATTACTCAATAAGGAAAGCTTTGAACTTTGATCTCTATACCCAGTATATACTTTATCCCTATGTTATAAAATTCTAATTAATAATTATTTGTCTTTAACCAGTCCTTAATGAGCATATTAAATAGGACAAGACCAAAGATAATACTTTCTCAAGTTAATTCCAAACCTTTTGTATTTTACTATAATTTAACCTACTTTTCTAAATCTTGTCCACTGGGATAGACAAACAAGTTCTAAGGAAATCTTTTATTAAAGAAAGACAAACTACTTGTCGAAAATCTCCCTTACTTAATAATTTTTTTTTAATTATCAAATAAGAAACATTATTTGTGATCAATCTTTGTATTAGGGTTCTCTAGAGAAACAGTTCCAATGAAATTATAGGGAAATATGTAAAAAGAAATTTATAATAAGGGATTGACAGAGGTTGAGAAGTCCTATGATATTGTCATCTGTAAACTAGATGACAAAAAAATCTGGAGATGTAGTTCCAGTTCATATATAAAGATCTTTCAATGAGAGGAACCAATGATGCCAGTTTTGGTCCAAGTCCAAAGGTCTGTGACTAGGAATGCTGATGTTCAGGGTCAGGAGAAGGTTGATGTTCTTGCTAAAACAGAGAGCAAATTAACCTTCCTTTCCCCTTTTATTCTATTCAGGCCTTTAGTGGATTGGATGATACCCACTCATATAGGTAAAGGCAGATCTTCCGTACCTAGTCTATTTATCCAAATGCTAATTTATTCTGTAAACACCCTCACAGGTACACAAAGAAATAATGTTTAACAGCTCCTGGCTATGCCTTAGCAGTCAGGTTGGCACTTTTTTGATACAATGTAAGAGCCTTTGTAAATGCCACAATGTACTCCCACCCAGGACAATAATAAAGGAAAAACAAAAACGAAGAAAAAAAAGAAACAACATCAAAAATATATTAATCATCACAAGCCAAGTTTTAGTAAACTCACTAAATCCTCTTCTAAAATTGATCACTTACCAGTTATATAACTATTTTTCTATTCAAAATCTGCACTTAACATAAAGTCATTTCTTTAGAAATAGGTCCCAGACCTTTATTACTTAGTAGTAAAAAGTTAACTGATTCGATTCTTTTTCTTTCTTTTTTTTTTTTCTGGGAAAAAAAATATTTCAAGGTTACTGCTCTCAACATCAAACCCATGTTAAAACCATCTAAAGACCTTTAAAAATACCCATGCCAGACAATTAAATTAAAATATTTAGTGAAGGGATGTATCAGTTATCAAATTTCTTATGGAAAACCATTTCAACCTTTGTGGACTTAAAAGTACATCCATTTATTTGCTCATTATTCTTTATTTTGGGCTTGGACTTAGCTGTGAAGATATTCTACTGAGAACCTCAGAATCAAAAGTCATAGATTTGCTGGAGAAAGACATTCATCTATTAGAAGTTGAAAAGGGAACTGCCCAGGCCACTATACAGATGGTGATGGGACAAAGTGATCAAAAAAGGAACAAGCTGTCTTCTTCCCAGAGGACTGTGCCTGAAGACACCACCTTTACACTTTCCCACAATCAATTCCCAACAAGTCCTTCAGTGCCAACTCTAACCCAATACAGGTGTATGTTGACTATCTCTATGAAAATTTATTCTCAAAATGTTAGAGCATGACAATCCTTCTAGAAAATTCCAGGCAATGATATATATATATATATATATATATATATATATATATATATATATATATATATATATATATATATATTGTAAACCATTGTATTTTGATTTTAGACTTTTACCTATTTAAATCCCTGTTTTTTCTCATTTGACTACCATAACCAAATAATTTGCTTCTCTAATCAATTGCATTAGCAAAATATTTTTCAATTTGGTTAAATTATGTTCATAAGATGAAGTCATTATGTAACTTGAATTTTCTAAGTGTAATTTGAACCTTATTGACTAGGAAATTATTTCCTTATGAGAGACTGTTAGGTCCCTGGCATTCTTGGGGCGGGCAGAAGGTCCTAAGGCTAGCACCAAAAACCAGACCCCCTGATTTATGACCACTTGTTTCTCCCTGCCTGATTGTTTCTCAGCTTGGAAAACAACTCAGGAACTTCCAGTTACCCAACTAGCCAGGCATGTCAACCTGTTCCATCTGGTGATCGCAGATAATCAGAGACCAGAGACTCCCTCCCCCATGGCTTGGCCCCTCCTATAAAGCCCACTACCCATTTTCAGCCAAGCCACCTCACTCTCTGAACCTGAGAGTGACGGCCCTGCTGTCTTGACCAATAAATCTTTCCTTTCAACACGTGGTGTGGTCTTTGTTTGGCAGTACCTTACATCTGGTGCCAAAACCCAGGAAAGGTTAGCAGGATGCTCTGGCCCAGGGCTGGTCCCTTGGCTTTTGTGTCCTGCCCTCTCCTGAACCCAGACTGCTGAATTGACCCCACGTGCCTCCGGACAGTGGATTTCGGACTTTACTGCCTTGCGGCTTTCCCATCCATCATTAGCCTTTCTCTCCATTGCTCTCCATCTGACCTACTCCTCAGACTTGGTGTCACCCTCCTGCCAGGGCTACCTGCTCTGCCTGGTCTGGAAGTCAGAGCATTATGCCAGGTATGCCTCTCTCCTCCCAGTGGGGTGCCCACCACTTAGCATGGGGACCCCACGCTAACCAGTTGGGACATTTTCCATTGGATGGCAACCCAGGCTGGGGATGCCTGCCCTTGGGAACCCGTCTGGGTGACACTTCCACTCTCACTCTCTCTCTCTCTTGCTCCCCCTCCCTGTTTTCCTTTCCTCTGCCTAGGGTGAGAGCTCAACAGCCCCTCAAGCTTACTATGACCAAATGGCAACCAGATAATTCTGCTCTCCTTGCCTGGGTCATGTAAGGGAGGCTAGACCTTGACCTAGGTCTATATTAGCCTGAAGAGTAAACTCACCACGGCACCTGCCTCTCTTCCTTTCTCTCTCTGTCTCTCTCTCTCTCTCTCTCTCTCTGTCTCTCTCTCTCTCTCTCTCTCTCTCCTTCTACATTATGGGGACCTCCCACTCTACATTAGATGCATCCACTGGGATGCCTTCTCCTCACCCTCCCCACCTTGGTCTCCAAGACTGATTTATTACTGCAACACCATTTGGCCTCAGTACAAGCTAGACAATCATTCACAATGGCCTGAAAACAGTACCTCTGATCCTGACAATTTCTGCCATGGCAATGGCAAGTGATCTGAAATTCCATTTGTCCATGCTTTCCTTTCTCTCTGCTCTCAACCCTCCCTGCTCCAATCTTGCAATGCTGTTCAAATCCTCCTTGCCAGTGACAAAACCCCCCTTCAAAGTCTGTGTCTCTCCCTCCCACTGAACTCTCTTGCTTGTGACCTCACAGGCTCTGTCTACCCACCTCCCAACTCCTCCTGCCAGTCCTCTACTTCTATCTCTTCTCCCACCCCA
The DNA here is from genome assembly GCF_047511655.1 of Castor canadensis. Taxonomy (NCBI): domain Eukaryota; kingdom Metazoa; phylum Chordata; class Mammalia; order Rodentia; family Castoridae; genus Castor; species Castor canadensis. The sequence goes on from NC_133393.1 coordinate 125,688,853, forward strand.
TTCTCCCATGACTCAGACCCCCCTTCTTCCACCCCTGCTGGCTCTCCCAAACAGCTGCCACCCTATTCTCCTTCTACAGTGGTCACAATTGACCCTGAGCCATCAGCTCCTCAGGAACCAACACTGCCAGCCTTGGCCTCAGCCCCTGCTACACCCTCACCCTTCTCCTCCCCACCTGCATCCCATACCCACTTCCATACTTACTCCCAAGCACACCCAGCTCATCTCTACCCACTCCGGGAGGTGGCAGGAGCTGACAGAATTATCAGAGTTCATGTGCCCTTTTTCATGACTGATCTCTGTCTCTCTCAAATTGAAAAGACACTTGGCTCCTTCTCTAATGACTCAGCCTCTTATATTAAAGAATTTAAATACCTAATCTAATTATTCTCTACTCTCATTTTATTTCCCAATCCTTCCCTGATATTCAAAGAAAACTTAAACAGGCAGAGGATGGCCCTCAATGCCAAGGGAGATCTTTTGAAAATGGCATTTGAGATATTTAATAACTGAGATGAGGTTTGAGACCAGTAAAAGGCCCAGTTCTTGATGGCTGCCCTGAGGCTACCTCCTCTAACTTTGAGATGGGCCGGACAATGCACACCTCCAGGGGCCTGCTTCAAGTGCAACCAGACAGGACACTGGGCAAAAAACTGTCCTTCACCTCACCCGTTGCCAGGACCCTGTCCACAATGTGGCCAGCATGGACACTGAAAGGATGACTGACGCTCTTTGTCTCTGCAGTGTAGGTCAGTCTCCCACTCCCACACTCAACAGACTGAAGGCCTCACAGACCTCTTGGGCCTGGTGGCAGAAGACTGATGTGGCCCAGGACCTTGGCCCCCTTCAAGATCACTTTGGAGGAGCCCAGGGTAACCACCCATGTAACAGGTGGGCCTCAATCACCTACTTGGTGCTACCTGACTTTTCAGGTAAGCTTTATCCTTCACAGATCTCCATGGTGGGGGTGGACAGTCTCATCTACCAGACAAAAAAAAAAAAAAGGAATGACAGTTTTATTTAAATTTAAAATTCTTATAAAAGTTAATTTTAAAATACAAGTTACAAAGTAAACAACTGGAAAGGATATAGATAGGTATTGAATGTATTTTTGAGAAGTTGAAGGAAAAAGGAATGGTTTTTTGGATGAGAAAGGATCTAGTAAAGAAGGGTTTGTCCTAAAGATTGTTTCAAATAGGAGAGATAAGAACAAACCATCAAAGGGTTTAGTATGTTGTATGAAGGTCTGAGTAAGTTTTAAAAGTGTATAATAAAAGCTTCAGTGTGTGATAAAGTTAAAGTTGACTATAACCTAAGAGTTGTCTAAAAGATTTTTAAAGTCAGGTCAAACTAAAATCTAATTCTCTATATCTATAAAATAATAAGGCTATCTCAATATTATTCTGCTCTGAATAACATCTACAAAAAAACTGCTATAGGGAAAGATTTTATCAAAGAAATTACTTGTGTTTTCTGTTGATCTTGTCAAGCTTTAAGTACTGCTAAATCAGGGTTCATTTACATGTTTGCTCATGCAAAGGTCTCTAAAATGACCACTTTATAACTGTGTTTTGTGTCTATACTTTATCTAAATATGGTACAAACATTTACAAAGTTAAAAGTGTCAGTTTTTGTAAAATAATGAGCTAAATCTCTGTTTTATCCAAAAGTGTTACATTTAACCTGCATCCTGACAGTCAGCCTCTATTTGCCTTTAAAGGTCCCACAAACATTTCACAGCAACTAACCTAGACAGTTTTGCCTCAAGAGTTTAAAGACAGCCCTCATCTTTGTGGACAAAATACGTCTCCTAAACAGAGACGTATTAGATTGGCACTACCCGGAAGCCACCCTTCTTCAATGCAGAGCCACAGAGTCCTTTATCTGCAGGACAACTGAATCCTTTTTAAAACTTTCTGGCCTCCAAGAATACAAATCTCTAAGGAGAAGGCTCAATTATGTCTCCCTCAGGTCGCCTACCTAGGTGTGTTCTTAATGGGACAAACTCACTCTTGAGTCATGAGTAAATCAACCCAATCCTCCATTTCCCACTCCCCCATACCATAAAAATATGTGCCAGGGAGAAAACTCCTGGCTGTGTAATAATGAGAGCTATCATTTTTGCCCTTATTGGAGTTGTGTTCCATGGGCCACATGGCACGGGGCTACACACTTGGCCCTCCTTCAAAAGGGCACTACTACCCCTAACTACAGTCAAGGCACCTGTAACCCTGTAAATTTCACTATACTTAAGCCATCTGATTGGACACAGGGACAGATAATTAGCACAAAGACAGATGGCCAAAACTTTGACCCTGGGACTCTGTTACACCTTAAGTTAACAACTGTTACCCATGAGAGTTCCCCATACCAAGTCTTCACTCCTTTTATAAGAAAATGCCAGATAAATTCCCCATCTCTGCTACAACTAAAAACTTGTTCCTCACACTGGCTGAATCTATAGCCCACACATTAAATGTCACTTTGTGCTATGTGTGCAGGGGAGCTAACATGGGAGACCACTGACCCTAGGATGCAAGAGAGTTAAACCCATGAGTGCCTTTCAATGAAGGTGACTTCCCATGACATGGGACAGGCATCTGGCTCCTTAAAACTTCCATTATTGGGAATTACTGTATTTCCTGCCATGGAAAACAATTCTCCACCCTAGTGGGGGAACTAACTTGTGTAGGACAGAAGTTTTACAATGACACAGCCCAAGAGACTCAGTGGTGGGGTACTCTAAACCATACAGAACCCCAGTCTCACCCATTGGCCAACTTTTCTAATCTTAAAACAGCATGCACAATACTTCCCTGCTTCCTTCCCTTGGTTATACGATCTATTAGGTCCATCATAGAGGCTACTATAGAAAGAAAAACAGCTGCGCATGTAATGATGCTATGGAAATACAAACCCTTAAAACAGGAAAATGCTCTTTAAGCCTAGATGTCTCCAGGATTGCGTAGGGGAACTCAGCAGACAGACTTCCCATCAGATGCTACTACAACCTTCTCCCAACAACTGGCCTTGTCTGCAAATGAAGCCTGGTTAAAACCATCAGCCTCCACTCTTGGGGACCCCACAAATTTCCAAACTCCAGCCTAACCCTCCCCCTTAATGATGTCCCCACTCAGCATGAAGCAGCTAGATCGATCAGTACCCATAATACCAACAAAAGGCTGGAATATTAGGTCCCTGGCATTCTTGGGGTGGGTGGAAGGTCCTGAGGCTAGCACTGAAAACCAGACCCCCGGATTTGTGACCACTTGTTTCTCCCTGCCTGATTATTTCTTGGCTTGCAAAACAACTCAGGAACTTTCAGTTACTCAACTAGCCAAGGCATGTCAACCTGTTCCATCTGGTGATTGCAGATAATCAGAGACCAGAGACTCTCTCCCTCCCCCATGGCTTGGCCCCTCCTATAAAGCTCACTACCCATTTTCAGCCAAGCCGCCTCACTCTGAGCCTGAAAAGAGTGACGGCCCTGTGGTCTGGACCAATAAACCTTTCCTTTACACATGTGGTGTGGTCTTTATTCGGCAGTCCCTTACAGAGACCAATTATACTTATTGTGAAATATAATTCTATCATATTTCTAGAAACCATCTGATTCTTTACAGCTAGTATATCAATGTTACTTACACATTATGACCTTCCACCAAATACATTTTTGTAATGTAGCTTATGATGAGAACATTAGATTTACATGGGTAGTTTTGACTCAGCCTCTTCACCTAGAGAAAAACCCACAATGTAACCATTTACACATGAAATGAAAACAAGTCCATGTTTATTCTGTTCTCTACCAGAAGATTACTGATACATAAAAAATGACTATTTCTGTGTGTAATGTATGTGTGTGCAAGTGTTTTATGAATTTTCCACAGCCATACAATAATGAATTATTTAGTATAAAATGTCTAGAAAAATTATTAATAATTAAATTTGAAGATAATAATTATACTCTGTTAATGTCACAGTTTCTGTTAAACTGAAAGGAAATTGAAGGCAGTGTCAATGTTGTCTTCGCTACACTTACTTTTGGGAAAGATATAAAAATAAATTTCATCAAGAAGTTTTAGAAATTGCACTGGTACATTCAAGGCATTTTCAACATGTACACTGCTGATTAATGAGGTCTCTTAAATCCCAAGTACACTGAGCAAAATATATTCCTTTGAGCAAAAAGATAGTGCCATTCCAGCTTCAATAGTCAGTTGACATGGTTTTATGCTTAGTTCTAGTTTTCTGAATGATAATAAAATAACACAATTTTAGAATTTTTTGTGCATATACATGAGAGACTGTGTTTTGGAGATACTGCTAACATTTATAAAATGAAAAACAAATAAATCTATGTTTAAGGTAAAGAATGTCTTGGGAAAAACTTTTTTCCCAGCAGAAAAGTTTTCTAACAAAGTGACACTATAGCACTAGTTAAATAATATTGTATTATACTATTTCATTTACTAGACAGTTTTTATACTAATGTATTTTGAAATCCATCAGTACTGTTTTAGTTTTTCAAACAAGAGGTATTACATATGGAATTTTAGAGAACAATGATATTGAAGAACAGTAGTGAGAACGTAAGCTAGGTGATGAAAGAAAACAGTTTTTATTATCAAAAGGATGCAAATTGACATGTGACTCTCCAGAGTATTCTCCACTGCTCTTTGTAATCAAGGGCTCAGAGTAACATTTCTTCAAAGAAATGCTTATTGGGTTATAGCAATCTATTATTTGAATTGTAAAATAAAAATTAGCTCTCTGGCAAGATTTGTTATGAGATGATCGCATCTAATATATTTACAACATGCTTATTTACAAAGGAAGGAAGAACACATTTTAAGGTAAAGTAGATACAAGTAAACTAGACTTCTATCTTTATTAAACATTAAAAAATTAGAGCCATGTGCCAGTGCCTAATGCCTGTAATCCAAGCTATTTAAGGGACTGAGATTGGTAGGATCATGGTTCCAGGCCAGCTTGGGTAAAAAGTTAGTGAGATCCCATCTCAACTGAAAAGCTGAATGTATTGGTGAGTGTCTGTAATCCCAATGATGGTAGAAAGTGTAAAATAGGAGGACTGCTGTTCAGACTGGCCTGGGAAAAACAAGACCTTATCTCCAAAATAACTACAGCAATAATGGTTAGAGGGGCTTAAGTAGTATAGCAGCTGCCAAGCAAACACAGGCCCTGAGTCAAACCCATTCCCTCACCATCCCCCCCAAAAAGAAAAAAAAAATTAGGGGAATTCAGAATTTTCTTAGAAATACATTGTGCAGAAAAATGAAAAAGAATGCAATATTACAACCAGGTGCAGTGACTCCTGCCTATTATCCCATCACTGGAGAAGTAAGGCAGATGGATTGTGAGTTCCCAGTCAGCCTGGGGCTACATGGCAAGACCCTGTTACAAACAAACAAACCACAACAGAAAAGAAATTAATATTATAAACAGTTTGTCAAATAGTTACCGTGTTATAGAGACACTACTATATATAAAAGCATCATAGAACTTAGAAATTATGAAAAGTAATTATTTTTTTTAAAGGCACATATATTGATGTGAGAAAACCGAGGAACTTAAGGAAGAGAAAAATATATTTGACACATATGTTGAGTCACTGTTTGATCTCATCTATAAATCCAAGTTTTATCTTGAGTATATCTAACAACCTTTGTCCTGCAACTTTTTAGTCCTCTCTCCCATTGGCTGTGTGGGTTGGCTTAGTGTTTTCCTGTGAAAGGAATATTGTGCGAGTTTTGTGCACCCTTCCATTTGCTCTCTTAAAATTTAAAATCTACCATTAGAAAAATCCAAGACAAAACTGCTGTGAGGGAAAAAAAGAAAGAAAGAAAGAAAAAAAAGACCAAGTGTACAGAGATAGATCATTTCAGCTGAGGTCATTCTAGGTCATCTAACCACCAGCCCATCTGCTAGCTGACCACAGAAACATAAGGAAGTCCAGCCAAGAACCTCCACATGGAGTTAAGTCAAGAGATCAGATCAGTTCAACTGCTATACTATTCACAAAAGATCATAATTGGTTTACAAGTCACTAAGTTTAGGGGTGGTTTATGATATAGCAATGTTGAAATAACACATAATATGCAGTGAGTCTATAATTTTTTATTCAAATCAGGAGTTTGGAGACTGAAGGGGATTACTGTCTATCATTATGCTGGGAAATAGGCATGAACTGGCAATGCCAAAGTAAAACTAATGCTAGCATGATTTTATACATATTGTTTCTTTTTATGTTTATGCTATATCTATTGGGATAAGAGCTATATCAGATTAGAAAAATGAAAAACAGAAGTAGCACCACCTTTAATAACATGTGCACTCCTCAACTTTCAGCTGTAAATGACAGAAGTACAGCTCAAAATGAATTACTGAATAAAGGTATTTAGAATCCCACAAAAAGACGGGATTGATTTGCTTCATGGTTTAACATAGCATAAAAATATCAATCCTCTGTCCCAATTTCCATTTTGGTTGTCCACTGGATTCTTTTTCTCCTTTTCCCCTATGATGCAAATAATTTTAACATCATTACAAGTATAATTAAAGAATTATAATATTTATCAGAAGAGTGTTATATAATATTTTATGCTGAAATAAACCAATGACGTTTACTTCCTCAAAGAAATACAAATTATTTCACCAAGACAAATTTTAGGGTTCAAATGGAAAGTTAGGAAAATCCATTTTTCTCTGACCTCAAATTTGATCAAATTCTTCAGTCTTTGTGAGGCAATTCTTTGTAAATACTGTATTAGTTCCTGCCTATGTCTGAATAAGCAAGACAAACACAAAGAATCTGTAGATTTTTAGTGGCAATTTCAGACTAACTTTCTCTCAGTTCCTAGTGCTTTAAAGTGTGATTCTAAGATCTGCTATAATCAGGACATGGGGTGAATTTCAAGATTTTTGAACTTGAATGCCTTACAATTGTTTTTGTTTCCTGAAGAAAATTGCAAGGAAACTATGTTCCGTATGAAACACTGCTTTAGAAATGGCATAGATCCAGCATAGTTTTACATGCAGTTTGGCTTTTCCTGTGGGAATGAGTAATAATTGTTTTGCTTCCAAAATTTCACAGAGTAAAATAATAAACAGAACCTAGGCTTAGCTCCTGCCTCTGAATCATCAGCCAGATCAAATGAGCATTGGATGTCATACAAAGTGAAAGCAGTATTGACGCCACAGCAGAAATGAAAATACTTCACCTATTAACCAACACCAAAATGACTTTTCAAAGAGGTGCCTTGAATTGGGTGAGGATACTTTATTCACTATATATTACAGAAATTATTGTTTATTGTTTCCTCTAAGGTTTGATCCTTGGTTAAAAGAGTACTGTATGCTCAAATTTGCATTTTTAATTAGTTTCTATTGATGCCTAAATGGCTCAAGCAATCTTGATAATATATTTTATTGCTGACAGAGGAGTGTTTCAAAATTGCACTTTGTGATATGAATGTGTGTGACTGGGTAGTTGCTGAATATATATAATTTCTAGGATTGCACTTCAGTTAAGAATCCTGCCACACATAGGTGGCTCACACTTGTAATCCTAGCTACTTAGGAAGCTGAGATCAGGAGAATCACGGTTGGAGGCCAACCCAGGCAAATACTTCAAGATACCCCATCTGTAAAATAACCAAAGCAAAATGTACTGGAGGTGTGACTCAAGTGGTAGAGCACCTGCACAAAACCCTGAGTTCAAACCCCACTAGTGCCACCAAAAAAGAAAAAAAAAGAAAAGGAAAGAGTCCTAACACTGAGCTACTTAGATTTGAGCTTGGTTTCAAGCTTTTACTTTCTCTGTTAAATTACAAATTTATTTCCAACCAAATGTAAGACCATGATAATTGACCCTGTCTCAGAGGGCTATGCAAAAATTAAATGAGGTAGGTTGAGTAAAACTGATTATATAGTGCCAAACACATGTTGAATGACTAATAAGACATTATAATGAGATTATTATTATTAATGAGAGCTAATTTATAAGATAGTGAAAGCAACCCAAAATTCAAATTATTATTGCTGAAAGTTTATTTGTAAGATAGGGAAAATAACCCAAGAAATTCAGACCTACAGTTGATTCTGTAACCTTGGGAAAAGGACATAAACCTCCCATTTGAACCCATTTCAATATTCATAAAATGAAGATTTTCATAAATATCCTGCCTAAATACATAGTCAGGCAATATTTTATTTAAGTGTTAATTGTTTTATTACCTCTTTACATGATATTTTCTCTAGAAATATTAATTAATTGATTTCTATATTGGTCTACATTTGAAATAAGTGGAATTTCAGATCAAATTGCTGGCACATACATGTAGATTTGCACATATATAAATATTTTCCATAATTTGGATTTTTTTTAAATGTGCATTTCAGTACTCCATTACCTCATTCTTAATAACTAATGATAAACCGTGAAATCTTAGAAGTTCATTACTCAAAGCATTCACTCCAATAGCCATATTTCCTTTGTCCATTTGGAATACACTGAATGTAAAATTTAGCGTAGAAAAAGAATGAAATAGGATATGTACTTCAAGTAAGCTATTTGGTCACCATATCTCTTAAGAACCTCTTCCTAACAATTTATAATCCATCTTTTAAGTTGATGAACCTTAGGAATGGAATAGAAATGAAATATTGAGACATTCAGGCTTTAACATGAATTAAATATTGAATTAGAATTTAACTTGGAGGAAATAAGGATGAAGAAGAAAGAAAAAAAGAGAGAGAGAGAAAGAAAGATGGAGACATGGTGTTCTGTCCAATTTATATTGATGCAAAGAAACAAGCTTATGCATACTGGACCAAAACATGTCACTGGCATATCAACATCTATTTCTTCTCAGTATTGCTAGGTATATCACAGAACAATTCAGCTGAATGAATTGTTTATATACTCACAAATGCTAATATTTCTTCCACACAGGACCCCCATACACACACACACACACACACACACGGGGAGAGAGAGAGAGAGAGAAAGAGAAAGAGAAAGAGAGAGAGAGAGAATTTAAAAGGTGGTTAGCATTACAGATATCTCCATGGAGATTAATAGCTTGTGATTTGTCCAATGCTTTTAAAGTAGGATAAGCTGTCAAATTCAGTGGTACTTAATTATAGAATATGAACCAATTTAGTTTTTAACTGAAAATAGTTAAGGGATGAAATCTATAGAAAATGTTGTAAGCATTATAAGAAAACATACAATGGACTGAATGATTGCTCCCTTCAAAATACACAATGTTATTATGGCATTGGAAAATGGGCCTTTGCAGGAAATTCAGTCATGAGAGTGGAGTCCTCTTTAATTGTGATCTTATAAAAGAGAGTTTATACCCTCTTTCAACAGGAAGAAGGACACTGACCAGAACCTGATATCATGCTGGCATCCTGATATCAGACTCCCAATCTTCAGAACTGAGAGAAATTGCTCTTGTTAATAAACCAGCCAGTATATGGAACTTTATTTTAGCAATCCAAAGTAAGACATATACCTACATTATAAATATAAAAGATATTCAAAAAGACATTTCACTGGGCTAAGAAATAAAGTTCTATTTTCCAGTACATCATTCTGTTGAGAGGAATTCATGGTATGAATTCTACATACCTTGTAACAGTTTTGTCCTAGACTGTCTTCTCCGGGTTGTTTGTAGGACAAGCAGCTTGGGAGAATAGATATAGTGGTCCCTGCAGGTCACTGGGCAGAGTTGCTTCCTGACCAGATTAATATAATGCCTTCTTCAGGCAAAAATTGGACAAGTTTGCTTACAGTCTCCAAAATAAGATTGGGAAAACTCTAAACTGAGGATTGTATTCCTTTGACTTAGTCCCCAGCATTTTCCTAGGCTATTCCACATGACTTCCCATGGAACTTTGGGAGTAAAACTAAATTGATTCAAATAGGAATTCCACCGGGACATCTACTGTTTCACAAACAATAAAGTTCTTTATTTTTGTGGCAGAATATGGGGTCTTTTGCCATCATCTATAGGGCTGTGACATAGGCTACTTGTTAGCTCAATGTAGGGTAAAATCTCAAACCCTTTATCATTTTGACAGACTGACAGGTGCCAAAAGCTGCACGGAGAGAAATACAAAGAGATAAGATAAATCATACTCTGAAGGTTCTTGGCAAAAGACCATATTGCCAATATTTTTAAAAATCACAATATAACTTACTAACATTAACCTTAATACAACAAACATGATAAGTAAGCATGAAGATATGTTGACATACCTTGTGATCTTAAAGAGCTTGTCCTAAGAACCTAACTGAGAGTGACAGGAGATTGAGAAAGGACAAAAGACAAACATGAAAAAAACTCTGGTAGAGACACACAACTTCCACAACCTCTAGTGAGTTTATTATGTACAGTGGCAAACAAGGAAGCAAAGCAACAGCTCTCGGGGAGGTATGACATTGTAGTTACTGGGAATGGGGGAACCTGTGATCACTACACTCTGCATGTAAACATCTTACAAAAACCAGCTGTGCTGCATTTTGTCCTTGCTCCCTTCTACAGTTGAGGGCTGTGCCAATCCCAGCCTGCAGATTATTTGACATAGCTGTGCTCACTCCCTTCTGCAGCTGGGACTGTGCCAATCCCACCCTGCAGACATGGCTGTGCTTATGTCAAGTTCTCATCAGCTTCTCATACTCTGCTCTCCTTTTTTTTTTTTTTTTTTTTTTTTGTCTCTTAATGCTCTTGATGAAGCCTGACCCTTAATCCAAGAGCTGTCTTTGCACTGTGTGGAATCTGACTGAAAGAACAAGAAAACAGGTGAACAATAACACATTTATTCCTGCCAAATACCAGAAGGAGTACTTTAGCAAGTTATGTAGATAGAAGCCCTTCAGTTCATCCAGGATAGTTTTTGCAATATTAGCTGTATAAACAACATTATCATAAGCTTTTTGCCTGGCCAATATTTGTTGCCTCAATTGCCATAAGTCTACAGTATCATTGCTTCATTCCCATGCACCCATAAGATTAGTTTTACCTGTAAAGTTATAGTCACTATATTGAGGCACCAACTGTCGTGAGGAATGACTCCCATGTGCACATATCATTAGTAAAGATAGGTACATGGTGGTTCTACCAAGTGATAGGATGTATCATTGGCAGATTGGGCATGAAAGTCCAGTATGAATCATCTTGGACAGCACCCACTTGTATTGTGATTATGACCAATGCCAACAAAAATGTGGCTGTGGGATTCCCAGCCATCCCCAGGCTACCAGTTAAAATCATTGCCATGTCCATCAGTTCCTTGATTTGACCCATTTGTGTGGCTCTCTGTTCTGCCTCTGTCTAGCCAGAGGCCATCTCCTTCGCCACCCTCTGGTTGGTGGAGGAATCATCCTCACTGGTTTCCTGTCTTGGGGTCAGTCTTCCAGTCTCAACCTCCTGATCTTTGGGACCCGGGAGTCCATGAAGATTGACAAATTGTGATGGAGCTCACACTGGGTGTTCTGCATCTCCAGGAAAAACACAAACATGTCCTCAACCCCACATAGCCAAACAATGAGGGATGACTTGCTTAGTGACCTCACCAGCATGTGTAGAGGCATAGATAATGATTTGTCAAGCTGTTTTCTGGTAAGGTGAAATTGCCTACACAAGGCTGAAGCATTTCAATGGTACCACGACTTAGGCAGCTTCTCCAGGTGCAGCAACTTGTGTTGGCAAGCCCAAGGCAAGCCCAGAGACTAGGTTACCTGCCCGGTAATTACTGTTAGTGAGTGGACAAGGGAGATTAGAATGTGAGCACAAATGGCTCACAAAACAGGGATAGAGGTGGGTTCACACCAAACTACATGACTGAAAGAAAAGATCAAATAACTCTTCACTACTATTATGGCCAATATAACCAGTTTCAATGTGGCATAAAACACGTACCACACAGTGACTATAAGTGTACATATTGATAGGCTGTTGTTGAAAGTCCCTAAGGACTGTGACAACAGCATAAAGCTCTGCCCTTTGAGTGGAGGCAAAAACAGTATGTTCAACCTTGTGGCAATCTTTGGTGTAATAGGCAGCAGTACCATGCCCAGAAGCATCAGTGAAAATTGTGGTGGTCTCTGACAGAGGAGAGGATAGAATAATTTTTGGAAAGACAAATGGGTCAAGGGGGGCAAACTGCAAAAGTTTTGAATGCGGGAAATATTTCCCAACCTGTCCTGGAAAATTAGCCAGTGCAAACTGCCATAAGTCTAAAAATTGGCATAACCAATATTGTTGATCTTTTGAAAATGGGACAACAATGTTATTGGGCTCATGCCCCAGCAATTCACAACAATGAGCACATGTCCCTTAGCAATCAGCCTAGCTACCAGCTCATGACATGTTGTAAGAACCTTAGCAGGAGAGTGACCCAAGTATAACCATTCCAACACCCCCAGGAATTGCCAAAGTGCTCCTGCTACAGCAGCACAGGCATGGGGCCAGGCCTGGCTGGGGATGAACTCTTTTAGGAGGTGGGTCTGACACCATGGCTCAGCCAAGTGTCTGCAGTTGCTCAGTCACTCTTGGGCCTGCCTGTTCTTGGCAGTGGCACTGTGCTCTGCAAATCCCGTTCCTCCCCTCTGACACCAAGGGCATATCTCTGGGAGTCAAGTCAGATACCGAAGAGAAGAATCTTTGTTTATATAAGGGAATGGGAACTAAACAATCTCTAATCATGGACCACAAACTGAAAGGAAAAATGGGCATGCATTCAGACCCTTCAGCATATATCATGCCCTCAGCCTGTCTCTTACCTTGTTCCATGTTTCTAAATTGACACTGCACTCCTCAGGGAACCATGGCAAGTATCCTGTACAAAATCTAAAAACTGCATAAACTGAAGTGACCTGACCCTTCTTCCTCTAATCTTTAGCATAGTTTTGTTTTTTATTCATTTATTCATATGTGCATACATTATTTGGGCCATTTCTCCCCCCTGCCCCACCCCCACTTCCTCCCTCTCCCTCTTCTCCAATTTTGTTGAAGAGAAAATTTAAGCAATAATAAGAAATAGTGTTTTTGCTCGTTTGAAATAAGGATAGCTATACAGAGAGATTCCTAACATTGCTTCCATGCACATATGTATTACAACTGGAATTGATTCATCTCTACTAGACCCCTTCACCTTCCCATAGTGACTTCCTGGTCACCTTCCCATAGTGATCTCTGTAGTTTTAATGTTGCTATATTAGCTTCTCTTCAGTGGGCACATCAAACACTTTCAAGTTTTGGGTTTCTTACCTTTCCCTATTCTTCTTGTATTTGTTCTCCCCTTAGCATGTGACCCATGTACAGTAATATTACTGCATTTGTTGTAAGTCTAAAGTCCACATATGAGGGAGAACATATGATTTTTGGTCTTCTAAGCCTGGCTAACTTCACTCAAGATGATGTTCTCTAGTTCCATCCATTTACTTGGGAATGACAAGATTCATTCTTCTTCATGGCTGGATAAAATTTCATTGTGTGTAAATACCACATTTCTTAATCCATTCATCAGTAGTGGAGCATCTTGGCTGTTTCCATAACTTGGCTATTGTGAATACTGCTGCAATAAACATGATTGTGCAGCTGCCTCTGGAGTAACCTGAGTAGCATTCCTTTGGGTATATCCTTAGAAGTGGGATTGCTGAATCATGTTTAGCATAGCTTTTAAAGCCTGTGTATAGAGCTCTTGGTCCTTAGACTTATCCTGTCCCATGTTTTTGGCTGTATTCAATTCACTCTCCCCCTCACCTTACTTATTTTTTACTACATGAGCACCTCTTTGAGAGTGTCTCCTCATCTTGGACTTCAGGTTCTCCCATTAGGTCCCTGTTCAGGCACCCCCTCTCACGACCTGCATGAGCTTGTCCTAGGAACCTAACTGGGAGCAGCAGGAGATTGAGAAAGGACAAAAGATGAACATGCAAAAAGCTGGGATCAGGTGGGCTGGGTGTTCTGGTGGAGACACAAAACAGCCTCCACAGCCTCTAATGAGTTTATTATATACAGTGGCAAATAAGGGAGTAACAGTTCTCAGGGTGGTGTGTCGTTGTAGTTATCAGGAACAGGGGGAACCTGTGATTGCTATTCTCTGCACTTAAACATCTATGAAAAGCAGCTGTGCTACATTTTGTCCTTGCTCCCTTCTGCAGCCTGGGCTGTGCCAATCCTAGCCTGCAGACATGGTTGTGCTTATGTGAAGTTCTCATAGTCTTCTCATACTCCACTCTCCACAGACATATCTACATATACTTTTTATTTTTATATAAGAAAAATCAAGTTTTTCTAGGACCAGCTTCCAATTAATTTTATTAGGCCATAGATTAAGGAGCTATAGGTAAATTTGGAAACAATTTAACACCTTGAGAAAATTCTTTTGCACACAGAATCGAAACCCTTGGCTTTGTGATGATATGAAGCTATATTTCTCTCAGAAAAAGAACATTTTTCTCCAATTTCTAGACCAGAAAACTATTTTTCTTTTTTTTTTTTTTTTATATTTTTACCTTAGATACTGAATCCAGATTTAGAAGTGTATGATATGTATCTCCTAGACTCTATCTTCTCACAATGACATCTTTTCTCAAGAAATATACTACTGGTTACACATATGTGTGTGTAAATACATTTTATATATATGTAAATGAATTTTACATTTAACTAAGCTCTTTGTCAGTGGAAGAATCATGCAAATTTCATATGCATGCTCACTTATTGTTAAGAAAGATCAGTGAAGATGCTCCTTCTGTTATTTTGATTTGACTTGCTTACTTGGTCTGGACCATTCAAAAACCATGTATACCAAACTATTTCACTGTCTTAACTAGGAGACATGACTCAGCATTTAATTGTAGGGACAATCTCCTAGACAGTAAAAAAAAAAGTATAAAAATGCCAAAGCCTTCAGAAGTTGTTCCTTATTTCATAGTATATCTTAAATGACAGAGACTACTTTCTGTACTTCAAAAATTGAGTGTGAAGGCAGGGTTCACAAGTCTTACTGATTTTTATTCAGCTTTCCCTAAGCCTAAAATGGAAAAGGCATTAATAAATACTGAATTCTCTGTGTCAGGCCTGCCTGGAGAAGATTTTAATAAATTACATTTTATGCTGCAATGCAAGCATTGAGCTGCCACAGTTATGATTAATAGAGCAGCATTCATATAAAAGAACAACAGTCCTGAAAGAAAAGAATTGTGTCATACATTGCTATCACATTGATATTGAAAAGAGCTGCAAATATCCTTCAATGAATGCACTAAAACAACTGAACAGGAAAAGAATAAACTTTCTTGACTTATGCTTTAACTCAATTCTGTATCAGATAGTAGAATATAAGAGTAATAATTGCCACTAACATTTTTACATGATTTGTAAGGGAAAGAAAATTCAAAAACTATTGGTTTAATGTAAGACTTTGAGAGAATATTTATAAAAATTTATTTGAAGACCGAGATTCTAAATTAAATTATACTGTATTTGAAATCCAACATAGACATGAATAATCAAAGTTGTCAGTGATTTAAAACTTATTAATGTACATTGTTCTTAAGATTTATGTACTCTTTTAAATTTTTATTTTCACTTATTTTTAATAAATTATTGAAATTACTGTCTAGATATTTTTGCATATTTGTAAGTAAAAATAGCTTCTCACTATAACATGTAGGGAAATATATTTTCTCAATAGCTGATAACCAGAATTGTTCTTTGAACAAGAACTGTGTATATTGAAGGAAGGAAGAACCAGTGATTGGTTTTTAGTTCACAGGATTGGACAAGCCAAGATCAAGAAAATTGTTCTGCAAGCAGAAATTGGAAAAAAGAAGAGCTGAGAAAAAAAAAATGGGAGGGTAAAAGAAATTACAAAAAGTGTAATCAATTATTGTAGTGATCCACTAAGACTTGGGTTACAGAAATGACTGAGGAGGTCCAACCCCTATTCCTTTGCATAAAGCAAGACATAAAACCTTCAACCATCTGGCCCTGGTGAATGTGAATTTCCTTCTCTTCAAAAACCTCCCCTTCTCTGCTCTGCCAGGCCACGCCCCAAGGCCAGCCATGCCAGAGATACAAACACGCACGATTTCCATTTGGCTAGGCCATACCCTCAAGGTGGGCACAGCCCTGCAGGAGCTCTGTTTTTTTGGACTGTGCCCCCCAGCCCTGCAAGATCTCTGCTCTGCTGGTACATGCCCCCAAGGCCTGCCACACTGGAGATACAAACCCACACGATCTCCATCCCACTGGGCCATGCCCCCAAGGCCTACACAGCCCTGCACAATATTCACTCCACAAGCCTGTGCCCCTAAGGCCTGCCAAGCCAGGGACACACACACCCACGATCTCCATTCTGCTGGACCGTGCCCCGCAAGCCTGTCAAGCCAGGGATCCATAGACACTCAGAATCTCCACTCCGTTGGCCTGTGCCCTTCAAGCATGCCATGCCCATGCTCCAAAGGCCCACTACTACACCTCAGCTAAAGGCCTCCATCCAAAGGCCCATGGGACACTGCCCACAGTCCACTTGCCACAGGAAAGCTCCAAACCTACCTAAGAGATACACACAGACAGGTCTGGATGCTAAAGAACTAGCATCAGAACAACTAAGACTGCAATACTACTGTCCCAGAATTGGTGACTTTTTTTCCCCCTTCTTTAAGGCATTTGCTGCCTGTTTTACTATTTGACCATCCACCACCTCTACCTTTTTCTGTTCTCTTTTCCTCACTACTATATTTCTTTTATCTTTCCATCACTCTCTCTTTTTTATCCTTCTTTCTTGGTTTTGTTAGTATTAATACTGTTACCTAGCTAATACTAAATTACACATAGTTCAGGGATAGAAACATTACCTAGTGGAAATATGGGAAGAAGAAAAAGGGAAGGAAACCATTACCCCACCCCCAAAATAAAGGACTACAGGATTTAGAGTGAAATGAAGAAAAAGGATACCCAGACCCAGACTCCAACAAAATAAAGATAAACTATACCAAGGAACCCAACGAAGCCCACAAGAACACTCTGAAAGAAGAAATCCAACAAGTAATTAATGAGAATTTCATAGAGATGTTATTAGACATGGTCAACCAAAATGCCCAGGAGGCACTCAAGAAATTCCAAGAGGACAAAAATAAAGAATATGAGAAAACACAAAAACAAATAAATGAAATCATAGAAGCCCTAAATAAATGCAAAACTGAAACTGAGACCACCACAAACAGAGAGATAAATGAATTAAGGTCAAAAATTGACAATATTAAAAAGAAAGTACCCATGATATGGAAAACCTCAGAAAAAAGAATGAAACAGAAATACGAAAAAAAATAGAAGGCCATTCCAGCAGAATAGAACAAAGAGAAGACAGAATCTCAGAACTTGAAGATGAAATGGCAATTAAAGGAAAAACTGAAAAATTATTAGTTAATCAACTCAAGACCTGTGAAAAGAAAATGCAAGAACTCACTGACTCCATCAAATGACCAAAACTGAGAATCATGGGCATTGAAGAAAGAGAAGAGGTGCAAGCAAAAGGAATGCATAACATATTCAGTAAAATAATAACAGAAAACTTCCCAAAACTTAAGAAAACTAGCCCATTCAGGTACAGGAAGCCTCTAGAATACTGAACAGACCTGACCAAAATAGAATTGCCCCACAAAATGTTATCATTAAAACAACAAGTACAGAAACTAGAGAAAGAATATTGAAGGCTGTAAGAGAGAAAAAAGATAACATACAAAGACAAACCCATCAAAATCACAGCAGACTTCACAACAGAAACATTAAAAGCAAGAAGAGCATGGCGTGAGATCTTCCAAGCACTGAATGAAAATAACTTCAGCCCTAGGATACTCTACCCAGCAAAACTATCATTCAAAATAGACAGAACAATAAAAGTCTTCCATGATAAGCAGAAACTAAAACAATATATGACCACCAAGCCACCACTACAAAAGATTCTCCAAGGAATTTTGCACACAGAAAATGAAAGCAAACAAAATCACGAAAGGGCAGGCAATACCAAACCAGAGGAGAAGAAAAGGCAAGAAAGAGAGAGTAACACTGATTCAGCTGCACACAATCAAACCCTTAATCAACAAAGACAACTACATGACAGGAATTACCACATATTTATCAATACTAACACTGAATGTTAATGGACTAAATTCTCCCATCAAAAGACACTGATTGGCAAACTGGATTAAAAAGAAAGATCCAACAATCTGCTGCCTACAGGAGACACACCTCATCAACAGAAAAAAGCACTGGCTGAGAGTGAAAGGCTGGAAGAAGATTTACCAAGTCAATGGTCCCTGAAAACAGACAGGGGTAGCAATACTTATCTCGGACAAAGTAGACTTCAAACCTACTTTGATCAAATGAGATAAAGAAGGACACTCCATACTAATAAAAAGAGAAATACACCAAAAGGAAATAACAATTATCAACCTATATGTACCCAATATCAATTTACCCAATTTCATCAAACATACTCTGAAGGACCTAAAAACATATATAAATTCCAACACAGTGGTAGTGGAGACTTTAATACTCCCCTATCACCAATAGATAAGTTATCCAAACACAAAATCAATAAAGAAATCCTAGAACTAAGTCACACCACAGATCAAATGGACCTAGCTGATGTCTACAGATTATTTCTTCCAACTTCTGCACAATATACATTCTTCTCAGGAGCCTATGGAACCTTTTCCAAAATTGATCATATCTTAGAGCACAAAGCAAGCCTCAGCAAATATAAGAAAATAGAAAGAATCCCATGCATTCTGTCTGACCACAATGTATTAAAACTAGAAATCAACAACAAAAACAACATTAAAAAACACACAAACAATTGGAAGCTGAACAACACATTACTCAACGAAAATGTGCCACTGATGAAATAAAAGAGGAAATTAAAAGGTTCCTGGAAGTTAATGAAAATGAAAACACAGCCTACCAGAACCTATGGGACACAGCAAAGGCAGTCCTGAGAGGAAAGTTTATAGCCATTAGTGCATATATCAAAAGGCAGAAAGATATCAAATCAATGACCTAACACTACAGCTGAAACTCCTAGAAAAACAAGAACAAACAAACCCCAAAACAAGCAGAAGGAAAGAAATAATTAAGATAAGGGCTGAAATCAATGAAATAGAAACAAACAAACAACAAAAAAAACCATACAAAGAATCAATGAAACAAAAAGCTGGTTCTTTGAAAAAATAAACAAGATTGACAGGCCTCTGGCAAACCTGACTAAAATGAGGAGAGAAAAAAACCCAAATCAGTGAAATCAGAAATTCAAAAGGAGAGATAACAACAAATACCATGGAAATCCAGGAAATCATCAAAGACTACTTTGAGAGCCTATACTCTAATAAATTTGACAATCTCAAAGAAATGGACAGTTTTCTAGAAACATACAACCAGCTAAAACTTAACCAAGAGAATATTAATCACCTGAATAGATCTATAACACAAAAAGAAATTAAAGCTGCAATCAAGAGCCTCCCAAAAAAGAAAAGTTCAGGACCTGACGGATTCACTGATGAATTCTATCAGACATTTAAAGAAGAACTAACACCAACTCTCCTTAAACTGTTCCATGAAATAGAACAGGAAGGAACACTGCCTAACTCATTTTATGAAGCCAATATTACTCTCATCCTAAAACCAGACAAAGACACCTCCAAAAAGAAGAACTACAGGCCAATTTCCCTAATGAACATCGATGCAAAAATCCTCAGTAAAATAATGGCAAACCTAATCCAACAACACATCAGAAAGATCACTCACCACGACCTAGTTGGTTTCATCCCAGGGATGTGGGGGTGGTTCAACATATGCAATTCTATAAATGTAATATAGCACATCAATAGAAGCAAAGACAAAAACTACTTGATCATCTCAATAGATGCAGAAAAAGCCTTCTACAAGATCCAACACCACTTCATGATAAAAGCTCTAAGAAAACTAGGAATAGAAAGAAAGTACCTCAACATTGTAAAGGCTATATATGACAAACCTATAGCCAACATCATACTTAACTGTGAAAAACTGAAACCATTTCTGCTAAAATCAGGAATGAGACAAGGTTGCCCACTATCCCCACTCCTATTCAACATAGTACTGGAATTTCTAGCCAGAGCAATTAGGCAATAAGAAGAAGTAAAAGGAATACAAATAGGTACAGAAAGTGTCAAAATATCCTTATTTGCATATGATATGATCCTATACCTTAAAGACCCAAAAAAACTCTACACCATAAACAGCTACAGTAAGGTGGCAGGATATAAAATCAACCTACAAAAATCATTAGCTTTTCTATACACCAACAATGAACAAAGTGAGGAGGAATACATGGAAAAAATTCCATTCACAATAGCCTCAAAAAAAATCAAATACCTAGGAGTAAATTTAACAAAGGATGTGAATGACCTCTACAGGGAGAATTACAAACTCCTGAAGAAAGAGATAGAGGAAGACTACAGAAGATGCAAAGATCTCCTGTGCTTATGGATTGGTAGAATCAACATAGTAAAAATGGCTATACTACCTAAAGCAATCTACATGTTTAATGCAATTCCCATCAAAATCCCAAAGGCTTTCATCACAGAGATTGAAAAATCTACTCTAAAATTCATTTGAAAACTCAAGAGACCATGAATAGCCAAGGCAATGCTCAGAAAAAAGAGCAATGCTGGATATATCACAATACCTGACTTCAAACTATATTACAAAGCAATAGCAATAAAAACAGCATGGTACTGGCACAAAAACAGACATGAAGACCAGTGGAACAGAATAGAGGACCCAGATATGAACCCAAGTAACTCTACCCACCCCATTTTTGACAAAGGTGCCAAACATATACAATGGAGAAAAGACAGTCTCTTCAACAAATGTTGCTGGGAAAGTGGTTACCCATCTGCAAGAAACTGAAACTAGATCCATGTCTATCACCCTGTACTAGTATCAACTCAAAGTGGGTCAAGAACCTAAATATCAGACCTGAAACTCTGAAGTTACTATAGGAAGGAGCAGGAAACACTCTGGAACAAATGGGTATAGGCAAAGACTTCCTCAAAAGAACCCTAACATCCCAGAAACTAAGAGAAAGCATGGACAAATGGGACTTCATAAAATTAAAAAGCTTCTGCACAACAAAAGAAATGGTCTCTAAACTGAAAAGACCATCCACAGAGTGGGAGAAAATATTTGCCAGCTATACATCAGACAAGGGACTGATAACCAGAATATACAGGGAACTTAAGAAACTAAACTGTCCTAAAATCAATGAATCAATTAAGAAATGGGCAACTGAACTAAACAGAACTTTTTCAAAAGAAGGAATTCAAATGGCCAAAAAGCACATGGAAAAAATGCTCACCATCTTTGGCCATAAAGAAAATGCAAATTAAAACCACACTAAGATTCCATTTCACCCCTATTAGAATAGTCATCATCCAAAACACCACCAACAAGTGCTGGTGAGGATGTGGAAAAAAAGGAACCCTAATCCACTGCTGGTAGGACTGCAAACTGGTGCAACCACTCTGGAAAAACATTTGGAGACTTCTTAAAAATCTAAACATAGACCTGCCATGTGATCTAGCAATCCCTCTCCTGGGAATATACCCAAAGAATGCAACACAGATTATTCCAGAGGCACTTGCACACCCATGTTTATTGCAGCACTATTCACAATAGCCAAGTTATGGAAACAACCAAGATGCCCCACTACTGATGAATGGATTAAGAAAATGTGGTACTTGTACACAGTGGAATTTTACTCAGACATGAAGAAAAATGAAATCTTATGATTTGCAGGTAAATGGATGGAACTAGAAAACATCATTCTGAGCGAGGTCAGCCAGGCCCGGAAGACCAAAAATCATATGTTCTCCCTCATATGCAGACTTTAGATCTAGGGCAAATGCAGCAATGTGGTTGGACTTGGATCACATGACAAGGGGAGAGCACATATGGGAGATATAGGAATAGGCAGAAAACCCATAACATGAAAGCGTTTGATGTCACCACTCCAGAGGAACTAATACAGAAACCTTAAAACGACAGGTTGTCATGAGCAGGGGATCGGAAACCAAGGTTAAGCTCAGTTAGAGTTAAATCAACAGGGTACATGAAAGCAATAGTAGGAATCTTTCTGTATAGCTATCCTTAACTGAACCAGCAAAAACACTTTGTCTTTCTTATTATGCATATGTCCTTTCTTCAACAAAATCAGTTATAAGGGCAGAACGGGACCTGCCTGAAACTGAGGAGGGGAGGGGGGAAGAGTGGGGGAGAGGGGCAGGGTGTAGAAATGACCCAAAAAATGCATGCACATGTACATAAATAAACAAACAAAAAAAGAAATGGCTGGGAAATTTTAGTTGGATACCCAACATTGATTTTGAAGCTGTTTGCTTGCAAGGAGAAAATTTCCTCACATTTAATCTTCTGGAAAGTGTGCTTTCTCCTCTTCTAAAAACTAATGAGCATAAGATTAGCCACTTTTATTTCTCTTATTTGGCTTATTTGCCACTACCAGGTCAATACTTTCTCTTAGCAGTGGCTTTCAAAGTTTTCCATTGAATTAAATTGACTGGGGTACTTTTTAAAATAGTGCGAGAATACACTCCCAGAGTTTACCATACAGCAAATCTAGAATATAGTCCCATGCTACTGGTTTGGGGGCCAAAGTCTGAGAATGAATACTCTAAAGGAAAACCTAAATAGGTGGGTCTCTTTATTTTTCTGGTTGTGTCTTCTAGCTCAGGCCACTATCTCTCACACAGGCTATAGCATCTTAATTGATCTCAAGACTCCTCCTCCTCTGGCCTTGCCCCCATACAATACACTATCTACTCAGTACCTTAATATTCTTCCAAAACATATACAGATCATAAAAAGATAATTGCTTTATAAAGACCTCTTCTGGCCATTTTATGTACAGTGTCACTCAAACACATCACTTCAATTTTTAAGAGTATGTACCACTACACTTTGTTATTTAATAGCATGTCAGTTTGTGAAATAGTAACTGTGTAACATAAGGAATCTGGTCCTCTTGTTTATGTCCTTGCACCTAGATAGTGCAAGGCTTCTAGGGTAGGTTTCACTAATATTTATTGAAATAATACATTAAATACACATGCATGTTAGAGCAAGGGGTTGCATTGCTGTTTAGCAGAAATTAAACAGAATTCTGTAATTGTGTGAACATAATAGGAGAGGAGTAAGACAATCCTTAAACTGTCATACTTCCCAGGAATAAGAACCGGAAGGAAAAAGTTATGAGAATATTATTTCTCTTCTGCTTCTGGGAATTTTAATGCCTCTTGAAGACTGGACTTTTTGTGGATAATTAAAAAGGTGTTTAATCAACATTCACTAGTGCTGAAGGGAAGGCAAGGTTGACACCAACTTTAGAAACAGATTACATATAAGCAAACTTGTCCCTTCTTTAATACCATTGTTCAAATACAGTGCTACTAGTAAGTAACTAATAGCTATAGCTAGACAAATGTTTGCTCTAGACTATATACTTTAGAAATTGGCACATCAAAATATTTCTTGACAATTTAACTTCTTAAAGCCATATGATACCTCAGTTGGTTGATGTTCAAATAATGTACACATATGGGTAGGCTTGCACACACAGAGAATTTGTTTTACAAGATATTTGAATTTTCCCATGAGGCATTTCAAAAAAAGCAGTATATAAGCTAAATTTTACTTTCCCTAATGTAGTGAGTCTTTTCAATTATTAAATTCAAAGAACTATATATATGATTTTGCATCTTAAAACTATTTTTAATGGGTTTTTTTTTGATGTATTAAGATAAGGTCCAGCATCTTTCAGCCTCCCCAATGTTGGGATTATAGGTATATACCACCATACCCAGCCTAGAATTCTGGAATTTTTATTTTATTTACTTTGAGCCAGTTTTATCATTTCACAGCTGTGTAACTTTGGATCAGATACTTGTCTCTCCAGTGATTTGGTTTCTTCATCAGTAAAACAGAATAATATTATTACCCATGTCAAAACTTTGCTTTGAGGTGTAAATTAGTTATTGCAGAGAAAAGCAATAGCTTTTCAAATTGTTGTTGTTATTATCATTAATAATCAGAATGCTTCCCCAGGTTAAATTGTTTACCACTTATCAGACGCCATTTTCGGCGAAGAAAATTAAATGATGAAACATAATCAAAAGTCATTTGATGAATGAAAATGATTCTGTCCCAATGTTGAAATCTTCAGCCAGTAGATAGGAGTTTATCTGGCTAGAACATAAGGACTATGAATATGGCCCAGCTGGCTCAGGCAGCAAATGGTTTTGGGTAATGAAGTTGTCTGGCACCAAATTCCTGATTGCAGAGACCAGGAAATTCAACAAAATTACAATTTATTGAGCACCTGTTACATGCCAGTTCATTTTATTCATGTTGCCTTATTCTAGGGTTATCAGAATTTCTATTTTTATAGCATATATAAAAGAAAAGAGATAGAGACAGTAGGTAACTTACAGGATTGTACACTATTTTAAGCCATAGTCAGAATTCAATCCTAACTTTGTCTAAACCTTAACCTAAAACTCTCTTCTCTTTTATGCTTTATGATGGCAATAAGCAATGAATTTGCAAGAGTTTCTGAAATGCAAATGATGTTTATCTGAAATGTAGAGACTATCTTCTTATATTTCCAAAAAAAAAAAAAAGAAAGAAATTATATAATGGGCAAAGGTAAACAATCTCATGATTTTAAAATTAACATCCAGGCTTGACATTTTCCGCAATGAGAAATAGCTTCATCCTCCTCCCTAAACAAACAAAAATTTTCATACTTCGCTAAACTGTGGGAGGAAGGTTCACATTGGGACTCTGCTAAAGAAGAGTAAAG
The DNA here is from genome assembly GCF_047511655.1 of Castor canadensis. Classification (NCBI taxonomy): domain Eukaryota; kingdom Metazoa; phylum Chordata; class Mammalia; order Rodentia; family Castoridae; genus Castor; species Castor canadensis. The sequence continues at coordinate 125,713,813 of NC_133393.1, forward strand.
TGCATCTGCCAGAAGGTAGTTACTAGAGGGTACAACTATCAGGTCTATAATATTTTATAAAGATGATCTACTCCACCTAGAGGACTTCTTAATTTAACACACATTGCTATCTACTTCCAGAACTTCTGGCTCAATAATCTCAGTGAGTCAGAATTTCTAGTAAATTCAGAGGTAATTGTTGAGGTTTACTAATCTAAAACCATGCTCTGAGAACCACTGCTAAAGCATGGTTCACTTATTTTATAAGACAATAAATTAAAGCTCAGTCAAGGACTTGTCTCAGGTGCTACAATAAGTGACTTTGGAAGGGGAAAAAGAAGGGAAGACCATTGAGATGTGCTCAAAGAACTTGTATGAAGTCATGTCACCTTGTCCAAGTTCAGCATTAGAGCACTGAAGGGATACAGTCGTTTTTGACCTAAGTAAACCATCAGAAAAAGGAATCAACATGATATATTAGATGTCATTTTCTCATAACTCTTGCTGACTCTCCCTTTGAATCTCACTATACTAAATCTAATAGTCCTTTTTAAGGCTATAATGAAAATGGATGAAAAAGATTTTGTCTGTTAATTTTCAATTGCTAAAAAAGTTAGAAAATGTTGGACCATTTAAACCATGGAGTAAATATTTTCTCAAAGAAGCACTGACTTTATTTCCCAAACCAAATCAGATGGGTTGGAAATGGTTATGCAGAGTTCTGTCCTGAAAAATATTTTGATGTTAAGCAAGGGTTTAGAGGAAAAGATAACTATCTGCCAAGGATAAAGAAGGAAACAACAATGAGAAATATACAGGGTCAAATTCTGTGTTGTTACTGTTATTTGTAATTTTTTTTCACATGAAAATGTTTATGTGGCTCTAAATCTGCTGACAGTTCATGCTTCTACTGATGACAACTTGTACATGACATATCATTGAACTTAAATTGATTGATCTTCCCAATAAATGTCTCCACTTATCTATGACAATTGACAACTTGTTAATTCCATGACTATTATTCTACTTAGTTTTCTATGTGAAAACATAACCTTACATCTTATGACTTCCATTTGACAAATACTTAATGCTACAGTGTCATTTTGAAATATTGTCAAAATAAATGTGCACAATAATTCTAATCAGCTGTTTGTACAATGGTATCATGATTTTCAATTATACTTGTATCAAATACTGGGAAAATCCAGGAAATGAAAAGGAATTGGTCTGAAGGGCTCTGTGTTAATTTTCTATTACTGTGTAACAAATTATAGTGTCACAATTTTAGCACAACCTTAAAACAAAACACGTTTATGATCTCACAATGTCTGCAGGTCAGAAGTCTGGATATAGGATTGCTGACTGAACTTGAAACACCAGCCAGTGATACAGTTTTGAGACTTGAGTTCCTTGGTTGTTAGAATTCATTTTCTTTTAAGTTGTGTGACTAAGGAACTTGTTGTCTAGTTTAGTGTTACAGGGGTCTCACCTAGCTCTTGGAAGATGCCCACAGATCTGAAACATACAGCTTTCTACATTATGACACCTTGTTCAAAACTGTCAGGTGAATCTCTGTTGCTTTAAATCTCCTCTTTCAGAAAGAGCCCAACCCTTTTGAAGGTCTCACTTAATTTTATTAGACTTACCCAATCTCCTTTTGATTAACTCAAAGACTATACTTTTGAAAACTTAATTACTACTCCAAATTCCTCACTTTTGTCATATAAATTAAACTAGCAATGGGAATGAAATCCATAAAATTCATAGTCCCTCTTACACTTAAGGTGAAGAAGTTACACAGAGTATATTTACTAGAGGGAAAGGATGTTGAAAGTCACCTTAGAATCCTACCCACCATAGGCTAATAATTATAATGCTTATTTTATAATATTCAGATTACAAAATCCTGCATACTGATAATGAAATTTAAGGAAATAAAAATGTATTAAAAATAAAATAAACACTTTCTATATTCTACCACCTAAAGGTAAATCTTATTAACATTTTGATAAGATCCTTTTCTTTATTTTATATTATATGTGTGTGTGTAAAAAGGTGTTTTTAACTATTAGGTGCTGCCAAATTTATAGTATTTTATGTTAATTGTTACTTAAAATATTAGAAATATCTTCATATATACATATATATATATTTCTAAAATAGTTTCTAGTGACTCCATAATATTAATCCTATGAATTCATCATCAGTTATTTAAACAGTTCCTTAGGTTCTTTTTTACTATTTTAATATTTATTGATACTTGCCATGAGTACCTTTTATGTTAATCTTTGCATCTCTATTCTATTTCTTGTGCAATATGTTAATGGACATAGTTTTTCATGAGTATTTATATCCATGTCCTTTGGTATTAAAGTCTCCCTCACTGATTCTGGGCCTGACCATGTGAATCTTTTGGACAATGATACAGACATGGTTCAAGCAGAATATTAAACTAGCCCTTGAACAATCCAGTTTCCTTCCTTGGCCACTGCCACTGCTGTGAAAATGCCCCAAGGTTAATCTTTGAGGTGCTGTATTTATCACGTGAAGAACAACTGTATACCTGGCTAAGATCATCCAAGACCAGGCAGTTCCCTGGCTACTATCAACTGAGTTCTCATAAATAATTGGATCTGACCCAGGTCAGCTGATCCTGGTCTACATAACACAATCACCTGACTAGATCCATAGACTCAGGAGAAAAAAAAATGGTTTTGCTTTAAGCAATTGAGTATTGGGTGCTATTTGTTAACCAGTACAAGCCAATTTTTGAAGTCCTAGAAATAAATTTTAAGGCATAAAATTAGAAGTATCGAAAATCATGTAATCATTTAACCAAAGTAACATTTTAATAGCTGCTGGAAAAAAGATGGAATTTTCTTTCATAGGAAAAAAGAGCAGGCTTATCTTTAAGACATCATGGATATGATTGGGAAGAAAAAAGGCACAACATTGCAAACTACGCAATGACATAAAATGCTATTTCCATTGTAAATTTCAAAACTTTTCTCTCTGACATGACAAGATTCATGACTATACCAAAATCCAAGGTAATACCCAATAATGTAACATTTAAAACTTCTGAAGGACTATAGCTCAGTGTCATGAAGCCACACACCAACATAAGCAGTCCCCTTTCTCCCCATCCCATTTAACTCAGGGAGGCAAAGCTGCCTGTGTTTTAGAAGCAGTTACCAGAGATCATTAACCACAAATACTTTCACTTTCCTTCCTTTACATGGTTTACATACTTCAGAAAAAAAGGCCTAAAGAGTCTCAAGGAAACAGAGACAACAGAATTAAAATGTGCACACATTTACATCAGCCTCAGTGGTCTGTATAATTCGCTCACAAATCCGACCAACAGACTCAATGTATTTACTTCAGATGTAATAACTCATAGGACACATCAACCAGATAAGAATGGAAATTCATCCACTCAATCGGCTCACCAGTATTTATTAAAGTTATATATTAAAACTCTTCTGAAATTTAAGGCTATAGTAAGATATAGTAAACTAACTGTTCATAATACTAAGCTTTGCTATTAGAAATATCTGACAAGAATGCAATTTAAAACAAACTAGGTGAGGAAATTACATATTTCGTCATTATTAAGAGACTTATTCAGTTAAAAGAATACCATACTTTCCCTTGAAGGATATTTGCTTTTTTTTTTTTTTTTCAAAATCTTTTTAGAAGCAAAAGCAATGTTAAGCTTGCCAAAAGGAAGCACAGAAACAGTTTACTCACCATCTTTTCCATACATTCTGTCAAGGAAACACTGGCACTTAGGCATTCGATTTAGTTATATTAGAATTGACAAAAACCATATTAGATTGTAATGAGTTTTCATTAAAATAATAGAAATGATTCCCTGGATATTTTATCTTATATGTCACTTTTTGTTTACATTTTCTATATATATGTTTCCTGAGAAACATATATTTAAATTGAAGTAATTGTTCAAGATACACTAAAAAAGTTTGAGGCATTTTGTGAATGTAGTGAAACTGAAGCTTCAGACTCAAGGCCCAGACTCCTGGGGAGAAGAATAAAAATGAAGAAAGGGAATGTACAGGAAATTATGGAAAAAGGTGAGTGACTTATGGTTTGCTGATGCATTCTTCATATGTTAGCAAAGGGGGAGGAACAATGGAATTAGAAAATTTATTTTATAATAATCTAAGAATAACATAGTTTCTCAGAAGACCTTGTAAATTTTCTTCTTTATGTTCTTGTGCATATTAACAAGGCTGAGTTACCTCCCACTTGATGAATTACTGAAATCCATGGGTTTTAATATTTATACAATCAATATTTATTATATTAGTCATCAAGAATACCTTAATATGATCATTCAGCACATTTTTTCCCATAGTGACTTTCAGAAAACTTCAGTCCTTTAAGATATACATATATGCAAACACAAAAATTTGGGGATGGCATATATGAGATTTCTTAAAGTACAATTTTCCTCATGGAAAATACATACTAACTTTCTTGAAAATTCTAGAAGTCGATTATAAATAAAAACAAATTACTCACCATGGAACCTATTATTATTTCACAGAATTGATCTATGGACATAGTAAAAGAAAGGCTACATGGAAGCATGACCTCAGAAACTAGAAATGAAATAGAAGTAAAGAAAAAATTAGAGCTGTATTTATACAATGGATCAAAATCATGTACAAAAATGCAAAAGAGAAAATGATATCATGTACAAAAATGCAAAAGGGAAGATGATATCCCTTCTTCTAAGTAAAAGGGCTCTACCAATTTTTTTCTATTAGTCCTCTTATAGCTTTGAACTGGTTTAAGAGTGGGGAGATTTAAAAGAAAGCCACATTGATAGCTTAACCATTTACTTCTCTTTTTGTGATCTTAAGCAAATTAATCCCTTGCTTCAGTTTCTTCCTCTGTAAAGTAAAATAGGGAAAAATACACAGGATTGTAAAGATGGAATGAGTCAATATATCTAATGGTATTTCTTACTTTATTTCTTGGTAAGCCTCAGTTAAACTTGCTATTATTTATCATTATTTATTATATTTTTGACAATTCATTGGCCCTCATTGGGAATTAGTTTTGAAGCACTACTCTAGTATAAATGTCTTATGTGAGTTGTTTTAAAATTCAAATTGGGATAGCAGAAAGAAAGATATTAAACTTTCATTTTTATGCACAGATTAAAGACTTCTTTGAATATAGCAACAGTGTTTATATCATTGTTGCATCCCTCAAATTAGCAAAATCTCCTAAATAAAAACAATATTTGTTAGAGAACTCAATAGTTAGAAAAATAATATTTATATGAAGAGCTCTCCACCTGTACACTAATGAATACATTTACTATGTTGGGAGATAATGGAACAATTTCCTTATATCAAAAGAATTATCAATTATTATAAAATGTATTCAAAGTTCTTGTTGGACTGGGTTGCCTGTGATCCTAAACTTTATCAGCCTCCAAATTGATTCTCTTACTTGCAGTCAGAAGGTGCTCCAGCCAACTAACCTATTAAATGGAACATTTCACATTATCTCTTAAAGTAGGCTGTTAAGATCATTCAAATAGACAAATCAACTTGAAAGTTCCCCTACACAATGTCTAAACTTTTCAGTTAAGACCTCAGGATTCCAAATATACCCAATGAAATGTAAATAGATTTAACTTGAGAAGAGGAATTTCTCAGCATTGTTGTCTAGAAGGCTATTATTTTGAGAAGAGAATGAGGTCGCAGCAACTATGAGGCAAGGTTAAGGGTGGTATTGAGATGTCAATACTAGAAATGTCCCATTTGATCCTTTTGAGGAAGGCTAGAGTTAGGGAAATGTCAGGACTCTTAGGAGATAAATGACTTAATATTGCATTTCAGATTGACCATGCTATGGCCTGGACAGGGGGCCACCTGTGCCCCTCCCCACTCATTGATCATTGGATGGGAATCACCTGATTCTTCCCTTCCCATAGCTTACTGTAGGTTTTAAAAGCATCTGGAGAAGAGAAGCATGATCTCTGCTTGGTGACTTCCACCAGTGTTTCCCTTCCCTAATTTTTAATAAATTCCAGTTATATTACATGTCCAGCTATGTATTCTTCCTTGAGGGACACAAAGACTTTGGAAGTCTCATCACAGACTGCAGTGTTGCCATTAACACTTTGATATCAGACATAGAGTAACTGGGGTAAACAATGAAAACAAACTTAAGAGGAAAGAGAAAAATGTCAAAAGTAAGTTTCCTTTTCTTAATAGATGGTTTTGCTGCAGGATGGCTCAGACAGAGAGATGGGCTACCAAAGATTTTGGGCAACAAGTTTATTAAGCAGGTCAGCAGCAACTCAGTGGATTCACATCCAAAAGCTGAGCCCCAAGAGCAAAGGGGGCTTTCCCTACATACCATTCAGAGCAGGTTACAGATATGGGGGTACAGCTTGTCCCATACATGGTCACATATTATTTCATTGGCCATTTTCACCTCTGGGGTGAGGAGACTCTTCTCTGGTCTCACCCCAGGTGCTATGAGACATTCGTCAAATCTGGTTTTTCTTTGTTTCACTGTTGCACTCATTATCTCTCATTATCTTCCCTGCCTTCCTGCCACATTCTCCCCTTTGATGATCAGACCCACTTCTGGGTCAAAGAGCATCATCTTGATCTAGGGGTGTATATTTCCACAGCATCATTACATAAGCAGCTGTCTTCCTTTCTATACTGGCTTCCATAATGGTCGTGAAGGACCACAGTACCAGGGGAATTAAGCAGGGTAACATCAGGCATGCTCCTAAGACAAGGAACATTGCCCCTATTAAGGTCTTGAACCCACCTAGGGTTGAGACCCAGTTCACGACAGGTCATCGGGACTCCATTCCTTCCAGGTCTGCACAAGGACATGGGCAAGTTTTTTCATCTTGTCAGTAATCTCTTCAGTTACCTTTCCCTAATCATCAGTCTGTAAACAGCAGTTACTCAGATTGAACTTCCCACATACCCTGCTCTCTGAGGCTAGAAGTAGTCCAGAGCCAAATGGTTTTGGTAGATGGTGTTGCATATTTCAGTTTGTTGTTTGGCTAATCTGTTAAGGGCTTTTGCTGTTTCATTAGTTATAATTTCAACAACTGCCTAAAGCCAGATGATGAGGTTGAGCATATGGGTTGGGGTTCAATAGCCCCAGGAGCCATCTTCTGGCCATGTTGGGACCATAATATTGAATGATCTGCTGTGGAGGCCATTCAAGGCCCTCCTGGTCCCCTATTTGTAGGGCATCTCACTTTTTCCTGTTTATCGTTCCCTCATATGTGGAGACTCCTAATTTTTAGTAAAATTTACATAGTTACAGATGCCAAGGGAGCAGTTAGAGGTTGCCACTCCTTTTTGAAGGAGGATGGAGGATTGTGCTTTTTGCCAGGTAGATCATGAAACACAAGTCCAGTATGGTCAGTAGCTCCAGCTTGCACCATTACATGGCCAAGAGCTGTGTCTCTGGCACATGTATTTGTCATTTGATATACAAGTTTTCTCTCAGGCCAGGCCTCCTTAGGTTTTCCAACACCCTGAGATTGATAGACAATGTTTTTAGCTATTGTGGTGCACACATCAAAGTATACAGATACTGACCTTTTGGGGTTGTAAACCTGTGTCTGGCTAATCAGCTCCCCACTGCTGGTGAATCTTCGGAGGTCTAGCCATTGTTCCTGAGGGTGATAGGTGATAGTTAAAGCAGATATACTGACAATGATGAGAGAACACTGAGTAGGTGGTATTGTTGTGGGTGCATGACCCAACAACTTTGATTGCACAGAATAATAAGCATGGAAAATCAGAGTTTTGGTAACAACAATTCCCACTTGGGTAGTGCACATGCATGAGTCACAGTCCAAGGCCTGAGGGTCCCCAGGTAGAGAGCTGTCCAAGATTAGCAAGAAGAAAACATACAAGAGACTCATCCTCAAAGGTGAGATGGGCGACTCCTCAAGCTTCAGCCATGCATAGACTAGTTAGCTTCTGGAGTGACTAGAGAGGACTGATATCTTGTCATTTGTGGTCTCCTGTTGTCTCCTGGGAAGCAGGTACCTTCTGGGGAAGGGTGGGGGCATTCCAGAGGGTGATCTTGCACAGTGAGGCTGATCAAGGATGTACTCCCACTCAAGGGAAGCTGGCTTTACTCGGCTGTAATGAATCTAGAGAATGATCTCTGCTACTTTAACTATGATGGGGGTAGATAAAACAACAACATAAAGGCCCCTCCAGTGGGGGTTCAGCAGTTGAACATTCCATTGACTTACCCAAAACAGCATCATCTGATTTATAAGGGTATGTGGTAATTGTCAGGATAACAGGGAGTCTCTCTCTTATCCAGTCACTGATTTTTGAGAGAGTCAACCCAAGGACCCACATCTGCTGTCTCAGGGTGAAGTCACCTATTCCCTTAAGGTCCCCTCACAGGACCTTGACTAAAGGGGATGGGCACCCAAAAAAGAGCTTCAAATGGGAGAAACCCTTCCATTTGGTTGGGCTAGACCTAAAACTGAGCAAGCTTATGGGCAGTATGATCCCAATAAATGTGGGTCACCTGGCAAAATTTTCCCAATTACAATTTTAGAGTCCTGTTCATATGTTCTACTTTCCCTAACTGTGGAGTCAGTAACCACCAACTGTACCACCTAAGCCACAAAGGCTGGCGTACATTGTCCAATCCAATAGACACAGGTATTCTATACCAAAGGATGATTTCCTTTAACAGGCATCTGGCCACTTCCCAGGCTTTCTCAGTACAAGAAGGGAAGGCTTCCACCCATCCTGAGATGGTGCAGATGAACACCAGCAAATATTTACATCCTTTGGCCCATGGCATCTCAGTAAAGTCCACAATCAGGTTCTCAAAAGGAGCTCCTCCATCACTTTGCATCTAGGGTGGCACTCTTGGTCCTTGTCAGGGATTGTTTTTGGCATATAGATTGCACCTTTCACATTCTGTCTTACTTATGTTGGAGGACTTGGACACATAAAAATGCTGGGCCAAGGTAGTCTAAAGAGCTGTTTTCCCTGAGTGAGTTCCTTCATGGAACTACTTGACAAATGTAGGAGCTGGTGACTCTAGGATTGCAATACAGCCATCAGCAATTTCAGTCTCAAATGAAGCCTCTTCTTGTGAGGTATATCATGGGTCCCATTCAGATAAAGAACATGGGAACAAGACAGCTGTCAGTGAGGCTAAGGTTTGTCTTCCTGTGAAGGCTGCTTTTTTGTCTTCCCTATCAGATTTTTGGTTTCTCTAAGTAGCTGTTTTTTCCCCTTTCTGATGCCCTTGATAGTGCATGACTGCTACTCACTTAGGGGCCCATATATTTCTAGCAATTCCAGAATTTCTTGTTCATACTTTCCTCCCAAGTTAATAAGCCCCCTTTCTCTATATAGATCTCCATGGACATGAATGCTAGTAAAGGCATGTTTATAGTCCATATAGATATTTGCCCACTCTCCTACAGTGATCTGGAGCACTCACATGACAGCAATGAGCTCATCATTTTGTGCAAAGGTCCCAATTGGCAGTGGAGGTACTTCAGTGACAGTGTCCAGAGTCACAACTGCATTTCCAGTAAAACATGTGCCATCCTGGACAAAACTGCTTCCATCTGTGAAATACTCAACATCTGGATGACTGATACACTGATCAGTAAAGTCCACCCAACTGGAGAACACCTCATCCATAACTTCTAAGCAGTCATGTTCTGGGGAGCCTGAATCAACTGGTTTAGAGTATTAACAACTTCTAGTTGGATACGCGGGTTTTCACATAACATGCTTTGGTATCTGACCATTCAAGAGTTTGTCAGCCAATAATTTCCTTCATATTCTGTAACAGTCAAAACAGAGTGGGGAATCAGACTGTGAATTCTTGTCCCAAAGTAAGTTTATCTGCTTCAGCCACCAAGACATCAGTGGCCACCAGGGTGCATAGGCAGAGCAGCCAACCTTGGGAAACTGCATCAAGTTGCTTTGATAAATATACCACCACCAGGTGGTATAGAGAACCTAGCAGCTGGGTCAAGACTCCTGTAACTGTACCCAGTCTCTCATGTATATGTAAGAAAGGCTTCATCACATCTAGTAAGCCCAGAGCAGGGGTATTTACCAGTGCCCTCTTAATTTCTTTAAAGGTTTTTTCTTGCTCTTCTCCCTATACCATGGGTTCCCATTCTCCCCGCTTTGTGGCTTTATAAAGAGGTTTTGATGGGGGAGAGGGAGAGGGTGGAGTGGCTGGTAAGCGATGGGGTGGGGGCAGGGGGGAGAAATGACCCAAGCCTTGTATGCACATATGAATAATAAAACAAAAAAGAAAAAGAGAAAATAAATAAATAAATAAAGGGGTTTTGCCAAGAGAGAGTAATTGGAGATCCAGATCTGGCAGAAACCTACAGCCCCTAGAAATTATCTAGTCTGTCAACGGGTCTTGGGAGCCAGACTAGAACACATGGACTATTTCCTCTCAGGGTCCAGTCTACATTGTCCTTGTAACAGGTGAAACCCAAGGTATTTGACAGTATCCCAGCAAATCTGAGCTTCCTTTTGGGAAATGTTATACCCTGCCTTCCACAAAAGGGAGGGAGGGAGGTAAGTTCCTTCCATACAATCCTAATGAGTTGATCCAGCTAACAGAAGATCATCTATGTACTGGAGGAGTGTGCAGCCATGCTGGTCAGCCAAGAAAGTCTTTAGGTTGGATGACAAGGCAGTCTCAAAGATAGTGGGAGAGTTTTTGAAGCTTAGTGGCAACTGAGTCCAAGTCAATTGTCACTTTTCTTCAGTACTAGAAATTTCCATTGGAAGGCAGAGATAGGTTGGATCTGTGGGGCCAGGCAGATGCAGAAAAATGCATCCTTAAGGTCCAGGCAGGTAAAAAACCTTGCCTAAGCTGGGATAAGGTCCAAAAGTATGTATGGGGTTGGGACTACAGGGTGTAACGTAACAGTCACTGAGTTGAATGTGCGGAGGTCCTGAATTGGCCAAAAGTCTTCGGTCCCTGGCTTTTGGGCAGGCAGTAAGGGAGTGTTCCAGGGAGAATGACAAGGACAAAGGATCCCATACTTCAGGAGTCTGTCAAGGTGCATTTGAATCCCAATTTGGACCTTGTAAGGAATACAGCATGGCCTCTGGCTAACTAGAATGGCTCCTGGCTTTAATTTTACCCCCACCAGAGGTATGTTCTGAGCCAGACCAGGGTTTGTCCCCAGCATATACTTCTAGAATCTTAAAGAGAAGCTCAGGCATCTCAGGAATCTCTTTGTTAGAGGCACAGAGTCACCATTCCTCCTCCTGTGCAAACATGAGAGTTAGAGTCTCAGCTTCAGGCCCTCTCACCTTTAAGGCTGCTGTGCCCATCTGAGTCAAAGGTTATCTGTGCCCTTAGCTTGCACAAGTCTCTGCCCATCAAGGTGCAGGGCAATCAGGAAGGTAAAGGAACTCTTTCCTTACTTCACACTTTCCAAGATTCTATTTTCTAGATATGAGGAAGGGGTGGCAATTCTGATCTCATAGCCCCAACAATGTTCACATGTCTCTGTGAAAGAGGGCCCATAGGTTGGGTTACAACTGAATGCATTGTGCCAGCATCCACCATTAGGTCAACAGGATGGCCTCCCTATCTTCATTCAGACCAATAAGCTCAGTAGCATGGGGTCCCAGTAAAATGGAGCACCATCTGTCCTAGTCCTCCTCATAGTCTTCAGAAGTGGCCAGTCCAAAAATGTCTTCCTCCCAGGGATCACTTTTCCCTTGAGCAGACCAACACTTTCCTTCAACAACTCAGCCCCTGCCTCTGGTTTGGGGATCCTGGGCTGTTGGGCACATTCATTTTTTCAGTGTTCTTCTTGACAACAGAAGGCACACTGGTCCCGCCTTAGTTCCTTTCTAAGGTGAGACTGTTCTGGGGGTGCTGACCATCGTCCATGGAGATTGCCTCTTCCTCTGCCATACCCTACATGCCTGCCTGACTGTTCAGCTAGAGCTGCAGCAATAAGGTCCACCCTCATTTTCATCTTTCTATTGGCCTCCTGATCTCAATTGACAGAGTTTTGTTGCCACCTCCAGAAGCTGGCTGGTGTTCGTACCAACAAACCTCTCAAGCTTTTGTAATTGTCTCCTTATGTTCCCCTGTGCCTGGCTGACAAATACTGCATTAATCATCCTCTGGTTTTTGGCTACCTGTGGGTTGAAAGGGGTGTACAGGTGGAAGGCCTCACAGAGCAGCTCATAGAACTGGTTGGGGCTCTCATCTGGCCCTTGGGAGACTTCAATGGTCTTACTCATGTTCATGTCCTTTTCCCCTCCTTCCTTTATGCCTCCTAATAATGTCTCCTGATACCATTCAAGCCACTGATAATCTTGGTCATCATTAGGCTCCCAATAGGGGTACTTCTTGGGGAGCTGGCCCTGAGCATAGGTTTGGGCATTTAAAGTGTCCACAGGGGCATGATCTTCCAGCCACTACAGAGCTGCCAAGGTTATATGGCGTCACTCTTCAGTATTAAATAGAGTCAGAAGAAGCTGTCAACAGTCTGTCCAGGTGGGCTTATGAGTTTGGATGATAGACTACATTGGATCAATCAGAGTCTGAGGAGTTTCCATGAGGGAGGGGGTGTTGTACTTCCAGTTTAAGAGGTCTGTGTTGGTAAAGGGCTGGTAGATGAATGTCTGCCTTCCTCCTTGTGCCTGATCAGGCTGGTCATAATATATTGGGCCCTGGACCTCTCTCAGGGCATCAGCAAGGCAGTGGGTCCCGGGAGAGAGGCTAGACCCATACTGGAACTGTTCGAATGTTCCTGGTTGAACCTAGGGGTCATTTTCACAGGGAGCTGCAAAGTGAGGACTGGTGGGCTTGGGGTGAGCATGAGGTTCATGGGACCTAAAGAAGGTGGAGTTGTTGCAGTCTCAAAGACTCCAGAGTCCAGCCTTGTAGGTGTATTTGCTGCTAGTGCTTCCCAGTCTGATGCTGCTCTCCCTTTCAAGGGTAGAAGCCAAGGGTCAGAAGGAGGTGGTAAAGGTGGATACAATGGCACATAAGGGGGCAGAGTATTCTTGGGGTTCCCTGCTAATATGCATTTCTCCAGCTTTTTACATTTTTCCCTGCACTTGGAAGCTGCTACCACTCCAACTACCATGACCTTACATGCTTCCTCTAGGTGAGCTTTAGCCATATGGGCTGACAAAGGACTGCATCCTCCAGCAATCAATGTAAGGAGACTGATCTGGGTGTCCAGGATCCCCTACAACTACTTCAAAAACTCTATTGACTATTATCTTATCTAATGATCCCTCCAAGGGCCATCCTACACCAAATGCAGGCCAGTCTATTTCACAGAAGGTCCTAAGCTTGCCAGGAGTCAGATTGACTCTGTAATCTCCATTAAATCCTCCTTTTAAAGTTCTTAAGCATGTTCTCTAGGGAGGTGTTCTTACTCTGACCTCCTCCCATTCCTCCCATTACCAGACGTCAAGAGAGAGACAGAAATGGAAGTGATGAGAATTGTGGAGAGAAGGTAGGGGGGTCCTCCTTTCCAGCACACAGGGGAAAACAAATAACACCACTCTCTTCATCCATCTCCAGCCATTCCCCTAGTGTGGATTTAGGAGTCTCTTAGCAATAGTGAGTATGTATAAACCCCAGACCAAAGGCCCTGTTAGGGCTCAGCCTGGACCATATGAGTTCACCATGGACCTGTGAATCAGGACTCTGAACTTGCTTTTTAGCTGGGCTGCATTTCAGGCTCACATTTTCACACACTCTCACACAGCACAGCACTTCCACCCCACTCCCTGAAACTGAGAGACATGGTTTCACCCCCAAGAGGGGGTTACTTGGGTGTCTCTACTGGGAGTCAATCAGACTCCTTTTCTGCCTCTTAAGGCAGGCCTGAATTCAAATAGGGGTTCTTTATCATCTGATGAATAAGGCTCCGAAGTTGGTTCCCAAGTCTTTCCAAGTTCCTTTGTGCAACCGAAATTCACCTCCTTGGTTTGCTGGGATAGAGGCTTCCTCCCATTAGATCAACATGTCAGGTGGTGACTGGCAAGGGTGGCCCTCTGAGCCAGTGACAAGGAGGTAAAAACAAAACCTCTGAATCCTGGACATACAAGCCCCCAGACAGAGAGATAGGGCACAAAAGCTTTTGGGAAGCAAGTTTATTAAGCAGACCAGCAGTGGATTTGCATACAAAGGCTGAGCCCAAGAACAAAGGGGGCTTTCCTTATATATCACCTAGAGCAGGTTATAGATATGGGGGGTACAGCTTGTCCCATACATGGTCACATACTATTTCATTGCCCATTTTAACCTCTGGGGCGAGGTGACCCTTCTCTGGTCTTACCACAGGTGCTACATGACATTTCCCAAATCTGTTTTTTTTGTTTCACTGTTGCATTCATTATCTCTCATTGTCTTCCCCTCTTCTTTCCTGCCTTCCTGCCACAGTTTGGCATCGTTTGTCAGTGTGTACTGACATGTGGAGGTGTGATTAAACAAAATTCTAGCTTGAAGAAAGACAGATTATTCATGATTAACAGAACTTAAGTTTGCCAAATTGGAATTTGTGTAATGAATGAATGTATAATGTTTAAATTTTTGTCAGGTTATTTTGCTGATTTTAAATATTGTACTGAATTTTCTGTCCTAAGTTTTGTCAGTTTATAGCTCACATCTCTCCCATGTGATATAGATAAACAGCAGAATTTTCATGCTGAAGAGTTAAATTTTTTGAGACTGAAGGCTTTTGAAAAGACTCGTGGAGTGTTTGGAGGGTGAGGATTCTGTGAGACAAGAGGGGATCCATTTGAAAATAGGGGATGACCAGTGAAATATGTGCTGAGGGACACAAGGCCTCCCTGATGATTGCTGATTTTTCAGTAGTCTGAATGGAAAGACAAACTGATAACCAAAACTATTACCAGAAAAATGGCCTTAAAAATTATCTCGGTTCTTCCAACCAGCATAAGAGTTCAAGCAAGATGCAAAGATTCAGTAAAAGTAACAGTAAAGTTTGTTAGGAAAGAAATACACTTTCAACAGACTGAAAGCAAGTTGTCTTTAGAATGAGAACAATGATCAGGTTTTAAGGTTGGAATATTTATTGCAAAACTCTTAGCATTGGGTCCTTTTGGCCCCTGGAGTGGTTTCCTGAGTTTGAATCATTGTCTTATTAAGAAAGACATTGAGCAATCTACTAGTTCCTGCTCTAATTGATGAGAATTTCTGTTTGAAATTTTGAAACTTTACTTAGCTTTTCCATTGGGTTTTTGTTTTGTTAAATTTACTTATGAAAACTTCCCTGGATCATACTTAGTCCATGCTTGGGATGTGTATTACTCTTGAGTAAAGAGTGAATTAAGCTTTATGGTAGTGGCTAACTTCAAAGCATCCTGTGATAGCCCCTAGGCTCTGGCTACCTGATCTTAAATAGAGATTAGTGGAGTTAGGAAGTTGAATTACAATGACTCCTTTTTTTCTTCCTCTTGTGGCCACTGCTTATGTCTAGCTGCTACCTAGCACAAGGAAAATAAAAATAAAAATGGATGTAAAAGTCAATGCAGGACAAGAGAATTGAGTTGGCAACTGCAAAGAGAAGAAACTTTCAGAAAAAAAATCAGACATATAAAGGGGATTGTTCTAATTTGGCAGAAAATATGTGATGCACTCCATACACACTTCATAAAATATTTAAACATCCATTTCTTATTAATGCTTGTGCAGGTAGTTAATTTAGAAGAGACAAGCCCTGCAATTTCATGAGAATGAGCAATCTTTCAAGATTATTTACTGTTATAATAAGTGGCATTTATAAAACATTTAAGATAACCACTCTAGAAATAGATATTGTTCTTATGATTTCTGAATTCTAATGTAAGAACACAGAAATTCAGAAATGTGATATCACAGGGCTAGGTGTGGTGATATATGGCTATAATCCCAGTTATTTGGGATGTAGTGATCAGGAGGATCATGGTTAGAGGCCAACTCTGACAAAACATTAGTGAGACCTCCCACACAATAAACTAGCCAGGTACCTACAATGCCTTTGGAGACATAAGTGGGTTGATTGTGGTCAAAGATCAGCCCCAGGAAAAAAAAGTGTCTGGAAAATAACTAAAGCATAAAAGGCTGGGAAAATGGCTAAAGTGACATGGGTGCCTGACTATTAACCACAAGGCCCTGAGTTCAAACCTCACTACTGCAAAAACAAACAACAAGAAAGAAAGTGAAATGATGCTTTCTCTGACCTCCAAGCCAGGATGTATCATTAAACATGTATGTTTATATATATGATATATATTATTTGAATATATATTACCTTGCATCTTCCTCTATTAGGGCTAAAAATTATATCTAGTTAACTTGAAATTTCTATAGCATAAATACTCTGGAGGGACAGAAAAGGAAAATCATTTTAAAAAATATATCATTTTTTAAACTCCATAGAGGGGTGTACTGACTGAAAAGTAAGGCTGGAGCTTTGACATTTGAAGGAGACAAAAAAGACTCAGCTAGAGATAATACCTATACAGTGTATGACCTATATAAAATATCCATAACACCAAGACACAAACTCAAAGAAACAACAAAAGAATGGAGAAGTCAGGGAAACCAGACTAACAGTGGGAGTAAAAATAAATCTTTCTTTAAACCCAGTGAGAGAAGAATTCTAATAGAAAAAGGATATTATTTATGAAATGAATGTGATGGTAGCCACTGAACACTTGAGAGAACAAAATCACAGGTTAACAAGTATCAGTCACATATTTCAAGATTTTAGATATTAACCCTGACTATAGGTATATTCCAATTACTGAAGAAAAGAATTACATCTTACAGAATTTTATATAAACAGACCCCAGGAAATATTTTTGAAAGGTATTGCTAGGGTATTTGTTGAAAGAAGGCTACAGCCTAGGTGTGATAAAAGGGTCACTCTGACTTTTGTGTGAGTTCAAGGCTTGAGGGCAAAAAAAGGGATCAGATTTAAGGATAGAAAAATTTCCAAATTAGGGTCACAATGGTTAAAAGCTAGGGACATGCCTTGTGCAACAAAGAACTTTAAACTAGATTCACTGAAAATCTCAGTAATTTCCAAGATGAAAATGGTGAGAGAAAAGAGAGAGGAAAACATGAACATTTAATTTCTTGTGAAGTCAAATACTCTAAAAAATTCAACATACGACAGCCATGAAGACTGCCCAGAAAAAAAAGTTCTGTGGTACAGTGATAATGATATTGACTGAGCAAAATAAATGAATACATAAATAGAAATAGGGAGATTTTTTATTTGTTTTTGGCATGGCAAAAAGTTTATGTCTCGTGAATTGTCTGACCTCAGTTAGGCCTGCAACATCCACTCATGGAAGAGAATGAAGATAATTATTCCCACTGATAATAGACTTGGAGCTACTACAAAATCTACTCTCCATGAGGCCATTCTTGAATTTCCTAAGCATCTTTTCTCAATCTTCTTTTAGCACTGTAGACTCTTTAAGCATTGCATATAAAGAGATGAGACATTTTAGAGACTAATAGAATATAATTCCATGTAGCAGAGATCGATAACTATGACTTGTTGGTCATGTCAAGCCCACTATTTGTTTTTATAGAGTCCACAAGCTAAGAAAGGATTTTACATGTTTAAATATTTGGGAAAATATCCAAAAAGAGTCATATTTTTTGTCACAAAAATTATAAAATTTTAACTTTGAACATTTCTGTATGTACTATTAGCTGTTTCCTGCTAAAATGAAAGTTCAACAGTTTTAACAAAAACTCTATGGCTTGCCAAAGCCTAAAATATTCATTATTTGATCCTTTAGAGAAATAAATTTTCATATAGATTGAGCAAATGTGTATGTTTTAAATGTTATGACTTATTCATTTCACAAGTAATGACCTGTTCTCTTCTCATTATGATTTATATTTTTCATTACACTGAAAATTTCCCAGAAAGAAATGTCTGTGTTTACACATGAGAAGAATTTAATAAATATTTACTAAATAAATATTATAAATAGTCTTGTGACTTTTCAGCAATTTCCAATCATGTCTAATTTTGAATAAATGCAACATTGGATAGTGTGAGCTGATATGAAAGAAGTGATAATATAATCATAACCTTTAAGGAATTCCTAATTGAGGAAAGTAATACAAATTCAAGATTACTGAGGATGAGGAGAAATAATTGAAAGAGCAGAGGATTGTTGAAAGGGTGCGATTTGACTTTTAATAATGACTTACATCCTGATAGGATTCTCCTTTAATTAACTAAGGAATCAAAGGAGTAAATCTGTAGATATAATTTCAGAGTCAAACATTGCCCTTGAGTTAACCAAAGTTTCATTTGCTAAAATTTCTGCTTAAAAGAGGTTATAAAGAGGAGGGAATTTCTTATTTTTTTCCTTCAGAAATTATGAAGACCATGAAAATAACAAATGAGAAATTATTTCTCATTTCCTATCCTATATTTCAAATAATGTAAAAGTAAATAATAAGTGGCACATTACAGCATTAAAATAAGCAGCAGGAGCTACAAAATGCAATCCTAGGGCTGCTCCAAGTGTCTGAACCAAAGCATTTTTTGAAAAATAAAAATCCACTGCTAAACTCTGGATGAAGACAGTATGCTCTATGTAGCTCAATTTTCTTTAATATTAAAAACAAAACCCATAGAACTACTTTCTACTTCAAGTCTTTATCTCATTAAGATTTACACTTCAAGGGACAAGGTGAAGAGAAAGGCAGTTTTGATAATTATATTTTCTCACCCATGGTGTATTACCTTCTTTTAATTTCAGTGGGCAATCTAATTCTGTGGTCTGAAAAAATTTATTACTGATAGGAAAAACATCATATTTCTATGTGTAAAGTGCATGCAGCTGTATGTTGCAGAGCCAGTTGAAAACGGACACAATGTTGACACAATTAGTGTGATTTGAGGTACTCAGAAACACTGAAATCCTGTATACCAACAAGACATGTACCCATTGCTGACAGAAGAATTCTGTCTCCCTACTACATATCAAAGCAATGTGCTAGCCTTCTCATTGATTCTGATTGTTTCATAACTATCTATATTTATCTATCTGACCAGCAGTCTAGACTGTGGTCACTTTGAGAGTACAGAATACAGTTCAAAATGCTCCCCAATTTTTTGTTTCATTTAATCCTTCTAACACCATGAGAGCTAGATATTAGAAACCCAGTTTTAAGACATAAGACAGATAAAGTCTGAGAAAGATAAAGATAGTTCCAATTTTAACATAGATAACAAAAGTCTGACCCAGAATTGATAACCTTTATTTTTGTTAATGTGGTGTACACATCTCTCCCACATACATCTATCTGTGCCCAGCATAATGTTTTACACATAACAAATGTTTTTTTAGTTGCGTAGTTAAAATAAACATTCCGATAGTGACTGATTTCCATCACACATACTTTAGATAAAGAAATATCCCAAATTCAATTTCTAAACAAATAAGATCTTAAGAATACAAAAACAAAGCGAAGAAAGCAGTAATTCTACAAACAAGCTCCAATTACTTTGTAATTTTACCCATGTCTATAGCAATATGGTCATATTATGGAAGTGTTACAGTGATCTTTGATAGGCAGGTGCTTCTCAACTAAGGAGTTATGTTTCAATAAGCCTATCATAAATTGAAAATATCATAAGTCAAATGCATTTAATACACCTAGCCTACCAAACTGCTTAGCCTCACAGTACACCTGTAATATCACACCTGGAGTATTATTTGTTTACCTTTGTGATTGTGTGGCTAATGGAAGCTGTGACTCATTGCCACTGCCCACCACCACGAAAGTGCATTGTACCATTTATCACTACTCTGAGCCAATATAAATGGATCAAAATACAAAATTCAAAGTGTGTTTTCTGTTGAACATGTATGGTGTTTACACCAAGGTAACGACAAAAAAAATCATGTAAAAGCATTGTAAATCAGAAATTCTATATATTATCTTATTACTAAAATCTTGCCTTATGTAAGACTTTTGGAGTTTTGTGATTTACTAAAGAAAAATACTGTTAAATATTATTTAAGGTGATACTAATTTTACTTTAGGTCCTATAGACATATTTGTGTAGCTACATAGAATTAAAAATGCACAATTAGATTTTCAGATGGCTTAGCAACTTTCTCGCAATACATTACAGCTATTCTTTTACTCCTGTTACTTGGCTGCTGATTTTTAACTAAATCACTTCACTAAACTTGTTCTTTGCTTGCTCAAGTGATGTTCCTTCATAAAGAAAAAAATACACAGTATATGTCTGTACAATTATATTCTTTGTCATTGTTTCATGTAGCATTAATACTTTGCCATAATTCCCCTACAAGTATATTTTAGATTATGTTTGCAAAATAACATACACAAATTCAAGCATTCCCAATTTCCTTGACATTTTAATGGATATGGTTTTCCTACAAAATTAGAGATAAATGAATGAGGATTCTCCCCAACAAACTTTCCCAGGTGTTGTGTTCTGATAACAGCTAGCCTCATACCAAATTCTACCACATAAAATACAAATTAGCCAACAGGCACAAAAAATAGTTTTATTTTATTTTTTTTGATAAATCCTATAAAATCCTTACACTCTATCCTTTTAGATAATCTGACAAATTGTTTATATAAAGAATTCATTCTGAAGCTACCAAACACTGCAAATACCACTGAGCAACCTATTAAGCAGAACTAAACTTATTAACATCTCTTTAGAAGAGAAAATGCTACCATGGCTGAGAGATTAGATAGGGCTCAGAGAAGGAAATCAAATGAGAGAGGTTTGTAGGTCCTGCTGGTAAGCTTTGTTGAAGCAGATCTTTCCTGATGTGGAACTGACTAGGACTGGGCAAAGTTTGTGACATGAGAGTTGAGGTCTGGTGGACACAGAAAAATGAGGATTTTGAAGTAAATGGTGATAAGTAAATGGCTGTTTGATAGGCGAGATGTTTATCTTAGTGTTGTCTCTAATAAATTCATATGTTGGAGTCAGCTGAAATAAACACTAAAGTCACTTATTAGTTTACAATATTATATCACCAAGCAAAGTTTTTTGGCTAAAACAAAATATATTCTAGGCACTGTCATAGATGTGGGTAAAGATGGTTTCAGCTCTTGAGACAGGTTAAGACTGTTCTCCTGGCTGATAACTAGCCTTTTCATCTATGTAAAACTTCATCACTGACTGGAGTGCCAGATTTTACTAGATGGGTTACAGACTACTGTCCTATTTAATCCATACTCTCCTTTCATGGTTCAAATGGGACAGTGGTGCTTGGACCATAATTCCAGTAAACTCTTTGTCTTGAACAGCACTTCCATGAAGAAGAGTAACTTTTCTTATATCTTCAGCTAATTTTTGCTTATATAATAAATGGATTTACTACAGCCATTATCAACATATGTATTTCTATTAAGTAATTATGTTTTTTCAAAAGCTGAGTTATGTGAATTATTCATTCGAAAATTACCCCTAGATTGTAATTGAAATTCATTTGTTCCTATACCTATTAATGCCACTGAGTATTTAAAACTACTTTTAAATAATAAAATGCTTGCAATTGTATGAAGTCATAAACTGTATGACATTAATAAATATTGCTAAGTGGGTATCCTGTTCATGATGGGTAAATAGAATAATGTCTTGGTTATTTTTATTATGCTATCTTTGTAAGGAAATTTATGAAAAGAATTTATGCTCAAACTCTAAAAAATTATTTGGCACACATGAAAATTTATAGGATTTTCAGCAATTTTATCATTAGCAGTTTAACAAATTAAGGAAATTTTATAGTCACAACTTAGATCAAAATTTATTAACATTAGCCTATTTGTCACATCCACTTATTTATTTTCCTGTTATCTATCTATAGGTTTTGCTGAACACTTTAAAAGTTTCAGATACCAGGAGACATACCATTAAATACTAAACTGAATATCTAGAAAGTATGATGACATTCTGTAACATAGCCACAAAGTTATTGTTACCACATGTAAGAAAATTATTCCTAATACACAGATAATTTTCCAATTTCAACATGTTTTGATCATATTTTATAGCCTATCTCTATTTGGGTGCATTGTACTGAGTCAATACAGCTTTTTTTGCATGGTAGTTGAAAAGAAAGAATTTTGAAGCTTTGATCTTTAAAGAGATTTACTCTAAAATTATATAAATGATACCACTGCATGATAATAATATTATGACAGGGTTTGTACTGCACTTCACAAAATGGAATGTTGTAAAGTCTGATATGTATGTCATTAGAATGCATTCTAGATTCAAATTTCAAAATATTTTGTATGCCTATCCTTATTTTTTAATCCAGCAATACAATTTCATTCATATTTGAGAGAATAACTGGGAAATATCTCATGTTATTTTATGGAATTGGTTACTGAAAATTAGAGGTAACAGATATCTTAGACACCATGTTCTGTAGTAACTGAATGATTGTCTTAACTGTATCTGTATGTTAATTAAACCTTTGAATTATTTTCTCCATATCATCTTATATAATATTGTGGCAAATACATATAAATAGGGTGGAACCTATCCAAAATTTGGCCCTATTGTTGAGAGTGATGATAACCCCCCAAACACACATTTATACCAAGACAGCATAAGAAGGTCCATCACCCACATGATGGAGTTTTTAGGGAAGAGCAGGACAGGTCCAAACCTGGTATAAATATTTGTTTGTAGGAGATCATCTGTTATGGTCCATTCAAATGGTTTACAATGGCATACTATAGTGAATAAATATTGTATATTTATTTCTCACAGTTGTAGAGGCTGGGAAGTTCAAGATGAAGGCCCATAACAATCTGGTGCCTGTTGAAGAACTGCTCCGTCATAGATGGAGCCACTCTCTCTCTGTACACATGGCAAAAGGGGAAAACAAAGAGTCACTTTATTTTATGAGGGCACTAATCCCATTCACGAGGGATAGATCATTTTATGATCTAATCACTTCCTAAAGGCCTCACCTCTTAATATCACAACTTTGAGAGTTAGGTTTCAATACATAAACTTGGGAGAACAAAAACATTCAGACCCTAGGATAGGTTTAGGGGTGGGGAAAGGTTGAGGATTTGCTCACCTAGACAGAGGCTTGTGTATCAGTGTGCTGATATGTGGTACAGAGGGAGGAGTAAGGCTGTCAGCAGTCAGACCTCAAAATAAAGAGTCACACTCTTTATTACATAGTACCTGAATAACTTTGAGGAAGTTGATTCTTGTGATCATCCTCTATTCTTTGCATTGTCACACAAGCTTCACAATGCCTAAAGAGAGTCTGAATACTACTGATTTAAAATACCCAGAATTAGTTTTAAATTGTAATTTTATATTAAAGAATAAAGACAATAGTTCTGGAGGCATGGCTCAAGTGGTAGAGTGCCTGCTTAGCAAGCATGAGACTCTGAGTTCAAACTCCAAAAAAAGAATAAGGATAATAGGTTATCTTAAGTACATTCATCCCTAAAGTTGTCTTCTCAAGAGTCAAATGGTAAAGAATGAAGAAAAGTCACCCAATTAGTATGTCCTTGTTTTAAAGACCAATCAGTGACTTTAACATCATTATTTAAAATATCATTTATTTGCTCCCTGTAAATTCATAGAAAAAGTATAGGTAAATCCAAACATTGTTCACAAATAGCCCCCTTGCTATTAGTATAAAAATGTTTTCAAAGAAAAAACCTGTTAAACTGTGGATTGATTTGAGTTTGTTTTCATTAGGCAATATGTCAAGGAGACAATGTTAATTTGGAAGGAAAATTAAAAGATCACAGTCAATTAAGTTGACTTAGAAATAGTAGAACTTCAGCAAGCTGAGATTGACATTATCCAATCCTACATGTTTACATACAGGAGGCAATTCTAAGAAAATGCAATTTCTTTTGCAAAATGTGCTGACATCCTTCAGACTCTGAAAAAAGAGGTTAAACATTGTGCCCCAGAAAAGGAGTTAAAGTGCACCATAAAATGTGAACCAAGATGCCATGCTATTCTGAAACTTACTGAGATGTGAGAATAACATCTGAAAGTATCCATTACACAGAGATCTGGCTTGGAAGCACTGAACCAAAGGAATAAGAGTAGTCTGGTTGACAGCTGTGGCAAAGGAACAGATAGCAGAGGTCTTCAGCCAATAGTTCTTTGACCAGATAACAACAAAGAATAATTTTCTGTCATGTATATGCTCTACTTCCTCTTCATTTCATACTCCAAGCCTCAGCATTTTATTGAAAGATTTTACTGGAACTTTTAGTTTGCTACTAAAGAAACTAGTATGCTTGCACATAGCTAGTTTATACTTGTTCATAAATGCTTTACAATTTCATACACACAGAAGTGTCAAACAGGATGCACTCACAATATTCTATGTTGACCATCTATGCTTCTTTAAGCTATTATTTTAAAAACATAAAAGATTTTTGGTTTTCAATATTTGGCACCAATGTGAAGCAAAGTATTCTGATGTTATTGGTTACTATAATTGAAAATACTACATGAAGCGTAAATGTATTGTTATAGGAGAGTGCCATATTTAAGAGTATGACACTAAAGTCATAATATTTGCCTTAGAATTTCTATCCAGGTTTATGGATGTATAACTTTAATAAATAACAGCTTTTCTATGACTCACAGAATGTTGAAAATTATTTCATGAAATATTGAAGGATTAAGTGGAGGGGGAAAATCAAATGGTTTTAGAGAATGGCCTGATTTAAGTCATTATTTTTTGTTTTCTATATTATAATTCACATTTTAGCTTCATTGTATAATAAGAAATAGTGTATCTAGTAATATTCCTATAAAATTTCAATGAATATTATCTTTGCAGTACTGTATTGTCACATAAAATTCAGGCCCCAAATTAAGTTGTATATAACTAATTTTTTTCAAGTATTCATTTCCTCCTAGATTTCTGGATTAAGCAATATGTGATATCATCCTTTATTTTGGAGTCTTATTTATTTGTTTGTTTATTATTTTTTCACTCGTGATATGCCATATCACTCTTTGTTTCAGAGTCTTATTTTTTTATTTACTCATTCATTCATTCATTCATTCAGAGAGAAGTTCTCTCTATGCAGTTCAGTCTGGCTTTGAACTTGAGATCCTCCTGCCTTAGCCTCCTGAATGCTGGAACTACAAGTGTGCACCACCATTCCCAGCCAGTCTCCTTTTTGATCTCCTATTTCCAGTTTTTGTGACCACATGACTGGACTACATTTTTTGATATCCTAAACAGGAAGGTGTGACACAATGTGTTTGACTTGTAGTCTGCATAGCTTAAATGGTACACTTTACATTTATGTTGGACCCACACATGAGCCTCTTGACTTTCCTACTCTGCTGACTTCATGCTGAGTTTCCTGCAACATTGAAATTCACATTTTAAATATGGAAAAAACACAAGGAGAAGGAGTCAGAGTCTCAAAACTGCATCTTGAAGGAGTTCTGGTCAACTTTCAAATCCACTGTTTGGACTTATATGAGTGAAAAATAAATTTCAATCTTGTTAACCTCTGATATTTTGCTGGTTAACTATTAAAATCTTCACTAAAATATCTCTGAAAATGAAAAACTCATCCATCTACAAAGTTTCAAAGTCAAGTTTATTACATCAGATTTTTAAGAATTAATTACTATCAACATGAAAATCCAAATTTCTTATCTTTTCTCCCCATGCTTTATATTTTGTGCAGCTTGTCTAGTTGGTGATTGGATTGTTACCTCTACTACTTCTTTTTTTTTTTTTTCTACTACTTCTTAAGCAGAATCAGAAGCTGGCATGTATTTGACATCTGAAGTGGAACTTATAGTCTATGAAACTTGAGTCTTTCATTAAGTTTTATCTGTGTAGGCAAGATGGATATACAAAAATTATATGGAACTTAGAATCAGCCAGAACTGGGCTTAAGTTCTAATAATTTTTCTGTATGTACTATTGGGAAAAGTTATGAAACTCAGGTATCCAATTTATAAAATGATAATTTGGTAACTACCCTAAAAGAATAATTATAGAATTTAATACATGCTTATAAATGTATAGTATAGGAAGAAGAAAGGAATTAACATTTACTGAGTGTAGGTCCACTAACCCTCACTTTCTTTGTGTTTCCTCAATGAGATACAGAGGATCTTGACTGCTTTGTAAGCCAGTCAACTGCATGTTTCACTCTGTAGACTTGAGTCCAAGTTAGGGTCTTGAACATTCTTAGGTACTATTAAAACTGTTTGTCAACCATGGCCTCATTGCTGCTCTCAGAGAGGACCTCACCCTACTGGGGCCTGTATCCTGAACTTGCTACCATGGTGGACAGGAGGGGCATTTCTGCAGAGAATGCTTAAGGGAGACAGCCCAGGAGACAGCCCTGCCCCCAACCGGGACCCTGCCCTCTGCAAGGGTAACCACTGTAGGTCTAAGTGCCCTCGTCACCAGATGGAAGGCAAGGTGCCACCTTCTATGGATTGATGGGTCCAAGCCTCCTGGCCACACTCCACTTCTTGGCATCAATGTTGAGGAGCCATAATGGCAGAAAAACAAAAGGCCATTTTCCTCCTAGACAGTGGAGCCCATTTCTCTGTTTTACCTTTTTCTCCTGGTCCCTGGTCCAATGACAAAAGTTATAGTTTGGTGTCGGAGACAAGGCTCCCTTTGTGAGCCATTCTGTCTTGACCTTGCCCACGGTTGTTTGTCCCAACTTCTCCACC
Source organism: Castor canadensis (assembly GCF_047511655.1). NCBI lineage: Eukaryota > Metazoa > Chordata > Mammalia > Rodentia > Castoridae > Castor > Castor canadensis. The sequence goes on from NC_133393.1 coordinate 125,740,583, forward strand.
TCCAGCACAAGATGGCGCCGTCCCTGCTTCTCTTCCGGGAGTTTACCTTGCCGCCGGCACGAACGTGCACCCTATCAGAAGTCCTATAGCAGAACCAGCCAACCAGCCTGCACCTCGTCGTACCCCTCACTCCCTCAGCACATAAATACCCCTGTGTGAACAATAAAATTTTGCAGCTTGATCAGAACCCTTGTCTTGCTGTCTCCTTCGTGTCTCTTGTCCCTTCATTCTTCCCCTTCTAGGTTCGCTACCCACGCTGATGTGCCCTGCAGGACGGGACATCTGGCGCCCAACGTGGCTGTAGCTATACCTGTGATTGCGGGGAGAACACCGTCTTCCGGAAAGGCTTGGCGCCAAGCAGATTTCGCGATCGCCTCGGCTAACGCAACCGAGAGACAGATCCAGGAGGAGAGTGAGGACGGCGAACGGTGGGTGACCCACCATGGGACAAGCAGTGTCGTCACATGATTTGTTTCTTTCAGGCCTCAAGGAGGCCCTCAAGACACGAGGGGCACGTGTTAGGAAAAAAGATTTGAGGTCATTTTTTTGTTACATAGGAGATTTATGTCCTTGGTTTCCTCTCGAAGGAACCATTGATGGTAAGAGATGGCTCCGGGTCGGAGACTGTTTAAAAGACTATTATGAATCTTTTGGCCCCGAAAAAGTCCCTGTGACCACCTTTTCTTATTGGAACTTGATTAATGAAATACTCAAAAGTGCTCCCTTTGATAATGGTACCTTAAGACTTGTTAAAATCGGGCAAAATGCTATGCAGACGGCTTCCCGCCCTCCTTCCAGGTGTCCTTCCGTTTCTATTGATATAGATTCTTCACAATCTAACTCAAAATCTGATAACCCTGCCCCACCCCAGGACCCAAAGGATAAAGAAATTACCCACCTCTACCCAGTCCTAAACCCTGACGATGCCTTAACTGCTGAAGAACAGGCTACCCTTGAGGAAACAGCTGCCCGTTACCGTTCAGAGCAAGACCCGTCCTTGACGGACCCCCCTTTATACACTCCTCCTGCCTTTTGTGCTCTGGCCCTGCAAGGGCCTACTGCCCCTCCAGACATTTTCTCTCCGCTTCCCTTACCTAACTTAGCCCCCTTACGCAAGTCTCTCCAACACAGATGAGAGCAAATTAAACTTTTAAAAGAATTAAGGTCTCTTGACCTTGAGCTTCGCTCATTAGCTTTAGACACAGAATCTATACGTCCCAGCCCAAAACAGTCTAAAATAAAAGCTAAGCCACACCATCGGGCTGTTCTCGCCTTTCCGGTCACTCGCAGCCAAACAGAGACAGAGCTTTCCCATACGGAGAATAGGGAAAATGATGATAGGGACTCAGACTCAGATGAGGAGGAACACTACAATGCAGGAGAGGAACAAGAGGAAACAGGACAAAAACAAGGTTCAGAGGATGAGGAGCCCACCTCTAGGCAGGATGAAACCCAAAATGCCTATAAAAAATTAAGTCTACGCTTTCTCGAAAAACTTAAAAAGGCTTGTGCTCAATATGGTCCCACTGCGCCTTATACGTTGGCTTTATTAGAAAATCAAAGCACACAATGGCTTACTCCAAATGATTGGAAATTTCTAGCCCGAGCTACTCTCAGTGCTGGAGATTTCCTGCTATGGAATGCAGATTTTAAAGAGCACTGTCGGGAAACTGCTCAAAAAAATCTGACTAAAACCTCTTCTAAATCCTGGACCTATGCCAAATTAGTGGGTAACACGCCATATGACACCAACTCTAGACAAGCATGTCTCCCTGCGGGGCTTTTGGTGCAAATTCGAACAGCTGGCTTACATGCTTGGAGATGCCTCCCTCAAAAGGGCTCGGCTACCACCTCCTTGGCAAAAATTTGACAAGGGCCCTATGAGCCTTATAGTGACTTTGTTGCCCGGCTCAATTTAGCTGCAGAGCGCTTACTTGGTCCAAGCGAAAGCGAAAGTGCCTTTGTTAAACATCTTGCCTTTGAAAATGCCAACCCAGCTTGTCAGGATGTTCTTCGACCACATAAGACTAAAGGAGAACTTTCTGACTTTATTAGACTTTGTGCTGGGGTAGGTACGGCCCATGCCATGGGCCTAGCCATAGGTGCTGCCTTTACCAAGGCTCTCCATAACCCTGGCTCACGGACTTGCTTTAATTGTAATCAGCCTGGCCATTTTGCACGTAAATGCCCAAAGGCAATAACCCCCCAGATCAGGGCTCAAACCGAGGCTAAACCACCCATCACTCTCTGCCCTCATTGCGGCAAGGGCCATCACTGGGCTAATGAATGCAGGTCTAAGACTAATGCTCTTGGACAACCTATTTTTCCCCGCTTGTCGGAAAACTCCTCACGGGGCCAGCCCCTGGCCCCGATATCCCCCAGGACAAACCCAGGGGCAATAAGGTTTGTCCCTTCCCAAGCCCCCAACCTTCCTCAGAACCCTTCTCCACTATCTCTTCCCTCCAAAGAGCCACCCCAGGTAGTGCAGGATTGGACCTCTGTGCCACCACCGATACAATATTAGATTCAATGCAGGGACCCCAGATAATACCCACTGGAGTTGTGGGTCCCCCTCCATCTCACATGTGTGCTCTTATTCTTGGAAGAGCCTCCACCACCTTACAGGGTGTACAAGTCTTCCCTGGCATTGTTGATAATGATTTTACTGGAGAGATACAAATATTAGCCACAGCTATTAATGGGGTTGCAGCCATTCCAGAAGGAACAAGGCTCGCACAATTACTTCTCCTCCCCCTACACTCAGGAGGCACCTCCACTGCCCAGAGCCTACCACGGGGGACTGCCTCCTTGGGGTCCTCTGATATCTACTGGGTACAACCCATCTCTCAGGAAAGGCCCTCTCTTACCCTAGTTATTGAAGGAAAAGAGTTTCAAGGAGTTTTAGATACCGGGGCCGACGCCACCATTATATCCCAACAACATTGGCCCCCGGGCTGGCCCCTCACCCCATCCTTAACTGACCTCAAAGGAATAGGACAATCAAAAAACCCACTAGTCAGTTCTAAGGTTCTTCACTGGTCTGATAAGGAAGGCAACAAAGGAACTGTCACTCCCTTTGTTATCCCTGGTCTCCCAGTTAACTTATGGGGCCGAGATATCCTAAGCCAGATGGAAGTTATTTTGGCCAGCCCTAACTCCATAGTTACCCATCAAATGCTCCGTATGGACTTTGTCCCAGGCACGGGCCTTGGTAAACAGAGACAAGGAATAACTAAACCCATACTAGCCACACAAAAAACCAATACACAGGGGCTTGGGTATTTGGATTTTTAGTGTCGGCCCCTGACCCTCCTGTACCCCATGCAGATAAAATTATTTGGGAAACTCAAATTCCTGTGTGGGTGGATCAGTGGCCCCTTACCCAAGAAAAATTAAAGGCTGCTTCCATGTTAGTACAGGAACAGCTAGCAGCCGACCATGTAGAGCCCTCAACCTCACCATGGAATACTCCTATTTTTGTTATCAAAAAAAAATCAGGCAAATGGCGCCTTTTACAAGATTTGCGCGCCATCAATAGAGTCATGCGCCCCATGGGAGCACTACAGCCAGGTATTCCTACACCAGTAGCTATCCCCAAAGACTATTATAAAATGGTTATTGACTTAAAAGATTGCTTTTTCACCATCCCTTTACATCCTGAGGATAGACCCTATTTTGCCTTTAGTCTCCCTCGCATCAATTTTCAGGGTCCTATGCAGAGATTTCAATGGAAGGTACTTCCCCAAGGTATGGCCAACAGCCCTAGTCTTTGTCAAAAATATGTCGCACAGGCAGTTGACCCTGTGAGAAAACGATGGCCACAAATTTACATCTTACATTTCATGGATGATTTGTTGATTGCCGCACCTGATACTCATAATCTTAATGGTTGCTACCTGGATCTCTATAAAGCCCTCACTACCTTGGGATTACAAATAGCACCTGATAAGGTTCAAACACAAGACCCTTATACCTATTTGGGCCTTCAACTCCAAGGCAACCAAATCCAAACTCCCAAGATACAATTACGTGTAGATCATCTTCACACCCTTAATGATTTTCAAAAATTAATGGGAGACATTCAATGGCTAAGACCGTATTTAAAATTACCCACTTGTGTACTCTTACCCTTTAATGATATTTTAAAAGGTGACTCCCACCCCACCTCCCCTCGAAAACTCACCCCCGAGGCTCAACAGGCATTAAACCAAGTCACAAAAGCCATTACCCAACAGTTTGTTACACAAATTTCTTATAACCTCCCCCTGATCCTGGTCATTCTACATACTCCCCACACACCTACAGGAATTTTTTGGCAAAGGGATCCACATTTTAAAAATAAAGGTTGCCCCTTGTTCTGGGTCCATTTACTCACCACATCCTCCAAGGTTATTACTGTTTATCCTGCTCAGGTAGCTTCTGTTATTGTCAAAGGTCGTTTACTCTCTCGACAACACTTTGGCAAGGACCCTGATAAAATCTTAATCCCGTACACTAAAGACCAAACCCAATTTTTATTACAGACAGAAGATGAATGGAGCATTGCTCTATCAGGGTTTTTAGGAACAATTGATAATCATCTCCCAAGTGACCCCCTTTTACATTTTGCCCAATTACATCCCTTTATTTTTCCCAAAATTACTCAAAAGGCTCCCATTCCTCAAGCCCTCACTGTTTTCACAGATGGCTCCAGTAATGGCTGTGCGGTCTTTGTTGTCGGTAATCAACCTACTACCTTCGAGACTGCCTATCAGTCAGCACAGCTTGTGGAACTGTTTGCCATAGCACAAGTTTTTATAACCTTTCTTGATAAACCTGTTAATATTTATACAGACAGTGCCTACATTGCTCATTCTGTGCCCCTGCTGGAGATTTCACCCGCCATTAAGGCCTCTTCCAATGCGGCCTTTCTGTTTCATCAGCTTCAACAGCTAATCCAGACCAGACGCCACCCATTTTTCTTAGGCCATATCAGAGCACACTCTGACCTTCCCGGTCCCCTTACACAGGGAAACGCCCAAGCTGATGCAGCTACGCGCTCTATCTTTCCAATCTTTGCCGGCTCCATCCAAAGAGCCACCGAGTTACACACTGTTCACCATCTAAATTCCCAAAGCCTTCGATTGTTTTGTAAAATTACCAGACAACAGGCACGAGAGATAGTTAAGGCATGCCCTGCCTGCACTGTCTCCCTTCCCATTCAACATTTGGGAGTCAATCCCCGAGGATTACTACCCAACCAGGTGTGGCAAATGGATGTTACTCATTTTCCCGAATTCGGAAAAACCAAATATATACATGTTACTATAGATACCTTCAGTGGCTTTATTTTCGCATCTCCACACTCTGGGGAAGCTACCAAAGATGCCCCTTCTCATCTTGTTTCAGCCTTCACCGTTATGGGTAAACCTACACACATTAAGACAGATAATGGCCCTGCATATACTAGTTCTAAGTTTAAACAGTTCTGTTCTACTCTACAAATTTCCCATACTACTGGGATTCATTATAATCCCCAGGGTCAGGGCATCGTAGAACGTGCCCACCTCACTCTGAAAACTTGGCTGACCCGTCTTAAAGCCTCTACCCTTGCCTTTACCACTCCCAGAGATCACCTAAACCATACATTATTTACCCTCAACTTTCTCACCCTAGACAGCGACGGCCACTCGGCCACGGACAGACACTGGCACCCCTCGTCTAACACTGTCCGCCCACCCATCATGTGGCGCAATCCTCTTACGTATAAATGGAAAGGCCCAGATCCTGTCCTCATTTGGGGCCGAGGCTCAGCTTGTGTTTTGGATCAAGAACAGGCTGCCCCTAGATGGTTACCAGAACGCCTGATAAAACAGGTTAATGACTTAACAAAACCCAGGGAGAAAGACCCTCTCCCTGAGGACGCATTATCTTCTCTTACAGATGCTGTTCACACGCTGGATGAAGATTCTACTTGCGACACTCCTGCTAAACAGGTTTGCTGATGGAGGATTTCGGGACCCTGGCTTAGCTGCTCAAGAGCTTTTTGGTGCCCCCTGTGAATGCAGGGGAGGACACTTGTCCATAGCCCCCACCAGCTATGCCCTGACCTTGGATTGCATAACTAAGGTGGCTTATCAGCGTACAGAGCAAAACTCATACACTGGGGGATTTTGGCAGCCTTCTTGGGTATGTGTTAATAAACCAAAAGTCTCCACCGCTTCAAAAGAAATTAAAAATTGTTCAGCTACCTGTCACCACACTTCGGCAGTGCATAGCTCCTGCTATGCCCAAGCCTCTCTCTGCCACGGCAAAAACGGACAACAGTTTTTTGAGGCCATTCTTATTGCTGGCTCTGAACAAGGGGTCATAGGGGGAGGTAGCGCCGACTCTGTCGTGCAGATACCCGGCTTTCTCGGCCAAACCCAATATACCGTTCACCTCTCCGGCAAATTGGCTGGATGTGAGGGCAGCGCTGGCAAACCCTTCTGCTGGCCCCTTAAGGCCCCACAGGGGTCTCTGACGGTGGAGGACCCACGGATGCTGTCAAACATCTTCAAGTGATTGAGCTTTTAAAACCCCAAATCCCCGAACTCACATATCACCCCTTAATGTTGCCTAAATCTCAGATTCCAGATTTAGATCCCAATACATTAGATATTTTGGGAAGTACCTTCTCCTTGCTTAACACTTCCAACCCCACCCTTGCTAAGGATTGCTGGCTTTGCATGACCACAGGAGCAGTAATGCCCATGGCAATACCTGTCAACTCCACCATAAATAATCAGGATACCTGCCAATCTGGACTTCCCTTTAAAGTACAGCCTATGGATGCACCTACAGTATGCCTTCAAGGCAGGATGCAAAATAATTCTTATGATATTGACGTTGGGGTTAGTTCTTTTGGAAATTGCTCATCAGTTCTAAATTATTCCTCACCCACCCCAGTTCTTTGTCCCCCCAACGGTACGGTTTTTTTGTGTGGAGGAAACTCAGACTTCCCCAGGCTTCCAGCAAATTGGACTGGTGGCTGTGTTGTTGCCTTATTACTCCCAGACATTACTGTTATTTCAGGAGATGAACCTTTGCCCATTCCTAGCTTAGACACCTTAATTAAAAGACATAAACGGGCAATACAAGCCTTGCCGCTCCTTGCCAGCCTTGGAATAACAGCAGCTATAGGCACAGGTACAGCTGGCTTAGGCACGGCTATACACTCTTACCATCGCCTATCTCAACAACTTATAAATGATGTACAAACTCTATCTGGAACCATTAAGGATTTACAGGACCAAATAGACTCCCTGGCAGAAGTAGTCCTTCAGAACAGGCGAGGCTTAGACCTGCTAACAGCCAACCAGGGAGGTATCTGCTTGGCCTTAGGGGAAAGATGCTGCTTTTATGCCAATAAATCAGGCATAGTACGCACCAAAATTAAACAGCTTCAAGAAGATTTAGAAAAGAGACGAAGGGAGCTATTTGAAAACCCCCTCTGGACTGGACTCAATGGAATTCTACCCTACCTTCTTCCACTATTAGGCCCCTTGCTAGGTCTACTTTTAATTGTGATCATAGGGCCCTGCATTATAAACAGGCTGATACAATTCATTAAAGAACAAATTAACACCTTAGCCTCTAAGCCTATACAGGTCCATTATCATCGTCTGGATATGGAAGACCGTGCTCCTGAGACCCTCCTTTCAATAAGAACTCGCTAAATGCTCCATCTGGGTTTCCAAATTTTCTCTCTGCCATCCACTCTTCTTATATAACATTCTTGACCACTCATCGCCCATTGGGCCCTCCTCCACTGGGCCCCTCTGCTTGGGGGAGGCAGCACCCAGGGAGAGTGATCATAAAGGCTTTTCTAAATGAGGGTGCAGGTAAGACTGCAGGAGGGTGGATCCTAGGATCCCCAGACCCAAGACCTCTGTATGACATGCCCTGATGCATGGCGGTTGGCATGCTCCTAAAAAATCCGCCTCCTCAAAAAACATGCCGAGGAGATTCTCTTGAGAACTTAGCAAGGACGCTTGCTTACAAAGCAAAATGATCTCCACCCTGAGGAACTGGGCCTCTGTCATCCCCTCTCAATAAGCCGACATATTCTGGTCATGTTTGTATAAGAATAAGGGGGAAATGTCGGAGACAAGGCTCCCTTTGTGAGCCATTCTGTCTTGACCTTGCCCACGGTTGTTTGTCCCAACTTCTCCACCTCCAGCACAAGATGGCGCCGTCCCTGCTTCTCTTCCGGGAGTTTACCTTGCCGCTGGCGCGAACGTGCACCCTATCAGAAGTCCTATAGCAGAACCAGCCAACCAGCCTGCACCTCATCGTACCCCTCACTCCCTCAGCACATAAATACCCCTGTGTGAACAATAAAATTTTGCAGCTTGATCAGAACCCTTGTCTTGCTGTCTCCTTCGTGTCTCTTGTCCCTTCATTCTTCCCCTTCTAGGTTCGCTACCCACGCTGATGTGTCCTGCAGGACGGGACAGTTTGGGGCAAATCTGGCCAGCCCCTAGAACACTAGTTTACCTGGCCTCTGGCCTGGTCTTGGGGAGACCTCCTCTTCTGTCACTCTTTCCCCATAATACCTGAAACTCCGGTGTCCCTGCTGGGACGGGATTTAGTATCTCAATTAAAAGCCCAAATTTTCCTTCCCCCAGGCAGCTATCTCTGCTGAACCCTCCTTCAGGAACAAAGAAGATTCCACAGTGTGGACTGATGAGATGAGTGTAGGGTGAGCCAGGATGGCCCTCCCTATTCAAATAAAACTCAAAAATCCCTCACAGTTTCCACACCCCAAACAATATCCCCTCAAGCCTGAGGGATGGTGAGGCCTCATGCCTATCATAAATTCCTTAAAACAAGGGCTACTAGTTAGTTGCTCCAGCCCCTATAATAAATTTAAAATTCTTATAAAGGTTAATTTTAAAATACAAGTTACAAAGTAAACAACTGGAAAGGATATAGGTAGGTAATAAATGTATTTTTTGAGAAGTTAAAGAAAAAGGAATGGGTTATTTGTATGAGAAAGGATTTTATAAAGAAGGGTTTGTCCTAAAGATTGTTTCAGATTGGAAGAATAAGGACAAACCATCAAAGGATTTAGTATGTTATATAAAGGTCTAAGTAAGTTTTAAAAGTGCATAATAAAAAACTTCAGTGTGTGATAAAGTTAAAGTTGAATATAATCTAAGAGTTGCCTAAAAGATTTTTAGGGTCATGTCAAACTAAAATCAAATTCTCTATGTCTATGAAATAACAAGGTTATCTTAATATTGTTCTGCTCTGAGTAACATCTATAAAAAACTGTTACAGAGAAAGATTTTATCAAAGAAATTATTCGTGTTTTCTGCTGATCTTGTCAAACTTTAAGTACTACTAAATTAGAGTTCATTTACATATTTACTTTTGTGTCTTAAATGACCACCTTGTAACAGTGTTATCTGAATATGGTACAAACATTTAAAAGGTTAAAAGCGTCAATTTTTTATAAAATAATGAGCTAAAGCTCTCTTTTATCCAAGAGTGTTACATTTAAATCCTGACAGCCCCTTCCTCCCACAGGTCACCTACCTAGGTGTGGCCTTAAAGGGACAGACTCACTCCCTGAGTCATAAATGCATCAACCCAATCTTCCGTTTTCCAACCCCCATACCATAAGACAGCTTACAGCTTTCCTGACAGTTACAGGATTTTGCAGAATTTAGATCCCTAGGTATGCAGTCCTGAACAGACACCTTTTTATGCTCCTCCTAATATTCCTATTTGGGTCTTAGATAATGTATGGCCACCCATTTCTCTCTCTGTAGTTGGAGGACTCTTGAAATTGTCTCCGGAACAACATTTCACAGTGGTTCTCCTGGCCAATGCCCATCCCAATGCCTATGTTCTTGCTCTCCTATTCTTAAGCTTCCTCCCTTGTATCACACTACATGTCTGCTATTGCTAATCAAAAATTTAACCAGTTGTACCTCCAGGGATACCAACCCCTCCAAAACGCGGGGATAGTTGCCTGATACCCCCATGTGGAGGTCGGAGGATTGGCTCGAGACTCTTTACTACCTGTGGCTGCAAGGGACCTTCATCAACTTCAGGGAAGAGGAAATCTTCATTTTTGGAGCCTGGGTGTATGCCATCATGAGGGTCACCACCCCAACATTGTTTGCCAACTAACCCTCCCTTCCCCTATGCTGCCCTTGCCAGCTCGAAGAAGCCAGAGCAAACACAACGCCCCCCTTCCTTAACAAACAAAAAAGGGAGGAATGTTGGCAATAATGGTGCCAATAGGTTTCGGTTCTTACTGCACCCTTAAGCTTCTGTTTTCCAGGGTCACGGTCCTGCCTCAAGTCTAGCTTGAATCCTCCTTCTGCCCCAACCTCCAATCAGCATGAACCATAAGATCCTAACCAATCAGATCAGGCTGAGTCCCACTGAGGGGTATTTAAGCCCCTGCCTCTCTCTCTCTCCCTCTCTCCCCCCCCCCTCTCTCTCTCTCTCTCTCTCTCTGCTCTCTCCCTCTCCCACCCAGCAATAAAGAATCTCTTGGCCAGAAAAAAAAAAAACTGTTTGTCAAACAACTGGGAAACTAAACTGCTAACCTTATTGCTAAACATGTTGACGCCATCCCAGCCCTGAGCCAAATTCCTGAAAGTCCCATATAAATTCTGTAACCTGACCCTCAATAAAGTCTCAGGTAGGTGAACATCACTCTCTCCCCAGTCATCAAGGACTGAAGCAGCATGCCATATGTGAATTCTCCTAGGAGATGCTTTGGAATGGTCACCCTGATGTATAATGTTTCTTTTAATTTTTTATTTTCTTGTGGGACTAGAGTTCATTCTTAGTGTTTCAGCACTTGAAAAGTTGGCTCTCTATTGCTTGAGTCATATTTCCAGTTCATTTTATTCTAGTTTTTTAGAGGTTGGGGTCTTGTGAACTTTTTGCCTGGGCTGGTCTCAAACCATGATCCTCCTGATCTCAGCCTCCCAAGGAGCTAGGATTACAAACATGATCCACTGGCACCTGGCTAATTTTATCACCTTTATTTATTTTTTTTTTCATTTTTCTTTTATTATTCATATGTGCATACAAGGCTTGGTTCATTTCTCCCCCCTGCCCCCACCCCCTCCCTTACCACCCACTCCACCCCCTCCCGCTCCCCCCCTCAATACCCAGCAGAAACTATTTTGCCCTTATCTCTAATTTTGTTGTAGAGAGAGTATAAGCAATAATAGGAAGGAACAAGGGGTTTTGCTGGTTGAGATAAGGATAGCTATACAGGGCATTGACTCACATTGATTTCCTGTGTGTGGGTGTTACCTTCTAGGTTAATTCTTTTTGATCTAACCTTTTCTCTAGTTCCTGGTCCCCTTTTCCTATTGGCCTCAGTTGCTTTAAGGTATCTGCTTTAGTTTCTCTGCGTTAAGGGCAACAAATGCTAGCTAGTTTTTTAGGTGTCTTAGAGGCACCTGCACATCCATGTTTATTGCAGCACTATTCACAATAGCCAAGTTATGGAAACAGCCAAGATGCCCCATCACTGACGAATGGATTAAGAAAATGTGGTATCTATACACAATGGAATTTTATGCAGCCATGAAGAAGAATGAAATGTTATCATTCGCTGGTAAATGGATGGAATTGGAGAACATCATTGTGAGTGTGATTAGCCTGGCTCAAAAGACCAAAAATCGTATGTTCTCCCTCATATGTGGACATTAGATCAAGGGCAAACACAACAAGGGGATTGGACTATGAGCACATGATAAAAGCGAGAGCACACAAGGGAGGGGTGAGGATAATTTTATCACCTTTAATGTCTCTCCTCTAGCTCTCAGTAATTTATCAGTGACTTCCTTCAGTAAAGCAGTTATTCTCCATCTTCTACAGGAAAAGAAGTTTAATATAAATAATAACTGGGACTCAGAGATTTTGGGCAAAGCTGAACCTGAAGGGTGAAAGATCAGGATGGTTATGGCAGGAAGGTAGCACAAACAATAATGAATTTCTTCAGCTTTAAACTCTGGTGCAGATGGAAAAGTCAAGTCTCAGATGGGTCACAAAGTGAAATCTGATGGAAAGTTTTGCAAGCTGACATTACTGTTCAAACCAATCCAGTAAAGAACACTATCTTGTAACTATTTCACAATGTCAACTGAGTTCTCATTAGCAAACTCTTAACTCAGAACCATACAGCAAACAGAATTCTGAGAAAAAACATTTCCCAGCCTTAATGAAAACTCACAATGCTAATGCTATCTGCCAACACATGATCCAGAATGCACAGATAATATTTTCCCCATAGCACAGATAATATTTTCCCCATAGCACAGGTAAGGAATAAGAGTAGAAGCTATAAACAAAGCAACAAATGTCAAGACAACAAAGGTGTCTGGCATTCACTATGTTCCAAAAGCATTCGATGAAGTAGTTTATATTTATTATCTCAATTAATTTTCACAAGCTCTCTGTCAGTTTTATACTTGAGATTAATAAGGGTGAATGAGCAAGATACAGAGCTGCTAAGTGAGAAGACTAAAATTTGAGCACCCTTCATTCTGAACTTGGAGCTTGTGTTTTAAAAGGTGAACCCAGAAATAAAATTCTTATCTGTTTAAATGCAAAGCCCTCTCTATTGACACCTATATCACAAATGGAGCCAAATTTTGAGCTATTTCATTGAAGATTTTGATAACATAGAGGGTAGATGATATAACAATATAGCTATAATTCTATAACTATTTTATATAACTGAATTTTAAATGATTGGTGTGTATGAGAGTAAAATAAGTTTCAATGAAAAATAAGTATTAAGACATGTAACTGGAACATAATAATTGGATTGTTATGGAAAGCACTTCCTTCTCAGTTCGTATGCTTAATCCCTAACTGCCAATATAACTTGGAAGGAGGGTCCTAAATGAGGTGATTAAGGTCAGATGACCCATAAAGGAGGACCTTACTCTAATATTAGTGGTGTCCTTACAAGAAAAGCTTGGAACACAAGGATGTGTTCCAGATGGAAAAATCCATCTGATAGCATAGCAGGAAGATGACCATCTAACATCAATGAGGAAGATCTTAGGAGAAACCAAATCTGCCAAACCCTGAATTTTAGACTTAAAAACACCTAGTACTGTGAGAAATATTTTTCTGTTGTTTAAGTCACCTAGTCTGTGGTGCTTTATTTTTGCAGACCACACAGAATAGTGAAAAACCTTTATATAGTAGATTGAAGAAGGGAATGGGTGTGTATTTGTTGGCATAAAGAGAAACACTTAATTTCACATGAAAATGTGCTGGTTTTAAGCAATATCTGTATCAGTATTTCACTAGAAATAACAGAAATTGTCCTAATTTAAGCAAAAAATAATTTTATAAGAAAATCAGTTTCTTATAATGTGATTGTAGAGACATAACAAGATTTAAGTATTCACTTCAATGAAGGATTTAAAAAATAACCCATGTTTAATTCTATTTCAAACCAAGGTGGAGTGACAGGCTCTTGATTCATATTTCTTAACAACGTATTGTGAAACAATGGTCTTCTGTTTAGACAGAAGATCAAGGACCGTGATTCCCAAGAGAAAGAAAACATAAAATGAGCCCACCTCTAGCTTACTACCTGGAGAGAGATTCTAAGGTAGGAGTACATGAATCCCTGAATTAAAAAGACAAAGCTTGAAATCCACACAAATTTGGACTAGGAGGAAAACAAAAAAGAAAAATTTGGAGGAAATAATGCTAAATTCCTGCTCAAAATTAAGAATACCAACAGTTTTCATCCAGAGTGGAAAATATGCTGATTGTTTGGTAAAGCCTGAGATAATCCCACCTCAATAGTGAACAAAAATATCCTTGGTCTAAAAATGCCCTGGTCTAAACAAATACACAGAAAAGATTCAACTACAGAAAACAAACACACACACACACACACACTCACAGCAGCTGACAAGGTATATTTCACAACATAAATAAAATTCTTGAGTTTACAAACAAGTACACTGACCTACAGTACGAGTAATAAATCCATTGAAGTAATCACAATGCACAGATGTTAGAATCAGCACAATGGGACATTGAAAGTTATTCTGATTGTATTACAGATATTTTTACAGATACGTAGATACAGGGAAGTTTCAGAAATTATCCAAGTACAATTTCTACTGATAGAAACTACACCGACTGTGATGAACAGTAAAGTAAACATCATAGAAAAAGATGAGTGACCTTAAAGACATCATATTGGAAATGAAGCCAAATGAAACACACAGGGGAAACAATTGAAAAAGTTAATAATGAATGGATCATTGAGAGACAGGACAATTTTAAACCAGCTAACATATGTGTAATGGGAATCCTTGAAATGAGTGGGAGAGTACCAGTGAAATTACCACAAGTAATGACTGATAGTTTTTAGTTTGCTGAAAACTATAAAGGTTCTTCAAGTTCAACAGACTTCAAGCAAGTAAACATGAAGAAAATTACAACATGCCATACCATACTGAAATTACTAAAACTGATGATAAAAATATTAAAAGATGTCAGGGGGGGGAACAAAGTGTAAACAGAGAAATAATTGTTAAAAGGATGAGGAGAGTTCTCCCATCAGAAACAATGTAGGTAAGAAAAATGGAGCAACATTTAAAAGTACTGAAGGAAGAAAATCCAGCAATTTACAACTATATGCCTAGTCAAAATTTCTTTAAATTTCTAAAGTAAAATAAATTCTGCCTAAGATTTATGATAAACAAAAGAATTTATCATTCACAAACCTGCACTACAAGAAGATGAAAGGAAGTCACTTAGGCAAAAGAGAAATGATATTATGTTGGATTTGAATCTGCACAATGAAATGATAAGATTTGGAAAGGGAAACCAAGTGTTTAAGTATAAGAGATAATTCTTATTATTTAAATGTCTATAAATATGATTGAACATTTTAAAAAATAGTACCAATACATTATGGGCTTTATAATATATGTAGAATTAAAGATAAGCTAATGATAGCAAAAATATTGGAGGAAAATGGAAACATACCATTTTTAGATTTTAAAATGCTATGTGAAATATTAAGGTTCAATATCATAAGATAGGGACATATACTACAAAGTTTAAGGCAACCACTAAAATAACAAAACATACTAATAATTCAAAAAATGGATTGAATATAACCATAAGAAAATATTCAGGTAATCTGAAAAAGAAAGTTAAAAAGGGAATTAAATACAGGGCAAACAGAAAACTGATAGGAACATAATATGTTTTTATCTAGTCATATCCATACTCACAGGTAATGTATATATTCCAAATATACCCATTAAAAAGTGAACATTGTCCTGTTGGACAAAATGTGATACCCATTTATAGTCTGCCTGCAAAGAAATGCGTTTGAAATGTAAAATGCCATCTTGGTTACATGTAAACAAATGGGAAGAAATAAATCTTGCTAACAATAATGAAAGAAAGCTAGATTAGTTATATTATCAGAGATGGTACAGAGTAGATAATATTACTAGGAATAAAGAGACCATTTCATAATGATAAAGAATTTATTAAAGAAAGATAATAATTTTCAACATGCTAATTACTACATCAATGGAATTTCAAAATACATGAAATGAAAGCTGATACAAGTGCAAGGAAAAATTAAATCCACAATTGAAATCAGCCAACT
This sequence comes from Castor canadensis, assembly GCF_047511655.1. Lineage (NCBI taxonomy): Eukaryota > Metazoa > Chordata > Mammalia > Rodentia > Castoridae > Castor > Castor canadensis. The sequence goes on from NC_133393.1 coordinate 125,756,247, forward strand.
AAATATCACTCTTTCATTTGAAAGAGTAAGTTCTGTGAATACCACATGTACATAGTAGACTTGAACAACACTGTCGACCAAATTGGTTTAAATGATATTTATAGAACATCATCCAGAAAATCATCAATTATTTTGAAACCAAATAAGATACTTGTCAACAAACTATGGATCAAAGACAAAGTAAAGGGAAGATTAAAAACAGTATATTAAAATATATCAATTTTGCTATAACAATATTAAAGGGGTAATTTATAGGATAAATTAACCTATACTTGAAAAAAAGAATAATCTCAAATCAATGATTTCAACTCCTACCTTGAGAGCTTGCAAAGGAAATGCAAATGAAGCTGAAAATAAGTAGAAAAAATGCAACAGTAATGATCAGTGGAATCAATGAAAAAAAAGAACATTTAAAAAGATGTGAAACCAAAAGCTCCATTTATAAAATATTTTAACAAAACCTTTCTTGATTTTCAAAAGAGCAATAAAATTGATTTTTAAGAAAAACCCTAGTCAGAATGTTGAAGATAAAAAAAAAAAGCAGACACAAATTTCCCATATAAGAACTAGAGAAATGACAATATAAACTGCTAATCTCACTCATACACACAAACACACATAGATAACACAAGTAGCTCTAGAGCTATTAAATAAATTAATTTGTAATGAAAACCTTCCTTCCCCCACCAAAAAAAAAAAGAAAAACAAGATGATCTGGCCTTACCTGAGATCTCTACCAAATACCTAAGTAAGGAATGCTTACAATTTTTGATAAACTTCTGAAACCCTGAAAATTTTGGTACTATTGTATCAAATAACATAAGGATATTAAAAGTAGACAAAAATCTTAGACAAGTATACTTCATAAACATAAGTAAAAATTCTGATCAAATTTTTAACAAATAAATTCCCCTAAGAATAATTTTAAAAAGGTTTATCTTAGGAATGGATTATTGACTTAGTATCTGATGATAAATTAATACAGCACATTATAGTAATAAAATAAAAAACAAAGATTGCTTCAATAGAAAGAGCATTTGACAAAATCCACTTCTATTCTTGCTAAGAATGTTTAGAAATATATGAAAAGTTAACTCTCTTTATCTGATAAAAGGTATCCAACTAAAATCATAGAGAATGGTAAAAGACTATTTCACCCTAAGATCAGCAACAAAATAAAGATGTCTACTCTCATAACTACTACTCAGTAGTATATACTACTACTCAGTATATAACTGGATATGATTACCAGTGTAAGCATGAGAAACAGAAATGGAAGTCATTCCAATTAGAATGGAAAAAGTGAAGTTCTCCTTATAAGTGAAATGATCTGCCTTATAAAAATATAATAAAATCAATCAAAAAGTTACTTCAAATAACTGTTTAGTTAGATTTTAATGATACATGATCCATTGTACAAGTTAGTTTTATTTTTATATTCTCACACTGAAAGATTAGAAATTGAAACTAATAAATAATACAACTCACAGTAGCATCAACAATAAATCAAAAATAAGCCAGAAATATTTATAGGCAAGACCAAAGATCTGTGAGAGTTGTGTACAAAACTAAAAATCCATTGATTGGCAAACAGTATTTGTTAAGTATCAATTCCCTTAAAACTGACCTCAAGGTTTAACCTAAATCTTATCAAATCCTACTAGCTGTATGTGTGTATGTGTGTGTAAAATTACAGACTGATTCTTATATTCCAATGGAAATATAAAGAACCTAGAATAGACAAAATAACTTAGAAAAAGAAGAAATAAGTTGGAGGCAAATGCCACCTGATTCCAAAACTTACTGTAAAACAACAATAATCAAGACAATACAGAATTAGGACAAAGACAAATAGATAAATGAAACAGGGTAGAAAGTTTGGAAACAGACTCATATATACATATACAACTTATTTTCAAGAAACAAAAGGGAAACCATACACAGTGGCACACACTAGTAATCCCAAAACATAGATTCAGAGGCAGAGAAAGAACGATCATGAGTTTGAAACCAACCTCCAACATAGGGAGATTCTATCTCAAAACACAAGAGGTGAGGATGCAGCTGAGTGGTAGGCCACTTGCCTAGCATGTGCAAGTTCCTGGTTCTATCCCAAGGATAAGAAAGGATAAATCACTGGAGAAAAGGTAGCCTTAAATCAGACCTAACACTGTAGATAAAAATTAACTCAAAATGAATTATAGACCTAAATGTATATACAAGTTATAAAATTGCTTCCTCAAAATAATTGTAAAAGAAGCCATACAAAACAGTTTAAATTGTATAATACCACTGATACACATTTTTAAAAGATAATTTATCTCCTGCAATGGAAAGTTGGTCCTTGATTGCCTGAGGATTGGGGGTAGGCAACAAAGAGGCAGAGGTTACCAAATATTTGGTCTAAGCTGTTAAAGCAGGAGGTGCAGTTACATCATCTTGGCTAAAAGTAGGAATATCAAAGCCTTTTTGATTCTGATATAAAATTCAATCATTTTACTAAAAGGGTCAGAGCAAGAAAAAGGTTTTACTATACTTTTACCAATTAGAAGATGTGCCAAAGGCAAGTCATTTGGTCTTTCTAGGCTTCTGCATTCTCATCTGTGGAATTAACATATTAATACCTGCCCTTTATGCTCTACATTATTATTCTGAAGTCTTCCTGGCATGGTTTACATATTTTAAATGAAATATTCACCTTAGAGAAGCTTAGGTGCTTTCTATGGAAATGCAATTGATCGTGCAAATATGAAAATGCACATTGGAATGAAAATGATTTTTGGTTTCAGTCATAGACTTAAAACATCTTTGTCATACTTGTTAGGCAAAAATCAAGTTCACTGAACTCCCTGAATCTCAATTCACTCTTCTTTAAAATGAAAATAACTGCAACTAGATTGAAAGGTTGTTTTAGAAAATTTCAAAAGATTCCTAAGAAAGTACAAACAGTAGAAAGTCAGTAAGTGTCTTAAGTCTGAATTTATAATACAAAGACAAAAACTAAAGCCAAACTATCTGTGGAAAAAAAGGAACTCTGCACACAGCTGTTACATATTTTATTTCCTGAACTTTATCAGAGACATGAATATCAGAGCCATCACTAATCTACTCAGTGACTTTATATAAATTTTGAATAGGGAAAAAGATGCCCCATTGCACTGGGTGATTCAGCTCCACACTAGTGTACATAGATTTAACAGCAAAGTGTACACTGGATTTCAGCCTCTCTTTCCCAGGTACAGGTTCTGAGTGCAGAGCACAAATTGAACAGCTTGATAGAGATCCTGGTGATCTATCTTCCTTCCTTCCTTCCTTCCTTCCTTCCTTCCTTCCTTCCTTCCTTCCTTCCTTCCTTCCTTCCTTCCTTCCTTCCTTCCTTCCTTCCTTCCTTCTTTCCTTCCTGGCTGTACTGAGGATTGAATCCAGGACCCTGGACTTGCTGGACAGTAACTCTACCACTTGAGCCACAACTAGGCATGCATGCCAAGTTGTACATTCTCAGTTTCATCCTGATGACAGCCCCAGAAAAGCCAAGTCCATGAAAAAGAAGAAAATCTCAGCCTGTATAACATTAAACAAATGAAAACTACTTATAGGTCAGGAACTATGACATGAACTGTATGAGAGACTTTTGAACTCTTAATATATGTGGTCTTATATACTTTGGCATCTGTTTTTCCAGTAGCTTGAACTACTGTCAATAAAATATGGCCACCACAGGATTTTGTGAAAGGTGAGATATATGGCACAAGTAGAGAGATTGGGTTGACATTAGGATAAAAATGCTTACATTTTACCTGAGGAAAGCAGTATAATACATTCAAAGGTAGAATAAGATTGTTATCTTTGCTAATCAGAAGTGTAAATGAATCTCCACTGCTTTTATTTACATTGGAAACTGAAGCAAAGTAAGCAGCAAAGAATGAGATGGCAGGAGAGTCCTGCACATTAATATAAATAAGCAATGTGTGATACTTACCTTAGAATATGAGAAGGTATGGAATAATTGTCAGGCAGCATTAAAAGATAATTGAATTCATAGATCCTTACTAATTTCTCTATCACTATTTCTCAGCTGTTCCATTGGATTTGCCAAGAGAAAGAAATTAATCAGTTGAATGAAACTGAGAACCAGAGGGACAAAGGACTAATGAAGATTATTTGAAGGAAGAACTATAGTATCTCTGCTGAGTACTGAAGGAAGGGTGGACATGAAAGGGCTCTGAATGGCTGCAAATACACAGCCTCCAAAGGAAACTGAGTTCATCATGAGGGCAAAATGATGGTAGGCTTAGAAGTATTTGGATAAGTAGATAGATATGCAATAGAAGGCATTGTTCAGAATCTGAGTCAGAAACAAGTAGTATGAATTTCAAATAATTTGGAAATTTTAAAGAAGAAGAAAAAAAATAATTTGACTATTCCTTACTAAGAAAGCACCATGCTCTGTCCATGCATTACTCCCTTGGTCTGCTGACCTCCAATTCTTCTCCAAAGAGCTTTTTCAAAAACAACAATAGGCCTGTATAAAA